>NC_084759.1:137965545-139278670 GCF_028858725.1 Colius striatus
CTATCCCGGGGATTTATGTCATAGAGTCATGTTAATAAACGTTATTATGTCAGCTCAATTTGAAGTTTCACAGAGTCTGTAGAAAATTAACACAATATGCATCTATTGCCTAGAAGCAAGGAACAAACTTACACCTGTCACTAATACTGTACAAATACAAAATATATACTTCCTCAGCAAGGATAGTGAAGGAACCTGACCAAGGTGGTATCACTTCTGTGGTACACAAACAATGGATTACATTTATTTATAAAAGACAGCTTGAAAACAAAATTTAAACCAAGTACTCTGTCATATGGAATTGGAATAGGTTTAGGAAACACTAGTCAGCAGTACTTACAGTTCTACCAATAGTCAAAACAAAAAATGTTGTACCAGGAGGCATGCAAATTACTATAGGACCTTTTAAAGAAAAATCTGAACATAAAGTATTTTATGGAAACAGATGAGGGAAAAGAGTTACATACAGAAAAGTGTTTAGAGATAAGGAAAATGAAGACAAAAAGCCAAATTATCATCCTCATTCACAAGAAATCCACAGCAAATCCAAAAATAGAAGCTAAAAATCTTATTTTTCCTCCAAGCTTTTGCTCTAATGAGATATTATTTGTTAAAATAGACATTGCTTTATGAATTTCATCAAGTCTTACTACGCAATACGTTCTATAGAACCGTTTTATTAAATTGAAACACCTTGAGAGCTAGCACGCTCTCATGATCTCACGTAAGTTTCAGTATATTTGTTGCATTTAAGTATATAATAATTATTATACAATAAAATAGCAGGAACTTCATCTTACTGCACTTAATGAAACACACATACACATTCCACAAAAAAATTTTTAAGTAAAAAAGAAACTACTTGTATTACTAAAGTTCATTGAGCATTGGTTACCACTACTTAAAACATTACTAAACTAACTGTTCTTATTGAAAGTTTCCAGGCTTTTTTCTACCTTAGATTGATTTATGTTTTAGTTAAGTGGAAGAGAAGATGTAAGATATCCACCAAAATTATCCACTGATTACTAAAAACTAGAGCATAAGAATACAAGATGTATTTTTCTTTTTTAAGAACATTTTACTTACCTTTTTCCAAGAAAGAGAGAATGTTCTTATGCTTGAGAGCAGCAATTCTGACACAGAGAGACTAGCTATTTACATCAGTATTTTATTCATCCTCTGAAAGGTCATCAAACTTAGCCAGATTATAGCCCCTTGCATGTTTGCAGTTAACACACATCCGAAAGAGATTTATTTCATTTTACCAAATCAGTTTCTTAAAGACTAACTCTCCGCTAGATATTTTCCAGGTGAAGGCACATGAATGCACTGCTGCTGATGGATTAAGCTTTATTCACCTCACTTGAAAGCTCTGCATCTTTGTCAACCACTTTGTTGCATCTCAGAGCCTGATCTGATTCCTGGGTTAAACCTGATCTATGTAGAGAAGAATGAAAACTGAGAAAAAGGAAGGAAGGCAGGGATTGGGACTAAAGTAGAAATCACCGCTTGGATATTGGGTTTTAAATTTAGAAACTAATCAGGGTAGGCATGGTTCAGTGAAGAGACTCTGAGACAGAAAACTGGAAATAATAGTTGTGGAAGAAAATTAAGTGAGTTGAAGATGGATGGAGGCAAGTTGGAATTTCCTAGATAAATAAACTGAGGCATAGTAGTAATTTCCATGTATGGTCATTCATGTTCAATAAATATTAATTCAAACTCTAACAGGTAGAGATAAAATTCTTTGGAATGAACAAGGAATTAGAGAGTCTATTTTAAAAGAAAACAGCAAAATCTTGAATTGTTTAGGATATGAAAAAAGTTATTTTAACAGATTTATCTCTACATATTTTACTACTAAGAGCTATTAAAGCTATAGGACAAATTGAAATGTGAGTTTATATACCAGCTACAAATAAATGTAGGCTATAAATTATACAGTACTAACTGTTGGAAAGAAAAGATTCTGAAAGAGCCTTTCAAATGGATAAGATAGGATAAAAAGCAACCTATATTTAACATGAGGTTTTGATAACTGGACACTGGCAAAAGTGACTCTGAAAAGAAAGTTATTTTCTAGGAGAAAAAGAAAAAGTAAAGCATATCAGAATGCACAGGAATAGTACTGAAAAGCAACAGAAGAAAGGACTAGTAGAGAGGGAATAGTTAGTGACCCTGTCTAACTGGCAGAGTCTATTATAAGCTACTAAGTGTAGTTTGAAAAAGTGTATTTACTTTATGAAGTCAGAGAAAGGTGACAAGAGTTGGGTGGCCATTCATAACTGTTGAAGAAATGACTGTGGCAGGTAGAGATGGAAGGTTTTTAAGCAAGAGGAAAGAGAAAGTCTGGATTTCTCTGCTGGATAATGCTGTCTGTAGAGCATAGAATTAAGACATGAAGGTAAAGTAGAAGGAAAATGAGATATGAATTCTATGTGATGCCAGAGATGTGTACAACAGGTTCAGAATTTTTCTGAGAAATTTCTAGGGTAAAGGTAAGAAAGTGACATCTAACCCAGACACAGGAAAACTCTGCTAAAGAGCAAAACAGTAACATCAGTTGCCGAAATTTTCAAATTAAATGGTTTGACTGACATTCTTAAAATCCAATGTTTAGCACTGAATTTAAATGCAGTGAAAATAAAATGTAAAGTAATGTAAGTATACATTAACATATAAATCTTCCAAATGTCTCAGAAATCAAACATCCCTTTGCCCATATAAAGGTTAGTTTTTTTAATTACCTGGTGAACAAACAGCATCCTCTAGACAGTACTTCTTATCATGTTAAAATTCATTAAGAAATCATTTAATTATTCCAATTCCATTTTTCACATTATACCTCTAGACCTATTCCACTGCATGAGTGACTCTTAGTACATACGTTTGTGTACATGTGCATATATATAGAAATTTACATACACATATTTCTTTTACCACTAAGAACAGGGAAAGACTCCAATTTGAAATAAATTAAATTGGTTTTGTCCCAGAACTATTACAGGAAATATCTTGAGCCTGGCAGCTATTGATTTAGATAGGAGCTTTATCTACTGAATGGATGAAGGAAGCAGGAGTGTTTAATAAGTGAGTAAATGTGAACTCTGTCCTGAAATCCACAAAATAATGCCCTTCCAGCTTCCCATTATCGCAAAGCATATCTCAGCTTAAATCTCTTTGTGTTTCAGAGTATTCACATTGAATAGTTCAATGAAATCAAGAGCATGTAGCACAATACCATGGTTTACAAGTCTTTTATGCTACATATCACTTATTAATATTAGAGGGCTGAATATGTAGATGGTGTTTTACAATACATAAAACCATAGAGTTGTCTCCTCTATTAGGACTTTAAATCTATTCTGAGCAAACAGGAAAATAATTTCACTTACAGAAGGACCGCAGTGATCAAGACAGCAGCAGTGCAGAGCAGATTTTTGATGCAAACTTTGAAGAGGGAGCCAGGGCTATTGCACAAGTTGTGGGAGAAAACATGAAAGTGCAAAATAGTATAGGAAAAGCAGGCCATGAGCAAAGAGATGAAGGAGTAGAGGAGCCTAAGCAATGGAGAACAAGAGGTAGTTGGCAGGGACAGCAGGATGTGGGAAAAGAAATAACTGTGAAGAGCCTTCAGGATGGGGACAGGAATGGATGTTTAGTGAAGGAACATAGATGCAACCAGAAAAGGGCTGCAAGTGAGCTATATAAATGTGTCAATAGGGATAGGCTGATGAACTGTTATGGTTCTACCAAAGAGCATTTGGCAGGAAAAAGTCAAAATTACATTTTTACCTTTTTAAATATTAAACACCTTTCCTCGAGTGTTCAAATAGAACTCACAAGATCTGCATGTATACTTACAATTTTCTTAAGAGGAAAGGATCATAACATTACTTTCAGAAAATACAACTAATAGGATCAACTGTATGTTTGTAGAAACATCAAATAAAACTTTCCCTCTTTTCAGCTATTGTCTGTTGCCCAAGAACTCTTCCTAGCTAGCCTGGCAGGTTTGTCCAAAGTCATCATTCTTTCCATGGCCCTTGATATTGTCTTCCTTCTCTGTATCATTTCCTTCATGGTTTAATGATAGATGCTGCTGGAGTCCCTCATTTCATTATGAATGCCCATCTGCAACTTCTAATAACATAGCTGTCTATCCAGATCTGAGCTGCTACATAATGTTCACTCTTGATCTCATTTCTCAAACACTATGTCACCAGCCAGCTACTCCTGTGCTCCCCTGGCTCAGTGCTAGTATCATGTCACTGCCCCAGCTACACTATCAGATGTGTGGTTGGATTGCTAATGAACAGGTTTGCTGCACACAGTTGCTTTTTCCAGCACACCAAGAAGCAGTAAATAAGTTTATTGAATGACTAAAGTGTGCATTCAGCACAACACACCTACCTGTGGTATGTGGCAGTAACTGCTTTTTCGGTCCAGATGCCAATCAGGAGTCAATGACCTAGAGAGCCTCAAATGGTCCTTCCTACTCTGTTCTTTTTTTTTTGATACACAGGAGCACCCTAGCTGGCTTCTAATGGTACTAAAAAGAGAGCAGTAGCTTTTCAGGTACTCCTTCTGAGATAACATGCTCTGAGTCTTTCTCAGTACAGATTCCAGAAAGAATAACTTGTTCCCCCTCTGTTTCATTTTTTGAAGCCTTTCTCAGGAGAAATTTCCACATCAAAGATTGTTTTCCTTCTAGTAGAGGCAGTCCATCTTGTAATAAGTATTAAAGTCTATGCTGCAGAATATTTTTTTTAAACACTAGATATTAAAACAAAAAAAAAATTGAACAAACAAAATGCCATCTGCCTTGGCACAAGTAAAAGTCCTGCAGTCTCACAGTTATGATTTGGCCATAAGATTCATGTGCACTACAAGATCCAGAAGGAGAAAAAAAAAGAAACCCACAATGCCTTTCTTAATTCTCACAAATATTAAAAGACTGGGTTAATCCTATACCAGGGGCTGAACTCCCAAATGAACTCTCTTTGATACAATTTTCTATCTTTTAGGCAGGTTAGGAGAACTGTGCTAATTTACATCCTATCTAATCAGGAACTTCATTCTGCAGGTAGAGCAAGTACTTAGGCTGTGTAGGGCCTGAAAGACTCCTTTGTTATCCTTATATTTTTAATCATTAGCAATCTGGTCAATATTAATACTACTTTTTGCCAAGTGTTTGGTTGTGATTAGATGGTATCTTTAACATTTTTGTATGCATATATTTTTGATTCAGATTATTGTGTCTCATGTCCCATCTTAATTCTTCAACAGTATTATTGATGCACAGTAGGGTACTTTAAAATGTGTATTCAATGGATCTTTATGGATCATACATGATAATTGCCTGGGGAGTAACACTGCAGACAGAAGAAGTTTGAGTCTGATTACAACTCATGTGGGTGGCCAATTTTTCTAGAGAAGGTCAGGTCTAAATCCCAGCACTGAACAAGACTGGGCTTTAGGGGATTTCAGATTTGGCTATTGCATCATCTGCCAGAGACAGTTGGAAAGATTGTTGAGCTTTGCCTGAGTTCTTCCCTTCCACTCTAGAAAGATTTCTCAGTATTTAAATACCAGATATAAATTTAATCAGAAGATTGGGCAAAGACAGCTTGCAAGTGTAACTAGGGAGACCTCCAGTGTGAAAGCTGAATTTATAGTCTGTAATAATGAATCGTTGCTTAATAAACAGCTTATGAAAGGGATCAGACACAGGCAGCACAGAACTATTCTGACTATTGGCAAGTTCACAGCACTCTAAATGTTAAGTCAAAGGAAACACAACAATGTTATCTAAAACACACAAAGGGCATGAACTGATATGGATAATGGCAAATAGACTATATAAATAATCTTACGAAGATGTTATTAAAGCCAACACTTCTACACAGCCAAGTCAGATATGATGTTGTTTGCCATTCCCTTTCAATTGGACTACTAATGAAAACTACTTTTTTCCCTGCTCTTCCCCTTGACATCAATACAGAGGTTTCACCAGGGCAAAATAGCTTACAGACAATGCCGATGCTCATTGCTTAGCTGAATCTACAAAGCTGTGTGCTAATAAGTACTTGCCCCACAACCCAACATGAATGGCAAGAGAAAATGAGCAGCAAGTTGCCCAATCTTTCCACTCCAAGCTGTTGGAAAAAGCAGCAGTTCCTATTTTGTGGTAAGTTTGTCTTACCTAATGCTAAATGCTTTGAAAGGCAGCATTCTGATATTGACATCTTATTTCTCCTCTCTCTTGTCTTATTGTCATTAGAAAATTGTTATCACCCTCTCCCTCAACCTATCTCCCCAGGAGAAATGTATGTATTGTAGGAGCCAGGTAGAGTTTGGACCCAACTTCGTTAGATACTGTAAAAAAAAAAGAGATAGAGGTAGAGATATTTTCATTACAAAGACTGCAAAATTTTATAACATTTTCTCCAATGGTTGTAGCAAGAGATCGAATCCTTTGTCACTGCTTCAGGAAAACAGCAATGAAGCAAACCTACTCATTACACAATTTTCCGTGTCTTTTATGTCCTTTCTGTGAAACTTTCAGGGTTTGGGTCACATTTACATAAGATATAAAACCTTGGCATTAATTACCATTTCATAAGTAACTCAGTACCATTGACTGGACAAAAGCGGATGTACAGATCCCAAGAGAAAAAGAGAATGTTTCCAGGAATTGAAAACAATTCTTATTCAAAGTCTAATATAGAAACCCAGGTCTATTCATTGTTGTTCATCCTTTAGAGCAAATATAATTTTTCTTACAGTGACACAAACAAGTATGGATTAACATCTGTAGAGTTACTTCTGATACGATTCAAATAAAATCCAATCTATGCTCTTAAAGTATAATGAAGTTCTTCTTATTTTAGACTAGAACTGAACTACAGCATATTAATTACATCCGTGATGTGTGAATTTTAACAATCAATATTTACATAAATGCAGTTATTGCTCCCATTTTATTACCAACATACAGCAATAGTACAAGTAACAGCAAGAGATTGATTTCCTCTTCTCTCAATCAGAAGTCAATTGCTATAGGAAAAAGAAACTCTACATCTAAGAGGACTATGCAGAAAAGACAAGAAAAAAATGTTTTTCTGTTGGTTTGTTGGATTTAAAATAAACAAACAAAAAACCAAACTAAACCAAAACACAATTGCTGTTCTGTTCATGGAATTTTATTAATAAACTGCCGCTGATACTGCTGGAACTTTGCTTCTGTTATTAAGATAAGTCCTTCCAGCTTCCAACCATACTGGTATTTTCTCTTGGGAAGGGATATAGTCCACAAGAGTTCCAATAGCCTAAAAGAGAAACATCTGCTTGGAGTATGGAGCAATCTATTGGCTGAGCTTAGCAGTAGGTTAACTGCAGCTGATCAACTCTGTCCTATCTTGTGTGCGTCAATGAGACCAAAATGAATTAACATTTTGTTGGTTTTAGTGAAAAAAGGCTCCATAATTCAGATTAAAAAGATAATTAGGTTGGCTATTTTCCTTTACTATAGCCTTGAGTTACAACAGTACATTTTCCAGAAAGATAATACTGTTAACTAAGAAGGAACAGACAGGTTGCTATTGAATTTTTACTAGATATGAAATTCCAAGCGACTGCATCGAAAACCAGGCTAGAAAATTACCAGGGTGGGACTACTTAAATGTTGTTTTGGCTCTAAAGCTTGTCAGTGGCCACTAATTGTAGCACTAGAAAACGACACTGCCAGTAAATCAAGAAAATTCTCTTCGCATAATTTGGAATTGCCTCTACATCATGAAGTACTTAATAGGTTGTGTTCCACATAAACAACACTATGACACAGTCTCTGCTTCCTATGAAACATTAGTCAGACTTAAATGTGGTGTTTTTTAAGAAGATTCTTTCTAATGTAATGATAGGGATGACCCTTAAAGCACTAGATATGTAGATCCACAATTTTAAATTCCTTAATTCAAAAATATGCCATTCAATTTTAAAACAATGACACTTGCTAAAAAAATCAGCTCTGTAAAAAAAGGACTTGATTCATTTCTCCATTACACTGTCCTAACTTCATCAGTTACACCAATGTGTACAACCCAGACTTATAAATCTGATGGTATCTACTTAACTTAGGTTGTTCCAATGTAACTAATTTGACAAAATTTACCAACTCTGGTTATATATGTGGTACGCTGATAATGTAGGTTATTTTAGCAAGGATAAAGAAGAGTGGAGAGACAAAAAAAAAGTCTTGCATCTGCGAGTTTTCTCTGCACTGGATATCTGTGTGACATATACTGCAACCCATACAGAGGCACATTTGGTTTGCTACATACATATGCTTTTATAGAGTGTTTTGAGATACATTGGTATGGAAAAATATATTACTACTTACATGGCTTTTTTCCAAAACTTGCAGGAGAAAAATTTTCTCAGGAGAGCAAATGTGAATTTCCATACACTGCCATTAAAAGCCTGATGTCGTTTATATAGAGCTCCAGTGATTTTCTCTATGCTTCCTCCCCGTGGATGTAATAGCAGCATGTTATCTCAGGTCTGCCAGACATGACTTTCACACCCAAATCTGTCTCCCCTAATTCTATGTCAAATGACACAAAGAATATAGTACTAAAAAAGAGTTCTCTCTTCTTTTTGCCCTGTAAATATTTCAGGTCCACTAAGAACAGCAAAAGGAGCATAATAAACTAAGAATCCAAATACACACACATTTTACAGAAAAATAAAAAGTTTTATATATAGAAAATGCAGTCAAAATAACCTGTTATATAAAAGCATTTCATGGGTCAATCCATCACAGACAAGAAAAACTCTCTGAACAGTGTTGGAAGGAAAGACCAGCACTTGCATTTGTGTTTTTCTTGTTGCTAGTGGTGTCGTGAAGAAAAGATATTATTCAACACTGTTTTTAAGATTAATATTAGTCAATGCAATTTTCTCAAATATTATTTCTAGAAGGTTGAGAGTTGTAACACCTTCACCATCTACTCTAAACTAAATTCTTGAATGGCTTAGCGCTACACCCTCTAACAGGTATCAGTTTGTATGTCAGACTACAAGATATATGTTAACATCTTCAATTTCAGAACCTCAGTTAAAGCTCATTTGGATCATATATTAGGTTCCAGTGCATTTGCTTAGGTTTGTCAGCATCATATTACAGATGTTACGGACCAAATCTCCTCATTTGATTCTTTCTCTCTTTAAAATATTTTCCTTTCCTTTATTAAGGATACAGATGATTCCAGTTAATATCAGCTTTAGGTTATCTTAATAAAGCCAGGGTGCTGCTGTTGAGGAGTTTGCTAACAAAGTTATCGTATCATCTCACAAAGCTTTGAACTGTATTGGATGATAACCATCCTTGCATTTTCCCTGAACTTGCGAATGACTCAAGGCACAAACTTCAGGAGATGGGACACAATTCTTTTATTTTACCTGTATCAGGACATTGGTATTAATTTGAAAAAGGATAACTATAAGCTATGAGTAAAAAAAAACCACTACAACTTTAACCAAAAGAAACAAACACCAAAAAAATATCAAAAACTCACAAATCAAAAAACTCACAGTAGAACTAGTATGTTTTAGTAAAGAAATATGATTTTTGGTAGCATTATCTTGGTACAAGGAGACATTATGTGCTATCCAGCTGGAAAAAGCAACTGCTATTCTGTAAGGGTAATCCTGAAAAAGCTTGGAAGAAATTTTCATTGAGTTATGCGATATTTGTGTTTGGGGTTTGGGTGCCTTTTTTTTGTCTTCTTGTATAACTCAATCCAACCCATCCAATCCAGGGGATGTCAGAGAGGACACTCTCTGACAGTCTCACAGACTACAATAAAAAATGGTTTATCCCTCTAGGGACTCAAGCAACAATGATCTAATAGTTTTTCCTTAACATGCCTGTAAGCAAACTCTGGCTGACAATTTAGATTTTGTCCAAGTGAAAAGTGAGTGATGGATTCTGTAAGATTTTCTGGCTTTATTTTTGTAATTAATTTTTCTTTTAAACTCCTGAGAATCATGAACAGGACATCAAAAGTTACTTTGTAAAAATGTCAACAAGGCTTCAATATTTGGATCAGATAGAACAGTTTTCTATTCTATCATGAAACTTTTTATTTGTGTTTTCAACTGTGTTTTACTAGGCCAGAAAAAGCACTGTTATCCCCACTTTAGTCAGAGGTGGACTGCTATGAAGAGACTTGCCCAAGTCCTCACAAAAAAATATCAGAACTGAGAACACAAGTGGTAAAACTCAACTTTTCTACAAGAAACATTTCTCTGCTGCTAATAAAATTTTGACAATTGGCATCATGCATCAGTCTTGATTTCATTTCCTGTTGGAAAAATACAGGCAAATAATGCTACTAGCAAAATTTCTTGGAAAATTAACAAAACCGTAAATCAAATAAACTCCTGAAAAACAAACTGAGAAAAATCCTAGGAAGATTAAAGAAGCATGAGTTCGCAGGAAAAATAAGTTCTGAGAACAGTCGGTACTTTTCAGTTTTGTGGCAAATTGTTTATAACCAGAGATGGATATCAGAATATTATTATTGGATGTTGGATGTCATGGTCACACTTATTAGATGGCATGCTCTGGCAGGCAGAACTCCACAGCAGCCAAAACATGTCAGTACAGCATGGATGTTAGCAAACATGGATGTGAGTAGTGTGCAGAGTTGCTCGATTACTTCCACAGACATGTGCCAACCACAGTGGAGTGAAAATCATACTAGTCCTGTGTGAAGCACCTAGACCTGAACAAGGCTGGGAATGCTGTTGTATTGCTGGACTCGCCTTGACTCACCTTGACTCAGCTTGACAATTGACCAAGTCATTGATGACAACGACTTGGAGCACTTGCAAAAGGGCAAAGCAGGATAATCAGATCTGCCTAGGAGACCATTCTGAAGAAATCTGTGAAAAGAGAAGGTATACTTCACTAGGCATAATGTTAGGAGTGTGGGTGGCTTCCATCCCTGAGTTTTCACAGCTGGAGTCACATTAAGCTGTTTGTTTATAAGCATCACAATTAGACAACAAAAATGTTGGAAAAGAAGTTTAGATACAGATGAATACTTTTTTTACTAGCACCAAAGAAAATAAACTTTCATTTCTGTAGGAACAGGGTTTGGAACCTAGAAATACTGCACATAAATATAACAAAATCTATGGCCTGTCAATTCCAAAACCTGTTTTTTAATGAAAAGATACTTAAGCTTCATCAATAAAGCACAATTTTTAAAATGTGCATTTAGATTAAAAATATAAATTATTTTCCTAGTATCTGAAGGACTGAGGATTTTTGAAGCTCAGATCACTTACTTCAAGGCTATGTTTGTCATTCTAATGTCTTAAATTTTATACATTTTTGAAATATCATTGGACTTCCTTCTGCACTAAAGCTGCTTAAAATTTCAAGAGATGTATTTTTTAAACTTCAACTAAATATCACAAAATAAATCTATCGGTGCATAAATATTATTAAAATGTACACTGCACTAACACAAGTAGGTAGGATACCCCTAAAACAAAACTGTTATTTCCTGATCGTAGAATAACACAAAAATCAAAGGGTAAGTGTAAAACATGGACTAGGTAGTGGTAATGAAAACATTCACTGCAGATTGTGATCACTTGCCGTTATATTGATTACCATTTTGATCTCATGGGTAGCCTCAGGAATTCAATTGTTTTCAACTAATTATGGGGCAAAACATATTCATGTGACTCACTGTGTTAGTATTTCTCCTTGAGGATGTGAGGCAAAATACACAGAAGTCAGTGGAAAGATTGTAGTTGACTTTAATAGGCTTTGGACTGGACCCATACTGCATGAGGCATATTCACCAACATTAGTCAAGTTCAGTCAACTTTGTAAAGACTCTTTGCCTTTGGAGAAGCTGTTGACCTAGGTCTAAACCCCACATCTGATTACTAAAAAAGATGAAGACCTCACTGAAATGCATGCCAAGAAGAGACACATGCACAAAAAGACTCAGAGAGCTTTTAAGGATCTGGCTATTCAGTGTCTGGGGAGACTTGCAAGGTACCCAAGTGATAATTGCCATGAAGCAGCACAATAAAAATGTTTTACTCCAGCAATTGTGTGTGACGCACGAACCCTCTCTTTTAACAGGTGTCCCTTGTTAAGATCAGCTAGTTCTTTTGATGTTTGTTGACAGTCAGTCGGGCTTCCAAATGAAAATATGGTTGTTAGGATGAATAAGTTTACTCTGCCATAAATCTCCAGATTATAGGTGGGAGAATGAAATGGCAAACAAATACTGAAAAGGTCAAAAGCCTAAATGGTTGAAACATATATATCACCTCTGGATTCACATTGTCAACATTTCAGGGTAACAGTAACTGTGTTGCTGCTGTTAATGTTTAGAACAAAATGGGAGTTTCAGCTTTCCTGTGTTGTAGTAATAGTTCTCTGAGAATTCTTCTCCAGAATTGGCATTCCAAGTATTTTTTTATTTCTTTAGTTTGTTGCAATTTACTTTCTAAAAGGTGCAATGACTTGTCAGAAGCAGGATTATCTATGGCTTTGCAGTCCAGGGATGTATTTTTTTTCTGGAGAACAGAAACACCTACAAAGCATTTAATCAAACAATTCAGATGTTTGAAATATGACAATAACAATGCATACAATAGATTTCCTCAAAAGGAAAGTGATACTAGCATCAGTTCTATTTCAATGCAAATCTTTGTAAGCAGGAAGTTAAAAAACTGACTAGGGCATTTTATGAGGTAATGCATGTGTTGTTATATCCCACTATGGCTTTTATTTGGGAGAGGGAACAGATCCCACATAGGTAGTCTTAATGGAATTCTTTGGTTTTCTTCCTATTGTCTCTGCACAATAATGTTCAAATCTTCATGTAACCAACATTAACTCTGCTGTTTGGAGAAAAGTAATACAGCAAAAAAGTGAGGCTTCTCTTTGTTGTTTGAGTTCTATTGTGCTCTGTCATAAACAAATCTAATTTTACAGTCACATAATAGTTGAAACATGTATCTTGGTTTCTTCCCACATAACAGGTCACAAAGCAACCCAAAAACCTGAGCTGAAAACAAGCAGTGAATAAGTTGCTTAGCCCTATCTGTCAACCATTTATCCAGATGCTTAGTGTGCCACTTCTGAGTGCCCTACAGAGATTAATGTACTCTTTCAACACCTCTGTTCAGGAGTAGGTTCATTTGCTCAGTGCAGATGCAATTTAAGAAAATGCAAATTGCTTTTCAGAGGTGAAAACTGAGTACAGGTCTTTAGTCACCAGAGATGATGCATGGATGATCCTCTCTTGATGGCCATTTCTCTTAATCATACCTCTTTCCTCATCTCAACAGGAATAATTCTGTGACATTCAACAAAAAAAATAAACAGCTACAGTCCTTAACAAGTAAGCTCGGCAGTAGGTTAAATACTACCACGTACTAATGCATGGTTGTGCTGTCTTTTTTTCTTCTCAAAAAGTGCTGAGTGCTGTCCCTATTAGTTATGTGGCTGGCAAATCAGAGTGTAAACTACCTTTTCTATTTAGAAGTGCCTTTCCCATCCCCTATCCTCTGCCCCTTCAAAAGTACAAAAAAAAAAAAAAAAAAAAAAAAAAATCAGAATTAGATATTTTATCAAATACACATTTGTTTTATTAAAACCAAGAATAACCAAGGAAGTTTAAAGAGTCCTAAGGAAACAAGCTGACCAGTAAATGCATGCCTTCACCTGTCCTTGAGCATTCTCAGAACTGACAAGTTAAACCTTGGACTTCACAGAGAGAAAATAGGCAGAAAGAATTCAAAGTAACAGGACACATGAAGTAATAGCCATGATTGTCAGACTTTGCTTTCATTAAAGCTAATATCCATTTTGGTGCTAGGAATAGTAAACAAACAGCACTCTGAGAGAGATGTAATTCTGCACAGGGTGATTACGTTTTTCCTAAAAGACACCAGAAGATAGCCTGAGCAACCAAAACCTAAGATGTGCGTAAAAAAATGGTGGTGAATAGAAAAGAACGATATTCAGAGTGACTCAATCTCATCACACATTTTCCAAAGCTGGAATCTTCAAGTAACCATAACGACTGCAGTTGCTGTGCTAGTAAATGCCTTACAAAAAGCTCTGTTGGGTTTCAATCAGCAGTAGCACATCTTTGGTAGGAGCGTACTAATCTAGTCTCCTTGTGAGACTAAGAGAGAGAGATGGAGAAATTAATCCCATCCATAAAATACATATCTCTAATAATGTGTGCAAATTTCCTGCTGATAGTTGTGGATTTTTATTTTCCCTCTGGTCTGTTGACAAAGTTTGAAACATGGACAATCAACTTAGACTGAGGCAAAAGTTAGGAAAAATGAAGCTACTTCATAGCATCAATATTTTGGAATTGCAGGAATTGGGTCAGGACTTTATTGCAGGACTTGTACTGGTTGAGAGCAGTGTAAAGGAAGAAGAAATGAATAGGATCCCGTTTATGGTGCCAGATGTTTTATGGACATAATTAAGTTAAATTAAGGCTTGGTAAAATCTTAATTTTTTCTGTTGTCAGCTAAAAGTTATACAGCTAGGACACATTACTGGAAGTGATCTCTCATAATTCATGTAAGAAGGAGTGGGTTCTTTTGTGTCCTGTCAGAATAATGTCACCATGTGTTTACAGATGATACAAAAAATAAGAGTTCATTAATAGCTACATTATTTTGCTAAAGATCCCAATTCTTCTTATCCAATACATATTTCTATAAATATTTATTGGTATATCTTATCAGATAATATTTCATTCTGTTAGCATTTTAGGTGCTAAAACTGGTTAGTTTCATAGAAAGGGAATGGCAATCTACCTAGCAGCTAAGTTGTATCTCTAACTATTTTAGATTCATTAATTGCAAATCTTTATATTTTCCTGCAACAGTTTGAAAAAAGTACTCCATATAGTACATCACCATCAGAATAGGCTGTCTAGTTCTTACACTCCTCTTTTTTTCAGGAGATATTTGCCTTTTGAGAATACAGAATAAATTGTCACCATTTTCTGTTACTCTATTAAATGTAAATACATTTATCTTCTCTTAGAAGCCTAAAGTTGTTACACCTAAAATTTAAGTTTGGAATCAGTTTTGGTCTGTGATGACAATTGCATTCACTGGGACACACTAGGCCACAACTTTTTCAAAGATGATTTTTATGTTTTTAATGAAACCGAGTTGTTTTTATTAAAAGTTCTAAAATTGCACAATACATAAATAACAAGTTCTTAATTCTGTTTGTCATTTCAAGGGAACAGAAAGAGAATACAATGTGCTTTCCTGCATTTATAATTGTGTTTTTCAAGTTTTTTACAGATTTGCCTGCTTAAAATATGATGCGTTCATATTTAAAAGTTTGCAAGTTTTTCAGACCAGCAACAAACAGAAAAGAAAGTTGAAGATTTTTTTATGCTAATGAAGAACATTCTAAGCATTTCAGCATTCTTATATCAATAACTTCTGTCTCTCACATCAGCTCTTTGTCCTGGGCTTTGGTACTTTCAGAAATGCAAGTGTAACTAGGAATGTAGCTACACAAAAAGACATGGAAATCGGATGTTAAGACTTAACTGGCATTTGGGCAAGTAATTCAATACTTGTGTAAAGCCTAAATTTACAACTCTGTGTACAATAAACTTACAAAGGGAACAGTTTTATTGTTCCATCTCCCCTTAAGTTCAAAAATTGTCCTCCTATGGTAGCAAAATGGAGAAAAAGATTTAGGAGGCTTTTTAAAAATATGAAATTGGAATGCGCCTGCTGTTATATTTTGTTTAGTCTCTTCAATTGTAGGCAAATACATGCATAATCCCTTTCACAAACAGAAGTTTATGAAGTCCCATGCTAACTAAATCAAGATTTGTGTCTTATTGGATTAGTACTTTCTCTGTTCCTCTTGGAAAGGTGTTCCATTACATCAATCTTCTCATTGCTACACATCGTCTTTTAATATCCAGTAAAATTATAACAATGGACCGTCTATATTTGCTTCTGTTTACATCAGTGAAAGCAAGAGAGAAATTAATACCTGTAACAGACTAGATAACATGCTTGTAGTTAGAATGTTCATGCTTGATCTGGCCAAGAATCAAGTACAAGCTGTGATATATTAGTGATATATTAAACAAACACTATAGCCTCTGAGCTAGTAACTTGGGCATCTACAAGCCCCAGCTCTAGTCCCATCATATTCTGCCTTGGACTCAAAGAATCTGTGTTGTTTCAAGTTTTATTGAAAAAAAAGTTGTGGTACTGATGAAGTGCCACTTTCCAATACATGTATAAAACATTTCAATTAATAATTCCTGACCACATTTATGACATAACTAAATTTTTTAAAGTACTTCAGAGAATAAGGGAAAGAATCCAGTTATGTTTGCTGAGAGATCTCGCAGATCCCCAATTTTACTGTGGTTATATTCCCAAGTAGTATGCAGTGTTCTACGGGCTATTACTTGCTGGACAATCAAAGCATTTTTGTTTACACTGTTATTTTTAGGCAGGGTATATGAGCAAGTTCAAACATTGCTGCCAGCTTCTGATTGAAATAGACTTATTTCCCTAAGGGGCAGGGAAATATTGAGGCCAAAACTGACAAATACATTCCTTAAGCAAATGAAGATTATTTATGCAAAGAAGTGAGTCTCTTTTTAATTAGGAAGAGACAGGAGACACTAAAGATCCTATAAAATTTACACACTAGCTTTAACCAGATACCTGGTTGGGTCTAGTGCTGGATTTTCCTCACACTACTTTCAGAAAAAAAGAGAGTATCATGGGGATACTCTTAACTGGAACACAAAAAAATCTGCTCCTTTTCCATAACTGCCCACTTTTTGAGCTACTTTTCTCAAGAGTAAGAATGGCATGGGGGAAGAACTGTGACCCTGTGAGGTTAGGGTTAGGTCCCAAAAGTGTAGGCTAACCCGAAAAGGCTTGGTGAGCTACTAGAAAAGTGATTTCTATAGAAGTTTCTAAGTCTCTTTGCTGAAGGTCAGCTTTTACACAACGTAACTGCAATGAGCTGCATTTAGTGCTGTGAGCAAGTGCATTAAAAGAGCAAACAAAAGTAGATACTCAGTGTGAACACTTCACTGAGACAACAAGCAACTTTCAACTAAACAGTTAGAGATCTTATGCAGTAATTGCCCTTTAAACAAGCTTACACCGTGATCAGAGAATGTCAGTTTTGAGAGGAAGTTTATTTTTGCAAGCTGTTAAATGTGATAGGGTGTTTTTCTTTAAATCATAAATCTGCTGAGATTTGTGGAAGCTTTTGGAAACTATGAAACATGCAATTGTTTCAGTGAGGGGTTTGCTGAAAAATGCCTGATGGTTATCTTTAAATTATTGATATAATTAAACAAAAGAGGCTGAACAACTGTTGGATAGGTATTTTGCAGGGAAATATCTGGTTGGGTCTGCATCATCCATTTGCATTTCCCAGTTCTTCTCAAAGCTCAACAAAAAATGCTACTCTGGGCCTCTGTGAGCTACGTGGATAACAGTAACGGATTTAAATGCAGTAAAAAAAGATACTGTGAGAAATCTCTGCAAGTATGGTGTTAAAATAAGTCCCTTGCCTGGTCCAAAACCCATGCGGTGAATGATAGCTTTGACTCATCACTAGACAAGCAATTTAGTGCTTCTCTGACTCTCAGCATCCCTTAAACGGTAGCTGCAAGACCATAAGTGTCTTAAGGTTTTTGTACTTTAATCACACTCTTATATAAAGGAAAAGTGGATTCAGACTTGAGGAGAAAATGACAGAGAAAATAAAGGGCATTTTTTTTCACCCTGCTTATTACAGGATAGTTCTTCAGTGTTACTACTGGGATTTATTTCTTTTCTCAAAGACAAAATTCACCTCAGAAGAAAGAGTCAGTGGATAAAAATAACACAGGCTCTCAAATCTACAGAAGGGTTAAATTTTATCTTCACTTTCAATTATTACTATTATTAATTAATCAAAAGAAATAACAATCACTAACCTAACCTTATCTGACATTAGCATGTACTGAGCTTAATATGCTTCATAAACATGAGCTTTGGCTCACAGCTGCTTGACTGGAACAGTCAAGCTGGTTTTATGCTTCTTATACTAACACAGAAGCTAAAGCAAAAGGGAAATTGTGCTTCTGCTGATAATCACCCAAACTCCAAAGAAACATTGCCAGAGATTTCAAAAGGGAAGGACAGCTGGAAAGGGGAAGGACAGTAAACGTAAGGAATTTTGATTCACGTCCCCAAATGTGCTAAGGACTCTGTGATGAGCAGCGGAAAAGACTTATTGAAATGGTTTACTTCCAATTTTTTCAGAGAGTTGATTGATAAATCACACTCTGTTCTTTTCAGAAAAAAAAAAATATCCATCCTGTGCTGTGCTGATTAAAGAAATTGAGTAGAAACTCCATTTTTATTTTTGTTTCCCCTTTTCTGTACAGATGCTCTAGCTGCATTGTAAATTCATTGTCACAGATTAGAAAACTCATAAGGTTAAGTATGTTGACGGCCATTTCTATAGGAAACAGCATAACTGCTTCACTGTGAGGGTGAGGGAGCCCAGCCACAGGCTGCCCAGGGAGGTTGTGGAGTCTCCTTCCCTGGAGGTCTTCAGGACCCGCCTGGACATGTTCCTGTGTGACCTGATCTAAGTGGACGTGCTTCTACAGCAGGGTTGGACTAGATGATCTCTAAAGGTTCCTTCCAACCCTACCATTCTATGATTCTATGATATAACTATTATCACGTCTGATTAATTTCAAGCCTTCAGCCCAACCATAGCAAAGTCATATGAGGAGGCTGATGGTATCAGCCCAGGACAAGAACTAAATAGATGCCTCAGTATTTGTAGTGACAGGCTTTTTCTTGTTAGATCATACACCTGTAGGATGGAGTCAGGGTCTTCTCAATGGTGTCCAATGATAGGACAAGGGGCAATGGGTATAAGCTGGAAAATAAGAGATTCCAAAGAAACACAAGGAGGAATTTCTTCACTGTGAGGGTGATGGTGAAACAGGCTGACCAGATAGGTTGTGCAGTCTCCTTCTCTGGAGACATTCAAAACCCATCTGGACGAGTTCCTGTGTGACCTGCTCTAGGTGGTCCTGCCCTGGCAGGGGCAGGATGATCTTTCAAGGTCCATTCCAGAACTTAATATTCTGTGATTCTGTGATCTAAATAAGGATGCAAAAAACTCTTCTCAAGACAAACAATATGTTATTTCTTGGGCAACTATTAATTATAAACCAAAATAAATAACTATTCGTAGTATTTTGTGATTCTATTTCCAAATGTTTTTTTGATGAACTTGGGTATAAACTCTATTATTTTCAGTGTAGGCCAACAATGAATTACAATTCAATGGATATTCAATAAATCATTTTATAATGTGACCAAAACAATATGTTAGAGTTAGTCAAACTAGTTCCTATGAAGTGACCTAAAACCTTGTCCAGATTTATAACTTCTATAAATTGGCAGTGGTAAGAGTCAGCTGAAAAATATTATACAATTGAATGTTTTTGTTAGGAACATTTAACACTGTCTTTTTCATTTCTCTTAAACAATCATGGCCATAAATTTCCTGCAGGACACAGGACTTCCCACACAGTACAGAAATTACCTCTGGGACTTCATTTTACTTCAGATAAAGCATGAATTCTTTTGCACTGTATGTGAATGTCTGTGTATGTGAGTGCTGTTTATAACAAAATAGATTATTTAGCCTCCTGCAGTTTATGAATAATAGATGGAAGTTCTCATTGCTTCACTACAATGGTGGCTTTCTGAAGTAAACCTATCTACAGTTTGAAGTGGGGGCCAGTGTTTCACTAAGTACTTTTGTAAAACCAGGACTGGAAATGAGTGGGGAAGGTGTAATTTCATATAAGTATCTTAATAATGAAATAAAATTATCTTAAATGGTAAAGATATTGTGGCTGAGACAATGGCTTTATTCAAGGTAAAAGTTATAAATGTGTTTCAATATTGACACTACAGGTGTAAGATGCAAGCCATCATAATGAAACAAACAGCAAGTTGTTCAGCTTTTACTGCCTCTCACTGCCACCCATGGCAAAGCTCCTTATTGAAAGACAGTATTTTTTTGCCAAAGCCAGGAACTGGGTTGCAGCATAGAGTTATTGGCTCTGTCACAAGGTTAATCAGAAGCTTCAGTGTGTTTAGCATAATTCCACTAGTAAAGCAGTGACATTAGCATTCCTTCCTCTCTTTCTCTTTTATGCTTAGATTGCCAGCTCTTCACAACAGAGTGTTCCATAGAAATGGTCTTCTGCACTTATATATATAATTTCTTATAAATGGCTGACAGAAGTGGGAAGACCATATTACAGAATTAGGATGAAACTCTATGTAAATATTAAGATTTTTTCCTAACTTTTTTTTTTGCTTACCAGTCATAACACTGAAAAGTGATGCAAAAATCTATGCAAATGCTGCTACAGATAAAGTAATAATGATAATAAGTAGTAATGATAATAAAAAAGGATGTTATCCAGGGAGAAATTACTAAGATTCAAATAATGTGACAATTCTAATATATTTTCAACACACAAAAAAAGAGTTGCAATTAAACGTTATGGTTTCTTATGCTATAGTATGTCTATTTGGCTTTTAATGAAAGCATATAGTTTGAACTTCATAATTTTGATGTGCTACCACCATTTTAAATAATATTATATTAAATAAAATATTTAAACAATAAATCATAACAAAAACATGAACATTTTCAGACTTCTGTCATTTTTGCAATTTCTAAAATTTTGCATTTCCCACCAGAAATTCTGTTTACTGAAAAGCAAGAGAAGGCTATGAAAATAATACACTAAAAGATCACAAAACCTCACCTGCAATATAAATATATTGAAACATATTAATTTTCTGGATAGCTGTAACTATTTCTTTCTGTTAAAGGCCACGTAGCATGGAAATTTTAGAATACTGTAAGACTGGGGGTTGGACTAGATGATCTCTAAAGGTCCCTTCCAACCCCTACCATTCTGTAATATCTTTCAGCATGAAAGTGCTTGTTAATAGCACACAATGTGGAGGGAAAGCAACAGCTTGGATATTCTGCTAAATGTACATCACCATTTTTCCACACTGGTGTGACTATTGTGTTATCACCTACTCTAGTCAGACAAAAACTTTCCCAGGACATTGCTGCAATAAAGAGTTATAGTAATGATGAAGGAACACTCATGAATCTAGGCAGGGAACGACACTATGCTCCTTTTACTCTTGGCTAACATAAGCAACTGTTGAAACAGATGTAATGTAAACTGCAGCTCTGTCACACATATTTTTAAGATGCAATGTCCTGGTCAAAGAAGGATACAGATTTGTTTACCTTAAAAGAGATACAAGAACACTGACCTTGAAGATCAGATCAAGTATAAAGTGGCCTAAAATAACAAACAAAATATATGTCATATCTACAGGTTTCATTGCTCAAGTTTATACACACAATTCATGAGCAATTTTGGAGAAGTTGATCTTACAAAATGATATTAAGAATCCAGATGCCAAGAAACTGACAGAGGAATTTAGAATGTTCAGCACCTTTCAGGATTGCTCTGATGCAAAAAAAATCCAAAAAAAAAACCCCAAAACTCATTAGATTGAATCAAAGGCCTTAATACTGATGGCTGTTTGCTGCTGTGTCGTGATTTTTATTGACTTATTCTGGAGAAAGAAAGACTCCAAGTTGAGGGAAAAGTTAGGAAACAAACAAGGCATACATATGTTCATGAGACCTGAAAGGATGCAACCATGAGAGCTGGGGAAGATGGTTGACGTTATTCCATGGTTATCTTTGAAACATTATGGTGATTGGAGGAGGTTCCTGAGAAAAGGAAGAAATTGAATGTCTTAAACAAGGGCAAGAGAGAGGATCCAAAGAAATACAAACTTCTCAGTCTCACCTCCATCTTTGTTGCCATGGTTTAGGCCTATCCAGGAATAAAGAACCGTGATCAGCCACTTATTCACTCTTCCTCCTCCCAATGGGAAGGGGAAAAGTACTGAGGGCCCTTGGAGCCCCCTAAGGACAAGGGAGTTCAGTTGGGGAAGAAAATAAATATTAATTTAATCCACCACCAATCAAAACCATAACAAACAGAAAACAACACAGAGCAGTATGATGATAAAGAGAACAACCAGCCCTTCCCCTCACCCCTCCCCATTTCCCAGGCTCAGGCAACTGATCCCACTGTCTTTACCTTCTCCCCTCTGAAAGGTGGAGAGGGGCAGGGAATGGGGGTTTTAGTCAGTCGTTTCCCAATGGTCCTGTTACTTGTCTCTCCTCAAGGCAGATGGACTCTGCTTTTCTTCCCTGGTCCAGCACAGGGTCCCTTACAGGCTGTGCAGCCCTGCAGGGGCCACTCCAATGTGTGTTCATTCCAAGGCAGCAGCTCCACTCCGCCTCCTGTGTGGGTCTCTGCAGCCCACAGGCTCTCCAGCATGGCCTGTACCATGACTGCCTCCTCACATAGTCTCTTGCCCATCTGGGCACGCTCACTTGGAGCTGCTGGTGTCTCTCAGTCCTGTCATTGCTCTCCATGGGTTGCAGGGGCACAGCTGCATCCTCACCACAGGTCACAGAAAGATCTGGCACTCCTCCTTCTCTGACTGTGGGCTCCACATGGTCACCTTCATCTTATACTACTCTCCCACCTCCTCTTCTGCTCCAGATTTCTCTTCTTAAATAGTAATGGCAGAGGCGCCAGACCGGCCCAGCCAGGCTGGAGGTGGGTCCATCTCAGAGCCAGGGGATGTTTTGAGAACAGTTTATGAGGGCAACACTGCAGCTTCCTCCCCCTGTTACCAAGCAAAAAGTAGCTCCACACAACCCATGACACCTGTGAAGGTGATGGAACAAATAATCGTGGAAATCGTTTTCAGACATGTGAAGGATATAAAGGTTATCAGAAGCAGTTAGCATGGATTTGCAAAGCGGAAACCAAGCCTGGCCAGTGTGATATCTTGACTAGACTGGTGCATGACAGGAGAGCATGGATGGTGTTTACCTCAAATTTAATAAAGCTTTTGATGCTCTCCCACATAACATACCTAGAGATAACTTGAGTATGTACAGGTTAGGTGACTAAATAGCTGAGCCCAGAAGACTGCAATTATCCACAAGAGGACTGAAAGAAGGAAGTCAATCACCAGTAGTGTAGCTCAGGGGCTAATGTCGTATCCTTAGCATTTAATCTCTTTTTTAATGACCTGGACAATGAAAAAGAGTACATCTGCAGTATGTAAAGAGATGAAAAGTAAAGGAGTGAGTGATATATAAGATTGTTATATTGCTTAGAGGGACCTGGATAGTCTGGAGAAACAGGCCAACAGGAATCACATGAAGATCAACGTAGGCAACAAGTCCAGCATCTGGGATATCTAACCCCATGCATCAGTATGTGAAATGAAGACTAAGCCAGACCATTTCTCAGTAGTGCCCAGTGAGAGGATGAGAGTCAATGGGTGCAAACTCAAACACATGAATTTCTATCTTGGTACAAGAAAATATTTTTTTACTGTCAAGGTGATCAAACACTGGAATATGTTGCCCAGAGTATCCATCCTTGGAGATGTTGGAAACCTCAGTGGGCATGGTCCTGGGAAACTTGTTGTGGTTGATTGTTTGAGTAGGACCTTTGAGCAAAGTGATGTGAAGAGATTCTTTCTAACCTTAATGATTCTGTAGCTCTATGATCCCAGGTTATCTTGAATGTAGATAAATCTAGGCTTAACAAACAAATCAATCAACAACAAAAATGCCAGGTGACAGAGGAGAGTAATAAAATCCATTTCAATATTTCTTGCTTCTAAATTGTCTGGTAGACACAGGTAACTAATGTCTATTTCCTGTAAATACTAGCCTGATTTTTTTTCCACATAGTTTGGTGATCCTCCTGTATTCAGCTTCTAAGTAAAATTGTGCACAATTTTAATCTCAAGCTTAAATACTAGTGGAAAACAAATTTGTTTCTACAAGCAGTTTCTCTAAAAAACATAGAATCATAATTATATTTTCATACTCGGAGATACACAAGCCTTACATATTGTGATGAGTTGTAATCCATAAACACAGCTTGAATTCCAGCCCTTTAAGATCAAAAAAACTGACACAGAGAAAATGAAGTTCATCCAAATTAGACATGACTTTCTCTGCTTTTAGGAAAGAATATATTACTTATGCCTTAAAAAGCTATAGACACATTTAATACCTACTACCATACTAGGCACAAAGGAAATATTCTTATGCATACTATTGTACATTTTTCATACCTAAGAAAGTTAAGTGACTCATCCCAGCTATGCATAAAATGATGGCAGATCTGCACTAGGCACGCAGGGATGGACACCTAGTGTCTAGTCTAGTCAGTCTCATCTATGGTTTTTGAACTTCATTAATAAATCAGCATTTTGACCACTGAATAATGAAGATGGGATTGCAATATCCTTACCTGCACTGCTCTCAACTTCCTAACAATAATCAAAGTTCAAAAACCTTTCCAAAGGTCTACATTCACTACAAAATGTACTTTGATATAGGTAAAATTTATCCCCATAAAGAGAAAATCTTATTTTCAAGATTTATGAGGCACTTACATAGTGATAAGATTTGTGTTAACCCACTATACAGGAGTGTATTTGACTCTTGGTGAACTCAAGGGCGTGTGTCATGTTTCAGAAGTCCCAAGTCTGTGGTGGATTCAATAAAAGACCTTATCTGTTTTGAAATCAGTGGCACCATAGAGATATAGCTGAGATTTTTAAGCAACATGTATTACTCAGAGAAAAACTGCATTTGATCACATTGCAAAAAAACATATATACTGCTTATAAGTTCACAAAAGAAATAAGCACTAGTCTGAACCACTGCTTTGTCAAACGTAGCTAAAAATGACACAGAAACATAGTAGTTAGACAGTAGAAAATATGTGGAATGGAAGTAGTAGTTTTCCATAAATCCTGTTTACATTAGATTAATCATTTTCCAAATAATGAATATACAGAAAGATATAGAACTTCTATCTTCACAGATTTTCTATGATGAGGCAAAAATAATCAACTGTAACACTATACATTTTCAGGCAGAAAACATGAAGAAAATCTGGTTGTTGCCAATATGTTTATCTCATTCTTTCCCTAATAACATAGTGATAGTTATAATAGTGCCTAGTGATATAATACTCTAAAAAGATCAAATTTTAAAATGTAGCCTCTAATTCATTTCTCACATCTTTCATTTAGAAAAAGGAAAGTGGGAAAGTGGACATGATTGATGATTCCTCTGTTTCGTGTGACTGGATATTCAGATTAATGTATTAGGCAGCACAAAGAATTAGGGATGGCTTATAGTGATTTATCTTTGCACAAAAATAAATAGTTAATCAGTACCATTTATTTTGTTGGAGAGAACAGTTAATTATAAGTTTAATTTTAAACATAAACCTCTGTTGTGTTTAGTTATAACAAAGTGCATAAAAACCACACCACAAAGTTCAGGCAAAGACGTCAGCAGAATTGCAGAGGTGTTACATGCAACGGAGCTGAAAATCAGAGAGGCTAGGAGCAGAAAGCAGGACCTTATAGCACAGACATAAACATGTACTGAAGGTATGCTCTTTACCAAGGTCATATTATAGTCCACCTTTTAGTGGACGTAGCAGTAAAGCTGATCAGAACTGATTTAAAGCATAAGGAAAGTTGAAATTTATTGTACAAATGTGATTAATATATTTCCCACAGTCAGAACAATATTTTGACAATGTGTATTGCTTCAAAAAAGAAAGGAGCCATTCTCTGATGTTTTGATGGTGTTTAAAAAAGCACTAAAAGAATCCTTATGACTCTCACTTCATCTTACAGAACTGCGACTGCTAGAACTGCGTTGATTTAGATACAACTCTTTCCACTAAATTTTTCAAACTTTGAGTTAAATTTTACTTGCTTTATTAAGTAAGTCATATTTACTTAGTTGGTAACATAATTAGCCCATTTAGTCTGAAATATGCTAGTGTTTAATTATGATGTTTTACAATGTCTCATAGAAAGGAGTAACTAAGTACCCCAGCTCTATAGATCTAGAAGATCTAGAAAAAAAATAGGGCCATATAACAAAAAAGAAGCAGAGACTGGCTTGTGCAGAGATCAAAATGGACTCCAAGAACCAGTTCTCTCAATCTGAGCTCTAATCCAGCAATATTCAGTGCTGGCAATCTGCAGACTATTTCTAAGGAATATGAAATGGTCACAAATAATTAAAAAATATGCTGCCATTTGGTCTAAATCCTACAGGTTTCTACCTCCAACATCAGCCTAAATTGTAAAAGCTGGTAATTTCTTCAGAATGATTAAACTTACTGACTAGGAGAGAGAAACCTTCAGAATGAATCCGGATCAGATGGTGAAAAATATAGATAATCAGAGACGAGAAGATCAAACACTTACTGGGAAAAATAACAGGGAGAGTTGCAGTTCATTAGCGACTGTGATCACAATTCTTGAAGACTTGCACCTATTTAAGCTTACAGATGATTGCACAAGCTGCATAAGTGTACTTATAAGCAGGGAATACTTTTACAGTACTAAGCTAAGAAGTCTTAAAATTTTATTGTTTTCTCGTGCTTCAGTATTGAGTAAGTTCATTCAAATTTACAACATGTCACATTTAGGGTCCCTTTGAACAATCAAGGCAGGGCTGAGAGGGCTACAGGAAGAACTAGGCTCTAAATGTTAGCTTGCATTTCAATTGACGTTTAACTAGTTAAGACTATATTATCCTGTAACGAAAGGTGTGAATAGTTCATGGGAATTCTCCCAAACTGAGTTTAGACCAGCTACTTCCAGTAACGATAACAATGTAGTTCTGGGAGTATAGAGCCAAGTTTCTTCAGCAGGTTATGTAGACTGTGCAAAGAGCTCTAAATCATCAGTCCCAAGCATAAAGCCAAGTCTAAATCCAGAACATTTACATCTGACTACAGTACAGACATACTTAACAGTGTAGGGAAGAACTATAACTTGCATAATTCTATGTTCAAAGGAACATAAAATCCCAAGGAAATGCACAATGGGGTCTTTCACAATGGAAGTGCCAATGCTCTTACAGCGTAGGATCTTGCAAAAGAAAGCATGCAGGTCAAAGATCAGAAGGAAAATCCTTCCATGCTAGCCTTAAAGATAAATCCCGTCTCAAAGTCTCACTGAAAAAATGGATAAATTATATTGTTAAATTGAAATTGGACATGGTGGTCAATTATTCCCCAGACTCCCAGTGGATTAAATTTTCCAGTGAAACTGCTATTTCTACAAAAGAGATGTTAGAAATGTGCATTATGCAGTTTAAATGCTATTGAAATAGATGCCAAGAAAAACAGTTGTGCCTGGCTAACATTGGAGATAATTTGGCAAGTTACCGAAAAGTTTTATTGTATGCCCCAATTTATTGCTGTGTATACAAAGCTGTCCCATAAGCCAAAAGCTATGTTAAACTATAAAAATTTAATATTTCGTGCAGAAGAGGGAAAGGTGACAAAGAAACAGAACATTTTTCAGTATTAAAACATATGATGAGAAACTATTTTCTACCAGAGTACAATCATTGGAATTCTTCTGTGGTAGAGAACTTTTTGTTTTGGTAAGTTTTAAAGCCTGTAGGTCATCTGCAGACTGTTTCCAGCTCAGGAAGTTTTTGAGCATGTGGTTAGACCACAAAGTCATCTAAAATGCTTTAAGAAAATGTGGTTTCTTTTTCCTCCTAAATTTCTTTATGTCACATTTGTCAACAAACACATCGCTGCACAAGAGGCATGTGATCCCACAGCAAACTGTGTTTAGGAGTTGAGATTTTGCCTGCCAAAGCTCTTCCACTACTCTTCTAAACCATGTGCTCTTCTTGATGGCCAGTGCATTCCTTATCATGAAGCTACATAAGCTTTATTACAATGCTGTTTTGAGATAATGTAGTTAACTTGATGGCTGATGACACAAACAAGGCAGGGCATTGTTTCTTGAAGCTCAGAGTCTATGAAAGACTCTTTAACTCTTCGACCAGTGCTAAGACAATCAGAATTATTTTATGAATACAAGGACAAGTAGAGTATTTGATACTGCAGATAGTGAAAGAAGATTTTTTAATCACTTGACTGAAACACTTGAATTGCTCTTGAAAAGACTACTAATGTGTTAAGCACTATAGGGAGTAGAAAGCAAGAGAGCCTGTCCTATGTTCTTAAAACAACTTAGACTTCAGATACCTTCTGCAGTCACTATCCCTGGTAGAAAATCTATTTTGCAAAACTCAGCTATTCCAAAATTATAAGCAAGGCTTCAAAAAATTATGGGATTGAAAAAATGGTAAGACTGTAAGGAAAACATCATTGAACACTGAGGTCATGGAAGTTGGCATTACTGGTGTTGATGTACTGCTTTCTGTCTGAGGAAGGGCAGGCAGAATGAAGGAGTATATATCCCTGTTGGCCTGAGCACCATCTGGTTCAGCTTCTGAGAAGAACTCCTTTCCAATTAGCTCCTCTAATCTGAAAAAAAGCATTCAAAACACGTCGTAAGTGAACCTTAACATTAAAACTAGTGACATTACACTTCTAATCATAAATATTTTTTTCCAATAGCACATAAACAGTACAATGTTAATTTGTGTTTGCATATCTATTTATACCTATGAAGAGTTACTGTATCTGTTGCTTCTCATAATGACTCAAATTAATGACAGATTGACACTGTGAAATGTCAACTAATTCTCTCCATAATAAAAATTCAAGTAAGTTAAACTGTTGTAACCATGTAAATTCAACTGAGCTGTCTATGCAGTTCAAATATAGAGTATTAAAATTTTGTGTGTTTCAAACAAAGAGACAATAAAATATCAACAATTCACAGAAACAGAAAATACAGGCACTGAGTACACAAATGTATTTTACATCTAACCAGCTGTATAACAATTTGATGGATCCCAGATGCTGCAGGAAAACAAGGCAAGAGCGTAACTATGCAATTTATTTGAAACAGATATATATTATTTAAATTTATGCCTGTAATAACAATGTGATAGACAGGGTATGAGTTTCAGACTGAATTTACTACATACACCAGAAACCATAGTCCTGTCGGTAAACCACCTAACTGGTCAAAAATGAAAGGTACTCTAATATTTACTGTGAGAAAGTAAGACTTTCTCAGATAGCCTGCAAGAAAAAACCCACAATTTTTCTTCCAAAATACATCAATTACAAAGAGCCCTGAAGGAGGAGCTCAACTCCAGTATTCACTCAGGACACTCTGAGAACTTTCACAGAGTAACCTTCACATTGGAGCTAACAAATAAAGTCCATAAACCACTTAAGACTTGACAGAGCTATACGGCACAATAAAAAGTATGAGAAAGGTCAGTCAAAGATTCATTCACACTGAAAGCCTAAGACAGCAGCGATAAGGCAGGATATAGTAAACAGAAGAACAGGAAGAGTGGGAAGGGGAAAGAAAAAGAATATCAGACCTGTAAGAAGGAAAAGGTTCCACATTTTCCCAAGATGACAAAATTCAGACACCTGATATGTCTCTGGCTACAGAATGAAATGGATTTACAGAAAGACCAAGCTTTTATAGTATTTTATGTTTAAGTGAAGTCATTTGTGCTGCAAACTTTTTACCTTTAGAATGCCCTGCTATTTGCAAAGTTCAGAAGCTTTATCAGAAAATGGGAAAAGAAAGGGAAAGACAAAAAGATATTTTGTGTTACATCTCTGCACAGAGCCCATTGCTTTGGTTTTTAAACAATTTGGAGGAAAAGAATACAGCTAGGGAAGATCTTATTAGCCTTTTACTTTTTGTTTCATGTAACTATAAAAATGAAGGGTCTTTTCTCCTTTATTTATCTTAGTTTTGGATTTGTGCTAAAAGCAGTGTTGATAATGCACAGATGTTTTCATTGTTGCTGATCAATGCTTGCACAGAATCAAGGCCTTTTCTGCTTCTCACACCATCCTACCAGTGAAAGGGATGATGGTGTACAAGAAGTTACGAGGGGACACAGCTGGGACAGGTGACCTCAACTGAACAAACGGATATCCCAGACCATATGATGACATCCTCAACATGTAAGACTGGGAGAAGAGGAAAAAAAGAGAGTCAATCATAGTTATGGCATTTGTCTTCCCAAGAAACCATTAAGCATGATGTAGCCCTGCTTTTAACACTTGCCTGATGATGGGAAACAGAGAATGAATTGTTAGTTTTGCTTCGCTTGTGTGCTCAGCTTATGCTTTAGCTACTAAACTCAGGAGTTTTCTCACATTTACCCTTCAGATTCTTTCCCTCACCCTACTGGAGAGGGAGTGAGCATGTGGCTATGTGGTGCTTAGTTGCTGGCTAAGGTTAAGCTATGACAGCTCTTGTCGCCTTTAGCCTATATTATTAAATTAAATAATATCATCTGACAATAAACCTAAAACTATGTCTCATTTAGGACTACCACAGTGGAACTACATGCTGTTAGCTGTGCTTCTAAGCAGATACCTGGAAAGTCATTGTTTCCTCAAGGGCAGATCACAGATGTTCTCAGACTGTCTTCAGCCTGTTGCATCACATTTGTCATTGGCACAGCTACAAAAGTATCCATTCTCAGCCTCTCACTTGCTCCTCTGCCAGAGGTTACCATACTAAGTGACCCATAAACACACTCAGTCTCTTGTCATCATAGTTCACAGGGGATGGAAAGAGTAAAAGTGTACCTCTGCAAGTTTCTACTACTTATCCAAGCATTGATTGCAGGATGAAACACTGCAAATTTTCCCTTCCAATGATGCCTGGAAATCAGAATCCCTTACTAACTTTGTAGCTTCCCAATAGCTGTTCAGATTATGCATAATCAATAAGAAGGGAAAAAAAAAAAAAGAAATGTAGAAAGGAAAATGTGGGGAACTTTAAAAACTAACTTCAATTTAAATATAAAATTTAAAACATTTTGAAATACCAGTGATTACTAGTTTACAGCATGCTAATAGGTTTCCAGATAGTTACAGAACTCACCTTCAAAAGGTATAATCTACAGCCTGCACATATAAGCTGAAGTAGGTACATGTGTGTTTATAAGGTAATTTTGGTTGAGAATTTAAGTCAAACTTGATACACACAGACATAGAAAAATTCTTCCATAATCCAAAACTCAATGATTCTACTGTTTATTTACAACTGTCATTTTAAATGAGAAACTTGATTCATCTATTCATGTCATAGTTAATACGACAATTTCATGTTACTTCACTTTATTCTGATAAGTACTCTGTACATCATCTCTTGAAAAATCCCAAATTTTAAAAGCAAAGCCTTTCTAGACCTAAACTGCCTGCAAACTCACTTTGAGATTGTCACAGGATATTTTCTGTCACAAGATCAGAAACCTCCTTCTAAGTAGTTGCCATATCAGAATTACATGTATTTGTGATGTAATACACGTGGTTAAGTTGTTAGTAGAATGTACAAATCCAATGTTAAACCTTCCATGACAAGACCTCTTCTCAGGTGAAAATGATAAAATAGATGGATTAACTAAAAGAATTCATGGCAGTATATTACATATCCTACTAGACTAGTTTAAGCACTTATTCATGCCAGTATTCTTCAAAAAAAATACTCCAGGAATTATTAATTCTGAGGCTATGTATAAAGCCTTCAATGGAGAGGAAAGTATTTGCATATCATGCTCCACTTTTACTGGAATTCTAACCATGAAATATAAGACTTGCTTTAACTCAGCCAGTGCATAGACACTAATTTTCTAGGGAATGATTAAGCTGGCAATTTAAGAATACAGTATGAGGAGCTGACAATTTTCTTTATATTATGGCGTTTAGTTTAGTTTTGTATATATGTGAGTTTAAGGAGCTTTATTGTTACAGAATTGGATCTAGAATATAAAGCACTAGTGGAGCTTTATGAACCCATCTGGACTATCAATAAAATCCCCCACCATTGTAGTAGGCAAGTTTAAGACACTACTAGTCATGAATTTTAATGAATAGGCTAGTATACATATGTAACACAGCCTTGTGCTGAATGAGCTCATAAGCATTTTAATGTGTTACCACTGGCTAAATTCTGATGAGAGATGAAGATGTTGAGGCATATTATTTAGATCATGATGATGTACATTTTCTTCTCATATCTACAGCAACTTGTTCTGACTGCAATATTGTATGTAGAATAAAGAGGACTGGGAAACCAAGACAACCAAAATATCTAACTATATCTAGAGACTATTTTGCAGTCATTTTTGTCTTTTTTTTCCTTCATAGTCTTACATTGTAACTGAGCAATAACTGATGAAAAATGCTTTTTGAGTGCTACAGCCAAATGATCTCAAATCAAAGCTAATATCCATACATTGTTGTACCATTCATCTACTTCTTTCAAATGCTAGTTCATCTCTTGGTCTTTGGGGTTCTTTCAACAGCAAAACTCCAGAAAGTCAACTAAGTTAAAATCCCATTATTGATAGTATTGCATGGTTTTTAAAATTACAATAGGATATATTTCTAGCATATACATAAGTACTGTTTGTTATATATCCATGAAATTAGATACCAATGAAATACTCACCCCCAACTTAAACATATATCATTTTCTTACAGAAAAAAAAAAATATTTTCTGCCTTCCTGAGCATGTCATTTTTTCCTTCTTTTCTCTGTTCTCCCTCTGCCTTCTCTAAATTGCTACCTCACCTACCACACATCTGGCTCTGGACTACTAAAACTGCACATGCATGCACACACATTTTCATCTTTCAGAAAGGAATTATTTTCTTTATATGATCAGGCCTGAAAATATTAAGTGTCTCTCACAATTGACTTTGAATCCTGACTGCTGTGGCTTTTAGAGCATGGTTACCAGCTGAACTCCGAGATCATATTGTAATTTTATGAGACTAATGTTTTTTTTCTTCTTGTCAGCAGCTGACATTCTCTTGAGCTACAGAAAATGCTGTATAAAGGCAACCTGAGAAGAAAATAGGTCAAGTGCCAATGTTTTTTAAAGCAATAGGAAAGAAGCACTCTGTCAGGATTTCCATGACAAAATATTATATTTTTTTTAAATGGTCTGGTTTTGTTCATATTTCTCTGATTTTAATCCTATAGCAAAATAGGCAGACTGCTATATTTCTCTTTGATGTGGGCTAAACCTATTTCAAGAACACACTTAATTCAGACCATGTAGATTTAGGCTTGCAGTTAGATTAATCTGAATGGTCTGTCCTGGTCCCAGACTGCTGTAGCAGTCTTTGAAATCAAGAAACAGGCTGCTGACTGAGGGCTGGAATCCAGGAGCCCTGCATAGTGATACCACTTACTGCATATATCTAGGTGGTGAGCTAATTTACCTAGGACAGACATGACCTCTACAGAAGAGAATTCCCTCTTCATTCACTTACCCATTCAGTGGGACACCTCTTTTCTCTAGGAAGGCTAGCTACTGCTGAAAAATCAGATGCTATCTATGAGCAGTCTAAGCCTGGTTTTGCCACGACCAAGAGCAGCACAGCTTTGGCAGTCTGTACTCCTAGCTATGAGGGGAGGTGAGCCAGTAGGAGCTGCCAAGATAGACATTGCCAGCCTGCTGTGGGACTCAGCTGCACATCAGGCACAGCTCTAGGGTACAGTGATGGGACTTCTCAAGAGTTAACAAGCCTTGCTTGTGAAAGTCTTAGGCAGATCACCCTTGTCATAGATCAAGAAATATGTGTCTGTGATCTTAAACGTGTGAAGATTTTGGCATGTACCTTGGAACTAGACATACCCATGAATGCGTGTCAAAAGCTGGTTGTGTCAGAAACAGGCAATGTGTTTCCTTAACTGTCTGCTTCTGAACTAGCTTGGATGTGGTTAGCAAGCCAGTTGCAACATTACACAACATGAATACATTTATCCTTTTAAGTTAAATGTTCTTACATGGTTTCATCTCGTCATTAACTAGTTTTGATTGCAAATCTACTTGCAGCTTCATTTTCCTCTGAAAGCAAGGTCAGATACACATCTGACAAGTAACTTATGCTTACACAACCATAGAAGTAAGCTGTAGGGATGTAAGTCAGGCTGAATGTCTTAGGTGTGGGAGTAGAAAAGAGGATACATACCCATGGCTATCCATTGAACCCTAAGTACTGTATAAATTAGTCTACATGGGCCAATCTATCTCTCTGTGTCACTATCTGTCATATTAATTATTAAGGAAAGACAAAGAGAACGTATCTGAAAAATGTCAGCAAAATTTATTTTTTGTCTCCTATCAAGTGGGAATAGATCTTGAGAAAAACTTCAGGAGATACAGAAACAGCTCCCTGGACAGACTGCTTAAGGTTACTAGGGAAATTAATTGAAAACAATACAGACATGGGCTCACTAAACTTGCCTTTGTTTAGTGACTAGGTTTTTTAAAATCTCTCAGGAGACTCTGTTCTGCTTAAATGTAGCGGAATAAGACACATTCAATGACACTCTGAGAGCAATTGCATCTGGAATAGTGAGTAACATACACTTCCCTTTCCTTCCTGGTTTGAGACATTTGGTGCCTTTGACCTTCACTACTGAGCCATAGGCAGCAAAGAGTAGGAACAAGGCTGAGACACAGTTGAGTTTCCCCAAGCAACAGAAGGATATGACCTCTGCGCTGCTGAGAGTAATGCAGCTGATTTTACCAAGAGACAGGTGCAAAGAGAAGTAACTTTCCAGGTTTACTTTTCAGTAACTTTCCTGACATTTCCAGATGGTTATGAGAGAGGAAAAAAAAAGCCACTCATGGAATTCACTAGTCCTTCTTTATATGAACTTTCTGGCAAATCAGCTGTCTCTGATTACAGGTGATGCATTCCAAACAACTGTGGAGGGATTGACCTTGCTCTTCAGAAAAGACACCTATCTGACAAGCAGTGGGGTAATGGCCCAGGGTGCCCCATTGCTGCCACTGTTTCTGAGGGTAACAAACTGGAAGCCATTTCCCTTTGATTTTCTGAATCTCAGACCGTCTCTGTTCTTGTTCCTTGAAACTGTATCACTGGAAGTTGACCAGATGCAGTACAGACTGCATCCTCTGTCACTGGTGACAATCAACGCCCAGTAAAAGCTTTTTTTGGTATCATTTAAGTAAACATGCTGAATGCAGAGTAGCTGTAGCAGCTCTGGTCAGTTAGGTAAGATAGCTACCTTCTTTTCCCCCCTCTCTTACCCCTTAAAGTCAGACTTTCACTTGCAATAGACTTTTCTACAACTGCAGCATAGAGGAAGACTAGTGAAATGACACATGTAATTACTGTTATATTTATCTGGATATAAAACTCTGCTACAGAAAAGACAATAGACCTATACGTAAGAAGAGGAGGAATGAAAAGTGGGTTTATTTCCTTTTGTTTCTGTGAAAGTACATATCAGACACTACCTAGGCTAGAAGGGCAATTTCAGATGCGTAAGAGACTGAACCTGACATTGTAAGGGACTCCGGGGCATTAAGGCGGCACTGGAGAAGATGATGTTAAGAAGAGGAGATAACTGTAATACTAACTGTCTCTTAGTCGATAACTGAAATCTTGCACACTAGATATCTTGCCTGAGATGTCACTGAGTGGTAGGGATGGGGGGCAGGGTGAAGAAGGGAAGAGATTGATGGTGGAGGCAAAAAAGATCTCCATCTAGCAATTCTGGCCAACCACAATATGCCCTCTTGGAAATGGAAATGAATATACCAATGAATCATACCTCTGCTGAGGGGACCTCTACTGACAGTCCAGTTGCAGAGTGAAAAACACACAAAGTTAAATAGAAAACTTGATCCAAACAAAGAATCCAAGAAAAAGCACCACTGCATACAGGTCATTGACTAAATACAATCACAAAAAGGCAATGCCACAAGCAGTGGTAGTTTATGAATATATCATGTTGGCAATCTACAGGACAGCAGTGGAGACAAAACCAAAGACAAACATAAAGTAGTGACAGACAGCATAAATCAATCTGGTTCACTACCATGATGACCTGGAAAAAGCCTCAGTGGTTTGCTGGTGTATCACAAGAGAATCATGAGAGGTATGTCCAACAATATCAAATATCTGACAGAATGCAGGCAGCAGCTACAAGATGTTACTCTTACAATGTTCAAGCAAACCTACTTATGTAAATTCAGTTGTTTAAAAGAAGCCTGTGTCAACTAATGCTATGTCCCTCAGTATGCTTAGTTCTGGAGGATGCCTCCAGCAGGCAGCATGTAGTAGTCTAGCTTAACAGTGAACTTTTCCAAACAGAGGCCCTAATAGACAATCCAAACCACATGCACTCTTAACTAACTCAAATTTTCCTTCCACCCTGCTGAACATTCAACATATACTGAATTTAAATTCTCCAATAAATCAAGGCAATTAAAATAGTTAACAGTTGTGTTTACATGAGAACAAGAATTTTGAGATACTTATCCTGAAAGTTGGAATTAAAACCAAGCAATCTATCTAACTATCTTTAAACCTACTCCTGCTTTCTGGAGTCAAATTGGAAAGGATTTGAGGGATTCAAATTTCAGAAAGTGTTGCTCAAATACTTTAGCTTTAATGCTAGTCTGAAAGTTCAATATGTGTCACAAACCACTGTAATAATAATGATGGTGATAATAAAACTTTGATAGCAGCCATCTGCCAATTCCAGACAGTTGACTCATTTCCAGTGCTCCCCGAGAGCCAGCACTGACATGGATTTTTATACACTATATCACAGACAGTATATACAGGGTCTGCAGTCAAGACCTTTCTGTAATGACGTCAAAGAGCTTGTGCAGCCAGCTTTTAAAATTGCTGCAGGCTTGTCCTAATGACATTAGGGTATAACAAATGAGGAAAGGAAGATATGTATATCAATGTTACAATAACAAGCAAGGACAGGACACTTAGCTCTGGAGGCAGCTCTTAGGTTATCCTCCATAGAGCTGCTCTCCAAAGTTTGCGTCAGTGGAGGGGGTGGGGTGTGAATTCCATGACGAAGAAGCATAACTCAGCTGGAGGACTTTTTAGTGTGAAGTTTGGAAAAAAAGAAAAAGGCATTAGAATTGGTAAGATAAAACTTAAACAAGAAACTGTAAAGAGAAGATACTTTAGCAAGATGTTTCAGCTGGCTTGCAGAGATGAGTCAAGTGTACTGCTAAGAACAGTCTATAACACACAGTTAAGGAGTTTTTCCAAAAGCAAACTAAAAATCTCAAAATAAATTATTCAAAGTATTCAAAGACCAGTCATAGACTGCTGGCAGAGATGTACAAAGAGTTGGTTTGTTTCAGAGCTGTGCTAACCTACATAGAGCCACATCTACAGGTGACCACTTCTTAGCTGGAGCTTTGCTGGTACATTAAAAAGAGATGTGGTAGACAGCTTTTTCCTTACCACCCTCTAGAAAACTAAAAGTTGCATCTCTTCCCTGACGCACTTGGACCTGTCAGCCCTCTGGATAACCTGGGGAGTTCATATCAGGTATTTATAAAAAGGGGTGCAAGTAGCACGGTTTCTGAGCAGAGGGTAGAGAAACAGCAGTAACTCCAGCTGCAGGTTTTATAGGAGTTAATTTAAAACAAGACAGTTTTCAGGAGGCTTTGATGAAAAAAATTGTATTTTTAAAGTCCAGACTAATGAGTGGTTGACAGATTTCTGACAACAAGCATATCTGCATGCTGTGACAGGTGAAAAAACCCAGACAAATATATTGGATCTTTACCAGTACTTGTGAAATAAGGTGTAGATGAGCTCCTATTGCAATTGGATGTTTCAGTCATTGAATAAATTACAATTCATGGAATATTACCACCTACACTCAGTAAATACTCATATTCATGTAAATATTATTTGTATTAAATATATTAATAAATTTGTGTTATTTTCTCCATCTCTAAAATATCTTGTGATTTTAGACATTCATGCTAATAGCATGATGAGAACATTCAGAGTTTCTTTATGCCTTCATGTAATTTTCCTTTATATTTTCACTCTGCTTAGCAGCACTTGCAATGTTCCAGATGTATCTCACAGAGTAAGTGTACAGTTTAGTGTAATTACACTTACCTATAAACATCAAAACTAACAAGCTAAAGTTTTGCTCCTTGTACTTTTATCTTATTTTATGGAAAAGATTAAAAAGACTACCAATGAAAAATATCATTTAGGAGTTAAGTTTAGTAATGTTTTCAATCCTTGCTTGTAAATATTATCTAACTGTATCACAAAAACATGCTTTTGAAAGCATTTTTATTTACTGTGGATTGTTAGTCTTGAAAGGAGTATTCTGGGGACATTTAAAGGTTCTGGGTCTCTGTACCTGAGGAATGAAGAACAGAGGCATTATCATACTGGGATGTATCAAGTGTCTCGAGGTACTATGTTTCAGTACATGATGCAATAAGACAGAATTTTTAGAGAGTTATGGAATTGAGCATACTTCCCTAAGATAAATTTAAGGGGGAAAAAAAATTAAAAAAAAAAAACCCAAATCTATCTTTTGTATTAGTGCAATTGGCAGAGTTCAGTGTGGGCTGGAAGCTCCCTGAGGGCCAGGGGCTGCCTGGGATCCAGGGGCTGCCTGGAATCCAGGGCCAGTGAGGTAGCCCTAGGCAGAGCCAAAGGGCTCCTCACTGGGGACAGGCAGGGGAGGGCAGTGGGGATTTGGAGACTAGTCCTGCTGCAGCATCACTTTGTCAGGGGTTGATATGGGGCCTTAAGGGACTGAAATCAGGTCCCACACTCTTAATAGGGTGGAGGGAGTCCCAGGAAGTAGGCAGGAGCAGTCAGTCCCCTCGGTACACTGTTACCTTTTCTTACATAGCTTTGATTTTACAGAAACCAGATTCAGTATTGGTTACACTGCAGAGATATTGTTCTACCAAAGGATACAACACATGCTAAATAAAAATGTACGTCCTGACAGCACTGTGTAACCATTAACAAATACCTAGCCTGAGTCAGATCACAATAGAGCACAGTAATGTTCATGAAACTTGGACAGGCTGTCTATGTACCATTTCTGTGGTTTGACCTGCATTCTTCTCTGTTGCTGTTTCTACAGCACTCAAGTGCTTCCCCTGTAGATTTTCCAAATTTACCTCTTTATCATCCAAAACTATAATGATTGGCTCTATTACATTTAAACAACTATTGTGATCACATCTGATTCACTACATGATAACAACTGTGTTACCTGATGGAAAAAAGACCTGAAAAAAACTCGGAAAATAAATAAATAAACCCAAAGGTACAACCTTCCCAGATCAAACTACTGTGTTTTCCTGTCTCTCTCTTACATAGTTATTACCAGATATTGCTCATCTATAAACTCAGTTTGCCATGCCCGTGGAAATATTGTGCAGAAGACAAGTAACAAAATATCTTCCCTGTTCTGTGATTTTTCTCTGTTTTGCCTGGTTTTAGTTGTATGATGCACTACATCAAGCAACTCAGGAATGCCTTAAAAGCCCTTAGAGTGTTATTCTTTGTAAAGCAGTAAATGTAGATTCATTTCTGAGGTAAATTACAGAAATGTAATTTTTATGGTAAGCAATGATTCTGATGGAAAATAATTTTTAAAATCAGGTAATAATATGAAAGGAGACAAACACAAACTGAAATTATCAACCTTCAGGATGAAGATTTGAATTGGTTTTAGTTCTAGTTAAAGACTATACCAACAGAACAACTAGTCTCACGGCTGTGAGGGGAAATAAAGAACAATTTAGGATTGACAAACATCGTGTATGCTCAGTGCCACCACTACATGAAGCCTGGGCAAGAATCACAGCTGGGCACAACACAGACCAGAAAGTCTCCTGTTACAGCGTTTGTTTTGAATCTCTTCCAGCCCTTCTCTGAATTTGATAAAGTGGCACAAAGAATGAGCAAATGCTTCCATGATGATGCTTCTAACAATTCTCTTAAAAAAAAAGGCTCACTTGATATTGGTCTCCAAGGACAGAGATAACCCAGCCATTGCAGTGCAAAGGACTTAGCCAACTACTTGGCTGCTGGACTCAACACTTTACTGTCAAGTTTCCCAGATGCTCACACAGTATGTCTGAAGCTTTTGCTATCCTGACTGCCAGATTTTTTTTCTCAAAGAGGGAAAGGAACTGAAAAGATTAGTAATTCTAAATAATGGAAACATCAAAGCAGGAACATAAATACAGAAAGTGAGTGTTGTCTTTTCTGATTTAAAAAACATCAAAACCCCAATATAACAGGTTTCAACTATTTATTGTAAACTAACATATTGATGTTGCACTCCTATTTCCAGTTTGTTCACATGAAATACCCCAGGTTCACTGCACAGAAGCTGAAGACTGTCTCATAGGATGTAAGAAACTGGGAATAGAGGATATACACTAGTTTCAAAATTTTCAGAGGGAAAAAAAACCAACCAAAAAAGAAAAATTTGATCTTTGGTATAGCCCAAACTAAGCCTTGTAAGGCTTATGCATTACTCCAATGTCAATTTTTCCAAGTTAGAGAGAACGATTTGGATATTTGATTACTCACATTTTTGAAAACTCACTATTCATATGGACACAGACTTTTCATGTGGATCAGAGTGAAGCCAAAGCCTACTGAAAAGGAAAGTGGAAATGTGGCCATAGGACTTTCAACTTTACAGGGTTGAGCTGGCCTATTCAACTGTTAATTCAGGGATACCTTGAGAAAGATGTATAAATTCTTAGTAAATTTGAATGATGCAATTTTTGCAGCTAAAAGCTCTCACTAATCATAATTTTCATTAATATTAATGCGATCACTGTTCTTTTCTTTTTCTGCCTGTTTGAGATGTTTTCTCCCCTGGAGTCTAGCACTATGTGCTAGAATTAATTAGAAAATAGTATTTAAAAATACAAGGATAATATGTGTAATGTGAGATTGCTGAGATTATATTATTCAGCACCTGTCAATATGAGATAAGGAGATTTTTTTATGTTCATGTTTTTACTATGTCTAGAAAAACATATTTTTTATAAATAATATATTATGAAAAACAAAGCTTATTTCCACATTTCAGAAACTAATTTATCATGTTCCACTATCCAGAAAAGTATTCAATATGAAAAATTGAACTCCTCTTAGATGGAGTTAAGATAGTTTTAAAACAATCATATATTTAAGAACTTAGCTATTTTTACTTATCACAGCATTTTTCCATGTTAAAAACAAGTAAAATCTCTCTGTTTGTTCACAGATTTTCCATAAATAATTATTCTTTCAATTACTGTTAACAACACATAACTGGCACAACATTGTATGCTGAACACATAATAGCAAGAATTATTCTATTCTCCCTTTTTTGTGTCCCATCTTCTCACTCCCCTGACTATCCATAAATTACTGCTGGCTTATTTTACTGCTTTCCATGAAGGGCATTGATTTTAAAGAAATTAAAATAGATTTTTAAAAAAATACATTTCAGATGAAAGCATCTTCTGACATACAAAATGCAGGACGGAAATCAACTCATGCAAGCAAAACCAAGTTTCTTAGAGTTTAGTTGCACTAAAGAACTTTGTTTTAGTGGGCAGAAAAATTCTACAAAGGGAAAAGACAACAAAAGTCACCTAATACACATTTGTAAAACTTGACCATATCATATTGTTCCATTAATTGAATACAATTTTTTGCACAGTAAAATGTAGGAGTTGTTTGTTTTACCAGGAGGTTTTTCTGTTCATTGCCATTTCATGAGACATTTCCAATGTAGTCAAAAATTTTTGTGTACCTAAAAGTTAAAAATTCATACTTTTCTTTTATCATTTATCTTCACACTTTTAAAATGTGTTATCAATGAAGTCTATTCACTAGCACCATTTAGTCTTTAAATGTCCTCAGGAACTATAATTATCTAGCTTTACATAAGAATAAATGTAAGCCTATTTTAATCCTGTTTAATGTTAATAGTCTCAGACTTAGTGATTTAGGCCTCTGCAATGCCCAAGAAAATATAATGTTTACCCACGGAAGAATTAATTCAAATGTCAGAACAATAGCTGAGAAAGGATGAACAATCCTTTAGAGGGTCTCCTGACTACAGCATGATTTGAGACATCTAGCTTAAACTAGACACCTTTAGCTCCTAGGCAGCTGAATCTAGATGAAATTATGGTTTCACAGAATGGTTGAATGACAGGGTGAAAAATACAACATCAACATTTAGGCACCTAAGCTGAGGTAGTCACAGTGTCAGAGAAGCCTCTGAAGAGCTTAATTTTCAGCAGTAACACTGGAAATTCAACTGTCTCTGTAGATGTCATAAATTCTGACAATATCTTACAGAACTATGACAATTTAGTGTCTCATAATTAAGTGTTCTCTCTCCATCATCAAAACCTGGAACAGGTCATGTCCCCAAAGGCTCAGCTGAGCACCTATCTGAATTCTAGGAAATAAAGAGAAAAAAACCCCCCACAAAAACAGGTTCCATTCCCAGCTTCAACATTTTAAACAAAGCTGCCACAAAAGGGACATCAGCAGCAGCAACATCAAGAGCAGAACTCCTGCCAATATGTTGGAGGAGGTGGCAATTCAGAATGACAAACTAGAGAACTGAAGGTCTGAGAAAATAGGATAATATTTCAAAGGGGTAAACTAAGTGACTCTCATCTTGTGTTGAAAAAGTGTACATGAGGGAGGAAACACTGATTGAGTTCTGCAGAGAAGACTTAAAGGCTGTCCTTGCAGTCTAAGCTGCATTTCAACATGGACACACTGCTTTGAAAAAGTCATGCAATGTCATAAAATGTGCAATCGGAGCAAAAGTACAATTTGAATCTATCTTTCCAGGTGATTTAGTTTCAGCAGTAGTTGTCCCATGCTGGGTACCCCATTTCAAAGAAAGAAGTGAGCCAAGGTAAGTGGCTTTGGACAGAACACCAAACATAAACATAAGTGAAAAAAACATAACACATAAGAGAAGACTGAAGAAAATTAGATTGCTCCATATAAAATAGAAGCCAACTAACAACTGAGAGAGGGTATGACAAAAATTTTCAATTATAGAAAAAGCTGTAAAAAGGAAGAGGATTACGTTTTTCATGGCTCTGGTTGATAGGTTTGAATGACAGCGAAAAAACAAAGAAAAATATATAGAAAAAATATGAAGTAGCACCTGAGACTTTGTGGAGTTCCTATCTTTGGAGGTCTTTAAAAAACAAGCTAGATAATTTTGATAAGAAATGAGAAAAAAAGATTATTTGTATAGCATCTAATAGGAGTACCTGAACCATGAGTAGCGGGGTGATAGTAAGGTCAGCACAAGACTTTTTTCCCACCCTTTCTGATGCTACTCACTAAACTGAGCAGTGCTACAAAATGTTTGTCTTACATAGGATCCTTTAGGCATTGCTTTGGAGCTGGCAGCACTGAGTTTACTGAATTGAACTGCAGCTCCTAGGGCTCTTTGGTAGGGCTATTTTCCAGCATTATGGTATCAGAATATACGCCATGAAAATAATTAATTTTATCTTATGAAAGTCAATTTGTAACTCATTTTTATCTCTTCACCAGCTGTATATAAATAGTTGGTTCTGGATGTGCTTAAAAAATTGAATATATTGGCCCATATTATGATAAAATCCAGATGCATACCAGCTACGTCATAACAAAATTTAATCTTGGGGAAAGAATGAAACAGAATGGATGTAGAGTGGGTTCCAGCCAGCTCTGAACCATCACTGCATCAGGACCCTAAGGCATGCCATGAGGCACTCCTGAGCCTCAGTGAGTATATATGGCCATCCTATGGCAGCTTTTGCATTTAGAGTGATGTTTCTTAACCCTACTCCTTAGCCTCCATTGAGTGAGTGGCAAAAATCTGCATGCATTCTTTGAATATCTCTTCTACAAAACTCACCTGAGGTACAAATGGATGTACCTAGTTTGGACAATTATTTTATTGTTTCATGACTTTTAATATTGTTTGGTTTAAAGTTAGTGGAAATACTAAATGGTAATTAAAGAAAGAGGAGAAAACCCATTACACTCTATTTAGCACACACGTACTACTGTGGACAAAAAGAGAGTTTACCCTGAAATACCCTTTACTGTTAGAAATCTTATATCACACATATCAAAATGAAAAAGAGTAAAAATCTAGTTGTAAATCTAATTTCATTTTCTCTTATAAAGGCAAAAAGGTTTCAGGAGGGATTCTTTCTTGGTGAACTTTCTGATTTTATTATTCCTTTCTTGCTTTTGTATAGTTCAAATCGACAACTTGGCTCCATGTTTGCAAAGGCAATAGTGATTGAGGACTCATAGACGTGTTATGATAAGGCTACATAAAAGAGTCTTACAGTATGGTCTTATCCAGATGTATTGATTACATAATCATTATCAAATTATGAAAACAAATGTATGATTAAGAGATTTGTTATCTGTATGCTGTGTTTCCTGCATGGCTACAGAGTGATTTTTTTATTCCTCCCATCATAAGAAATCACTAATATGAAGCACCTTTTTTTAAAAGCACATAATTAAATCAGAAATTGTTTTAAGTAGTTGCATTCTCTGGTTTTGGTTAAGGTGCATCAATGCAATAAGATAAACTACTAACTTCTGGGGCTGAACTATCAAGAATAAAACTGAGAGGATTTTCCCTCTACGGAAGTAATATTAATTGTCAGCAGTTATGGCAGATTTATAGGTAAATTTTCATTTTATATGAAACTTTATTGAATGAATTGAACCATATGTGCTATGTCATAATGGGAAATGTCTTTAAACTCTTAGGGAAATTTAATTTCTTTTATGTGCTGAAGGTTATTGTAAGAGCTCACGTTTTCAGTTTAGATACAGCTGCACAACATTTGGTAGTTTTCACAGAATTATGGAATCTTAAGGGTTGGAAAAGTTCTTGAAAGGTCATCTAGTCCAACCGCTCTGCCAGAGCAGAGCCTCCTAGAGTAGGTCACACAAGAACTTGCCCAGGTGGGTTTTGAATGTCTCCAGAGAAGGACACTCCACAACCCATCTGAGCAGCCCGTTCCAGTACTCCATCACCCTCACAGTGAAGAAGTTTTTCATTATGTTTCTTTGGAAACTATTATGTTTTGCTTGGGCTTGTTGAATTTCTGTAAGGAAAAAAAAAAAAATTAAACATTTTGTAGACTGTTTGTACTTAAATATTCCACATCAAACTAATTTAACAAGCCAAGTTCAGAGGAAGAGAGTTAGTTCAAGTTAGTAACTGAATTTAACACTTATGAAGCCTCAGAGGTCAGTACAGGGCCAGTGACAACTGATGGAGGATTCTCAGAAACACCAAAATCACCTTCTTACTAGCTCAGACCACAGAAATATTGCAGATCACTCTTTCTTCTTTCCTCAGACTCTAGCAGAAGCCTGAACTCAAGGTCTCAAATACAGTAAAGAAAGATAGACCAGAAAATAAACTGCTTTGAGAAACTCAAACTGAGATGTTTCTCTATGGCTTTGGAAACCTGTAGAGTGTTTTTGTGAGGAGAAGCATTTTGCCCCTGGCAGGAAAAAGCCATACAACAAGCCATTGCAGCTGTGATCCCAACATGTATATTCCTTCGAGTCGACATCAGTCCTACCAAAGCAGCAATGTGTCTATATAGTTAATTGGATCCTAGATGGACAGTGTGATTATTTCAAGGGTTTTTTGTTCAATTGTTAGCTCAATAACAAAATTGTTAAGTCTGTAATTTTAGTTACATGTTACATGCTTTTCATATGTTCTTCTCACGCAGGTTCTGACTTCCCTGACAACTTCACCTTTCTTCTTGCAGATACGTTTCTCAATGCCTTCTCTTTCTGTTGAGCCCAGTCTCTGTAAAATCTACTGAGAGCATTAAATTACAAATTAAGTAATCATTGAATTAATGCAATGTTTTCATATCCTTACTTTCCCCGGCTAGAGTTCTCTCTTCATTGTGCTTAAGAAGCATGACAGAAACTGAGACAGTCAACAGCAAGGTAATATAACTTTTGGAGTATCATTAACATCATGAATGAGGCCTTCCTGTATTTCAGGTTGCTGCTGCAGTGGCAGAGAGAAGAAAGACCTTTCATTAGTTCATTTCTACATCAAGAGAAAAAATCTTCACTTGTACCAATGGAGCATCACAAATGGCCTCTTGTCCTATGATGTCGCTTTGTATATATACCAGCAGATAATATGGTCATCAGACCATGTGCATTCACTTCTGCTGTGATATTTCTACATATTGCTTGACCTTTTGAAGTGTTCCTTTCATCTAAGTAAAGACTTCAATGAACTTGAGTAGGGTTGTGTTAGTAAGTGTTAAAACAACTTAATTTGGTCCAGCTTCAAAGAATCTTGGATTTCTGAGTTGGTTTACTGTACAAATACAAACAAAGTAAAATGATAGTGATGGCTTCATTGCTTATTTTTACCCATATTACCATTTTCAGATAGAGCAGGGTTGAGAAGATTGTTGTATGGTTCGACCTGTTCCAAGCTTAGTTCATCTGGGCTGACTCCAGTAGCTGTAGGAGAGTAACTATGCTGACTAATGATGAGCGAGACTAATCTTTTTTAAACATCTCTAACTGATTGAGCCATTTGTTCAGACCATTTCCCTGGAAAAGACACGATGCAGCAGTAACAATTCAAATCAGGTTGTTTTTGGAAAAGTCCTTGAACTTACCAGAATTGAAGGTAATTCTGGTGTCAAATACAGCATATTCAGTGATTGTGACATAGAAATAGTTGAGAAACAGTAGAAGCTGTTGAAATTAATGTTCATGTTGATAATATAAATTAATTCAAGCTATTTTGTATAGAAACTTGTAACACTCAGGAAATTCTTTCAAAAGAAGAGGTCAGTGAATTTGATTCTTGACCATCTCTGAAGGAAACACTGTGACCATCATAGCACTGATTCTAGAGCATTTTTTTGGTCAATGTATTTAGGTGCACTATTTCTGAACCTGTTATAGATAATGTAGATGGAACCAAAATAATGTGGGTTTTTTTCCTGTAGGAACAGCAAAATAAAATGTTTTCTTCATAAGAAGATAGATCAGATTGCTGAGTTAAAAATTATTTCAACTCTATTCAGTTACTCTGTTGGCCAACACCTTCCTCCCACCCAGCCAAGAGCTCATGCCAAGCTCTGGATAGATCTCATTGGCAGACATTTTCATGACAGGGTTGGCTTGAAAAGGCATGGGAAGATTTCCAGCACTGAGAATTCAGCTGCAGGTGGAAAAGCACAATCTGGCATGTGCAATGGCAGTCATCTCCACACATTGGCATTTATAATCTATTTTTCTGGCTCACAAAAAGTTGTATCACCAAAAGTACTTAGTGTAACACTCAATTACTGCAAGCAAGCAACTGTATCACTGCATGCACCGAAGGTGTTGGCTTGTCTTTGAAGTAGATCCTTAGAAGTGGCAAGGCCTTAATCAACTTATATTTTGTTCAGTTGGTATCAGCATTCCACAACAGAAAAAAAAATAAAAGGTGCTTCTATTCCATCTCTTAATGAATGGCTGAGAATGGCTCCAAAACCACAAAAAATATGAATAGTTACTAATCAGTCCCAGCCTCTGTTCATTATAATGGATGAGCATGGAGTTGGACAGCAGCTGCTTCATATTTTTTAATGCCTCTATATACTGGCAAATCTCTCCCTATAGATCTCCCTTGCTGACAAGCAGTATGGCATTTTAATGGTTGTTATGAAACAAAGTTGTTGTAGTACTGATTAGATAAATATAGAGGAAGGCTTACCTCTGTCAACCTGTTTCCACTGTCACCACTATTACTCACTATGTGTTTGATTTTCTTTCTTTTAAGAACATGATGGTGATTCATGTGCAATTTTCTGCCCACTAAGACCAGCACATTTTTTTTTTCTTTTTCTTTTTTTTTTTTTTTGGCAAAGCTGCATTTCAGACACTGAGCCTCCAGCCTCTACAGTTACATGGAGTTTTTCCATCTAGGTGGACTGATATTTGCCTTTGTTGAATTTATCTTCAAATATATCATTGCTATTTATTTGGTTGACACAGCACAAGAAAAGAAACATTGATTCATCTAGTTGCATGTACTTCCTTCTTCTCTCAAATCATCTGTTTTCTCAAATTCACCTATAGATTTTTGAGTCACTAAGCAAATTTACACTCAGCTGCATCTACAATCAGCACACTGTTGAAGGATGTTATGGTGTTTATAATTTTGGCAAGCACACTCCGAAGCTCTTTGTGCAGTACATATTCCGATTTGAAGATATCTGGTTTGGGAAGCTCTTAAAAAAATGGTAATTATCTGGCATAGCTGGTGTCAATTCTCACCCATTAGAACACTAGGCAAGGTACAGCAGTACAGGCAAGATTCTCCCTTCAGCAAATAGTGGTTACAGGAACAGTTCAAATGATTTTCTAACACAGCATTTGTGATCCCCACAAATCTGCATATTATCATCAACCTTAGTAACTGTTGCTGTCAGTGTAGAGAGTTCTTTGTGTGTAACCAGTTAAAGAACTCCCTGTTCAGTAAGAATCTCAAAGTCTTCATCATTTTTCAGGTATAGAGATAAAATATTACTGGCTTTTACAGTTATTATGTACAGATGGACTAATTCTGGCATTTCCTGACAGCCTCAACAGTTGTCCAAAAAAAGTTTCAGGGAATGATTGCTGATGAATCCCTTGGACTTTGATTCTCAAGACCATGCACAGATTCCTACCCACAGGTAGGAAATAATGAACAGAATAATGAAAGGCAACATTTCATAGTAGGTACCATCAACAATTTTCTTTTATACTGGATTACATCAATAGCCTAACTACTGTAATGTTCAAGACAGTGTAAATAACTTGATGTCATAGGATAGAAATGTAGAGAGGAAAAATGACAGAATATATCTTTGTTGATAACAGTCATCCCAGAATATCATCTTCTATTTTGCACCCATGTAAAAGCACCAGTCAGTTCAAACATTTCAGAGCCGTTAAACCCTTCCTCTGAGTATTCTGAATCTTCTGAAGTTTCTCCACTTTATTGTCAAGGGAAGTAGCTATTGGTTTGATATCTGCAAATAATATTTTTTGCTATGGTTCTTTTGCTTCTATCGCTATTTGTTTGGCAGTTGACTGACAGACTTGTCTTATGATTTTTTGCTTTTTCATGTATAGAAGTCAACATCTTTAACTCCATATTTATTCTTATTTCTCATATTCTACACCATGACATTTAGTTCCTAATGTTTTGGTATGTTGGCAGATGAAGATCATAGTTCCAATTTTAACAGGCAGCATTCATAATTCTTCTGTAAACATCACTTTAGTGCACATTCAGGCTGGCTATGTACTTAGATCCTTCTATCTGCAATCAGAGATTGATTTAACAAAGAGATGACACTGAAACACTTTGTCATGTGTTAGCCATACAACACTTAGCCATAAAACACATAAGTTAAAATGCTCAGAAACAAAGCACAACTCAGTAATAAATGCAGTGATTCTTCCTAATTTTCATTTGTGAAATTGAAATCTCTGGAAAATGAAAAATAAAATATGCAATAAAGGAATCTTCATCAAGATTATGATTTTAGTGTTAAGCATAGCAGGGCCACAGGGACATTATAATGGCAAATATCTTGGGTGTATGGCTGGTTTTGGCTGGAATTGCCTGTCTTGTTTTCTCCAAGATAACACTAGCACCCATATGACTAATATTTTCACAATACTGTCTGACTTAAGCCACACTCCTCAGCATGTCCTGACCAATATCATATCAAGTACTAGATGAACTGTCGTCAAGATCCCTTTAAAAGGCTTTTTACCAGGAACCTTCCCAGCTGTAAAGAAGATGATGACTTCTTATTTCTAGAGCTCATCCACACATGCTTGCCATGACATATAAATGATGCTTGAGGCTAGTAGCAAATGAGTCTGTCTTATCTGCATCAATGTAACCAATAGCACAGAGACAAGCCTTCCTGCAACCCCATGACTGCTGCTACCATGCAAAGAGAGAGCGGGAGAACCTGGGTCTGGTTTGCTTTCTCTGTAAACTGAGGTACAGCATCCTGGGTACACAGGACTGTCCTCTTATGTACACTGAAGGCTCCTCGAACTTTTGAGTCCTTTTCATTGAGGCTACAAATTAGCTGGTCTTCTCACAGAAACTGCAATACTTCCATTTAATCCCTACCTCTCTGAAGTGAAAGACAAGAGAAATAACTAATTTTTCTGCAAAGTTGAAAAAAAAATGTTTCCCGATGAGCAAAATGCTACTTTGGGTCAAACTTTATTGACCTTGGGTTTGTAGAAACTCACCAATGAAACCCAGAAACCCAAGTGACACAGAAATTGCTGGCATATTTAGGGCCATGCACAGAAACCAAAGCCACTTGGTAGAAGAAGATCTAAATCCAGAAATCAGTCTTTGCCATGAAGGTTTGCCAAAATGAGAGACTGGTGAAGAAATTAGTTGCCAGATTGCTTTTCACCATTAAGACTATTAGGACAGAGATAATCTCTGGGACTCTGTGCTTGAATTAGTCTCTAAACGTTAGTGTAATTTTAACAGCAGAAATTTTTAGTGCAGAAAAATAAATACTTGTGTTTATGTCTAGAAAAACAGAAATATCTGAAAGTTTTTTCTTTGTTTTTTTAGAATTTCAGAGGAGTAAGAAGGACTACTTTAATGTAATTTTGGAAATAGAAAGATGTTAAAGCATGATCTTATCTGGACTGCTGGCAATTGACCATAATGCTTACTGTGGTTAATGTCTAACTTAAAAATTTAAAACCCAAAAACTTAAAAACCTGAAAAGGGATGTATTTGAAAACTAATGTTAATCTGTTACTGAAGTAAAATTGAGTTGACAATGAAAAATTTTCAAGTCTTACTAACATCTCAGTCCTTAAAAACCTTTCAAACAAAAAGAACTTTAACTGCACTATGAAACAAAATGCACAGGATTTTGCTGACAATAAGAAAAGAAATTTTTAACTTTTAAATGAAAATACTAAAATCTAGAAATGATACAACAAAGAAATTATGTTATCTTTGATATGGAGAGTAATCTAAAGACCTTTGATACTATTTAGAGCCAGTGAGACATAAGAAATATCAAAGTGATTTCAGCTGAGATGTGCTCTGCTCTGACACAAAATTGCAATGACACACTAAAGGACTACTCTCAAGAGCTAATTCCTGACTGCTAAACAGTTACTAGCTTCACAGTTGCTGAAATTATATTTCACCTGTTTGCCATGGACTATGACTGTAGCTCTTTCATTACAATCTCTTATCCCTCTCTACATCACTGATAATCATCTATCCTTCCATGAAAAATTAACCCTGTCTTCCAAAGATCATGAAACAGGGGCCAAGGGACAGGTAGCAGTCAGAGGAGAAAGCAAACCTCCATGTTCTTAGCCCCAGGTAGGGTCATATATGTTTTTGGTTTGTTGTGAATTATACTGTTCAAACATCTCATCGATATATATGAAATGAAAACAAGTGGCTACAATAGGCTAAAACCAGAACTCTAAGTACAAATTCCTCCAAATTATTCAGACTCCAATTCCTGAATCATAAACCAGATTCATGGTTTTGGCCTTAGCCCCTGTGCAAACAATGTAGTGACCCCTCTTACAATGAGACTCAGCTATTGCCAAAATCTTTAAAGAACAGTCTGACACTTTCCTGAGACTGAAATGAGTGTTGAAACTTTAACAAGACAGAAGCTGACTGATATTGCTCAAGATGAGGACTGTCCCAAGAAGATGAGCACAAGGAATGGCACTTCCATTCTGATGTGAATTCTCATCAAGAAGTTTACCGAGTTCTTTGACTCGTACAAATCAGAACCTGACTCTGGTCTTGGTTTGGCAAAATTCTAACTTATGTCTAAACCAGACCTCAGTGTTATCCACTGACTCCACCTCTACGAAAAACATTCATAACTTCTGGTTATGACTGTGGGAACATATGCTGTGCTATTTCTGTATATTGTACATAAGGTAACAAATAAGGAGGATGGGAAGACAACTAAGAAAAGTCTTCTGGTTATAAATAGAATTCCTTAATTGCCTAAGCTGTATCATTTAATCCATTGCACAATTACAGTTGTCAGTTCTTCACTACGAAAAATCCTTAACTGCTACTGGAAAACTATGATTTAAACAACGCAGTATTAGGAATTTTCATGTGCAGTAAACCACAACCAATTATAATCAACACTGGCAAATTCTAATTTCACATTAGATGTAATTAACTACATGAGAAATTATCCCTATAATAATATTCAACAGGAAGAAATGGCATTCATTAGGGTAACTCATGCTCAGTATGATATGCAGTCACAAAGCTCCTGTTGTCTCAATGATCAACTACCTGGCACAAAGGTCAAAGGTATAGCACCCAGACCACAAAGACTTAAGACTTTTTGGATAGCCCAGGTGTCTGAAGTACTAAGTTCTTGCAAGTGGAGGACTTCTGTTATCTCCTTCTGCTGAAAAGCAAGAGAGAATTCAGAAGTGGGAGCTGAATCCTAGAGGCAGACTGAAGAGAGCTTATGCCACAAAACAGATCCTTTATTCTAGATTCCTAAGTGCTTGATATGAGAGACAAAGCTTAATTCAAGTGTACTCCTGAAGCTGAAACAACCTTTCAGCTTAACATCAGGAATTGAATTTTCTTTTTAATTTTGAAAATCTTCTCCAATTTTCAGACTGTCTTCTATCTTGCTAAACTTCTCAGTCTAGCTTGGTAAATAAAGAAACTGACTTTGTGAAGCAAATAACCTTTCTCTCCTGTATCCAGGTCTTCTCATTCTTTTTCTTAACTATCCTTGCTACATCAACAGTGGATCACAGATCTCATTTTAGTTGAAAAATATAATATAAGTGCTATTAAATCAGCTTGCAGATAAGTTTTGAAAACCTAGATTACTGTAACTAAAGCAAATAGATATTATGCTCTCCAGGTTGTTCTAAGAAAATGAAAATGAATAAGATGAACAATTACATTAGATCAGGCAGCAAAGAGTGAAGAAGGGATGTATGGCAGTGCTGAAACCTAACATGCCAAATTTCACAATTGTGATTGCTCCAAAGAGTTGAGTCAGTCCCATGTACAAAGTCTGGTGACAATGCAAAGACACGGAGAAAACTCTGATTGTCATAAAATAGACTGCAGTTTTGGGTATACTCTATATTTGCATATCATTAATAATAATAATATTTCTTCACACTTGCATTCTGTAGTTGGAAAAACTTCACCAGAAAACTTCAGATTGAAAACCTGGTTCCAAAAAGTTTAACTAAAGTTTAGCCATTCAGCTTAAGAGAGACAGAGTTCATATTTATAATCTTGTCATTTTCTGTTATCATGCATTCCTTTTCAAACTTTCCTCTTTCCATTTAGAAAGTGCTCTTAAGATAACTAAGAAATATCCAGTGGATATAGAAACCTGACAAGGAATGAACCTCTTTTTCTAAAAGCAATCCAGACCACTAAATTTTTTATTAATTAGTATTTCTCAGAAAGTTACTGATTAGCCTCCCAGCCGTTTCCAAAACTACAGTATGAAACAGCTCAGTAACTACAAAAACAAGTTTTTTCATTTTTTAAAGATAATGGTTCACAGCTACTAGCTTTTATTCAGTCCAAGCTGACCAGAAATAAGCTGGACAAAAATGAATAAGGAAAGCAAAGACAAGTTGCATAAGAAACCACTTCAGAAGCAGCAGATGAGAAAAAATTAAAAAATAACACTGATTTAAAATTGTAGCCATCACTTCTTGATAAATGCTTGGTTTTTATTGGCAGTCCTAAACCTTCTAAGATTAAAGTATTATTAGATAATACCATACAAATATGTGCTTATGATAGTTTCAGTGAAGCCACTAGAGATAGAAGATAATGTGTGATTGAAAATGTATCTTAAACTCGGCATAATTTTGGTAAGAACAAACACAGTGGAAGAAAATACTGACAGAACTTGTGACATCACATGACACTCCATGTGACATCACATCACTCCTAGAAAAAGAAATCTCTACATTAATTTTCCTCACAATATTATTATTTTATATCAAAACTGAGGAAAAAATGCATCACAAACCCACTCATTTTCTTGTCCAAATATGAGGCCCGTTTCCCTGACCTTGCCTTCATTAAGAAACACATAACAACATGCATATTTAAACTAACAAATTAACAGGACACTTCACTGCACACACTTACATCCCTGGGGAGAAGATGAGAGAACAAACAACATGTGACAGATGTTAATAACATAGCTTAATGCACTATTGGAAGTGGGTCAGCAATAGCAATGAAGAGCACTCCATTGAACCACAAAAGGATGGAATAAAATTAGAATAAATTATTAAGACCTGTAATAGAAATAAAACACAAATAATGAATTTGGGAATTTTTTTCTGTTATATGTGAAAGTTAGTTTTGAACAAGAGTATTCAGTGGAAGATAGCCATTCTCATCTAGACAGCTAACACCAGAATCAATATTTAGCTTTGCAGATGGCAATTAACTAGACATACTATACATGGAGATGTGGTTAAAATCAATCAGACAGGGAAAGCAAATAAAAGCTTAATTGATCTTCTTAGTTGTATTTTTCATACAAATGCCCTTTGTATAGTCATTTCCATTAAAAATATAGAACAAAAGCAACCAGTATCTTTTCGCAGGATAAGGAAAACCTAAGAAAGATACATGTGTATAACCTTTTTGTGTGATTGTTTACATTTAGTTTACTTCTCACTTCTATTCAGTATCTGTATCAACTGCAGCATTATGAAATTAAGGTGAAGTCACAAGAACTTTGAACTCAACCTAATGATTTTTAATTTTTTCATTATTATTATTAAGAAAAAGGGGCGATCTAGTTACTAAACCATTGAATCAAGATTCAAGACACAGGAGTTCATTCTTATTCACTACAAAAGGCCTCATAAGAAACACTAAACCCCTTTGCTAAGATATCAACAACAGTGGATGGTAAGAAGGATTACAAGGATGATGTTTCCGTGTCAAGCAAAGAATTCTAGGCAGCACATTTTATGCTTACCAATCTCATCTCCACCATTGCAGCTACATCCTTTCAGATAACTATTACTTTTGCTCCTTTAATTTAGCAGTTTTTTTAATTTCAGTTAGCAATCTTGATTCTGGAACAGTTTTTGTGTTGCCTTTTTGGAGTGAAATAAATCCAAGCTGCCTGCAGAGGAGTGGATAATACATATTCTTTATCTATTTTTATAGCCTCTTAAATATAGTTGAGCAAGAACTGCTTCTATGTATTAAACTAATGCCTAGAAAAACATTCTTATTATTTTGATTAGGACGAGTACATTGGACTGCAGCAGAAATATGAAACAGCAAGAATAATAAGTCCTTTAGAAGAGTTCTTCCTTTTGCAATGTGTCCTAAATGGAAAGAATTGTGTGATTTAGAATAACATTTTATCATACATTTCTGTAGAAAAGGAAAGAAAAAAATTACAGAAACGTTGGTCTTTTAAAGTAATTTTGGCCTGGCTGCAATTTCTTACAATGTCTACAGCACAACCATTACAAGATAGAGATAAATAAATTCATGTGAACTTTCATCAAAAAAAAAAAATCATAAAAGACACAAACTTCTTTAAATAAATAGTAAAAAAACACAAAACAAACAAACAAACAAAAAAAAACAAACAAAAACAATCAATACCCAGGTCTAATTGCAAGATGCCAAAAAAAAAAAAAGCAATCTAAACTTCTCAATTCAGTAATAAAATAGAAAAAGGTAAGTGCATAACTTCAGAAAATATGACTGCTTTTTAGAAATTATTTTATGTAGAAAAAATGATCAACTGAAGATTTTAAAAATTATTCTTCCATATATAGCATCCCTTTAATTTCTAGGAATACAAATCTCTTTGATGAAGCACAAAATAAAGAATGCAGATGACAGTAAAGCTTATTCTGCTGCTGATTTCTGTTTCAGTAAAAAGTATGATTACTTGCAACCACAAACCTAAATCATTTTACAGGTACTATTTTCTGAAGTAATAGTCTGTGTGCTGTTGTTTTTCTCTATACACTTAAAGTATCATAATTTAGTAATAATCTGACACACAAAAATATCAATAACATAAAATTGAGAGGATCAACGTGTCATAGAATAATTTAAGGCCGAGAGACCTAAGTCAACCTATCCAACATTCTCCTCAAAACAGCTGATGTCAATGTTTAGTCAGATTCCTGAAGGCTGTGCCCACAACCTCTCCGGTAAATCTGAGTCAAAGCTTGACCGTCATCATTGCAATTTCCCTCTTTCCTTTAAGTGAGAATTTCCCTCCCCGCAACTTGTGACAGATGTCTCTTATCCTTCTCACATACACCTCAGAAAAGTCTGGCCTCCTAGAATCACAGAATGGTAAGAGTTGGAAGGGACCTTTAGAGATCATCTGGTCCAACCTCCCTGCTAAAGCAGGTTCCCTAGATCAGGTTCCGCAGGAATATGCCCAAGTTGATTTCGAAAATCTTCAGAGAAGGAGACTCCACATCCTCCCTGGGCAGCCTGTTCTAGTGCTCTCTCACTCACAGTAAAGTGGGTTTTCCTTATGTTTAAATGGAACTTTTTGTGTTCCGGCTTATGTCCATTGCCTCTTGCCCTGTCCCATGACAGAACGGAAAAAGTGCCATCCCATCCTCTTGACATACACCTTTTAAATACTTGTAAGTGTTAATGAGATCCTTCCTCAGTCTCCTCTTCTCTTAGCTGAACACTCCCAGGTCCTGCAGCCTTTCTTCTTCTGAGACTAAACAGTCCCAGGTATCTTTCCTTTCATCTTCTCTATTACCTTCCTATGTTTAGACTGCTGAAGAGGGCAACTAGATTCCCCTAATCTCTTTATGTACCGATCCCCTTACCATTTCAGTGGTCTTGTGGTAGACTTGCTCCTATTTATCAATCTCTTTTATGTGGAGGTGTTCTAAGAGACACATGATGTCCCAGATGTGGCTGCACAAGTTTCAAGCAGTAAGCACCTTTCAACATAATGTCCAAGCACACTCTCTAAGAGGAGTCTAAATCTGAAGACATTTCCACAAGGGTTTAATTTTGCACAAGGCTGAATGCATTTAAGAAGAATTGTCCACAAGTATCCATTCAGCCTTATCCCAGAAATACTTCCAAAATTTCTCAGGACAACTGGGCACAGCTCTGTGTCTTCCCACAAAAAAATGTTCTCCAAGGGAATGAGGCAACTCTAGGATTTTATCTCAGAACTGCTTGTGCAGTCATCATTGTCAGTCTACACCATGCAGACCTCACTGAAGCGCAATGCTGTGAAATGTGCAGGTCTCAGATGCGTGGAAGGTATACCAGGTGCTCACTGGTAGGAGGAAATGGAGAGTTGACAAGGAGGCATTTTTCAACAGCCACTTAAGGACAGCAGCTGCTTCCCTCTGCCTTATTTGAAGTGCCAGCTGCCCAAAGGCAGGGAATACAATAAGTAATGAAGAGCAAACAGTGCTGCTTGCATTGGCTATGTAGCAAGTGAGTCTGTTTTGTTGGAATGGTTTTGAAAGATAAAGCAACAAAAGGATGGGGAAGAGTGAGTGGGTGGGTGAGTGGGTGGGGAATGGGCAGAGAGAGAAGGAAGGAAGGGGAGGGGAAAAAAGGTACTTATTCATCTTGCAAAATATCGGTATTTCTTCAGACAACTTTTCATTAACAGGACAGCTGTTGGTTTTCCCCAATGTAAACATATGAACATTGAATGAAGTTGAGCGTGGTGGGTTCTCCTGCACAGGCTGCCATGGGGTTGTGCCACAATGGGGAAAGGGGTTGTGCCACAATGGCATTTATTCTGCTGGCAAAGCTCCTGCAGGAGGGTGACCGACCAAAAAACCCCCAAATAATTTGTTAGATATCTCTTAAGTATTAAAATATTCCTGATTAAAATAGTCCTGACTGATAATAAACTGAACATGAGCCAGTAATATGCCCTCATGGCCAAGAAGGCTGATGGCATTCTGGGATGCATCAAGAAGAGTATGGCCAGCAGGTCAAGAGAGTCTCCCTCTATTCTGACCTGATAAGGCTTCATCTGGAGTACTGTGTCCAGTTCTGGGCTCCTCAGCTCAAGAGGGACAGAGAGCTTCTGGAGAGTGTCCAGTGCAGGGCCACCGAGATGATCAGGGGACTGAAACATCTTTGATATGAGGAAAGGCTGTGGGAACTGGGGCTCTTTAGTCTAGAAAAGAGAAGACTAAGGGGGGATCTTATTAATATTTACAAATATCTAAATGGTGGATGTCAGAAGGTTAGGGCATCCCTTTTTTCTATTGTATCTAGCAACAGTACAAGGGGTAATAGGATGAAGCTGGAACATAAAAAGTTCCATTTAAATATAAGGAAAAACTGGTTTACTGTGAGGGTGAGAGAGCCCGGGCACAGGCTGCCCAGGAAAGTTGTGAAGTCTCCTTCCTTGAAAGTCTTTAAGACCCATCTGAACATGTTCCTATACGATCTGATCTAGGTTGACCTGCTTTGGTGGGGGAGTTAGACTAGATGATCTCTAAAGGTCCCTTTCAACTCTATTATTCTATGATTCTATGAAAGTAAAGCATTTACCTTTGTCTTGCACATTCAGAATTCTGTGGCTTTCTGGTTTGACTAAATGTACAGATGTTGAAGAAGAAGAAAACTTATTTTTGAAACTGAGTTCCTGAGCCCTTCTGTCATGACATGGTTAAGTATTCATTACATAGCTGTGTACATCACTTAAATCTTGATATCTTTTATTTCATATCAGAGTTTTGAAGTAAAATGAAACTACTCATGTTAGTCTTGGTAACTCTTGAGGAAAAGTCAAAACAAAATGTGATGAAATTCAAGAGCAATTATAAATAGACAGTGGGATGAGAAGAGGCTATGTTGAGCTTTAACTATCATATGTCAGAACTTATTTTCTAATGGTTTTGAAATATGCCACTTCTACATTCTTTTAGTCCAAGACTGAGGTGACAAAGGTGTCAGAGTGTAGAAACAGCTCAGGTTGTTGAATTGCAGTGCTCTATGAGGTTTATAAAGGAAGAGAATACATCTGCTTGCAGTAAGCCTGAACCCAAAACCTCTGATTCTAACAGGCCAAATTCTGGAGGATGTGTATGAAATTTAAAACAAATTTTGTATCCAAACATAGCACTGACACTATAGACTTCAAAAAGAAGGATTTTTAATGTCTCACTTGCCAAGTTTTTAATCTGCTAGGATCAGAGCAAATGCAAGCTGTTTGATGCCAGTCTTAGCAGCGGTGGGTTATTAAATTACTGTAGTTCAAAACTTAAAGTATTATTTGTCTCCCTTGAGCTTGTGTTAGAAGGCGCTTAGAACTATTTAGGCTGGCACTCACTTATTCTGCTTGTGTTCATACATCTACATGAGTAGAAGACAGAACACAGCTTTCATGAAACTTCACTAAAAAAAAAAACCCTGAAAAGTTTGTCACTGGCTCCAACACTTCAAATTAAGTTACGAGAGAGGCTGAACCATGTCTGTCTTTCAATAAAACACATTTTCATTACTTTATCAAGGTAATCCCATAAATCGCTTTCTTTAAAAAGACATTCAAAAGAAAACCCCTGTGAGAGACTGTGATTATAAAACACTAAGCTGAGCACTTTAGAAGAAGGAGATATAATGGTGATAGCAACATCCCAAGAGACAATAATCGTCCTAATTCCAACTTAAATTAAGTGCGAAAAAGAATCACTCAAGAAGACATAACCTCTGTTGCTATTTCACTCAGTGTCAAACAAGCAATTTAGGATGAAATTGGGTGGTTCAATAATACAATATTTTTACTTATTGAAATATTTCTACTAATAAAGATAGTACCCTGTTTTCTTTTTAGTCTGGCCACCGCTCATGAGTGGTGTTGGTACAGCTCTTCAGTAAGTGGTTTTCTGTCAGTAGTCTCTAGCAGTTCAAGAAACTGCTCAGAATAACAAATAATATTACAGGCTAGAGAAAGAAACATGACTCTGTGATTTAGCTCATATAAAAAGCTAAAAAACAATAAGCTAGAAAACAATCTCAAAACAACATGTCTGAGGCTACAGCTGGTGATTTATTCATAGCTCTTTACCTGTTTGTGACAAAAAGCCATGGTGAGTAGGAATTAATAAAGTAGAGGGAAAACTGAGCTGGGAATCATGAACTTGATTGTAAAAACACATAGTGGCTTTTCCTAAGCACATTCAAATATCATTTGTTCTCAAAACAGCAAAATTTGTGGAAACAGTGAAAATATGCTTTTATCTAACTTGCCAATTCATAAGAGCCCATGAGAACCACAGTTTCTCATTTTACACTTTAAAAGACAATATTTCTACAATATCTTAAACACTTCCCTTTTGCCTCAAATTATGATGTAAATTTACCTACCACCTAATAATGAATCCCCTCTGTGCAAATCCTGTTAGGTATTGTGAGCAACTCTCCTTATTATATAATCCTCTTTCTTATTACATATGAAAGTATTTCTTCTTCAGAAATGTTTTCCAATTTCTCCTCAAGGACCAAAAGATCAAGAGAACTGTCTGCAGTTCAAGTAGATAAAATTGTTGTAGCTTTAAACAAATTAATTTCAAGACTGAAAACATAAATTCTTGGTAGAAAGGAATCATCAATAGTGCCTGCATTGTAATGTTTTTTAAAAGGAGGAAAAATTACACAAAAATAATATACTTTATAAACATGCTTTAGATTAAAATACATGACTAGAGTTCTGTGACATCAATTTTGAATAGAAAATTACCTAGACAGCCTACAGATGAAGGCAATGGTCCAAGTTTACAAAAGTGGCTGAGTGAGTCATCTAACCTGTCAGAAGACCTGTATAGCCACTAGGCTTCCATCTTTCTTCCTAGTACCTCTGTAGTTTAGAGTCTCTGATAGCTTAAGGCAACAGGATTTTGAAAAGAATTATATGAGCATAGGACTTTGCCACTAATCTATCTGTTTCTCTGTCATTAAAGAAACAATAGATCAGCTGTAATCTGAGGCTGTCTAGTTTCCATTGCCAGAAAATGTGTTCCTTATAAATCACACCACCATGGTAACACGGAAATATTCAGGGAAAAATTAACAGCTGGATCCCATCAGACTGCTTTCTCTCTCTTGTTTTTTTTTTTTTTTTTCCAGAAAGATTGAATATCTTTGCTCTTTCCTCTGCTACATCCTCTGAAGACAGAAGCTCTTCTACAGAACTCAAAGCACTTCACAATACATCACTTTAGAGCTGTAAAATCCTAGAATCATAGAATCATAGAATAGTAGGGGTGAGAAGGGACCTTTAGAGATCATCTAGTCCAATCTCCTAGATCAGGTCCACCTAGATCAGGTCACGTAGGAATGCATCCAGGTGGGTTTTGAAAACCTGCAGAGAAGGGGACTCCAAAACTTTCCTAGGTGTCCTGTTTCAGTTCTCTGACATCTTCACAGTAAAATAATTTTTTCTTATGTTTAAATGGAACTTATGTTCTACATTATTAAAAAAAAAATGTTTAAAAGGAAATTTTTGTGTTCCAAATTTAAAAACAAAATCCAATTAGGAGTCCTAATTCTCCTAAGCTCACTTAAGTGACAATACTCAGGGGCCCCTGTAGGATTGTAAACAGCAAATTGAACATGCTCTCAGGCCATGGAGTAGTTTTAAAATTCTATATAAGATTACTTCTTGAGCAGTCTTGTCTGTAACTGTAGGAACTTTTTGCTTACTCACATTTTGTGTCGATTCATGTAAATCTTTAATTCAAGTCACTCAGCCAAATTTGCAGAAGAAACTAACTACCAGCAAAAGTGTGCAAAACCACAGAGCATACTCACAGGAGAAGCTCTTAAAACAAAGACCTAAATTTTACATGGCCTTTCCTCCATCCAACTCTTCATATGTCCTCTCCAAGAAGGCAAGAATAATTATACATCCTGAATCTGCATATTGGTGAAAGGTCTGGAAGACTCTGGAAATCCTGAAGAAGAAAGTAGTCCCTGACAAAGGATAGTGTGACACCAACTGGAGAGCACAGACTTGCCTGCCCTGAAATTTCATTCAAATCACAACCTGCAATGTAGAGTCCTTATCCAGTTTCCATATCTGAGTCTAACTTTTGCTCAGCTGGAATCTAGCTTAAGTTTACTGTTTTCTGAAATGTACTAGTTTCAGATCTAGGCTCTCCAGTCTCTAGAAAACCTGTTAGTGAAATATACAGAAGGTGTATCAAACAAAATAACGCATAATTTTACTTTACATTTTAATGAACTAAATAAAAAAAAATTATCAAGTACTGTTTTAAACTGTATTATTTGGCCAGCTCTGCTGCTGACCTTTTACCATTTCTTCTGTTGGGGGACATTACTTATAACCTCCACGAAGAAACTGAATGACAGAGATAAGAATCATACAACTGTAAGACAAAGTTTAGACTTTGGCCCTAATTTGTTTTATTTTCATACAGTTATTGCAAAATTGCCTGCAAGTATCTTTTGAGTTCTCACAGCTCCAAGATTTATATCACCCTAGATAGATAACATTCACAAGATACATAACACTCATAAAAACTGATAACAAAAAGAACAAAAAAATAATTCTGAGGGGAAAAAAGTTGATGACTCGCACGTCTGATACTATTCATTAATATCACTGTGGTGATACACTAGTATCCAACAAGTGGGCAAATATTACACAGTCAGAAAATGGGAGGTTTATTTTTATAGCAATGGTAGTAGTGTCTGGGGATCCAAAGCTCTTCTCTCTCACAACTCACAAGTGATCTGCATTACATGAACCCTAAGTGGAGACAAATATAGTCTAGTGTTGCTGAGCAAAACGTCCTTCCTTTCCATTTCAGATATAATTGCTACCCTGCCTTTTCTCTGCCTGCTAGCTTAAATTGCACCGTATGCCTTTCAATTCATCCTGAAGTACTGATTCGTCCTTTGGATGTTAGAGATGGAGCCTGTGCACCTTGGACTCTCTTGGAAAAGTTGAATGTCTGAGGCTTTCTGAGTAAATCTCTCTGTGGATTTGTGTTTGAATGACAAACAAACTGTTCTGACGATAAGACTGCAAATAAACAACTTGAACTTTTTGGCACTAGCAATGGAAATGTCTTAGAGTGGTCTTTTGAAGACAAGAGAGTTTCTCCATATTGGGCTTTTGATCAAATTCTGTAACCTTTATGTGCAAAGTAAAACCACTAAACATGTTATTTTAGACTAATGCTAGAAGATCTCAGCTTTTACCTATGTCCATTTATGATGTAATTTATTGAAGTGGAAGTCATCAAGGGTGAAAGGAGTGTAGGTAGTTTTAGGAAAAAGTCTGTTAAAGTTAAAACCACATGTTTAGCTAAGTTCAAATGGCCTAGTGGTAATAAAATAAAATAAAAATGTTCTATGATTGAAAGCTCTCCTATAATTTTAAGAACACCAAAGTGGGGAAATCCAAGATGTATTTGCTTCCCAGAGATGGAGGGACTCAGTTATATTATACATGTGAGTTCATTATGCCTTGTACAGAGGAGTACAACTCCCGCTGAAGTCAGCTGTGCTACATTTCCCATCTCTGCCTGTGACAGGTCAGATTCTTGACTGATATAAATCAACCAATTCCATTAAAGTCAATGACAAGCTGAACTGATTTATACCAAAAGAATATTTGGTCTGATCTCTTTTCTGTCTTTCAGCAATTGCATGGTCCACATACGATGGCTCTTGGAAACCAACTGCCTTTATGCCTTTATTTTCTAGGCATACTGCAATAAGGAGGTCACATTGTCCCTCTACCCATGCAGGTAATGGAGCAACAAGTCTTCTTGAAAGGGAAATGGATGTTATTTCTGGCCCAGGTCTCTCTACTCAGTCCCAACAGAACGCCTTATTCACCCATGGTAGTGGTAGAGGCTGTGCTAAGGCTCCCCAGATCTAAAGAAAAAGGACTGGAAGAAATCCCATCTCACCCTCTGCCTGATACTACAAGACTTAAATGCCTAAGTCCAGATTGTATATCCAGTCTTCAAGCACTACCTACCTTCCTACTAGCACTTTGTAAAGGAAATTAGAGATAACCCAGATCTGGTAGTTCTTACCATGGTAAACTTCATAAAATAGGAGGTCCTCATCAAAGATCAAAGGCACTAGAGGATTAAGTAAACAAATCTCTAATATGCAACTCACTCTCTACAATTGTTTTCCAGTATTCTAGCAAAGAAAATGTTGCAAGAGAAGTGAAGCTATCTTTGCCTTCTGCAGCTTCATAAATTACATTTGTAATGCACAAGCTGTTTTGGGTAATGAATCATTAATTGACAAAGTAAACACAACATTATCATAAGAATGCTGGAAATGTTTTTGTTCCTGTTCAGCATCCTTTGGGGACTTCTTGTACTTTGCTTAAGATTGAATCTCAGGAGGATTTTTTCTCCCTTCAAAAAAAAATGGAAAAAAAAGCAGTCATTTATTTTAAAAGCTACAAATATTTTATAATACAGCTACCAAAAAGAAGAATGTCATCCCTTTTCCTTCTTTCTCATTTTTTTATATAAAGAGCCAACGGCAACATTGACATCAAAAACACAACCGTAATTAATTACATATGCCTTAGCATGAGTCATTGCATTTACGATGTTTGATGGGAGCTAACATCTATTGACATCATGCATCATGCATCATGGATGAAGGTGATCCTGAGACGATTACACTGTAAATGTGAACACCCAAAGACTACTAACATGGCACAGACTACATTTTTGAGACAGTCATTTCTTGTTACCTAAATCAGTTTTACATAAAAGAGACAAATATGTCTATCAACAGTCATCTTTGTGTGATTTATTACCACAAAGAAATTCTACATGCCTAACAAAATTAATTGTAAGAAAAAATATTCATAATGTACTCAAGTTCTGCACCATCAAGAGCATGATGACATTCTACAAAGGCATCTTTCATTGACAAAGTTCATCCTGTTCTTTTCCCCCAGCAGTCCTCAATGTTTCTTCACCTGCTAACCAAAGTATGTGATTGCACACATATTGTGATACATTAAAGCATATCACTAGTTATCTGTGTTCTTGATACAATCTTCCCTTGGCAAAAAGAAAGCTGCTGAGCTATGATGTTAAAGGTCATATAGGGAGGTAAAGAAAAACAAAAAGAAAATTAAGTCCAGAAATCTTCTTCAGAATGTGTCACATATTTTTAAGTAATGTGTTTTTTCACAGGAGATTATTTGAAGCTAAAGGCTGGAAGAAGAGTGAGGGAAGAGAAAGGGAAGGATTGTTTGGGTTTTGTGTACATTACCTAATTAATCTACTTGTCTCTTTCAGCTTGCAGAGCAACATTCTTTAAAACTGCAATGCAGCATCCAGCTCAAAGTCCTATTTAAGACCTAGGGAAACATCTTAACCATTTCAGTAGGGCTACAGCCTTCCTTTCCAGTAGGGATCAACTCTCACTTTGTCTTTCTTTCCAAGGCTTGAAGAGGCAGCCAATTTTACTGCTAAACTAAAGTCCTAAGCAAGACAATTAACTAAATCTGTGACAGTCTTCGAATGTTCAAAAGCAGGGCTCCGAGTGCACATTCAGATCAGTTTGCAGATCTGCAAAACTCTACCATGAGACAGAGTTGCATGTGCGCAGCAAACTTTTTCTTTCATGCTAGTCATAGGTGACAATCAAAAGTCAGAATGACCTAAATATAATTGAACTGTTAAAATTTTCCAGTGCAGAAAAGTCAGAGAGAACGACACAGCATGTCATGGAGAGGGGCAGAGTGCAGATCATGTAGGATGTTTTCTTCAGCAGTGCATAAGGACAATGAAGAAACTTGTACCTGTGCTAGAGCTGCAAAAAGAGTATGGTGGCCACCCTGGACATCTACGTGAAAATATCCAGTGTCTCTGAATTGAAATTCCTTTGTAAAAGACATCTTGACTATCTATATCAAGCAAGAAAACTGTTCTGAAATGCTGTGGTTTCTGACAATGAAAATGCTGGGGTTTCATCTGTATTGCCCAACATGCAAGCAATGTTTTGTGAAGAACAAGATAGAACTTTAAGAGCTACTATAAAGCTTTTCAACAAACTAAAGTGTATTTAGACTGTGGGTTATCAGTTTCTCCTTTTATTTAATTGTTTTCATGTCTCTGAATTCAACCTTTACAGGTAAACATGTTGTATTTAATGGAAGATTATTTCTCCTACTGAAGAGCATCACAAAAAACAGTGTCCTCTTCTGGAAATCCTAGATTTGGGTTTTATTTCTGAAATACCCAAACAGCTAAGATAATCCAGATAATTCAAAAAGAAGCTGGAACACCAAAAGTTCCATTTAAACATAAGAAAAAACTATTTTACTGTGAGGGTGGGGGAGCCCTGGCACAGGCTGTCCAGGGAGGGTGTGGAGTTTCCTTCTCTGGAGGTTTTCAAAACCTGCCTGGATGTGTTCCTGTGTGACCTGATCTAGGTGGATTTGCTTTAGCAGGGAAGTTGGACCGGATGATCTCTAAAGGTCCCTTCCAACCCCTGCCATTCTATGATTCTATGAATGTTCCTGCTGCTTCACAACAGGGATAGCTCCTTTGAAAACAAGAAGTATTGTATTCATATTTAAAATACTTAATGTTTAATAATATATAAACACTAATGGATGATCAAGGCTTTATTTTTTTTTATAATATGAAAAAAGTTACTTTCTGTTCACTATATTTCAACTTTCATATGGAAATATGACAAGTGTACTAAAAAAAATCCACCTGAAGTTGTTAATAAACAGTTGTTATCTGTTTATTAACCAGATGTAGTAATTTTTAATATCTGTCAAAAATTCCTTTGTTGCAAGCTTTTGAGTGTTTATTTTTTTAAGATAAATTGAATTGTTTTGATTTAAAGTTCTGTAATTTCAGGAGTTGGATGGATTGCAAAACATGTTTTTAGAAAAAATTCTTGGGTTTACAAAAATCTAATTAGAAAAAGCAGAAAAAAATAACACATTTCTTCCTTATATTTCATTATACTTCTCTTTTTGTGAAACTTTTAAAACTTATAAATTGTATCTCCACGATGAAGTTTAAAAATTTCATTACCACTTCAAGTAAAAATCTATCACTTTGAAAAATATTTCACTTTCTGTACTGATATATCACAAGTGATCCTAAAAACCTAAAGCAAAACTAAATCAAAACGCATTATAATTTTGCTGTTTCTAATAAAAAGTTTTATTCTAGGTTAGGGTAAATTTATTCTGAACCGAAATCAGCAAAAACTAGAATGCTTTTTTTTTAAAAAACCTCTGTATTTAGTATTACATTCTGTAAATCTAGAAAAATGGACTGTGTTGCATAAGTGTTGATGCCATTTCACATGAAGTTTTATTAAACATGGTGGTTGTGAAGGCTTTGAAAACATGTTTAGTAAAATTGCAACGAACAGCTTTGAGAGCACATGATAATGATATATAACTTCCCAACTCTTCATCTTATATGTCATCAGCCAAAGTGTGTATGTTATATATAACCTATTTAAATAAATACAGTATTTTTTGTAAATAAAGGGCATGCTACTTTACAAGCTCTCCACACACTGGAGAGACCTCTTGAACAAAACTCCTCTTAGACTTTTAAAAATTTCATTTATCTTTTCTTAAAACTATTTGCATGTTTTGGGTAAATATTTATAAAATTAAGTGTATTGTTACCTGTAAGTGTTATTGTAACCTGTACTTTGATTAAAGCCTAATACTTTGATTAAAATTTGCATAGTTGCTTAGATTTTGAAAAGATTGTATCCAAACTAATATCTGAAATCTCAGTAATGTTAGTATCACAGTGAAGACAAATCACACATCAATATGTGAGGTTGTACTTCTAGGTTTTGGAAAGACATAAATACATAATGTCTGATGAGAAAAGCAGAACTAACATGATTTTTCCACATAAGCACCTGTAACTGAAACAGTTCAGAAGTGCAGGTATGTCGCCCCTGTGTTTCTCCTGCTGTACAGATATGACATGTTTGTCTCATCCTTTAGTGTTATCTGGTTCATCAGCAGATAAAAGAATACTACCAGATATTGTTTGCTCAATTTTAATAGAGTAAGACTTGAAATGGAATAAAATGAAAAATTCAAATATTTAATACATCATAGAAAAGAGGCAAAACATACGGAATTAGCACTTGTGCATCACAATATGTGTTAAAATATACATAGTCTGAACTACTAGTTCCACACTCACAACCTCCTCCTCAAATACCATATTCTTTTCTCTGATATTTCTGATAGACGCAGCAGAAGGGTTGCACAGAACTTTAAAAGTAGTCTTATAGAGAAAAAGTATAACATGAGAAACATACTAGAGTTGTAGAGTTGCTACTTCAGTGCTAACAAAGGGCAAAATTTAGTTTGTATCTACTTGAAGCTTGTAAACAGCACTACCTACTCCTCTGTGTAAAAGACCAACACACAGCACTGTTAGTGGGAGATCTGCACAGGGAACAAACGCAAGAATCTTCTTTAAAGACAACAAAGTTGAAAATTGTGTATTATTGGTTATTTGCATTCTGTATCAATATAGCAGGAACCAAATAACTAATGACTGTAATTTTAGAGTGGTTATTAGGCTTCAGAGTTAATAATTTCAGAAAATTATTAAAATGTAGTTCACAGCTCCTAGAAAAGCACTGCCAGTATTAGTTTTTTGCTGAAGGTTAATATGTTTGCTTTTTTTCTTTGAGTGAGTTCTTAGGTTTACTGTCTAGTTTTTGAGTTTTGTGGCTTGTTTTTAAAGAGAGTCTAAATTTTCCATTTAAAATTTAACTGAATTTACCTGAACTGGATTAACAGCTATACCACCCACATACAGAAAACAATGGCAGAAGGACTTTAATTATATTTCTTCCTGTGTGAAAAACCAGAAAGGTGGAGTTTTTTGAGTAATTATTGGAAAAGAATTTCCTTAGCAGGGCTTATCATCCATCCCTTGCTTATAGACATTTTAATAAACTCCAAAGAACAACCTGATATATTGAATGTCTGCAGAGTACAAGGGTTGTCTACTCAGAAACCATCTGGAGTCCAAGCTTGAGTGGCTCTGTCCACTAGGACATACTACTACCATGGAACCATGTAATCACAGTTTCCTCTGACTTACCTTTCACAGGCATTTTCCTTGAGATTGTTAAAGGAAAGACTACTTACTTCCCCTCAAATCCCCATCAGACAGGAAAGAGTTAATGGAATGCTTTCATTCTCTGGAAAAAGCTGATTTAGGGTTACTTTGAGTTCAGAAACATACAGTTCTAGTAGACGGGACTCCAAAAATAGGGGGTAGATGCAGCTGGACTGCTTCTTTCTCACAGTTTATCTCTGAACCAGTAAACCTGTAACCAGTTACAGTAATATTGTATTCATCCTTTTAAACAGACACTGAGCACTGCAGAGCTATATTCTGTTAAGGACTCACCAGAAAACTGCCTTGAAAACACAGACTGAACAATGCACAAGCCCCATCACTAGGACCTACCAGCTCAGAAACACCTGCAATCTTGCAAATGTTTGAGCAGGTTTGTCGTGTTGGACAAGATTAATTTTATAGAAAATCAGAAGCCTGTCTAAATCTGGTAAGACTGTGAAAACTGAACCTTCTGTCTCCTGACTTTTAAAGAAAGTCTGCGCTAAGAAGATATTCTCTCACTGCAGTATCATAAGAAAATTTTTAGACCTCAATCTGCAGAGTTGCCTAGAAGTTATAGTGTTTGATCAGAGTAGTTCACTGAGAGAAATTGCTCTTCGTGTACTAAGCAAACAGCACAGTGATTCACTAAAATATAGGATACATCACTTTATTCCTTGTATGAAAGCTGGAAGAGCTGGGAAGAGAGATGTGCAGACTCTGTTGCTCAGTCAGCTAACAGTAAATAGAATTTCTACCCTGGAATCAGCATTCAACACTTACAGGAACAAAACAATACAAAACAATGACAAACACATTTGAATTATTTTACGACAGTAAAAATAATTGTGGAAAGTACCAGATTGGTTAACATTTGGCAACATTAAATTAATGTTATTGTTTTAATTAATTTCCTTTTCAGTTCATGACTTAACTTCAGAAAGCTGTTATTCTGTCTTGGTATACAAAAATGTTTGCTTTCCACAAGAGCAGCATTAACATAAAAAACCCCCAAACTTTCTCCTTTCTTTTCTTAAAAAAGATAGTTTTGTTCATCTAGCTATAAACCAACATGTTAGTTTAAAAATAACTTCGGAAACTATGTCTTTCTGAATTGTGATTTTGCCAACAAAAAGAAATAGCTCATATATTTATTTATCATTACAGTCTGGTTATGGGAACTAGAAAAAGGAATGCAATGATAGGAACATTAACCTTTAACAATGGTTGAGCTATAACCCATTCTTGTTCCAAGACTTCAGTTGCACAATGTGTCTTTTTTATTATAGTTTAAAATGCCTTTTCTGATAGCAGTGTTTATATAATTAGCTTAAGATGACATCTTCTTTTCTATTTCTCAGGGCCCGAATAAGTCAGGGGAAAGAATGTTTCTGTATAGGGAAAAGTAGACAGGAGCAATCTCTGTGACTATCAGGAAAATGAGTCGACCAGACATTTTGTCAAGATTTCCACTGAGAAGTCAGATTTCACTGCCATCTCCTTTCTAAACACCAAACACTTGCTGCACGAGCACTTGGATCCATGCTGTCAGACTACTTGGGGCAGATAGGAGCTTAGATGTTTTTCCACCCTATATCCCACCGTATTTTTCCCATTTGGTTATTCACAGACCTTATCCTTCATGCTTTTTGCAGGTATCTCTCTGTTGTCGACTAAGAATTGATAGCAAATTCTGGCTATCCGTCTTATACTACATATATATATATATATGTAGTGTGTATATATTTTTATATATATATATAAAGCCTATATATTGCATAGATATTGTCTCACATGGCAACATGAACTCTGTAAAAACATCTTTGGAAGCATGCAAGAGAGATTATATTAAGAGATACTAAAGCACCACATTTTACTTTGCTTGATGTTCAAGAGAGTGTATACACTAAGCTACCAGTTGAGTTTAATTTTCTGTAGTATTGCAGTGGTCAGTTGTGAGTTCACTATTTGGAACTATGTTCAAACCATTTGAACACTAGAAAGGTACTGTTATAAAATTTAAACTCGAAACAATCCAGAAGGTTTTTCTGAGTAATACACTTTGCCATAATTGATGTGAATGTGTAAAAAGATCTTTTGATCTTTTTTAGTTACATATTGTGCAGATGGGAGGACAGTGTGTTGAAGAGTTTTACAGTTCTAGTTAGGTTTTGGGGAAAGTAACTTTAAAAATGTAATGAATGAAAAAGATATGTCTGTTTTGAGGGGTTTTTTTTCAGGTTAGGTCTCAGTACTGATTATAAGCCAGTCCATTTTTATATGTAATAACACGTAAGATTCAGGTTGTGAGTCATTAAAAATTTTTCCGCTCCAAGACTTATGAGTAGCAACAAAACTTACTATAAATTATGATACTCATAATAACAGTATATCATTTCCAAAAGGCTGAGTCGCACCTCTGTCAAGAGAAAAAAGCTTTTCAATTGCAATGTGAAATGAAGTTATATGAAGTTAAACATGAGAAATTATAGTAGATATGCTAATTAAAATAATTCTTTGCATATATGATCATTTACATTCAAGAAAAATACAGTAAATATTAATACACATAAAGGCTTCACATTTAGACAGGTCTCATAACTGTATTTATGTACGAATACACATTGGAGGTTAATTGCTAAAATTTTTTTTTCCGTTTTTAAACACTTCTGTCATGGGATTTAGCTGGGAAAAACCCGACTGTGTTTGAAGCTAAATAGGATTTGGTTAGCTAGCATATAAGACAACAAGATTAAACACTACTTTTCAAATCAGCCTTGCAATATTGCCTGAAAGAAATCCCTAGTTTTATTCGTAGTTTTATCTGGTTAATGAAAACAGGCCTTCTTTAACAAATTACCAATGCAAAGTTCAACAAAAGAAAGAATATATTACACTTACCACTGCTTGGAGCAGTGGTGCAATTGTGAAATAAATTCCTCAGTCATACCCACTTGCTGGATATTAACTTGATTCAAAGAGTGATTTCATGACACGAGAGCTATACTCCTTCAGGACAAAAATGAACTTCCAGACATGCATTAAATGTACTACAACTCCTACCAGGGACACAAGTCCTGGAGGAGATTGGCATTGTGGACAGTTTCAAACCACATAGATCCTGAGGATTTTCGTTACAGATTACCAGATTAAATTCAGTCCAAAGCAATCCCTCTCTCAAAGCACTGATAGCACTAATAGTGCAGCATCAGCACCACATGCTTTGGTTTGTTCTCTGCTTCTATGGTCCCTAACGGCTTACCAGTGTTAGCAGGCAGATTGGACAGTCTGACAGATACTAGGACTCAAATACAGCTGCCACAAGTCTAAAACAAAAGGGGCTAATTGCCTTGATTAGAGACAGTCATTGAGTTCTATACATACATCTTTGATAATCATAGACTCCTGTCTTAGTTTAACAAAACGGGCTTATTATAAAAATGTATAATATATATGGTGTTATTATAAAGATATTATATAATCTGATATAATGTAGAATATTATAAAAAATAAATGTTATAATATAATATTATAAAACTCCATGGTTTCCATATATAATACAATAACTAATACCTAACTAATTAACTGTACTAAAAGTGCCTAATTTGGAGCATGGACAGATGTTTTTAAATCCAGAGAAAAATATATTGTTGGGTTTTTTTTACTTTTGTAGTAAACAATCTACCTAAGAAATGTCAAGATAAAACACTAATTCACTTCACATGCCACCATGCTTTCACTGGTAATATCTCAAATAAGTTGCACTTAGAACCATAAATTATAACATGTTCTAGTTCTACACACCACAAGGTCTCTGAGCTTAGAACCATAAATTATAACATGTTCTAGTTCTACACACCACAAGGTCTCTGAGCTTATTTTTGGATTCAGCTGGAATTGCTTGGAATTTCTCATAGAAAGTCAGTCTTTGAAATAAATCACCTCTCAAACATTTCTTCTTTTTTTGGTATCAAGGGCCATCTCTTTCTGAACAGTATCAAATTTTACCAGGGAATGTATGACTCCCTACTGGTATTTTACCTAATATTAGTACCTTAGGAGATAGATTTGATCTGGATTCAAAGGGTATCCACTCTCCTCTTAGAACTTTAGAAAAGATTTAATATCTATATAATATATTCATAACCTGCCAAGGAATTCAAGATGAAATTTGCTCAGTTACCCAGATAATTTGTTTGTCAGCCTTATAAACACATAATAAGATAAAAATATATTAGAATTATTGGACATAATAGCAATACTTTTTAACAGAGAAGAATGTTACTACCTCTGAGGTTTGTCTTCCATGCAAATTTGTCTGAAAAAAAAAAAAAAATAAAAATCTCACCACTTCAATATCATGCATATTTCTTCTTGGGGATACATTGACATAAAACAGCCACCTTAGACAGATGTTAATCATTCGGTTTGTCCATGTTAGAAGGTATGATGTTATTAACATAGCATGAGACTATACAAAATAAAGCAGATTGCACATCAGAATCTCTCCTGCTGGTTGGTTTTAGCCATAGTTATGCTGTAAGTTTCATGAAAGAGAAGAAAACGTGCTATACTCTTCAACTGCTATTTACTGTGGCAGCAATACTTTTTGATCCTAGTCCCCATTTTAAAATTATTTTATAGTGATTTAGGGCTATAATTCTCAATAGTTTCATTTCTCATTAATTAGATAATATGGAATCTCTCTTAAAGTTAAACTCTTCACCAAGTTATTAGTTTTAAGGATCAAGACCTTTGGGTACATAATGATAAATGAGGTAACTTACGAGACTCTTTTTTGTTGGTTCTTATACTTACTTTATTCTTGATGGCTGGACTTTTTCAGTGGAATGTGTCCTGCTGTAAAATCAAAACTACTTAATGATCCTTAGTGTTCCCTGTGTTCATAATAGGGTGCAAAATTTAAATCACATATTCTTAAGTGTGTTCAGGTCTATTAGTAGTAGCAAACCTGTAAATTCATTTAATGATATGTGATTTTATTTTTTTTTTTCTAACTAGGCAGGATGAAAACAGCTTTGCAGTTGTTTGAAATCTGCATTTAAGTATTTCAAACAAATAGTACTGTGTTAATTTTAAGACTAGAAGGAACAGTTGCAATCAGTTAAATATGTTCTTAATATATCACAAAGTATATTTTGTCAAACCATAACTTAGGTTTGACAAAGTATTTGGCAGTATCTTGAATTTAGTAACATTTTGTATCATTATGCAACCTAGTTGTATTCAAAGACATTGAAGACAGCACTGTAAATTTTTGTCCAACACTTCACCTTAACAACACTTGTGTTAGTAAATTTCCATGGGACTACTCATATTGATTTTGCAAATATAAGTAAGAAAGATCAAGAGGTCGTAATTCAGTCTAAAGAGTTAGCTTAACAGTAGGGTTGAAATGTTTCTTTAGAGTTTGATGGCTCACTTCCACTGGAAAGGCTTTCTTCATTGTCAAAGGGAGCTGACTCAGGCTCGTAAGGCACAACCTGGTGATTAGCACTGTGTAGTGCAGTATTTCTTCAGGGTTGTGCCAGGAGGAAGGTCTATCCTAGAAAGAAAGCAATTTGCTACTCCTTTTTGAAAGGTTACAGTATGCTTCTTGCTGGGACTTTTAACTTCGGGGGAAGGAAGTTTACAATTTTTTTAAACTACAGCTACATTTTAGAAAGGGAAAAAAAAAAAAAACAGATCTTAAAACATAACAAAGATTTTAAAAGAAACAAGAAGACAAACCGTGGATAAGATAACATCAGGAAAAAGCCTGTGCAGACCATTTTTCTCTCAAAAAGCTGTTAATTTAATCTGCCATCTGGCTTGGGTGAGGTGAATTAGCGGTCTCAAGCTCTTGAAAACAAAGCCACATGCTCAATGGACTGGATTCTGCCCCAGTTAAGTCAACAGGAGACTCGTCTATGAGCAGGATGAGATGAAGCTGACATAGCTAAGACGCTTTCTGGCAATTACTACCCAAAAAACCACAAAGAATGAATAAGTTAGAGATTTCTATGTCTCCATGACAACTCAACAGCTTTGAGCAGGTACACCCTTCACACCACAGTTACTTGAAATGTCATGAGCACTGTTCTACTGGCAGAAAAGAGGCCTTGAGGTGGCATCAGCCTGCTCGTGACAGACATCCATTAATATGGTCCCCATCATACCCAGGAAGAAACCAAAATGTAGCCAAAGCTAGAACTACAGGAAGACAAGTAAGGAAGACAACTGAGCTTGGCCCTACCATCAAGTTCCAGAGTGGCAGCTTTATATTACCAGATGCCTTTCCAGAAATATCAAAGATCAAGCATTAAACTGGTGAAATCCTTGTGGGTCAGCAAAGATAAACATCTTAAGTTTGTGTATAACCATGTTATATACCAGTGATGTTAGCAGTTAAAACTTCTACATTCAAATTAGGGCTATTTCACCAGTTCTGTCATTTACCTCTGTGGTACTTGGTTCATTATCATTTTTATCACAGAAACTTTCTTTCTGAGCAATCCTACCAGAGATGCTCATATAATAAAGAAAACTCTTATAGAAGTTTTCTCCAGCTCACCGATTCTCTAGCATTAACACACATTTGTGAACATTGCTCAAATTAGATAAGATATGCACTTATGACTAGAAAGGGGTCTGATTTATGGTAGGTTACCTGCATCATCACCAGGTGAGGATGTTTATTCAGTACTTACTGTAACATCCAGTGGATACATTCATGCTATACTTCATGTTGTTTTTTCATGCTACATTCAGTTGAGGTCAGAATCAGGAAATAGAGAGACATATGAAAAACTAAAAAAAAAGACAGAATTTTTTGAGAGGTTTGTTATGATAGAAGTCTGATACATAGTGCTGTTCAAGTTTTAAATGCAAAACCAAGTCAAATCTTTTTCTTCTTGAAATAATTTTTCCAATATCAGTGGATGAAGTTATCATTTAGAGCACTCTCACAGTGAAATCAGAGTTACTCTTAGTTTTGCCAGTGTTTAATTTGTCTTATTTTGAAATGTCAGTCTTCTCTCACGTCTATGGTGAGAGCATGCAAAAAGAAAGTAACCAAATTCCAAGCATTAATAAACATGGGTCTAAATAAAGGTTATAATGTTACAGGATGCTGTTGTTTGAGCCAGGAAAACCTGAAATAGTAAAGACACCAACCATCCATTACACAAGCAGGCAAGCAAAGGGAAACTTCCTGGTGCTAAACCCTTTCCTAGTGAAACCATAAGAGCAATCCCAGTTTCCTAACTAGTGCCAGTCCTAGTGACAGTCATTTGGATATTGCTCCTGTTGTACTGGTAAAGTCAAAGCCAACTTTATAAATTTGATTTGTAATATATTAAGCTGATATATTAGTTCCCATCTGATCAGAGTGTTTAGCAGAATTTCCTTGACACATTAAACAAACATCAAATAGGTTTAATTTAGGTAGTATATGCACCTGCCAGACTAACCAGAGACCTATGAGATTGATTGATTGATTGATTTGGGGTCATTTCATATTGATATATGTATTATCATGCTTATCCAGAAAAGCAACTGAAAGAATGTACAGGTTGCAGAATACTTGTGGCATGAGGATGGCTGGCTATTTTCACACCATGTTTTGCAAAAGACACCTTGATCTCTTTTGAGCTCTTTGATGTAGTTGTCCTGACGTTATAACACTGCCAAGAGAACATGCTTAAAACACAAGTTTCTGGATTTGTTAACTATAGGCTTCCACATAATAGTACCCAGCACACCCTAGATGTTTGCTCACTTGACTGTTAGCTGCTAAGACTGTAAGCTGCAGTTACTCCTCCCAGTCACTTGTCTGCAACATACTCATATATTTGGTGGCACAAGCCTCAAAACAGTTTGGTGTTTAGAGCCACCCATAGCAAATTCAGATGCAGAGCATTAAGGTTTTGTTTCTTCCCATCACACATATAAAAACTGAACTGAAGTCTAGATCAATGTTTGTTCCAAACAACACAAAGTTCATGAATATTTGGACATTACATCTTTGTATAGGACATTATCAGAGAAAGTAGCTGTTGCTCAAAATTATGGAAATGTAGATTTCATCGGATAAGATTGTTTTTCCATCAGTGCATTCAACACACAGAAAATGCCCGAGGTAACAAAACAAAACCTTAATAAGGAGCATAAACAAAATTAAAAGGAATTCCTCTAGACTGAACATTAAAATAGAGCCAAAACTATTGAAATGTCCGGAACCCAAACAGTGCCTAACTAGTTCACAAGTTCATTCAGGGTAGAGAAGGGGGGAAATGTGGTCAGACACTTCTGTCATTTTGAAGAATATCTGTAGGACTTTGACAAACAAGATGAATGTTCTCATTCAAATGCTCCATTAGCTATTTAACTTACTTCCCCTGAATGTCTGGACTTCAGCTGCCCTCAAGCACTTCTAATATATCGATTTATTTATATTCTACCCTGTGCCCTTCTCAAAAAGAGATTTCTGGTTTGAGCATCCACATCTATAAGTAAAATAGGCTATCAGATTATGCTTTTTTTTTTTTTTTTTCCCAAAGCTCTTGCCATTAGGTAATTCTTTTCCATGCCACAAGTCTGTTTTTTATTATTCATAGGGGTGTTGATGCTTTTTGGGGAAGATCTGAACTGTGGCTTTGATTGAATACCGACCCAAGGAAAACTTCCGCTAGATTGCCTCTGGGTTCTGGGTAATGGCAATTCAGATCCATTTTGCAATACATCCTTCTCATGAGAAGGACTGTCCTGCTTTTATCTAGATTCAGGGTTCATTTTTAAGTATCAATCATATCTTCAGACCAGCGAATGCACATGGAAAGAAAGATTGTCAGGAAAAGAAGTTATACTATTGACCCACAATGCACTTTTGCAGAGAGAGTTACATAGACAATGATCAGACAGAAAACAGGCTCCCTGGCTTACCATTTCCATGAAGTTGGCACTGTAGAGCACACTCTCTGTTTTTAATCTCCACAGAGAAAAGCCAACACCATCTTTCACATGGGCTTACTGTTGTGAGAGTTCTCTTTTTATAAATGCCCAGAGTCATTTCAGGGTTGGTGCTAAATAAAGCAGGCAGCAAGAATGTAAACTACTGGCTGATGTTTTGTTTTGCTGCATATAGCCACCAGGAAGAGTAAGATATTTCAGTATCAGCAGAGTATAAGTGGGAAAGAGTTTGCATATAGCTCTGTCTTATTTTGGCTATTCAATGAAAAGAAACATTAACCATTCTCAGACTGCACATCGGTAATTCTCAGACAGTAGCTGTGTGACCTGATATCAATGTCATCTCTGAACATGTTATGATGTACATAATTGTCCAGGGAACTGACAGAACAGGAAAAGCTTAGCTGATGTATCACTCTGTAGCTGAGCAAAGCCACTAGTGTTACCTATTTGCTAAAATTCATGCCTGAAGTTTAGAAAGAATTATCACAGCCAAGCATTTTCTAGTTTCATTTTCCTTCAAGCTATTTTGTGTGCCCAGCTCTTTTTCTCAAGAGCTGTATTAGACAGTTAAGAGAGAGTATAAGGGATAAGAAATTCCCCCCTCTCCCTACATTAGCTATGTTCCACATATTAGGTACAGCAATTCTGGAGCTCCAGTGGCTATTATGATCTTGCTGTGCTTTTTCCAAATAGCAGTCCATCTTCCAGTTCTAGTGGTCTCCTTCCACTCTGGTTTCAATGCTTCAAGTTTCCCCTCCAATAGAGACCAGGTCAGACTCTTCTCTCATTTACAGTAAGATTTATCTGCAGTTACTTCACAGATTTCCATGATGTTCTGACAAGTTCCTACCATGTTGACAAAGAAGAAAAAGTTCCTGCTTGTAAATGATGTGAAAACATAAGTTACAGAGAAACAGACCAGTAATTCTATATCCTACTTGTTTTAATGGGAATTGGATCACTGGTTTCAACATTTGGTCACTGCATAGTGAAAAAGACCACTGCAAGTCAGTATACATCCATTTCGCAGGAGAACAAACCAAATTCTGCTTCCAGCTACTGTTACACAAATCCTTTCATTATTACACTCTCTAATTTATTCTCAAGAGGTTCCCTGCACAGATTTTTTTTTTTTTTTAAGTATTGCTTAGTGATACTTTGTGTTCATAACAAGAATACGGTAATATTTTAACCTGTTTCAACATTGGATTCACTGCATTTGCTGTAAGGAAAAATCATTTTAAATAGCTATCTTTTTGCCTCTTCTTTTCAGATGTAAGTACTTGCAAAATGGAAATTGTGATGCATTTAACATACTGATGTGTTGTATCATTTATGGCAATGCTGTCAGCAGATTAACTGCTGTCCTTCATGACAACTGATATACCAGAACTAAAAGTATGTTACTTATTTAGCAGATTTTACATAGAAGTTATTATCCTCAAAAAACATTATCCTCAAAAACCATTCCAATTGACCCTCAGACAAAACTGATAAAATCATTAGTTTTATGGTTCCTACAATGTTCCTCAGTCTGAAGCTACAAATTAATCTGGGCTCTGAAGTTTAACAATATTAATTGTTCAGATAAAATAGCATTCCTCAACTGTGCTAGGAAAAATATTACATGAATGGGTAACATAATTTGGGTAAGAGTGCTCTACTAGTTACTAGTTGATTATTCAGTCTGTCTAGAATAGCTCTTATTCTGTTTGACAGATGGTCTTTCCCTAAAAGGAGATAAACCTTGAAGGATCTTGACAAATTTAATTGCACCATTTAGTGACTTCTGGCAAAATCTTAGCAGCAAATTGTTAAGAACATTGAGATCCAAGTCTCTAACAGTTTAAACAAACTGTTAGATACACAAATACTTATTGAAGATATTGCAAATTTAAGAGCAGTAGATAGTAACAAAACTTTTTTATTTTATATTCTATTGATGTCACCAGTTACATTGTGATCTATCTTTTAAACAATACTTTGATACTTACTCTGATACTTAGACCATGATCAGCATGACTAGAGCTACATCCTTTACATCATATGTAAAACTGGATGCATTTAGTTTAAGGAAAGGCAGACATATTCAGGCTGAAAGCAAAGTGTTGATGATGAGAAATGGGAAAACAAGTCATCTACTGTATTGAAGGTTTAGTTCAATCTATTTGGGGAAAAATATGATCATCTATAGTCTGGTTTAGACCTTTATTGCATCTTTTTTCTCTACATATTTACTTGAATTTCAGAAGACTTTACTAATGTCTCCAGGAGAGTAGGAGATAAACTAATTTACAAAGAGTCTAATGCTATGCATGTAGAGTCTCATTTTACTAACAGTAAATAGTTTGAGATCTGAATCTCACTACGCACAAGATATCAAGTCCTGATTCAAGTTCAAGTATATCATGTAAGTATCTTATTTATTCCATGTATACAGTAGTGGATATAGAATGCTAAGCTGCAATATTAAGCTCTTCTCCAAGCATAAAAAGGTACAAACATAATGAAAAGGTGTAGTAGGTTTCAGTATTTTTAATAATGTGAAATATCAATGAAGGAGATCAAATACTTTATTTGAAATCTCTTAATGGAGATATTGGGAGTTGACTACAAATTCAGACCAATTTTATAAAAATCTTTATGTTTATGTATTAATGCATAACCTGAGGAGAAGAGAAAACATCGAAATGCTGGAAAGCAACTGTGAAATTATTAGGTCAATATGCTGTCAAAGTTGATTCAAACAAAACTAGTTTACTGTGCTACCGTAATTCTACAAAGGGACAAGCTTTGAATTGTAGTTTGCTGCTTTTCTGAGCAGAAATGCTGTTTCAGATTATATTTGATGATTAAAACCTACTATATATTGGGCAGACTAATCTTGATCAATTATCCACCAGTAGTACACAATTATCTTCCTCAGGAACATATACGTCAGCCCACTACCTAATGATAATCTGTTATCTGAATCCACTGTTAAGTAAGAAAAGATTCAGAACACAAAAAAGTGTCCACTTTTTATATGCTTGTGCATCTTTAAGCGTTTACAGTGGGGAAGGAGGAGCTAAAGAATGTTGTGCAATAAGTAGAAATAAAATGGACATATAGTAGTGGATAATAGAATTAGACAACGTGGGAGATTTGTCTTCATAAGCTGATCCTTTCAAAACTTGGAGGGGAAAGGGGGTGGACGTCAGTGAGGACATCGGAAAATTCAACTTCCAAATGGTCTTGGATGCTTCTCAAGGGAAATAAGGAGCTGCAAATAGATGTGAGGACAAATGGCATAGAGTCTACAAGACTTTTTTTCCCTCAGGAAATGATGGAATATTATTCATGGGCAGCAGGCCAGTAGAATAGTTCTTACCACAGCTAGTTCTAATCAACCTAGCTATAGTGTTGGGAATGTAAATACAGAGATGTCCGAAAAATTAAAGATGATTGCCACTAAAAGCAACTGTAAGTCAGTCACCTTTCCTGAATTTTCAGTGGTGGTATTATAATTGGAAATTAACTTATGATATGCACTTAAGCCTATCAGCAATTAACATTTCTGTTTTTAGTGTTCCTGAGTTGAAGCACTACAACAGGGCAAAAGGAGGCTTATGCCAAGTGTATGTACATAAATAAAGAATTGCCAAGAGGACACTATGGGTGAAGCTCTCACATTTTCTGGGAAATCAGCATGAGTGGATGCTTCTCTGCAATGCCTGTACACTAACACGCAAAGTGTGGGGAACAAACAGCATTAGAGATCTGTGTGAGAGAGAGTTCCAAATTTACTGAGACGGCAGAAGGGTGGTGGGCTATAGAACACATGACCACAATGCTGCAACCAATGGCTCTTTCAGAAGGGTAAACTAGGATGATGATGAGAGAACTTCCTTTTACATGAAAGCATGGTGGGAATGCAGGCAGCTGTGCCTTGGGATGAATGATTAGACAGCTGAGAGTGTGTGGGTAGTACAACATGGACAATGTTGTGATGAATGTCTACCAGAGATGATCTGGTCAGGAAGAAGAAGAAGAAAAGGACTTTTTCAGACAACTGGAAAAAGTCTCATATTCACAGGCCCCGGTCCTCAGATGGGGGACTTAAATCACTCTGCCATCTGCTAGAGGGACAATAGAGAAGAATACAAGCAAGCCAGGGAGTATATTGGTGATAACTTCCTTGCACATATGATGAAGGATTCAACAAGAGATGATGATCTACTGGACCTCATACGTAAAAACAAGGATCTGGTCTAAGATGTGAAGGTCAGGAGCAGCCTTGCTGCAGTGACCATATGATGGTGGAGTTCAGGATACTGAAGAAGAAAATCAGGCAAAAAGCTGGAGCACAACTCTCAGATTTCAGAAGAGCATACTATTTTCTTCAGGGATCTGCCTGTGTGGAGGCTGTGGGAGACAGTCGTGGAGAGAAGAGGGGCTTGGGACAGATGGTTGATATTCAGGGGCTACCTCCTCAAAATCAAGCTTGGACTATGCTGGCAAGAAGACAAACAAGCAGATGTGGCAGAAGGCCACAAGATGTTCTTAACTCAAACATGAAAAAGAAAATATACAAGACGTGGAAGCATGGTCAGGTGGCAGGAGAAAAGACAAAGCAGTGTTTGAATGTGCAGAAATGAGGTGAGGAAAGGCAAAACACAACTAGATTTGGGGGACAAGAAGGGTTTCTACAAGCACGTCATCAGCAAAAGAAAGATAGGGAAAATACGGGCTCACTGTAGACAGATTCAGAGGTCTGGTGACAGGAAATATGGAAAAGGCCAAGGACTTCAATGCCTCCTCTACTTCAATCTTTACTCAAAATTCATGATTTCAGAAATCCAATGCCCTTGTAATGCACAGGAAAGACTGAAGGAAGGAAGATTTACCCACAGTGAACAAAGATTAGGTTGGAGAACACTGAAACTGGACATACACAAGTACATGGGACCTCATGAGGTGCTTCTACAAGTATTGAGGGAGCTAGCTGACATCATTGCAAGGCTGCACTCTCAATTACATTCAAAAGGTTACGGCAATCAGGGGAGGTTCCTGAAGACTCTAAGAAAAACAATAAAAATATAACTCTGTCTTTAAGAGAGGGATCCAAAGAGCTACCAGCCAGTCAGCCTTACTTAGGTCCATGGGAATGCAGTGGAGTAAATAACTATGGAAACCCTTTGCAAACTTATGAAGGATAAGAAGGTGACTGGGTGCAGGCAGTACGGATTTAGGAAGGAGAATTCACACTTAGTAAACCTTAATGATAGCTCCCACAATTATATGACTGGTTTTGTGAATGAGAGCAGTATATGTTGTTTAACTTGACCTTAGCAACATTTTTGACATGGTCTCTTATTACACAGTCTCATACACAAAAACTGAAGTAGCACAGGCTAAATAAGTGAACAGTGAGTTGGATTTAAACCCAGCTGACTTGCTGGGCTGAAAGGGTTGTGATCATCCAGAGAGAAAGTGGTCACTAAGGTTTTTCTCCAGGCATTGTTTTGGTAGATGATACTGTTAAACATTATCATTAATGACCTGGATGGTGGGCAAAGTACAACCTCAGCAAATTTGCAGAGTTTGAAAACACTGGGAGGAGAGAATGATGCATAAGGTGGTTCTGCTGCCATTCAGAGGGATCCGAGTGCAACAGAATAGAGCACAGAAGAACTTCATGAAACTCAACAAGTGAGAAATAACAAGTCATGCCCTGCAGAAGAATAACACTGTGCACCAGGGTCATGCTGGAGATCCACCAGCTCCAGAGCAACTTGGAGGTGAAGAATGTAGGGGTCTTACTGGGCATCAAATGAAACATAAGCCAGCAATGTGCCCTTGAAGCAAAGAAAGCCATCAATGTCCTGGGTTACATTAGGAAGAGTGTTGACTGCAAGGTTGAGAAAGTTGATCCTTCCTCTCTCCAGAGCACTGGTAAGGCCACATCAGCCATGCTGTGTCCAGTTCTGGGCTCCTCTGTACAAGACAGACATGGTCTTACCAGATTAAATCCATCAACAGGCCACAAAGGTAGTGAAAGAATCAAAGCATCTCTCATATGAAAAGGATGAAAGAGCTGGAACAGTTCAGCTTGGAGAAAAGAAGGCTCATGAGGATCTCATCAGTATGGAAGGGTCTTACTCAATGGGAAATAATTAAGAAGACAGACTCCTCATACAGAAAATTCCATTTAAATATAATAAAAAAGATTTTCAGTGTAAGGGCAATCAAAAACTGGAATAGGTTGCCCAGAGAGGTTTGTGTTTCTGTCCTCAGAGATACTCAAAACCCAACTGGAAATAGACCCAGGAAACCTGTTGTAGTTTAACCCTACCTTGAGCAGCAGGGATGGACTAGAAGATTTACAGACATACTTTCCAACTTCAATTATTTTTTGAGTCTATGAATATCATTTGGATCTGTGATTTTTTTGTGGGAATCAAACCTTTTCCTTTTTTTCCTTTTTTTTTTTTTAATTTTAGATCCTTATTTACAAGATGATTGCAACAGATACTGCAGAAGAGATACCAGTGCAGGCAAAGTAAACAGGAAGTGCATTTACATTAAATAGTGAAATGAAGCTGTACCAATCTTTGAAGTAAACTTCTGTGATTTTTCAACTACACAATGAAAATGAAGGAGAAAAATCTACAGTATTCAAATTTAACAAAATCAAGATATTTTAAAATGTAAATTCTGGACACTGGTCTATGAAACTCTGAAAATCTACAAAATAATTGCTTCTGAGTATATTATATTCTTTCTACAATTCTTTTTAGTTGTCCTCTGAAAAGTTATACTTCAAGATATCTAATTCTCTGTTCTTTGAACTCCATGCATCAATATTACCTGTGCAGACATGTTGATTTTGACTGTTCTGCTGACGTATTCCATGTAACACACAGTGCTGCTGACCATGTTGGGAGGGCCCCAGGGCGAGCAGATCTGGAAGTGGGTCAGTAGCTCCATATGGCTTCTGAGTGAGACATGACAGCAAAGGCTAGCAGTGAAAGAATGGCAGTGCAACAAGGACTAGAGGTGGGCTGTCTAGAAAAACAGTTCACTGTGCAGACTGAGCTTCGAAATGAGGCTTCTCTGTTTTTCTTTTTTTGGTTTCACTCAGACTGCTGCCTTATTCCCATTCCCTGTCACTGAGGTTCTATCCAGAGAAATAATGCAGTTCCCTCATGCTTAGATTTGATTGGTCTGACTGAGAAACAGCAGTAAAGAGTGAGGGCAGGAATGCATTTTATCCTTATTTGAGACATGAAGCACTGGAGATACTCAATGGCCAGCTCACATATGCTAAAAGATATAAAAAAAGAAATGAGAATCTACCCAGCCTGATTCAGTGCTTCAACTGTAAGAGAAAGGAGTTTTTGTGTGTGTGCTAGCCACATCTTTTACAAATGAATATAAAGAACAAGAGAGATTAGAAGGAAATGAAGTATATCCTATTCCACAAAGAGTGTGCATCTTCAAGAGACAACTCTGCAGATCCAAATGAAGCTCAATGAAGGAGAGAAACTGGAATTGGAGTAGTGATGCTTATCCTCTGGCTCAAGAAACATTCCACCAGAGAGTACTTTATTCTAATGCTGCCTGATGAGAATGGACAATCACAGCATCACACCACACTAAGAAGGGCCCCAAGACAATAATCATCACTAGGAAGATCCAAGCTCTGGTCACCACCCAGAAAGGCATGAGAAGAATTTGCAGAAAGATATTATGTAGCTAAACAAAATATTGCCTGATGGAACATTAATCAACTACTGAATGTCATCAAACACACACACCCCAGAAAATCGAATCATACAAACAAATAAACAAAAACTAAATAGAAAATTTGTTCGATTGGTTTTATGGTATTCCTTTCTTTTTCTGTATTTATGGATGAAGATTTATTACAACATCACTTTGTTTCACATTTTGCTTTCAAATCAGTGGGAAAAGATGTTTTTCTATTCATCTATAATAATCCTGATCCTCCTGAGAAAAACATTGAAGTAAACCAAAATTGCAATCAGAAGAGAAATTCTATTTGTTCTCCTTCCGAAGCACAGCTCTTTAGATAAAATCTTAGCTTACTATCCCATATTCATCGAAATTATATAAAATGCTAGTTAGATATTATTTGCTTACAGCTCAACTACTTTGGCAGTAATAAGTTTACTGTTTGGAAAACTACTTAGAAATGTATTTTAATCGTTATTGCTTTCAGAAAAAAAAAGGTACTGATCCACCTACCTATAAAATCTAATACTAGGAAAGGCTTGAAGAGTTTCAAAGGCTGTTTCTTTGTCCTGAAAATGCTTAAGAAGTTAAAATCTTTAAAGAATGTCTTCAGAACAAACCCTAAGACTTTCAGGCTTCTCATAGAAACTTAGAGCACCCTGGAATAGGCCCAGGTGGTCAGGACACTCATCTAGATGGCAAGTTCTCCTATTTGAGGTTAAAGCAGGAATATTATTAAAAAAAAAAAAAAAAAGGGACTGTGCCACAATGCTTTGGTGTTTCTCCCTCTTTCCAGAACTGGGAGATGCCCAAGGATATTTATATATGAGTTGCTGTGAAATAAATTATTTCAGCTTTCTCAAATCCCCAGAATGGTTTGCTTGGAATCTAGTAAAAAAAAAAAAAAGTTTATTTGTAAATATTATCAGCTAAGAGCACATAAAGTACAGAGGGGAAAAGAAACAGTGAAAACCTATAGAAATTCCATTACTTTATAAGTTATCCTGCCATATTCATCACTGTGGTATTTCTCTGCCGCAATAAAAAAGGGAAAAAAAATCCAACCTCAGCACACGGAAAGAAGGTAGCAGTAGAACATAGAACTTCTAACAAGAATGAGGGTTGCAGCATGGGTGGTTTAGCCATGCATTTTCCATTACAATTTATGGAAAATTCTATGACAGAATCTTCTAGCTTGAATCCTTCATTACTGCATAATGCTATACATGTAATAATCCTTGCTTGCTAGTTGGTGTTTCAGAAAGCATTTAGCCCTATTAATTTGCAAAGTTAGTTCTCTATGCATGAGAACAGTTTAGAAGTTAAATCAGTATTGGATTTACATGTAAAAAAAAATTTAGATGTTTATTTTTGTGAAAACACATATTTCTTTCAGTGTTGCATTGGTTTTTCCTCAGCTGCTTTAAGTTTTCTGAAAGAAACATGCAGTGTATTGAGAAGGATCGCTCTGTTCCATATTATAATCTTAGATTCAATAGCTTCTCTTTTCTCTTTTAGAGAATCTCAGACTCCTTTACAAACCTGACTTACTGTTCTGTGAGCCAAACACAGGAGCAGTTTATCCACCAGTGAATTCATGATGAACGTGTGATGACAGTCATTTAACAGCATATGGTAAGTTTTACAAGTGAAAAAAATGTCATAGACAATATGATTATTCTTGTGAAACACCTTGGAGTTTTCCTGACACTCAAGGTGAGATTTGCCTGCAAAATAAGATTGCATCCACCCTAGTGCAGAGACAGGCAAATCATTTAGCTAAACTTTGAGAGGTCACACCAAAGTAGCCCACTGAACTCGTCTCAAAGAACATCTCTAGGGCTCAGTTAAGCTGTCCAAGTATAGATGCCTCTTGCCATCCAAGACTTCCAGGTAGAGCTAGCAGATGTGTAAGACACAGGCTCTCCTGAAGGAGTAGCTGGAAATGGGTCCTGAAGGAGTAGTTGGAAGCCAGATGTGATACTGCTGGGAGTGCACACTGGCACCGCTGCCAGCGTATAAAACAAGGTTCTAGTGACTTTTCAACTGATTAACTTTCTAGACATTCCTGGTGGCACTTACTAGGGCTGTACCGACTAAAAAGGAAACAAAAGCTTCTAGCTTACATGCAGATACCTTTATATTAAGGCACCTTGATTTGTCTTACACTAAAACTGAAATCCATCCTCTCATCCATCCAAAAGTCAGGTTTTCTGACTGACTCACTGCACAGAGGTATATCTGTTACTATATCAGATTATATAAGCTTTTCAGGTCTCAATATCATTTGGAACACTGTTTCTGCCAGGCATAGAACTGACTACAGTAAAAAAAAAAAAAAGAAAAAAGGTCATATTTCCTAAAACACAGTGCCAGAGAAATTGCTAGCAAGTCTCACTGCAAATGAGTATTTGTGAGGTTAGAAAACTAGTAGACTGGAAATAAGAATGGCACACCAAAACCAAATTCAAGAAATCATCTTTTAGTACAGTGATACTAAAATGAGTGCAGGAGCATATTTTTAAATTTAAACCCCAAACAAACTCTTCAGATTCACCTACAGAGCTCCGCAGATGAGTTCCCCTTTCACAAAAATGAAGCTGACAACTACATGGGACTGAAGCAGGAACTAGGAGACCTGATGGATGCTGTGAGACACACAAGTCCCTAGAGATTTCCACACTCAAGAGAAGTGGGAAGAGAGAAGGGACTGAAAACATCATACATTAAGAGGTGCTGCCATGGGAGAAGAAGAGTTTCTTTCCTTGATCTCAGAAACAGCATGTCAAGAAATTGGAGAAAAAGTTGTTGGTTCCTCTGCAGATAGAATGTGCACTACACCAAGACATGGAGGAAGTGGTGTTTTCCTATCCAATAGTCTCTCTCTCTCCAATGTGTTTCCTTAAGGAAAGTGTCAAATTCTCCCAAAAAGCAGCAGATCCAGCCTGCACCAATGGATGGATGGCTTCTTAAGCCTTCCTAGAGGCTTCTCTCCTGAGCAATTTGCTGAGAAGTTGTTTTAAGATTTGTGGAAAGCAAGGAGACCCTTTCTGAATGCCCTCTTCCCTAGTAAATGAAGTCGAAAGGGAATACAGAGTAATTATTAATTTCATGATGTATTGAAAATACTGAGAAAACATTCTAAAACCTGTTCCACAAGTACCATTGACAGACTTACAAGGACAAAATTCTGCTTTCCCACGGCAGGCCATAATTCAGGTGGAGGAGAGTTTCCTAGGTTCTGAATGAATCAGACAAATAATAAGGAACTATCTGACTGTGCGTACATCTTATACCTGCTGTGGTTTTTTTCCCCTTCAGAAAAAGATGCTTGTATTTTCACATGCTGAGGAATTTTAAGTAGTTTAAGAGAAGACAAAAGCAGAGTATTTATCTCCCAAAATCTTGTCCTTTCCGAATATTCAGGATGTGACCATAGATAAGCCCTACATTGATTCAATACTGTTTTTTATGTGTATTACTGAGCTTTAGCCTAGGTTATAGACATCAACACTTATCAAAATTAACATGTCATTTGTCAGAAAACATTATTCTTCTTGTTACATGCATTCAGAGAACTGCAGCACAACCATTAAATCTTCCTCTGAACATGCATACTGGATCAAGCTTTCTTAACCACAGCAGGAGAGTAGTGCCCCTAAAAAACAAGTTGTCATCTTTATCTTAGTGTGAATACCCTGCAGCGTTATGAATTATCATAATTACACAGCTCTCTTTACACACAGATTCACAAAATATTCTGATTAAAGCAACGCTGAAGTTCTATACACATTCGTCTCTGGAGGTAGGTCTATCTGAGTTAATGGAGTTGCAACAGGGATCAGTTCTGCCTGCTGTGCTGAAGCACTGTCGTACTTAATGAATAGAACCAGCAATTAAATGATGAAGTAGCATGGTAAAAAGGAGATTTAGCTTTCTGGGGTAAAACAGGGTGAGTATCATGTTACAGCTGCAAAAAGTCATACTTGAGTTAGCTTGAGGGAAAGCAGTTACACTGAAACAAAATAGCTCTGCTTTCATTAAGGCTGAAGCTCCAGCTATTTTATGTTTCCTCGGTAATTATTGTGCACATCTCGCCATGACATTCCCAGTCACAGAGTGGAGCATGCCAGGACCTCATGCAGCACGGCATGAGGACTTTTCTGTGCAGTGAGTCATAGCCTGCTTCTGGCTACATCTGCTGCTTCCATTGTTCCAGAACAATCCTTCTAGCTACTGGTATCATGCCAATCCTGCCCAATGATGAAGTAAGATAGAAAGCACAGAGTGGATGTGGCCAATCATAACCTTTGGCCAAAAGGTAATGTTTTCAATGTGAAGATGATTATTCTCTTCATAGGTAAGAGGTATAAAACCCTTTTTTTTTGCCAGGGAGCTTCCAAGGAGCAGCAGAATTTGACATGAAGTAAAGGTAACTAAGGAGTCCATATGAAAAAGGAAGGCTAAAGTCCATGCTATCATTTTGAGTGGAGGCAACTTCACTGTGAACAAGGATCAGAATGATCTTTCTCATCCACAGTAACAAAGGTAGGGCCACAAAATGTCTGGAAAGACAATGAAAATGGCCCTGCTGAGTATGGAGAGAAGCACTCTAACGAGGAATAAAATACTCTTTACTGAGCAACAAAAGAGAGTAAAGACAGATGTCAGAAGATCAAGTGTTAGATCTTCTGGCAAATCTGTCAAGTTTGTTAAAAGTAGGTTGTTATGATTTTTTATTTTGGCAGACAATTTTATCTGGTTGTTATAGCAAGCCAGAGACCTCCCAAGTGCAAAGGCTGAGGAAGAGATCAGATATGAATTGGATTTTTCCCCCAACCTAAGCTTCAGCACAAATCAGTTTTATTGGTTCTACTTCCAAGTGCCAAAAATTAACACACTAGTAAGTCAGGATTCCAATATCAAGCTCAGCTTTGTGTATCCAGATGGGGAGTTTCTTATGTGAAAAATGAACCCTTGGAAACTACGGATAAGGAAATCTTCCTATGTAAGAAGGAATATCCTCAAATGTTACTTTTATAGAAGAAATATATTACAGCACTCTTTATTTATGTTATTGATAACATCTACTTAATACCTTCCTAATGGAAAACTGAGTTATGATGTTCTGTCTTAAAAAAGAAATACAGAGATGTGTATTGTCATGTACCTGAATATCAGATGGCCTGGGAGAAAAGAATTCTCATCTTGCTCTTCACAGTAGGTGCATGGCTTTTAACCTCTGGGGAAGTACTGAACTATATGTTATTAAAGTGGACACCAAATTTTTGGTAAGACAATTAGTTATTAATCTTTTTCAGAGGCAAGTAGAGCAAACTGTTATGAATTAAAGTTTCCCTGCACAATACAGCATTGTGTGAATTATGTCTCACTTCAATTAAAAGTTTTATCTATTTGGGGAAAAAGGAGGGGGAGAAAGGATGTATCATACATGTCTAAAAATCTGAAGCTGGCATGCTTAATAAATCACAGCATTTCTTAAATTTACTACTATTGTCTCAAACTTATCTCTATTCTCCTTTCTGTGATGAGAAATGTACCTTGTGTTTTCATATCTGAGTGAGTGCCCTAAAGACACGTACAACTTTCCTATTTTTTTCTTTTTTTCACACTACAAAAAGTTTATAATCTTGTGACAGAACAATGACCTGTCATAATATTACTGGGAAAGACTCAGCTTTAGGCTTTATGAAAAGACTACATTTTTATTGGCCTTGGAATCAATTGTTTGCTTACAAAGGGAAGAAAATAAAACCTGCTTCCAGAAGTTAAAAAATTGAAACAAAATAAAGATAAATAAAATAAGATATGATATGAACATGCATACAGCTCCCAAATTCTCCTGACATGCTCCTGGTATTCTGAGCACTGCTGCTTTGACAAAGACAGGATGAAGAAGGCACATTTATATTTTACTGCCAGCTAATGGGGCTGGGCACTGTGCCATGTTGATCACAGGTACTGATCCAAGAAGTAGCTCCCCACTGGCTTGAGAAAGTCCAGAAATATTTCCCATAGGGCAATCCTTAAACAGTACATCCTCAAGAACTATACATCTGCCACCAGAATAAGCAGGCACACGTAAGAAAGTCAAAGAAAAGGGCAAGAAACTGCAAGAGGAGAAGGGGAACACAGTGTTTGGATGCAAGTCCAAAATCTATCTGGATGTTCAGAACTGACAGACAATTGTGATCTGCAGCTAGTTTTCATTTTCACAGAGAGTAAATCATGCCCAGCACTCAAATAACACATCCTTCCTCCTCCCAGGACTCTTTCCACAGTTGTCATGCTTCATTGTGCTTCATTAGCCTTACTTTCCTCTTCCCTTCTCTGCTCTCTCATCTCATCTCATCTAGTGCCAGACTCTCCTGTGTCTCCATATCTACGGGCATAACCAAGTAGCTTGCATCCATCTTATGACTTTATCATTCAACTACTCTGTGTCTTACTTCTGTGTACAGAGGCCTACACATCACTGGCAAACAAAGAACATGAAGCAGAAACTTGAGCTCTATGGAAGCCTGTTTGTTTTGGCTGACACTGTTGTTTTTATTAATAAATGCCACCTGGTGGACTAGAGTCTATTTATCATGACATACGTGATCTAGCTTATGCTCTTACAAAGTATTTATTTTAAAATTTAAATTGTACACAAAAAATATTTCTCTTCCCAGGCAGTGAGAAGAGTGGTTATATTATTTTAATGAATATGCTTGTCTTACGTTATTATTGAGAATCTTTACTTAAAGAAGAGATCTTTGTATTTTATTCTAAAAATGTGAAATTTGTGGTTTCTGTGGTACTTACCCACTGGAGAATGATTTATAATCCATCTTCACATTAATAGTTGTCCAATTTTATTTTATGCTTAGATCTCCCATTTGTGGATTTTTCCCAGACCTTCTCTTTCCAGCCTTGCCTATCTGATTGGTTTGATGCTTGCTTGCTTTCTCACACCATGTACTGTAACCAAGAAGGTTGCTAGACTAGTCCAGCCAAAAAAGACAACATCTATTTCCACACTGTCCTGTACCTCTTCCAATATTGCAACTGAACTCTAACTCTTGAAAAATTCTAGTTAGTATTAGAAAGAAATTGTGAGAGAAAATATCTATTCTGTGTGCATGAAAAATCCAGTCTACCTTCAGAAAGAGGTGCCAAAAATTGCGGTAGTTTTTGCAAAGAAAACCTCTGCTTCTAAAATATTGGAGTGCATCTCTTAGATCTTACAGAAGGGTGAATATATTTCTAGGGCACCAAAGTTAGTCTTTATCAAGCAGACGAATGAACTGGTCAATATAAATCCTAGATTTCTGCACAGTTTTTCCTCTACTGGCTAAAGTGAGTGAAAAGTGCAAATATATCCTATGACCATCTAATGTTAGTAACACTACCCTAATAAAAATGAAGCAAGAATGCACCTTTTTTAGTCTGAGAAAGACTTGCATTTAAAGAATAGCAAGGCCTAGGTTTCATTAGAACGGTCAAAGTTTGTAGATACCACATAGAGAGTTTGTATTATCTTAACATGAAGCTGCCTACTGTCTTGTTCTTTTGCCTTCTAAAGAGAACTTAAGTAAAGATATTGTACAAAATAGTGTCTTAAGTAAGTGCTATTGTGCTGAGCCAGCTTGATTTTAGTGTTTACTGACTCGTTTCACAGGTCCTTACATTCACAGTGATTTATACAAAGTGTTCTGTTTTGTATCTCTCACAAACTGTTCTAATACTGCACTAAGTAAATATAATGTCATCAGATTTCCAGTCCTTCCTGGGTAATTTTCCCAAGTTATGTAAATGTTTATCTTAATTCTACTTCTTCCTTTGCACTTTTTAAAAATGTTTTTGCTCCTTTTCTGTGTTGAGCTAGTGTGATAACTACCATGCAGAACTGAGACAAAACAATACCAGGGCTAGATGCCAAGGAGCAAGGCTGCAAGTATCTAGCCAACAGCATGGTCTTTGATTACCAGTTATCTAAGAAGATATAAAGCAGCATAGAGATCTTGTTTAGTATTATTACCCAAAACCTCCAAACACACCTAGTAGAAAGCTTCAGTGAGGTAATTCAGTAGTCTAGTTCTCTGTGTTTACATAGTGAAACTAGCTGCTCCATTAAATGTGTTCACAGGTGTGCCAGTGCCAGACACTTACATAGCAGTAGAAGTTTAGATCAAGACTTGATTCCCCTGATTATTTTTCCCACCATCTAACCTGTGTTGTATTTGGCAAATAAGCTTCTAGGGAAAGGGAACAGCATGCAAAGTGCTGGCAATAACATTCTGTTTGATATGCTTAAGTTAATTAGTAGAAAACAGCTCATGTCAACAATGTTTACATTTCTCATGCTTTCTCTCTTTAACCACTTGAACTGAACTATATAAAAAGCACTTTAGAATCTACTGTGTGTATAAAAAAAATCAGTACTCTTCCAAATAAGTTTGTCAGTGTACAAAGTTGTTGAAACGTCAAACAAAAAAGTTGAAACTTCAGTACAAGCTTCCTTCCAGCAAGCTCTGCTTTCTTTCCAGCTCACAAAAGCTGTAAGATACAGGAGCAGATAACTACAGAAATCCACAGACTTCAGTGGGTGGAATTTTGAAGACAATCATCTTATTTCAGCAGACCTTGAAAACAAAACTCACTAAATAAACAAATCGGATTGCAAGAGGTTGACACATTAATCTTTCTGCTTGGAAAACTGAAATTCTCTTTGCTCCTATTATAAGTGATCTTCATATCATCCCTTTGTATGGACACTCATCTGCTACCAGATTCAAAATTGCTTAGCGAAACGCACATAGCTAAATAGGCATACACTTTAGTAGCTCAGATAGATTCCTCCTTAATGGTTCACACCTTCTATGTTAAGTCTCTAAGTAAGGATGCATAAGCCAGAAGCCTACTCTGAATTGATAGGATTTGATGGTTTGTTTCTTCAGTCAGTGAAAGCGTGAACTTATCCGTCTCTCTCCTATGACTATGTAAGGAGTATAAAGAAAAAGAGACCAATTCCTAAGCTAATCTTCTACACTGTTAAGATGTTTTAATTTAATTCTCTGAATAATCAAACCTACTGAATTGTCCAAAAGTCAGAGTAGATACCATAGCATTCAATCCTGGATCATCAATCAGCAGCTGCAAGAGATAACACAATGTTGTTATTTACCTTGTGAGTCTGGGATCAGGGACTTTCAGCATATGACTTATGCTAGTGTAAAGCAAATGAACCGTTCAGCCTGAATGAACTAACATCCCTGTGGTTTCGTTTACATGCAGATAAATCAGAAATAAAAACAATCAAGCAGAGTCAAGTCAGACTGTAAGTCTTTGTGGCCAGTACAGTACACAAACATCCCTGGCTTGGAGGTAGCACATGTGCCACTTCCCTCATCCAGGACTGCACCATTCTCAGACTAGCAGGTGCATCTCTGATAATGCAGTCAAGCAGAAAAAGAACTATAAACCACAAGGAAAGATGACACTTCCCACTGTAGTTTACCTGCATTTCCTGGCACACTCAAGCATTTTTGTAGTTCCAGTGGGTTTACTCTTTTGCTTTGTCTTCAACTAGTAACAACCACAGAAAATGGGAAATGATCTTCCCAGGTAAAACGTTGGCTGAAGTAGAAGCCAAAGGTTATTTATGATCTTCTCCATAAGGTCAAGAAGAGGTTTTCCAAAAATGCAGGACTGAAGTTAATATATATTTTGTTTTCTATAGCTGCAAGATGACTGCCATGCTTTTGCTGTAATGCAGGTTTTAGCCAAGGAAGAAGTAGCAAGAACTGGCAAGGGCAAGGACAGAGACATAGAAGGGAACAGATTTAATTTCACACCAGCTCATTTCCACTAATTACAGAAACAGTAAAGAAAACACAACCAGTATTTCCACTGAGTGTGATATGGAACTTTTTGGCTCTTTGAAGTGAAAATATCCAAAACATCTTTGGGGTTGAGCTGAATGAGTTCATTGAAAATTAATAGGATTCATTTTCCTAAGCCCCCTGGGCATTTCTGAAAAAAAAATCTTAAGGATACGCGTGTTTTCTACTTGTTGTCAAAAGGATTCAGCTGATTCTAGAGATCAAGGATATATTTAAAAAAGGTAATTTAGTGTTCAGTCTCAGCCCGACTACTTCTTCTCCTGCACCTGGCACAGTCACCCACTTGCAGGAAAAGCGGGTTTATAGTCTTCCTGCTTTACCCAGTATCACCCTTATCTCTAGTATTCACAGGCACAAGGATAGGTTAAAAATTCTTGAAAAGAACAAGGTTGACAGCTGGATCTGACAGCAGAACTTGTTTTTCTGGCTCAGGTAAGGACAGAAATGCACACATCTTATGTAGTCCCCAGTTTGTGTACTTACCGTGCGATCATAATGCCTCGACCTACAAAGAGCAAACCTGAAGTCTTCCATTAAAACTGGATGTCACGGCCAGTGCAGAGGCACTCCAGACACATGGAGTAAATGTAGAATGGCACTGTCTTACCAATGCAGAAAACTCAACTGCTACTGGAGAGAGGGAAAGGGGATATAAAAGATATATCAGAGGGGTAAATTCTAAAAAAAAAAAAAATGTTAAGATCAATATCTATCAGAAATTTCTGAAGTTTTGAAGGAATGGGACTGAGCCTTCTGATTCAGGTTAAAGCTCTTGATTCGGGTTAGGAGGTTACTGTCTCCTCAAAGGAAAAGTGCTTTGCAATATTTTGAACATGAAAGAAACAGTGCTGAATTTTTCCATGGTTTACATGCACAAAAAGTGTTGCTGAACATCACATTGATTATGTGTTTTTCCTCCCTAAGGAGTCCAATTTACAGCTCAAACATACCTTGGATTATGATCTGACAAAGGATCCATAAGAATCTCTCTTTCAATGTTCTTTCAGGACAGAGTATAAATGACTGAAGAAACATTTATTCATTGATGAGACTGTCAGAAACAGACTAAAAAACAGGTAGATCACCACCAACAGTTTTTCACTGTTACTTTCCCCCAATAAAATCAGAAAGATTAGCGCTAGAAAACCACTTTCACAAGAACAAAATTAAGTAATTCTTTTTATTAGTAGGAACTCCTTTTGCTCAGAATCAGTGTAATGATGAAAAGGCCCAGCCTAACTTAGGGCTGAAAAGTGTGGAACAGAGAGAAGAAATGTGTATCTGGGACCCTGATACCTCCTCTTCCAAGTGGCTCACCTTCAGTCAATGTTGAAAGGCCAAAGAGTTTATACCTTAAATGGAGTGACTTGATGTGTTTGTGAATTGCTTTTACAGTTGTAATGAAAGCACTCACTTCACAAACACACACACAATACCAAAAAAACCACAAAAAACCCCAAACTTCAGAAAAATAGTAGCTTATCTGAAACAATTGTATTTGTATGCATATAAAAGAAAAGTAGTATAAATAAACTAAAACCAAACCAAAATACTTTGATAGAAGTATGTGTTTTACTTGATTTCAAAATTTCAGGTTTTAAAACTGAAATGGCTAACACTAATTTCTTCATTGCTTGTTTTTAAATGTCATGTGCTGCCATTCATTAAAAAGCCAAATCACTTGATATTCAAAATTTTTTTGAGTGAGTGAAGTTGTTATTTTTACCTCTAGTTTTAGGAAGGAAGGAAAAAAAGAGAATTTCCAATGGTTTTTAGCTTAACTGTGGGGATCATAAACCTTGGACTAGATTTAATGGAAACATTAGGAAAAAGTACAGATCTAACCTGCACTGTTTTAACTCTACCAAGCCTAAAAGAAATCCTTTGCCTCAGGACTCCTCCCTACTCTCACTCCTGATGTGACCAATCTATTTGATAGCAGCCACCCAGAGTTCTGCACATACACCAGCCCTTTCTGGTGCTGTAAGTCATCTGTGTCAGTACACACAGGAGGGCAGGAGAGCACCTCTAAGTGCAGCTGGTTTCCCCAGGCAGCATGGGACCTTTGCAATAACTTGGTACCTCTTCTCCTGTTCTCAGTGTGAGCAAGGTTGAGGAAACATGGCCAGAGCATTGCTCTATTTTGGCTATTCTTGGCCATCATATCAGCCTCTTGGGACCATAGGAAATGTTATGTAATGCTGTTCTAAATTTATGTCCCAGGCTAGACCAAGATTAAGGGAAGTTCTTAGGTCTCGTGTTGTATTTTTTTCTCTGTTTCCTGGAGCTGAGGAAAGGGAAAGGGAAGGGAGAAAAGAGAAGGCTGAGGGAGGATCTTATTAATACTTACAAACACTTACAAATGGTTAGGACTGTCAGGAGGTTGGGGCATCCCTTTTTTAGATGGTATCTAGCAACAGGACAAGGGGTAATGGACATAGGCTGGAACACAAAAAGCTCCACTTAAATATAAGAAAAAACTATTTTACTGTGAGAGTGATGAGGGCTGCCCAGGGGGGTTATGAGGTCTCCTTCCTTGGAGGTCTTCAAGACCCACCTGGACATGTTCCTATGTGACCTGATCTAGGTGAACCTGCTTCTGCAGGGGGGTTGGACTAGATGATCTTTAAATGTCCCTTCCAACCCCTACCATTCTGTGATTCTATGACGAAGCCCTGGCAGAGGCTGCCCAGAGGGGTTATGGATTCTCCTTCCTTGGAAGTCTTCAAGACCCGCCTGGACATGTTCCTATGCAACCTGATCTAGGTTGACCTGCTTCTGCAGGGGCTTGGACTAGATGATCTCTAAAGGTCCCTTCCAATCCTACCATCCTGTGATTCTATGAAATACTGGCTAGAGAATTAAATTAATTTAATGTGAAGAAGGCAGGGAAATATGAATATCTCTCTCAGCATGTTTAAAGACTGATTTTTTTATAGGATGCCTTTGCTTTTAATGTATGCTTAATCTCTTTAATCCCTCTCTATAAAACACTTCTCTCTCACCTTCCTCCTTCTGCTTCTGAGTTAATCCATGCATAAAACCCAAAAGGAGGTACAACTTTGGAAATTCACAGAGGATGAGTTACAGTGACACTAGTCAAATGAAGCTATGTGTGTTCAACAAGATCAGGTCAAATACATTTTCATTAAATGAATCTTTATTCCCCCACAGGTCCAAGAGCAAAAATATTAAATCCAAGGTGAAGCAACTGTCTGCAAATAGCGTGCTACCTGAAGGGGTTAATCATGAGAAAATGTAATCTGTGACCAACAGGCATTTATTCTCTCAATATTTATACTGTTTAAGTCAACAGCAAGATGTTCAAGTTAAGATGGGATCTGGAGAATCCCTACAGAAAAAGTGCTACACATGAGATTTCCTAATAAATTGTTCTTGACCAGGCTCTGGAACCTGAATATTCACAACTTACTTGAGATCCTGTGATTCTATGACAAGGTGATATGTGCTAGGTTTTATACAGCACTAGAGAGAATGTAGACACAAACGTTTAATAACGCAATGAAGTTTGAAATTTATTGTAATTTTAATATTGAAGCATTTAAAAAGCAATTACACTGTTTTAAAATAGCAAAGAGTTTATGGGAATGCAATATGGATTGGAACAAACAGGCCTAAATCAACACTGGTTTGGGAGTCTAGTAAGTACTAGAACTATGGGAGGTAATTCAGGAACAGATGCATCAAATTAATTCCAGTAATACTAGATCATTTAAAATGGCAACAGGAGCCAGCTTTGTTCAGCAGAATGGAAGAATAATCATCCATTCTCTCCCTTTCCACCCCCAAGGGGTTGGATTTTCCCGACACAGTCATTCATTGATGGCAGCACATGCACCAAAAGGTCTGGCACCAAGAAACTGATGACAAATAGAGAACAGACATGGGTAAAGAAAACAACAAAAAAACAAACCAAATAAAAAACCAAGCATACATAATGCAGAGGTGAAGCTCTATTGCACATTTTCACTGAAGTCTCAAAACAGATAATACACTTGAAATAGCGAAGTAATGGTCAGTACAGCATAGATAAAACATGGTAAAACTTACCTTAAAAGCATTGTATTTTAGTCATTGCATACACTCAGTCCCTAAAATTAGTTCTGCAAATCCCACTCCTTACCACCACTCTGCTCTCAAAGGCAGACAGTGCTGTGAAGTATCCGATGATCCTATATACCGGGGATATATAGGGTCCATATACTTGGTTTGATGAAAGTTAGGATTTTGGTAATGTGGAGACAGATGCTGCCAAAAACTGGAGTTTTCAACAGAAGCTTTCATCCAAAAGTCTCCAGTTCCTCCTCACATTTACCTGCAAACTTTTTCTCAGATTATTTGTTCAGACCATAGCAGTAAGTGTGTGGAGTCATGAAACAAAACTATGAAGCAGTTTAGGAGGAAATACAAGAGGACTGTGTCTCAGAGGCTTGTGTGGAAAGTACACTAGTTACCCATAGTAATTTCTAGTCACAACTGGAAGTGGATGAGCAAGTCACAATTTGTTCAGCAAGTTTATCACTTTTCTCAAGAATTGTCTGTGAACAGACTGTGACTTTTATTAATTTGTCTCCAGTTGGCAAGGGTACACCAAATATTTCATGTGAGTGAATCCTGGCCAATGGATTGCTCAGAGACTTATGTCTGTTCTAATTGCTCCAATATTCCCACTTTGACATTCAAGCTGAGGAGGCTTAGATCAAGCTCTAGTTACAACAGATACAGTTTAATTCCTAAAGTAATGAGAAATTTACCTTTTAGAAGATAGCCATAGAAATCTTCTCCTCATTTAAAACAAAGCATAGCAAATCAGAAACAGATCTCTGGCACTGACAGAAAGGCAAGGAGGAAACAGAGAAAATATTGATTAATGAGATTTATTTGTGCTGCGGATGGCGATCAAAGGGGAATGAATGCAGTGTGTAGCACTCACCATTGCTTTTAAAACCAAAATTCCTTTGATGTGCAGTGCAGTATCCGGCCATTATGGGAATTCAAAGAAAAAGCCACAAGAACATTATTAATAAAGGTTTGAACTGAACAGCTTCAGGCACCAGGCACATAGTACCAACATTTTTACTTTTTAAATGACCAGTTGATGGATAATTTATGATAAATTACATTTTGGGGTTGTATAGTAAGCAAAGCCTTTTGATGCAAAGAGTTGTATAGTTATCCTATAGAGCAACCTGTATATTTGCAGTCAATGAGCATATAAGCACAAATTAAAAAAACCTGTAGAACATAGAAAAGGCTCTCTAAGAGTAGAATAGGTTCAGGGACTGTCCCCAGCACTGCCAGTGAAGCTACGCTACACTCATTAAGGTGACTAAGAGTCACACCGCTATGTGTGCAGGGAGTATTTACAGCTTTGCACCTCCTCTCTCAGTTCCTCTTTGCACATCTCTGATGGCCTCTCCTTTCCCTCTTTTTGTGAAGGTCTGACTGAAAGCTGTAGTCTCAGCTGTATGCTGCTCATCTCACCAAAATATGTTCTCACTGGTGTCACCTAACCCATTGCTCTGCAGCTGGCACTGATGAGAGCTCAGCACCCTCAGTCTAGAAAGGGCCAACCCTCAGATTTTTACATTCTTTGTGGCACTGTGAAAGTTTTCTTCACAGGCAGGGTGAACTCAAGGCTTCTTGTCAGCTCAGACAGCACTAAATTTTGCCAAGGCCCAGTCTGGGAAATGGAAATGCTCAACAAGTCAAAAGTGAGGTCTCCAGAGGGTCAGGCTAGCAGCAAGCCTTACCACCTAGGAAGACAACACAGGGCTTCATCTTCAGCCAGGAGTTTCTACCCAGACTCACAGTCTCCCCATAACATCACCGAAGGAACCAAGTAGCTCTGAAAACCTGCTGCCTGGCCAAAGGCTTGAGCTGATCCCATCTGTAGCCCTTATCCTTAAGCTGATCATGCATTCTCTCACCAGAAATTTCAAAGATTCATAAAAGGTACAAAATTTTTCTAGATGACTTAATTATTTCTTCAGCTAGAGCATCAATACAGCTTTAAGAGCAAAAAAAAACAGATTCTACCCTCAATTATTCTAAAACAAGCTAATTAATCTCTTTAGAGAAGCTAGCACTAATTTTCCATAGAGCCACAGAGGCAGGTAGTGACCCAAAGCACTGTACAGAGAAGGCATTCTCTCTCAAAAAGTGCTGGTGCATGCATGAGCAAGGTACCCTGAATCCTCACAGTAATCCAGCAACTTTATTTCCCTTCTTGGAAAAGCATCACCATCTTGCAGTGTGCCACTCATGCAGGGCTGGGGAAGAGGGTGCTGCTCCCTTAGCGAAGATTTTTATAACACATTAAATTCTTCAGCAGCCTGAGCAACTAGAAGAGACCTCAGATCTTGTCACTGTTTCTGAGGGAGCTTGGGGATGAAGCAGGATGTTACACACTGTTTAGCTGAAGTCGATTTTAAAACAAAGCAAGCTACCTGATTAGCTTGATTAATGATGGCCAATCAGGCTTCAGGAGTTCACTTCTTGCTAACTGTCTGTAGTTAGATGTCACAGGAGATGTCAGCAGGGGGGATACATACAGGGGCACAGTGTAGAGACCATTTCCTGATATACTCGGAAAACATTTAACAAACTTCACAGGAGATTAATACTTCAGATGCAACAAATGAACAGTGGAGACAAGAGAAAGAAGTTATGTCTCCACCAACAGAAAATTGGTTATGGAGCAGAAAAGAGAGTCACTGGAAGGCAGATTACCACAGTCTGACAGTTACTTGAGGCAGTGTAGCTAGTTGCAGTGTGCTGTCAATTTCACTAGTCTCACTGGAACTCTTTTCAAAACAGGTGATCACTCTTATTGATAGAGTTGTGGAAAAGGCTGATATGTTGATCCTTTATTATTTTAGTTCAGAAAAACTCTGTTATTGCTAAAGTATCTGTGGCATATTCTTCCCTCCTCACACACCCCCATCTCCAGATAGAAGTAAGTAAGAAAAAAAATTCAGTGCAAGGTATAGAGGGTAGTACAGAAAAGGCAAAAATACAAGTCTGTAAATAGGATAGAATGGGGCTGGGGGGGAGAACCCCACAGCCAAATGAGACAACAGCTTAACTGGCCTGCTCAGCATTATCATTCAGAGGATGAGTGCTAGATTGAAATAGTTGCAGGAAGTGAGACTGAATTACTTCCATATGGTAGGTAACTTGCAATAGGAGCTGCCTACTGCTCAACACAAGCACATGGGTTTACATTTGCCAAGAAATACCTCTTCTGCTGTCCCAGGTATTGTTGCCATCTGTTCCTGGTCTGAGTCTCAGAGGGGAATGGAGGCTGCCTAGCCCTGGAATATCCCCAAATAATGTATGGAGAATTGGGAACCCTATAAAGCAGGACAGCTGAGCTCCAGTAAGCTGAGGACAACAGTCAAGCACAACTTTAGGTTGAGGATAACAGTCAGGCACAACTTCAAATTACTTCCTTTTTCACCATCATCCAGCAACATATTCAGTGATGACTGAGTAAAACCATACTTTTGAAGAACTAAATGAAGTCCAATGGCATATTCTTCCTACATAGAATCATAGAATTATTTCAGCTGACCTTTCAGAGACCTTTAAGATCATTGAGTCCAGCCTTTATCTTAGCCCTATCAAACACTAATCAATACTTTATAACAGCTTGTAACTGGCCTGCTGAAGGGAAATTTTTCTCTCTCTTTCAGCTTTTTTCACCATTTCATCAACACAAATATGTGAATAATTTGATGATTTTTTATCCAGCATTCCTAGTATAACATTGTGACATCAGAAACAGGATAACCTAATTGAATCTAACACAACTATTTTGTCTGTAATACTTGTGATATTTTTATGATATTAAGATCACCACTATTTCATTCAGTAGCTTCTTTGGGCTTTTGCCCCTTCTTGAATGAGAGAAGTAACAACATGAGAACTAAAATATCAAATGAAGATAACAAACTCTAGTTTCTTTGATGTACTATGAAGTTTTAGTTTGCTTGTGTAGTTGTAAGATATAATTAGTAGCCTTTATGCCCTTCTTAATGTGTTATTGTCAGAGAAAAGTCAAGAGTTGCAAAGGAGCTTCACCACAGAAATAAAGGTTCACATTACTCTAGTGATCACTGCACGTTAAACAGAATTTTTCAGTTTATCAGATATATCAGTCTGTGTCATAAATAGATCATTGAAGTAATAAATGACTTTTTTTCTACTCTGATATGCTCTAAAAAGGCACCCTGCTTTCTGAAACAAAGTTATTTGTAAATGATATTAATGGTATCCTTTTTTTGATCTCCCGTATTCACTCACCCTGCATTTATTTTTGCACATTTATTATTGCACAGAAATAATTACCAGCCTACCTAGCTCAAGAGATGCAATTTTCTTTAAGTTCAAGACAAAGACAGTAGACTTTTCACAAGTTCTCACATTCCTAAAACTATTTGTACCAGTACCAGATCCCTATGAAAAAGTTAATTTAGCAATACAAAGTGTACAAAAGAATTTTAGGAAAAGTCTACAGGCATTTAGGGCTTGATTCACAATCAGTTGAAAATGAGTGGCTGATGTCATTATCCATTGATTCAATATTCTACAGATAATACCATTAAATTTTAATACCTACCAAAAAAAAAAAAAAAATCAAAGCTCAGTGGAGATATTTCTATGTTTTCTGACTACAAATACACTGTTTCTCATCAACATTTTTCAACTTTTTAATCTCAAAATTACCTTTCATTACAAATTTTTCCTAGCACTTTTTTGTGCTTTTTTAAAAAAAATATTTTAGAGATATAGCTTAAGTTTTTTCAAGTTGTCAAATTATCAAATTAATTACCAGTAACAGCAAAAGACCAATCTAAATACAAAGTGAACAAAGCAACAATTTCTTTTCCAAGTAAAAGACTCTGCATTTCCTGGTTGACAAGACCAGTGCAGCTGACATTTTGCAAGGACGGCTAATTTTCATTGTCAAATCTGGAAAAATAATGATGAAAAGTATTTTTTTATATATATTGCAAAATTAAAGCAACTTCAAATAGAAATAAAATATTCTGTTTCACTTCATTTCGAGAGTGAACACTCAGGTTTTTCTCATGTAGTTCAAATCACTTTTTTCATTCCTATTGGCAGAGAAATGGAGATCAAAATCTTAGGTTCAAATAATTGCAAAACTTAAGCAGAAATCTGATCCAAATTTTGCAAGAGATTTCTCTATCGTTCAAGGAGCGTCCTAATCTTAAATTTTGACACCCTTCAGTGAAATTATATTTACCACAACAACTCAGGAGGAAGAAAGACTCTCTAGAGATGTGTGTGGGTATGTGTTTTTCTGGCATCTCCATCACCTGCCTCTGCTGGAAGCTCACAGTTACCCACTTTGACCCCAAAGGAGTGCCAGACAAAAACCTATTGCAGGTAGACAAGATGTATGGGGAAGCACTGACATAATTCATTAATTCATTCTATGAACCACCTGCAGCTACAATTTAAAGTATCCACCTTGGCATAAAATCTTGAGGGAAGGTGACAGATCAAGCAGTATTCACTCACTTCAACTGTTCCAGGGAAACACAATTTGATGAGCAAATTAAGCCCAGCAGAAATACACAGAGTCAAGTTTGCTTTTATAAGTATTGCAGTCTATGAGAAAAGACAAAACAATTTGCATTTTAATTTTCATTTGGGAACAGGCCAGTTTGTAAATGAGAATTGAAGCCGTATGTAATTTTCTTTTACCATTTTCTCCACTCCCTGACCCGCCTTCCCCCCAGTAATAACAGTTTTCACATGCTTTCAGGCCCTTCTTTAGTCCTACTAAAATAAAGCCCCCTGGCAACAGTCTTTCTTCTATTAGTGTAACAGCTGGCGCTTGCCTCTTAAAACTCTTTTACTGTCAACTAATTTATGTCTTCCCATTTGCAGAATCTTTAGTATGACTTTCAGTTCCAGTCCTTTACTAATCTTTTGACCTTACTTTGAAGACTAGGTGGGTCCACACATGACAGAGATTCAAATGTCCTCATATGATGTTTCGATCTGGAAATAAGCATCAATATATTCCTTGTCCTAATGGGTGAAATGGAAACATTAATTTGTGCAAAAACACAGATGTCTGCTGTTTCTTGCAGAAGTTTAGATTCTGAGTCATATCTCAGTTTTCCAGCAGAAGCTCCACATTGCTCAAAAACCCAACCACCAAACAATCCCAAAACATCCTATGGTGATGGATAGATTCAGCACATTCCAGACTCTGCAAAGTACTTGAACTCATGACAACTTTGAAACGGTCAACTAACATTATCTAATAACTATTTTTTATGCCTCTTGGAAGACAGAGACATCATCACCTCCTGGTCAAAAGTGGCACTACTTTAGGTGTTTTCCAAACATCTTTGTTGGAAGGACTGATTAATCAACATAGGTCACACTTCTTAACAGGATGTCCAGGAATGAACAGAAAATAAAGGCAAGTAACCACTGAAAACTACTAAGTCTATCAAATTGAAACAAAAAATCTACAAGTAACCATTATAAATACTCTTGACACTTAAGATGGATAGGACTTAAGTAGAGTCTCCAAAAGAGGGTAGGTCTTCAATGATAGCTTCTTTCTTAATATTAGAAATTAAATCTCTTGTCATTCTGATAAAATTATGTTACAAATTTAAGTTTAATGGGTATGAAGTAGACTGGAGGCAATTTTCATCACTGCCCTTCTCGGAGTCAGAGCACAGCACATGCAGTGCAGCAAGACGGAGAGCAAAGAAAGCTTTCAAACATTGCGATTCCAGGCTCACAAACTTCTGTCTGCAACCTAAAACCTAAGTCAGAATTTTTCTGGACTCTATCTTGTTGCAGGCTACAATGCTGCTAGGACTAAATGACATTATCTACACCCAACACACTCTTTTCGGCTTCCTAAGGCCACGGATTAAAAAGACTTCTCTAGATGTTCTCCAGAGCAGAATTTTGGTAGTCATTTCATATTATCTCAGCCTTTTCATACAGCATAAAGGGACAAAATATGTCTCAGCCAGTCTTTAAGAGCTGCTTCAGAGTATACTTGGATGGGATAAAGATCCAGGGGATTCGAAGCTGTTATTGACTGTAGACTAACTCAAAACCCACTGAGACAGGTGGAGTAGCAGAATTCATTGACTTAGGTGAGCTTTGAAACTAGTTCCATACACCTCTTTGATGATATTTTCTATTTCAAAGTATTACAGCTATTTCAGCAGATGCCCAGCATCTGTGGGCTTGATGGGGTGCTAATCCTGTTACAAAGTGATGATTGGAAGCCTATAGCTTATAGATCCAGATGGTTTTAGGATTTGGAGACCACATATGTTCAAAGAAGGGAGAAGGAATGTTTGAAGAGCTGTCTTGGTGTGAGTGTTTCACAAGGTATTTGCAGAGTTTTGAGAGCTTCCGGGTAGCTAGAGACCACAAACCATACATACATTAAACAGTAGAAATTCACAGCACTCTTGAAAGTTTGGAAGACTTTACTCAGCAATATGCAGACCTGTTAACATTCCCACTGGAATGTGTCAGAAATCCCAGCAACTCTTGGCATGGTACACTTGACTGTCAGTTGCTCAGACTTCTTTGCTTCTAGGGAAGTATAGAGGCATTGTACTCATTTTCCCAGTCTTTTGTCAGAGTGAAAACTTCAGGTGACTTCATTTGTTCCATTCTGACGCTGTAGAGATGGTGATCCAAGGGAGCCACAGTAAGTGTCTCTCTAATTTCCAGGTCCTAAATATGTTGGTTATAATCCACATTGACTTCCAAAGATTGCACAACTTCTTAGTTCAAAGTTTCCACAAAATATTCCTGAGGAAAGAAAGGAACAACTGTTGATAAGCATTCCTGCATTTCATTGTGGAATCTCATGAGACTTGATAACTGTCAAAGCACCAGCTGCTGAAATTTCATAGAATCATAGAATGGCAGGAATTGAAAGGATCCTTAGAGATCATCTAGTCCAACTCCCCCGCAAGGTCTACCTAGATCAGGTCACACAGGAACGCGTTCAGGCGGGTTTTGAAAACCTCCAAGGAAGGAGACTCCACAATCTCCCTGGGAAACCTGTTCCAGTGCTCTGTTACCATCACAGTAAAATAGTTTTTCCTTATGTTTAAGTGGAACTTCTTATGTTCCAGCTTCATCTCATTACCCCTTGTCCTGTCACTAGGTACAATAGAAAAAAGGGATGTCCCAACCTCCTGACACCCACCATTTAGATATTTGTAAATATTAACAAGATTCCCTCAGAGTCTTCTGTTCTCTATACTAAACAGCCCCAGTTCCTGCAGCCTTTCTTCATAAGGAAGATGCTCCAGTCCCCTGATCATCTTGGTGACCCTGCACTGGACTCTCTCCAGAACTCCAGAAGTTCCCTATCCCTCTTGAGCTGGGGAACCCAGAACTGGACACAGGACTCCAGATGAGGCCTCACCAGGGCAGAGTAGAGGGGGAGAAGAACCTCCCTCAACTGCTGGCCATACTCTTCTTGATGCATCCCAGGATGCAATTTGCCTTCTTGGTCATGAGGGCACATTGCTGGCTCATGTTCAGTTTATTATCAATCAGGACTCCCAGGTTTCTCTCTGCAGAGCTGCTCTTCAGCAGGTCAATCCCCACCCTGTACTGGTGCATGGTGTTGTTCCTTCCCAGATGCAGGACTCTGCACTTGCCCTTGTTGAACCTCATGAGGTTCCTCTCTGCCCAACTCTCAAGCCAGTTGAGATGTCTCTGAATGGCAGCACAGCCTTCTGGGGAATCAGCCAGTCCTCTCAGTTTGGTGTCATCAGCAAATGATGAGGGTATACTTTGTCCCCTCATCCAGGTCGTTGATGAAGATGTTGAACAAGACTGGCCCCAGAACCAATCCTTGTGGAACCCTACTCTTCACAGGCCTCCAACTACACCTGTGTCATTGATCACCACTCTCTGGGTTCTGTCATTCAGCCAGTTCTCAATCCACTTTACTGTCCATTAATCCAAGCCACTCTTCCTAAGCTTTCTGATGAGGATGTTATGGGAGACACTGTCAAAAGCCTTGCTGAAGTCAAGGGAGATGACATCTGCTGCTCTCCCCTCATCTAGCCAACCAGTTATGCTCTCATAGAAAGCTATCAGGTTGGTCAAACAGGATTTCCTCTTTGTGAATCCATATTGACTCCCTCGATAATCATCTTTTCCTTCATATGTTTAGTGATGACATTCAGGATGAGTTGTTCCATCACCTTTCCGGAGATGGAGGTGAGGCTGACCAGCCTGTAGTTTCCTGGGTTGTCCTTCTTGCCCTTTTTGAAGACTGGAGTGACATTGGCCTTTCTCCAGTCCTCAAGCATCTCACCTGTCCTCTATGACTGTTCAAAAATGATGGACAGTGGCTTAGCAATCACATCAGTCAGCTCCCTCGGGAATCTTGGATGCATCTCATCAGGACCCATTGACTTATGAGTGTTAAGCTTAGCCAATAAGTCTTTAACCTCATCCACCAAAGGCAAGTCCTCTGTTGTCCAGACCATCCTACTATCCTTTCTGGACTTGGCTTCCCCAGGGCCAGCCTTTGCTGTAAAGACTGAAGCAAAGAAAACATTCAGTATTTCAGCTTTCTCTGCATCCTCTGTCACCAGGGCACTCTCTGTGTTCAGCAGACGGCCCATATTCCACCTAATCTTCCTTTTGCTGCTGATCTACCTGAAAAACCCCTTCTTACTTTCCTTCACTTTCCTGGCCAGATTTAATTCTAAAGGACTTTAGCCTTCCTGGTTGCATCCCTGCATTCTCTGGCAAAGTTCCTATATTCTTCGCGAGAAACCAGATCCTTTTTCCAACTCTCACATATGACTGCATTCTCCCTTAGCCGTCTTAGTAGCTCTTTGTTCATCCATGGAGGCCTTCTGCCTCCTTTTCCCACTTTCTACTTGTGGGGATACACCAATCTTGGGCTTGGAAGAAGTAACACTTGAAGATCGAACAACTCTCTTGGGCACTTCTACCATCTAGGATCTTATCCCACGAGATCCCGCCAAGCAGGTCTTTGAAGTGGCCAAAATCAGCTCACCTGAAATCCAGGGCCACAATCCTACTTGGTGCCCTGCTTCTTCCACAGAGGATCTTGAACTCCGCCATCTCATGGTCACTGCAGCCAAGGTTGCCTCCAATCTTCACATCCCCCATCAGACTCTATTTACTACCACAAGGTCCAGCAGCACACCCCTCCTCATTGGTTCCTCCATCACTTATGACAGAAAGTCGACATCAACATTTTGTAGGAACCGCCTGGACTGCATGCACTTGACTGTGTGGCTTTGCCAGCAAATATCAGGGTGGTTAAAGTCCTCCATGAGGACCGGAGATTGGGAGTGTGAGGCAGCCTTCAGCTGTTTATAGAAGGCCTCAACCACTTCCTTCTCCTGATCAGGTGGCCTGTAACAAACTCCCACACAACATCGCCTACATTACCCTGCTCCTTAATTTTCACCCACAAATATTCAACACACCCCTCATCCCTGCCCAGGCAGTGCTCAATTGTTCTCTCACATAGAGAGCAACTCCACCTTCTCATGTCATTGGCCTGTCTTTCCTAAAAAATATATAGCCACCCATGGCTGTGCTCCAGTCATGTGAGCTGTCCCACCATGTCTCTGTAATTGCAATGAGGTCATAGCCCTGCATTCACACCCACATCTCCAGTTCCCCCTGCTTATTCCCCAGGCAGTGTTCATTGGTGTAGAGGCAATGGAGGGGCTTACTTGAACATACAGGTTTCCTTGGATGGACAAAAGAGGATCCTCTCTGATTTGATAATCCCTCAAGGTGGTCAGCCTTCTGCATCTCATCTTGGTGTGTGGCTGAGAAGCACTCATCATTGCAATTTCTGCCCTGCACTGTTTCCCTTTTAGATGGGATGGCTCGTTCTTTGCCATTTCTCCCCATCAGGTCCTTCAAGTTTAAAGCCTTCTTGATCAAGGTGGCCAGCCTATTCCCAAATATTCCAGTGCCCTTGTGAGAGAGATGTATTCTAGCCTGTCCATCAAGTTACAGTCACCAAAAAAGGTTCCATTGTCATAAAAACAAAAACCTTCTTGCTAGCACCAACCTCTTAGCCGGGAGTTAACTTGTCTAATTTTTGCACTAGTGACTTCCTCCAGTGGACTGAATGGAGGAGAAAATAACTTGGGTCCTACCTACCCTTTACTTGTTGCCCCAGGGTTTTAAAATCCTTCTTGATTCTGGAAATGTCATGACTCATTACATCATTCATACCCACATGGAAGACAAGTAGGAGATAGTAGTTCACAGCCCTGATGAGACATGGCACTCTCTCAGCCACATCATAGACCTTGTCTCTCAGCAGGCAGCACGCCTCTCACCACTCCTTATCCGACTGACAGATGGGTCTCTCGGTGCCTCTTAACAGTGAGTCACCCACAACAAGCACTCGTCACTTCTTTTTATGGTGCCCACTGCCTGTTGCTAGTGGAGCAGCTGGTGGTGAAATGTTCACTGAGTTTTCCCCTTCTGGACCTTGCTCATCTATGTCCACCACCATTAAAATTTGTGCAAGAATCTTAGCTTCATTAGTAGTAAGTGCTTGACTCGAGGAGCAAGGGAAAGGTGCGAACTGGAGGATTGAAATGTATTCCAGTGTTAACAAACTGGAATGCAAATATTTACAAAGAGTGGCTATTAATAGCATGGATTACAGTAAGAATCTTGTTTGTCCACATGTGCTCAATCTTTTGTAATTCTCAAACATACAATCAGTTGAATCAATTTTCCAGAGCAAATATTCATTATTATAAGCTTAAAATTTCCTTCCCGCAAGCATTTTCTTCAGTTCCTTACAGTGATTGTTGCAGTCAATCCCTATAATTCTATTTATGTGAGGGAAATTTAAAGAATATATTACTTTATTCACTCAACAGAAGCCTCAGATAGAGATGGAGTTAATTTTGTATCTGTGAAAGTTCAGTCTAGTAACTTTCTTTACCAGCTATGAGAACATGACTTCACAAAGTCAGGCATAAAAAAGTTATTGTTCAAAAGTCAACTTTAACAACATTACCACAACATAGTATCTCTGAAAACAAGGGGCTTCTCCATTTCTGATTGTGATATGGAGAAATATATGTAAGGACATATTTTAAACTTCACATTTCAAAGAAGACAATGCCTTTATCCAACACACGTCTCAAACCTGCATTTGTCTCCCTGGTTAAATATATGCAGTTTCCTTCTTCAAATCATAAAATTTGTTTTTGTGTAAAATAGACACATTTCACAAATAGTAGTTCTTCAAAATGTTAATGCAGATGTTTTAACAATACCTTCACAAAGTCAGTTGTAAAATGTCTGATACTTAATACATTGGAACTACAATCAATTTCTTTCTTTTTAACTGCAATAAGTACCAACATCTTGACAAAAGAAAGACAGATACATAGAACTTTCCTATAATTCATGAGTATAAGCAAATATTGTAGGTAAAGTCTACATGGAATTACTTTATTCCACTGGCTCTGTCATGTGTTTTATGACAAAACTAGCTTAAAGAAGGTAGTCTGAGAAAGCTTCATACTGCTTTAAAATAATGAGATTTTGAAATATCAAACTATGACAATTACATTCGCAAACAAACAATGAAATCTCATCTGCTTTATATAATAGCTTAGGTATCCAGAGTGCTACTATGAACTGGGGAAAAGACTAGATTCTCATCAGAATCTTTTACTACCTATCATGGCTTCTAAACTACATTGGTCCCCAAATGTGTGCCAGAAAAAAAAAAGCTTTCAAAATTAAAATTTTAAAGAAAACTCCAAATAAATACTTTACATGACATATCTTGTTCTGGAAGTACAGCTTGTTTCGCCATTTATGTATTCTCTTAATCCTGGAAATTTTTCTTCTTTTGCCAGATGAATAGACTGGTGCTTGCTGGCCAGTAAATATTCCTGTGAGGTTGGATCAATATACTAACTGTGTTAGACAACCTCATAAGATTTGCTGGTTTCCTGAACTATTTATCACTCCACAGGACAAAACTGAAATTTATTCTAAGTCATTAGATGCTGTTAATTGTGATCAAGAGTTATTGATGTTTAGAGGTAAAGGTTTACATGAAGATGATCACTCTCTCAGAGCAGTTCTTAACAGCTGGAGATGATGCTCATAACTATTTCTATTAGACTTCACTTTAGTCTCAGCTGAGTTGAGAATATCCAGATCTGAATATATCTTGCTGCTAAACCTCTTACCTATAAGTAAGCCACTCAGCAAGAAAACACTACAGGAAGACCTGTGAAACACATTGGCAGATTGGTTTGGGAGCATCTGGACCACTTATCTAATGCCTTTCAGAAATACTAAATAGACCAAAAGAACTAGTGGTGCAAACCGAAAGAATATGAATGAAAAGGTGATGACAGCAATTAAACTTAATTTGTGTCCTTACTTTGTCCTTAATTTGTGTCCTTAATTTGTGTCCATAAACTAACAATATGAAGGGATGCGTGTGCTGAGCTGGAGCTGCCAGCACATGCTACCAACTAGCACCTATTTTGAACCAAAATGTAGTGATGGATTTTGTATTTCAAGTTCGGCTCCTAGACAGGACAGTAATTCTAATGGGAAGGGCTTACTCAACACAGAGGAAAGTAAATTGGAACAGTAGGTTATTCTGAAGCGTAAGAGGTTATTAACACTGCTAGTCACACAGAGTAAAAGACAAAATGATGAAAACAAATCCTTCTCAATATATGGTATGGAACTCCATAGAGGAGTTCATTTCATAATTAAAGAAAAGCCTGTATTGAGATACTGATTTCGGGATGTCAATCAGTATAAATAAAAAGATTGATTGAATTGATCATCCAGGTACACTCCTGAGCACTTTCAGAGGCTCTTACTAGACTACGTAGGCTGAGAAATCTCAGATGGAAAAAAAATCCTCTTAAATGATATTGTATATAATGGTCAAAAAAGCAGCTGTAAGATTAGACAATACTGAATTTTACAGTACAGAACACAAAGTAGTCTATATTAACTTCATTATAAAAGCAAGAAAATGGTGACAAGAGCAAATTACCTCAACATAAAGGAAAAGCAGAGACAATAGCATGAGTTTTTTTATAAAGATCCACTTACATATTTGAGTTTTGATGGTTCACACTCTATAGATAATCGTTCCCTTTTTTGCTTTAAACACTCTCCAACTGATAACAATGGTAGTGGAGTCTGTAGTTTAGATGTCTGTCTCTCCACAGTTAACTTTGCTCAATCTTCTATTTTTATCCAATTTCATCCTCTCAGAAATCAATTAAAAAAACACTCTCATCTGTGCAAGGATGTTTTACTCAGGCCTAAACATTCCTTATTTGACTGTAGATTTCAGAATTTTTATTACTTAAGTCTGGATGTAAAGGCTTAGACATGAGTGGCAAAGAAAAATGGCACTGAGGGCCAAAAATAACCAAAGTCACTCATAAAAAAATAAGGAGGGATGGAAAGAAAGAGACTTGTGGCTACAGCAAAAAGCTGAACTAAAGAACTACAGTAAAGACCTAGGAAAATTTGAATTCAAGTCATGGCTTCATTTTAAGAAAAAGGATACTTTCCCAGTTGGGACATCAGTATTGATGGTCTTCATGAACTGCTCTGAGATCAGTGGATAAACAGTATATACAGCTAACAGTTACCAACAATTAACTACAGTTATTCTTGCAGGAGGACAGATGGCAATTTTAGTATCCAACATCAATTGCATTTTTAAGAATTGTACCCATACAATCATAGAATCATAGAATGGCAAGGTTGAAAGGGACCAATAGAGATCATCTAGTCCAACCCCCCTGCAGAAGCAGGTTCACCTAGATCAGGTCGCATAGGAACATGTCCAACTGGGTCTTGAAGACCTCCAAGGAAGGAGACTCTACAACCCCTCTGGGCAGCCTGTTCCACTGCTCCATCACCCTTACAGTGAAATAGTTTTTTCTTATATTTAAGTGGAACTTTTTGTGTTCCAGCTTCATCCAATTACCCCTTGTCCTGTTGCTAGCCACTATAGAAAAAAGGGATGTCCCAACCTCCTGACACTCACCCTTTAGATATTTATAAATGTTAATAAGATCTCCCCTCAGTCTCCTCCAGACTAAACAGCCCCAGTTCCTGCAACCTTTCCTTGTATGAAAGATGTTCCATTCCCTTGATCATCTTGTTGGCCCTGTGCTGGACTGTCTCCAGAAGTTCTCTGTCGCTTTTGCACTGGGGAGTCCAGAACTGGAGACAGATGAGGCCTCACCAGGGCAGAGTATAGGGGGAAAAGAACCTCCTTTGACCTGCTGGCCACACTCTTCTTGATGCATCCCAGGATGCCATTGGCCTTCTTGGCCACGAGGGCACATTGCTGGGTCATAATAACATGTAAAATAATTATTGAGCTACATTTCAGGAATGTATCACGTTCCTAAATAGGGGTCTTGCTATTCTCAGCATGAAAGATAGCCTCCCTTTAACATACTTCAATTCCCATATCAAGATCCTTCTATGGCCAGAGATTTTGTATCCCATGCTGTAGTAGCAGGGGGGATACTTATATCTCTCCATTTCCATCTTCAGGTTTTCTGCTATAAGTAGATCAACTTATAAGGAATCAAAAGGGTCTCAAGATATTTTACAGACTTAGCCAGAGAATGGTGTTTAGAATTTGTATGAATTCCAGTTCTCTAAAGATCAAGCTTTTCAAAGTTTTCCAGGCAACTAAATCACGTTTCAGTATCTAAGTAACTTTGTGTTTACAGATAAAAGTATCTGCATCTACTTCTACAAAATTCATTGAGGTGTTTAATTTGCCTTAACAAAATCTTGAGTTAATAGGCTACAGGAAAGAAGAATCAAAGTCCTTTATGAAATTGGAAGCTATAGACTGTTTTAAAACCTACTGCCTCTGCTCATAAGATGTTTGCCAGTGAGTGTCATGGGAAATAGCTGGCAATTTCCAGGACTGACAGTTAAATAATTCCCTTACACTGGATCAGCTCATGATATTTTCAGTTACTACCAGAAAGAAGAAACTCAGTTTGAAATCCCATATAAAAATTGGCCCTACCAAAATTGTACAACAGTGTACAAAAAAAGGGCTATACAAACTTGACCAACATGTACTAGTTAAGAAATTTTGCCAGGATAGATACAAAGCCTCACACTACCAGTTCATACCAGTACTGAAATTTGCCAGGATGAAATGTCTGATTTTCATATGTTGCATTAGGTAAAGTAATTTTGACTAATACCTCTAGTTTTTGAACAAAATATTCAAAATTTCAATCTCAGGACTGCAGGTTAAAAGAAAGTGATACTGTCACATTTCTTCTGAAAGTATTCATTCAACACATTTTGCAGAAATGCAAAACCAACATTTTTTCACACAGTATTTATATTTTATCTCTCTCCACTCATTTGTCTTTCTTTTTTAAAGGAAAAAAACAGGAAAAAAAAAGAGGCAAAACTTGAAATGGAAATTAATAGTGAAGGAGAAAATGAGAAATCTCTTTTTCTTTTTCTTTTGACATTTTTTCCTAGATAAAAACAGAAAATAAGATTTCCTTTCTCTATTTTTTTACACATGCTTCAAATAATTTTTGAAATGTTGTTCAGAAGCAACAAGAAAAGATTGTTTCAATATATTTCAATATTTCTGATGGGAGAAAAAATACACAATCTTTTTCTCAAATTTTTTGGTCTGCCATATAAATATTTTTCTGGTCAGTTTAAATTATTTGTGATTATATTATAAGCTTCAATGTTTTAAACCTACTGTATATACAATCTCTTCATCTACTTAAACTTCTAATATGCAATTTTCCATATGTTACACATGTAAGTTACTATAAGAGAAATTCTTCCTCCTAAATGGATTTTTGAACAGCTTGAAGATTTAGACTATGTATTTCATCACAGCTTTTAACTCATCATATTCAATTAATAGTCAAAAATACCATTGTTAGTAATACCAGAAATTAATAGAATGAAAGAGTCTGATTGACAGCTCTAGTGACCTGTATTCTTTATTATTCATGGGAGAAGGGTTATATAAACACCTGTAAGAGCTTATCTAATATTAGGAAATGGCTTTAATTAATAACTTGGCACCAACTCACCATATAGACTGCCTTATATCACAGAAAACCTACCTTCACACTATTTAATCTATATCCAAAACTTGCATGAGCTAAAATGTAAGACAAGCATCTATGTGAAATTTACTGCAGAATAACTATACTGACAGTGGCTTATTTTTTAAATTATTTCCTACAAAGACAAGCCCTAATATGAGATCCATTCGTATATTTTCCAACTGAGACCAAGCCAAGACATCTGGAGAACCAAAAAAGGAATTCAGTCTCAAAAGCCCTGTAGGTGCCTCCGCTAAAAATGCCAGCAATTGACCTGATTCTCTTCCTCCTCTGTCCCCAGATTCTGCTGAGTTGCACATCCCTTCATCAGCCCTCCTGCTGATTTCAGAGAACTAGCTGTAGCCTACACTGAATCCAAGGTAAGATAGAAAAAGCAGGCTATCTGCACTTAAAACCTGGGCCGGGTAAAAAAGGTCCCTATTTCAACCAAACTTTGCTGTCAGTTGTACGAAAATGGACAGAACCCTGGCTGTGCTTCATGGCATGCATTATCTTGCAGACCTGAACCCATGAAAACACCTTTTTGGTCCAAATTACTCCATAGAAAATACATTTTTTTCACTGCAACACTTGGTGTTTCCATGGCAAGATTATGATCAAGGAAATGCCTTACACTGCAGTCTGTGCAACAGAATGAATTTCTTCAGTCATAGAATCATCGAATCACAGAATAGTAGGGGTTGCAAGGGACCTTTAGAGATCACCTAGTCCAACTCCCCTCCAAAAGCAGCTCCACCTAGATCAGGTCACATAGGAATGTGTCTAGGTGGGTCTTAAAGACCTCTAAGGAAGGAGACTCTACACCCTCCCTGGGCAGCCTGTGACAGTGCTCCCTCAACCTCACAGTGAAATAGGGGCTTTTTGCTATGTTTAAGTGGAACTTTTTGTGTTCCAGCCTATATCCATTACCCCTTGTCCTGTTGCTAGATACCATCGAAAAAAAGGATGCCCCAACCTCCTGACAGTCCTAACCAGAAGTAAATGAAAATCAAGGCAGGATTTTTGTAATACAGACCAATGGGACCACAGCATTTTCTCAAGCATATCTATATGGATGTGTGGGAAAGAGTTCTAGTCTAAAAAGCAAGTATTCCAGATAATTTACCACTCTTGGCAATTTTTATTGTAACTTCTTGCACTTAAGACATTCTTTTGATGCAATGCCTCATTATCCATGTACCAGAACATCTCTCTTCCTGGCAGAATTTTAGACAAATATAAAGTTAAAAAAACCTCCAAAACCAAGACTCAAACAAAACACCTCTGATAACTTCAGTGAAATTAATAATAAATAATTCTCTCTTAATATATCAACCTAATGAATATGCACAGAGACTTGGCATATCTCTTTTCTCCTTTTTAAGTCACATTGACCACAAGGCACCAATGTGTTCAGCTGTAATTAGAAGAAATGCTGTGGTCTGATATCCATGAGACCTCCTAGAACCACCGAAAACTCATCTGTTCACTGCTTCACAAATTGCCAGAATATTTCACAACATAAGGTTGAGCAGCACAGAAAAAGTTCGTCCAAGAAAATGTCCTTAATATATCTTTGATTATATTTCTTTTTGGAACATTTTTTACAAAAACATTTTAAAAATAGAATTAACATTCTAACTTTTAAATATACATAAACATACATAGTTATTATATATAAAAAGTTCAAAAATAAAACCTATTGATCAAAGATGAAGAGAAAGACGTCTCCAAAAGTGCAACAAGTTCTTGACAGTTAAAACCGATATCTTGCTAACATTTTAACATTTACTTTAAAATGAACCCTATTTAGTGAAAATTCAGGTCATAGAAGCTCATGAGACAAAGTCACTCTTTCAAATATTATTTTAACCAAGGACTTTATTCACAACAGCTCATTATTCTTCATTGTGTTATTGCAAAGTTTTATCATCAATACCACCACCACCACCACAATAATAATAATAATAATAATAATAATAATAATAATAATAATAATAATAATAATAATAATAATGCTATGATTAATTAATAAAAATAGTGGCTTGAAATGCAATCAAAACTATTGTAAAGAGATGCAACATAACAACAAAGCCTAATAAGAGCATTCAAAATCATTACTTGAATCTATTTTCTCATGTATCTCTGATACATTAAAGGTTAATTCTCCTTTCTCCTCATTTCCTAAGCACAAGAATGCACTGGCCAATCCTATTCACATATGAAACATATGTCTATTCATAGAAATATCTCTCCTTCTGCAATATAAACAGGATTTCACTGTATCAAAACCAACAATGTATTCAAGTCTTATGGATTGCGAGGCTGAGGAATACGTAAAGTCCAGTTTCTGAAGACTACATCCTGAATTCCTATCCTTCCAGTTCTGGGGAAATTCCCATTAGAATTTAGATTCTGCATCCTCAGTTCAAGTTTCACTCATCTGTTTTCAACACTATTGTATACTCAAAAAGCTTCTGTTTACTTTTTGGCAGTCTATTTCCTCAGAATCTGAAGTCATAATATCAGGTTTATGCCATCACACTGATGTCGACAGGGACAGCATGCCTTGGCAAAAACATAGGGTTACAAAATTCACTGAAGGAAAAAACAGAAGAACCTTGCTGGAGGAAGAAGAGGATGCCAACTTTGAAAATAACACACATGAAAAACCTACATCTTAATTCACATTATAAGAATCTCGGAGTTCAGATTTGAATTGCAAGTCTTATTGTCATACCTAAAGTAGCAAAGTGTGAACAGAAGTACTGGGTAAAAAAATTCATTTTAGATCAACACGTGTCATCATTCCACTGTGAAAATTTTCCTTGAAGTTAAGCAACATGTGTAATCCTCTGAAGATTCATTATCAATGACACATAAATAACCTGTATTTTCTTCCTACCAGGCACAGCCAATGGATATTTTTTTAAAATTATTTATTTTTAAAATCATTGGCAGATGTTCCAAAACAGGGTAGAATAGTCCACTCATTCTAAGTACATTCAGTCATATCTAGCAGCCTTCCTGATCAGTTCCATCTCCTGAAGTCTAAGACAGTAGAGTATAAACTCACTCTGGGAAACTTTCCACAGTCCTAAAAGAGTGAGTCATTCAACAGTTGTTTTAAACAGGATCTGAAAGGGTGCCACCAGAAACACTAAGGTCATCTCTGAGTGCACACTAATGAACTAGACAGAAAAAAGCAGACATGTTTGCAGGAGATTGTTTAATACTTCTTGACATCTCAGTACTTATATGGCACTCACAACTTGAATATGAATGTCTCAAAATCATTAATAGATTTTACTTTCACATCACCTCTGAGAAAGTGTTATCTACAATATGTAAATGGAAAAACTAAACTAAGGACCAAGTAAAAAAAAGAAAACTTCTTTGAAGGTACAGAAAGGATATAATGAATTAAAATGTGATCACAGATCTCTTGAATCTTGTGTTCTGAAACTTCACGAAAACATGATAAAGATGATGATTGTCTGAACATATACAACTTTCAGAGAGAAAATAAAATTGCAGTCTGGTCATATTTTGTAAATATGCACTTTTGAAGCATATTCATAGCATTTTGTGTATAAAGCTCCCTATATTTATGAAAAGTATTCTGTGCCTAAAAGACAACCATGATTCCCTTGTATTGGAGAGCGTACCACACATCTGTGTGGTTTGTCATTGAGCACTCTTTTCACAAGATCACGAAAAGTCACAGTCCTGTTGAATTTCCACTCATTTTGCCCAAATCTTCATATAACACAAAGAAAGAGACAGACTTTACCCAGGGAAGTCACAGTCAAAGAAAAGTGTAGAAGCTTTATTGTCAGTCCTGCCTTGAGGCCATAGAATGTATTTACTGTTTTCTCAATTTCTGTGCAGTGTTTCTGCAACCTCAGCACAGCCTCAAAGTTCAGCTTCCTGTTCCTAAAGCTGTGAAGTCTCCCATAGCTTTAAAACTACTGTCACATTTTGTTCAAAAGCTTCTAGTAAACCAAGAAAAAACAGATGAAAATAATCAGAAAAAATCCAGAAGATGTCTTATTCATTATGTGTGATTTATTCTTTCTTTGAGACCCAGTCTCTTACATAAAAATCAAACTGAAAACTCTATGTTTACACTAAGGATAGTCCCAGAAATTAAATATAAAATAGTATCATCCAAATAAATATCACTTCATGGAGCTTGCACAGACTACCTGCTGGACATGGCAAGGTCAGTAATGTCAGGGACACATCAAGGATCTTTGATTCTCTTCACCCATCTATTGCTAGCTAGTTATGGTCACATTTATTGCTAGCTAGTTAGGTTTCATGCTTATCCTCAGCAGCTAAGCCATCTAAAAATCAGGCTTCTAGGCTTTTTCTATTATTCCCAGGAGAAAAAAAAAATCAAGGAGCAATTCTTCCCATTGTAAATTACTATTTCAAGATAGGCAGCAATAATGAACAGATATATATGTATTTCTTTCTATGACAGTTTAAGAGTAGATATATGTCTTATTTGGACTGTAGTCAACTAATCTGAGGTTTCATCAATGTCTTCCCAAGAATTTAGGGACAGCTGGCAGTAGCATATTCTAATCTGGCTAACCTTTCTGACAACTTCTTTCTGGTTCTAGCAGTAGCTCCTTTCAACTAGAGATGAGGGGGAATAAAAACAACACCAAGAAACACCCACAACAAAACCAACAACAAAAAACCCCAAAATAAAACCAAAATAATAAAATCAAACCCAACAACCAAAAACTCAAAGGACTAGAGTTATCTGATTTAAATCTTCTCATGAATGATGCATGGAGCTATATCTATTTTTTTATTATTATTCAAACTAAGAGTTGTTAAAGAACAATTACCATAACCAATTGCATATATAGCAGTACCTTGGGCAAATCATTACAATTTGCCCAGTAAGACAAGAATAAACTTCATCTAAACTTGGAAATACAAAGCAATTCAGTCTCATTTCATTTTTAGCTTTAGAAAGCTTGAATATTTCTCTGAGCTTCCCGACTTTACTAGAAAATTGTTGTTCTTTTGCTTCGGCAAGCACAAGAGTAGGCTTTTGGTATCTGATTATCACTTCAGTTTTGGTGTCCTATTCAATTTTGGTGTCCTACGTGTGTTCACGAAACAAACCAACGATTTTATCATGCAAAGATGTGGGTGTGCATGCATAGGGTTCGCCTGTCGCCTGAGAAAGGAGGAAACAGAGCAATTGATGTTCATCAGTCACTTAGCCTGAAGTTACCCCAAAAAAACAGCGACGGCTGCTCCGGGGCGAGGTCTGCCCCTGCCCCGGCGAGTGCGGGCGGGAGCAGCGGGTCCCGAGTGCCCTCTCCTGGTCCTGCCTGGTACTGGGCTTCATCAGATGGAGACACCCGGGCTAGAATGCCGGGGGAGGGAAAAAAACGGTATTTGAGTTAAACCGCAAGCGAAAGACAAGAAATTGTTAACCGCGTGTCCTAAAAGTCTCTGCAAACAGATCTCAAAAAAAACCCGTTTGCTATATCTTGATCGCCAGAGCTCACCGAAGATTCCACAGAATGGGAGGGGTTGGAACGGACCCCTAGAGATCATCTTGTCCAACCCCCCTCCCAAAGAAGGTTCACTTCGATCAGGTGAACCCAGAAACACGTCCAGGTAGGTTTTGAAAATCCCCAGAAAAGGAGTCACAACATCCCTGGGCAGCCTGTGCCAGGGCTCCTTCACCCTCACAGGAAAGATTTTCCTTGTGTTTAAATTGAACTTTTTGAGTTCCAGCCTATGTCCGTTACCCCTTGGCCTCTACAGTAAAAAAAAAAAAAATAAAGTTCTGCCTCATCATCCTGACATCTACTCTTTAGGTACTTATATGTGTTGATGAGGTCCGCCCTCAGCCTTTTCTTTTCGAGGCTAAATAGCACCAGGTCTCACAAGAGTACAGTGAACAATGTCAAGGTGCCAGAGTGTGTTTTGCTGAAATTAAATGTAGAACTCTGTCTGACAACAGTCTCAACATGTTTAAGCCTCATATGGTTTCCCAGTATTACAATGTGTCTGTGCTATAAACAGAATTGGCTTAAAGAAAGGTAGGATTTTGTTCATGTGCTGATCAAGTACACTTCTGTGGCACTGAAAAAAATTAAGCTTACTTTCCTCAGCAACAGTGAAAAGGACAGGTGGGCTACAAGGATGCAGCATTCCTAGATTCATGCTGCAAACTTGTCTTAGCAGAAAATCTAAGGCTGAATAGACCATACCCTAAAGATCATGCCTGACGTTCTCCCTTGGAATTCAAAGACCTTCCAGCCATTCTGTAGTGAGAATCTGGAGAGGAAACTGAGCTTTCCAAAAGAAGGAATGAGACATGGCAACTATTAGTGATGACTGCAAAATATGGAGCTTTTATTTCAATATTTCAAGAGGCAGGATCAGAGTACTTCCATCTCAATCATTATTATTTCACATTAATTCAGTGTCATAACTGAATGTGCATGTTTCCATAGGAATACTTGTTAAGACACAATTGCTTTTCACTAAAGCATAGAAAAATAATTAGAATAGAAAAGCCGACCTGAACAAGCTAAAGGCCCAACAAGCATGTATAGTTTGTAAACTCTTTGCTAGCTTTCTGCTGTTTCTTTGGAGAACATACTGCTTTCATTTGGTTTAATTACTTCCTCACAAAATCATTTGCATTGAACCAAACAAGAATGGGAACAGAGTTTATCTGGCCAGCAAGCCTCAAGTGCCCAACATCACGTTATACTGCTGCAAAAGTCACTGTGTGAAAGAAACCATTACTCACATTTTTAGGGCATGTGGGAAGCAACTAGAAGCTGGCATGTTCACAAAACTAGATCTGGATTGTAAGACTATCCATGTCCATGCTGTCATGTAATTATTTAAACAATTCATGTAATTGTTTAAACAGTTTGGGAACAAAGTCTCCCTCTCTTACAATCTCTTTCACCATACCACTGCTCAATTAAAAACTGCCTAGTATCAAATTGTCACATTGGTTTTGGTGGTAATTTGTACTATTTTTGTTGTCAAGTCACGGGGCTGGGGGTGGGAGGAGGGGTGAGGTAGGAACAGAAATAACCCTTCTACAGAGTTCTAGTGGTGCTGAGGACACTGAAGAACTACTGCATAGCTGATCTTTCTGTCAAGTCCTCTCAGATAGATATCCTATAAGTGATCCCTAGTTATTAATTTCAATATTTTTAGTAATGTGCAGGCAACTATATATGCCTATGTTATGCACAACTTTTCAATCATTCCAACCCTATATCGCTTATTAATCAAACGCACAAAAGCTACAGAATTGTTCTCATCACCAAAGCAGCAGCAATGTCAGCTCTAGTGGAACCTGTAAACTTTACACTCTAGTCATATTTTCACTTTTCTCTTTGCAATCATAGAAGAGTATCTCTTTAATCCTTCTATCCTTCCTTTAAAAACCTTCCTATTATTTTGCTGGCATCACAGAGCTATGGGACCAAGAGACTATGTCTCTGCCTTAAACTAACCCAGTGTTTAAAAAAAAAAAAAAAAAAGCATTCTCATGAGATGTATGTAACATCTTGACCCAGTGAAGTGATGTTTGACAATAGAAAATTATATAATTAGGATTAGGTCTGTATGTGATTTGGTCCAAAGGAGGTCACTGGAGAATGAACTTCGATTTTCTGTTTGACACATCCCTGAGGGGAATGACTACACTGGATAGACTCTGCCCAGAGTTTCTGGCAGACTGAGAAAAGGGAATAGAGGGAGTTAGGATTTGCAGCAGGGTTGCCTTCTGTCACCACTGCAATATGCCTCTGGCTAGACAAACATTAGGGTAAGGTTTTTAAGGAACAGGCTGACTTCAGAGAGTTTGAGCTGGCTGTCAGAAAGCATGAGACAGCATTGCATCGTACACTTCTGATATTTTCTGTTGCTCATTCAGCAGCAAGTGACATCTGTTCCTGTCATTATGGTGCTAATTCACAGATTCAGTGTGTTCTCTAACTATAAAATGAATTTTAATAAGTTAGAGACCCTATGCATGCACACTACTGGGTACAAGTGAGTGGGCTTCTCTACTCTCTTCATATGAAGAATATTGTAGATATTGTTTGAGTTTATTAGTACCTGAATAAGCATGGACTTTAAGTATTTTGATAACATGAAATCCTTGATGTGCTCATTTATCAATCTGATCTCCTTATGTCCCTGCTTTACAAGAATTACATTTGGTTAGTGTGTCCCTTCTGTTTCCTCCACGCTCCAATTGCATGGTACTAGGACAGATGTTTAAGTAATTGGGAGGATGTTTATTAGGGGATTTTTTAGATAAAGTCTCAAGTCACGGGGGAACAGGACATTAAGCAGCTTATTCACTTTTGTGAACATTTAATGATTGACAATCATAGAGATGGGAACCATTGCAAAAATCAGAGCTAGAGATAACCATTTTAGCAAAAACGTGAGAAAAGGATACAAAAGCGAAAAAATGATCCCTTTTTTATTTTAAAAAATAGGGGGGTTATTTTAAAAATACCTCATAGGTTTTATCATAAAATTTACAGTGGAAAAAAACCACAAAACAAAACAAAACCAAAGCTTTCTGTCTCTTACAAAAATTGTAACAAAATTTCCTGTGAGATATACTGTGGAGTAAAGAAGAAATAAGCTTAGCTCTGACTAAGACTGACAAGTCTTAGAAACCCTTCACCTCTGGACACCAACGTGTTGGAGATTAGTTTTCCAGCTAATTTGGATTCTTTACTCATTTACATCCCACCTTACTTTGGCCTCAGTTACACTTGGTGGATTTAATTCATCCCAGGCATATCATGGCAGGCTTAAGAGAGATTTCATTGGTCCACTGTTGAGTTCAAGGAAAACTATTTTTGTTCAGTATACTCTCACTGTCAAGACAAACTGGAGTTTTCAGCAGCTCTGAGTTGTAGTTTATGAGTAGAAATAAAAGTTAATGGGAAAAGGCAAAAGGATGTTGAAAAGTCATCTTGATGGTTTAGTTTCAGGCAACTGCAGTTATCCATTAGGATTTCTGAAAAGACCATTGGGGGTAGTGGGGGCAAAAACATTGCCAGAAGAACATTTTTCAAGTTTTTAACCAATGCCACGTTAATCTACCAACCTGTAATTGTCTCACCCTTTGGAAAACAAGTTATTGTATCTCCAATGGAGTCAGAGTATACACTAGAGGAGGGTCTGGCAGCCTTCTCGCAACCTTCAATTTTCCTCATTCTTTCTATATTCCCTTTTTCATTCTTTATTTCCTCCCTCCACCAATTTTTTTCTTGAGGAAGGGACAGGGAAAGGATTTTCCTTTGACTGACCTGGTCTTGTCATAAGTACATTGACACACAATATCCAAGCGCCATGTATACAATGCTGCATCCATAGAGCAAGAAGAAAGATACTAATGGAAAAATTGCTTCCAGTGTTTCCTAAAGGCCTGGAATCTACTGCAGTCACCACTAAAACTAGTATCAACTATTCTTGTGAGATGGCTCTTATGTAGAATTTTAAAACTTACACTATCACTATCCTATATTTGCCACTTCTCACAACGTCAATGAAAGTCTTAGGATTTTATCTTCTATTCTTAAAGTCATAGTTCTTGAAAACAAGGAATTATTTAATGAACTTTTATTCTTTGAAAGCTAAGTTTCCAGCCTTTGTACTTGTAGAGAAGAGTTGGAAAATCAGACTTGAGGGAATTTAAAAGGTTTTATGAAAATACCCCCAAAATTCAAATAAAAAGAAGTAAAAGAGTTTATGTTGTTGTTTTGATTTTTAAGCCTTAAAATTGAGTAATAAAGCATCTCTGCATAAAGCAATGAAGAGTTAAAACTACAGATGACAACAGGACACATAACAAAAATAAGACTTTAATCCTATTAAGGCTGGACAGCAATGCTTTCCACAACTACATTTTGCATGGCAAGTACCCGAATCCATACCAAGTTATAACTGGAAATTTTGTGCTGCTGCAATTTCTTCACAAGCATCATGAACTTATGTACAACCTCCTCTATAAGATTTTTTTTTTGTTTCTCTCTGAAGGCATCAGAGTTATTACAGTTCCCAGATCACCATCGTATCATCTTCAGTTGGAGATATCGATATATGAAGATTGATTTATGGAGACTGGAGTAACAAAAAAGTGGCCATAATAAACAAGTCTTAAGTAGTGTCCTGAAACAATGCAACAACATAGAGCCATTAACAAGTTGACCTAAAATAAATGATGAATTTCAGAATGACTTGGCAAAAAAGTTTGGGGGTGTTTTCCCTCATGCCAAAAGTGATATGTTTCCACAAAAAATACCAATTTTGCTATAGTCATAAATGTCTGTCAAATAATTGCAATGGAAAAGTTTCCAACCAATGTTCATCATCAGTCCCTTGAAAATCTACACTAAAACAAAGGACAGTTTGGTGTACATCTGCAGCCAATCAACAGACTATTTTGAAACAAAAGAAGTCCATATACAGTTAGAAAAACAAAACGACTGGCCAAACTGAGTAGCTGCCAAAAATGTAGCCTTGAGAGAACATCTGAACAACACCAAGATATGTTGTTCTACACTAATCTTGGGAGAACTTCTTTTTATTACAATGAATTTGTGCTATATCATACTTTTGTGCTCTATCACGGTTTTGTGATGTTTAGGGCTACCTAAACCTATGACCACCCAAATTCATTTATTCTATTCCTCAGTGGCTTTAAGCAAGGGGGATTCATTTCATATATGAACATTTAATAAGGAAAAAAAAGAAAGAAAGAAAGAAAGAAAGAAAGAAAGAAAGAAAGAAAGAAAGAAAGAAAGAAAGAAAGAAAGAAAGAAAGAATAAATACCTCTCAACTAGAGCAAGTTTTATGGTTCTGAAGAATAGATCAGGTACACACTAGAAAACACCAGTGCAAACCCTCAGATGGATTTAGAATGTTAGAAGAACAGTTTAGAAGAATGGTTAATTTAGCAAAAAAAAAACCAACAAGACCTCACTGCCATCCAGCTGCATAACACAATATTTGAGTGAACAACATGATTATTTCAACACCTCAGATCAACTGCTTTTTAGTTGTACTTCTTTTTGTCTTGAAAAATCATTGCTGATATTGCTGATCTGTAGTAGGTTATAAAGAGCCCTAGAACAGGTATAGTAAGAGAATATAATACTGAAAAAAATCAAACACAATTTTTAACTACAATGTGGAATCTTCCCTTTTGGTAATACTAGGGGTAAAAAAATATGCTGTGTCTGGAAATGTTCCATGAAACTTCTCAATCTCACATTCCTTACATGAATTGAAGTCATTTCATACATAACCCAAGACACAAATAATTCTAAATCAAAAAAAGGAAGAAAGCAGCACCTGACCTGGAAAGGAACCAGCTTTTATTATCACATAACTTTTAATGACAGTCTAAATACTTTTAAGGGACTAAAATACAAATTTAACAACACAATGAAGTAAAAGCTATAATCAGCATCCTAAAATGCTACTTGTGAAAATGTAAATGTCTGCCAAGAAAAAGAGGCCATTGTTTGAAAAAATAACTAAACAACATAAAATATCCCTCATGGGAGTTCAAAATGTCTTCCTTGCTCATGTCATTCTAGCAAAACAGAGACTGGTTTAACTAACAAGTAAAATGATTGATACCTGCTTTCTTTCTCAAATATACCAAAAATATGAAAACAAATGGGAAAAATTCAACCAACACAGTTAGAAAGGAGGAAGATGATATATTGAAGTACCTGTCTAGAAGCCACAGTTGCATGACAGGTAGAAATTTCTGCAAAATCCAGCACATTGAATATAGTAAGATTATAATTCTTTGGAGAATGGATAGGTAGTGCACATCCATCTACAAGAGCCTTGCAATATTATATTTATGCAATGAGAAAATCAGACATGCAAATACTGTCAGAAATTGAGAACTAATATGAGAATAAATGCTGTTTTCTAAAAGACAATCATCATTGTAGCAAATAAAAAGAAAACCAGCCCAGGATTTCAATTAATAGTTTGGTTGTAGGACACTGAGAATTTCATTTCCTGGAACAAGGAAGACAAGGATGTTTACAATGTTAAATTTGAGAAGCAATTAAAACTTGTTTTGCATTAGGGTAGCCCATCATGAGGTTAAGTTCTCATAGCCAAGGCCACTCTGCAGTGCTGCTGAAGTATCTCAAAAAAAAAAAAAAACCCAAATAATTACTGTGTCAGGCACTATGAAACATGCCAGGCTTATTTCTTCACTTCCAAGAGCTGCCTTCTTGTTTCTTCTCTTCTTTTTTTCCCCTCCTAAAATACTGTGATTCCTCACCTCTCAAGTTGCATTCAACCATGGAACATGGAAGGATTGATCAAATACTGAAAGTCCACTTTTCTATTTTGAGACTAGTGATTGCACAGGAGTAGGAAGTGGCAGCAGAAAGGAGATCTGATGAAGCTCTTTCCAACAGCAGTATTTTAATTACAAATCAACTTTGCCTTCAAATCAGCAAAGTTTTACCATTTATCAAGTTTGGAAAGGAGAAGAGTTGAGAAATATGCATACATTTACAAGAACACCTTCCAAGACAGCAGTTCCCAAATAACATTCTCCTTTACAACCTGATTGAAATAATCATCACACAGTCAAGCATAGTTTGTTGGTTACACTCAAAGCAAAACATGCTTCCAGCTGTGAGAAATAATTACTGTTTATTGACTGGCTTTTGAGGACTTTTATGCTATATTTAGTTGTAGAGTTGCTTAGTCTTTTTATTTGCATCACAAGCATTGATGAAAAAAGGCTGTGGTGAGAGCAATCAGCTGTCTTCTATTAATTAACCTCTTATTTCACTCTTTCTCTTGCTTCACCTGCAAATGTGTTGGGACTTCAAGATTAATGCTGGTCAAACTCCCATGGGTGCTCTATTGAATCAATAACTGCATACATCAGCATTACCTACTGATAGAACTTTGTTCGATAGTGGTTTTTTTTAATTTAAGTATCTTCCCAGGCACCAGAAAGGACAATTAATTATAATCATTTCACTATGAAAATATTTGAAGTGGCTATACCACCTTGAACTAGTATTCTATTTAGTTAAGTGTCTTTTCTCCTCACAGTGGCCAGCACAGTTGCTCCTGAGGCAGAATCAGAAGCACAGAAGAGTTTATAATGCCTTCATCTCCAGTAGTTACAGTACTAGTAGGGTTACACTCTTCAGTCAGACATTTGTTAATCTCTTCCAGGACATTTTTCTTGAATGGAATTTCTGTTAGCCTTTATCTTTCTTCCATTTGTTCTATAGATGACATAAACAAAGCCCAGAGAGGTGGCTTAAAACATGATTCAAGGTCTGTGAGGGCACTCAAGGAAACTTCAGCTCTCCAGGCACTGCTTTCAGGCTTTGTCTTCCACTCTGATGTGACGTGAGGACAATGCAACCAAAACTATGCAAAAAATGCAGTGGCAAGCACTAAAGGTCAGACTACAGCTTTAGTGCCACAATTGTAGGAGTTTCAGACACAGGAAAGGGAAGAGCATGAAGAATGAGCAGTGAATCAACACAATTTTTAAAAGTTTTGTTAAAATATTCGTTCCTAAAGCAATTTTTTTTTAGTTTGGAACTGATCCTGAAGTTTAAGTCACCTAAAACTGAAGCATTTCATTTTGAAGCAAACAATTTTGCAACTGAATTACTGTAAAAGAGTTTTTTTCTTATTTTGTTTTATTTTGCTGAATTGCTCCAAAGATTGTTTTCAGACAAATCCAGAACACTTCTCATCTCCCTCAACCTGTTTAATATATTCATTAGGGTTCAAAATTGACTCATCACAACATGCCAATTGCAAAACTCATCCCCTGTCTGTACAGAAAAGTTGATTATGTTTCTACACAGCTCCATGGAGGACACATGACTAATTGTAGAATTAAAATAGTCAGAAAGCAGTCATAAGTTTGAGCAATAAGAATGTTGACTGTTTGTAAAATATATACTACCACTGGGTATTACAGAGGATGGAAAACCAAGATTGTTCATGATTTTGGGGATTATTGGAATCTATAGGAAGAGTCCAAATTTCTTATCCTGTCTTTGTCAATTAGAGGTTCAGAATTTGACAATTAGAGTAATCTTGTTATCAACAGAGTGGCTGCACTGCAGTCCACCATATATTCTACATTCAGATCCCTGTATACAGTTGTGAAAACAGAGAATTAACAAAAAGTCAATTTAGGGCTACTATGAGGAGAAGTTTGGAATCTTTGCTTACAGGAAGTTTTATCTGCACCAAATGCAAAGATGAGAGCAATAAACAGAAGAGTTAGAAGATAGCCTTCTCTGTATTAAAACTATTTAGTTTGTTTTGCAGTAGATTTAAGCATCGGACAAGTAGGTTCCTAAACTTCCCCTACCATTAAGACTGGGATCCAGCTTGTCATCTGGTTTACTGTAAACAAAGAGGGTTATTATCAAATATAATCTCAATTGTAATTTCCTATTTGAGGGTCCTGACAGTAAACAGTTCTATGAGCTAGAGCTGTTTTTGAAAGGATTAAAGTCAGCCTAATTCTGCCTCCCATCAAATGTAATGGAAGTCTTATTGTTAACTTTAGTGGGAGAAGGATTAGATCGATGATGAGTACTTGTAAAAATCACATCCTAGGGCACAGTGAGATTAAAAGCTTCTTAACACTATGAAAAGTAACATTTTTAAAACTACTGGAATGTTCAAAACCAGGATCAGATTGACTTGTAGGTTAACAGCATAGGTAGAGTAATGCAACAAAACATTTAAAATTAAGGTGAATAAGCAGACAGTAATAGTTTTAAGGCAGAACGTGTCACACAAGCACCTTGTCTGAATTCAATCATGTTTGCACAAGTCACTGTCATTGAAGTAAATAAGATGAAACTTGAAGTCAGTGGGTAGTTATGATTTTACTAGCAGAGCAATATATGCAGCTTTCCACCAGTATTGCTAACAGCAGAAAGAGGCAAAAGTCTTAAGCAATATTCTTTAAGATTTTCCATAAAATTAATTGCAATCAGTTTTATCCCTCTTTTAGCAAAGTTTAAAAGAATAAGAGAAAGGTCAGTAGTGTTTTTCCCCCCTATAGTGAAATAGTATTATTCAGTAATGGTTTTCTAACCACAACTGGTGGCATCAAAAGAAATACGATCTTATTAACTGTGGTTCAACAGATGATGTCAAGTAGAGTACAGACAAAATATGGTATACTCTCTCCACCACTTAGAACTTCTCCCATCTGATTAACAACTTCTTATTTTTGCAGGTGCTATTTCCTCAAGTTCACAGCTTCTTTTATTTTTTTTTACTTCTGAGATTACTCAGCTTTCTGTCTAAGGAAGAAGTCCTAGAATGGGTTAATAATGCATAGTCTGCCTTTTATACCAAACTGAAAGCCAACTCTCTGCAAGGCAGAGAAAGCTGTAACAATCCTCATGGTCACTAAGGTGTATTATAAAAGGCTTTCTCTATCTATGTGATTACATTCTCATTGAAATCAGCTGCAAATATCTCACCGAAGCAGAACAAGAGCCAGATCTGCAGTAATCAGTAATTAAGGAAAGCAGTTAGTGTTCATAGGGACAGAGAAAAAAAGCCATTCATGTTTACTTTTCACATGCATAAAGTAGATAGCTAGCATGAAGGCTTTGCACACTTCAAGAGATTTATCAGTAAATGCTTTTGCAGCTGTGATAACAGTGTATCAGTAACGACTTATGCTGTCTACTGGAGAAGGAGTAATATGCACTTCATTACCATTAAGAAGATGCTGCATTATAACAACTCCACTGCGCTGGTTGTTTGCTTATTTTCACTCACAGTCTCTATTTTGCTTTGCACTCCTAAAATCTACAGTGCACATGTGGCAACAAAAAAGTAATTTAAATGTTATAAACAACACATCATAAAACTGCTGCAAACTAGAAAAACAAAAATGTATTCTAAATACTGCATATTATCCTCTGGCACTTATTTCAAAACCTGTGAGAAAAAAATATCAGAAAAATTCAGTCTACAGTAGGAAGGTGCCCACATAAATACTGGTAACCTCTCTTCATACCACCAAGAAATTAAAAGACTTGGAGAACAATCTCTTTTCACAGTTAAAGAACAAAGCTGCAGTTACAGACGAGAGTTGTCATAAGAGAAACAAGAGAAGAGTGAGCGGGCTTTACTTCTAGTTCATGTTGTATCTTGCCTTTGAATAAATTACTTGTTCTAATTCACAGTGAAGTAAACTGAACAACTCCCATTGTCTTAAATAATTAATCTAGTCCAGGAAATAATTTCTGAACTTTTCAGCACCACTAAATTAATTCAAGAAGATGCAGAAAGAAAAGAAATTATCCAAGGAAAATATTAAAATGAAATTCCATCTTCTGGTTTTAATATGAATGAGTAGGATGCTGGCCTGTCACTTTGAAGAACTGGCTTTAGAACAGAAAACTTTTAAAAGAGGAATTGAAATTCAAGTATCTTCAATATATCAGCTATCTTCTAATGGTTGGGGCACTTTTTCAAAAATAGCACATGTACAGCACATGGACTATAATCCCACATACCGTAGGGAAGGAACAGCAATCACGTTACCATCAAATGTTCTGACATCAAGAGTGTTGCGAAAACTGGAGCACCATCACAATCTAGTCCTTCTCCACAATTTTTTCTCATGAATACCAAGATTGCCACTGCATTCCACATGGATCTTAGTCTAAGAGATATACCCTGACTGATATCCTGGTAGGAGCCAGGCCATGGAGGAAATGCACAAATAGTGTTCAAATTCTACCTGGATCTACATAAACAGCAGTAGATTACCATAACATAAAAGAAACCATGTTGGACATGCATTACTTTGTGTGAATAAAACCTTCACTAGCAAAGGTATCTGTAGGACTAGCAGGTAAGAGGTTGGTCTTGGATATAAGCATCTAAATTTCCTCTCTGTCCTAAATTCTCTTTCATTCATCAGTCCAGAGCTCAATTTTGTTCATCAGATATTGAGATACCACTTCCTAACCTCACAAAAGTAACACAAACAGTAAAAAGAAAAAAAAAAAAAAAAAAAAAAAAAGAAACCTCTGAAGTCCTGATATGTAAACAGGTGTTAAATTTATATCAGGGGAGAAATAAGCTTAAAAGGTGCACATCTATGTTTCTGTGTGAACCACCACGAACTTCCCCCTTGGATTATGCCTTTCTTGCTGTGTTTACAGGAAACAGAAAAATGATTGTGTGGAAGAATACTACTTCTTAAAGCCTTCAGTTTGCAGATACTGTAACAGACAGCTTAACAGATATTTTAATGCCTCTCTGACTAATGCTGTATTTCCTAGTAAATGTATAAATATATCATTGTTAAATAAACAGTCCTCTAACTTCTTGTAATTACACACAGCTGCAAAAACCTGTTTGCTCAAATGTCAGGAAGGAACACAGAACTTTTCGCCTTTTCAGATTTTCCCATATCCTTAGGATATTTATGCTGAAGCTTGAGCTGGTAAGCATGTTTTTTCTTTTATTTTCTTTTCATCATTAGAAATAGCTTTCTCTTTTTTTAAGCTTTTATGGTGCATTCAGTACAAATGATGCTTATGTTTTGTCCTTTCCTCTGATATCTTTGACTGGCCAGAGATTTTCACAAAGATTTTAATTAAAGCAAAGAGGGTTGGAGGCCAAAGTTGACAATCATAGGTGTCAGTTTCCCATGATATCCACAAGTTCATTATCCACAGACAATCCTGCTGTACTTTGCCAACTTAAATCAATGTGCTGCCTAAAATATCTGAAATATATTGAGTTTCAAATAAAACAAAAACCAACAAAAACTGCACCAAGTAGGATCATAAACCCACAGAAGCCATTTAAAATGAAAGATTGCCCTAAATTAAAGGCTTCATCCAGATTCTTTAATGCTGCTGGAATTCCTATCCAAATCTATTCAATCAGAAACTAGTGATGAGGGCCATACAAACATTTTAATACATACACAATATCTTAATGTATGTAATCTCTTGCCTGGCTTCTTTCTTTAGAATGAATGAAATAAAAATCACAGGTCCAAATGCTCTATAAAATCTGGGAAATATTTTATACAGCTCCTGACTGACAGTTTTCCCCTCTGTTTTGAGTTCTATACCAATTAAGGAGCAAGAGTTCTGTTTTCCAAGCAAGCTCAAGGTTTAAGTCTTCCAAAGTCACTGAAAGGAAAAAACCCAAACAAATAAACTAAAAATTGTCTTAAAAAATACCTCACTTCCTTAAATTCACTATGTTGGAAGAGTACTGCTTATCTGCTCATTACATAACACACTGTTGCAAAGTTTTATTTCTTATTACTGTGCAGTATAGACACCATTATTAAAAAGGATTTAATTTCTTTAAATATTGGTGATTTGTTTCTAAGAAGAAATTTTAAGAAAAATGAATTTCAAAGACAAGAAGTTCTCACCTGTTTTGGGTGAGATGGTCTTTGGACCAACGAGAGAGAAACATAAATGTTTTTAAGTTGAGTTGAGCTGTGGAGTCGTTCACATTTTAACAACAAAGTCTCATCTCTGTCACAGAAATGTAGGTTGGGGGTGAGAATTCTGGGACTGAAGGGGAAGTGGAGCAGGAAGAAAAAAAGCATTGCTTAAGGTTCTAATCCTAGAGCATCCAAAAGTTCATACATAAAACTCCCCCTGCACAGCCCCAGAGGATATGGCTGACAAATTCCAGGTGCAATAAAAACCTTTGGAAAACATCTCAGAAAAGGAAATCCTTCCATAAACTCTGATTCTTGACCTCCATCTTCCCTTTAGAAAGCTGAGAAATCACAGTAAGTACCTAAAACAATTAGTTAGGATTCATTATCATAGTGTAAATAATGAGAAATAAGAAAATTACAATTGTTTCCAGCAATAGAAATATATTTCGATCACAGGAGTTTTCTGTAACAGGCACTGGTTTTGGCAGATACACAGAAATCAGTGGCTGAAACAAGCTCCAGCTTTTAATATCTACTAATATATTTCAACAAAATTATTTCCTTTCTTTGTATTTTATTTTCAAGGAAAAGCTAAACAGCATCTTTGTGCTAATATAAAGGTTGTCAAATAGAGTTTTTAAATAGATGTTGGGTACTTTGAGATGGATACTACAGCAGATGGGAGCCAACATAATTGTTGGAAAATGAGACTAACATTCATGTTTCCTGACACATATATATGAGGGCAGACTGCAGCATTCTGCTGCTGCTGAAGAGCTGGGATTTGGGCCAGAGAGCTGCAATAGTCAAGTTGAGAAGATGTAAAGATAAACTGATGTTGCACAAGAGGAATACTTCCATGATTTAGTGCAAACACAGGAACAATACTTCTTCACTGCTATTATTTACCAGAAAAAAAAAAAAAAAAAAATCTGGACTTTTTCCTCAGATACTCAACTTTTAGACTTTTCCCACTGCTTATCAAAGCTTCAAGGACCCAGGACTGTATCCAGCTAGTGAAAGTCCTGCTATTTGCAATCTAGATGTAACAGGATTTGAAGCTCTGTGCATTAAAGTGTTTGGTGAAACAGAATATTTTAAGTCCAAGTTCTTTTCCTTCATTCATTCTATATACATGCCAGCTATCTCATCAAGGCAGGATGAAAACAAACTACATCAAAAATCTATTTTGTTCAGATACAGTTCACCTTAAGAAGTAATTTACTGAGCAGAAGGTTCCTTCCACTAACACGGAACACGGTGTTTAGAAATGGACTTTTACATGCTTCTCTTAACCAGGGACTCCCAGAGGAACTTTTCTAACCTCACACATTTTGCCATCTGCCTCTCAGTCACATGAACAATGCATTCTTTCCATCAACCAAAATCCCTCTTTGTGCTCATAGTCGTTATGAGGACCAGATGTTCTTGAGTCTCACTAGACCTAAGCCATACAGATACAGCTGGCAGTCATCTAGACATAAGCAGGTCTCATCTCCCCTTAAACAGCCATTCATCTTATAACCAGCTGGTATAATCAGACACCTTAAAATTTTTGACTGGCTAGTTTATGTGCTTTAGTATCAAGAAAAAAGTGGTGTATATGTACAGGTTTATATGAAGTCCCTCCCTTCTGTTGATGTCTGGCTTTCAGTATAAACACCAATACCAGAAACATACATCATAGACTCAGAAATCTACACTTTTCCCTGTTAAAAATAACACACATGTACATCAGTTCCTCCAAATTCTAGTCAGTGATCTAGAAGCTAGATTACCTGTCAGTTTTATCTCAGTATTATTTTACTATGAATGCTATAAACATATGGGCTTACTTACAAAAGGTTTACCTGTTTATTCAGTTTGGGTAGGAATCATCTTCTTTCCATTACTCTTTGTTTGTTTTCTTTCCTTTGTATCCTCCTTTCATCCTGTAGGTACTTACATCACTTCACAAATACACTTCTCTCCAGTCTGCATGATGTCTTTTTTGACCGCCATGTTTCAGACATGCAGCTGACATCATTTGAACTGAAGCATTCAGGAACATTCCTTTGGGCAGGGTAGGAACAAGCTGCATTTCATCCCATAAGTCTGCATATGAGGATGGGGCATTACTGTGTGTCACAGTAGGCCTAGATAAACAGACATAAGCCCTATGAACCAGAGCAAAAGAGGTTGTGCTCTCAGAGTTTCATGTTTCATGAAACAAGACATTTTCTTCCTTTCTTCCATATTTCCCTTTTGTTCTATTGTGCCAGCAGCCTAGGCACTCACAGCAGTTTGCTGTTTGACAGATTTAATGTACCTTATCATTGCTGCTGCGTTTCTGAGTACCAACAGCAGCACTGAATTATTTCTGTTACTTTAGGTTGACCCGGAGAGTGAACTATTTCACTGAACAGGGCAATCCTTCCCACTGGTTATTCAAACTTATTCCAAAGCTGACTTGACGCAGAATCAATCATAGCATTGTTTGGTTGGAAAAGACTTTTAAATCGAGTCTAACCACTAACCTAACACTGCCAAGCACATCACTAAACCATGTCCCTAAGCACCTTATCTACATGTCTTTTAAGTATCTCCAGGGATCTCCCTTGGCAACCTGTTCCAGTGTCCAATAGAACCTAGTTCTGTTTGAAGAGATCCTTGAACTCCATCAGAAGCCTTAGCAGACTTCAGTCTTTCAGATGAGCCAGGCTGTCACAAATGAGTAAAATATCTGCTGCAATCCTTCCATGTGATCATCTTAACTGAAAAAGTTTCTTTGAAACATTGTCTTTATTTTAAAGCTAATTGTATCACTTAGCTGCACTGAGAGTGTTAAAGAATCTGAGGGAGAAATTGGTGGCCAGATGGCTCCCAACCAAAAATGAGCTTGTTTCAAGTGCATGACAACTGCCTAAGCTTCCAGGACCATCTCTATCAATTGACAATCAGATATAGGGATGGTCTAACCTTATATTTTTCACTAACAAGAGATCAAGAGCCACATGGAGCTGCTAAGAAATCTCTACATTAGTCTAACCTCACAGTGTTCTGATTTGTATTTATGCTGTGGAGGATCAGAGTATATGCGTCTTAAGATGACAGAAAACCTTGCTTAAATTTCAGAGAGTGGTGGATAATTCCTCTCTTGCATTAGTCTAATGAGTTCAGCTGACTGCAGATTCAGGGTGTCCTAACATTCCCTCTTGAGATCTCAATCTTTTGAAAAAACTATAGATTGGCAAATCAAACCATCTGTCAGCAGCTACAGTCCTTGCTTTTCCTTTGAGGGACTGATTTTCCAAAATTTTCCGATATACTTTAGTCCCTCATCATAGAATCATAGAACTATAGAATGGTAGGGGTTGGAAGGAACCTCTAGAGATCATCTAGTCCAACATCCTGGTAAAGCAGGTCCACCTAGATCAGGTCACATAGGAATGATAGGAAAATCTTCAGAGAAGGAGACTCCATAGTCTCCCTGGGCAGCCTGTGCCAAGGCTCCTTCACCTTCATAGGAAAGAAGTTTTACCTTGTCTTTAAGTGAAACTTTTTGTGTTACAATTTATGTCTATTAACCCTCCTCCTGTTGCTGGACACTACACAAAAAACGTGTAGCACCATCCTCTTCACATCCACCCCTTAGCTACTTCTAAATGTTAATGACATGCCCCCTCAAGTCTTCTCTTTTCTAGGCTAAACAGCCTCAGGTCTAGCAGCCTTTATCAAGTGAATACTATTAAGAAAACAAACAGACAGTGGATTAAATGTAACTCACTTCTTTGAAAATGGTGCACACCTTCATTTCCTATTGCATCCCATCTCTCCTAGCTGTTTATTCTGTCATTTTTACTGTTCTAGTATTATTTATATTGGACAAGTACAAAGAAAGGCATAAAAGCAGAACAACGGAGTCTATTAAACCCACATCAAACAGGTGTAAACACGTGGATGAAATTTGAGGAACTGAAGAATTAGGATTGGAATGCTCAAGCCCTGAATAAAACAGGAACTAGAGCTGGCCAGAAAATGTTCCGGTACTACATTTTTCCACTGGGAAATGGCTCTCACTGAAACATTCCACCGGAATGTATTTGTTCAGAGAGATCAGCTTGGAAGCTGACTCTTTCCTTATCCTTAACCCCAGAAGTCTTCCTCGCCACGTGACAGCAAGCTAAAAGCCCAGAAGCACCCATAGATCAGACTTCGGTTCTTCCATAGGTTTGACTTCACCAGTGCCACCTGTCAAAGTGGTCTGTGATTCCAAGGATTCATTGCAGATAAGCCTAGGACCTGCTAGTTTCTTGTCACATGGCTATGGGCCTGCGAGTCTTCAAGATAAGAGCTTCTCCACATGGCTAGCTCCTTTGCTTTTTTTGTCTTAAGGATCAGAGGCTGGCTGCAGACTGAAGCCTTCAAAAAAAGATAAGTAATCTTAGCTCTTGCAGGTGCAGTTTCAACATCTCTGAATTTTGATCAAAACAGAAAATTCCATGACTGATTAAGAGAAAAAAATCCCAATCTCCTCAGTCTGTCCCAGACATGGAGTTGTCAAAATTCCAGCAGAAGAGGACACAGAAAAAACCCTTCCCTGTGGAAGCCCCATAACTGGGGAAATTTCTTACCTGTTGCAAGTCATATTTTGACTATGGCAATAAGAAAGCTGAAAAGTCTGAGCAAGAGCTGTAGGACACAGGCAATTTGCCCTTTCATGACTTGACAGTTGCCAATTGCCAGCAAGGTTTCGTCCTTCAGCTTACAGGAATAAGAGATAATGTGAAAGCAAGACACAAAAAAAAATCCCCAACTAATCTCTTCTGTAGGTAAGACTAAGGAGAGACCCTTCACTCCAAAAATGCTTGTCAAGAGAGAAAGATTTCTATTGTGTTAATTCGAACATTTGCAGGTAATAGCAGGCAATCTGAATTCCATTTCAAGGTTAGAGGAATTTGAATAAATTATTCTTCTTTAAGAACAATCAGAATAAACATCATTTAGAGAACTTCAGTATTGGAAACAAGCCAGTGTGTTAATCATTAACTGATGAACTGAATCGGCATAAGGTCATGATTTCAAATAAGATATAGAAAAGCAGTAAAGCAGATTTTAACAGCCCTAGGGGGAAAAAAAAAATCAAAAAACAAACAAAAAAAACCAACCAAAACCCACACTAAAATATCTAAACAAAAAAAAAGAAATTGATAGAAGTAGCTTAGGTTGGGGTTAGGGCTTGATGAGGGCAAGTGGAATACAAAAAAGGTTTTATACCATCTTTTCTTTTCCTCTCAAAGTAATCACGTACGAATTAACTCATGTGATGAACTGTTACCATCATGTATGTCTACATCCCAAAATTATAGCCAGCAAAGAATTTTTCCTTCTCCTGCAACATTTAGAAAGTTATAAAAACATGGACTTATTGGTCAGTAAGAGGGGCTTGGACAAGTAAAAGTACTTATCTTGAATGGATGTCAGGGGAGAAGAAAATGCTCCCAAGCAATCAGGAAATTCAAGCAAAGAATCTACTCAAAAGTCTCAAACATTGTTCTCTCTCCCTGCTGTTGACTTGGCTAACAGAGACAACAAAGATTATGTCTTCCCTGCAAGACACAGAACAGATTATTTCATGATAAGAAATTACACCAGCTGAGGACCTTGTGGAGAAAGATAAATCAAGGGAGCAGGAGAGACGATATCTTTAAACCAAAAACCTAAATCTCTGGCTGAGTTGGTTCTAGTCCTCCTAAGGGGGCCAAAGGACAAGACTGTCCAAAACCCCTTTGCAGTTATTTTTACCACTCTGAGTACTCAAGCTGTGGCCCAATTCTGGATGTTTCTGGACAGGAAATAGTGCAGTAGATTCATGGTGATGTTACAGAGAAGGGATACATGCATTTTATTCTTTACTTTTGTATAGATTCAGTTTCTGGCTTTACCAAATGCATTTTACTTTCCCCTGACAAGAATTGTTTTGGATTTTTGTGCAAAGAGGCCCCAGGGAGGATGCACTTATTTACTTCACATTTCTGCGTGAAAGCTCAGCCTGATTTAGAACTCACTTGGGAGGCAGCCTAAATATTTTGATTCTGACCGTTTCTGCTGTCACTAACAGCCTGAAGTCTTATCATTACAATGACAGACATCTGTCCAAATCAGATGCTATTTCCTTTTAGGAAGTTATCCTGCCGTCACAGAGAATACATCTAAATCAAATAAAAACATTCCCACGCAGTTTTGCATCAGTACAGACAAGACCAAACACCATCTTCCTATCTCATTCGTCCCAGCTTACATCTGTGATTGGAAACGTTGCTGTATGTAATATTCACCTGAGCTAGCATTGTTAACTTGACGTCTCTTGCTCAGTGTGGACTCCTCACTACAGGAAAGACGTTGAGGTTCTGCAGCATGTCCAGACAGGCAACAAAGCTGGGGAAGGGTCTACTGAACAAGTCTTATGAGGACAAGCTGAGGGAGCTGAGGCTGTTTAGTCTGACAAAGAGGAGGCTCAGAGGAGACACGATCACTCTCTGCAACTACTTGAAAGGAGGCTGTAGCGAGGTAGGAGTTGGTCTCTTCTCCCAAGTAACTAGTGATAGGACAAGAGGAAATGGCCTCAAATTGTACCAGGGGAAGTTTAGATTAGAGTCACTATCCCTAGAGATATTGAAAAGATGTGCAGATGAGGTGCATGGAGACATGGTTTAGTTAGCAGTGGGAGGTTAGTGTTTGGACTTGATGATCTTAAAGGTCTTGTCTAGACAAAACAATTTTATGATTCTATGACAGAGAAATGGAGAAATAACCTTCCTTTAAATCCTGTGTTAGCAGAGATAGTGTTCAAATGGCATTCATACCCTCCAGCTGGTCTTTGAGTTAAGATCTCTATGGAGAAGCAAAGCATATCCTTGAAAAGGATGTTCTCCCAAGACATCAGCTGATATCCTGACTCTGCTGCCCTTAGAAACCCCTCTCATAAGGTATCATCTCACAGGTCGGAAGCACTGGCAGTTGGTGATGAATAAATCATACTCTAGAATCTCTTTAATGCTAGTCTCGCTCCTACCTCCTAATAAATGAAAACAATATGTTTCCTTTAATAAGAAATGCATGAAAGTGTGCCATTCATAAAAAGATTCAATTAAGCATATGAAGCATATCCTGCTCTGACCCACATTTCAGTAACAAAGTCATCTTCTTTCTTATGTGTCAGCAGGACTTCTTCAGACAACCTCTGGTTTGGTTTTGTTGGGTTTTTTTATACACACAAGTCATCTTCTTTAGAAAATCTAGTCAAAAGTTTAAGATGAATTTTACAAATATAAAATAGTTCTCCAGTGCAAAAGTAGTAAACCCTACTATTCATCACAATAGAGGCTGACAAATAATGTTTTCTTCTTGAAGCAGAAAAAGAAAATTTAAAAAATCAAGACTCCTTTCTTCCCCTTGAAGGAAAATATACAGTTTTGCTTTAGGATGATCAGATAAAAAGGAGTAACAGGGAAACTGTTCACAAGAGAAAGATCCTCCTTCCTTAGGCTTCACTTTTCTGAATAACTGTATTCAGGACTGAATGTAAAACACTAAAATGTTATTTGAAGAGTTGATTTTGCAGAAGTATTTTAAACTTCTTTTGCCATCTTTGATTTCAACAGTCTGAGACAGAAAAGTAAGCAAATGAAGGAAACTGATTCACAAGGGAGTCCAATAGCACTAACTAAATAAAATAGCCCACAAACATATGTCACCTTCAAATTAATCTCTTGCACTGTTTGGAATCACAAAAGTAGTTACTTCACTGTCATGGAAAAACTTTGTCCTAGGTAAATAGATTTCACTGAAAATACTCAAAGCAATTACTGAATTATCTTTCTCATACCTTTTCTGAAGAGCAGGATCACTGAATTAGGGAAATAAATTCTGTTCTGGCTCACTGACGTCAATCAAAGTCTGCTACTGACTCCACTTGTGTCAGAGTTTAATCTTCCCATTTCAAAAGGACTGCCTAGCTACTTGAACTTATACAAGTACTTAGGTTGCTGCAGAACTGAGTCATTAACCTGCAGTTTCTTAATAAAGTTCTGTGGAACTTTATATAGAGGTAAAGAAGCATTAATACATTTCTAGAAATGGGAAATTGCTTTCATGTATAATTCCCTATAGAACGTTAGTGTCTTATTTTCAGTTGTGCAGAGAAATTCTTACGTGATGTCTTTCTGGTTGGTTCTTACTATCTCCAGCTAAAGGATCTATCTTATTTCTGTGCAAGATGCCACACTCTTAACTGACACACGTCTACTACAACAGCTGACCATGCCCAGACAGAAAACCAAAAGCTCCTAGTAAACTCCGGACAAATGACGACGCTACAACATCTCTCCTCTGTGATTACAGAATCACAGAAAGGTAGAGGTTGGAAGAGACCTCTAAAAGATTATCTAATCCAAACCCCGTGCTCAAGCAGGTCCACCTAGATCAGGTCACACAGGAACGCATCCAGGCAGGTTTTGAAAACCTCCAGAGAAGGAGACTCCACACCCTCCCTGGGCTGCCTGTGTAAGGGCTCTCTCATCAGAACAGTAAAGTAATTTTTCTTTATGTTGAAGTGGAACTTGTTTGTGTTTCAGCTTTTGTCCATTACCTTTTGTCCTTCAGACTACTCTGAGCAGCTCTGATTTAATTTTCTTTTCCATCAGGCCTTGCCACAGCAAAAAAGCCTAATGCCAGGTCACCATTCTTATCTATTCATCACCCTTCAGGTGTCATATGTATATGTTTAAGACCTCTCCCAAAGCTGCAGGACAAAAATCACATTGTCAGCAACAATGACACTAGCACAATACAACTTTATGTAAAGGTGAACCTCAGCTGCACAAGATACTAAGTTTTCCTGAAAGACAGGCAAAAAATTCTCACAGAAGCTAAGACAAGTCTTACCACATCCCACTCTGCATGCAAAGAACACTTCTTCAACATTGGCCTTTTCACTTTCTACCAGAAGAATACAGCTGTGGATTGTTTTGAAATAGAACTCATACAAAATGGTACAAATAACAGCACGCACATTTGTCCTCCAGAGGAAAAGCTGAGAGACTAAACAACACATAACAGACTTTAGCTGCATCACTTCTTACAGACTGCAATACGCTTAGAGGCTGACAGTTGCAAAAACTATGGAGGCAGGTAGCACCCTGCTCCATGAACAGGCTGTTCAGCTCACATTAAAATTGTTGACTTGGAACCAGTACGCATTGTCCATAATGAGGATTTAATGCTGAAAATGCTCAGAATTCAAGCTAAATGAGATTATTTAAAGAAGCCATATCACTTTTAGATATATTCGTAACTGCATTCCACATAGAAATTACCTCACTTCAGAAACACTCAAAAGAACATCCCAAAAGAAACACTGAGGATATCCATATTTAAACCTCAACCTGATTACAGAATACAGATGATCCAGAGTACCTGTGGGCACGTTCCTTCCAGACCTTTCCATCAGAGCCAAGGCATTTGTTCATAGGGAGCTCAGTGACTACTTGCACTGCCCAGACTGGGGTACAGCACAGCACAATTGCAAGGTCTCAGTGAAATCACTCACTTTACCACACTGTTTTAGCACATTGCTTCAACAAGCACCAAAAGCATTTATCCTCGTCCACACAAATAAAATGCACTTGTAGAAAATAGTTTATGATTAAAGCAGAACAAGCACCCTGATACCTTTGGGCATAAAATTATTTGATATGGCTACTACAAATATAAACATTTATAAAACTAAAACAAAGCTATTAAAAAAAAAAATCTGTTACTATAAGTCCAAGTACTACTAGTGTTAGAGCATGTAATAAAAATGTATTGATTTCTAATAAAACTAAACCAATATCTTTGGAAAATACATTACAATATTATTAAAATGTGTTAATAGTTTTTAAAACTCTAGGAAAAGTAATTGAAGTGCTATTTATGTGTTCTTAACCTAAGATTCAGTAATAACAGAAGGTGAATGATAATTCAGTCACGTATCATTCTTATACTGCATTATTTTTGGCAGCATTATCTCAGAAGTTTTGTTTGGTGGTGTTGTGAATTAAATGAAAAGGTTACCACAAAAGACAAAGGCAAGGACCTATTACACATCTCAGTTAAACCAAGACACATGAGAAACACTTGGTGGAGTTTATTTTTTAAGGTGAACATTTACAAACACAACAAGTGAGGTCTTGGGAAAATAGTTTGTTGCCCTCAAAATTCTGGGAGAACCTGTTGGAGGCAGGCCTACAGTCTCCAAGAACATGACAAAAAACAAATTATCTACTGATTATAGGACCTTGGTACAGCACTATCACATGCTTAGCACGTTGAGGACTACCCCTAGGAGAAAACATGCTGCCACATGGACACTCTCGATGCGTGATGGGGGTCCTGGAACAGAGAGAGAGTTTACATGAGAATGGAAAGTCAACATGAGAGACTGTGGAGCTTGCCCAGGCAGTTACGCCACCATAGTTAAACACTGTGAAGTTTGCTTTAATAAATTTATCTTACAAAAAGCAGTTTAAGTTTCACAGAATGAGATATATAGTTGAGTTTATTTTTGTTTGCTTCTCTGGTAAGCTAACATTCACATTAAACTATATGAACACAAACATTAAGTCTTTAGAGCTTTTTATACTGTTTTGATTGTCTCTCTTAAACACCAGAACTAACCATCAGCCAGTTACAGCTATACATGTATATATAATTGCCATTCTGCTCTTTGCTATTCAGTATTTTAAGGTCATCTGCAACATTAATCCTGTTTCTTATTTTATTAAATTACTCTTCCACTAAAAAAATATTATGTTGATCTCCTAAACCTCCTCTGGTTCTACCTGTAATTCTCTTCCACCATGGATTTAGTTTGTTGTTCATCATTACAGCATCAAGTATGCTTGCTTTAATAAAAATAGGAATTAATTAGTCTTTAGTTAGCAATTGTACCAAAGGGCAAGGCAATGAATAGCTAAACAGACATGAGTATATAACCATTCATGTAAAATGAATGGTGTGGGCTACCTGCTTGGAGTCCTTATTAAACCTTTACTTGTTTTATCCTAGTATCAACTGAATAAGGCAGAGTAGTCAAGTGACAGTGATAAGCAGAGCCTGTCTACAGCATACACATCGGTGCCATGAGGCAGGCTGGATAAACAGCTTATTACTTGACTTGCCATCCACACTGATCTCTTTTAAATTCAAAGACATTACCTTTGACTCCGGAACTCCATCTTTGCCTTCATCTTCTACCCTGCCTTATATTGCCACTGCTGCCACTATCAGAGACAAGATACAGGACTAGATGGCTCTGGCCTAAATATGTCATTCAACATGAAGTTTTATTGTCAGGCTCATAATGTGGAAGAAACCTTGAGCTTTACAGCATACACACTCTATTTTTCTATATAATTGTTAGCACGAGTCAACAACAGCTCTCACCAGGTATCTAGGGGTCTGCTGCATCTTAAACTCTTCATTAGACAGAGGACCGCAAACCAAACCAGGGATAGTATTCCTCAAATATTCAAAGCTTTTATCCCCAGATATAAGAACTGAGAATTTATTTGTATTTCTATTCCAAATATCACAGCAGCAGGTGACATTAGTCTTCAAAACTGTGTTTGCATTGGATTAAGAACAAGAAGCCAGATTTACCGAGGAGAGGAGAGGAGAGGAGAGGAGAGGAGAGGAGAGGAGAGGAGAGGAGAGGAGAGGAGAGGAGAGGAGAGGAGAGGAGAGGAGAGGAGAGGAGAGGAGAGGAGAGGAGAGGAGAGGAGAGGAGAGGAGAGGAGAGAAGTCATCACTGCATATGACTGAAGGAATATGCCAATGGTTTAGTAACTCCACAAACACCTCCTTAGGTCTCCAAGTCAGGATGAATAGAGTGGAAAGACTCTGGAAAGAGCTTACCAGCATAAAGGAGATTGATGTTGAGCTATAAAGTCTATTTCTCCAGCTTTGTCTCAGAATCTAAAAGCATCAGTTCGCCAGGCTTTGTGTACTTTAAATACCCCATCTCTAATAGCAAAAATATACCTGTGGTACCTTTGAAAATAAAATTTACTGTTTAGATAATTACCTAGCTGGTGAGCTAGAACTGAATTACGCCTGTATTTGATTCGTTTTTCAGCAAGTGTTTTTGCCCTTTAAGCTAAAACTTGAACTTAACTCTTATTACCTCTTTTATGTCATTAAGCTTTCTAAGCATTATGAGAACAAAGGGAACTGGAGAACAGTTTTCACAAAACACTGATAACAACAAAAATGCCCAAACACACTAGTGCATTGAAAGACTCAGACCCATCCAGGACTATAAAGACCACAACCTGCAGAGTGTTTCCTGCCAAATTGATGTGAAAGATGCTATTATATGGTGATGAGTTTTGAAAGAAGTGTTGCATGTCAGGCACAGAGGAATACAGATTACTTACATTTCCCAAACAAACTAAGAAATGCATGTCTGCATTTTGCGACATTATTACAGAAACTGAAGTAATCCTCTTAAGCCAGTCAAATGCTATTCTGCTCTCTAAAAGTACCATTGTATGTGTTGATAGTTTTTTCATACTTTGAGTAATGTCTGTGGTTCTGGTCTCATTGTCTCATCACATCAAATAGAATACACTAGAACTGGGGAAAAAAAATCAGATATGAGTAGCAAGGCTTGTGAAAGTACACAATGGCTTCTCTATAAGGAAGAAGACTTTTCAAACAGGGAAAGGCAATATCAGTGGATATGGCTGAAGTCTATGAAACCTTGAATGACAAAAGAAAGCAGAGACGGGGATTGACTGTTTCCTGTTTCTTCCAGTGTGAAGTAGGGTCCATTCTAGAAAATTGCCATGAGAGTGATACAAAACAAGTTTAAGGAGGATAGTTCTCAGTACAGGGAGTATGAGTAGACCTGTAGAACTCCTTGCCTCTGTGCATGTAGATTTAAAAGCAAATAGATGCTTGCAAAGATGTGCTGTAGATTACAAAGCAGACTAGGCATAAGCATGTTCAGGAAATTCTCAGAGGTGAGTATAGTCAGCCTGGCAACTAGGAGGTAAATATCATCTATGTTTGACATGTTCTCACTCTTCCCCTGGCACCTGTCTGCATATATCCGCTCCCTAGAGATAAAGTTCTGAATTGTGTGGACAATTTCTATAAACAGCTATTAATGTTCTCATGTCCCAGAAGAATATTGTTTTAAATCCTTTCTGTCTTGCTGAATCATCTCAAATCTTTTCTGTGTATATATTTTTCTTATGATCCCAAAAAACACACAAAAAAAAATCAAGATCTGACTTGTCTTTCCCTATTTGAAGTCACTCTGTACTTCAGAACTATCAAAGTGTGTATAATAGGCCTCTGAGAACACAGTGGGAGTTTTCTGTGCAGAACTGTCAGTTCTGTACATTCCAAAGATTATTGTAACACTTAAATATTTGAGTTGAAAGTACTCTGTAAAGACAGAGAAGATAACATTTTTAAAAGTCTACCTAAATGACAGCTCTATGATCATCCAACATAATGTTTAGATATTTTTTTTTTAATTATGTGTAAATGCATATTTAGATTCATACTATATATTTGCTAGGAATATTGACTGACTGCTGAGTTACTTTTTGCAAGAAAAACTCAGTGGAAGAGTATCTACAATACAGGCTACACATTCAACCTTCTGTTCTTTATTTCAACTATTTTATTTCCTGACTTGACAGATTTGACAGATACTCTCTCATTATTCCACATCATGCCCATAAACTTATTTTACATTAACATTTTTTTCTCTCATGCTCAGTCAATAAGAACTGAATACATTTTACTGAAAATAAAAAAAAGCTTTGATCAAAGACAAGAGTCCAATAAAATCCACCGCTTAGTCTATCTCTTTGGTTCCTGGCACTTTTGTCTTACAAGACTATTTTTTTATTCATCCAGCACAAAATGCAACGTTCCTCAATTGTGTACATGTGTGAATCCACACATACATTTATGAAAATTAAAAGCAGTCTTACCATCAGAATTGAGTAGAAAAATAAATGTTTCAGAAACCTACAGATTCTTTTGCAAATAATTGTGAGCTCTGTATAAAAGCCTCTTTTTTCACCAATATCTAGGTGTTAGTGGTTTCCATGACAACTTTCTGTCAGTTTTCCACTATTTCCAGTACGTTTGTGAATTAAGACTTACATATGTTATTATTCAAAGATTAGCTTTAGTTTTTGCAGAACCCTAAAGCTTTCTTAACAAAGGCTGTTACGACAATAACATTGGAGAAGTGTTTAGAATCAATTTTGACACAAATGTCACATCTCTTTTGATAAAAGTATAAAAAACATAAATAGCAACGACTACTTATGTAAACATACATTGTTATCCTGCCATCTCAGAAGTCTATTCAAAACACAGTATACTATCATTCAAGCATATCGAGGGGAGAAATATCTTGAAGACAATCACACAAGAGAAAGATGTCTCTGACAGCAATCTAGGCCATGGCACTCAAGACAAAAATTGTTGCATTTTCTCTAGTTTACAGTCAAAAATTCATAGATCCTTTAAGTTTCCAAGGTCTCCCTTCCAGCCATAAAATCATCTTCAATTCTTCCAAGTTCATATTGAATTGGCTTATGGAAGTAGCTCAGTTTTCTAATCAAAGGAGAAAAAAAAAAACAAAAACAAAAACCAACAACAACAAAACACAGAAAAGAGCTTCTGTACAAAACAATGGAGCATTCAATATGGAAAAAGAATTACTAAACCTCATTCATTATATGGCAAGACTTTTTTACTTTTGTGCAGAAGACAACTCAAAGACATGCATTGCAATGGCATAAGGTACCTTAAGCTTGCAAAGGTGATGACAGGGAAAGCATTCTGACACGCAGAAAAGGTGACATATTCAAGAAGGAGCAGTGGAACGCACTTGCTGATATTCTCAAAGGTAGCCCAACTTTACTTCTGCTAGGATGCATTTCATCAGGACAAACCAGTCATAACAGACACATCATACTAGAGTGGAATATCCCAGAAAATTAAGCCATGTGAGGTTTGAGGTTGGGAGTGATTTTAGGGTTTTGTGCCTTGAGGTGATTTTTTTTTCAATGGAATATTTGAGATGATGTATCATTCACATTGGCTTGAATAAAAACATGACCCTGTATACCTTTTAAAAATGGCAAACAAGCTGAGGTGAGCATTCAGACAGCACAGCTGGGTGTCAGAAAAAGGAGAATCCAATCAACAATAACTGCATACATATAAATTCTGTGAAGATGGATGTGGGCAATTTTCTACCCTACTTAGAACAGGGAAAACCTTGTACTGATTCTAAGCCAGGGGAACACTAACATTTCAAACTTGAAAGGGCAAAATAGTTTCTCTTGTGTTTGGTGGTAGACTTTTCTTAGGAAGCATCTGGACACATGAACGAAATGAAAGTACATTTGGGAAAGCCTCAGATAGTGCCCTACTGTGCACATCTGTGAGTATGCATAGTCATGTAGTACCTCATATAGTCAGACTACTTTTTGAAACTGAACAGGAAGATCAAACAATACAAAGCCAGACGAAAGAAGAGTGGATAGTTTCAAGTTTTCTAAAACACAAAACAAAACGTTTCAAAACCTTTCTAACACCAGGCATAGATGTACATTAGATTACTTGCACAATTAGAGTTACACAGTTACTACAAAACATTCTTGTTACTCAAGAACAAGACAACAGTTCCTCCAGTCAGAAGCATCTGAACAGTTCTTAGAGGCATTCAAAGTGTGTTTTAACACAATAAAGTTTTTTATTTCCTGTACACTGGGAAATTAATAGGAAGACAGTATAAGCTAAGACAGTGCTTAACACATCAGAGCTAAGTTGGTTCTTAGGGTGAAGGTCTGAGGAGTGATTTTTGTTTCCACTTACACTGTTTCCAGGAAAAGTCCCTAAGCTGGTGAGTGCAGTATAACAGGGACAATTTTCAGCTTGCTGGAGTTTCCCCAGTAAGTCAGAAGACAGAATACAACTGTAGCAGCTCTGAGGGTCTTCGCTCTTACCTTTGTCATTGATACTTTTCCATCTTTATCAGATAGGTGATCCATTGTGTTCTACCTCTTCTGTTACTTTTTTTGCCCTTGTATCTAAGCCAAGCATAGCATGCTTCTTTAAAAAACCTCAGAACCTCTGTGCTATTGTTTACATTTGGGAGACTAAGGAGAGATCAGGTTACTCATTTTCAGTGTCTAAGGAGTGAGTCAGAGCATTTAACTTTACAAGTCAAGGTAGTTATCTTGTTAAGCTTAAAGAAATCAATGATCTATCCTTGAGAGGTAGAAAGTGGAAGGAAATTTAAGTGAACTGACTCACTGAAACATTATTTCTCCTCATTACAATATCTAACTAAAATTGCAAATAACAGGCAGATGGTGACAGATTGCATCATTTGATTCTCTTCTCTTAGGTAAGTCTGTTCGTAGGCGAGCACTGTAGTGAAGTTTTGTGGCTTCCAAAGGTTTTGGTCACCAAATTCTGCTCCTTCCTCCTTCATTGCCCAGAGAACAGTAAAAAGACTGACCCTCATCTTTTGCAGCTCTTCCTCTCAGTAAGATTGTGGCTATGAGTATTTAAAATATTTCTAAAGCAAAAAAAAGGTTGCAGTTGCAATCCATTCATGGGTTTGGTATTATTACATTGATTTTAAAAGCCATACAGTGAAGTACTAATTGAGTATTGAGTTCCCCTCTGCACTGTACACATCATGGGAATTCTGTTCCTTTCTGTAACAGAAGGAATTCATTTTAAAAGTCTACTTCATCTCATTATCCAACATAACACATATATTGCATTGTACAAAGTACTCAAAGAGGTAAGGTGTCCTGATCTGGATGAACACCTGATTAAAGACAGTTGCAGTGGCAGGCTGTAATCCTGTTAGCATAACACTAGGAAAGGATTCTATGTTTCACATTCATAGCAACTCTATGTTTTCATTATTCTCCCTATTTTCACCTATGGATGGGCCTGTAGTAGGAGACAGTTTTCAATTTGTAAGAATATTTGGTTTTCCTCATTGTATATAAGGTGTATGCCAAGGTGTCATCTCTTGGATCCTCTATTCATACTGATAGAATTATAAAACATCACTCCTGTAAGCACATCTAATTGTTATTAGAAGCCAAAAAGAAGGTTAAAAAAAAAAAAGAAAACATCACACCTTAAGAGAAAACATCAGAGCTTTCCAACCTGTCTTTTAGGAAACAAGATACTGGCCTCCCATGAAGGCAAGGAAACAACATCCAGACTCTTGAAACACATAGCTCCTTCATGAAAACTGCAGTATTGTTAAAAAGACAGAAGGCTCCAAAACACTAAGCACATTATTTTCAAACAGACAGTAAACCTGAACAAAGTGGCACTTGCAGATGAATTTGTCTGGCTACTTGTAAACCAAAACAGGAGATTATGCTGTAGCCCTTGGGAAGCAGTTTGGAATTCCCACTGAGCAGCTCTTGAAGAACTCTCTGGAAAAAAAAAAAAAAAAAACAGGAAGTGAAGAAATGTTCTGTGATATCTAAAAATAATCTATCTAGTCACTACAATCATGCAGTAATGGGCCTTCACTACTTCCCAAAGCTAAATCTAAAATGGTATCACTTTTTCTGCTTTTTACTGGGCTGTAACATTCGCTTTCTAATGTGGGAAGTTGAACTTCCACATAATAGAGCAACTCACAGTTGTCACACTGTTTCTAACAGGAGGAATACATCCCTAGTCTCTTTTAAAGTTAACTCAAATTGTCTAAGGCAGGCTTACCCAACAGAGGTTACTTCAGCATTCCCACAAGTGATTTTTCATTTTTTCTGTTGCAGAAGATTCTATTAGTAACAGCTGGTGCAAAAACACCTACCTTAACTGACTATCAACAACCCTTCACACCTATTCCACTCAAGATTGTTGCTGTACATTGTTTATACCATCCCTATGATGCCATTTCACTTTCTCTACTGCTAGCATAGGTTTCTCTATTTGCTTACAGGCTGAGTTCCCTGATGTTAAGATTCAGTCATTACCACTGTTCCACACCAGGTACAACCACACCACAGAGGATTATCATGGCCAGTCAGCAAATACCTCCCTCTGCCTCAGATCAGTACAGGAAGAAGCCATTCCAGAGCATTTGGATGATCTAGGTTAGAAATGTTAAAATTTATCACTACACCTTATTCAGTAGGAGACAAAAAAAGAGTTCTTTTTCATAACTTTCAGAGTACAAAAATGGGAAATGATGAAATTGGTTTCTTGTATTCCTTCATCAGTCATCTCAGAAGAAGAAACAGTCTCAGTTCTTCCCATGACAGCATGGTGCTTTTATATCACCATGGCGGTAAAATAAATGTTATATGTTTGGAAATCTTCAATGAAAAGAAGGCAGTATTGGGTGAAAAGTGAAGGTGCAAGTTCAGATTTCAGACACTAATGATGGGACACTGCCACACCTGAATTTATCAAAAGCTAACTTCAGTAAAATATGCTGAGAAACATTTGTACTTATATGTGCAGAGTGGTAGTCCAGTCTTGCATATAGGAGTAGAAATTACTCAGGGGAGAAGAGATGTAATAAGTAATTCTTCTGAAACATATCTCTCAGTCATGACAACTTGTTGCCATGTGACATGGGCTAAAGCACAGCTTTGCTACATAACAAAGACTTAATTTTACACAGTCTGAAGAAGAACATTTTTCTCAAACAGAAGGTTCTAAATAGGTCAGTCAGATATTTTCTGTTAAAATGCTTTTCCTACTGAAATTTAGGCTTTCTAATAAATGTTGGGGAGGAGTAAAGGAGACAGAAGTGTAGGCTTTCTACAGAAAATATCTGTTTCATCTCAAAACTGAAGTCTCCTTTGTAGTTCAGGAACTTGATACTGTACACTGTCTGAACTGGGTTCCTCAAACAGATTATATCTAACTATGCAACAATTCGACAATTTTTATTATGAGATCTATCCAGAAAAAGTGTCACTTTGTAGACAGCGAATGTAAGATAACTGATCTACATTTTCCAAGTGTTTCTTTCAGAGGGGTTTTTTTTAACCAAATTATTTCATGCATAGGCAAAACTTTCCAGTCTTTTCACAAAACACATTATTTCACTAGAGTTTCTATAAAAGACAAAGATTTTCTGTTTTAAAGAGAGGGATTTTTAGGTTAGTTTGTCCCACAGATGGTCAGATGAAATCCATACATTATCGGTAGTAAAATTGATTAGGACTTTTAGAGATAGAAGGGATGTTGTGCAGGTTGTCTACATCAGGCCCAGCTCAGCCTATGTTAATAACAAGCTGTTAAAATAATTTTATACTCGCTGTATTCCAATTTAAGGGCCCAGGCTACTTGCCTACACAAAGTTGCTATAAAGATGAACATTCACGATTTCAAGTATTTCGTATTATGCTTCTGAGATCACTGTAAAGATGGGCAGATGGACAGCGAGAAACCTCACATATAAAAATATGGCTACAAGAGTTCTTTTGCCGATGATGTTGTTTGGAGGGGGGTTATTTGTGGTTTCCTCAATAGCTTATTAATGTATAGTAAGTTACTAAAATATTTCAGAAGCAATATTTTTAACATTGGCTAACATAATGCACAACAGTATTTGTGCCTAGGGCTCATGTTATAATGTTATTAGAAGCATTACAGATGCGTACTCTCTACTTTTCACCAAAACCACTATATTTGATTAAAATGGACCAAATACCTTCATGTCTCAAAGTGTCCACTAAGTAAGCCTGAATGCCCAAGTATGTAATTCTTGCATATATTAAAGACAAACAACTTGGATAATAAAAAAATAACCTTCCTAGAGGTATGTTATCTTTTTGAAGAACTGCGCTAAAAGTTCTTATTATTAAATATTTTCCCTACCTTGCTTTGATTTCACAAGATTCCTGTAGACAAATATTGAAGTTTGCAGAATTAACATATGGAAGGTCTCAGACCATATTACCATATATTCTAAATATAACCAGTAATTATATATGATGTCATCTGAAACTAATTCAGTCTCCTTCACAGCAAGCCTACGATTTGAGCTCACATCATATTGGCCATGTGTGTTCCAATCTGTCTGTGTCTCCTGCTTCCTTCTTCAAAGGCATACAGGTGCCTCAGTATCACCTTCCATGCTGCCCCTTCTGCACAGGGCATGCTGTCCAAGTCTATCTGCCAAATTACCTTCTCTGTTTTCTTTCCATGCTGTTTCTAGGAACAAGGACAGTGAAAATACAATGTCAAATCCCCAAGAGAAACATACATCACCCTGAGCTGATCATACAATCTTTCGTCTACTGCCCTTCTTACTTTCCTGCCTGTAACATATAGTTCTTGGGTTTATGTTACTTTATATCAGAGAGTAGGATTATTTGGGCCAGGATCTGCAGGCTGAATACTTGGCTTGCTTCTGACCACATGTACAGATTACCTAGCACAGAACCAATGCAACGTTCATGGCACCATTTATAGTTATTTCCTTTGCTACCGAATCGGATTAAATTAATAGCAGTCGGTGAGTGCTTGACCCTTTTAAAAAGCAGTCTTCCTTATTGAATAAATAAACATTGAATAAGGAGTCTGTCTTTAGAGATTCAATTATTGTAAACCTTGGACTTTCACTGGAAGCTTTTGTTTTTCAAGCTAAATGAATTGTATTATCCCACTGTTGATATCTACACCACTAAACAGCAGCATCAATAGATTCGATTGATGAGTTGTGTTTCTGTGTCACATCAAATGCACCAGTGCTTTAAAAATGTCCTGAAGTAATTGGAATTACTCATTCAAAACAGAAGCACTGTAAACTTCCCTCCATGTCATAGATAATTAGTTCTGGGCATCTCATCCATTATGCCTTTGGGCATTTTCAGCAGATGCCACCTAAAACTCCAGAAAATGTGCTTTTCAGTGAAGATTCACAGCAAGCAGTAACAAGCTTGCTGACAGCTCCACAATGCTTGCTTATCTGAGGAAATCCTATGTTTTTTCAGTGGATTGGTTTTTCTTGTGTTTCTCTTCACACAGGTAACTGCTGTATAGACTTCATTAAGAAAAACCCTCACACCCTGTTTAACAACACAGATAAGATATGCTACTCCTTCTCTAAAGCTTCTCCCCCTCATTTTTAACAAATACTCTACTGATACACACTAACAATAGTTTTATCCCAGCAGGTCAATATCCAACCATCATTTCTGTAGTGTTCTGCCTCCTCTCATCAAGACAGGTAGTAATATATTGAGTGGAAAATCAGATTTCTCCCCACATGTTCATTGAAGTGCGGTAAGTTTTTAAGTTTTTAGCACAGCCTTGGTTTAAATTCTATGTCACCCAGTCCAAGCTAACTCTCTTATAACAGTGGCTATGCACCTTGCATAATTTTTTGACACCACAATAACATCCAAAATCAAACTGTAGTGATACTTATGATTTCTGTGATGTTGCACTATGAAAATGATCAGGTGAAAAAAATAATCAACATATTTTTACCACTATATATAAAGTAACAGCTATTTAGAGATGTCAACAAATCTAGGGCTTGATCCTCTTAGGTGCCCTATACACACCAATATGAAGACTTTGTCCCATTCAAGTTAGAGGTTAAATGAGGGAAAGTTCTTGAGAAAGAACACACAAAAGTGATTTTATAGGTGAGAAAAGTGACATATGTGATCAGAGATTAAGATTAGCAGCCTTTTTAAAAGCCTTGGCCATTAAGACAATTGATGGAAACAGCAGTTGGCACTTGGGAAAATCCACCACCTTTTAATCACCTAAAAAAGGATATATGTGCCTCTCAAAGAAACTAAGTCACTTTCTCAGTGCAGTGGATTTTATGTGTGGCTGAACCAGAGATGGTGGCCAAATTTTGTGATTATGACACAAGCACAAAGTAATTTCAGCTCCCTAGAGTGTTTATTAGGTCTATTTATGCTCAGACAAAAGCTTTTAGCTTTCTATTAACAGCTCTTTAAACTGTACTGTCTTGCTGTTCACAACTTGTATCCAGTATGAGTGGATGGAAAATACATGGATTTAGATTTTAAAGTGTTGATAGAAAACAAATGCATATTTCGTTGCTTTAGTCCATTCTGACATACACTGAAAGCAACTTCATCTATCCACCGTCTCTAAATCTTATCCTAGGGACTGATGAATGGAGCCAAGACTGTTTAAAAGAGGTCCCCTGTCAAGATGCCGAGTTTTTCAGGCAGTGACTCAGTGTCATGAATGATATGTGCATCATTATGACGCATTTCAAGTCTGATAAAAAATTACTTTAAATTATTAAGTGTGAGTGAGGGAGCCCTGGCACAGGCTGCCCAGGGGGGTTGTGGAGTCTCCTTCCTTGGACTTCTTCAAGACCCGCCTGGACATGTTCCTATGCGACCTGATCTAGGTGAACCTGCTTCTGCAGGGGGTTGGACTAGATGAGTTCTAAAGGTCCCTTCCAACCCCTACCATTCTCTGATTCTATTACAAATTTCAAAAGGAAGCACACATGCAACACATGATAAGGAACAGTATTTGGCAACTATGTTTAGCCAAGGTGCTAACATCCAAGCATCATACTCTTATGAATGTAAATAAATGTAATTATCAATGCTAAGTATTATTTTGTTAAGGATAAAAAATGTGATTTGTACAATAAACATATCTGTACAAGTTACATTGTAAAATGAAACTAACTTCAGTACAAAGGTAGTGAAGGCTCATGCTGGCCCGAGTTGTCCTGATTGCTGAAGGCACAGGTCGATACAAAAGGATACATTGTCATATTTGTTAGGCCCTGGAGGAAAAGACACTTGGCCAGTGGTTATTTTCCTGCTTCTCGAGAAGTCAACAAATAGTCAGAATAACAATGGTTTGTCTGCCAAAAAAAAAAAAAAAAGACTAAGAAAGCAAGACTTAAAAAAAAAAAAAAAGGCAACAGAGGCCCTTGGGTTATCAAAATTGTCATCTGTAATATCAATGTCATCACATGTGGGAACAAAATTCCATGCCTGGAGAGAATCCAGTCACTGCAAACACGAAAACATCTCAAAATGTTTGAAGACTGACAATATATTTGACAGAGCAGAATATGTCAAAGAGTCAAGAAATGTAGGAAGAAGTCATATATTTGCAGAATTAATTTCATGAAAAAGATTTACTGTTAGTTCATATCCCAAGAAAGCAACAGAGAACATGAGACACAGTAAAATAGACACTGGGAACTGTTGAAAATATTAATAAATTTACCTCTCAGAAGTGACAGTGAAGATCTACCTTTCACAACTTGCTCATTTACAAAGTCAATCACAATAATGATGATATGACTACTTACAGCAATACCTGAGAGAGTACTGTTCCTCAGGAACAGACTTGATAACGGAAAATGTGAAAAAATCCTCTACCAATCTGTGTGGGGAACTTAATTCCTCAAAAATAACACAAAAGGAAAAAAAAACCCAACCCTCAAAAAAAATGTATCCAGATGAGGTCTCTAATATGTCATTTCTTATGGGTAAGCATACTGGAGACCTAGTATTCTTACAAAGACTGTCAAAACTATCTTAGCAATAATGTTTATAATAATTTGCAATTAGTCATGATGTCACAATATACAGTCACAAAACACAACCCACTGTCAATGAAACAAAACATCAGGTGGAGAGACTTGAAAGATTCAGCACTGGCTTTAAAACATTCATCTTGGTAACCCTGGATACAATAGGCAAAAGGGAATCACAGAAGAATGGACACTATTTTAGTTTATTAGAGACTTTTAGAATTAATGCTTGTGATTATCTCTGAAGAGGCTTATGAAAATAGCCAGAGGAAAGGAAAAAGGCACATCTTACTGCAGCAAAAGGGGTATAACAGAATAGGAGGGCATTATCACCAATGAGATTAAAGGAGTTGATAAACATTTGAGAAGTGGCGAAAATGTAGAGGGAACCTGAGGAAGGGTTGTTTAAATTTTATATTAGTCCTGGAAGGAAACTCTTCAGCTTGTGGAGGAACATGGAGCTTGGCACAGTCAAACTGGGATTAATTTCCACAATTACTGAACCCACAAAAGGTTCCTGTACAGCTCTGTAATAGTACTCCCCTGTCTCAGCTTACCATTACAGCTGTGCAGGCATACAGTACTCGTTGGAAACCTTGGCAGAGTGCTCTCTTTGGAGCCATAGAAGAGAGCTTAGAAAAGACTCAGAAGTTCCCTTCTCTATTTCTTTTTCTTCCTCTCTTCTTTTTTTTTTTTTTTTTTTGTATATTCGTTATTTTGGATTCACCTCAGTGAAAAGAGCAATAGGCAGAAAACAATTTTTAAGGAAACAGTCTGAAATGTGGAGAAAATGCAACACAGCTCCCAAAGAAATGGTATAAACAACCTTTATGTTTCATATATTTGGATGAATTTCATTGAGAGCTGGAGCAGACGGGCATTCTTCAAAAGCCTTTACCCACATCTCTCCAAATTTGGTCAAAAGGGATCTTTAATCAAATCACGCTTAAAGGGGGGGGGGGGGGGGGGGGGGGGAGAAATAGAAAAGAAAAAATAAACAGAAACTAAATTACCACCCCACATTTCAAAGTTAGATATCTAATCTGCAGGCTTAGTTTTTCATTTTGCAACACAGTGGTATTTACACTAATAAAGCCAGAAACAACAGCTGTTGTTGGTACGGTTTTTATTTTACTTCTCTTCCTTCCTCCCCTAGAAAAAGGGATTGATCAAGGCTGCGATCGCCAGTCTGAAATACACTGTAAATTAATTCTCCAAAGGCAGGAAGAAAGGATGAGGGGCACTGGAGAAAATGAAGCAGTCATTTTGAAATAAAAATAGCAAGATGACACTGAAGGGCAGCCAGAACTGCCACATGCCAGTGTAAACAGTGACTGTGTGAACAGCTCCATCACTGGAGTCACAAGCAGATGCTTATGTCAAAGAGCACTCTGCATGGACAGGCCACAAAAGGCAATGTCACTTCCCAGAGGGAGCAATCAATGGTGTAGATTAAGACAATTCAGCCCAGCACGATCATATCACCATGGGACAAGGAAATAATTTACTGCAACACAACTAAAACATAACCATAAAACCCCAAAACATATCAAACATAACACAACACAGAATGGTACAATGACGAAGAGTCTGACCAGCCCTTTAAGACCACCTTCTCCCCTCTTCCTGGGCTTAGAGTCCTGATCCTGGTGTTTTTACCTCCTCTCCCCCTGTACAGCCCAGGGGGGCAGGGAATGGGGGTTTCAGTCAGTCGATTCCTGATAGCTTCTGCCATTTGTCTCTCCTCAGGGCAGGTGGGCTCCACACCAGTCCTCCCTGCAAGTCCGTGGGGTACCTCACACAGCAGCCCTGCATGGGCTACTCCAACGTGCATTTATCCCACAAGCTGCAGCTCCTTTCTGCCTCTCATGTGGGTCTGCTCTGTGGTGCGCAGGCTCTCCAGCACAGCCTGCGCCATGGCTGCCTTCCCACACAGTCCCTCATCCGTCCGGGTGCACTCACACAGAACTGCTGGCGGCTCTCAGTCCTGCCATGGCCCTCCATGCAGGAATAGAGTCTGCATTCTCACCACAGCTTGCAGAGACGTCTCTGCTCTGGTGCTCCTCCTTCCTTCCTCCTTCTCTGACTGTGGGGTCCGCGTGGTCTTCTCCATCTTATATCACTCTTACACCTCCTGCCAGCACTTCAAATTCCCATCCCTAAATAGTGATGGCAGAGGTGCCAGATTGGCCCAGCCGGGCTGGAAGTGGGTCTGAACCCAGGAGCCAGGGGAGAGTCCAAAAACTCTTTACTGGGTCTTCACTGCAACCCCTTCCCCTGTTACCAAGCCTTGCTAAACCCATGACACTTATCTAACAAGTTTTATTTCTGGCTGGCAGAGTTGGCCTTTAGGGTGTCCAAACATGCAAGTCCTAAGCTTGATTTGCAGAACTGCAAATTCTTACTGTAATCTCAGCTTGTTTAAAAAATAAGTGTGTTTCTATCCCTGGTCTATCCTCTATCTTTCAAAATAATCTTAACAACATACAGCAATGATAGAGTCAAAAGTGTCACAAATGGTTTTTTAAAAATAAGTTATTTTCACCGTCAGGACAAACAGCTACTCAGAGTTGACCTCAGAGATCTCTCTCAAGTCTTTTAAAGGATCTCTGTTCAATTCAGCTGTAAAGAATAGCACTACCCTGGCTACTAGGGCCAACTGCAATTGCTCACAGCTGTAACAACTCTAATACGCAAGCAGTGTGATGGCAAACCACTAATTTCAGGCCAGGGCTGTGGCCTGAAATCTATGCACAAAGGGGACCTTGCAGGAGCCTCTTTCCTCTGAAGAATGTATCAAAAGATTAACCAGGCCGAGCAGGAGCCAAAGAAAAGAAAGCATTGATCACAATCCACCATGCTGATGCTGCTGCTTCTTCCCCTGTCTCCAAATCATGGACAAACTCCTCTGACTCTACATACAACCGAATTCTTGTCCAGAGCCTGTGACCACAGTATCCCCACGGAGTCTGTATGGTCAGGTTTGTTGAAGCTCAGAAACAACTTCTCTTTAAAATTGTGGCTGGTGGTAGAAGCGGGAAAAAAAAAAAAACAAACCAAAAACATAATCTCTACCAAAAGCTCCTTTATTTCACCAGATTTGCTGCTATGCAGCACTGAAACACTGGCATTGCTGCTTTGCAGGCAGGACTACTGTGGGAAACAATAAGTAGAAGATTATTTCTAAGGTTGCTGATGGAAAAAAAAACAAACCAAAACAACCCCAAGATCAAATGCTCTGATAAACTGAAGAATAAAGCAGCCACAGAAAGAGGATAACTGGATGTCCAGTGCTCTAATTTTTCACCTTTCAAAGTTGAGCACATACAGCATGAAAGCTACAAAAAATCATGTTGAACTAGGTTTATCTATCTAAATTCAGACAGAGTTTTTGAATGAAAACATCAGAACGACAAATATTACTTATTCCTCCTTGTTTCTGAATGTTAAAACCATCAATGTCAGCAGATTTATGTGCAACACAAGAGGGTTTTGGGGGGCAAAACCACCGTGCATTTACAGTGGTGTACCATACACAGCAGTTTCACCCTTCAGCACAGGGATTCATACTGAGGGAACTGGTCATGCATGAAATGGCCCAGATTACTTAAAGATCAAAAAAAACACTTGACAGGTACTTTTCTACAAGGCGATTGGTATACTTTCCTCCATGATATCTTGCAGCTATCACAGCTGTAGGACTCTGAAAAAGAGCCATTTTACTAACACATCAAACTCCTTCAGTTTACTCCTGAACATTAGGACAGTAAAAACAACCCTCTGAATCTATCAGCCCACCTGCATCGCAGCAATACACAGGACTTAACTCTCTGTCTTGAAGTAGCAAATAATTTGTTCCATAACCTAAATGCCACATTTGCATGCTTTACAGTAAATCAGTTTTAATATTTACCTATTTGATGTTTCCACTGTCATTACATTATCCTTACATGCTCTTATCTACAGTGACAATCTATCGCAGCTCTTTTCTTCTGTAGATACTATTCTTATTTTACTTGCAATATAAGAGCATTGAAGAGTTGCTGTAACAGAATTGCATTATGTCAGACTCAGTAAAGAACAATAAAAATGGTCTCTGTCCTAAAGATTTTCCAGGTCCAGGTAATTCATAATCTTTTCTTTGGATTTAATCTGTCATTGATGAAGCTCATTAACTTTTTCAGATACTAAATTTTTTGTCTGTCTTCTGCTGTATTTTTACTTTTCTCAAGAAATGCACCTTTTGTGAATTGACAATGTACAGGCCCAGTGTCCTCTTCCTGCAAATCTCTTAGAAATAGATAAAATTGTCTACACCGTGTGGCTGAATCAGATGAGACTGCAGCTTTAGCTTAGCTGCTTGCAACAGCAAAAGTAGTGCCTCAGGAAGAGTGGAAACCCTTCACTAAATAAACCCTGATGACAATTCCACCGGAGAAGTATTTCCAACATATTAAGCATCTAGCAGCAACCTTCCAAACCTGTGCAGCTGTCTTACTATGGTTCTTCTTTCTCGACACATAATAAATTACATAATGCAATATTTCATCAAATGTCTTTCCAAGAACAGAATTACTCCTTTTCAGTTTGATTCAACTAATCTTACACATACAAAAGAATAAAATCAAGTAACAATAGAATGAAAAGTCTTAGCTCAGTCTAGTATAATTTTATTTTACTATTATCTTCCAGTCTGTATGCATACTGTCGCTCTAATCAAAGATCCAATCAGATATTCAACTAAAACTTCTACTTGCTCTTTACATACAGTTCCACAAGTTTCTCCTCTGACTAGTTAAAATTTTTTCTTCTCTCATAATTTTTAAATCTAACTGCTAATGGTTTTCATCTTTCCCTAGATAGTATTTCGTGCTTCTCAGTGAATGTCAATTGGTACTTTCACGGTATCCTCAAAAAGGAACACAGAGCACCCAAATCTGGGTAGGGTGGGGTTTTTCCCTAATTTTAATTGATGTAAAAGAAAAGCAGCAGCTACCATTATTAGACATTCATACAACAAACAGAAAATTAAATAGTGGACTTTTCTACATCATTCAAATGAATGTAAAAGCACATATAAATTAGTCTTAGAATAGGTTTGAGTGCATGTAACTGCTTTGTTACAGTTTCTTCTCACTGCTTCACATTCCTCATTTTTAAAAAAAAGAGCCTTCTTTCCTGTTTTCCTGCAGTCTACAAGTGATGTACTGTCACTACTATACATTGCCTATGTTCAGGTGCATTTAGATATAAATCTAGACCACTTTCAAAAATTTTAAGAACTACTACTTATTCTGGAGAATCTGTAATGATTTCAGGTGTTCTACAGGCATTAGTTCGTTCACATCAGGATTCTCAGACTTTAGATTTCTGATGTCAGTATCCATTCTACCGCTTGTACAATAAAATCAGCCTGGCATCTTTCTAGAGGATAGCATAAAGACTAGAGTTAGTCTACATCTACGGAGTCACCATGAAGTCCCAGCAGGAAAGATCACATCATATCAGAAGGAAAAACAGATTATAGAAAAAAAAAAAAGAAGATTTACAATTACCGTAAGATAAAATTTTCTCTTTTTTCCAGTGGCTGCCTGGACAAATTATACTCTCGGTGAACAATTAAGCAATACTCTGTATGTTATAGAACAGTCAAGAGGGGTCATATCTGAACAAAGAGTGTTGGATAACAGCCCTAAAACCAGCATACTGTCAGAAAGCTCAATCCTTGGTACAGTTACAGTTAACGTGAACATTAAGCTTCCTGGGTCACACTTGAGTATTTCAGTCCATCTGAACATCGTGTTCTCCACATAGAAAATATATTGTAGAAAAATGCATGACAGAAAAGCATTCTGACCAGTTTATATAACATGTCAGGATTTTTTTATTCTCAGCTATACAGTAACAATTTCTGATTGAATCTCTGAAATACTTGAAAAACCTCCTTGCAGATATTTAATTGCTACCATCTAAAGCGAACCCAGCACACCTTGAAAAAGTTTCTCTTTCCACGTTAGTACAAGGTTAAAGAAAGAAAACTAGGATTTCTTACTTTAATCCTGTGTTTTTTCTGTACTATGATGAATACAGTAGGTTATTTTGCATAATATTGCTGCCTAGTGGACTATAATGAAGATGTTATGTTATTAAAAAAAAAAAAGCAGCACATCCTCTTTCAAGATCAAAGAACTTACATCAAGGTCTGTAGAGAAGCCTGATTCTGAAGTGCTCAGGTAGAATGAAAAAGTTGGCTTTGTAAGTAAACTGCATTGAGAACCTCTGAAACAGAACAGGTCCCTTACTGCAACTTCAGTCAAGCAAAAATTGATTTGCTATGAAAATAGACCAAGGGGTCAGGTACAGGATTTCCTCATTGTTCTGAAAGACAGTATCTATCCAGGTATGCGAAGTCATTGATTAGTTTGTAATTGCCATCAGAGCAAAATATCAAGACTATCTCTTATGACAGAAAATCTCAGTCTTGCTTTCTTAGGAATCTCAGAATTAAACATGTACAACAGTTATGATGTACAAAAGAAAAGGAAGTAATCTCCCACAGAATGCATAGGGTCACAGCTCCTCTACTTCAAGTAGTCCTGTTCCAGAGAATCATCTTTCTTATAGAGACCCTTGATGACAAAGACTTTAATGCTCTATGAAAAATTCCTGCTAAATAAAAGAAATATAATAGGTGCCGAAATATTTTCGGACAGAATGAAGAAATAAGGGATCCTGACAAAATGAGGAGTTGTCTTCTCAACTCTTGTTTATTAGTTACTTGCATTATCACAGTATCCATTATCCACTTCCATAATTAATCAACCCATGAGAAAGAATTAAGAAAATTTTATATACCAGACATGGGCTTCTAGGTTCCATGTTGTATGAACAAGCAAGCTTTCCAAGTGCTTCCAGAGATCTTGAATGAATGTCATTCAGATGATTTTTTCCTCTAGAGTCTTGAGTTATTAAAAAAGGTTAACTGGTTGCATCAGAACAGCAGAGCAATTATCTTACATCTTTCACATCTATAAACCATAACACAAGTGAAACACGGGGAACGGAGAAATCTCCAAACTTTAAAAGCACTCGTCAGCAGGTCAAAACATACTTTTTTTATTAGATTACTCTGGTGAAAAAAAAAAAAAAACCCCTTGAACACAAAAAAATAAAAGAGCTAAAACAGCCAAAGGGATTGCAAGGATACTAAGCTGTATAGATTTATCTAATATATTTATGAAATCAACGCTCAATAGATCTGACAGCACTTCATGATGACGTCTTCCTCAAATCTTAAGAATGGTAGAATGGAAAAAGTAGTGCAAAATTCTCCTGGTGTAATCAAAGCTGCTACCTATGAGAAGCCTCATTCAAAGCATGGGATGCCTTTTCTAGTTCTACCAGGTTAAATCTGTGTATCTTAGTGGCTGGTGACAGAATAATATCACACTAAAATATGCTTCTTGTCACAAGTTTTCTATTGTTTTGGTTTGTTTTTTTAAGGAATGATGACACAGAAACCCTGCAGAACTTGCCTGAGTGCATGTTACAATGTGGAAAGCATCACATACACCATTGATGAAGACAACCTCAGACAGATGTCCTCAATTGTTATATGGATCTCTCAAAGGATTTTAGAAAGCTAAAATCAGGATGACATCCATACAAGTCTTTGCATATGTTGGAATGCCAGCTATGCTTAGTGTAACCTAGAGACACACAAGGCAGAGAGATGACCTGTTTGGAGCTGTAGTTAGTTTAGCAACTTTTAAAAGACTTACATAGGCAGTTTTTCTAACAAAAACCATATAATGATCCATCACTACTATTTAAAAAAGAAAAAAAAACCCAAGATAAATACTTTAATACAAAATGCTTCAAAGACCTTTTTTCCCCACAGAATGCATTAAAGGTAGGTCTCCTACTTGATTCCCTCAAGCACTGCAGTCAGGCACAGAAGCAAAAAAACATGTTAAAAAAGCTTTTGCAGGAGCTTGATGTCTTCTGGCTGCTTTTTTTGGATGTAGCCAAGGTCTATGCAGGTGTATGCCAGATGGGCAAGATTACACTGCTTGTGTTGACAAGTACACTATTTCCAAAAGTTTTCTTGTTTTTCTTGGACAGTCTTCTAGAGAATGCCTAAGACTTCTGCCATTTACTGCATTAAATACTGGAAAATGTTAAGCTTCTCTGTAGAAGCCAGGAGAAGATGAGAATATTACAATTGGGACTAGATGTTGTTCTGCTGGAGTTTGAGGTTTTTCTACATTCTGTCAGACAGCTTGAGTTGCAGAAACCAAGTTCTATGAGAAGATTTAATGCATCCTTTGAAACTAAAGAGTTGTTCTTTGGGACCAGTGGGCAATGCTGGATTTGTGGTCCAATAGTAAACAGCATAGCTGAGAAGTGAGAGGAGACAGAAGCTCAGCCAGCAGCATTAACACAATGAACTGCATCAGAGAATACACAATAGATGGAACAAGCTTCAGTGGAATCCTTGCTGCATCCTCTGGGCTCTTTTCAGAAAGCTGAGTTGCAAGAAAGTAAAAAGGTGCACCTACAAACAGAAGAAGAGTAATTCATTTGTGATCTGTTGAGACCACCAGCCTGAAGCTGGTCCTCCAGACACTTAAAACCAACACAGAACTATTCAAAAGCTCTTGCGTCCCATTTCTCCATCACCTTGCTGTTTCTTTTCTAGTCATCTCAGACACTTAAATGAAGTGCGAGATATTAGTTTAACATTCCTTATCCTTCTTGGTCTAAGTTTGGTGACAAATTCCCCAAATAACATACAATTCAGCATTCACAGATGGCTCAATTTCCCAAACATCTAGCAGAATTTAGGAGGGTTTTTTTCTCTATCATATTCTGCAGTAAAGTTACAGTTTCCCTTTAGCTGGCCTATCTGCAGCATCTACAAAAAATGTATTTCTTCAAAGTCATATCTTGGAAAAGGATTACATCCTGTCTGTTGCCGTTTCTCCAAAAATGTAAACTTCATATGCCACCATAAATCAGTCATGAATTAATATATATCATTTCAGCATTAAGGCAACCAGTTGAGTTCAAATGACTCTAGATATACTAGAACAGACATGGAGGCAGACAATTTGAATAACGTCAGAGCACTGGCACTGGTATTGAGATTGATTTACTATAGGTGAAAGCTCCATATGTGCCATCTTGGACATCAACACAAGAAATCTAAAAAATAGCTCTTTTTTTTAGCCTATACTTGCAATGATCCTTCTGTCTCCACATATTGGCAAAAACAACCCATGTCTATAGCACACAATTCTTTATACTCCAAATGGGCATTGACACAGATGTAAGAGAAGCCTCATTTACCTGTACTTATCAATTGTAACTAAAGAGAAACAAGATCTCACTGACAGAAAGACTAACCTGCAAATTGAGGTTTTTGAAAAAATACCTCTTCACAACACATCAAATTTTCTAGCAGAGTTTTGTCTCTGAGACCAGGCCTCAAGCATGTTCACAGATGAGCAGCATCGTGTACTACACACAAACCACGAAGAAAAAGCTCCTACTTACACATTTAATCTTCAATTTCTAGGATTGGAGATGCAAAGAATAGAATTTAGTTCTCATTAGAGGTTTGTGTGTGTTTTAAAATTAGGCCAGGAATCACTATATTAGATAACTATGTGTTCACTAACTTTAAAATCTGGTATATTAGATATTGCTGTCCATAAAGAGGTTTCTACTGCATTTATCCTTATTGAGCCTTTCTTCTTGTGTCCTGGATAGTGATAGTATTATTCCCCCTTTCTGAATAGTACCCCTGAAGGGATTCCAAGCTCCTTAGTCTCTTTTGCATAACTTGACGATTGCTCAATTGCTTAAATATTCAAATAGACACTTGAGATCTCAAAACACAGTCCAAAGTTTTCCAACCTCTTCTCTTAATAGCTTCTTCAAACCTAAGGGGCTGTGTTGACAGTCACTGAATGTCTGTATTTCTTAGAAATTTATTGTAGCATTTTAAGAGTTTTTCAATCTCTTTCTGCACTTTTAGAAGACCTACATCTTTCAAATACAGTTATTAAAATGGAACACTGAAGATTCAGTGCTTCACTTTAAAGTGCAGATTTCCCAAAACCAAATCTTAAGCTGCCAAATGCAACCTTGCCTTAGCCAGTTTCTGACGTTTTCATGAGGATGTGACTGCCAAGATATGTAAATTGAGACTCTTTTTTCTGTCTTTCCCTTCCAAACTAGAGTTCAGATTCCAATTTCTCATTAAATTTATTTGTAGGGCTCCTCCCTGTCCTTACCCCCAAATAATGACCAACTCTTCCTTTTTTGGATAGTGTTCTTATGTTTACTTTTTCTGACTGAACTGTCACACTGAAGAGCAACACAATTACATACAATTATTCTAGTATATTATAACCAAAGCACGTTATGACTCGGTATGTATATCTGCAAGTTTTCTCATGATGAAGTCATTAACAATGCTATTTACAAGATATGAGAGAATACTATCAAGTTTGATCTTAGCATCTACAATGGATCAGTTGTTCAAGTTGATAATTAAGAATAGCTGCAGATCTTTGTGCTATTTTTCTTGGCATTACACACTTTACAACATTCCTCGGTGGATTGTGGTGGAAATTTCTAAATAAAACCTGTGAACATATGACTGGCTTTTCTCTCCTTTCCATTTGGTGGCTTTTTTGATACTTATACAGAGATTATTACAGAAGAAATCTGGAAAATTTATGATCTTCCAAGCCTGAGACTAATTTCACCTTCATAACTTCCATCGATAAGGTGTTTTGCAGATTCTTCTTAGGAAAGCTACATAACGTCACACCAGTGCTTGCCATAGCTTTCTTTGGATGTAGGTGGTAATGTCTGTTTATCCACTTACTTCTCCTAGTCCCTTGCTTCATTTAAGTCCATAATTTTATCAGTTATCTTGTCCACATATGCTTCCATCCTTTACAATTACACAATCTTTAGCTACAGTTTTCCCACATTTTTAAGTTGTTTTTCTCTTTTCATGACATTAGACTCTTGCCACTTCCTTTGTCAGTGTCCTGAAGAAACAGTACACACCTAGCTCCAGCTGAATGCATTGGTTCTCATTATTTGTCACTCCCTCTGTGCATCTAAACCTTTTCTTCTTTACCCTTGGCAAATGGGGACGATTTTTCTGGAGGTATTACAGCTTCTTCCCATCATTGTCTTCAGCAGCAGTTTCAGCTTCAATGCTGTTTTATTCATGTACTTGCTCATAGCTCATCTTTTACAGTTAATTATCCTAATGGTACAAACTCAAAACAACATTATTGGAATGGCACAAAACACTAGAGATCCAGCAAGTAACTCTGCCTTGCAGCAACATCTTGTAAGAATGAACTCTGGTAGTTAAACAATTCTGCTCTTTATGCCCTCAGGCAGGATAGACACCTAGAAGGCTTAGACAACTCATACAATAATGTACCTGTGGTCTAAACCATTTCCTTGGAATCCATTTGACTAACTCAAAAAAAGCTCAAATGCTACAATTCCTTTTGTCATTTCTACCTCCTATCCCAGAGGAGTGCCTATTTTTCCCCACTTATCTCTTATTCACGTTAAGATTCATGTCCAATCAACAAAGATTTTTCTGTTATTGAGAGAGATTTCTCTATTACTGTTTTTATTGAAGCTGACTGCATGGAACTATCCAGACTTCCACAAGTCATTTGCAAATCTAAACAGTATATTGATATAACATGTACATTGATCTTAGATATTATCTAACTCTAAAATTTAAATATCTGAAAAAAATGTGCTTGCATTTTTTGATTATCAAAATATGCAAACTATATATTTTTTAATCTCTATGACATACTCATTTTATACCTCATGACTCATGATAAATTAACGCATGTATATTTTTCTTGTTGTCTCAGAATACCTGACTTGAGATGACAGAGAACTTTTTGAGCTTCTGCATCTACAGGTGGTTTGTATTTGTACAATGTTCAGACGTGACTTAGTGGCTTCTCCAAAAGCTCTTTCAAGGCACCGTGTAACATTTTCAGAGCACAGAAGTGACATGGGAAGCTAAGCCCTGTTCTCAGAAGTGTCTGGAGCATTGGAGGCTTCTAAAAGACAACAGCTCTTATTCACTTAAATAGCATAGGCAATTAAACACTTCACGCCAGACACGTCTTTTATCTATGATAAAGCAACAGGCAATTACAATTTGACAATGTCATCATAATTATTACTTTAATTTTGCATTTTAACCTCCACAGTAGATTGAGATACTCACTTTCAGTTGAAAACTGATTGATGTTTACAAATATATGTCAATTCTGATGCAATGGTTGTGCATTTCATACTCTTGAAGGAGAGAAAACCATATGAGAATTCCTCAAGTCAATATTTGACAAGTCTCCTTCACTAGATTTACAGGCAATTAAAGTACCACTGTTGATTTGAATAACTTGTTACAGAGACATTAGGTAAGGCTGGGCCAGGGAGAGCTGAGATATTGGCAGAGATAAGACAAAGCTTATTTTCAAGAAATGACTTCTTTCCAGAGCACCAGCCCAGACCACCAGCAGAGCCCACATGACAGGCCAGCTGCCAGACACAAGGATGCCAAACCAAGCCTCTGGGCTCAGAAGAGAAGAGGTCAGGAAGAAGGAGAGCATTCAAGTCCATTTGTTGACTTCTAAAGGGCTGCTGGGATTTCTAGAGCTTTCCAGGCACAGTGAAATAATTCATTCTGCTAATCCAGTCTTGCCCTCCAGCCACATCATTCCTAGGGGTTAATCTGGTCAACTACCACAGTCAAGGTATTCTTCTGTGGTGAAAAGATAGAAAGTGCATCACACTTACTCCAGAACCTGTATTTTTCAAACTTTCGAGTCCAGAGCACAAGAAAAGGCCTGGACTTGTGGTTAGCAAGTGCCTATTCAAACTGCTGGGAGAAGAGAAAGTAAGAGTGACAGGGAGTATTGCTTGGTTTCATTTTCAGCACACTGGTATAACTAATGACTAAACAGCTTCTGTAAACAGAGATAGGTTAAAATAATTCCCAGAGTCCACCAAATGGAGAACTGCATTCACCTTTTCTCTTACATGGCTTGGGAGACAGAAATAATAATAATAAAAAAAGTTATTTCCCAAAATTAGGATTTATCAAGGTCTCTGTGACTTAGCCTGGACTGTCTAGGTTGGCCTGTGCTCTGTTCCCTGCTCCAATGTTGTGGTCATGCATTTGATCTTGGGCTGCCTGGATTTTTTTTATTCTTGCTTATTATATGGTCACTCTGTTGCTCATTTGTGACTGAAGTTTTTCTAGGTACTGCTGTACAAGGGTGTAAATTCTCAGTGAAGTCTGTCATGGCTGTTGCTGGTACAGTCTAATACCAGTAAACCAAGTGGCTTAAGGCCCCTGAAAGACAGTCTGCTTTACACCTTTTTACATAGACATCTGGCATTATCACTGCTCCTGCCTCATGCTTTGATTTAGAATGTTAGGGTGAATATTAACACTGATTCAGAAAGACCAGAAAAGCTTTTACTTTCTTGACCATAAATTGTACAGCCTCATCTATTGCTGTGATACTGGCTTCTATCCATTACTCATTTTGCATTTACATTTTTTCATCTTCCCATTGTTAATCTGGATTTGCAATGTTTAATCTGTGCATCACTGCCACTCTTTCAGCTGAAAAACGTCAAGTATTTGCTTGAATTCACTTAATCAGGATGTACACCATTCAGGGAGCACTACCAAAACCAACTTGATTTATGAGTTGGCACTTTAAGTAGCCCCTTAGCAGCACTTAACAACTACTGTTGATGTAAGATGTCTGTATTGATTTTGGACCATACAGGTTTGAAGAAGTGAGTCAGGTAGCTCCAAACTCACATGCATCAGCACTGGCAGTTTGCATCTGGAGGAAAAACTCTGACACACAGTTTTATGGACAAAATCCAGTTAAGAGACCTACCAAAAAATTTACTATTAAATCACTGTCTGGGGAAAAAGAAAAAAAAGGAAAAAGGGAAAACAGAAAAACGGAAAAAGGAAAAGGACAAAAACCAGCACAACACAAAAACACCCCACATCCACAGTTCTATTAGCACTTTCACCTTAAAATACCAAGCAAGTATGGGAAAGCAAATATCTTAACTCTGTATGCATTTTACTTTCTTTTCCTGTTGATATACTGAATTCTGAAAGAGACAGAATACATTGTCTCTACTTCATTGTTTTAAACACAGCTTAGTCAGATGGCAGCTACTTTCAGGACAGCTACTTCAGTCTGCTTTAAGATGAAGGAAAGTTAGGAATAACTTCTTTCTCAGTTTCTGATTGGGCTTACATAACATGACCCTTTGCTACCACAGAAAACAAAAGGAACAGGTGAAAGCTGCTGGGTGGTGACTCAGACCACATGATCAAATCCTGCTATCACTCTGTAGGTGCCACCACCATAAAATCAGGCAGGTTATCATTTACTGTAAGTACATTGGGAAAAGTCAGGCACTGTAATCCCATGTTCCCACTCATTTTTCTTCTGACCAACCTCCTCAATGCACGCCACTATTTTACACTTTGAACTCAGGCTTTGATTGTTGCAGGTACAGATCAAAGCCTGAAAATCAATGCCTTACCACCCTCTTTGCAGAGGACGCAGCACAGATGAGAAGAGCTCTCTAACAGTCCTCTATCCAAACTGTCCCTTGTGAAGATAGTTACCTACACAACTGAATGAGAAACTCCAATTAGCCAATGGACCATCCAGGTTATGAGCACTGGGTGTGAGCTAATTGCAAGATTGAAAGACATCCTTTTGCAGACACAGATGTCAGAGTGCTGAGTTTTCAGTGCTCTCTGGTAGGGCAGAGAGCAGGGGCAGAAGCAGGGTCCCAGGAGAAACGGAGTTATTGACATGGGAAAGGAATGGAAAGACTTAGATTCATACCTGCAGAAGCTCAAGGCTGGGGGAGAAAATTTGCCACCACCATCCCTCTAAGCAGGGTGGGCAAGCAGACAGCAATAGCAAGTGCACTGTAACAGTTCACTGAGGTCCCAACAGCTCCAGCACAACCCTGGAGGAATATGTCAATCTAAATGAATCAGATGCTTTTGAAAAGTCTAAAAAACCTGTAAGGAAACATTTATAGGCAAGATATCTCCTATACAATATCTGAAGGCAGAAATAGACTTAAATGAAGTTGGGGGTGGGGACTATTATCTTTGTAAAAGCAGGAATAATACCACCTCCATGCCTGATGGGCAATAAAGTACATTGTGAAGCAAGGCATAAAGAGGCTAGGATGACTTGTGAGATCAGGCGATGAAAGGGATGAGTGAAAAGGTCATCATGTATGAATAGATGCATCTGAGCACTCTAAAGATTTTATAATCTGTTAACCAAACCAAGATTCTGGAATAATGGACACTATAAAAACAGGAGCAGAGAAAGAGAGGTGTAGGAATAAGAAGATAGGATGCAATGACTGAGTAATTCTCCTTAGACATAAAAATTTTAGAGGGAGGGGACAGAGGACTTTTACAGCTTTAAACTCCCATGGTGGTAAGCATCAGTTCTGTGCTTCTTGTAGCTAGTCCAACAACAAAAATGTCTGAGCAAGAACTAGCCCATGTTGACAGACATGCACGTGTGCTTCACTGAAGGAGATGTCATGTAGATCACAGATAATTCATGTGATGTGGCATTTGCTCGGGTAACCATGCGGTTTTCTGTGAATAGCAAACTAAGCAGCCGTGCAAAATTCATAGTTCATTGCTCTTCTTCCCTGTGGCTGAATCAACTTTTAGTGGGTTTTGTGTTGTTTTGTGTTTGTTTGTTTTGTTTTTTTTTTTTTTTAACGTGGTGTTTAACTATTTGATCCATTCATACTTCTCCCTCTCTTTTCTCAGCTGGTTTCCCATTTATGAATTTGTATCATACATGAGTGCTCATTGCAATTCATTCAGATATTCTGCATTCATAGGGATGAAGAAAAGACAGACACATTTAAGGACAACACAGACCCAACAGCTTGCCAGACACAGAGATGGCCTTAAGTCTCTTCAAGGAATGCAGGAGCAGTCTTTCAGAAAAGCCAGCTATTAGTAGGCTTCCTGGTGGCTGCCATCCTATACTTCATCAAGGAAAGCACCCCAGAATCATCTCTGCTCCAGTCTAAACAGTTTTCTTATCTCAGACACTGGTTTTGAGCGTGAAACTGATGTTCCCTGTTTGATACCTTGTGCATCACTCATTGGTCACGCTGTGTTGGTATCTGCTCTCCCCACCTCTCATCTTGTGATTCTCTGTGCTAGACATGGGCTGCCAGCTGTCCTCCAGGGAGTAGATGGGTTGGAGATGAGATGGTTGGCTTTTTTTCCTTTCTTCCTTATTCTGTTAATCAGAGAGTGATTCAAATCCAGACAAAAAAATATAATTGTTGACCAAATAAATTTAAGGATTTGTAACAGTGTGATGCTAAATTTTAAGTTATTTTTCTTGTCATAGCATACTCTTGCTTATGGATAATCACAAAACTCTGTGATTAGATAGGATGGTAGGATTTATGAAGTTTTCCCAAATTGAATGTTCATTTCTTATTTAATATACATATACAGAGACCCCTGTAGCATTTAAAGGATATTAGCTCTGACCACACACATACAGAATTTAATGTTTTTAAAAGCCTGTTTACCAGGTGGCCTTATTTTCTCTTTCTCAAGAAAAAAGACACACATGCATACAAAATTGTCTCACATAATTTACAGTAAAGTTGGGGTATTTTTAATTTAGGTAATTAGGCAACATGCTCCTTGCTTATGTAAAAAAAAGGTCAGTGTGCACATGTCAAAGATTTTCCAGAGGAATATCCTATAGGAATACATCGCATCTGGGAAGCAGCAGGAAACAGATCAGACCAGACATCTGTCTGTTTTTTTCCAGTGTAGTAGTTACGCTTTTAGCTAACTTGCTTTGACTCTTAAAATGACAGTTCTGCTTCTGTACAATAATTCACTAAACTCTAAATTGTTATCAGAGAGAGGTTGAATGTAATAGTATTCATAAAACTAGTGATCCACTGTTTTGAAACTTACCTGTGCATTAGACACCATGCAGGCTCATGATGTTCTAGACTTCAGAGTTCCTCTTAATATCAGAGAAGAACTTCCACACATTGAGCCACATGAAATGGGAGTCCATTTCTTCACCACCAACTGGTATGATAAACATAGTCTTACAGCATGGAGCTATATCGTAAGGGAAGCCCATCCTGCCCGATAGCTGTAGCATACACATCTTACCTGCCATTCCTAGATCTCAGGCATCAAGTACTGCAAGCTGACATACTAATTGAGTATGAGAAGAAACAGTAAGGAGTCACTGCTTTAGTGAAAGAACGGGAAATAGATGCCCAAGTCCTACACATGAAACGTGACACTGTAGGTCATGTGTGATGTTCAGATTTCCCTCAAAGGTGAGAAAACACTTATCAGGAGCACTATTATGCAGCAGGTAAAAACAAGTGATAGTGACCCCACTGAGTAGTTCTGAAAACTTAAAAACTTATATGAGTGCTATATAACCACATGATCAGATTGGCAGCCTGGTCAGTATTTCATACAGAGCAAAACTTGTGCCAATATTCCACTTGCAGTGAAGTAATTCCACAGATTTCTACTCAACTTAGACCCTGTATGCACTAAGAAGCATTTAAAATGTTTTCCCCATAGTGCAGCAATGCCAAACACTGATGGCAATCATACTAGAAGGACATCCATTTTGTGTGAAAACCCTATTGAAATCAAGTGGATGAGAACTAGGGAAAGTCTAGTTTGAAAACACAAATAAGTTTTGTGCCAACGGGAGTTCAGAATTCTGCAGCAACACTAATACAGTAAAAATCAAACGTGTGCTTCAGACAGGACAGATTCTCAAGTGCAGATAGGCCTATGAAGGTAAAAAAATTCCCGTCTCTCTTCATAACTTGATTTTGTTTGCTCTCATTTCCTAGCTACTGATTCTATGCCTCAACAAGACAACAAATCTTCATTTCATTTTGAAGGTTTAGCCAACTCACTACTACTAATACAAAATAAAAAAAAATCATCTAGAAAAATAAAACTACTCAGATGAAAAGTCCTATTTGTGTTTCTGTTGTTTTGCACAAGTTTATTCAGCACAAATTACTTCTAGAAAGTCTTTAAGCTCGTAAACCAGAAAATCCATCAGTATCTGTGAAAATTATTCCATGGGTATCAATTAATTGTCTTGAGATACAAGCCAAAACTAGCGATTTTCTCCTCCAGTGAAACCCAGAAACTTTTTGTCATGACATTCATGAAACATGATCCTACATTTGCAATGGAATGAAGGGCAGGAAAACAAGGCAGACAACATAAAACTAGGTCATGAACTTCTTGACACCTTGTCGCTACAGCCTTAAAGACACTGTCTCCTAACACTCAGAGAAACTAGGGACTTTTGAGTGAACAGAGGATCAGCAACTGTTAGTGCCAACATGGGTCATCACCTACTTGGGTGTCCAAGAGGAGGATCTTCTGATCCTCACCCTGCCAGGTGCGAGCCACACAGTTCATCCACGTGTAAATTCAGTGGAAAGAGAAGAGTGGTGGCAGCATCTACGAAGCTGACCTACTGGCAATCAGGTGATGATCCTGAAATTACAGAGCTTCAGTTGGGCACCTTTCCTGTGAAACAGTAATTTCAGCTAGATAAGCCACTTACACAGGTTTTGCCCAAACCCTCTTCCTGTGATATGCTTTTTTTAAAAAAATAAAACCAAGTTATCCCTATCTGTGCTTGAAAGGTTGCACTCTGCTATGCTTGTAATTACTGCTGGTCTCCCCACAGCTAGACTTCACAGGGGTTTAGGTGGGCTTAAAAATACCCTCCATAACTGCCTGAAGATAAGGTTCCTCCTCAATACCAGCACAATTAAATTTGATTGAAAATTTCAAGGATCACATTTAGCTGGAGAATAACAGCTGCTACAATTGTTTTAAACATGGAAGCCAGCAGAAAGATAAACCTTTTGTATATATGGTCAAATAAGCAAAAAGTTACATAGCATTCATGCTACAGCTCTAAAAGTAACATCATCGTCTTTCTGGTACCTTTGGGAAAAAAAAGTAATAAAATCTAAGAGAGAAATTCAAGTTAAATATAACCCTCTCTGCTGTCACTAGGTAACCCTCTCCCGTGCAAACTGAACGTTGTTAGTTATTTCTTATGTTAAATATTTGAGAAAATTTAGACTTTGGCCAACTGTTACTTTCCACTGCATACAGACATTTGCACAAAAAAAAATAATGAAACATCTAAGGTTCTCCTTAAGTAGATTCATGCCAGCTTCTCTCTAGAGGCAATTGAGATGTTTGAGTACAATGCACGAACAAAAAGACTCCACCTGGGCAGATCAGGACTGGGATCCTAAGATGACCACACATTACTGCTGTATTCATTAACATTCTATTTGCAATGCATAGTGTCAAATAGTTCACAGTTGTTAAAATAACTGGCTTATAAGCCTATTTGACAGGCTTTTTATAAACATATCAGATAACCATCTTTAACTCTTTTATAAAGGAAAGCTTAAAACCAACTGTGACCTTTAATTTGTACATACAAATATTAAAATTATTACAAATGCAGAAATTTTTACACCAGGCAAATGCTACAGAGCTTGACAAACAAATCCCAAACAAAATCCAAGACAGAACTCCAAGGTTTGCGTTTCTGTTTCTCAGACACTAAGAATTCATTTTTTCCCATGTTGTCTAAAACAAGCAGATTTTTCCTGCCTTCAAACAAGACCATCTTGGGGCTCAGAGAGGAAGAAGTAGATTAAATGTCAGCTGAAACATGTAATGGCCCTTAGGAAGAAACACAAATGCCAGGTGCTGGCCTAAGGTTGCAGAGGCCTGTAACCAGAATATAAAACAGGAATATCACAAAGAGTCTCCTACTCTTTGAGAGATGTTGCAATGATGATGTTGCATTTTTCTGTTTTCAACACTCACATATCCTTTGGACCTTCCTCATATTAAGCTCATGCTTACATCTGTTGTTTGGCAGCAAGTCACTAAGGCAACCATGGGGCTGGGCAAATAGTTTCACTTTGTACAAGATAATAGGTAATTCAATATGTTTTTTTTTTCTTTTTAAAGAAAACTTAAGTCATCTACACACCAAACATTGCAGTTAAGTGTCCAAGAAAAATCACATTGATGTGTCTGGCTAGAAAGTAACAACTTGATCCCAAAGTCCTCCCCTTACAGGGTCAAGGCTGAACTTCAGGGGCGTGTAAAACACAACCTGCTGCCAAATATCCATCCATTATAACCACAGGGTGAGGAAAAGGCTGATTAACTGCAGGTTTTATTGCCAGAGAATACACATATCACATAGTTTCACCCAGGCTGAAATTCACTTCTGTCAGAACAGTCTTACTGGCACCTAAATACATAGCAGGTGCACCTCGTGTAGGCTCCAAGAGTGTCTCAACCAGAGTTTGAGCCAGTGGAGAGACCACTCAAGAAAAAAAAAGCACTCAATAGTAAACAATTATCATCCTCATGGTCTAAAGCGAAGCTCTGTTTTTCCCTCAGTACACGTCAGAAAGTGAGGTCTAGATTGATTCTGATAAGATATGAGCACTTATGATTCCCTGAGTTTGACAGGGTGAGACTAACTCACCAACACCCACAATGAATCTGTCTGCTGTCTCTCAGATGCATGGAAACACAATTAACATCATTGATAAAACTAATCTTTCTAAATGCTGCTTTGTCTTGGGAAAAGCACTTCTCCAAAATGTCCAGTTATTCTAAACTTCCCAAAAGATCAGAGCTGGAACTCTCAAGACCTTAACAAATTAACTGTTAAAGGGTTTATGTATTTGGGACCTTGGAGACAGAGGAAGTTCAAATAAGCAATGCTGGTCTGGGTCAACCTCTGGTCATTGAATGCAGCAATGTGCAATTAGGGCTGAGCTGTGGTCAGCAGGCATCTTCTCACTCACTTCATACCAGGTGATGCCAGTGCTGTGCCAGTATCATCAGCCAGTCAGAGGGGTTTCAAAGTCTTAGCAGAGCTAGTCTCCAAGCTGCAGCGAACACAATAGCTTTCTGGTATGGCTTGTGCATTGTACAGCCATGTCTCCAGCCAATATTGCTGCTCTGAGCTACTGCATAGATTATTTGAAGAAAAAGGACAGTTTATTTTTTTAAAAAAGTGTAACTGAATTGACATGTTTTAATTGGAAAAAGGAGAGGTTTGTTCTGCCTCACATACTGTAGGGCCTAGGTATTCACACGTAAATGCTGCTGGCAGTTTTTCCCCATGTAATATACACTTGCATCAGTAGCTAGAGTACAATCACATGACATGTTGCTAGTCTGGAACTGAACAGCTTAAAACAGTGCCTCTTCAAATCTTTGCACATGCTTTTAGACATCTTAGGCCTTGATCCTGCAAGCACTTCACTCACTAAAGACCTCCACTGAGCTTACAATCTAGACTAAGAAGAACCGAGCCCTTGACATTTTCATGCCTTCTGTGTATTCAGGTGTTACTATTTTCTAACTCAGCTGGTGCCTATGCCTACTGCTAAGACAGTGCGCACAGAAATATCTGAGAAATAGGATAAAAGCAGCTTTGCAAGCAAGTTGCAACGTCAGTTGTCTCTGAACTCCAGTACTCTGAAATCAAAATACATATGATGTCTGAAGCATTTGCAGAGTGAAAAAAGGTCATTTAGCTTAGCAGTAGTAATATTGAAGGATCAGCATAGATCTTACCACTGATATTTGTCCCTCTCACAAGGAAAGCCCAGAATTTGTTGAAAACTTTGGTCCATCCTGTCACAAACATATGTCCCACACACTCTTCTCCTCACATGACAGGTGCAACGTGACCTTTCTAGAAGTCTTTTAATTGAATTTCATAGTCCTGGAAATCCAAGAGTGGAGATAGGTTCCAGGTTCCATAGTAGAACTGTCAGGTTTTACAACAAGATAAGTTATTCCTCCTTCAGTGAGAAGTCACCACAGATCTCAGTGCAGATCACAAGTCCCTCAAAATGAGGGGAACCTTGCACAATTAAAAGCAGATGCAAGGTGCAATATACTATGTGTATTATTTGATCCAGCAGCACAGATTCTTTAATTCCACAGAACCGTCCACTGTACTAGCCTACGCATCTGATACCAGTTCTTCACAGGACACCAAGAACATCATCCAAATCTGATGAAGTAAGTTTCACAAGTCACTAACACCAAGCTCCTGAAATATAGGGACAGTGTCCAGTAAGAGTAGATACAGTATCTGTGGCTGCACACCAGAACTTGTTGAGTAAGCATAATTCACCTAACAAACAAAAGCCTTTTGCAGAAGTATTCAAGAGCTTCAGCAGTGAACAAGTAGCATAAAACTGCTGGTTAGCCTGGGAGTTGGTACACAGGATAATGTAATGATTCAGTTAAGGTCCTCTTCTGATCTTGCATGAGTCTTGGTGGACTTTGATTGCTACCAGACATGTTATTTGGAGCCTTACAGTACAATTTTTTTTTTTTGAGTAAATGGGAGTAAAAAAGTAAGTAAGGTTGTTGTGGATTACGACAAGGGCAGGGAGGGCTCGCTGCCAATTACAGTTCCAGGCAAAACAGACTCCAGTACTCAGAGAGGAAAATAGGGAAGTTTATACTACAATAAACAGAATGGAATAAAAGCAAAAAGGGAGTAGGATGATGAGAAAATTACAACCAGCACTTTAAGATGTCCCTCCTCTATCCTTCCTTTCTTCCCAGGCCCAGCTCCCTGCTCCCCATATCTCTGTCTCCTTCCCCCTCAACGGCTCAGGGGGGCAGGGAATGGGGGATGTAGTCAGTCTCTCACAGAAGTGCTCTGCCGCTTCTGTCTTCTCAGATGAGGACGACTGCTTGCATTCTTCCCCTGCTCCAACATGGGGTCCCTCCCCCAAGACACAGTCCTTAACAAACTTCTCTGGTGTGGGTTGTTCCCAGCAGCTGCGGCTTCTGCCGATACAGGTTCCCTCACACGGGACACAGTCCTTGGTGAATATCTCTGGTGTGGATTCTTTGCCATGGTTGCAGTTTCTGCAGTTACAGGGTCCTTCTCTTAGGACAAGGCCTCTTCTGGGCATAAGTTTAAGGAGCTGCTTTGTCATGGGTTCCTTCCCACAGTTACAGCTGTGGATATTGGGTCCCTTCCTCGGCTCACGGCCTGCTCCGGCCACAGTGATAAAGGGTCCCTCCTTCGGGACACGGCCTCTTCCGGCCATAGTTTCAAAGAACAAAACCACTGCCCCTGGCTCAGGGTCTGCAGTGAAGTGACTGGGTTCCTCTCACAGCACATGGTCTCCTCTGGCCATAGTCACTGTCCCTAGCTCAGGGCCTTTAATGAAGTGAGTCACTGCCCCTGGTCTGGGGCCAGCTTTAGCAAAACAAGTCTCTACCCCTGATACGGGGTCATTTTCAAAATGAGTCTCTACCGCTGATGCAGGGTCTTTAAATAAATGAAAATAAATCTCAGCTTCACCAGTTCTCTCCATAGAATGCAGGGGAGTCTCTGCTCCAGCACACCTCCTCCTCTCTTTCATCACTGACCTCAGAGTCTGCATGGCTGTTTTTCTCACTGTTCCTACTCCTTGCACCACCACCAGTAAAGAAGAAGGGACAGAAGAAAGAAGAAACAGGAAGAAGATGGAGGAAGAAGGCTCCTCTTCCAGCTTCTTCTTAAAAAGTGATCACGGAGACATCTAATTGGCTCAGGCCCAGAAGTGGGTCTGGCTCAGAGCTGGGGAGAGTTGTGAGCAACTTCTTACAGGAGCCATCTTTACAGCTCCTTCTCTTTTACCAGAAAAGGCTGTCATGTCAAACCATGACACTAGTCTATATGGCATCTCATTCTCCACTCCCCTCTTTTTTATCTTTGGAGCATCCGAAGTTCAGAAAAAAACAAAAAACAAACAAACAAAATTATATGAAGTTTGAGGATGAAACAAACAACAGCAGATGAGAGACGTTCCAGCTTCCATCTTGTTGTCAGGAGTGCTAGGGTCAAACTCAATGTAACATCACAGGTCCTCAACAGAAGTACTGGGAGACATATGTACTCCAAAGGACATCAGTATTCAGAAGACTACACTAACACTGTAGCTGGGACTTCTGCACAGCCACCAGGAGACTCACACTGACTTCTACTTGAATAACTATTTTTCAAGAAAAGTCTTTTGTGCATTTGAGGAATTGAATTATTGGCCTGTCCTGTTCGAATGAAACAGAGGTACCATTGTCACAGAGCCGCTTTAAAAAAATTCCTAGACTGAAAGAAAAACAACTGGAGTCACAGTTGAATCAAAAGCAACAGAAGTTGTTGGGCTTGCATCCATTAGCTGGAGGTGAAGTGAAATAAACTCCCCAATCCACAGAGCTTTGTCAATCTCCTGGGAACTATACTCACCTCCAAAGCTATTAATAAATAAATAAAAGCAGTAAGCCTAGACCTCCCGCACCATTCTACTTGACATAGTAGTCCATACTTGGGTGGTCCAATTCGTAAACCAGTCTGTCTTTTATGACAGTGGAAAACACTAAATCATGCTTGTGAACACTGAATATAGTTTCCAAAGAGATAGGGAAAAAACGCTAGAATGTAAGCAAGACTAAAAGCAAGCTAAGTGCACAAGGATGGAGATGAATGAAAGAAGTCATTTAAAATTAAACTTGGTTTGGGCACGTCATAGCCCATTTTGATTCATTTTGGTACTTCCTAGTTCCCCCTGCACCCCTCCACGTCTTTTTTTAAAAGCAAAACGAAACAAACCAACAGCCAAGTTTATAACAACATTGGCCAGGATGATCCCCCACCCCCCACTACAGAACCTCAACAACTCCAGATCTGCCAAGTGTCAAACAGCTGGCATCTTTTGGAAAAAAAGATTGAAGTTCATGAAACCCCTTCTTACTCTTGCTGGCACACATTTTCCAGAAAAATTACTGTTGCTGAGGCAAAGTGCCAAAAGCCATGGTGATCCTATTCTTTTACCTTATCTTCAGGCTGCAGGTTGCACTGTCTCATTTCTCTACCACCGTAATTCAAATAAGGTTTTGCAATTCTCCCTAGAATAACCTACACCTGCAATATGGCAATGCAAAGTCAAAGCATCCCCAAGGTACATATAGAACAAACGTTCATTCCTATTTGCCTGTGGTTACATACTATTCTTGTTGGAAACTACACCACACCCAAGACACCAAGGACTCCAAGGTAGGACTCCAAGCTCACTTCCCACAACTGGAGCAGACAACAGAAAATTTTAACACTAAAACAAAACCTGATCTCAGTGCATTGCACGAGACAGATAAAGTTTATTGAGAGTTTATTCATTAAGATTATTGAGTTCAGAGCTTGACTTTGCAGATTAAGTGGGATTTATAACAGCAGCCCAGAGGGTCACAGACAACTTATATGAAGTCATGTGAGACTAAATACCACACAACTGACAATCACATATTTCCTTGCCTTTCAACTTTCACAATCATCTGAAGATCCTTGTGCTCCAAAGGCCTCACTTCAGATAAGGTCTCAGGTGCTTATGAGAAAGCTTCTTCTCCACACAAATTCCTGGTTACAAACACATTATCTGCAATTAGTAAGTCATATGATTCAATGACTTACATAAAAAGTCACCAATGAAGCAGAGCAGAATTTGGGTGACAGGCTTATCTGTTCACATAAATTTTACTAGGAAGATCAGGACTTCTCCTTCAAGCTCTTTGTGTTGGGGTTCATGTGTCCTCAACAAAAGGACAAAAATCAATAGCTTTTGCTACTTCACCAGAAAAAAAAATATGTACTTTCTGTTCAACACATCACATCATGCCAGATTAAAAGCATTAGTCTTGCTCCTGGCTTTTAACTTTGGTATTGAAAATTGAGAGATCTGGAAAGACATAGACTCTAACCACTAAACTTTATACTTAGGATGGGGTTGAGCAGTCTGACACATAATTGCAACTTGTATCGTTGCAAAAGCAAATAAGCAGACAGATGAAGAAGGGAAAATTTAAGTCAATGACATTTTCATGCAAGAGGCTTCAAAACAAATGAGGCAGCAGTTGACTACCATTTCTGAAAACACCATGTTACACCATTACCTTTATCACACTTAGACACTCCTGAAGCACTATCAGTACACAAGATGTTTACACAGAACTATAGCCTCACAGAAAAATCCTATTAAAAAGAAAACCCAAACCCGTAATAAAAAAGTTAGGAATATGAAAGAACAAACATGTATTATTTGCTTTTACTCTGTAGAACAGCTGATTCTCCTGCAGTGTGTAGTTTTAACTATTTCTCATTGATTTTCCTTCACATTTTTCCATATTATGACATACATACTACACTGTAATCAATCAAAATGCTGAAGGGACAGTAATAAACACAGTACGTACATTCTCTAGATATGTTTTGTATTGCATGTAAATATATACAGAATATACAGAATATCCTGCTCTCTATTTTATCAACTGTCATAAAGCAAAATAAAGCTTAACAGATCCATAGGCAGTTTTACTTGTTAGCAGTTTTAAGGATTTATGGCTGTTTTGGAAATCCCAGTAGTACACTAAAGTACATCTGATATTCAATTTTAATAGAGTACAATGTCATTTCATTGGAGTATGATGATACCCATCTACCTGAAAACACTCAGTTTAGCTCTTGACTGCGAAGATATTGAAGTGACAACTAACTACAGCCCATCTCATTTCATGTAATACTGTGTACATAAGTCTTTGCATTTTGTCTGGAATAAAAAGACCAGTTACAGAGATTCATTTTTGTCCTAAGGTCAGGTGCACAGAATATGAATTAGCTGTATGAATTTTACGTAGGCATGATTATTGTGACTAAATGTTCAAAACTCACCTTTATTGCAAAAATTTCTCCTCTTCAGATTAAACAAGAGAGAAGACCAGTTGAAATGTGACAATTTTTGTTGTATCCTCGGTCTTTTAAACATTTGTACTGGACAACTAATTTGAAGGAGAGGGTATAGTGAAATACATGGCAAGAGCAAATTAAGTTGTTTGGTGATATTCTGCAAGGAATTTCCTTTAAGAACATGCAAATGCTGTCTAAGAGACACTGTACTAACCCTGTGATCGGGCAGATATGACACGAACTACACCATCTGGCCTGCAGACAAGGTAAGCAGAACATGTTACTAATTAGGTCCAGTTAAGCACAAAACTCCTGTTTACAGTGAAGACTGAAGCTGTGTTTTGGAAACTAGTGAATCTTGAAAGTGTAAGGGAGGGGAAGCTCACCCAACAGAACTTTGGGTTCAACACCAACAAAGACACCAAACCTCTGGTAATAGCTGGGATCTCAGAAGTGGTTCTTTGCATCACTGACTCATCAGAACAAGAAGAAGAAGGCAGTAGCCAGCACAGACAAACAGCTTGGCTGATTTTAGTACTCAAACTAATTCACAAAACGACAAAAAATTAAACCTGAGTCTTCTGATCCTCATCCTGGGGAACACTAAGCATTATACCACCTTTTAAGGACACAGACACAAAGAAAACTTGTGTGCTCTACTTGCATATACGTTTTCAGCGCAACCAAGATGACTAGTGTCATTCAGCGGGAGAGACAGACATGTATGACAGAACTGTTATAACCAGCAGCAGTCTGCTGATCATTATTAAATGTACCTCTACTCATGTGTTAGAGCCTGCTTGCATTGACATGCACACACATGCACTTCAGACTAAGACTAGTTAATCTATCGCTATCTCAGGGCCGGAAAACAAAGCCTACACTGAAGAAAACTTACATTTTTTTTCCTTTCACGTAATCATCTCAAAGGCAGCTGCCTGATAAAACACTATTAACACAGTGAATATTTTGTTAATTTAGAAATACTAGTACAGCTAACTCAAGCATCAGTCCTAGACATGCTGTACTCTCTGCTGCTAAAACAGGACTTTCTGATAACACATGTTTACTGAAAGACGCAGTTAATGCATCAGCCCCTGTACTTCTCATGGAACCTTGCTAATAATAGTGAACAGGTCCAGAAGACTGGAGTCATTCGGGGTCATTTATCTAACAGTATTAAATAGATCAGGAATGTAGCAAAACGACTGGTCATGCCAGAACTCAGAAGTTCATATAAAGGTAACTAAGAACCTCCTGACTACGACGGCAAATGACAGGCAAACTGAGGCATTAACAGGAAAATGGGTTGCCATTTTAATACAGTTTGTGGGCACATTTTCCTCCTCAGTGATGATAGAGACTTCTTCACGCTCTATCCCGTTTCCACTTTCTCCCTTAACTCTAAAAGTTCCCTTTGTTTTTGACAAACTTACAGCATCTGGACTCTCAGACATCTAACACTGCATGGTTTAATACATTTGAACTCGTAGACTGTCATTACACTGAGAACACAAGAGCTTGTCTGCACAAAAGTTTCACTGGTACAACACATCAATACAAGTTAATTTTGCCTACCAATCTAAGCATAAAGGCATGTTTATCCCAGTCACTTTTCAGTGTAGCTTGATGTCCTCTCTAACATATATATAGCTGAAGAAAACCCCTGGTGTCACTAAAGAAAGGTGACTAGAAGGAATTCACATCTTACGCCAGTGCAAGTTTTTGGGCAAATTCACTCTTCCAGATCTAGATGCGCTAGAAAAAGATGTCCATCTTTAGAGAGCATATTCCAGCAATTTATTGTAAAGTATTCATATAATTACACTTGAATTTTCTTCAAGTAGGATTAGGTTAACTCCAACAGCTACATGTAAAACAGACATTTCTCTCTTCACTCCTTGATAAAACTGGTTTGAAACCAAACAAAAACTGCCTTCTTTGTGGGAGGCTTAGTCTAAGTTGGTTTCCTTCATCAAAACATTTTAAATATTTAGGAGGAAAAACTGCATAGGCTTATCAACAAAGATATAAATTATCAGCTATAGACCATTTGAACAAGATCAAAGTGTTGAGACTCTATTTTCGAGATACATTTCTGAAGTCAATTGTGCATCAATCAAATTTCTTGCACAAAAAACAAACAATTCTGTTGTATTTCATCACTTAAGTGCAACCCTTTCATAAATAAGCCAGGGATCCCTTCTGATTTTTATATTTAACTTAAGCAAGTTATTTTTATATATATAACTTAGGTAACTTGAAAAATTTGGACTAGTGATGCTGTGAGTTATGACATTCTATGAAGACGAAAATGCAGGACATCAATGGAGGGTAAATTTTAATTTTTACTCATTTCTCCCACACACTTTGAAAAGCCTCCAGATAGAGATGATACTTTAACACTGGAAATCTAATGAAGGCCAGCTTGGAAGGTCAAAATCGGAATAAACTGGTAATTTCAGGCCACCTTTTATGCTTTTTACCTGTGAACCATTTGTTCCATTTGTGCGTGAGCCTCTCTTCTGTGAGGAAACAACACAGATTCTTTCATGGTAAAACAGTAAAAAAAAATCCCCAGACTGAAGTAAACTAATCAAACAGGGAAAGAACAGGTATACAAAACCAGAAGGACATGTTGACTTTTAGATTTTTACTTTTACAATATACAATCACTCAAAATCACACATCATCTGTATGACTGACAGCAAAAAAATTGTCCCTTATTTTAAAAGAAAGTGATGAAATGCAGATGGCAGCTTATGTACGGAGCTGGCTGTTTCATAAACTGTAATTATGGTGGATCTGAAATGAATCACCTCATCCATTTGGAATACAAATGGGATTATCACTTGGCAATTTTGGTTTACATAGGATTGCAAAATATCTTGCCCATCTCCACTCTTTGGCAAGGCAGGGGATTAACAATGAAATATAAAGGAAGGCAGAGCCTAGATTGTCTTTTATTTACAGAAGTGATAAGTTAACCACTGGAAAGATAAAACCTACTTAAGCAATCAATTCTTCTCACTGACCTCATGCTTAGGCACTGCTTGGAATGAGATCAGCTTTGGAAAAAATCATCCATAATTGAAAACAAATTGTGGCAATGCATAAAAAAAAGATAACATCAATAACTGACCTTATAGCTTCAAGATAGTTTCCTAAGCTCTGTGAATGCCTGAAGCTTTCCTAAATAGGCAGCCAGTATCTAGTGACATACGTAAAACCACTTGCCAGACTGTTGTCCGGTGCACGTCATCTCAAACAGTGGATTCGTTTGTTAAAAGGAAATAAAATTAGGTATACTGTGCTCATTTTAGCTCTGCAAACTACAGTGAAATAGAACTTGCTATGAAGTCCATCGTACACCACAGAAAACACATAGCTAAGGATCATGGAAATGCATATAATTATCACTCAAATCACCACTTACACGACACGATATTAGGGTTTGTTACACACAGGCCAGTAATGACTTAGTTACTCAGCATTTGCTTGTGTACTTACACTCAGGAGACTATTTCAGAGGTAAACAATGAAAAACAACCCAAGTTCTAAAATTGGTATTTTAAAGCCCAGAGATTTGGTGATGACACCACTGTTGGGGGTAGGGAGAGGTACCACACAAAGCATAAATGCACATTATACTTTAGCAAGGATGTTGACTAAACAGTTTGTAGAACTAGAAAAAAACAATTCATCACTGATTCCAACCAAAAGACAACCTGATTTCTTCTATAACTTTGGATGAGCACCTTGTTAACACAAATAAGTCAAAACCACCTGGATCACTAGAAAATAACTTACTTTGGACACACAGGCATGGCCAAGAACAAAAAAAAAAATTAGCTTTAAATCACTGCAAAAAAAAAATTCCCTAAAAGCATCCAAATCCAATTTTCAACTATGACTCATTCATCCCATTATTATTTCTAGTTTCATTCAGTTAATCATCCGTTGCCATTTGCATCATGGCAGAACAAGTACAGAAATTCTATACTTCTGCTTTGGCAGTATTCTGCATCTATTCTGGATGACTATTGAGCTGAACAGTAACACTGAATTTGGCTCAACAATTTCTTACATAGATGAGATGCTTGCCAAAAAAAAAATGCACACTCATGTTTAGTCACCATCAAATAAGGAACTGGATCTGCAGAAACAGAGAAAAGTGGTTGTTTAAGAAACTGCCATCTTACCACTTTCTCCTTATAAGTCCTTGCTATAGCAATAGGGCAATTTAAGTCTAGGTTGCCTTTGCCTCAGACTTATCTGCCATTGATCTACTTGCCTGTTTTTAGCCTTTGTCATTGTAACTGGAAGCTGGAAAGCATGACCCGAGTGTACACATTGTACTGATCTCTACCTGAGACTAAAAAGAGTTTCACAGAACCGTATAGCACACCAGAAACTCGACAATGACATTACTGGAAACCCTAGAAAGCTAGAGAGGGTGAAAGAAGCTGGTCACTTTCCAGACAACTGCTAAATGAAGGAAAGAGGGCTGCAACCATAAGATTTAGTATGAGATAAGGTTCAAATGCTACAATCCCTGGGCTAGGTGTAGAGTACACATCTGGCCATGCAAGCTAGTTTCTGAAATGTCAACTTAAAACACCAGGCTGTAAGTAGGAGAAAGACAGATACTATGTCAACAGCTTGTTGTTTACTGCATTATCTTGCACTACTCTTGGATAGATACAAAGTAATTCCCTTACTTACTGGGAACAGAACTATGTTGCATTATTTTTCATTTACTAGAAGATAAAGATTCTGATTACTGCAATACAGCAGATGCAGAGTAAAGTTTTGGGACATCAAAAGGTGCTAGAGATCTCACACGTGAAGAAATACAATGGAAAACAAACCAATTAACACTATCTTTTTGGAAAAAGGTTTTTCTCCAATGGAGTTCTATAACTAGCCAGGACAGGTTTAGTACATCTTGCTGCCTTCATTTTAATGCTGCTACTGGACAATTCTGAAGCTGACTTCAGCTCAGAGTTCAGGAAATTTGCTTTAATCTTGGATTGCACATGGCTACATGGACAAAAAAATCCAATTCTCCCTCTGAAAGGACTACTCAGATACAAAAGAAGGTGTGATCCTGCTTCTAGCAGCATTTTCATCTATCTCCTAAAGTGAATACCAACCTGAAAGGCTGATTGGAATTAGCAGGAATTTAAAGTTGTTTGGTTGTTTTTTTGTTTTCAAATCCATGCCTTTTTTGTGTGGGGGGTTTTCTGGGAGGCGGGGGTGCTGGAGAGAGAAAAAACCTGATCTGATTACTTGAACAACTTACAGACAACAAATACAGAACGCCAGAAATGTACTTCCCACTGTGCCCCTCCAGGAAAATAATCAGGTGGTCAAAAGTGCAATCTTGGGCATCACTGGCAAAGAACAGGTAATCAGAGAAGAAAATCGTGCTAGCACCACAATCATTCAGTCACATTTTAAAGAAATTTTATAAAGTTCAATCTTTTCAGTACTTTGATAATAAAACAGTAAAAAAGTGAAAATACTTCAAAGCAGTGAGTTTTATTAGAAGACAGTTTCTGGTCTCCTCTGTAATATCTGAAAGATATAGATGAGCCAATTAGACAGCTAGGAGAGCTGTTAAAATTAATACATAATGACATCCTATTTCAACCAAGGCAATAAATCGCGCATAAAGAAACTGGTTTAGAAAAGGAAGTAAGCACCTTAAGTAGTACGTTGCCAAGGGATGTATGACATTTATGCACAGCCAGAGAGTGGTAGGTTGCTGCCACCTTTTGGTTACAGATTGCTGTGAAATTACATTTGTACTTAAAAGGCACAAACACAGGAAGTGTACAGTGACACTGGATGCCGGTACCTCCGAGAGCAGTGGGGCAGGGCAGGGACATCATTTATGCTTTCATTGAACCGTAGAGTGTATGCCTGCATGACTTGACATCTACTTACCATCTTTTGGCTTAAATATCTTCATCTATTGCTGAAATCAGCTCCCATTGGAATACGTGTAATAGTTACTAGATTATGAATATCTCCCCTAAGATTCAAATTAACAAATTTATCCGTCAAGAAAAAATTTAAAACTGAGGATTCTAAGGGGACAAATACATCAGAAACTACAACGTGCAATTTGTACAGCTTGCAGATTACCCAGATGAGGCATTACCCAAGATAACACTTTTGTTTTGCATTTTTCCTGCACAATAATTCACTTCTGAACAACAATAACTGCAGTTTAAAACAGAGGCCACCTTTTATCCCCAATTCAACTCTTTGAAATTTTTACAGGATATACTGAACTTTGATCTTCATCTGTTCATTTTTAAAAAGCTATTTCTAACTAGTCAATGAGAAAAAAACATGCAAAAAAAATTAGAGTCACCATAGTTTTTAACTCAGCAGTCTATGTTTTAACTTGAGAGACTATGTATGAAACATGTGAGCGAACAAAGTTAGACAGTTTTACCCATGAGGAAGGTATTTCCTGACTGTGAGATCTGACTGTAATATAAATCCACAGCTTTCAAGTCTATGGCAAACTCTCAACAACTATAGAAGGAAGAGCTACAATGAAACTAACAGATGAGCACAAGACTAGATCTTCCAATCTACTGTTCTCCCTTCCTAAGGATATATAACCCCATCAAATTTCATCTGAATCAGGCAGCACATGTGTCCAGTCAGCAAGGACAAGAAATTCACAGATTACTGCACAGCACAATGAAAAGGCATCAATCAGTCCCACATGATGGCTCAGAGTTATGGAGGCAGGGCAAAAAATTTTAATAAGTAATTACACATGAACTTGCTCACTGTCAGCAGAACATCTCTCGACATCCTTTTATGTTTCCCCACCTCCCCATGTTTAAAAAGAAAGAATCCAGCTGCAGGCAACTGCTAATTAAATACTTTGGCTTTCAGCTACAGTTGCTATATGCACACATCTGCTATGCTATAAACACTGTTTTAAGTGCAATTGACATATTTTCCATGCTTTAGGAGTGAATATTTATGACATGAAGAAAGAAATCACAAGCAAGGTCCAAATGCCAGTCTTGTAATCACTAGAAAGCAAAAACTGCAAAGTGTTTAAAATTAAAACTGTTTAAAAACCCTCTTTACTACCTAAGGGCAGTCTTTAGTCTCACATTCCGTTGCTTTGCTCCCAAGACAATACATTTACTATTTTTTTTGGCCTTGAAATTACATAAATCCAAAGATATATTTCAGCGCCTAGACACGCTTAAGTGGCTCATGTTGAGCATTTTGGCTAAAATGAATCACAAGCAACATCATGCTCCATTCTTCCTGATTTCACAATCTGGGCTTAAGACGATGCACTTCAACAGGGGTAGACAAATATCCATAGCAAAGCCCTTCTAAAGTCAACAAGGCATTGGTCAGACTCCATATTCCTGTAAAAACCTCACTGAGCTATGTGAGCTTAAACATAATATGGATGGAACAAGCCAAAAAACCATGACTGAGCAACGATATTCAAAGGAGATCTCAGAGTTTGATCAGTGGCATTAAATGTCTAGTACTATTACATTTGTTTTGGACTGTAAAGTTGTTGTGGAATATTAGTACTTGAGTATTTTATAAATTCCTTTGGAACTACTGTGAAACATTTTTCATACCTTTTGGTGGATATTGTTGAAAGCAGGTTTTCTCACAAGCATTACAGGAGGAACATTTCCATTTAGATCCACCTATCTCCCTAAATATAGTAAACATTCTCCCTAAATACAATGCAACTATAAGGTTAAATAAATAAATAAATAGCTTGCCACCAAACACAAAACAACCCCACTGAACAAATCATCACTGACTACATTTTCTTGTTTTCTTTAGTCAGGACTACTGATTGTGTCAAAGCAGATGCAGTTCTTGATAGTAAATATTTAAGGGGATCTTATATCCTCAACTGAAGACTACAAACACGGGCAAAATACTAAGACAAGAAGATACTAAAATTTGAGAAAATTTTTGATCAGCATCCAGCAGATAGCACTTAAATCTCCTGTAAGCAAGCCAATCCAAGAGCATGCTGACCAGTAATTATCTCTGGTCTGGGATGAAGTAAACAGATTTCTCGTATTACTCTTTGTTGCTCTACTACCAAGGAGGATGTGTATGAGTAAAAAGGGTCATTTTTAGAATTAGTAAAAGCAAATTTGAGGTACATCTGACAGCAAAATAGCACTGGACTGAAATAATAGGCCAGAACACTGCTTTTCTTTATGCCTTAAAATATTGAAAAAAAGAAAAGAAAAAAAAAAGCACAGAACTTTAGCAGAGGTGTCTAGATCACTGCTCCTTCCTGTCTCTTGCTGAGCACAGCATTCCTAACTCTCAGCCTTCAGCAGTTACCAGACTCATGGGTAGCATTTCCTTCTTCCTCTCTTGTTCCAAGTCTGCATGAGACTACATCCACTCCTGGTCTGGGTTACTCCAACAGGACAGCTCAGCACATTAAGCCTCGTGGGTAGACACACAACTCCTAATTTTACTCTCACCCCTAAAAATGACGGTAAGATGCTAAATTTTGGAATTGGTATATATTCTTGAATCATTTAAGAAACTACAGATAAAAGTACTTTAAGATGAGTTTGCATGACAAATTTTGAAAAATTAGTGCATGCAAGACTTACAGGTACACGTGGAACTTTACTTTGGTCCACTTCTGTACTTGGCACTACAGTGTGCTATAACACAGTGTAAAGGGATACTGCTGAAATACAGTAGGAAAGCTAATTCTCAACATTGCATTTTCAGTCAAAATAAAAAAATGCAGACTGCAACACTGGTCTATGCTCACCACCAATTTCTTACCTGGAAAGAGTAAGTTCACAGCTTCTGTCTCCTGGAACCAATGTTCAGCTTTAAACACAAAACATAAATCTCTCACTTCCTTCCCTTCTGGGAGATAACCGGAGATTTGACAGCATATCTATTTGGTTTTTTCTAGTTTGTCAGCTATATTTGGAGAAATATACAGAACAGATGGCTTAAAAAACCCCAAAAATCTCTTTCCAGGAGCATGAGGTTTTATTGTTGGTCAGATTTTAGTTCACCCTATGTTAAAAAAAAATATATATCACAGTGAATATAGTAGTGAAGCCCTTTGGCACTGTGACAGATTCACTTCTCGTAATTATGCTCAATTCTTCTAAGCACTAGTAGATTACAGCTGTATTAATATAAGCATTCTTTCTTTTAGTTTTATTTGGTTTACAGAATTGCAAGCACATAGAATTTTAGAAAAAGGGGCCTTATTGAAAAGGCACGAATAAATGGATCATCTTGATTTTAAAATACTTGTCCCATGATATTGCTCAAACCCTAGTGCAGGTGGGGTGCTTTTAAAAAAAAAAAAATCAAAAGTTTTTTTAAAAAAGTCGAAGCAACATAGTTTACCAAGTAGTACTCTTTGCTTGGGATAAGTAAACACTAGGATAATTAACAGATCTAAAGGCACCTTTACTTGACTAAGAAAATCCATGTGATATTAAGACCGTCTTTTGCTGCTGGAATGTTTTGTTTAGAATACCTTGTTTTAGGGATTAAACTGCTTATTTTACTTTCAGAGCCATGTACATATAGCAGCTATTCACAGAGTGTCTACTCAACAACTTAAAGTGACTGCAAAAAAACACAAATTCAGATGCTTTTTTAAATCCAACTTCCCATACTTATGTTAAACTCATACATAGGTTTAAAGTGTCAAGGCAAGTAAGCATTAAGTGGAGATACATCCATTTCAGAGTGAAGTATAAAGTAACACTGGTTTTCTACAATAATCAATTCAGATGCTGCACTGAAAAGCTGAAAGGAACATAAATCAACCCCTTAAATTTCTATTACTAAAACAAATACAAATTTAAACAGAATTATTCTATTTGTTCCCAAATGAAGCTAGTCCAGATTTAATATGTAATTTAAACTGGAAGCTGCTGATATAATTACTTAACAGACTACCAGTATCAGGGAAAACACACAGTGCTGCATATTATGCAATTTAGCTAAAATCTGGAGGGGAGCAGAAAAATCACAGTAACTTCAGCTAAACTTGTATGTAATATCACTATTAGGAATGGACTGATCCGTAGATAGAATGAGATCTCGTTTCAAACAATTGGCTGTATGCTATGCTCAAATGCTAGGGAGTCTTCCCAGACAAGAATTTTCATCCATTTCAGCAAAAGGCAAAGTTGTTCTTTTTTCCCAAAACAGCATTCTTCACTCAAAAATCCTATCATTAAGCTTTAGAATTCAAGTCAATGCATTCCAAAAGGACTGGTGACTTTGGGCGCAAATATTTGCGTGCACTGCAACTCCTGAAAACTGTGACTTTCAAAGGGCTTGATTCAACACTTCTCCGTAAACATGTACTAGAAGTAAGATAAACCAAGGCACCCACAAACACATTTGATATTTCTGAAAACCTTTGCTGGGGAAAATAAACACTCCAGCTGTGAAGGAAGGAATTCTGTAGCTATTTGATTTTTTTTTTTTTTTTTTTAATGTTCTGAGAAAAACAGGAAGAAATCTCTTATGTTACATTCTGAAAGAAAGCTCACAATCATTCAAAATAGGTGGGACTAATTATTACATTAACGCTTTTCAAGCATTACAATAATAAGATTTTTCTTTCAGACCAAAGCATCAATGCCTCCCAGCACACTGTGCCAGTTCCACGTATCTGCTACTCTAACAAAACTTGAATTCATCTAGACACCCATAAAAAAAGAGCAGAGCTTTACAGACATGACTGTCATTTGAACGAAAACTCCACCGAGTAATCACACAATTGTAGAATACAAACAACTTTCAAACATTATGTTACAACAATTCGAGGTAAAAAAAAATGACTAAAGTCCACTTACCTTTTGACTGCTATGGAAAAAAGTTGCATTAATTCTATCTATTTGTTCACCGATGTTTTGAATTTAAACTGATTTTTTTTTTCCATGGCTGAAGCTATATCATGAGAACATCAGACAGCACTTTTCTCAAACCCAAGAAACGTCAAAGTTTATGTGAACAACACATGACTTCTGCATTTTAAAAAGGTATCTTTAAAAACTTAATTGAAATGTTACAATTTTGAGGCTAATGAGGTTTGTTTGCTTTGTTTTATTAGAAAAAATACTCAGGCAAGGTCTACAATCATCTGTCAATTATAAATGACTTACAAGAAACTCATGAAGCAATAAAATTAAAAAAATACAAATACAAACTATATCTGAAACACTTCTATTTGGCAATTTTATAACAAATTCAAAAAAAAAAAGAAACGAAGATTACGGATTACTTTATAGGTACAGAAAAAGCAGTAGGTGAAGTGCTCAAGCAAAAAAAAAATCCAAAACACTGCATTTTTTTTAAAAAATAAAGTCACATCACTACAGATTTTATGAATAATACCCTTATTAAACAACCATTCCAGAACATCTTATATTAGTGGTGCTTTTAATCTGCACTTCATTTCGTTTGATAAGATTTTTTTTTGTGTGTATATAAGTAACATTTTTTAACCCATTGGAGCTAAGCAAGATTCTCGTGTCAATACCAATGCAGAATGCATCTGTATGGTATAGGGATATGCTCACTTCTGCAACCAAAGGGTTACTTTAAGTTTTATTTATTTAATAAAAATTTAGTGTAAAAACTGCTGGTTATTAGTTTCACTGTAGTAAATTCCTCCCCAATAAGGAGGACTAACTCTGCAGTTTGACTGCATATATCCATACAAATTTTACATATTAGTTCCTTCCAATAGTAAGGAAAAACCTAATTTCATGTTCACTATTAGAAAGGAGCGCCATGAATTAATTATGGGTACTATTCATCCCCCTAAGATTTCTGGGAAGGATGTTCAATGTATTTTTGTTCTTACAACAGATATTAACAGTAGTATATAGTCCCTTAGGTATGTAAAAGAAGATTTTTTTATTGTTAAGGAAGGTGCTTTTTAAAACAATTCTTCTGGCAGCACTAGTGAATTACAATATCCTTCAATATTATTTCTACCATAATATATACATTTTAACTTTCATGCCTCTAGAAAAACATCTACAGTACATTTCATAATATAAAAATATATTACAAATCTGCTGAAATATTTACAAGCAATGTCCTATTATCTATATGCAACATTTTTGTCTCCATACAAAGACTAACAGGTTAGACACATCTCTATTCGTCAGTTAAAAAAATCCATGTCTTCTTGCTTATTAAGCAAGAAAATGATTTTACTTTCCTTTTCAAAGCCAACTTTGGTGCATAAAGGATTGAATTTCTAGATTATTTTTTTGTAAAAAATACCATTTTCTTTACATCTAGAAAAGATTAGGCCAAATAAAAAAAGTATACTTTACAAGTGAACAGGGATCCTAAAGGGTCAAAAAAGTAAAATAAAACACCAATTATACTAACTGCTTAAGTAAAGGTTTTTCAAAAACCGTCCATTGATACAGATCACATAAAAGCAGATCTCATTAACACACTATACTACTCCTGAAAAGGGGATCAGACATACTGCAACACTCTTAACATCTTTAAACCGTACTATATGTATTCATAGTTGACTGGAAAAGACAAGCATTCCATCAACATTTGTTTAAACATTATAATCCAACATATTTTAAGGATCTGCAAAAGGACACGCGATTACAAATGACAAATGATTACTACCCACCATATTCAAAGGGCAATAGGATATTCCCTTGGTAGCTGTTTTACTGTCTGGCAGTGTTATATTTAGTTTACATTGACAAGAAGCCTAATAGCTTGTTAACAGTTGTCCTGGGAATTGTGAGTAAATGGTGACGGTTACTTTTTCTTTCCATCAAATATAAACTACTGTATTCACTAAAGAAAAAAGCAGCTTATAGAAGCATGCATGCAAAGCCTTTTAGTTGTTCCACTAAGTTGCCAGAAGAGTGTTTGCTCAGTCTCCCACTGTACCATTCCATGAAAATGTGGATATACAGTAATATATTAATATATTCCACGGAAGCATCAACTTCATTCACAGAATGTTTACACTAAGCATAAATATTTATCTAAGAAAAAAAAAAAGGATGGGATTTGACTAATGTGCAACTTTATTTCTAAATCCATTGTCAGTGACTAAGACTGCAGGCATTTCCACTTGCTTGGTTTTTACCTCTTCAACCTCTTCTGGGGCATTGTTCTGTAAAAGAAGATAGTACAGTTTTACATAAAGACACCGAGATGTAAATTGGAGTCAGCTAGAGCAAACTATGAAATCATGACTATATAAAATCTGCTTTCATTGCATTTGATTAAAACTGAAAGACACTTTATATAAACCCACATTAGCGTATACTTCAAATAATTATTTGAAACTTTCTACTGGAGCCACCATTTTACCATGACATTAACAGCTGTCACTGCACTCCCTTAATCACTTATTTCCCTTGCAAAGTTTTAGAACTTTTGTTATCTTTGGTTTCCCACAGCTGGTCTCAAGGCTCTTTTTAATCACACAACAATCTACACTGCTACTGATCTAAATTTTATTTGGGGGAAGTAGAAAGGGTTGCTCTTTTTTCTCCAAGGACTTAATCCTAAAGATCACCACATTTTTATTTTAAAACACTACTTTTTCCTTTTCAAATCAATCTATTCTATCAAGTTCTGCAAAAGTATTCAATATAAAGATGATTAACACCTAAATTAGATTATAAAACAGTCACTGCATTAAGCCATTTTAAAACACACAACCCAGTTTCCTCATAACATTTTAATGGTTTACTGTTAAAATCAGAAATTCATATAAAGTAAGTATTTTAAATACTTACATTGACACAAAGCAGATACAGTAAAATGATTTATTTTTATATTGTAAACCAAGTTTTCATTAATTTGATTAGTGAAATACACTAAATATTAAAGGTGAACTGAAAAGCTTATCACATATCAAGACCTCAAATTAGTGTTCTAGTTACTCCTTTAGACATTAGGTCACCGGATATTAAGGAAGAAACACAGGAACACTGAACTTCTGTTACGACAGAAAACCTTTTTTTTCCTTCAACCATTTCAATGAATTTTTAAAATAAGCCCATAAATATGTATCTTTGTGCATTCAAAAGCTTAAAGGGTGACTTAAGCATTTCAGATTACCTTTAAAAACTGTACACACAGAGAACTGTGGGTACTGACAATTACATGAGCACACTAATAAAGGGAGGGGAGGGGGAAAAAATCAGGAAAATATTAGAAACAAGATGGATTAGAAGCCAATCTGAAGTCCTAAAAACACAAATGTGAATGCAGCTTAAAGACACGTAACATGTACTGTCCCCTTCTGTCCCCCTCTAAAGAATCTTGTTTTAAAAAAATAATAGTACTTGTATACAAGTACAGGTTTCAAGGTAATACTATTTGTATTACAGTTGAATATCAAATATGTAAAGATAAATTTGGACTTTAAAAAAATTGGTATACAAACCAGTATGTGATCTTAACAGAAGTGATCTTTCAGGATTCCACTGTATGTACCTCCTTTACTAGAATTTCTGTACACCAAGCACAAAAAAGTAAAATACACTTGGTAAATACACACATTCCCCATTTCTCAGTAACTAGAGTTCAGTTCAAGAAGTTAAGTAATTCTGAAACAACTTAAGACCTCAGAACTTAACTCCTGGACGCTGACACGCTCAAGGCTCCCTGGTCTGGTGTACAACGCATTAGCAATCCTGATCTTCCAACGTCAAAAAGTTAAGTGAGGCTTAAGACTATATTTAAGTAAAGGAAATTTTAAAATTAGCACATTACCTGTATATGTTTGGGTCCAGAAGCAAGGCAGTATCTTTTGGTAGTTTTGATAAATGAACTACTTTAGTTTTTAACTGATGTCGCTCACTTTCATTTACCCACACATCAGGCAGGCTATGAATAAATAAATAAAATAAAAATATTCAAAAAAGATCAACTGTTTTTCTTACCATATAATTATGTGGTAAACTATTACATAGGAACTTTTTAAAATAATCTTCACATTTCACTGGTTAAAAAGCATCTTCACTGAAGTGTGGAAAAAGACAGACAATCTTTTACGCATTATACTTCAGTTTTTCAAGATCTCAGTGTTTAAAAGATACTAAACCATTTAAATTACTCCAGAAGAATACTGAATCAAACATACAACAATAATGGCACTATGTTCTCAGTTTTAACAATTTTATGTCAAAATGGGTAGCAGAAAAAGAAACCCAGATCTTTGAAAATAAGTAAAGGCCAGAATACGCTGCAGGCACTGAGCTTCTAGTTATACCCATTTGCTTGCTCCAAGTTCAAAGCTTTCAGTTTCAAAATACTCCAACTTTGCTGAAATTTATCTTTTGATTATCTTCTAAGGAAATTCTGGCAATCACAACAAAATATTTTGGCTGTGTAATAATTCTCATCATTAGATGGAATAAAACCTGGTCTTTATACATTAAAGGGAATTGTTGCTTCCGAGTCCCTTGCAATGAAACTTGGGGAAGAGGGCTGGAGATAACATCCGCAACTGATCTGTGCTTTGTACTTTAATTGCTTGAAACCAAACACGTCTACTTCAGAGTGGCTTATTGCACTATTGCATCAGGGTTTTAAGGCCCTGCTGAGGTTGTCGGCTAACGCATTAAGAGAGGCACTGGGCTTGCAGAGGTCATTGGTGTCTTACTGAAATCTCACTTTCCTGTCTCCTACCAAAAGGTGGCATTTGACCAAGGCTGTGCAGAACAAAAAAGTGATCAATTTCTTTTTTATAACCAGTAATAGAAGCAGAAAGAAAAACAAACCAAATCTCCAAAAGGGAAAATAACAAGAAACAAACTCAATACCAAACAATTCTATGAGATTATTTTCAGCCCACAGTCTTTTTTTTTTTAAAATTACACGACCTAGGAGCAAAAAAAAACCCCAAAACTTCCCCAATCAGAAATTAAGAGCTTGTAACTAAGAATTCCAATATTTCTAAGCAAGTTTCAAATTGAGAAGCGCAACATTAAAGACTATCTAAACCAAACACAGGCGGACAGGGACCACCCAGGAAGCAATCCATAGATCTACTATGGCTTAGTAAGGATCATGAACGGAGAAAAAAAAAAGTCATAAAACTTTTTTTTAAATAAAGAAAAAAAAAAAATCAGGATTTTTTGACAAGCAATATTTGTAAATCATTTTTAGTAGAAGCTATATGCTGAAGATGCAAAACGATGAACAGAAAATAAGCAAACTTTTCACATGCAAGAACTATTTGAAACATACAAAAAGACAACTCAGTTAACTAAGAACTATTATAACAAAGAAGAAATTCCTGCTCTAAAAAAATAGAACTTAAAAGTTATTTCCCTCTTGTATAGGAAATTGTTAAAGACTAGTATCTACTTTTCCTGAAAAAAAAAAAAAAAAACCCCACAAACAAGCCAACCAACCAAAACTTAACATACAGGTAACCTTCATCGATTTAACATTTTCTCAAGATGACTCAAGGGTAGAAAAAGTTAACTTATTATTACTAGTCTTCCATGAAACACTGATGAATAGCTCAGCACAATGGGAAGAAATCATCATGACTGCATTCAAATTTTCTGAAGGGTGAGTACATAGCGGGCACATATAGCATAGCGTTATGGCTGCTACCTCATGAGCGTAATATACGCTGTGCAAGACATGACGGATGACATGAACCATGCTACCTCACATCTGCTATTCTTAATTGTAATAATCAAGATTAAATTGAATTTACCAAGTACTCAATTAAAAACTACATCATTCAGTGCAGAAAATATATCCTCTATTTAACCCAATAAAGATGCAAGAAGTACCAACATAAAACACATTCTTCCTATGACCTGACCAAACAAATCTACATTCTATTGGGGAATGCATTAACATAACTGAATAACTTGTCTTCTCTAACGCACAGACTGTAACATTGGATTAATCTATATCAGTAAGAAAAAAAATCATTTGACTGTGTATTAGGAAAAAAAGTACTCTGTTTTTTCTTCTTATTTCCTTTTCATGTTTCTACAGTTTTATACGATTTTTAATTACATTTCCATATAAAATGCATTATAACTGTCATAATCAGTAATACTGTAGTGAGAATAATTTCAGAATGCTGTTACGTATAGTATTACCAGTTGTCCTAAAAGGAAGCAAAGTAGTACACTTTTTACTAGACTATTTTATTCTCTTCCAAACTGAACTGAAACTTGCAGTCTACAAGTGCTGCAATGAGCAGCAAAAGCTACAGACGCTTTAAAATTTCACCAAAATGCCAAACATTGCTGCAGATCATGTAACAACCCCAGCCCTCTGCAAATTAAATTTATAATAGATTCACATTGTTAGATTTACATTACTGGACGTGATTAATTTGGAACATTACAAAAGTGAGTTACTTCCACCCACTTCCTCAAAGCAGAGGTAAATTTCTGTTATGCTAAGGCTTTGCATCACCATCCCACTCATATCACTTAAAAGCAGAACTGAATTGAAGAGATCTTCTTGTTGGAAAAGTTAATTGCATTAACTATGATATTCTTACCTAATGATTTCTACCAGTTTATAAAAATATCTGAAAATTCCTTTTAAGAAAGAGTCTCTAAGCCTGCACATCCTACCTAATTGCGCAGGCGTTCATCTTAGTGGGAACTGCATGTCCCAGCAACTTCCTTCTTGAAGTGAACTAAACGTCCCAGTAACTTTATCTGTATGAAGGTGTATGGACCCAAGAAATAAGTTCTATTATAATTATTCTTACCTTTAAAAGGAAAAAGTAGTTAATTGTCTTAAAACTATGGAAGACATAATTCATACAGGTACTGCCTCTCCTAAAACCACACAGCTTACTGCTCTCCTACAGCACAGTGGAAATCAAATACTGATTCTACTTTTTCACATTAGTAAGATGAAAATATTTACATATAAATTCTTCTTTGTGCCAGAAGAAAGAGATGAGATTTCAGATACCTCAAATAAGTAGATAGCTTATTTCAAAAGCACACTTACTACTTAATATGCCCCAAACCTACTCAAGGGCAGTACCTTCAACCTGTTATTACACACAAGCATACTCATTTGGAATAAGACAGAAGTTTAAAGGAAAGGGGGGGAAAAAAAAAAAAAAGCACTGAAACATGCTGGAAGGGTATTCCAAGCTTCAGTGAGAAGCTCCAAAGAAGCAACAATAAGAGATGGATACCTTAAATGACCAACTGCGGTTATGATACTGCTAAATTTTGGTACCTAGGCAAATACTGTAGTTCTTGTAGTTCTACTATTACACCAATGATTGTAAATTTTTCAGTACCTGAAAGTATTTCAGGATCATGATGAATCAGTGAGTAAAACCAAGTTGTCTTAGTGATAAACTCCCTTATGTATATGGCTGGCAAAACCGAACTGAGCTGCCCATTCAATAATTAGAGAACATTGTTAATAATATCCATAGTGACAAAATGTGTCAACAATACAGTTTCAAATTCACCTGGACTGGTATCAAAATCTAAAGACTGGAAATCTGAAGTAAAAAACAACTAAAGCATTGCTTATTATTTTTTAAATTTACTTCTAGATTACTTTTTTTAAAACACAATTTAAAAACATTAAATATTCAAAGGCATAACATAATTTAGCTACAGACAGTTCATTTGCCCCACTGTAAATCCTTCCCCATTTAAACCCTGTATCATGACTAGCAATATACTCACATGTCTTCTGGTGTCCAGTGAAGCAAGAGTTTTATTTTTCCAGAATCTTCTTTTCTTTTAGCTATTACCTGACAATAATTACATAAATCGTAATTAAAACCAAATCTGTAGATCTTTTGCTCAAAAATTGTTGTTCTTCATGTTCAATTGTACATCCATAAAAGGCAAATTTTTTTTTATTCTTTTAAAGCGATATTAATTCTATATATAGAGTAGTGATATGTATATTCTACCAAGTCATTCTTGGTAAGGTTTACTATTTTCCTTTGTCTACTCCAAAAGTTTTCAAGAACATACTCTTCTACAAATATGCTTGTGTTGCTCCACAAGATGTCTACAGTAGATGTGAGAACCTGATGCAGTTCATAGTTTAATTGTGGAACAGCATAAGAATAAAATCTTGTCTCACAAATGCACTGAAATGTGGACACGCTGTACATCTAACTTCCCAGCTAACTTTTACCCGTTCCCTTTCAATATCTAAACCAAGCACTGAAAGAGGCAACAGCAAAGGCTCATTGAAGGCATTCATGGAATTACAGAGATCATTTAATGCATATGTAATGGGGACCCTTAATGTTGTAGAGGATACACTTGCTACTATTGTTATAGGAATGACAAATCAAATTACATGTCAAAGACCTGTTGACAAATGGTAAGAGTTTATGTAGAACATATGTACTCTGCTGGTAAATATCCAAAACAAAAAGTGAGAGCTCCTTTCTCACAGAGAACAAAATTAGGTACAGGACCCTGAAGCCAGACTCCCTCCCTTTAGGCAAGACGAAGTCAGAAATACACAGAAAAGTTTACAGGTGACATTTTAAAATTTTAGCATTTGGACACAGTAAACTAGCTATACCCGAGTTAAAAGTTACTCTCCACAAACTGCTTTTTATCCTTTCTAAAATAAGAAAACCATAAAAAATATACAAATCACAGACGTCTATTACATCTAAGTACTAGTTAAACCTGGGGTTGCCTTCCCCATGATAGTAATCATATTGATCATATGAACAATAGCATTGCTTCTGTGGGAATTACAGTATTTTATTATATTTACACTGTGACTCCAGAACCTCATAGATCATCACCTCCATTCTCCAAGAGGGGAAAAAAGGTACAAACAAACTCTGACATCAGCAATTTCTCATTTTCAGGAATATGCAGTACAAAATTTGGGAATCTACTCTTTTACCATTACCACATGGGAAAAAAAAAGAGATGTTTGTAAAAATTCAAGAAATGAAACACTGATGTATAAGAAGAGATTCAGGGTACAAAATTCAGAGCAAGTCTTATACTGCCTGAATGATACAGTTGCAAGTACCATCTGAGCCCTAGTAACATCTTCAAGCAAACAGTCATGAACTAAGGACTTGAACAAGATTTCGCACATACAAAAGTTCAACAGGATTGAAAAGTAATTTTTAGTAATAAAAAATCCAAATTTTTTGTAACAAGAGAGCTAATCATATATAATACATGAAAGTTATGAAAGCTATATCTAGGATTCTGTCACACAGAGATATCCTTGTATCCAAGGTGAATTTTGCAGACTTTCTCCTCATGTCATCAGCTAATCTTGTCTCCACTAAATAACCAACTCAGAATCTGATTAAATTCCTTTGGTTTTGACAGAGATGAAAGATCCTCTCTCTGTATATGGAACAAGCTTAGCTTTGTTTAATATTAAGTAGCTTTCTCTTAGGATACAACAGAAATTTGGTATCTGTAGCTGCCATTGCTTTCTCCCACATATATTTTGAAACAGACAAATTTGAAGACATTTTCATAAGAAGGCACAAAATGTATCCACTTTTAGCACAAGTAGTGCAGTAAAAAAAATTTAACATATCCTAGGAAGACTAGAGTCACAAACATGGCTCTGATGCAGATAAATGCAGAACCGCAAAAACTTTGAAAAAAGTCAATAGAGAAACTGATTTACTATTTTGACACTAATAATCAGGGCTTTACAGTCAAGTTTGCAAAAGTTAAAAGTAAAATGGAAGGAATACAGCATGTCTGCAATAACAATGTACTGAAGACTTTAAATTGTTTTGTAAAGAATGGGAGTCCATTTAAGTTTTTCATTTTAAATTACAATTCTGTCAGTAGATGCACGTTCAGTACAGCTTTATTTGAAAAAGTTCTTAAACTATATTCTCTAAATTTCATGCGCTGCCCCAGAAACAAAACAAATTTAATTCTTCTCTGTGAAGAAAACGTGCATCAAAGTTGTCTCAAATCATAGATGAAGTTCTGCTGACCTCTTCTGGAAGAAGAAAACAATTTCACCCCATAAATTGGTGTGCATCTTACTTTATTAATGTCTTGTGTTTTAAGATTCCAAAACACATGTAACTAGTATCAGTACATGTGAACTATCTAAAGAAGATAAAGTTGGTGAAGAACAGTTTAGTATTCAAATATTTTAGAGAATTAATTCTAGTAATTTCAAAGGAGTGTAGCAGGAGAGGTAGGAGACCGGATAATATACGAGTCGCATTTTTAAGCAGTGTTATCTGCTCTTTAGGTTGCACGGAAATGCTTGACTTTTTCTAACTGATAATTCAGAGAATCAAATCACCAAGAATTTGCAATTAAAAAAAAAAAGCAGGAAAAAAAAAATCAGAATGAAGTCAAAGGTGAACTCTGGATAGTAAAAATGTTTCTTCAACAAGCCTTTACTGACAACCACATTCTAAAGCCCTCCGTGTCTATAAAGAAAAGGACAAGGTTAAAAGAAAATATACATATATATATATATATATATATATATATATATATATATATAGAACTGCCCTTTCATAGGAGATGAAAGGTATCTACAATGATTGCTTAGAAATTCTTTGCATTAGTGCCTAAGATAATATCCCACATTTAAAAAAACAATTACACCATTTATGTCAGTTTTAAGACAGCAACACAATTTTGTCTTCCTATTTTTTCACCCTTCGAATGAATACCTCCAATAATTTCCTTCTTAAAGTGAAGGTGCACCACACAAACCATGTGTAATTTAGCCAGTCACCATTCAAATTCAATATCCTAATGCTTGTAAGTTATGGAAAATGTGTTTGCATCTGAGGTGATCTTTATCCTAGTATAACAACGTACATTCACAAGGCAGCTTCCACTCTACCTTTTCTTCTTAAAGCAGATTTCAGCCTAAGTCTCATCAATACAGTTGATGTGTGGCACAAGTCCACAGAACTGTAGCAGCACACTAAAATGGGGTAGCAAAAAGTGCAGCATACAGCTGAAATCTTTGAAACTGTTCTCCCACTAGTACGATCTCTCTCACAACTGACGTCTAAGCAATTTCAGATCTAATGAACTCCCTGCCATCATGAGTGATGCATGCACAGGTAAACTAAAAGGATTTTCACCACTTCCTCCAAGTTAACTTGAAGCAGTTTCAGAGCACATTCCTCCCTCTAATTCCTCCTTCTTACAAATTATTCCCATAGCCAGAGATGAACTGCCACAACCAAGTGGCCTATCTGGATAACTTTCAGATTAAAGCAAGCTGATAATTAAAAGATAATTGGCTTTTCTCACAGCATTGTAAAATCCATGTTGACCAGGAAAACCAGAATGAGATTTAAATACAGCTAAGACACCTGCAATCACCACCTGCAGCTGGTGCTACATGCACATGAAGTTCAAGAGTAATCATTTGAGAAATCTGAGGCTAGTGCTAGAAATCTATAACAGTCATCAGTCTTGTAGAAAAGGACACCATAAGTTTCATTCACCTAAAATCACTTTTTATTTATGGAAAGAGACTAACAGTTCAATAGTTTGAATCATGCTAAGGTTAAAATATTGCTGAAGCCACAGTAGCTGGCATTCCCTCCTTGGGCTACAGTTTACCTTGCACTAGTCTGTGAATTTACAAAGCACTCCCTCCTCATTTTGTCCCATCTCTTAATCCTTTTCTTCAGCTATGTTTCTACCTTTTGTGGGCCCATAACTCCCAATTTGGTTAAGAATATCTAATGTTATATAGCTTTTTGAATTTCTGATCCCTATAACCCAATTCAGTACTCTCTTCCCCATTTTGAACTTTTCAAAATTAATAGTGATGTGTATCTACATCAATATTAATTTAGAAATTACGTGTATCTAAATCAGTATAGAAACAGGACTAAAAGACAGTTCCCCAACTCACACTTGCTGCCTCCTAGCAATTCACTGACATTTTGGTGGTAAGTTTATTAAAAGAAAAAAGCAAAAAAAGGGGGACAACAATACATTTATTCAGGATTATTTCTGTTAAACTGAAAAAAGTCATTAAAAACAAATTTCAGAACAACATCTCTAAATATTCAGTTATGCAATTACTCTCAGAATATTCCTTGCAATAAATGAGCACTATCACTCATGACTATGGACAGACCATCTGAATTGCATTCACAATTTTTTCTGCAACACATACTTGCTGTTAGGTATTTCCCCAAGTGTGTCAGGCAGGAAACACTGAAAGCTATTCAACTTGCTCATATTACTTTTGAACATTATTAATTTCTGTTAGCTAATTTACTGATAGAAATGGACAAATCAATATAAAACGTCACAGAATTGTTTTGGTTGGAAAACATCATTAAGAATGTTGAGACCAACCATTGCTGCAACTCTGCCAAACCCATCACTAAACCATGTCCCTCGGGACCTCATCTATACATCTTATAAATATCTTCTGGGACAGTGACTCCACCACCTCCCTGGGTATCCCGTTCCAATGTTCAACAACCTTCTCAGTGAATAATTTTTTCCCCAATATCCAATCTAAACCTCCCCTGGTGCAACTTGTGGCCATTTCCTCTTATCCTACCATTCATTACTTCGGAGAAGAAACTCACCATCACCTTGTTACAATCTCCTATCAAGTAGTGATAGAGACTAGTAAGGTCTCCCCTCATCCTCCTCTTCTCCAGGCTAAAAAACTCCAGTTCCCTCAGCAGCTCCTCGTAAGACTTGCGCTCCAGACCCTTCGAGTCCACTCCAGAATCTCATTGTCTTTCATATTGTGAGAGGCCCAAAATTGAACACAGTACTCGAGACGCAGCCTCACCAGTGCCAAATACCCCCTTATCACTTATTTCTGATTAAATGCTTACAGCAGTAGGAAGAAAACAGAAATCTTTCTGAAGTATTCCATTTTTCAGACACATAGGTAAACAACCAATGCATAGTACGTATACTTACAGTACTATGAAATACAACACTGTGGCCTTTTCCTAAACTTTCTATATGTGCTGAGAGGTTAAAGCAGATGGCTCGATGTCTTATAGCATCCAGTGTCTGCGCATCAAAGAAGTCATGAGGTCTTGCTAGAAAAAAAGGAAGAGACATCCTTAGTGTACAACACATTGAAAGTATTCAAACACATTCAAGCACGTAAATAAGTCTGAAGTGTCATTACTAAATTATTTATCATTATGGCAGTAGCACTAACTTATCAAAGAGTTGTAAACATTAATTTAACTGAGAGGAAGAAATTACGTCAAGAGGGGCACTACTCATTTAAGTTCGGTCACAACATACTCCCTGTAGACAGAACAGCTATTTTAACAAAATGAATTACATTCACTCAGGTTTTTTAAGTTCAAATGAATTTTATTAACTCTTCTTCAAAATTAAGGATTCATTAATTCTGCTGAGTACCTCTGGGAAAAGCCATTGCTATTAACTCTTTAATAAAAAGGTTCCAGTACAAAGAATCTAAATCCACAATTCTTTAATAAATCTGAGTTCTAATTTGATGCCAAAACAGCCTACCTATGATGTTTATGGGAACCTAACTGGCCAAGTCACCCTTACAGCAGAGTCAATAGTTCCAGTACTACTGTTGTGACTTTTAAAAAAATAGTATTGAAGTACTTCAAAATATGATAGCACATATAATCAACATCTTAAAAGCAGAATTATATCTATATATTATTTCTTAACTTTATTAAAAATAATCAGCTAAAAATACCCCAGTCATTTCTAATGAATACTCGGATGCTGTAAAGAGATCAGCAACAGCAATGAAAACTAGAGCTTGGTACTGCAAGGATTAGTAAGAACTCCGGTGAACAAAAAATACTAGCTTATCAAGACATTTCTGATCCCCAAGGAGTAATACTGTGAAAATCTCCCCTCTACTAGACATGTTTCTTTCTCTATACAAGTCATCATTTCATGTTCCTTTATCATTAGTAAATAGCTTAGTTTCTAGCTAAGAAGCACCAATTGCACCTCATACTATACTTAAATTTATAATGACTAAAGTGCAATTGACATTCATCTGATACTTTACAAGTATTCTAAAACCAGCAGGCACTAACAAAGTCTTTTTACATTAGCAAAAGGAATTAACAGTTAAGTGTTTCTTGAATAGCAAAACCTATTGATTTTCATTTGGACTGCAAAGAAGGGCTATCAATTCTACATTAAAAGCACTTAAACAAATAATTGCTACTATTTATGTACTGTAAAATAGTATATTTTTTTTTAAATATACCATATACAGTAGTTAAATTACGTGAGCAAATACTCACATTTTTTTAAGCCTTGAGAGTACCTTTTCTCTATATCATAGAATGGTAGGGGTAGGAAGGGACCTTTAGAGATCATCTAATCCAACCCCCCTGCAGAAGCAGGTCCACCTAGATCAGGCCTCATAGGAACATGTCCAGGAGGGTCTTGAAGACCTCCAAGGAAGGAGACTCCACACTCTCCCTGGACAGTTTGTTCTACTGCTCCCTCTCCCTCACAGTAAAATAATTTTTTTCTTATATTTAAGTGAAACATTTTGTGTTCCAGCTTCATCCCATTACCCCTTGTCCTGTTGCTAAATATCATAGAAAAAAGGGATGTCCCAACCTCCTGACATCCATCATTTAGATATTTGTAAATATTAAAATACTCTCTCAATCTCCTCTTCTCCAGACTAAACAGCTTCAGTTCCTGCAGCCTTTCCTCATATGAAAGATGTTCCAGTCCCCGATCATCTTGGTGGCCCTGCGCTGGACTCTCTCCAGCACTTCCCTGTCCCTCTTGAGCTGAGGAGCCCAGAACTGGACACAGGACTCCAGATGAGGCCTCACCAGGGCAGAGTAGAGAGGGAGAAGAACCTCCCTCAACCTGCTGGCCACGCTCTTCTTGATGCATCCCAGGATGCCATCGGCCTTCTTGGCCATGAGGGCACATTGCTGGCCCATGTTTAGTTTATTATCAATCATGACTCCCGTGTCTCTCTCTGCAGAGCTGCTCTCCAGCAGGTCAATCCCCACCCTGTACTGGTGCATGGGGTTGCTCCTTCCCAGATGCAGGACTCTGCACTTGTCCTTGTTGAACCTCATGAGCTTCCTCTTTGCCCAACTCTCAAGCCGGTCGAGATCCCGCTGAATGCCAGCACAGCCTTCTGGGGAATCAGACAGTCCTCCCTGTTTGGTGTCATCAGCGAACTTGCTGAGAGTACACTCTGTCCCCTCATCCAGGTCGTTGATGAAGATGTTGAACAAGACTGGCCCCAGAACTGATCCCTGTGGAACTTCACTGGCCTTCTGGGCTCTGTCATTCAGCCAGTTCTCAATCCACCTCACTGTCCACTCATTCAAGCCACACTGCCTGAGCTTTGTGTGATGAGAGATGATGATGAGAGATGAGAGACAATGAGATAGTGTCAAAAGCCTTGCTGAAGTCAAGGTAGATGACATCCGCTGCTCTCCCCTCATTTAGCCAGCCATTTATGCACTCATAGAAGGTTTAATCAAATAGGATTTCCCCTTGGTGAAGCCATGTTGATTCCCCCGATAACCACCTTTTCCTTCAGATGTTTAGTGATGACATTTAGGATGAGTTGTTCCATCACCTTTCCAGGGACGGAGGGGAGGCTGACTGGCCTGTAGTTTCCCAGACTTACTCTTGTATTTACTCTTACTCTTGTTGTTCTTACTCTTTTTGAAGATTGGAGTGACATTGGCCTTTCTCCAGTCCTCAGGCACCTCGCCTGTCCCCCATGATTGTTTGAAAACAATGGAGCTGGTATTTCATTATCAGCTTGTGATGAGTTTGTGTGGAGCTGTTTGAGCTCTGTATCGAGATGAGGGGGTTGCAGCGCTGGTCCCTGTAAAAAGTTTCCAAAAGTTCCTCCAGCTCCAGGTGGACCCACTCAGAGTCCAGACAGGCCAATCTGCCACCTCTGCCATCACTATTTAAGAATAGCACGTAGTGCATAGGAGGAGTGCATAGGTCACTGAGGAGCCAGGCTGCCTTTAGGAGAGATAAGCAGCAGAAGCCATGAAAAAAGGACTGAACTCTCACTCCTTGCCTCCCTGAGCTGTTTGGGGTGGGGGATGGAGGTAAAAACACCAGGTTCAAGTACCTGAGCCTGGAAAGAGGGGAAGGGTAGGGGTAAGGGATTTTAAAAGGGCTGGTTGTACTTTTCATCATTCACCCTACTGTCATGGTTTAGTAAGGAGCAGGTTTTGTTTGGTAACAGGAGGAAGGGGTTGCAGTGAAGACCCAGTAAAACGTTTTTGGACTCTCCCCTGGCTCCTGGGTTCAGACCCACCTCCGATCCAGCTGGGCCAATCTGGTGCTTCTGCCATCACTATTTAGGGATGGGAATCTGAAGTGCTGGTAGGAAGTGTAAGAGGTGACCATGGAGGTGACCACATGGACTCCACAGTCAGAGAAGGAGGAAGGAAGAAGGAGCACCATACCAGAGATCCCTCTGCAAGCCGTGGTGAGAATGCAGGCTGTACCCCTGCAATTCATGCAGGGCCATGGCAGGACTGAGAGCCACCAGCAGCTCTGTGTGAATGCATCCGAACAGGCGAGGGACTGTGTGGGAAGGCAGCCATGGCACAGGCTGTGCCATAGAGCCTGCGCACCGCAGAGCAGACCCACATGAGAGGCAGAGAGGAGCTGCAGCCTTTGGAATAAACAGGCTGCCATGTGTGTGAGGTACCCCACGGACTTGCAGGGAGGATGAGTGCGGAGCCCACCTGCTCTGAGGAGAGACAAACAGCAGAAGCTATCAGAAATTGACTGACTGAAACCCCCACTCCCTGCCCCCCTGGGCCATTCAGTGGGGAAGGAGGTAAAAACACCAGGATCAGGACTCTGAGGCTGGGAAGAGGGCAAGGGTGGGAAGAAGGTGTTCTTAAAGGGCTGGTCGGACTCTTCATCATTGTATCACTCTGTGTTGTTTTATTTTGGTTATGTTTTGTGGTTTTATGGTTATGTTTTAGTTGGTATTGCATGAAATTATTTTCTGTTTTCTTCCCCCAGCCGAGTAGCCTGGTCTGTTTTGTCCTGGACCTTAAGTGGCAACTAAGCTCTCCCTGCCCTTTGGCAATCCTCAAGTCTTTGGTACTTGAGGCTAAGTGTGGTCTTTTGTTCCCTGATGGGCCTAAACCAGGACACCTACTCCGTACTGTTTCCGGTTGGGTATTTTTGTTATTTAATATATGTATATGTTGCTAGTTAATCTGTCTAGAGGCAGATGGTTTTTTTTTCCTTCCCCAAGTTGAGCAGTCCTGTCTGCTTTGCCTGGGACCATAAGCGGTGAGTGAGCCCTCCCTGTCCTTAAGGCATTCCAAAGACCCTTGATACTTATGGCTGATTGTAGACCTTTGTTCCTGGATGGGCCTAAACCATGACATAACTATATATCTATCATCCTGTACTCAGCAAAAACAGTGATTCTGTTGATTTCATTTAAAACAACTGCTGTATTCCTTTCTACCAAGATTATTTCTCTATTATTTCAAAACAAACTACAAGTCCCTCTAGTATTTGCTACACTCCTGAGACTAATTGTTTTTAAGCATTCATCTGTACATTATGTCCTGTCCTTACTCCATCTCAGCTGGATACTGCCAATTAGGCAATCATCTCACTGAAATGTTTTCTCATTGTGAGTGGTAACAGACTCACAGCTCATGCTGCAGGTGGTCAGTGATGCAAGCATATAAATATTTTAGAAATAAACATGAAGAAGGAAGGAAGGGAGGGTGGAAAGGAAAAGACAACCCCAAACTTATGCTTTTGGTTTTATACACCAAATGTCTTCAGTATCTACCATTGGGTAATATTCAACAGATGCAGAAGTAAGGGTGTAATTTGTCAAAAGCACATGAGTAGTTTTGTTTATTCCTTATTGAGTGTGAATGTTGTGTCTTCTATGTATCTTAAAATCTATCCCCTCAAAACTATTTTCAGAGTAAGGTGTGTTTCATCTTGCTTAATACAAGTTGCAAGTACACATACGTTACTCAAGTCAAATAAATTAAAATATTCATACCAGTAGCCTATCAAATGAAATTCCAAGTCTTATGTAACTAACATAGTCTTACTGTAAATTCCTTGTAAAGACAAAATACAGAAATTTGCACACTTCATTCTTTAACTAAAACTAAGCTAAGAAACAGAAAGAGAAGCAAAATTTTATCAGCCCTTTATCAAGTTCACCTCATCAACAGTAATCCACACAGTTTTAACGAAAAGCTACCAAAACTTCATCTTTTCAGAAAATGTCGTCTACTTTGGATACATTTCTGGGTCACATATCCTCTGAAGAAATATCGCAGTAGTCAGTTCCTAGCTCAGAGATGATTTTTGCCTTAAGGCAGAACTCTGCAGCCAGAATTGCATTTGTCTCAAGAGGCTGTCATTTTTCCTCCTACATAACTCTTGATCAAGACAGAAGACTGTTCAAGTAGAGTCAGGTCTTTAAGATTACTATAATATTTACTACTTACATTTTTTGCCATAGATTCATTCAAGAATTCTGCAATAAATTCTCATTATGACTAGAACATCTTTGTTGAGCAGATTATTTGAAGTTTTAACTAGAAAGCTCTGAGAGGAAACTTTGTAACTCAATACTGTTCATTAATTACTTATGAACTGCCAAACTGAAAAATTATTTCTGCATATGCTGTGGGGAAAAACTGAATTAAGATGCATTAAATCAGCTATGCTGCAACTCAAGAATCTCAGAAAGTGAAAATTTTGAAGTGACCCATCTTAGACATCTAAATTTTGTCTGAGTAACACACTTAAATCAAGATGATTCTTGAGGAACCTGCAACTATTTCAAGTAAGGCTCTCTTTCATTAAGTCTAAGAGATACTAAAGATATACTGCAAAGTGACCACAGAATCCTTCATTGATCAGCTTTCCCGTCTTGAACCTTCTCATTTATAAAGAATGCTAGAGTAAGAAGAAAAGCTCTTTGAAAGTCAAATTCTGGAAAGAACAGAAATAGCTTTCTACTTTCTTTGAATGTTGAATCACTGTCAAAATTACAGGAATTCTCAAAGTTTACACTTCTAAGATGTGTTTAATTACATCATTTGCTCATATGTATTTTAAGAACACTCAAGCATTTTTGAAAAAAGAGGGGGGGGGGGGGGGGAAGCCCCGTAACTAAGTTCACAGTGGCTCCTCTAACACTGAACTGCAAATTTGTCACAGCGTGAAAGACACAGGAAATAAACTTTTCAGAATGCTAAGTGATACTGTAACTTCCTAGGACAGGCTTCTTTACTCTCAAGGCATAAATATAAACATTGCATCATGAATCTCAATCCTTTAAAACACAGGTGAGGTATTAAGGTAAGAATAATCACAATAATGTGATATAGAGCAATTGCCTAAGACCACTACTATATGCACCCACTGTTGCGATACTATATGAATTGCTAATTGAATAATTGCAAAAGAAAGATCAATGCATTGAAGTGTTCTGCCATAGAAGAGTTCCGGAAAAATAACACTACGACTCCTAACCCAGCCAAGTAACACAAGTTCTCTGGCACACCATCACTAAAATCCTATCATCAGCCATGAGACAAGAGTGAAATAATTGCCAGCTTATGAAGAGAGCTCTAGTTCTGTGGACAGTATGAGATACAATAGGTCCGCTTACTCTTTTGCTTCTCTCCAATACTGCAAGGTAAAAAACTAATGGAAGTTTTTTCTTCAGCTGTTGACACACCAGCAGGAAAAAAAAATAAATGGGTTTAGATGTCTACTCTGAAATACGGCTGTCATAGTAAGAGTATAAAATAAGTAAATAATCAGCTCAGTACTGTGGAGTTGTATCAAGAGCAAGTTTAAAAACTTGCCTGGTCTTTCCTAACCATTTCTGTACACTAGAGTATCTGTATAAATTTGACATAGTTATTAGTCTGATGCAAGAATAACTCAGGAATAGAACAACTGGATCAAGATAGACTGGAAAAGGTAGTAGGTAAATGATTATCACTTGCCAGAGAAAACAATCCTCACTTTAAATTATAAATCTCACTTCTCAGAACTTTGGTTCATACAAAATTAACAAACACCAACTGTGTGAAGAAAGATTTAAAAAAAAAAAAACATAGCAAGTTAAATCTGCCCAAAATTAGATCTTGGTTATGCTCATAAAACCGTCATTAAGCTAATAAAATATTGTGCTTGAAAGAAAGCTTATAATATGCATTTCTCTCTAATTTATATGAATCTGCAATCTGTTTGCAGTACTGAACTTCATATGTCATCATCACTAAGCAGAATATTTTCCAACAATAATATAGTTAGTAAGCAAAAAGCAGCTAAAATGAAAAGCATCTTTAAATTGTAAACTCAAGCTGTTGCTCACAAGAAAAAATGATCTTTTCTACTGAACCCATCAATGCTTTACCCTAAAAAGGAACACAAACAGAATATGGAATTGTTTTTCTTCCCATCACAAGAGATGCCAACACTATAATGCTAAAGGACCACCAACCCTACTCAGACTCACATCTGCAAAGAAGAGGAACTTCCTATCTGAGACAATCTCAGACTGAAGAGGAACTTCCTATCTGAGACAAAACTTCCAAGAACTTCTGCTTCCAGTAATACTTACGTAATGATCGGCGTCTCTTGTTCTTCAACTTTCTTCTTTTATTCATTCCAGCTTTAGATGGAGATTCCTCTTTGGCCTTTGGCTGACTGGCAACTTTTGAAGAGTTCTGCTGGCTGAAGTGTGTGGGCACATGACGGGCAAGTCCTCCCTGAGATGCAAAGCTGGCGTTGCACCCACCAACTACACACTAATGAGAAAATAAACAGAACTGTATCAGTGCGCTGTACAGCATTCATCTCTAGAAGTTTGATAGATCTTTCAGTTTGACTTTTCTGGCTCAGCACACTAAAAAGAAGACAAATTCTTAATGACCATACAATTCTTAAAAAGAAAATCAGAAACATCATCTGAACTTTATAACTCAATTTTTCTACAGTATAATAATTTTTATGCTATATTACATTCTCTAATATCATACAGCATTAAACCAATCTCAAGCAATACACTGACAAACTCTTCCCACAGAAAAAAAAATGCTTCTGAAGAACTTTCCCCTTCACAATCCCATTGTCTTTCAAAATACTGCACTGTTCTGTATTTCTCAACAGCTTTCCAGTCTTCTGCATTTGGTAGCAGTAATCTCTAACATCCTCCTTTCTTGTGACAAGACAGAAGTGTAAAAAAAAAAAATACATCCCTATCCACATTAAATTTAAGTTTTTTCTAAATACTATATGATGCAAATAAACCATTTCCTTACAGTTCTGTCTAAAGCTTTAATTTCAGTAACTTAGAAGCATTATTAACATTTATATATTTATTTTGATATGCTGCTATTATTTCAGAATTATTTAAGAAAGTTCTTATTTACAGAGAATGGCCTCTCTTTCTCAAACAAAAAAATACTAAAAGATCCAACAATAATTAGGCAGGAATACAGAAATCACAAGATATGTTCAACTAACCTAGCACTAACTACAATAATAACTGGGTTTTTTAATAAGTATTTCCTTTATATTTACAATTATTTAATTTGCAAAACGAGTGTTTAAATTATCCCGTGGGTAAAGGAGGCACAAACTTTTTGTCTGGTGCTAGGAGCTTACAAGGGTAATAGAGAAGTGATTTTAAGATATGCGCTCCATCACTGGCTGCAATGTATTGTGTATCAATTTTTCTTCCAATACTGGTAACAGTAGAAGGGCAAATGAGCTGAGATAGCAGCAAAAAACCCATTACCACTCAAAACCACTGGAAAGTTCCCCTTCTTTCATAGCTGTTTTGTCCCTCCTCCTCCTTCTCAGTTTTTCCATCTGTATCTCTAGCACTTCCCTTCACAACAAACTGAGACAGCTCCATGAAGAGATTTTTTTTAAGGGAAAAAAAAAACTGATGAGGAAGTTAGAAAACTTCCCTAAGTGCTATGCTAACTACAAACATATAATTGCCTTACTAAAACCTTTAGGATCCTTCATATTGTATTGGTGGAGGAGACAGGGAGAAACAAGTATCTTAAGACTCATGAAGAGTTTCACCAAAAACCCATCTATGGCTTTTTACCTCATCCTATCATTTCCTGTGTTCAGACAATAGCAATATTGTATACTTGTATTATAGTGACTTACAAGGTAAGAAATTCCAGCACATCTATAAAATTCAAAACACTCAAAAACCTGATCTAATTTACATTATAACTTAAATGCAATATATAGTACTTTAAATTGATACTGAAGATTAAAAATTTGCACTTACAGAATGGTTTGGGTTGGGAGGAATCTTTAAAAATCATCCAGTTCCAACCTCCCTACCATGGGTAGGGACATCTATTAGATTAAGTTGCTCTAAGTCCCATCCAATCCGACCCATTTAGTTGTACTAAAGTTAATCAAATGATCAACAGATACGGGTAAAATATATATGCACATTAGGTCAGACTTTTTTTTTATTCTCCAGTTAAGTCCCTGAAATACCTATCTTGCCCATAAGAGTAGTTTCATGAAACTAAACTAAGCAACTAAATCTAAATTTAGGTTTAACTTTTATTAAGGTGCTCCTGACGTCAGCTTCTAGCTCTTTCTGTCCTTCAAATGCTGACAGAAAAAAAAAAGTGCAAAAAACTCCAAACAACTTTATATCCTAAAGTTCAATGATAGTGAGAAATTAAAATTTCTGTCTTGCCAATGCCTGCTGTAAGTAAAAAATAATCTAAAGTCTTGGTACAGTGTATGCATTCCCGTATCCCAAGTTCACTAAACTATAATATCGAAAAGCAATACTTTCTGAAAATAACACATACACTTTGTGTCAGGCACATTTCTAAAACTCTTTAAAACGTAACGTCCTAAGACTTAACTCTGTTTCTTTTTAGATGGGATATACTGGCTTACAACAAATTGCACTTTGATTCAATGTCATATATTCACTTCTGTCTAGATGTGTTCAAAGAAAACACGGACATTCTACACAAATTGTTTACAGAAGCTACCACTTATTTTTCTTGCTCTGCTTGTTTTACATCAGCCCCACATCAGCATCCTTAATTCTTCAATATATGCAACTTGTAACTAAAAATGATCTTTTTCCAGAAAGTCTATTTATAGTCTGCAGCCACAGTATGAAGTATTTGCAGAAAACAGTACATTCAGATATTGTGTAGTTTGAGACTACCTAATCATGTCATCAAATAACAGTTCATGTATCAAAGATGACACAGAATGTCTTTGTAGTAGACAGGAAATAGTAGAAGAGGAGAAAAATCTTACCTGTTTTTTTCCTTTTTTTTTCTCTAAAATAATATATCCAGCAATCCGTTACTAACGAGTAAAGTCTCTTCTCTCCAAAGATAAAGGAGCAGTTCAGGCTGTCACTTCAGGATCTCTGGACGGTAAGTCACACCAAATCAGCTTTCCATCAGATAATTATACAGATCTAGAGGGCCTCTAATAAATCAAACTCAACTATTATGCACAGCTTTAAACCATTTTTCCTCAAAAACCTAAAATCTCAAAATTTTGCATTCAATTTTAAACATGATAGATTGGGTCCGGATTGGTGGATATGTTACTTCAAGAGAAAATAAGTCAACACGTAAGAAGTTTAATTTCTCCAGTGTACCCATACCCACCATTATTAATGGGCTGCAATGACCAGTGACTAACATAACAGGATACAAATGTATCTAGAAATACAAACATAACCAAATCTCCTTTTCAGAATATTTACTGTGGAATTTTTACAATAAATCTAAAAGTAATAATTTAGACATCTGAATAAACCTTCTTATTATCTCAACTTATTGTCTCCACACGTAAGTGTTCAGGCACAATGTCTTTACATTTTCTAGCTGCAATGCCCTAATGGATAGAAAATATCCTGCCAAGAGAGAAACGGACACGAACTTTGAACGAGGCCTGAAGTTGCTTGGATGTGTCTTCTAGATTTCAACAAGTGTTACTCTCCTGAGAGTCATACCACATGTAGTCATGCCTTAACGAGTTGTGGAAGTAGAATTGAGTTCTGGTGGTAGAATTGAGCACCAAATTTTGCTAGCACTTTCTTCCCACCTTTAAACAAAGGATAAAAGCCTCTAATGAACCTGTGTACGATTACTGAAAGCATTTACCCCACATGAGTAAACTTTGCATAAGTGATTTATTAAGAGCATAGCCAGTGAAATCAGTACGTAAAAGCAGTTGGTAGCATACCCACATGCCATCTTATATTTAAAGAAGACTGCCATATGCAATTCTTTTACATAAAATCTCCCCCATTGTTTTCTGCTCACTGCTTGTCCACTCCTCAAAGAATTTTCCACGCCTTGTTTAGCAAGAAGACATGGCACCTAGCACCAGAAACCACATTGGAAAATGCAGTCTGCCACAGCACGTTATCTATTCAAATACTTAAATGTTTGTAATAGTCAAGTTTAGGACAAGTAAGAATTTTAGAATTTTTTCATTCACTTTTTCTCAGCTTGCCAAAGAGGTACCAGCCTCAGTTTTCTAACTCAGATTATTCCTCTAGATGTACCTGTCTATATGTTCTAAAACATTTAAAAACCTAAGGGTTAAGTTACTGAACCCGTGACAGGACCACCACTATGTGTTGACGATACTCCACAACATTCCACCATGTAATAGCAGAACTAAAAATCAATAGTCTTTTTAGTTTTTTCTCTCTAAACTTTCAATTTAAAGTCATACAGAAACATGAGCATACTAAATGGCTTCAGAGAAATAATTATTCACTCTGAGAAGAGCTACATTAAATGAATGTCTACATCAACAAAAAAGAAAAGAAAATAAAGATGGCTAGAATCAGACTGCCACAGAACACAGAGGAAACTTCCAGTGGCACAAGAGTAATGAACTTCAGATTACTAAGAGGAGCAGTGTAACTTTAAAAATACCTAATAGGGGGCCAAAGAAGGCCAGTAAGTTCTCAACCAGAAATATGTTCTATAATACCAGTTTGTTTATTCTTCTTGATGAGAAAAAAAACATTCTAGGAAATAGTGCTTACCAAAAGTAGGATTGGAAAAGCATGCTACTTGTCAGAAATCACATTTGACTACCAACTGGGAACTAGCCGCAATGGTAACTGTATTTCATTTAATGGACAATTTTTTTTTGGTGGAGAGGATAGTGGGTACTAACTGAAAAGACATCCTATAACTAAAAGAACTTCATAAAATCTGTCCATTAAATCTACATGGAAACTAAGGCCATCAGTATTAAAAACAGAGGAAAAAAGGAAGAAAAGCAATATGATGACTAATAGAGAACTGAGGTCCTAAATTCTGTCCAACAAATTAAGGTGTGTGTTTTTTTTTTTTTCTTAGTTCAGCAGATGACTCAGATACAAAATGTCTCCTTCTTACAAGCTAGATGTACACTACCAGGAAATTGTCCCATTTAAAAAAAAAGGAGCTAGTGTAACAAAGTGTCTGGAATAGATATTAAAAAATATGTATTGCTAAGGCAATTTACCTTTCCTATGACACAATATTAATGCTATGGGAAATACACTAAACCACATAAATAAACAAGCAGGAGAAAGTTTTGAAAACATGAAACATTTTGCTTTTTAAATTTAGAAGTGGGTTAATTTTTGTGACAAATGAGCTACAATCAGCTAGTTTATATGAATGCAAGGACAGGGCAGGTAAAGCCACAAAGCCTTTTCAATATGAATGCACAGCAGCTCATTTACAGCTGGATACAGCCTAATCAAAAGCCAACACCATGTGTACCACAAAAACAGAGTACACTTGCAAGCAAAAAGGTGACAAGACAGGGGCACATCCGTCAGCAGATTAGGTCCAATGCAAAGGAGAGCTTTATACCCAAGAGTCCCCAATTGCTTTTCACTTTCATAATACAGTTTTGTCTCTTACTTTGACTAGAAATATAATACAGCAACCTGACATATATTTATTACTCTTCTCTGTTAATTATACAATTACAGTATTTCTTTACTTTTACAAAAGTGCATTTAGCATGCTTTTAGTTGCTACTTTCCTTGCTAACTTTGTCTTTCCTAAAAGCTCCTGAACAGCAGCATGCAGTTATGCCATTTCCATTACTGCCTTTTACAGCTTTCCTCAAAAAATCCTGACAGTCATTTATTTTTAAATTAAAACACTGAATGATTAGATATTTTCAACAAGTTCTCTAAAATGATTTCTTCCTGTTATGCTAGAACTCAAATAGTAATTATTGAGAACAAGGTTCTTAATCCAACCCTGACTTGAAAAAGATGGCTTTTACTAAAAGGTGAGCAATTAGGATTTATAAGAACAGCTGAATGTACCAAATGGAAACATATGTTCTATTTTTTAACGACTGCTGTAAAACAATTCGTAATGGCTGTTCTTGGACCAATCAAGACTAATATTCAACACTTTCTGAAATGTTTTTGTATCACACAGTAGATTTCATAAGCTTGTAAAAGAAGTGAGGAAAGGAGGCTAGCTAATTAATAGGTTGCTATCACAGACACTTATATACTTGGCTACTGCATGTGAGCCCTGAAGCCTATATTCAGCATAAATGACAGGGGAACAAAAGATGTTACGAAATTCTACTCAGACTACAATTATCCTCCATTCAAAGACCCCAGGAAGAGATTGAGAAATACAGAGATAAAAAACAAACAGAGGGACTAAACACAACAGTAGGAGTAGAAAAAAAAAAAAAAGACACTGAAGTGACACAGTGACACACATTGAGCCAGGATGATTAACTGCTGCAGTCCTAGTCTGGGTTTTGTTCTTCCCCTTAGTATGATCAGAAAGTATAGAAAATCACCTGGCGAAATAACACGTATTTACACAAGATGATTACTGTCAGAACCAACTGTTTCAAATTTAGGGCTCTAGTTGTAACTGGTCTAGCCAAAAAAAAAAGGGGACACCAGCTTTTACTGTGTTTCCTAGATAACTCTGCCAGACTCAAAAGTACTACTGGTATTTCTTGAGCTATGCTTACCTCTTTTAAGCTCAATGTCTCTAAATTATATATTTTTTTTAACTAGACCAAATAATTATACAAATTACCCTACTGAAATACTTTCCTTCGAGACCAAAGCTTGCCATTATAATTTCAGGTATATCAAATATTTAATTCAAAAAATGAAAAGACCTAAGGTGTAAGTTTTCTCTGATGATTGGGCTTTAAAAAAATTGAATTCAGCGATTAGCATTTAAGATCAGATCAGTTGCTAGAGTAATCATATCTGCAAATCTTCTGGGATCTATGATCCTTATGCTATGCTTCCAAGGACATGCTAACTTGACTACTTTGAACAAAAGACACGATAACCTCAAGAGCAATTTTCCTGATGTTATTTGCTCTGTGTCAGAAATTTTCTGACTAAACTACACAGTTCACCATGGAAAAAAGTCTAACCTTACTTTAAAAACTTTTTTCATGTGCACTGCACTCTCTAAGTTTTACTTTTTACTCTCTAAGTTTTGAGTTTAGGTTTTTTTTCTGTCACAGCTACTGTTATAAGCTACGCAGAAGAAGTAGATTCTGGAAAACATCACTGAAACAGAAAGTGCTTTTTAGTAATAAAACTGCCTTAAAATACTTTATTTTTTTTAAAGCAGACAATATTACCTGAAAGAGATGAGAGGGGAGAAAAAGTGACTAAAACTCAGTGGTGGGGGTAGGTGAGAAAGCATAAAATACTACCTAAATTTAAAAAAAACCAAAAACCAACAAACCAAACACCTAATTCATTCTCATATCCTACATGGAAGAACTTCAGTCTGAAGTAGTGTGGGTGGGACTTACCATCAAGTGATCCAGGACTGACAGCTATGAACTGCCCCAACTGTATCCATAAGAGGATGAAGCAACTCATTAATAACGGATTGGTGGATATGGGAATGATAAACACTACTATACCTAGAATTGCAGGTACAGATTAGGGGGAAAAAGAAAGAGAAAGTTAGAAAATACTATGCAGGAAATAATCAGTTCAATGGTCCTGTATTCCTGACTTATTATTCTCAGCGATGATAACTGTAAGTAGTCACTGACTGTGTCAATTGCATTTTCAACAAAACCAGCTCTCACTCAAGTACAGAATGTGCACATCAAGCATGATCCAAAGTGTAATGTGAAAGTGTAAAGCATGAGGCAAAATAAGTCACTGTTACAGTGTAAGTGGTTCAACTGGAAAACACACAAAAATGAACTTCAACATCATTTCTTTTTACATTCCCCTACCGTTTACAGATTAAAAGAAACAGGCAAAGAGAAGAAATAACAGTATCTTCACATGTTTTTGTAACAGAACAAGACCTTTTGGCACTATTATTGCAAAGACGAAGGCTCAGCCCACTGGATACTTGTTAAGAAATCCTCCTGGGGTAGTATTTTTCAATTAATAGATTGTACAGGAAAAATAAATAGGATTGTTCTCAAAATAAGGGATGATATCTCTTACAGTGAACCTTACCTTGAAAGGTTTGTCCCCACTGTGTGTCAGCATATGCCTCTGCAACCAACTTTGACTTGTTGAAGGTGTATTATATACTTTGCAACCTTTCCACAAGCAAACAAACACCTAATAAAGTAAAAATGTGGTAAGTTTAAACATGTAAAAAAAAAAAAAAAACCAACAGAATTAAAAAAAAATCAGATTAGCAAAGAAGCTCATTTTCCTAACACAAAGTAGTTCAAAGAATTTTGAATAATAACCCTTTATTTTGCAACACACTTCTCATCAAGGAAAAAATAATTACAACAAGTGGTCAAAAAAGTAGGTCACTGGAATAAAATATCAAAAAACCCCATATGTTCTTGCAGATAAACTCTATCGAGAGCCATAGCATCCACTGAAAAGAATTTGTGTTTGCACTCAGTATCTGTATACACCAGATATTGAGATGGAACATTTTAAAATGGCAAATATATTTTCTGGAAAGTAGATACAGAAACAAAATCATTTACTCTCTTAAGCAATTAACAATTTCATTCTCTGAGCATGAGAAAGATGAAACTCTTAATTACAATGCGGTTTGTTAGACACCAGAGTTTTGTATTATGGAATACTGTATACCTCTAGTTAGGACCTTATACACAATTCTTGATGAAGAAAGTTACAATTTCTTATAGGATTCAAAATCAATGGGTGTTTTGTGATTCAAGTGTACAGATCAGTCACATACACAATAGTGTATTAAGGGGAGTAGAACTCATGCTGCTTTTCTCTCTCCTCTCATTGTGTCTATCTAACTGAGAGAGCGAAAAAGCCCAATGAACTTGTCTTTCATTAGAATTTCCTCAAACAGGTCTGTGTGTGATGGGAGGTATAGCCCTAATTTGCAGCAGTAAAATACAGTCCACAGGAATAGCATTGTCCATAACACAGGTTTTCAGAACCGCAGGAAACTAATTGGATTTGTGTTTCTTGTTTTCTTTCAGAGATTAAAAAACCTCAATCTTCAGAAGATTGTATTTTCAAAACAAAAAATCAGCCACAGCAGCGCTACGTACTTGTTATAATACATAGATAACCCAGCTTCCTAATACAAACCTGAAAAAAACTCTACATGTCTATATGACTGATCCAGACCTACTTACACATAAGGCCCAACCCCCTAAACCTTTGGTGTCTGTCACTCCTCTTTTGAGATCCCTCAGAAGCCACAGAATTAGAATTTTTGAGACTCTTGGTTCTACAACAGCTCTATAACTGCCCTAATACTTCCATAGCAACTGCAGACTGCAAGGCACTCAGTAAAGGAGTATCACTATGAAGATACAGACTGTGGAAATGCAATTCCTACAAAAAACAAGCACTTGGTTCTACAACCACCCACCAGTCCAGGCATGACTTCTTGGGAACCCTTGTGAAAAGGACAAATCTGAAATATTCCTGGAAAAAATAATTTGGGGAAGTAGAACTATTTTGTCAAAAAGTTTCCTGGACTCTTCATGAACCTATTTGGTATGGAGCTATTATTTCAGTATTAGCTTGAAAATACACATTTTACCATAAAACGATGTTTATCACATTGTTTTTGTGTTCTCAATAAGCAGTCATTACTCCCACTTTTTTTCAAACTTATCATCACTATAGTTAAGTAATATCTGCAATTAAATCCAAATCACAGGAATAGAATTTCTAACACCACTTAAACACCTCACCAGCAGGTGGCAGACAAAACCTTGAAACAAGCCAGCCAGGATCAGTCCCCTTCCATAGCACCAAGTTGAAGATGTTTTCAAAAAGAAACCGATTCCAGTAGGGGGATAAAGAGTGCGGTCTGAATACAACATTTTTTAGACACTTAGTGCTTCCAACCACCTCCTCTTTCAGAATTACAAATAGAGCCTAACACTTTCCAAATAAAAATATCCACAGTTCATGTCACATGGAATGTAAAAGAAATACACTTAAAAAAAAAAAAACCAAACAAATAAGAAAGCCCTCAACCAAACAACAAGAAAAAAACCTGGAAGATCTTCCAGTGCTAGAAGTAGGATATGAAAAGGGCTCATGGGTGGGATAAAGACTCCCAGAAATGTGAAAAGCCCACAGGATAGGAATAAATATCATCCATTTCATTGTTTCACCCAGGATTCATATAACATTTTCACAAATCTATGAACAGAACTACAGGAAACATCTCATAGATGGCTAAAAAGCCAACTCACGGGATGTATGATTCTGCTTAGAGACTGGACTGAAAAAAAAGTCAAGAAACATGAAGCTGAAATCATACCAAAAATCATTAGCTAAATAGAAGTCACAGCTGTGTTTGTGACACTTTACATAATAAATTATTTTAAGTAAATCAAATTAGCATTTTCTAAATCTCCTATTCACTGAAGAAAGTGTGATGCCATGACATTTCACTTCTGGAAAAGTGGCAGGAAGACAAAAAGTGAAAAGATAATGACTACTTTAGCTTAACATTTGATATTAGGTCTCCAAGAAATTAAAGAGCTGCTATGTACAGTGTTGAAAGCAGGCAGATTACTTGTGTTTGATGTAAAGGTAATTTACGTGACATATGCCAGGCAAATGTAATTTTTGAGACTGGGGAGATGCAAGCAGTTAAGTACAGAATTGAAATTACTCTACTGGAAGATGTTTTGGAGCATTAAAATTGTGAGACCAAACAGAAACTGCATCATTTGACCAGTGATTAGACTGAAATATACATGATTAGGTAGGTACCTCAATTTAAAAGAAACACTAGATGCAATTATATTATTTAAGGTCTACTCACCATCAGCATTATATACAGTGCTGTTACAGTAAGACTTTGTACTCTCAAGTCAATTAATCTAACATCTTCCCTATTACATATTTTGTATGTACTTTACCTCTACAGACTTGATTTGTAAAAATAATCAAGCTATGACATCATCATCTGAGTTCACATGCAGTAACGTATGCCAAGAGTTTTAAGAAATTTAAGTCCAAGTATAAGCACTTAAAGATATACCAATAACTTCAGGATGTTGAGAAGTGTGCTGGTTTTGGCTAGGATAGAGTTCATTTTCTTCATAGTAGCTCCTATGGGACTATGTTTTGGTTTCATGCTGAGAATAGTGTTGTTAATGCCTAGATGTTTTTGTTATTGTTGAAAAGTGCTTACAGAGAGTCAAGGCCTTTTCTGCTTCTTGAGCTACTCCACCAGCGTGTGGGCTAGAAGGCACAAGAAGCTGGGAGGGGACACAGTTGGGACAGCTGACCCCAACAGACCAAAGGGATATCTCAGACCATTATCATGTCACACTCGGCATGTAGAACTGGGGGCAAGAAGGAGAAAAGGTAGGAAATTTAGAGTTGTGGCTTTTGTCTTTCTCCATAACTGTTGTGCAAAAGGTAGCATGAATGTGAATGAATCCCTTGTGTTCCTTTGCTTGTGTGTGCAGCTTTTGCTTTACCTACCGAAATGTCTTTATCTCAGCCCATAAGATCTCACTTTCCAGATTCTCTCCCGTATCCCACCTAGGACGGTGTAGCGAACGAGCCTCTGTGTGATGCTCACTTGTTAATCAAGGTTAAACCATGACAGTAGTTAGCACCATCTATCAAAAGCCTGATAGCCTCAAATCATTTATTAGAAAAATTTACTACATTGTTAAAGTTAGGCATTCAATTAAAAACACAAATTATCAAATCAAGTGAACCATGCAAAAGACAACAGCTGAATGCCTAATACCAGACTGCTGAAGGCCCCATCTTAGTTGCCAGTATCTACAGAACTGATATTTGAAAACATAAAATTTGCTAGCATCACTAAAAAGTAAAATGTTGGCAACTAAGAAAGAGGAGGGGAAAAAGGAAACACCAACCCCTCCTCGTTGACCATCCACATGTACGGAGCGAATATGATCTGCCAAATCTGGGCTGGAGCTGAAGCATGCATGGCAGTGGTCCCAACAACAGTTATATGCGATGTTCTTTGCAGAGGAGGCAGCAACTCCTTGTCCATTCATCATAACTGGAGTTGAACGCCCACTGGAAATTGTGCTGTCTACGTCCATAATAGTGCTGCTTATGCTGCAAGACAAACAAAAAGAGAAAGGTTGTATTTTGTTACATGTAAACACCAAAAAAAAAAAAAAAACAACCCAAAAAAAACCCCACAGCTCTTTGGGATTTTGTTTCAGACATATGTAGACAGGTTAAAAAGAAAATCTTACACAAACTTACTATTTATTGTGTTTCATCACTATAATTAGGAAATAGTTCAGTAATTGAGAATGTAACTTCTTCTGGACACTGACAACAAAAGGGAGGGATGGAAAGTTCTCCCATTCTTTGACTTGTCAGAAAATTACTCTCATGTGATTTACAAACTCATTTTTAATATACATTAAACAGTCATTTGTTATTTTTGTTTCCCAGGAGAGAAGTGAAAAAAAAAAGGCATGCTATATCAGATCAAAGATGTATCTAGCCCAGCATCCATGGCTAACACTAGATCCTTAAAAAGAATACAACACTGAAGTTCCACAGAAGTGTGGAACCACAGAAGGTTTAAGGGATGCCCACACTTGCCACAGCATGATGTCCGTTACATGCAGGTCTAAACTAACACTATACAGTTAAGATGACCCTCACTCCTCCCTTGCTAAACTTTACTCTCCAAGTACAGCATTTGCTTCAGCCTTCTAACCATCTCGGAGACCCTTCGCTCACATGCTGGAGAGGATCCAGTATCTACAATGATGTCAAGTCTTAGTGATGTCAAGTAGAGGTGAAGAATCACTTCTATCAACTATACAGGTACATTTTTGGCTAACAGAGCCCAGTATGCAGCAGTAATTTTTACAGAGGTATCTTCACGTATTCTTCTGAGCAAAGTGGAAGAGGAAAAAAATCTAAAGAATTAAAAGAATCACTTCCTATTCAACTCTACATTATGTTTATAATTTTCTTGCTTTTATCGTATCCCTTTTCTCCCCCACCTCTTACATACAGTTTCTATGCTAAAGCATTCTGCTTTTAAAGGTATAGGTGCTGTTTGCATACACATTATTGTTCTATTATGTATTTTGAGATGGATGAAACAAAAAATACACCATTAGTCAAAATTTGAAGATATCACTAGCATATTTGCTCTTTTGCTCTAAATGCCTCTACTAGCAATTTCTCACATTATGGCTATTTTTTTAAATTACTACTGTGCTAGCAGATTTTCTTGTGATAGATTTTGAAGTTATCATAGATAATCCATTGCATTTAACAATAAAAAAATCTCTTGCACTAGTCAAAATAACAGACTCTCTTTAGCAATGCCTTCCAGATAAGCTTTTAGAGTTTCAATCACTCTGAGTAATATGCTTTCATGAGCAAAGTCTGATCTGAGATAGCAGCATGATAACATTTATGAAAACACTGACTACCATATCCCCTTAAAAATCTTTCCAACCCACTAGTCTCCTGTTACTAAAATTGACCAATTATTCTTAGGCCTTTGTTTTCCAAGTTTGAGAGACCTTTTCAACTTTTTTTTCTTGTAATAAAAGTATATATAAGATGTACTTTCTAAATGATACGCAAATAACACATGCCTCTCCGCTCCTGCTCCCTCCCAATTTCAAAAGAGATGTAACAATTTAGAAGACATGACTTCTACCCAAGCAAGTCACATGGAATCTTTGCTGCTACACAGCATTTTTCCACGTGTCCACTGTTTTTATTTTCTTTCCTTGTGTAGTCTATGAATACACACAGTTTTCAATCATCCTTCCCCACCTTTCCCTTCTCCCATCCAGTCCCTCAACCAAGTAGTCTTGCTTCTTTTCAAGACATAAAAGCTTACAATCTTTGACTAGTAAATAAAGAAAAGGTGGCCAACAGAAGCCTATAAGGTATAGTTTTGAAACTGTTCTATATTGCTGACTTCCCCATAAAGCTTATTTTACATTCACGAGAAACTTCAAAAAAGAAAAATGCAGCTAGCTCTGAGCTGAAGCTGTCAGTCCCAACAGTGTTAACAGACATTAACTACAGCTACTAGTAATAGTAGTTTAGAATCCCTCTAGCAAATTGTCGGAAGCTCAAGTGCAAAATATGTTCCAAGTAATTCTAATTTTTCCACAATGCCAGGTCCACAATAGATGTGACTAGGAGACTGACATTTCCACCATCCTCAGCTGATGCCTAAGCCAAAAGGCAGTGTCACACAGATCAGCAGTTCCAACAGGAAGTTTCTTAACCAAGGATGGCAAAGCACTGCCGATACAGCACTCATGCAACAGCTTCTTCAGACCACTTTGTGCAAATAAGTAACCTTAATTTTTCACAGTTGAAAGGCCCCAAAGTTCAGTACTTCATAAATGCTTTCAGTAGGATCTCAAATTTCTAAGCTATTTACAGTCAGTCCAAGTTTCTATATCCTCTAACAGCATTCTCAAAAAACCCACAAATTTGCACAAGGAAACTTCCAACTTAGAAGAGGTATGGTGTTGGTGACCACAACAGATATTTCTCTCAATGCTTCCTTGGTTTTAAGGCTGGTCTTAAGTGGGAAAGCAATGAGAAAACATAATGCAGAACTAATTCTGTAAAAGAACTGAGGGATGGAGGGGAGAGAGAAGTGTGCAGTTAGGCAGATGTGTGTGGCTGCATGCCTGTGAACTGGAGAATTCTGGTTAATTTCTCTAAGCAGAAATTAAAAAAACCTCCAAGTGATGAACCTGTAGTGTGTTTTTTTCATATTGCAAATGTAATGCAACATACCTTGATACAAAAATCACAATTTAACAGATTAAGGAATGCAAATACTTGGGCTTTTTTGTTTGGTTGGGGTTTTTTTGCTATCCTACTACCTATAGGAAATTATTGGTTTGGGAGAAAAATCTGTAAAGTCAACTAGCAAAACTGATCTAGCGATAGATATTCTGATCAGTAAGGTTTTAACAATATGAGAAACCAGTAACACCTAGAAAGCTGATTTAGCTGTAACAGTTTAAATGTTTGCTTGGTTTGGTTCTAATAGCCTAAGTGTTTGCTAAGAGCTAACAGATTAGAGTTGCACACAAGACATCAAAATTTAGTAGCAGACAAAAATGGAACAACAAAAGGTTGTCCACAGCACTTAAATCAAGTAGGAGTATATACAATATATTTGAAATTGTAGATGAAGCGCTACACTAGACTATAATCCGATAATCTATTCAAGATAGTCTAAAAATGGAAAAAAAGTAACTCAAATCCAATTGAGTGATAACAGGTCAGTATTTCACTTAAGACAGAAAAGCTTCCCTTCTTCTAGTTTGAAGAACTTTGTGTAAGAGTACAGACAAATATTGCTGTAACAGGATGTACCAGAGAAATAGTTAAACTGCTTATAGAAGAAATGGCAGGGAGTCACACAACTGGAGATCACTGCTTTCTGGTGATTCTCTTTATAGGCTCTGACAAAATGCAAGAAACTCGCTGCCCTGACATATTCCTTCTCAAGAAATAGCTCATTAAATAAAGATGTAAAACAAATTCTTGGTTTTCTCTTCTGTGCTTTCAGAATCATATTTCAGATGATCAGATGCCTTACAATACTGAGAACCTAGAATTAACTTCTTTCTCAGTGAGTTCTGAGCGACCTAGCAAAGAGGTAAAAATTACTATGAGAATCTGTGAAAGATCAGCACATTCTCTCTATCATAATGCCTTGTACAGCTCAAGCCTGTCTACATTTTCTCTAGTCTTTCACATACTAAGAAAATATCAGGAAGTTTTCAGAGAAAAGTCTGTAGTATATAGAGCATCAGAGAAGACACTGACTTGGGAGGTCTCTTGCCCTTGACCTGTCACTTCAACATGAAGCAGAAAGATCCCAAGTTTTATTTTATAGAGAAAGCTGTGGTTGCTGCTAAGTCTGTAAAGACTTAACTGCAACACTGTATTTGTTAGACTTGCTGATTTACCCACTTTGCCTCCTGAGATTTTGGAAAGGGTCTGAGGGCAGGATATACAAATGGGTAAGCTGTGTGTGCACACTCCACATCAACTCAGCCCAAGAAGGGCTGGATTACTAAAATAGCATCTGTATATCCTTCAAATGTATGAATAGGGCTTTTCAATCCGATGTGACTTTCTATCTACTTGGGATGATCCAAGAGAGGGAAAAGTTCCTTAACAAAGGGAAAGTAGTAATGGAAATTACATCCTTCTGCTTTCTCATCTGAAACTCACAAAGTCTGTAAATGGGAAAGTAATAAGGTGTATCCAAAAGAAGCAAACAGAACAAAGTAAGGAAAACAGACTAGTAATAAAACAAAAAGATATTGAAACAAACTTTTAGCTAAATAAGTTAAAGTAAGTTTTTCTGCCTTTTTCTAAGCCCTTTTTCCCCAGCTGGGAGATCTGTTTAAACCCTGACTGCTACTATCAAAGCAGAATGACACGAGCAGACCTTAAGCGCTTGTGGCATTCCCCTATTGCTAGTGACAGACAGGTCTGGGTTTGCTCCCAAGCTGTAAGCAGGCTCCAGCTCCATTGTAACAGATCTATAGACCATAGCCTGATGAAAAACATTAGACATTTGAGTTTCAGAGAGTTCAACTCAGGGGTCATCTCAAACAATAGAGCATCAAAAACAGTCACTGCTGGAGAGAGCCTGCATACACAATAGCTGTTTTTAAGAAGCACCATTCAAAAGATCGACTAATTACTAAAATTTAAAACTGTTACAAGCAAGCACAACACAGACTTCCAGCTTATGTTATCCCTACTTTCGTCCTAATCCCTGCACCAAAATGAACTTGAAAAAAAAAAAGAAAAAAAAAAAAATCACAGCTCTCAATGCGAGGCCTTTCTAAAATACTTGAAACTTGCACCTCACTTTATAAGTCTGCAAACACTGGCAAACAGTGATTTCCAAACTCAGCAAGGTGGAATTGAAAAAAACAGAATCTTCTCAGCTTTTTACCCTTCTCCTGTAATTTTTCCCTCTACCAAGACACCAATAGCTTTGAAATGATACTAGCATTTATACTGTGTTTAAGCAATAACATTAATGCTTGCTTAAATAGAGGAGTCTTTACCTCAAAGGCAGTTTCAGATCTTATTGTTTACTTGTACGTGCTTCACTAGCAGCTAGAAATAATATATCTTCATAATCAAGATTATTAAGATTTTTCTACCATCACTTTGATGTCAATAGGTTAACATCTGCACAATCTATATGTGCATGTCAATCAAATCTAATTAAATATAGTCTGAACTGTATGTAAAAACAATCCTGAAACTGAAATACAAAATAAGTTGCAAGCCTTTTTTGACTTTACAGAGAACAGAAGTTCTTGAAAGATTTTAAATCCTGTATTATTCTCTTCCTTTAAGGTTCTCAGCAAAATCAAGCCATTGTTGGAGTCAAGTAAATAGCTGCATGTTCTATAAGGCAAAAAAAAATTATTCCCAATTTAAAACGCACACATTTCAAATCACATGTTTTACTACATGTGCATTTGGGCACTAATTGTTGTGTATGGTTAAATGTGAATGAAAACATAACGAGCCTGTGACTTAATGCATTAAAAAAAATGGTATTTCATGCACCATTCCTGACACACACTTCACTCTCCAAGGAGATGCATTTCCTCACTGCTGCAAGTAATCCTTTCCATTGATTTTAATGAATGGAATGTCCAAAATTTTTTCTTTCTCTTTTTTGTTAATCTTTCAGAAAAACACAGTTGGAGTCTAGAAAGAATAGCAACATAACAATTTTACTTTCCATAAACTCCCATTAGCAACTGCCCACTTGAAGTAATAGTAGAGCCAGGCACCAAACACATGCACAAAAGCCCAATCAATTTGCTATTATATTTTTAATGTCTGCTGAACATACTCCCCCTAGACCTTAACTGAAGCAACCTTCCCTCAGGCAAAATCCAGACCTAACAGATGGGCCTTATACCATGCCCTTGAGGGTCAGCAAGCACACTACTTCAGTCTGATCAACAGGAGCTCATTTCAGAGTTACAGTACCTCCACGGAGAATGCTTAGCTTCCAGTCCCCAGATGTTCACTAGGTAAGCAAAGGACTCAGCTGATTTCATCCACTAACACCAAGAGAAATTACTGTTATAGATCCTATAATAAATAATGTCATCTTGTAAATCATCAAATTAAAAATAAGCAGATAGTTCAGGATCACTAAAACCAACATTACTGCGCAGCCATCAAGCTACACTAATTCAAGTGAGGGATGCTCAGAAACACTCTATTCTAAAGTATATCCTGATAACCTAGTCATAAAGCATAAAATCCACAGAAGACTGCCTTGGACTAGATGAAAAGCATAATTAACATTAAAAAATTCAATACTAAAAACCTCACTGGAAGTAGGTGAATATTTTAAGGATTAAAGAAAACCACCCTGCTAATTCCTTTAGCTTTCACTAGTCAGTGAAATATCTTATCATTTGCACATGGAGCTTTAGTTACATTGTTCCAATCCATATGAGGGAAGTTTAAGAAAGAAAACTCAACAGTAACACTCAGATAAAATACTGAAAAATGGAAACACTGTGAATGACAGTCCTTTCTTACATCAACTTCAAAGATTAAAGCCTAGAATCCAACAGAAAAAGCTTTTGCCACATGGAAGGCTAAATGACAACGAGGTACTAATTCCAAAAGAAAACAGACAGCATCAATCACAATCTCTCAATTACAAACACCAAGCTGAAAAACAACAAAATTTTAAAGAAAAAAAAAAATTACAGGCATCTCATTATTTTCATTGCACTAGGAAATTCCAGAGTGAAAACAAAAACTGTTGTACAGCTCTGACCAATGGATCTCTGACCAGTTCAGATTACCTAGTTATTTTACAGTTTTTGAGGCCATGAGATTTAAAGTGATTTACACACACTGCTTCCCTAATGTAATCAATGGTTAAGTGAAGGTAAACCTTCATAAAGTCTGAAAGCAATCAAATCATCAACTCTCAGCTCCCATCATAAATAAGAAGCTCCTCTACATGTTCTAAGAATTTTATTTACCTTTCTTTATAAAATCTCCATCACTTCCAAACATGGGAGCTGCTGTATCTTCTTCAAGCAGTATTACATTATTATCTTTTTTTTTTTTACATTCCACCCAGCAATATGAACTATACACCAAAGCTGTTAAAAACTGAAGCAGGATAAACCTCATTTCTATGAGTCAACCATTTCAATGGTACAACACAATTTGATATGACTACTAATAACAGAAATTGCTACATTGGATCCTAAGTGAGAGGAACAATAAATTCACATGTTTTTGTACTCCGATTTAACTTTTGCTGACCTTCAATAAATATTATGTAAACTTAAATGCCAACTTCTTTATGAGGCTACTATCAGAACATCTGCATCAGGGTACCAGTATGCAATAAAATGCAGTGCGCAAGGAAGCTATACACAGGTGTCCAAGCAGGTTTAAATTAATCTTTGCTTTATGCTCTCCAAATGATCATGCCAATTTAGAAAAAAGATTAAAACAGACCCTAAGAAAAATGAAGAGTTCACAAAACGTAAGCAACCGCTATGCGCCAGAAGGGGAGTAGAAAAGTTTAACATTTGCCTGAACCTGTTTGTTCCTCTCTGCAACTTCGGTGAATTTGGTATTTTATGATGCATCTACACTAGTAAAATATACTCCTACTAATACACTTCCATCATTTACCCATTTAATTCCCCAAAACAAACACTTCTGTTGCACATAACTTTTCCTAAACAGTTTGTTGTCTGACTGTTGCATGGAAATGCCACAGTTCTTTAGAGCTCCTAGAGTTTCTTTCCATCTTACCAGCAAGCAATCCTGAGAGAATCTTCAAAGTAGACAGAAAATAACTTCCGCTATCCACATTTCTAAGAGGGTTTTAAAAAAAAATATTATCCCAGAGAAAACCATTTGTCTTTAACTAGAAAGTATTTAAAATAATTTTATGATTGACAATGATCAGTTTCTGAATTCAAGAAAATCTACCAGCAAGAAAAATAGCCTGTACAGATAAACAAACCACTGTCAAAACAAAAACAGAACAAAAACAGACTGCAGAACATTAAATGACTGCCAAAGAGAAAGACAATCCACATGGCAACAAGAAACTAGAATACTTGGATCAAACCAATAAGCCAGAAGTATATGAAGTTAAAGTCAACCACTGTGTTTTAAGGGAAAACCCTCTGTTCGTATTTACCCTTGCAGCTCCTATCCACAGAGACACCTGATATCAGGCAACACAACTAACTCCAGGGTTCTTCAAAGGCAAAGGAGGAAAAAGAGGAGAGACAAAAATTGTGTACGTCAGGGTTGTGAAAGTGAGGGAGAATCCACCTCATAAGAGAAATAACACTACGTTAAGAGGGATAAAAAAGGAAAATATCAGTATTTTGTGGCCTAGCATTTTACAGAAGCATCTTCAGGTTCTTAACAACTAACTTGTTTATGTTATCTTTAAACAAGTAAAAACAACATTAAGGCAACTTCTAGATACAAGAAAAAGATCACAATTTCTAGGACTGCATGATTTAAGAGAGCATTCGCTCACCTGAAAGCACTTATGCTTATGAATCGCTTAGGCATTTTTCTATAAATGAAACCTACGCTTTACACAGATTTTATTCTCTAACAAAAACTTTTCAAAATAATAAGACTCAAAAAGTATTCATAAATCTGAAAAACAAATCTGAAAAACTTTATTGAACATCTATATGGTTCTATGACTACTAGGAAATCAATGTAGTGGAAAGTAAAACAGTGAAGAGAATTTCACAGTGTGACAAGTGAGAACACCAAAAAAAAAAAAACTTGTTTTGAAATTATTTTTGAGGCTGTAACTTATTTTAGAGTAAAGCTATGTCTAGATTGGGTATAAATACCTAGAAAACGGACCAACACTGCAAGTGCTACATACCGGTAATATAAAACCAGGGGAAGATAGAAAAATCGAAGAAACTTAAAATAACAAACATGCACAGGAAACAAAACAAGACTGAGAAAGTGTGTTATGAATCACCACCTCTCTAGAGCCGTTTCCACTCTCCTAGATCATTTACTTTGATTATTTAGATTGTTAGCCCCAAAATATCTGGGTTCATAATATTTACACAACATGAACCCTCATTATTGCTAGACTTGAAGCATAGAAAAGGTAAGATAATAAAGAAAACTTTGAATGACCAAATATAAGAAGCGTAGTGAGAAAATAGAGAAGGATAAATATTCATGCCTTGTGATATGACAGCAAAAGGATTACACAAATCAAGAAACTGTTAAATGATTCTGTCTTAAGAATACAAATAAAAAACTGACTTTCCTGTCTGGGAACCACATTATCTTCAACTCTATGATCTCCTTGGAAAGTTACAGAACAGCAACAATTTTCAGTCTTTACTGACAAAACAGTATGTTTACAAGCACAGCTTCAGAGAAGTACAGAAAAAATGCATTTAGTCATTAAAGAACCACCACAATTAGGTTGTTTTTGTTTGTTTATTTGTTTTTAACTGGACTTTCCACTCAGAACCACAATCAATGTGATGTGGTCTAATCAGTAGTGGAAATTAACAGTCTTCAGACACAGCGTCAAGGAAATTTCACCAGTTATTAACTGCTATCCTCTCATCCTCAGGATACCTTCTCTTACCTTCACTCCCATAACTCAAAAAGTGAGGAAAAGATAAAGTGACCAAAGAAAGACACAAAAATCCCTGAGGAAATGTTAAAAAAAACCCCATTTATAGCATTGTACAAAAGTAGCACCTTTAGTCTATTCATAACTCAGTAAATATTTGCTACTTCAGGTATTATCCAGTCAGCAAAAGCAGAAAAAAACAGCAAAATAAAACTCCACGAATTGACTCAATTCATAACAGAAAGGTCATACATTTAAAACTGATTCCAGTTCTGCAGGACAGTGAATTAACTATTACTTCTACAAATTCTCTAATCTATGACTTGTCATACAAATTAGCCTAAGACTGTCTACTTAAAGACATGCCAGAAGTAGTTTTATTTCAAACGAAAACGGTTTTCATTGTATACACAGTAACCAGAGAAATGTAAAGTATTTTCTTTGTGCCATTAAGATTTTTTTTTATTTGGAATCTCAGTTACATTTACAGCACTATAATGCTGTAACTATTATGATCAAAATAAAGACTGCAACTTTATGGGGGAAGTGGTAATTTGTACAAGATGTTGCATGGAATAACATTAACAGTAATTGGAGATTCTTTAAAATACATTTTTATTTAAGTATATTTAATAAATACTACCACTATACGTGCCAGTAATCTTGTCTTTTACAAGTCTCAACTCAATTTTTTTTTAGAAGTTATCTGAATTACAGCACTCTTCTACAGTGGATCAGCATGCCAACAGGGCTTTCAAGATGGTAAAAAAATCATTTGCTTTTCTATCACTATCAAGTATCTTTGCATTTAACTTACATAAGCTCTGTTAAAAGAAAGCATGCATTAAATATTAGTAACTGAGGTTTATCGAAGGATATTCAAGATCTTAAATTCTTCTATAAAGCAGAAAATTAGATATGGGAAAAGAAATCCCAGGTCTTTTTTTTTTTGCGTTTCACCACCACAAAGGGAAAATAATATACCAGGATCTTGAGTGAGAGGCTTCAAATTTATTCCCAAATTGTCTGTTTTTTTTAGTTTTGCAAAATCACAGTGAGAGAAAGGTAAACTCTGTCTTAGCACATCACGGAACCAATGATAACATGGAATATTTATATTTCATTTTCTAAAGCAAATTTGTTTGAACACATTCATATTCTAAAAACAAACCATGAACTCTAGACAAAATGCGCATAAAGCTACAGAAAGGAAACAGTTACATAGGTCAATAAGAAAGTAATTTCTATCTCAATCTTCCAAAACTATCCTTTTCATTGTTCTGTAAGCCACGCCAATGTATTTTTCTTAGTATCAACTGGGAAAGTTGGTAAAACTTATTGTTCACACAAAGGAGTTCCTTACTCTCTTCTGTTCTTTTCTCCTGGAAAAGTTAACTGGAGATTACATTGCCACCTGTTTCAAGGACTCCCTGCAATTACTTGGCTCCTTCACAGAACAGATCAGTTTTTCCTTTCCGTCAGGTTAAGCTCTCACTTTTTCCTTAGGATACCAGACACATTTCATTCCCTAAGACACCAAAAGTTACCTGTGTCTCACATCTCCCCCTTGCCAGAAATCTCTACTCCTATCTCAAATGCTCTGTTTGCTCCCTTCGATGCCATGTCCTCACTTTCCTATCCAGTAACAGAAACAACTACCCAAACACAGTAATTTCTAGGTATACTTCCATACTGCTGTCCTCCCTTCTAGCTTTGCATAGTGCTCATTCCCCCAACCTACTATTCCTTACATGGATACCATTTTTCAAAAACATATGTAAATACATTAAATCTACTGAAAAGCTGTGCAAATTTGAGTAAGACTATGGTAGAACATTTCCACCACACCATCCAAAAAAGTTGCTTTTATTTGTGATCAACTCTGCCAACACATCTCTGCCAAATGGATGTTCAGGCTGTATTTAACACCCAGCTTAACTCAACTGGAAAGTGGAAAAGTAAAAAAAAATAAATAAAATAAAACCATCAAACCAATCCACACATCAAGTCAGCTCTTTTCACTACAGCCTAGGAAATTCCCTCAAACAACTCACCAATCAAACTTCATATCCTCAAATTCAGAAGTCACCAGACTTAACGACGTCACAAACTAACCAAAATGCACGTAGCCCTGTAAGTATGTACAAATCCAACATAAAAGAAATACCATTTATCTCTTACACTGAATAGGAAAATGTTTTTCTCAAATTCTATGAAGTATATTTACATCTTGCTACAATAACTATAACAGCTCATTACACCAAGCTCTTTCATCTAGTTCACAAACAGACCTCATGTTACCCACTCAATTATACCAACCAACAGCTTCAGTAATAAAGATACTCACCATACAAAATATCTGGGCTGTTTTGTCTTCCCATCAAAAGCTATTCTCTTCCGTGCCAGAAAGGCCTGAACATAACTATTACAGAAACAAGGGGTTTATTTTGCTATTTGAAAGCAAATAATAGCAACAATAAATGCAGTCAGACACACTGAAAATATAATTTTCAGCAGAATTCTGGAAACTCAGGTGATCTTCTATACCCAATTTGACACCTCAATATTACACACACTCTAAAAACAAAAATTTCTGACTTAACCACCTTGTCATTAATGCTAATGAATGATTCTTCACTTCCTGGATAGGAACAGGCTAGATTATGTAGCAAAGAGAGCCGAAGCACTTTTTGTTACATGGATACACGAAGCATATCTATTAGTACCATCTGCCTTCCTGATTATATTTTCTGTCTTATTATATTTACTAAATTTACTACTCTGCCTTCATAAACAGCACTCCTACAATTCATGTGTCACTGCCTAGTCAGTCTTGAAAATTCTTCATTTTTAAGAGTTTAAAAAATAGATTCAAAGATTGTATCTAAACTTTTGAGTTAACTACTATTTTAAAATCAGCATACATATTAAAGGTTAAGAAGGCCTTCATTTTAAATTAGAAACCTCATCTTAGATCCTAGACTTTCCACATCTTTCAAGCTGTTAGTTGCACACTGCCTCATCTCACTTAAAGAAACAAACAAACCTGACAAATCTGAAGCACTAAAAGGTTTATCACTGAAACATCTGTTTTTGAAGCTGCTCACCTACTACATGGGAACAGAATAACTTTTCTAGAAGTACGCTGCAAGTCTAATATGGTTAAGATAGATCAAAGTTTCCTTAAGTATTACTGAGTGCCGCTTGAGTCACTCTCTCCCAATAACTAATTCTGTTTGTGATTAACAATAAATGTGAAAAGGCTAACAAAAACAAGCGTCTTACAAGTTACATGTAAACTGTCTGCTCAGAAAAAAAATGGACATTAATTAGTGCTGTGCCTGAGGCAGATTACTACATAGGTACAACGACAACCTGTTACATTTGGCCAATCAGCACTTATATAACAGTCAGCAAAACAGCTGATACGTCTAGCTAGAACATATTTTTTTAGTGCTTCTTGTCTAGTCAATAAGAAGAGGGAGAAAAACATAAACTGCTAAAGAATGGTAAAGATTATGTAAGAATGGAAGACCAGAGGTAACTTCTCAGTGAGAGTACAAAGATACAAGATAAATTCAAAGGTGAACAAAAAAAAAATATAAGCCCTTCATATAGCACTATTACCGATATTTCTGCTAAACATATAATAATTGCATGATCTACCAACGTTCTCTAAATCAAGCAAAAGCTGATAAGGAAACTAATTCAGATTGAAATATACAATATTTAAATTATTTCAGTAATTCAACACTAAGTGTTTGTAAGTAAATATTGTAGTTCAGCAATAACACATCAGTGAGCTGCAGATGTGTTTGCTGCATTCAGATCAGCTGATTTATACCCAAATCCATGCATCTGCTACAGTCTACCTTCAGTACCTGTGGCCCAATTCTAAACTCAGTGACTGTGTTCATACTAAGTGAACCAGTGTGGCTTTTTTTCTTTTAAAGTCTTATCAAATGTTTGTGATGGTTGTTCCAGAAAACTCTGAGAAAAACATTCATCCTTTCAGCAGATGTCTGAGTTAAGGACAGGCACAACAAAATCACCAGTATTCACATGCTGAAAATAGTCTTTGTTTTAACTGTAAATCTGGAAGATAACTAGACTCGAATGTAGGCTATTATTATCAAGCCAGTTGATCCAAGCTTACCCAAAAGTCACAGAAAAACTTCAGCACAGCAGTAGGCACTTAACACAGTTCCCAGATTAAACAGGAATTAATACAGAGCATAGAGGTAAGTCCTAGCACTATGGCATTCCATACTTCGATTATTAAGACTACTGAGCTGAAAATGTCACCTGGTTGTCCTAGGTATCAGTCTGGGTTTTGCTTTTTGGTTTCTGGGGGTTTTGGAAGTAGAAGGTAAATCTGTCTTAACAAAGTCCATCTGTGTGCATGTAAACAGTTAAAGTTCACCCTACATTTCTGGGTATCAATATTGAACACTATATTTGTTTTTTCATGTTGTTATAAATACTTAAAAATTTCCTATAGTAATGCCCCAAATTATTTGTTCTATTGGCAGATAATCTCAAAGTACATTCAAAATGTAAAAGAAGTCACTGAACAGTAGTTGCATTTTGATAATATTCAAGACTTTCATGTTGTTATATTCGTAGTTTATATCACTAAACCAAAATGATACAGACAGTGTACAGGGAAACAGGAATTTGATCACTCATGGAACTTAGGCATTCTCACCACACCCTCCTATTTATTCAAATTTTCTAAAGAGGAAACAAGAAAAAAAATCCCAACCCCTGGGGCGTGATCTGAATGTTACCAACCCGTCTTACAGCAGAAGAATCTTTACCAGGTATACCCTTCTGCCAGCTTCCTCTCGCTTAACCCACGGACTGTAAATTCAAGCATGTTCATTCAGTCTCTTTCCATTTCTCTCTTCCTCCCCCACGTAATTTTACTCTGCAACACCAACACATCTCGTAAGCTGAGACAGAGTTTTGCAGGACTTCGGAGACAAGGGTAGTTGGCAAAGGTCACTCTACAATATACTGTTTCATATGTAACTTCACTTTATTACAGTACTATTCCCCAATAGTTACAGAACTTACATTTTAATATATAGGTGACCAAATCAACAAATAAGTTTTTAAGGATTTGAATACACTATCAATAAACCTGTACCTCTACCTATAAGTCTAATCCCTGGTGTTTCGCCATCTCACCTCACATACTCTTTTACTCTTCAGCACATCCCCTACCTTTTGCAACACTGCTTGTCTGTCTGATCATGTAAAAGGCACAAGATTATGTTGCAGCTGGCTTCCAAGCAGCAGCAATCACTTCAATCACTAAGTCAAGCAAGTAACTTGCTGGACTACACGCAACAAAAAAATAAAGCAGTCTACCATTCTGCAGCACATAGTGCACACAGATTTTTGATCACCAGGAACAACAAAGGGCACTCTTGGTAGCATTGCTCTTCTCCTACTCAACTCAACAAGCAAGCTTTGAAATGGCAACGTAAAATTACCTTTCGGCACCCCAAGTTTTCAACTTGACAGTTCAAGATAAAACTTTGCAAAGATTAAAAACAAGGCACAGACCTTATTTAAGCCACTAAACGCAGAGTCTCACTTCTGCAACTGAGACCATGCCAATGGCACTGGAGAAGAATAATGATAAGCACAAAAGTAGATTTAACTGTATGACTACAGCAAGAGAACCAGGAGAACAATAACAGCGAAAGAAAGTAGCATGCTAGCTCTGGAGTGTGCAAGAAAGGCATAATGACACTACACTTCCAGAAAAGCCCTGAAAGCTATTTCTGTTATTTCCTCAACCCACAAATGCACATGCACTCAAATAAGATCACATTTTAATTCTATGAAAATCAAGAAATTATTATCTTAAAACTCCATTATACAGTTGTTGTTTTTACATAAGTCTACTCCAATACTTATGGGATTTCACTTCAAATTTCATATTTTGCAAAAGCAAAGTAAAACAAAATCCCAACACCACCACCCCCTTTCCATCTTGCCTAAGTTTGGAAGAAAGAAAAAGTAACTCCCACGAGTCTCAAAAGTCTGATGAAAACCAAAGAAACAATTTTTTTTGTCTTAAGAGTTTTAGGCCAATTGCATGGTTTTGGGGAACTGACTCATTAGGGTTTTGTTTGTTTGTTTTTAACGCTTAAGATTACATCTAGTGATGCCCCACTTGTGAAACATGCGGATTTGAATAACTACACAGCATTTGAGCTAACAAATACATTTCTGGACCAAACCACATATTTATTTCTTCACACTTAAGATCGAGACTATCTTAAGAAAATACAAACAAAATTGTAACTGTTACTTAACTGTAACTCTAACAGGGAAGACTAATACTTTTCAATGCTAAACTGAAGTTAAAAAAAAAAGCACAACTTTCTTCAGCTTCATGAAAGGACTAATTAGTAAAGGGACCGACAGCATTTTAAGACTGTGCTTACATCAGTTTGTCGACTAAATTGTTCCACATAAGACCCAAGAAAGTTACTACGTAAGCCATGTTCTTTGAAATGTTAGGCTAAATCAAACCTGAAAAGTAGTATTCAGCCATGTGTAAGAATTTGGTTTTGCCTTTCCACAAGAATCAAGCTAAGGCCTTGGTAAATGAGACTCATACCTTTAACGTACAAAGACTTAAAAAAAAAAAGTCTTTAAATTTAATATTATAGAACTCATTGAAAATGACTTTGAGCCTAGTTCTGAGCCTTGCTTAATCTGTGCATGCTTGTAACTTGCACACACCTAATACTGAAAGGCCTTTTTATTTCAGTAAACCGGATTTTCTCTTCTTCCCTTATGCTTTAAGAGGTTATCACTCAGTTTTCTGCCTCTAGCACAGAGATCATGGTGCGGGTGCAGGTAAAACCGCATCCACTGATTTCCCATCCTGAAGCTATGGTACACTCTGCCTCTGCATTAGCGTATGATACAACCCTAAGAACCCTAAAAACATCATCTGAAAAAAAAATAAAGCAAAACAAAAAATCAGCAGCTTCTGAGAAAAGCGACAACCAAATATCGCCACCTGAAGAGGCAGCGCCCCGTCCTCAGATCGCAGCGGGGGCCGCTCCGGGGCTCTCCAGAAAACGCCTAACGGTGATGGCTGCGGCTTCAGCAGCCCCCACGCAGCTTGCCGCTCGGTGCCGGGCCAGGGCGGTGAGGGGGGAGCGCCCCCGCCTCCCAAAAGCAGCGGGCAGGCTTTCAGAGGGGGCCTGGAGGAGGGCCTCGGCGAGGGCGGCGGGCCCGCCACAGGCCGCCGCAGGCCGCTCCCCGCCCCGCCCGGCGCAAGTTGGCCGGAGAAACCTGTGGGAGCCCCCCGCCGCCACGGCCCCCGAATCGGGAGAGGGGCGACGGGAGGTCAGAGACCCAGGGAAGAGGGGGCCCCTTCGCTGCTGCGGCGGGGCGGGCGGGTTGGCGAGCCCCCCAGCGCTGCGAGGTGGGGAGGCGACCGGACATGGCGCCCGCTGGCCCTGGGACCCAAGGGACTCTCTCGCACTCTCCGGGGAAAAGGCGACGGCCGCCGGCGTGGAGCCGGGAGGCACACTGACCTGTCCTCCGAGTCCATGCGGCTGAGAGGCTCCCCGTCCGAGGACATCTCCAGACTGCCCCGCCGGCCCCCCGACGTGGCGCTGCAGCTGCTGCTGCCGCTGCTGCTGCCACCGCCGCCGCCGGTGCCGTAGCCCTCGTCGCCACCGCTGGACACGCTACTGGAGCTGCTCCCCCCGCCGCCGCCTCCGCCGCCGGGGCCGCGGCCCAGCCCGTCCTCCTGGCTGCCCCGGGGGCCCTTGGGCTCCTCCTTGGCGTCGGCCTCGCTGCTGCCACCGGGGCTCAGCGATCGGGTCTCGTCGCTGCAGCAGCCGCTGCTCGTGCTGCTGCTCCCCACCAGGCTGCTCTCCTCCTCCTCGCCGCCCTCCTCCTCCTCCTCCTCCTCCTCCTCCTCTTCCTCTTCTTCCTCCTCCTCCTCATCCTCCCCGTCCCCGGCCTGGCTGGCGCTCTCCGGGCTAGGCTCCGACATGCTCTCCGCCTCGCCGTTCAGCAGCAGCAGCGACTCCGTCTCCGCCGCCGCGGCCGCCGCCGCCGCCGAGGACGAAGGCGAGGACGAGGATCCAGCCCCAGCCTCCTCCTCCTCGGCCGCGGCGGTGGCGGTCCCTGCCTCGCCGGGAAGCAGCCCCTCTGGCTCCGCCATGTCGCTGCGAGCGGCCGCCATGGCGCCTGCGAGTCGCTGCGAGCGGAGCGAAGCGGAGCGGAGCTGAGCGGGACCGGGCGCGCGCAACGGCTGCGGCGGCAGCAGTAACTGCGGGGGCGTGCGCGCGGCCTGTGCGCGCGGCCGCGCTCCGCCCCCCCGCCGCTCCCCCCCTCCCCGTGCCCTTCTCACCCGCACAATCGCGCGGCGGCGCGAGCCGCAGAGAGAGAGGAGGGGCCCGGGCCGCGGCCGCCGCCGCCGCACGCGCTACGGAACGCGCCCGGGGACAAAAACGGGAGAGAGGGCGGAGCGGCGGCCCCCGGCGCGGGGCGCCCAGGGAGGCGGCGCGCGGGAGGGGAGGAGAGAGGCGGGGCAGGGCAGGGCCCCGCGCCCGTGGCAGTACCGCATCAGCCTTACTGCCGGTCCACTACTCGGGGTGCGGGGCGTTCCGCCGGACGAGCGGAGGGAGCCGGGCACTGCGCCCCCGTCCTTTCCTCCGCGGACTGCGTCCCGCGCCTCCCGGCCTCGGCGGGTCACTCAGGAGCTGAGCAGCGTCAGGCCCGCGAGGCTGTTGGAGAGAGGGAAGGAGGGAGTAAAGAGGCCAGGAGGCACGGCTGGGGAAAACTTGGGGTCGTTTGTATCCGTGAGAGGAAAAGAGGGGCGGGGAGGAGGCAGTAGGGACGCCGGGGCTGAATGGACTCGAAGTAACTCGAACGAGCGTCAGACGGCTTAGGGAGCCCACGAAACGGGGAGAAACGAGGTTCCCCGGCGAAGGGAGCTACAGGGGTGCGGGTTGCTACAGGGGTGGCTTACCCCGTGAGAGCTGTCAAAGACAAGCCCCGGGCAGACACAAAGGCGACAGGAAAAGGTTTTCGGAGGCATCGACAGGAATGGAAAAGCAGTCGCGCTGTGGCACCGGTGAGAAGAGAGCGAGCAAAGAGGATAGACTAGATAACGGCCTTAAATCTTCATTTGCAACCAAGAGGCACGTCAGCGACCGGGCAAAAGCAAAAGTGTGATTAAAAGGGAACGCAAAATGCAGGTTACTGCATTTAAGTGAAAGCAAAACCAGAGCTGAATGAACTAAAACTGGGGGAAACGGTTATTTGGGTGTTTTTTTCATCTCACAGACCTAAATTCCTTTCTGGAGGCATAGGTTTGGTAAATTCATTGAGCTGGGAATTGTGTCATTTGGGGGAAAAAAAGTAATGAAAACCCCTGTGCATGTGCAGAAGAGGAAAGTGAAAGGTTAGCAGAATGACTGTCAGTCATGTATAGGACCTTGGAACAAATGTTGAAAATTAAAGTCACTCCAACGTAAAATCGAGTAAAGTTTACTAAAGGTAGGCCACATCAGACTAACGTGGTAGACTTTTTGACAAGAGTCTTGTCTCCAAGGACATCAAGAGAATGTTTGATACGTTGTCACGTGGAAGTGCTTAGCAGAAGTTTATAGGATGCAGATTTGCAGTAGAACAGGAAGGTGGGTAGAACCTGGATGAAGAGGTGATATCAGGTAGTAGACAAATTATTGAAGAGATGAGGAGGGTTATTGAAAGGATAAAATGGCATGCCACGTGATTTTTAGGTGTCTCATATACATAAACTCTTACAGTTTGCCACATAAAAAAGAAAAAGAGTGCAGTGATGGTCGTTTAGATTAAAAACAAACTACAAAACACAGAACCACAACTCAGTCCAGAAAAACATTATGCCTTCTGCCCAATGGGAAGAACATCACTGATTCAAGTTACAGCAGGCGTATCTGGCATTTCCACAGAGATCCTACATTCCAGGAGAAGTTAACTGCATAGGATTCGAATCTGGAAACTGTGCTCTTAAGACCTGCGTTAGCCTAGTTAAAAATGGCTCCCAGCCCATCAACAAATGCAGCTGTTCACAGCAACACCAACAACCCGTGGTGTAGCAGCGTCAAAACAGAATGTCACACTGCTGAAACAGCAATACGGTATTGGAGCTAAAGGGACATGACACTGGATTAATCATTGAAAACAAACCAATGACATCTTGAATGTGCAGAGGAGCATAAGCGAACTTCAGAAACCAACAACAGCCAAAAAAAAAAAAAAATCAGGTTATGGTAGTTTCCCAGGTTTCCAGAAACCAGCCTCAGCTGGAAATGGTTAAAAAAATGCAACCGAACAAAAAAAGACAAGGACAGCTGTAATGCTGTTTCATCTGTGGAGCTGGTCTACTATCTCTACCAAAATAGTCTCTTCTGCTTTTCCTCCTCCCTGTAACATGTTCTGTGCTTCACTTGGGAAGGCGTGGCACTCCCGAGTGGGTGTTGCTGTCACTTCTCAAACACAAAGCGGGAGGTTGCAAAAACAAACGACAGCATTTGATTTCAGTAAGAAGGTGCCCGTAGCTGAAATAATTCCCACGTCTCTTCTACCCGTCGATTCCTCTCTGGATCTCTCTGCTGTAGTAAGACACAGAATCAGAGAGGTATCAAGTCATGAGAAACTGAAAATAGATAAGGGACTTAGGTAAAAGACGCCTTTTGCAACCTAAGAATATGAGAAAAGAAGGAGGAAAAAGTTATTTCAAATAATTCAGTGTACCCTAATGTAAATTGTCTACATCCACTCCACTGTGTATTCACAAGCCCATCAATGTACTTGTTTGGGGTTTTTCCCCCCTCCAAGTCTTTCAGGGTTTCTGGAAGTCGTGTGTACATGCAAGGCTCCTTGTATTTGTGTACCAAAAGCAAGCAGGGTGATTCAGACCTCCCACTTTCCACTTTCTTAAGTAGAGCGCTTAGAGACGCCAGCTCATTAGGTAATTTGTGTATTCAAAGCGGGTCAGGGAAGGAAACCTCAGGACACGAATTGAATAGGAAGGATGGTGTGAACCTGCCTAATAGAAATCGCTTAGCATTTAAGCAAGACATCAGTACCAAAGGGGTCGCTACTGAAGCAGACAGGCACCAAATATTCTGTGATAATCCCTAGGTGTCTTGCTCCCAAAACCCACAAAATTCGGTGTTCAGGCTTGGTCCTTGAGTGCTGTAATAAAGTCCTAATCAAGTGCAAGCAGCAGTGATGACAGATGAAGTCTCTTGGACAAAATACAAAAATACCCAGTTTACCAAAGAGAAATCTTTTTCTCCAATGTTTTTTACTTCTCAAGAAAAGGAGACTTCTCTGAGAACAGGTGAGTCTAGAACTTGCAAAGGCATGTAAGTCACTTGCATTTGAATGGTCTGAAAAAGCACAAAGCAGGAGACACGCTGCTAGGAAATCCTTTGGAAAAAAAAAAAGTAACTTATCCACTTAGGCTTTGAGGGCGGATGTTACGCCGTTGTTCACACACAGGGCCACACAGGGCTTTTGGTGTGCTCAGTCTAGCTTGGTATGATCACATTACAACAGGGACGATGCTTTACGATATTTAGCCATTTATGTCGAGGCATACTAATCTGTGGTACTTGGAAGATACACTCAACAATATAATAATAAAAAACCCCCTTAAAAGTCACTAGATACACTAGGAGAATTTGCTCACGAGCAGGGTCCAAGCAGAACCATTCTCCACTAGTGCAAGAACAAACAACATTGCAGCCACAGCAGAGTAGGGAGGAGAAATTAAGAGTGCATTCTCTTACCTCAGGAACACCAGGGTGCAGAGCATTCACACTGACAGCAGAATCAGTAATGAGCACACTCCAAAGAAGTTTCTTCTTGTCTTGAGTCACAACAGTTTTGCTGTGAAGTTTTTTGGAAGGATGGTTAAGTGGGATCATCAGAAGATTTTGTACACTTAAGGCAGATTTCTTGATCTTTTCTTCCTAAAGTTGATCAGTATCATAATACTATGATGTATCATTTGTAAGCAAAACACATCAAAGCACTAAAAAAGGCCTATAAAGAGAGAGGAAAAAAAAAAAAGCTATAGGCCTAAGGTGCATGACATCCTGTTGGTAGGGTACCTGGGGAAATTCTGTAAAACAAAATGTTTGGTCACTGAACTCCCTTCTTCCGCCCCTTGCCTTGGCGTGCATGTCTTACGCACTGCAGGAAATTCCTGCTGCCTGAACCTCATGACTCACCTTGCTCACACTATTCTGCCTGCTCAGCAGCCTCTGTAAACGGCACCCTTCCCTTCTTTCTGCCCCACCCTGCCCCATCCAAATTCAAAGTCAAAGGAAGAGACTGCAATCTCCCATTGCTCCGAGTAAGCATCCAGCACTCGGTTCTCACCCTTCCCTTCAGACTGAAACTGCCTCTTTATGCAATTCTGACCCCACCCTCTCCTGCAGCACCCAGTTAATTCTCCCTTTAAACTTGGTTTCTAAGCAGTTTTCTTTTTTAAAGCTGCCTTTAATCTTTCCCCATACTGTGTGCTTAGAAATCATAACTTATAGGAAACTCCAAGTCTTACTTAGGTTGAGCCAACCAAAGGAGGGCTGCTAGGAATGCATGTTGGACTGAGGTCCCTCTTGTCTCCCCTCGCGGGGGCTGTACTCTGGCTTTGCAAATGCTTTGCAGCAACATGAATTCTAGATACTGCTCGGGTCCTTCTTCCTCCTCTTCCCTGCTCATGGATTGTTACGGCTCTCATGGTGACACACTGCCTCTTCTGTTGTGCCAGCACAGCTGTCTGAAATTCATGCCACGAGCTAGACCGAGGAACTGCTTTTAGCGGTAACTAGGAGAAAAAAACCACAGCCATAAAATAGTATTCTGTTGCTGTTAGGTCATGAAACTTCAGAAAAGTCTGGACAGCTAGCTCAGTTAAATGTGCCGGTCTGGTGATGGGAAAAAGCCAGGAACAGAGAAATTCAGAAATTATTAAGGTGACGCAAAGGACCAGGAGTTAATTCAGGAAAGGAAAACTCCCCTCTATCATTTTGGAGCTCATCCAAAAGCATGTCCTAACATTCACTATATTTGCATTTGTATTATCGCAGCAACTCGCAAGCCTAGTAGAGTTGTGGGTATCTTTGCATTAAGTCATCTATAAACACAATGAGTAAGAAGAAGCCGGTGTTCCATAGATGCTCTGATATAATTGAAAGGAAATGGATATTTTACAAGTGCATAAAACCTTTACTCTAAAATGCATGGTAATCGATGTTAAATTTGCCATCAAATCATATTGAAGGAAAACGTAAAAAGTAAACCAAGAAAGCACAAAGATTTCTTGTTAAGTGAAAGATATAAAGCTTTGAGTTCAAGGCATTAAGAGGCCTCATATGGTTAACTTATGTGCTTTACAGCTTGTTGCAAAAACTGAAACATAAGCACAGAATTTCAAATAGATGCTATTTAGCTATGATAAGCTATTAGTTGTTACAGATACCATTGAGAACAAACTCAGAGTTTGCTTCAAAAGGAAAAGCTACTTGAAATACTTCTGCACTGGAGTATCTATCTAAATATTAATCCTCTCACACCCCGTCTCTAAATTTTTGTGAGTTCTAGGACCTAAAATGCTAAAAATGTGTTGTACTTTTCTTTGACACTATCCAGAAAGTTTTCCGAATGCCACATTGGCAAATTTAAATAGCTGATGCAATATATCATAGGAACAGGTAAAAAAACCTCCAAAATTAAATGCAGTACTGTACAAGCAAATTGGCCATCTTTTCTCTGTCATGAATATTGTCAATCTTTTTATATCATGATTCAAAAAATATATATACATTATCAAAGATATTTTCTTTTCCTCCCAAAGTATCTTATACTTCCTTGTGCATATTTTTTACTTAGCATAGTTTGCTCTTTTTGAACAAAAGGTAGCCAAAATTCTTAAGTCTCAAAAGACCCAACTCTCTTAAAGGGTGTGATTTAGATTCGTTTAGCCAGAGATAATTAACATATTTGCTTCCAGATTAAAGAGTCTTTCCATGCTGTTAATTTGGAGAATGCATATTTTCTACATTCTTATGCAAAACAGAGCTGGATTCCAGTTTTAAATGAAGGTGTGTGCCCAACCACAAATACAGAGTCGCCACTAGTATGTCCATTTATTTTCTGCAGATCAGTTACTACAGAGCACTACAATAAAATCAGAGGAAGGTCATACCAATGGAGGGGACAATTGTGCACCAGCAAGCTGGGCAGTATATCCCAGCTGTTATTTACTAAAAATGGAGATGTGAAGTCAAGGGTGAGGTTTTTCTTTGCACACATGGAAAATCTTTTCAAAATCATAGAAGTAATAAAGATCTTGCATGTTGCAAAAATGGTGTGTAACCATTACAACCAAACAGAAATGCATAATGAATTCAATGATAATTAAACACAAATCATAGCTTGGAAGGAGTACAAGTTTAAGGCAGCTTTTCCATGTTCTTCTAGGATTCCTTTAAAACTCCTCTTCTTCAATTCATGGTCACAAGTAGAATATTGTTTTTTCCCAGAACAGTCTTAATTTGGTTTTAAATTAATATTTCATCAAATTTAAATTGAAATTACCTTGCAGAAATCTAGTTACAATGTTTGTGCCCCCCGTGTTTTTTTTCCATTGAAAGAATCTCTTGTCATTCCAAGATCAAGCTGTTGTGAACACATGTCTGTCCAACCATGGTTCCCAGCTTCCTAAAACATGCTGTGGTGGGCCCTGCAAGGGGCCCTGAAGATAATTAAGGGAGCAGAGCATAACCGATCAGGAGAGGCTGAGAGAGCTGGGACTGCTCAGTCCAGAGAAGTGAAGGCAGGAGGAGATTTTATCAAGGTGCATAAATATCTGAAGGGGGAAGTAAGGAAGATGGAGCCAGACTCTTCTTAGTGGTATCTGCACAGGCAAGAAGGGCAAGAGGCAATGGCCAGAAACTGAAGCCCAGAAAATTTTATTTAAACATAAGAAAAAACTTTTTCAAAATGAGGGCTATGAAGCAGTGGAAGAGCTTGGCCAGAGAGGCTGTGGCGTCACCATTCCTGAAGACACTAAAACCACACTTAGACATGGTCTTGCGCAGTTTTAGCAAACACCGCTTTGAGCAGGGGGGTTGGACTCTATGATCTTCAGAAGTGCTCAACAATTCTGTGTTTCTGTAACCTCAACTATTCTGTGTTTCTGTAAAGTTGAGACATTATTCTCACATTACACAAAGACACAGGCATTGCCAAACTTGCAAAAACAGTAAATGTCATTTTCCTGAGTTCCCAGACATAACCATAAACTCTGACTTTGCCCTATGGAGAAGAAAACCATGTTCACACCAGTCATGCCTTGCACCATGGTATGTAAAAGGAGCCCTGGTCAGGAGCCACAGAAGCCGAGCTGAGCTGGGACCAAGCAGTGAGTTCCTGCAGGGAGGTTTAGATGGAGGCTGAAAGACTAATGACTGCATTCTATCCATGCTATCCCATGACAGTATGTATGACAAATTTAGCATCCTGCTAAATCCTGTGAGATTAAAAGTGATGAGCAACTAAGATTACATATTTTCCATGACTGTCAGATCTTGGCATGCTGGACAGTTAAGGGAGAGAGGTTATCCTTAGAGAGGCATTTATCACACAGTCTGGTCAACCTGTCAAGAACAAGATACTCTCACAGAGAAGGTGTCAAAGACCAGATTTCTCAAAAGCCTAACAGCTGGACAATTCTTCTTTTCTTCACACTGCTCTGTTGATGTTACAAGAAAAATTCAGGTCATGGAATGCTTTTCAAACAGCAAGAGGTGTACAGCACTAGAGTATTTAATCAGAAATGATTATTTGGAAGGCTTGAGTGTGAACAAACACTTGAATTTCACAAAAGTTCAGATGTGGATCAAACAACTAGCCTTTCCATTAGTATGGTATTCACTGAACAGTAGAAGTGATAATCAAAGTAATCAAAACTAATTTAACAAGTCCAAAAAACAGCAGGATGACTTTTGTCATTTGCCATTAATGACAAATATTTATTACAGATTGTATATTTATCTTCTGAGCTATTAAAACGATGTTTCCAAATTGTAACTCTTCAAACCTCTCCTATAAGATCAAGGATCCATCATGTTCGTGGAAAATAAGCCGAGTCCATAGAAGTAGAGCGTCCCTCCCTATTCTCAATCAATCAAATCTGAAAGAGAGAGAGAGATTGATGAGAACAACCTACTTTTCTGTGCATGGCATTCACTGAATGTGAAAAGAGGTTTCAGCAGGACTGAGAAAGTAGCTGTTGTCATGACAGCACTGGGAAGCCCAGGGACTGAAAAGATCTTCATCAGCTCACTGCAGCAATTCTGTGCCAGAGGAACTGTGCTGCCTGTCTGCATGCTGACAACAGAGCCAGGGGAATGCCTGTTTGTCAAATCTTGCTGATTTTACTCTGCAAACTTCACCACTCTTGCCCTCTGAAGCTGGATATTAATTGCAATCTGGCAATTCCCCCCACACCTTCTGTTCATCTATTTGGTTTAACAGGGGCAGCATTTTACTTTCCTGTACTCTCTTTTGCCCCTCCTGGCAACAAAAACACTGTGTAGAAGGGTGCAGCAACCATAGAATCATAGAATGTGTAATGTGTAGAAAAAGCCTGTACAAACACCAGCACATTCTGCAGTCCAACTCAATTGATATAAGTACTGCCACTCCTGTTATCTCAATGTTACGGGCCAGCGCATATGTACGCTGTGATGTTTGTGCGGCATCTTTGGGGCAAGAGACTGAGAGAATTTCTGTGACAGTCCCCTCGATAACAACAGTGGGATCTGGTCAACTCTCCATTCCATTCCATTCCATTCCATTCCATTCCATTCCATTCCATTCCATTCCATTCCATTCCATTCCAAGTAAATGCATTGTTTTTCACGCTGCAGTTAAGCAACCTGCTGCTCATGACAACTGTCTCACTATATTCATGACAAACATCAGTTCTGGGGGACTTATGAGACTATTCCACTCACCTTGAAGCTTTTATTTTACCAAAATGACTGAAAAATGGTTGCTGCACGGCTGAGAGCCTCATAGTGCAAAGAAGTAAGGAGAAAGTAAGGTCTTTTTGACTATGCACATGCCAATTGAGCACCAATGCTGTTTATATGAAGCACTGGGAAATATAAAACACGAACATTTGGAAACTTGCATTACACTCCTGCTGATTATCAGTAATGGAACAGAAACTGAGTTCTTTACGCTTAATCTCGCAACAGACACCTTTATTGCAAATTAAATAATCAGAGATGTGTGCTTTCAGATGAACTGTACAAACCTTGTGGGAAACTTTGGGCTCGCTGGTATTGATTGCAAAATTCCCATTGACCTCTTGTGTGACCAAAATGTCCAGCTCTGCCTGGGAGCTTTGGCTAACTAAGGTGTTTTGAGGAACTCAGCAAATCCTGGTATTGTTGGCCTATGGAGGAGGGTTGTTGGCTGCTGGGAGGTGGGAACTCGGCATGTGTCACACAAGAGAGTCTAAATTGCATGATGACCCTATCATAATTCAGAATTTAAATAGTTCAGAGGGTCTCTGTCTCAGGAAGCCTGGAATACATTGCAGAACTGGGAGACCTAAATCCTAAATTAGCTTAATGCCCCAATGACATGCCCTACAGATGAGTCAAAGCAGCAATTCCCCTCTCCTAAAGCCTATTCCCAGCTCATTTGCTCACAGACTTTCCAAAGCAACTGACTTTATATATGTTATGCAGCAGTTTAACCATGGTTAGGATGTGTATATATAGTCTCTTTTGTGGGATTTCTCTTTCGTGGGATCGCTCTTAAGTATAGTTGCCTGTCTGTGAAGCCTTCCAGTGAAAGCTATTGTTATACATAAACACTGGGTGTCCTCAATAGACACGAGCCTAGTTTTTAATCACATAACACTTTTGATTCTATTCAGTTTTTAAAATTTTTTATTTTTAGTGATGAATGTTTATTATGTGCTTAGTGACACATTTAAACTCTGTTCAAGAAACAAATACTGTCTACTACTTTTCCTAGGCAGATCAGTGCCCCAAAACAACCTACTACACCGCTTAAAATATAGTAGGAAAATGTGGCACTATAAATTAGCAAGCTTTTGCTATAGATACCTAGTATCAGGACAAATAGTAGCAGTTTTGGCTTTATATTACATTTAACTAGATAATTTATCAGAACCATCATCTTTATGGCCGAATTTCTATCCGAGTTCAGCAATACTAGATATTTGTTTCATCTTGGTGAAAAGTGGGTTCAGCTATTTAAAGCCTGGAAAATACAGGAAACATTTTTATTACAACATTTTAGAGCAAGGTGAGAAAGATCTGATATTAAATGTGGTGCATCTTGCAACAATTCATGCCTAAATGTCTTCACATAAAATTGAGGACTCTTAAGTTGAGAAAACTATTTGATTTATGTTTTACTAGTGCATGAGAGATACAACAAAGATGCAGGTACCATAGAAGTGTAACTCAGGCACTGTAAAGTGTTACGGTATCAGCTCCATAGAGAGCAATGACCTATTTCTGCCTCCTTTCTTCCAAGTATAATCCTTTGGCACCCCTTCAGGCCGTGGTTTCTGTGCTCCCTCCTACCTTGGGGACCTGACCTTACACAAATATTCCTCAGCCACATTCACTTCTGAGTTTCACAACTGCAAGAGACAGCAAAAGAGACAGCAAAGCAGCCAGTTTAAAGTGGGATGAAGAAAAGCCCCATTCGCCTCCCTACCCTTGATTATTTTCACAAAAATTGAGTGCTGGACCAATGGCCGTGAAACACTTGTCTTACCGCTTTGTTATACTAGCTTGTGTTCTGGAGGTCTTTTTCATACTTTTCATACTCTTTTTTTAGTCAGAATGGAGAACTTCATTTTATTGCACTAGGTGATCTCAGTCCACCACCTGTACTGTGCTGTGGTAACTTGCTTTGGCATATTGCATGTATATTAATTTCCATTACATGCAACAGATTACCATCAGCTTATTCTCTATAGTAAAATGTATATGCAAATATCAACGGCCCAGTTTATATAATGCTTAACAAAGTACGACAAAATAAATGCCAGTTTAAAAGCTATACGAATATTAAAACACAAAATATTTGAAAGCTACTCCCTTTCTCCCTTATCCAATTATAGTATTAATAAGCAACATGCTGAAATTCCCCTGAGATGTAATAACCACAAGAGATTAGACACTTGCATAAATTCTCTCTTGTATCATAATGTTTGCAGTATGAGCATGCTTAACTTTTAATCATGGAAGCCCTCCACTTGAAGCTAAAAGGGCTGTTCCCATCTGGGCTCAGGTCTGGTACATGAACCTGAAATCTGTTGCCCTGGTTGTATGCAATTCCACATTAGGCCAACAATGTATTTTCTCTGTTTTGTGCTAATCTGTCCTGTAGTTCCAGTTTAATATGATTGTCCACTTTTTATCTTTAATTGTTGCTGTACGTGATTAAGCAGCAATATCACAACACTTAAAAGTTACTTTGTCGTTATAGTTGACGAAGCAATCACATTTTATGGGCAAAGATGTGGCTATAACCTTGCAAAGAAACCTGTTTATGCAAAGTCACACTAAGAACTTCTTTCATTTAGGTTGAAGGATCAAGTCCCTAATATCTGAAAATGCACAATAAACATACAACACTGGATCATTGAGTATGAAGGTTAATAAAAATACAGCCTAGCATTAACATTAAAAAGGCTCTAATTTTTTCTTCACAGGTAATTAGTTCGCACAATGAAATAATCTCCTTTCTTATCCTGGAAACACATGCATAAAACAGCTCAGATAACATCATTTACATACAGGCTGCTGCATCTGCATGTTAATGGCTGGCAGTGAAAAGTTCAGACAAGTTTGTAATCCCCTATTTCCTGCGCGTGCTCAGCACCCAGATTCCCAGAAAGTGAGAAGAGAATGGGACACTAAATATTTCGAAGATGACAGGTCAGCTGCAGTCTGTGCCACGTCTGGACAGCTCGTAAGGTACAGAGTTTCCCAGAACTCAGGATCTTTTGCCAGTTGCGGACATTTTTTTGTTTTTTTTTAACACATATTGGTATTTGTATATCACAGTTTCTTTTCAGTCACTTACTGTTACGGCACTCGTTTCTAAGCCTATTGTGCTGCCGCCACTTGCTTTGTCTGCGTTGCTATATTTCTTGGTATTGGAACCAATCTGCATTCCCATTTAAAGCACTATCATGTCACCCATCAGCAATCACTTGCTTTCATCCCTTAAAACTACTATACAATGGCAACCACGCCATGAGGACAAAAGCACAGGCCGAGAGGAAAAAGGAGGAAAGCTAAAGTGGGAAAGCGGCAGCAGCAGCTGCAGGGAGGCTAACTTTGTTCTTTTGGGGTCCTTCCGGGTGAGTACTTGAACTTGGACTTAAAATTTATGTGCCCTTCATCTTCTGCTTCCCCTGTTAACACAACTTATCTTCCCAGTGTAGATACTGAGGAAGCTCAGATTAGCTGCTTTTGCATCAAGGCCAACAGGTAATAACGCTGTTTTTTACAGCCGAGCCAGTGAGCCTGTGCCTGCTGACAGCTGCAGGAAAAAGGGAGGGCTGTGGGAGAGAACGTCTCCTAGTGCAGCCATACTGATCGCTAGCAGCACTTTTCAAAACACAAGTCCAGCTTGTTGGGCATCCTTAAAATCAACAGCGTACATATGCGCTGGCCCTGATCAACTGAATAGAAATCCGGTTTGCTGTGTTCAGACAAAGGTGCAGTTGCAACATCCAGGGGTTTGGGAACTGCCTAAAAAGTCTGGAATGCTGAGGCTTTAACTCCTGTATACTCTAATCCTCCTCATAGTTCAGAGACGTTAGTTGTAAAGAGATCTTAAGGCTTCACAGACTCCTTATGAAATGTATGGCTGAAAATGTTGTAAAAGTTAGGGACTCTGTTCAAAGGTGAAATAACTGAAGTGCATTAGCCTGGAATCAGACAGGGAAAGATGCATGGTAATTTGTGCACAGCACTCCTCTGAAATAGGCATGGCTCAAAGCAAGGCTTTAGGCTCCTACCTTTAACAAACATGACCTAACTGTGCTCCTTGGGGTCCACAAGATTTTAATGAGGCAAAAATTATCAAAATGTCATGACCTCTGTTCTTCCTTGTCCCAAATTCTGGATAATGGCAATGAAGAGGAGCTTAGCTAGATGATATTTAGCTGATCACACAGAACGGAACAGCTTTAAGATCATGAAATAGAAGTTTTAAAGTAAAATGCTGTGAGTTCAGAGTAGTTATCCACCCCCATATTCTAAATAATCAGATTATATAAGCAAGTATGGTTTTCCCAGTGTTGGAATTCATTTGAGTATTAAACATTTCCTCTTCACTAACACAATCTCCTAAACTGTTGGGAAGCTGGTTTGTTAATCAGTAACTGTTGCCTTGCAGACAATGATCAGGATCTCACACATTATACAGGCACTTTGTAATTTAAAAAAAATATTTATTTTTTTGTATGCACAATATACTAGAGAGACTAGTTATTACAGGCTTGTTGGGATGGGCTGAGAGCACAGTCAGAAATGTTATTCAAAGGTGCTTTGGATCAAACAATCCCAGATTTCCAGGCAACCTCCTAGTTGTTGAAATAACACCTTCAGCTAGTCTTCACTCCTACACGAGTTGGTTTCTGTGGAGTACCAGCTCTTACATGTGTAGTCTCTGAGACAATCTCCAGGCAGCCAGAAATCAAACACAAAATAGCAGCGGTCACAAACACCAGAAAACGTTATTCAGAAAGGTAACTTGTTTTTTCTCTCTGTCTGGGTATAACCATTTCACTGAATTAAGAGAATAAATGCAATAGGCACTAAGGTCTGTTTCCAAGACTGGTGGATGAGCATGAAAATATTAAAAAAAAAAGAAAAAGAAAATCATTCCTCTTTAAAGCTAAAACATCTGAAATAGCCTCCACATTCTTGCTTACTTGGGATTTTACCAAGAAGAAATTTGAACAATACAGAGCAGTCAAATACACATGTAATCAGCCTAAATGCTCAACAGAAATTCATACTGTGAAGAGGTGATTTTTGTCAGTTCAGAGTTGCTGAATTTTGCAGCTTTTTTGCAATTCCTCTGGAATGTACTCTTGTCAATTAAGGACACTTTTTCTCAAACAGACTATATTGGTTTGTACCTACTTTTTGATTTCTAGCAATATGACTTGCACTTTGGAAAAAAATCATCTTTTGTCTTCTAAATAAAATCTAGTGCTAAGAATCAGTGAGATTCACATGCAAGTTACTTGGAAATGTTGGGTGTCTCACATGATATGCTTTGAGCTTGACCTTTCCAGAAGCTAAGCACCTGCAGTTTTTAGTGATTCAAGCAAGAAACCGGTGGCCTGGATTCAGCTGCTTATGTAGTGACAGACAGCTGTTGTATGGATACGGCATTTCTTCTCAATACAAAGAACACAGAATATTTTACACATTGGGCTGGAGCGGATTAAAAGTTGCAGAAGAGAGGTCTGGACAGTGCAAGTCACTTCACTGGGATTCTGAAAAAGATGAGGATCAGGTAATTTTCTGAACATTGTCATTGACCAGATCTCTAGGCTGCAAGTAAATCTTGCTGCTTCTATGTATAGTTAAACCTGTGGGATCTGCATTTTGGGTTTGTGGGTTTTTTTTCCTTTCAACAGTATTCATTTCACCTTCAAAAGAAGAAGAGAGCGTTTCCATTTTTAGTCTAAAATTCTTTGAAGTATTCCTGTTTCATAGAACAGGGATCTGGATAGAATTTGACAAAAAATTAATTCCTTATTTTTAAGTTTGGTCTCAGCAATAAAGAAGTTAATGAGATCACATCTGGTTTTGTCCCAATATACTCTACAACAGTCCACTGGAAACAGCACCATTTGATTACAGCTTTGTCTTTATCCCAAAAGAGAACCTAACACAGCCTAAATAAGTGTTCTTAAACACACCCATAGCAGGACTGCCACATGAACTAATTAGCAACCACTGTGGTGATGTTATTTACCCATAGCTACAACTAAGAGTTGCTTGCAGTTTCACAACAGCAGCTAGATTATATTTAGACAGATCTTAAAAAACATTTTCTTTGGCATATGACAAAGCGAAGAAACATCAACAAAAAATACCAAAAACTTCATTTCACAAGTAACATTTGAATGCTGACACATCTGGAACAGCTGGGTAACAAGTTGTGCGTGTCAAGTTCAGAAAGCAGCTGCTTTCAGCCTTCATTTTGGGCCTGACATTTGCTTTCAGCCGCCAGTATATTCCATTTCATTTTGTAGCATGTTTCTCAGTGTTCCCATATGGACAAGCTAAACAGCTCCAAGGACATAACAGCAAGTATATACAGTGTTCTCTAGAAGAAATGAAGGCCAGATGTTGCTTTGTTATCTTTACGTGCATCCTTAAAAAAAGTTCAAGTTAAGTTGTTTCAGATATATTATTAATGCCAGGTATAGGCAATTTGTTCACTGGCCAGTTAAATGCCAGCTTTCCAGAGGATGAAAAAGAACATTTTAACTGAGAATTCAAACTGAAATAAGATTAAACTACCTTATAATACATTAAGGAAGTAAGTATAGCAAAATCCAGAATCACAGGAACAAAAAAGTATTGTGAAGAAAAGACAAGATGACTCAATTTTGAGATCTGAATGAATATTATTTATGGTTTGTTTTACTAGAAAGTACAACCCCCTCATCCTGCCCTTATTGTTGCAATATAAAGAAAAGACTGGGGTAAGAGTTATGCAGCACCACCACTCACCTGCTCTGCTGCTTTACCCAACCAGGATATGACTTGAGCTACTAGACCAAGTAATAGAGAATTTAGTCGGTCTACTACTGTGTAAACCACTAATGTTTTTCATGTCTGATATAAGTGATTTAGATAGAAATGAAAAGTGACTTTTTTTTTTCTGATTTCATGTAAATAGAACCTTTTTGCATTCATTTTACAGCAGATACTGGGCTCCTCCGTTCAAGGACTGGGAGCTGCTGGAGAGAGTTCAGCTCAGGGTCATAGAGATGATGGAGTGGAGCATCTCCCTTACGATGAAAGGCTGAGGGAGCTGGGGCTCTTCAGCTTGAAGGAGACTAAGAGGTGATCTCATTAGTGTTTACTAATATGTAAAGGGTGCATGTCAGGAAGATGGAGCCAGGCTGTTCTCAACGATGGCCAATGATAGGACAAAGGGCAATGGGTACAACCTGGAATACAAGAGGTTCCAAAGTAGTACAAGGAAGAATTTCTTCACTGTGAGAGTGTCGGGGCACTGGCATAGGCTGTCCAGATGAGTTGTTGAATCTCCTTATCTGGGGACATTCAAAACACACCTGGACGAGTTCCTGTGTGACCTACTCTAGATGGCCCTGCTCTGGCAGGGGGGTTGGACTTAGATCATCTTTTGAGGTCCTTTCCAACCTTAAGAGTCTGTGATTCTGTGATACGTTTATGGGGAAATACTAACCCAAGACTATATGTTTCCCCTTTGGTAATAACATAAACAAAATTTCCCCCTTGCTAATAGCATAAATGAAGTTTGCATTTCAAGTGTCTGGTGAAACCTTTCACTTTGAGCCAGTCCATGACACACAAAAACTGCCAAGACACCAACTATAACTTTTTGAGTAATGTCACTTTATTAAGAGACTTAAAATAATCACATTCTCTAGTAGTCTTGGAACAATGCAAATGGTGAACAAAAGACAAAATAGATGTAATTGGTTCTGAAAAGCATGAACATCTGTAGAGAATGTGTTGCATTATTCCTAAGGACTCTTGCTTTTGAAAAAAAGCACGTTCCATATATACAAGTGTCAGTGCAATAGCCAATAAAGCAATCAGTCAGAAATATAAAAATATCCTAGATACAAACTTAAAATAGATGTTTGAAGGTTGACAATATCAGTATTCTGATATTTCTATATCTCAGGAATATGATCACTGGGATGAGTTATTCTGATGAGGTAAGAGACAGCAGATGCTCTGTGGTAACACAAAGCCATAAATTTTTTTCCATAAGACACAAAAAAATAGAGCACCCAATGAAACTGCAAGTCTTTGCTGCAAGTGCCCACAGGAAGTGAAATTATAGCCTATGAGCGTTACTACATTCCTGCATCATTTATGTCTGCTGTCTTTGCCAACAGTTATACCAGCAAAAACTTGCTAATTCTCTCACCCTCCCCCAGCTTCAGTATAAATTGCAAATACTTCACAGATATATCAAACTGACAACTCTTTAAACACAGTCAAGATCTATAAACGTCTAAAAACCACTTAGTCATTCTTTCCTTTATTGGTTGCAATTCTTTTCTTGGCAGCAAGGACAGAAAAAGTTTGCAGAGCTTGAAAGCTGAACAGCTCTCTCCAGAAGGGTTAGGGAGAGACACAGGGTGTGTCTTGTTTTCTTTGCCCCAGGTGTTCCAGTGATGCCACTGAACTTAAGCCTCAGCTGGTTGAGCAATAAAAGCTGCATTCCTCCTCTTTGCTCTCTGTTTTGTGTGGAAGGATACACTGATTTGGGGCTACTCTGCTAAATAAATAAAAAGGGCTGTTTGGTCAAACTTTCAGTATGATGCTGTCTGCCTGCATCACGATTCTCTTCTGTATGACCCTCCAAGCTCAATTGCTAAATTCTGATTCCCAGTCCTTTGCTTTTCAAAGAAATGTCAAAATGACACGTAGACAGCGTACTCTGTGTCTTTGTGGCAAAGAGCCCCAGGAAGAACTAGCAGCAGAGCTCGGAGTGGCAAAAAAACATTGAACACATACTCCTACTTAGAGGGGCAATGACAAAGAGTTAATTTTGAACTGTGTGTCAATCTCAGGCACTCCTCTATGGAAAAGCAGAATGGATTATATAGCCTCTAGTACAGGCAATACTAACTTGAACAGGATATGATTTGTATGATAAAAAAAACATAACAAGAGCTCACAGTCATCTTTTTGTGAAACTTGCCTTGCTACTTATGGCACACACATGCACTGAAGCACACACATTAAACAGCAGTTGCCTGAACCTTTACAAGATTTCTTAGCTTTACAATCTAGATTCAAAAGATTTTCCTTAAACCTTTTCATTTTTTATCAATCTTTGCTAAACTTCTTTTGTCTCAGGTAAATTCAAAAAGCTGTGTGAGATGGAAAAGTGAAGCTAGCAACATCTGTAGCATGATGACAAATTATTTTAGGGTTTTTTTCAGTTTCTGGAAGGTGCTTTACAAATGTCAAAGCCGTCATACTTCTCTCCTTAATCCCACTGAATGTGGCATTCAGCATTTGCGAATATCAAATTACTACTCACCACACCCCAGTGAGACAGGCTATTATGGCTCAAGCAACCAGGCGGGGAATGAAGGCACAGAATGACTAAGTGATTATTCCAACACCATGATACAAGTCTGGGAGAGTCAGGAGCTCAACCTGTATTTCTTGCGTCTCCGTCTCAGGTTGTCTTTTTGTTCCATGTTGCAGCCTTATTCTTTCCCGTAGAGGAAGACTGGAATCTCTTAAGAGTCTGTCACTGCTACTCTGGTTGACAGGTGATGTCGCCAAAGAGATAAGAACTGTTGCATTCCCCACATCAGAAGGTGGAACACAGTGTGACATCTGTTTGCTGGAAGAAATACTAACCATACAAGTCCTTAAGAACATCAACATTTATTTAACATGATATAAAAGAAATGAGATATGAACATTTGTATTTGAACAATAAGTGACTTCTTATACTTACATTGTTATGTGCTCATTGTATAATATATACACAATGAACATAATTACATTTGTACACAAACTGAGTACTGGATTGAAAACCTGCTTATTGCTGTACACACCCTAACCCAACGAAGGAAAAGCCCAGTACCTCAAAATACCTACACTCCATTTTATTTAAGAAAAAGTAACCACTAACATTAATGTATATGCTGACAGAAGTGTGGCAGTAACTGCTGACACCGCAACCTGACCAAGAAATAATTACAGCAGAAACAGGACATGTTTTACTAAGCAATAATAAAAATGGCACATTTTAAATATATCTATATGTATATTATATATATAAAAACTTTACAAATAAAATGTTAAACCAATACATTGTAATGTTTAAAAAGTGTAAAACAAGGTTTAGTGGTGACATGTAAAATTAACCGAGATATGCATCTAAAAGAAGCAAAAAAGTAAACTTATATGATCCATAATTAAAAGAACATTAAATTCTGGAGAATATCAAATAAAGTTCTGACTCTAGGCAGCACATTAAAAAGAACCTTTATTTTATGTGCACAGAAATCATAGCAGCAAGCTGGTATCAGGAGAACAATCTGAAGGTTGTTGAGTGTACATGTGGGCCATTTAAAGCTCTCTTGGAATAAACATTTCCCAGGAAGTGATAAAATGATGCTCTGTGGCCAAAAGCATCAGAACTATGAATTTCATAGATTTAAAATATACTGTACAATATCTTCTCATATTTTCATAGGTCAGGTCCATACATCTCAGGCATGAATTGTTTCAACAGAAGCCATTAGTGCTGAAAGACAGACATAGATTAAGTTACTCTATTTTAGCAACAACAGAATATAGTATGAAGCAACTCCTGGGATTAAACACTTAAAAGAAATTTTTTACTTCATCCTAGTAGCAGTTATCAACTGTGTACAATATAATAAACTATTTGAGAAATCAGTCGTTTCCAAAATCAGTTTTCCTGATAACACTGCTGTTAATATACTCAGACAGCAAGAAGTGAAGGAAAGGTTGTTTTTCAAATTGACACAACTTTATATGAAATCCTATAGATTCTGAGAGTTCTGTCTTCTTGTACATGACCATCTCGAATGTTCTTCATCTAAATCCAGTAATAACAGCAAAGACCCTAACTAATCTTGCAAGTGATAGATATGCTCTGAAGAGGGATGCACTATTATTTAAGGTTCAAGTGCTCCACCCTGAACTTTCTGCATTTTGGTAACTGTTGAAAGTACTTCTATAAATACCTTTTAACAGTTTGTTAGTAAAAAATGGTTTAGAGCTTTGGATCCAGATGCTGCACAAAATTTCATTATGCCCCCTTACTCAGTGTAAATGTAATGCCTAAAATGTAAAAAAATTAGTGGTACACATCCAGAATCATCTCTGCAAAACAAGAGCTGTGACAAAGAAAGTAGCTTTGTGTTACTGGGTTGTTCTTTAGTCCTACAATATCCTGTGCCACCAATTTCCTATGCCAGTTGTGTTAATGGGTTTTTCTTTAGTCCCACAATATCCTGTGCTACTGATTTCCTATGCCAAATTCCCCTGGTGTTGTGCCAAGGGTATCATTTTACTAATTGACCGTAAAAGCCAAATATAGGTATTACCTCATTATTCTCTAAGGTCTACCACACATTTTCCAGATGCTACCCAAAAAACTTGTTTGCACATGAACAGAGCTGATCCTACAGCTCTGAGGTTTCCCTGCCAAGTTGGTTTTCCTGCATCTGAGAGATATCGAGTTCCTGCATGTGAAGTGACCTATCTTTCAGCAAACTCCAAAGCACTGGGACACTGGAACGACAGTCCCAGAAGGTAAGAGGCAGTGAGTACTGCAGGTAAGCAGACTATGCTTCATAACACCTCCTGTATCCTAGGCCCAGCTCATGGCATTAATTTGTTTTGGAGCTCCTAGGAAACAACCAACAGAAGCATCAAATGTAGCAAAGGAACATGCAATGTATGTGTACATAGTTGACTGCTTTTTCAAACTCAAAATACTAAACAGCCAAAATGCATGTATTGTAAGTTCTGGAATCCTTCTTCAATTACAGTGAGGCATGTGTAAGCAGAACATTAGTTTTGTAAGTGCCATCCCAGATGCACTGTTTTGTCACAAGTAATTAAGGCTCATTTGTAGAATCGTACTTGACATGGAAATGTTAACAGCTACAGTATTACTTATGAGGATACATCACATTATGAGATGTCAAGGCTCGGGCATTAAGTTACAAAGCAGATCATCATATAAGTGCTTCACTTTTGCTCATCTCATATTTAGCATAAATCCTTAAAAAGTAGCATTTGCTGATCTGATCAATAGAGCTGATGACAAGAGCTAAAGGCAACTTAATGCAACTGGTAATAAATTCCTGGTGAAGGTATCGGTTGCTTCCCCTTTCAAGACAGGCGTGTTGTGGCTGTGGACAGAATTCAGCAGTGCAGTTTCAGTTTCACCCCTGACCTGAAACTGAGTTGATAAGGTAATATTTGTCCTGTTTAAGAAAATGATGTATAATAAATGCATGTGTATTTATACAGTGAGACTGAAAAGCACTAACGCAAATCAGTGTTACCAGAAAAACTGAATAGTCCTACTTATCTTTTTTTAAATGTTCTGTAATAAAACTTTTGAATAACAGTACAAAAGTCCAATCTAAATCTCATTTTGACAAACTGCATTCGTCAAAGAGCCAGCAACACAAGTGTCAGCACTGAATGTGAAGTGTGTTTTCCAGTCTCTCAAAAGGAGAAAAAGATGCAAATAATTTCCTCTTTTTATAATTTTTTTAAAAAGAATATAAATAGTCTCCTGCTCATACTTCATACAAGAAAGGTGATTGTGATGAACAATAAGGCTTGTTTTGCCAAGTTGAAAGCTTGACCATGGAGATTGAGATAGTAAATAAAAAAATGCCTCTTTATATCTCCTCATGCTAAATGACAGGAAATACCTTGACTTTAAAGTTTTCTTGATTTTAAAGTTCTCTTGATTTTAAAGTTCTCTTAAGTTATATTAACTATGGCACTTGACATTATCATTGAAACAAAGCTTGATCTCTTAGTAGAAAGCTTCTCTAAATAGGTACTTCCTGACAACAGAGAAATATGGACTGATTTAAATGCTGGTAAAGTGCTGAATCGTTCACACTACTCTCCTATTCATTTCTTTAAACACTTGCATAAACAAATATGCTGGCTTATAATTCCATTACCATTCATTAAGTAGGTAGCTACAGGTAGGAACATGTAAATTTAGCCTTGGTCATGCTTTCTGTCTTAATTCCTAGAATAAATCACCTCCTAGGACAAGGGAAGAGAAGCTGCTAAAGGCTGTCTCTATAGAAAGAAAAAAAAAAATGTAATTGTTACATTTTTTCGCTTCCTGTTCGTCACACCTCTGTCATCTTTGTCTCAGGCCATAAACTCTTTGGGCCATTAGACCATTAGCTCCTTGACATCACTAAGAGATGGAGCTCTAGTTGCCTATTACCATGACTGAAGCATCAAGATTCATTTGCACCTGAGCACTGATGCTTATACCTTAACTGGGTGTCTGTTTTGTAACAGCTTAGGCCTCTCTTGTAATTCAAAGGGCTATTATCTTGCCAGTTGTGGAGAATGTGCTTGATAAGCCAATTAGTCCTTTCTCTTTGTACTTGGATAAAGAATACATTACTTGCAAGCAAATCAATAAATGTGTTTGTTTTGTTTTCTGGTTAGTTTCTATTCAGCATTGCAGATAACTTTGTCCTGTCAAGTATTGTCTACAGCTGTTTCTCAAAAAAATAACCAGAATATATATACTCAGAAAAATGTTAGGAAAATGGCAGGAGGGGTGGGAATAAAACCACGTACTTCTCTGTAACTATACACACATGAAATGTGATCCTTCTGTGAGCTGTGTCTGTGTAGATGGGGCCGGTGACAGTGACGATTCTGGTGAAGATGGCAAACTTTTCACTGTGGGTCACAGAGCAAGGTAAGAATACAGGTTACAGAAGGCACAACTTCAAGGCGGAGTAAATATAAGCAGAACCAAATGAAAGTTACACAAGTAAAGATTTAAAAACTGATCCGCACAATAAGCACAACTTCAGGGAAGAGATAGCTGTTCTCAATAAAGATCATTACTCACGCCTAGAAAATGACTAGTAGAATACCAAAGGAGCAAACAACGGACATGTGAATGCTGATGTGTTATTGTGCTGGTTAAACCACGCAAGTCATGTTTCAAAGAGAGAGAGAGAGAGAGAGGAAATAATAATGTAAAATTCAACTAGATGGGATATTCCCAGACCCACCTATAAATCCCAGCTCAGATTAACTTCGCATTTTTTATTTTGCTGAGCACTATAAAATGTATTTGCAGGTTCTGGTTTTGATTATCAAGTCACAGAAAGGATTGCTGACTGCACTACAAAGGTCCAGGTCACCTTTTATATCCATAAATTGATCCACTTGGCTTACTTAACCATTCCCATCACCAAATATCCTAATATTGTCTTAAATTCGTCTTTTTTCTTCCTCCTCCGCTACATACTTCCCTTTTTTCCTCTTTGCAAGCAATTTTGCTTTATCCTGCCTTCTCTTCTTGCAAAATAGTACACCACTAGTCATTTTACCATTCAGCTAGTGTTTTCTCTTTCATTTTCTCTTACTCCTGAAAACATGACCAAATTGGGGTCTTTCACTTGCTAGTTCAAAATGTACTAGATATATTGAAAACTCTCAAGGATTCCTCAATCTTGACCATACCCAAGGCCACCTATTAGCAAGGAGGTAAGGATAAATAATGTATACATATCCAGGATTGAAGTCCTGCTCTACAAGATTAATAGAAAAGGACTTACTTCAGCTGACAATTATTGTATGACTCAACTTTTGGCAATAGTTACTTAATTCCCTGAATTGAATGCAACCATAAAATCTACATTAAAACCTCAGAAAAATGGAATTTCTGTAGTTGTCTGCTGGGAAACTATTTTTCTCCATGTTATAAAACCATACACTTGACATCTAGATTAGCTCAGCACTTTAAATTCACAAGGGTTTCAGAGCATCAAAGACACAATCAAATTTAAATACAGTTTTACATACGTAGTGTTTAAGTTGATTCAGTCAAATTCTTTTCCGTACCTGCTGTTGCCTGATTTCCTTTTGAAGTCTGAGCTGCTAATTCAAATGAAGACATAATCCCTCCTTGTTCTTGAACACTAACTACTTCACTTTCTTCTAAGATGGTTTTGGGTTTGTGGTTTGTAACTGTGGTCACACTCTGCAAGCTGGTTAAAAAAAGCACAATGCTTAGAACTCACTCTAAAAATTTCAGGTGTTTCCACTACGAGTTACAATGTATTTGTCTTCTGTTAATAGAAAAAAGTTTCTATTCTGCAACTTTGTGTAACGTAAATTAAGCATATTATTTTGAAACCCTTCTACCTTGTAATGTTAGATTTCAAAAAATACTGGAAACTGAATTCCTTTCCTTTATGTACTCATGCAGTTTCCTACTTCATGATATCTATTTTGCTGAAAGGTGCTGTGACCTAATGTAAAAACTCATTTATGATCTGCAGTGAAATTTACACTGAAGTTATGAATCCTTAAAGAGGAGTATCCAAGACACAATATTCCTCTCATTCTGCAATGCTCCAGAACAGTGACATAAAGCAGGAGATAGAGAAGAGGCTCTTTAGCCTACTCCTGAAAATCAGCAGTAAAGAAGCCCTGGCTGAAGCATCAAACTAACTGATACTAAGCTTGAACTGACATTACTAAATACATTTTGTACCCCAAAGCAAGGATTATGAATGTATTCTGTTTATAACTGGGGTAATACTTCAAAATAAACATTGCTTCACTTACTAACTCATCATCTCTTACTGAATCCCTGCAGTGGTTAGGTTTCTCACTAGATTTCTCTATATGTAAACCAATCAAACCCATATAACTTTATCTTATAAGTATTTACGACAGTATTTCATTAGTTGCTTGGTCCGTTCAGCTAACAAATACAATGTGCAAGCTTAAAATAGCCTCTGAACATCTTGCTTTATTTTTACCTTATATCACCATCATATGTTCCTTCCAACTTATTTTTCTTCCCCCTTTCTGTTTTGTCTTCATTACTCACTTCTTTTGAGTCAGATACAACATGTGCATCTGATAAAAGATCATCAGGTTTTGTCAGCTATAAAAAAAAATGATATAATGAAACAAAAAGCTGTAACATATACCAAGAGGCTGATAAGAAATACAGTATCAGGAAACAGTTTTATTAACAGACAAATTTTGCCATCATGTATACTTAGTAACTCATATTACATAAGAAATTTTTATCAATACCATTCAGGTTAACAGAGTCATCCTGAAACTTATATCAGAGCCAATGGGCAGGGCTCATCTTAATAATTTCCAGAACTTATCTGAACTCTTTGGATTGCAGCCTGTCTATTTTTTCAAAATGCCAACAGAGATTCCAGCTACTAGAATATATTGTTGATAAATCTGAACACTGCTCTTAAAGGTCTGATTAAATGTAACCAATATAAGTGTATTGCCTATTTTTCCTTTAAAAGATCTTCAAAGTTAACAAAGCAACAGACTCTCAATAGAAAGTGTTTTTAAAGAATAACAACAGATGATAATTGTTTAATTTTATACCAATCTCTATCAGATATATGTTTAAAAAGCTAAATATAAAACAGGAAAAGGAAAAGGTAATAAGGAAAAACAAAGGATGATGAATTAAAGAATATGGATAGAAAAGATGAAAAAAACCTTTAGACAAGATTTTAACAAAATGTTAAATTACAAGCGGATTATGATTACATAGAAAGAACTCCACTAATCTATTCTTCACAGTCAGTCCGTTTTTGCTGAGTGTTCAGGGTAGTTTACTACCAGAAACACCAAGGTTAATCACTGCCAACTGAGTTTGAGACTATTTCAAGACACAAATCAATCCAGTGACCAGCTAGCATAAACTACAGTTACTGTCTGCTTCCACGTACAAATTGTTGTGTCAGCTTTATTCTGACCAAACAAAACAGTCACGTGTATTAAACGACTGTCAAAAACTACACTGGGATATCCCAGACAAAGAGATCAATGAATACTATTTAAAGATGCATTAGTATTGGTTTTATTTCCAAAGGAGTAAAGACTGCAATTTTGTAATTTTTCAATCAATCAAGACAGTAACAGATAAAGTTCAGTAAAATGACGTTTAGGAAGACTGCATACAAGAAAATGCAGTATCTCAGCTACAGACAGATCTGATGCGCTTTGCGCTTCTCTGTAGAGTATTTGTTATATCCAGAAACATCTCTTAATCTTTCTATCAAAAGGAAATGGCTCAATTTCCCATACTCTGCTGTCTGTGGCTCAAAATATTTTTGTATTGCAAGACAGGCTGACGAATAGTTCAATAAGGGACAGTTTTGTACCTCTTTAGTAAAACCTGAATTATGTTCTCGTTCTCCATCATGTTTTAGTTGTGCTATTTCTTCTCCAGGGATTTCATTATTTTGTTTCAAATTATTTTCTTTACTGGTACTCTCTAATTCCTTCATGTTACTAGATAGAATATCATCCTTTTTTCGATTCTGTGAAACAAAATTGATATATAGATGTACTCTTTTGATATATAGATGTACTCTTGTAAGTTATAACGGCCTCTGTCCTGAGTCTTGAGCTGTCCTCTGACTGTGATTAAAAATAATACTTAAAAAACCTTAAGTATGCCACATTGCAATAACCAAAATAGAAATTATTAAGAACTTGGAATTTTCTCAAATTTGTACCTTTCAAAGCAGTTCAATCTGTCTAACAATTTTTTTTCTGTGTAAGATTATTTTACTTTCTGCGCAATTCCCAATCTGCAGCATTTCTTTTAGTCACCTTTATCTTCTGAAATTTCATTCATATTTAGCTCCATCACATACAGGCTTAGTTGCATTCTTCATTGGTAAACAATGATTTTTTTTTAAAATGTAGTTTTTCTTTGTTAAAAGATGGATAAAAACTTGCTCTCAGTAACAAATTCACCTGTGTGCATTTTCTTTACCCAAGAAATCTTTGGTATCTTCCAAGCCTATGCTGTTAACTGATTTAAGAGAGGACAATATAGCATCTGATAATGGCAGAGCATATTACGTATTCCTTAAAAAAAAAAACATTGCACAGAGAATAATTTAATATAAAATTTGTAGAAGAATGGTAGAGCTGACTTAAGTTTATGAACTCCAAATATTATCTTGGCAGAGCAGGAAACCAAACTGAAGTGAGGTTCGTAGGTCTTGTCAAACCAAGTACTAGGGCTGTGAAAAATAAGAGCCAAGAAAGCAGTAAATCTTGTGGCTGAATTCCTGTGATTTAGCAGATGCACTCAGTTAAGAGGAAATTCCATGTAAGTCAGTTCACAAATCAATCTCTTTACTTTCCTAACTAAAGTATGCATCTGTGCCATACATTGTCCCAAACAATAACAGTTGTGAAGCAACTTCTGTTTGTATTTTGATAATCACTTAAGAATTATACAGTGAGCTGTTTATACCATCTTTTTATTTTTCCTGTCTGATTCTTAAATAACCAAACCTCGGTGGAAAATACTTGCAGCGGTTAATGCCATGGCACCATTTTTCTGTACAAAAATCAACAGGTGTAGAAATTCTGCCTTTAAAAATAAGAGCTATTACTAGAATGTTGTACCTCATCTTGGGGCTTTTTGACAAAGAACATTCTAGAAGAATTAAAGATGCAGTAGAAAAAGTGATTCTGTAGAACAGTGTACTAGCTCAATATCCAACTCAGATATATTCTCACTCATTCTCTAAATTTCTTATCTGTATAGCACTGACTTCACACAGAAGGCCAAAAAACATGCTGACATGAACAAAATTTTTTTGAGCTCTGTAATGCGAGTAGTGCTGGCACAGAGGATTTGGTCCCTTCCCCTACTCTGCTCCTGATGTGCTAGCTAACCAGGTATAAGGAATGACACATACATGACTGCAGTTTCCTCACCTTGAGATATGAAATGATACCATAGGAAAGTGGCAAAGCTCAAACAGCTCTGTAAAAACTAAAAAAGAAACACCTGTAAAGCTTTGCTTTGCACATCCTCTTCTTGAGAAAGGCAGTGTTAATCACAAAGCTATTTGTAGGAACACCCTTCATATACAGCATTTCTGATGTTATCCTAAATACAAATGCTCTAATGCAGAGGCAAAACTTGAATTCAGTGTCTTCCAAGGATGAAACAGTGTTGAAGGAAAAGTAACTTTTGTACAGTTCTGAAGGCAGTTTAGTGGGGAAAACTACCCAAAAACTTGAAACTTCTTTGGAAGTATGCAACTTCTAACAATGCAATACATTGCATCTGTTCTTGGAAAATCATACATTAAAATGCCTACAAAACATAAAAGAAAGCATTTCCATGCCAGTGTAAAACAAACAAAACAAAACAAATCCTGATGTGGTTTGAGGAAAAAAGCATGCCAGATCATTAAAAAAAAAAAAAAAGCAAACAAAAACCCAACTACATTGAGCTATTGAAAAAGAAAACTAATTTTTATCCACTAGAACCTACTAGGCTGTCTAGCTATTCACTACCCTGAAACCAACTTTCTTTTTTGGTGATGGTTTTTGTGTTGTTGTTGGGCTTTTTTTGTTTTAAAATGTATGTTCAGGGTTTCCCCAGTACTGACGAAGTTACTTTCTCCTCTCTCCTCACCCTTTAGCATTTAATAAACTCAATTCTTTGCCTTAACTGTTTAAAAATGAATGAAAATGAAAGCGAGAGTTGTATTTTATATGTTTACGGGTTCAAAAACCACAGCAGAAGAGCAGCAGTTAAGAGTAATCACCATAAACACATATTCCTACTTCAAAGCGTTACATTTTTTAACGTATTACATGGTAGAATAATCTTCATAATTTATACATCAACTGAACTGTTACCATCCCTGATACGGCTTTTAGTCACAAAGTGTGCAACTTTGCGTTGTTTCCTAATCCTGTTATACAGCACAATGCATTATCAAACAGATACAGATTTTGACTATTTTCTGGTATGACAAAGAAGTGACTTCTACTATCATTAAGTATAAGCATAAAGATTCCCATCTCTCTTCCTCGTGTGCAGAATAACAGTCAAAATTCTCTGCCAGACACAAGCGGTCCCAAATCCGCACCTACAGTACGATGTGATTTTGGAAAAAAACCACTTTTGTAACTTTTTAATTTGACACATTAACAGTTTTTAATAATCTGGGACCCACCTGTGCCAATTTGATTGGATTATCTCTGACAAATGACAGACTCTGTGAAGGAGACTGGTCTGAAATGCCAATAATATTGAGTCCTTTTCTTTTCTCTCTTAGGCAAGCTTGTTGGTGTCTCTTTATTCTTTCCATCTGTTCCTCTACAGTCATTCGAGGCCGTGTGCTTTCTGCAAGACACAGCTGCTCCACTGCACTTCTTGGTCTTTCCTTGAATGGAAGTATATATATATATATATTTGTTTTAAAAAACAGGATTTAAAACTGTTTAGCTTATCAGAAAAGATCACCTAATGATTTACTAAAAAGTAGAAAAATAATAGGCAAGTAAAGATCTGTTACATGTGTGAAGAAAGTTCAAGAACCAATCATTACTAAATTAACACTGAAATTCAAAATAAAAGGAACAATTACCTTTTTTGAGCAGTGACATTATCACAATCAATTATAAGATTTAAGAGAATGAGTAAATGCTCTCTTAAAGCAATCCTATCAAGTTGAAATAATCTACCAGATATATACAACAAGCAAACACAAGCTGACTGAGACAGAAATTTAATAATCCAAGACATTTATACCAGTTGATCTAACAGTGATTTCTGCCTTTTTATTTCAAGAAAAAATACAGCTAGCATCATTTAACGGCAACTGCAGGTTGAAACAAATTGAAATGGCCTCAAGTTGTGCCAAAGGAGGTTTAGATGGGATATTAGGAAATACTTCTTCAGATAAAGGGTTGTTAAGCTTTGGAACAGGCTGTCCAGGAAAGTGATTGAGTCACCATCTCTGGAGGTACTTAAAAGATACATAGATAAGGTGCTGAGGGACATGGTTTCATGGTAGACTTGGCACAGTTAGGCTTGTGGTCAGACTTGATTGTCTTAAAGGTCTTTTTCAACCAAAATGATTCTATGAATTCATCACCATTTAAAAATCTGTAATTCTAAGCATTATATTATGAAAATCATTGATCTTCAGATAGTTCTGTACTTTACATATCAGAAAAAAAAATACTTGTGGCTAATCAGCTGCATTCAGTACATTCACAGTAACGGATTTCACTTCTGAAAAGTGGTATTCTTTTCTCCAGTCAACATTTTGTGAGTTTCTCTTTTCTCTCCTGTTTGTTCTACAACTTTTCCTTTTCTATTCATGCTGTAACTATGGCAAGTTTTCTTCCCTTCTGCATGAACTACATGGAAATGTCTATCTTCAATCTGGAGACTAAAAGACTCCCTATTCTGAAATTCCAGGCCTATTACCCACATACTGCTTACTGTATCCTTATTTTCTACCTAGTTTAGGTATTTCTCAAATCATTTAAGTAATGAAATAAAGAAAAGCCAGTATGTTAAACAAGAGTTGTTAAATTGCCTCAGAAGTCCTTGAAAAGTTTGAACCTAATATACTTCCTGTCCCTTCAACTCAAGTGTGAACTTCAGTAGCTTGGTAGATTAATCCATTATTTAATTCTTACCCAGTTTGAATGTAATAAAATCTTTGCAGCATCACATACAACATGACCTTTATAATCTTGTCATTCTTGGTACAGCTGTCTCCATTAAACTTAGTGTATAAGTGATTTTTATGTAAATAAAAATAACACAACTTCTGAAATGATGTGAAGATACAGATTACTATCCATCAATGCTCAAAGGTTATTTTAAAATACCGTTCTTAGATCTATCTTCTTATTCTTCCTCAAAGTGACATAGGATGCGATTGTTGAAGACTCTGGCGTTGGTGACTTGGTTCTTGGTGGCACAACTCCCACAGGAAAATGTGACCCTGTGAAATGGTAAAGTAATATACTAAGTGCTGTGCAAAACATTGCCTGAACGGTTTATTGTTTTCTAGAAAATACACATTGTCTTGGAAACTGTTCTTCAAAAGACAGCAAAGATCTCCATGCCTAACTGTAATATCTGTTAAGGTATGCAGGCAGATGACTAGCACCCAGGCTGAGGTTTAGCTAAATGAACAGGACATGGGAAACTACTGCACATGGCACAAGAAATTCCTGGACATAAAAATATAACAAAAAAAAATCTGAGAGAAACAGACAAAAGTTAGATAGTGCTGTGTGGAATGGCTAGATTTCACAGATAGTTAAGGGGGAATTACATGAAAGATGGCCAAAGTTAGCAACCAATTGGACAGCCATACTGGCGATGTTTAGTGAAATGGAGTTTGCAAGGGCAGCAGAGTGCCTAGGTGGCCATACCAGTGCAACCAGTTACAGCCAAACTTACTGACAAAGTGGCAAAGATACAAAATTTAGCAAAAGAGTGGCCAATGAACAAAAAGTAATTATGAGTGGGTTATTTATTTGAGAGGAAATGAAGGGAAAGGGATAGGACAAAGTGGATGGGAAAGAACAGGCATAGAACAAAAGAGGAGAGGGAATAAAAGGGGACAGCTTTGCATAAAAAACCATTTATCAGTATGTTTGACTGATTAAGTCCTGTGCCTTAGCATTGTAGTCTATCCTAACTTCTTATAAAACTTTATTCTTAAGTATTTTCCATGGGACTATGCCTTCTCCTTGTGTGGGAGATGCTAGTGATCTTCAAGCCAGGCTAGCTTGCAAGGAGGAGACAGCTACAGAGAAATCATAGGTCTGAGTACCAAAGACAGGAAAGACTGAAGGCTGGCAGGTCGGCTACTGGAGCCACCATAGGTCTGGACTTCTTACTAGAGGGAACTTTCTGTCTGTGCGATGCTAATGAACTTAAGACAAGATTAGATAGCAAGCAGAAGATGTGAGCCAGCTCTCCAAGAGACCTTAGGTCTACGATTTAGATACTGGAGAAACCTGAGGCACTGCGAGTTGATGGATAAATATTCCATAGATCTGTCCAGCTCTTGGAGGGACTCATTTGTGTGTGTGCACACACATGTGCTCATGTCCATATGTGTATGAGATCAGCTAGCACACTTTCAGCCTGGTTAGCTGCTGAATGAGAAAAGGATCATGATACTTTTGTTCTGCTTTCATATGACTCAAACCTGCTTGCACTATGTTGTGGTCAGCTGCAGCTGTGCCTGTGCACAGAGGGACCATGTCCTCAGCCTTGCAGCTCCCTGGACTTATGGATAGGACTCTGTCTGGTTCGGAGCTGAGGATATTCTGTGTCCTAATGTCTATCTACTACATTCAGCCTCTTGTAACAACATCCACCACTAGTTTTTCTACTTAGAGAAGCCCTGACAATTAAACTGGCAGAAAACAAGAGTAAATTAAAACTTATTAAAGTATTCAAATACAATTACCTAACACACGCTTCATTTTTGCTTCTTGATACAAGTAGGAAATCAAACTATTAAAAATAATGTTTCCTTGCTGATTTTGCCTAAAATTTTCTTCTTTGGTAGTCAAATTATTTATCCTTTTTTTTCCCCCAAGGTTGCACAGAATTTAGAGGACATATTGACTCACTGAAGGCTCACCTTGTTCTCCAAATCGTTTGATAGACTAACAATATAGTCTGGAGTTATCTGAATGCTAAATCCATCCTTAAAACAAAACTATAAAGCAACAATTTGTGTCTTCTTTAGATACAAAAAGTAAAAGTCCATTTTTATTTTGTGTAACCTTTATGTGGTGCTCAGGTCATAAATATTCTTCTGCACAGAGACAGCTGTAAGGTTTACTTTTCATGGTCTCATTAAAACATTTCTCTTTGATTGTTGACATTTGAAAAGAGAGGGAAATGGTGGCCAAGAGAAGTGTCTGGTACCATAATGTGCATGATGAACTAGAAAAACATTCCTAAATTTCCTCTGAAATTTACTAATTTTTAGAACCACTCTCAATGGAAAACTACGCCATTTCAGTATGACTTCTTAAAAAAGCAAGAAAGAAAAATTGGAGAGAAGAGATGCCTTTGAGCTTGTTTCCTTTTCAGCTTGTAAACTGAAATGGCATAAAAATGTTTGTTGAAGCAGCATATAGTGGTAATAGCACACACACTACAAAAAACCCCAAACCAACCAGGAATGGTTATACTTTTCCTACTGCATGGAGACTGTTATTTTAAGGGAATGCCCAGAACAAGAAATACCTGTTAGAAAATTCTCTAGCTCAAAAGCATGGACTGGATGGTAAAACACAGCTACAATAAACCTACTTCACTTTGTTGCTTAAGAACATAAAAAGCCTCTCAGTGCTTGCTTCCACTACCACCATTCTCTCCCTTAACACTAAATATTATTTATATTAAAAGAATTTTTATTATTGCTTTCCCTTACCGAAGGTTGCTTTTCTATAAATTGACAAAATTATTTCTGTCTTTACAGAAGAAGACAGAAAGCAGAATTAGGTGTTCAAAAAGTATTGGTTTGCTTTATGTAGTCGGCATAAGCTTTCTTATATTGTCTCAATAATTACTTTCTCTCTCATCATAAATTACTATGAATAATCTGGAACATCACATGTCAATAAAACCTAGGCATGTTGTCAGAAAGACAGCTTCTTTAATTCAAGTGGTCGATGATTAGCAAATCTCAGGCTAAAGCTTGCCTTTTCACCACCAAGTTAAAAGAAATTTAGTAACTATCCTAAGTGAACATTACACCTTTGCAAATATCATAGAGAATCCAAATTGACTAATTGTCTGGTAAGTGCAAGTGTAATTATAGCATATATCATAGGGCCACTCACATTCTTTGCACCCAAAACCAGTGCTAACTTTAGTTTTAAAACCCTGCATTACTGTTCTGATGAAAATTATATCCTTCTATGATTATGGCTCTTGGTCAAATTCTGGTAGCATTGCACCAGCCTGCTATGTACATGCTATGTACCAGAACAGAAGGCAGTGATCCCGCTGCCACTGAAAAAAATCAACTGTTATGGTAAAAAATTGGGCAAGTTTAGTCACTTCTTCTAAAAGCTCTCAATATGTTTTCTGGGAGGTGCTCAAGCTGCTTTTCCCGAAGTCACCTTTAACAAAGTATTCTGTGTGTTTTAACAAACAGAATTGAGAAGCATTTCCTGGTAAAAGACTCTACCAAGCAATTAGTAGCATTTATGGAAGGTAGATGAAGAATCTAAAGCATTTAGCAATTGCAAAGACCTTTATTGTCTGTACACTCCAAGGTCATGATCATTATTCCTATTATATCAAGGGATAGAAGGCAATTCAACAATTACAAGATTAAAAAAAGAAAAAGACATTGTTTCCCTGCCTTATGAGAGCCTGAAAATTCTGTGGTGCTGCCTTTTTGGACGTTCCAGTGACATAACATCGAGAGCTTGATTCAAAAACTGAATAATTGTTCAAGGGCAAGAACATAAAATGGGTAATTGTTCAAGGGAATGGTGTGTGGGGAATGTGAGTGATGTGATTAGACATGGTGTCAATAAGGATTTCAGGGTTGTTGGTGAGTGTAATGTTTGATTTTTCTGCGGTGTAATCGACTGAAATCTTCCTCGTCATATAATTAAATCCTTATTTTACTGTGGAAGCTGTTTCATCGTATTAAGAAATGTACAGGCTGCAAAAAGACAAAAAATGATGTAGCTTCTATAGCACAGTTAAAGTTTTCTATTCCTTCTGCCAAAGGCTGGAAGGTTGTAAACACCACTCCCGGGGACAAACCTTTAGCAGTAGATTCTGTTTCTGACATTTGTTCTGTTTTTTCTTCGCCATTAGACTCATCCACTTCCGCTACAGTCGTTAACTCCGGTTCACTCTTATAAAGCCTATAATCAGGACCCTGAGGGACGACCAAGTTATGAGGTAAACAAACAAGCATTTTTGTACAAGCATTTCTGTCTTAAGACTCAAACCGTTTATTTGGTGATGACTCTGCCCTCACTTTAACACTATGTTTCCTCGTTCAAGTGCTATTGCAGCAGTATTTATTTCTAGATAATTTGACAAACATTTGCAGACTTTCAGAAATTTCAGAAAAAAAATTGCCATAAAAATGTGGTGAGGGGTTTTTTTTTCTTTTAAATGATCTTGGGGAAACAAATTTGTATAAGGCTTCAGCACAACCTCATTCTGAGCCAAGGGTTTTATAGGAATTGTGAACAGAAGTACCTAACTTTCCAAAATTTCTTCAGATACAGGTATTTAAGCCTTAAGACAGTCAAATACGTGCAAGGATACATGGTAGGAAAATATGAAGAGCAAATGATGTAGCCATCAATAAAACTAAGTAATCAAAAGTAAACACATAACACAAAAGTAGCCAGATGATAAAATAAAAATTGTGACTATGAAGGGGGATGCTTCAAGAACAATGTGGCAGTTTAAGCCACTTACACAGTAAGATCCATTTCTCTGATATCCTTGAACTTGGTGAATCTTCTTTTCTTCTGGCAGATGGACTGGGCCCCTGCTATAACAGAGCAAGGAGCTGCTATCACTGGGCAGAGGGGGAATTATGGGAGGATGCTCTGTAAAGTCATAGGACCGAGGGAGTGGAGGACGAGGTGGGACTACTTCCTCTTCCTAAAGATTGTAGAATAGTCACCTTATTTAGATGTGCACACCTGTTACAATTATTTACAACTTAAAAAAGAAAAATACATTACTGTAGCTATAGCAGCTATAAATTTTGGAATTAAAGGGACAATGCCACATGTTAAAAAAAAACCCAAAACCCCCATGACAGACTTATTTTCTTCAGGTTTCTTTTGTTTACTTGTTTGCTTTCTGTTTTATTACTGTCACCTAGATGGAAATATTTCCATCATTTCCCAATTCAGCATCCCTAGATTCAAGATTTTTAATTCTAGCACCTGCACTCATTGTTGGACATGTACGAACTCTCTGAATCATCCTTTTAAAAGTTGAATTCAATATGTTTTAAAAGATGTTTACATGAATTAGACTTTTAGAAAGCTATGTAAGCCAAGTGTACACGGTATACATTTTAGACAGCCGTGACAATGTCCCTTTAAAACTCTAACTTCAAGCCAGATTTTCAGAGGGATTGAATATTGACGAGCTCCCATAGTTTCAACTTTTTGTGGATTCCTTGGCCATCTGAAAACCAGGCTTAATATGTGAATAGACATATAAAGCAATGTATTTCTTCCCATGAAAAGCGTGGTGAGTAGAAAACAAATCCATAGATCAGGGTTTATATTTCTATGGTAAGAGCCTAGGGAGAGGAAAAAGTGAGATATGGAAAAGAGAAACATACCAGTGAGAATATAAAGACATAGAACAAATGAAAGTTTTAATTATCAGTGGAGATATCAGTCTTTAAAAATAATTTGTAATGCAGTATTTTCACAAAAGCATACTGGATATATACTTTAGACATCCTTAAACCAATTATAATACTGTTCATTTTTAACATAGGACTATTAGAAATTCAGCAATTCTAAAATGGTAAATATGCTAAAATCATACCTCATTTTTATATTTAATAGATGAAAATGTCCTTGATCCCATGATGCCTGTTTGGGTGGAGAGGGTGATAAAAAGAAAGAGAAAAATTGTTGTCAATAAACAGCTTTTAACATATGAAATATAACCTGTTGCTATCAAACAAATACACAAAGTATCAGCTTAAAAACTTAATACAGAGGATTGCATTCTCCGTTTCTCAGTAATGATACCCTTTTTTTTTAAACATATAAAAGCAACCATGCAGCTTATCCTTTAACAATGGATATGATCCAATCTCACTTCCTATGAAATAAAAACAATCAGTTTACCTGCCTCTGTAGAACTTCTTTGTTGTTTATGTTTACTTAAACCCTCCATGACATCTTGAATTCTCCACAGTTCCTTCTGAATCTGAGCACGCTGTATCCCTGCCGCCTCAGTCTGCCAGTAAATAAACAATACACATAGGCAATAAATTAGAATACTCTACAAGCGGAAAAAACCTTTTTATTTCTTTAAACTGCACTGCACATCCTTTCCTAATGAAGGAAAATAAAATGCAGTAATGACAGATACTCTCCTTTCCCAGTGCAACTCTCTAATATTGTCAGAAACAAACAAACAAAAAAAAATTAACTAATTTCAAAGCTTGTCAGTTAATTGGACAGAAATTTGCTAGTTCAAACTCCCCTTAAGAACAGAATTGTGGCTCCTGTCTCCAAAGAAAATCCAAGCAAGCTTTGCACAGGAGACCTATATGCTACAAAAAAAAAGAACCATCAGTTCCAAGCCTAGAATAGGCGGAGATGAACATGGTGTTTGCATACTAGCATAAAAAGTCTGGGCACATTTGCATTCACGGTCATGCATGCTTTGGACTGCATAACATAAATTTCTCAGCTTTTGGGCTTCCTTGTAATCAGCTTTTCATAACTGCATATAAAATAAAATCCTGGAGCAAACAGCCTGTAACGTCTCCAAGCGCTGACCACACCTACCCACCCATGCCAGATAACAGATGCACATCTGCGTGAGCAGGCCTGTGTGTCTCTCTGAATCTCCTTAGAAATTCAGTACTAACTGTCCCGTCCTCCACAGTGCAGCAGAGTCATGTAATAAGATACAACTCAGAACTCTCCATATTCAATACTTAAAGCAATGCCTACAGTATTTTTATTGTAATTTATTTCGATGGAAGGATTTAATTACATTTTAAAATATTCAGTGAAATGGAAGGATTTGTATGAAGTTACAATATGACTGTCATAGCAATTTAAGTCTGTGAAAACTACACTGTTTTGGATCCCACCACTGAATCAGAAAAAGGAGGCTTTCAGACAAAGGAAAATCGGGGCTGTAGATTCAAAAAACATAGGAAAAGCTGAAGACTTCTCTGGAACTTATAAACTTTTCATTCTTTTTGTACCTTTTAAATTAACACACCACATGTCCCCTTCTTTCATTTGTGTAGTTTTTAAACAAAATCATAGAAAATAAAAGTGAGTTAAGTGTACTGTAAGACCTATCCCACACCTGAATTTCTCCAAGGTGATCAAGTTGCTCCTGCATATGGTTTCTTGTTACAGTTACATCATACTCCAATTTATCATATTCTCTCCAAGCTCTCTCCAATTCCTAAGTATATAACAAAGTAACAGATTACAGATGCACATTCAAGTGAAAAAAAAAAAAGGCATATTTATTTTTCTTTATTCAGTAGCATGAAACTTCAGGAAGTAATGCATACATAGATATCAGCAATAAATTAATACGTATTGTAGAGAATGCTATGTTTAAACATTTTTTTTAATTTTCTAATGATACTGAATGGAATTAAAACAAATAGCATTTTGTCTTTTCACAAACAAAACAGGCAAGGGCAAAATCTTCAGAATATGTCTTTACAGTCAGCAGGCATGTGGGTCTGAAGCTGTCCTTCCATCGAGGCAGAAAACCCACAAAAATGAATGCAAATTTGCCTCTTTTATCACATAGAATACATATGTGTCAGAGCACAGCATGTGTATGTATACACAATGTACTATGTAAGACAAATGTAAGTCATCCAACCCTGCCTGTAAGGTTACCAGTGAACGCCCCAGGCCTGCTAATACATTTTATTTTACATATATGAAACTAAGAACACCAGAAGGGAGAAGGTACAAAATGAAAATCTTCTTTGAGGTCAGCTCTACTATCTCACCTTTTAAGCCTACATCAAGAAATTTACTTAATTTAGCATAAATTAAAAAGTTAATGAGGAAAAGTCTACCTTGAGGATTTCCTTTCCCCAATTCCTATTTTCTCATCCAACCAATTCCTTTTACAACACGGTTTAAGGTTTATACTAAAACCAATATTTCAGGGCCTACTTTGGATCAATTTTGCCACTGCACACCACTGGAATTTGACAGTGAAATACCTTTTTGATACATATGTAAGTCAGCAAAAATGATTCTTTGCCTTATCATTTCTGTGTAGAAATTATCATGAAGTAGAAAAGGACAGTAAAGAGCACTTTCCTTCCTTTTTTCCTGTGTGTGGTGGTTTTTTTAAAGGTTTTTGGAAGTGCACAACTTGAAAGAGCTTTTAAATATAAAATCCCACTATTAGACGAAAACACGACAGTATATATTTTCTTCTTTTCATACTGCAGCTTTTTTTTAAAGTAGCCTATCTGATCAAATATCTGATAGCTTATTTGCATTATTTACCTCTACTGTAATAAAAGTTTCATATTATAAAGGTGAAAATTACCACACCAGTTAAAGTCAGTATGTGCTCATCCCTGAAAAAAAATATTAAAGACGACTTGATGGACATAATGAAAAGCTCACTATCCAGCTGCTTTTGACAAAAATAAAAGCAAGTGAAAGATGACTGAGTTTTGCTGGAATGTAATGAAAAATAACCAAAGATAACCCAATCAAGAATATGAATGGGAAGATAAACATTTAACATTTGCTGAATTTTACTGGTGAGAACATATTACTTACTGCAGTAGCTCGCGATACTTCTCGACAAGTGCTAAGTAGTCCGTTCTGTAAGTCATCTCTCTGTAAGACTACGTTTTGTATGGCTGCCGGATTATCTGCATTCATTTCTATCTCCTGACTTGCTGATAGCAAAGCTTGCTCAAGCGTGTACTATTATAATAAAAAGAATTATTTTTAATGTTCTGCATCATTGGGTTGATTTTTGTTTTATTTCAGTTAGCAATGTTCTTATAATAAGCATGTAAAATAACATCCACTTTAGGTAATAAATACAATTGTCCTACTTTCTCCTTGTGTAGCTGTTGAAGCTTCTCCTCCAGTGCTTGTATAACTTTATCTTGTTCACATAAACGGCTAAGCTTAGCCTGGTATATAACAGAAAATGATTGTCGTTAGGATTTAATTTTTAAACATCTTCAGTAATCAAAACCAACTGATCATTACATGAACATAACACGTTATTACCGCAAAACATGAATTCTATAATTATGAAAGGCATCAGTCATGCATTTTCAAATTAACCTTAGGAAACTATGAAGTAAGTGTTATTACAACTTGAAACGGCATGGCTCAAAACATATAATTTATGATTCTACAGCTAAACCTTTACAACTTACTAATAGGTATTAAATACTGGTTTAGATTACATATTCCTCAGTATTATAAGGAATATTATATACATGCAGTCGTCCCCATGGTTTATCTCAGATGGTAGTTTTTAATAGTTAGTTACTAGTACTATCCATGCCCTGTTTTAGTTCTGATTGAGGCTTACCTATGACTAAAACTGTTCCACATCAGCTTGAATTTGAGCAAATAACTGCTCAGTGCACCCTAATAAATTTGAAATATTTCTATTTGAACAATCTTTTTGGTTCAGTTTGTGCTGCTCTGACTTTTTAACTCTTAAGATAACACTGGAAGTGTGCTTTCTTTTTTTACTCTTCAAATAACACCTCTTAAATCATTACATCTGCTCTTAGTTGCACTGTGCAAGAATGACTAGACATGCATATTTGTATGCATATACAGTATGACTGTATGGGTACTTTTCACCACCAACTTTACATCAAGTCCCTTTTCTTTAGTAACTAGCAATCCAACACTCTGAATGATAACTACTCATGCCAAATTCCAGTTTTGGAGTATTGGTCATATTTCCTGGGAAATTATAGCCTCATGCTTATAACTAGACTACAACTACAGAATTTTTTCCCTTCTAAAGTAATTAATTCCTTCCTAGAAGCAATTCACCTCAGCTTTGAACATATGTAATACTTGAAATTTCAGCCTAAAACGTAATACTTCCAGCAATTTAGAAGCTTATTACAGAAAGAGTAAGAGAGAGTAAGAGAGCCCCTACATTTTACAAAGCCATTTCTGTTGGTAAACACCTCTATAAAATGTGTTTCAAACCCAAAAGTCAAGGAGGAAATTATTATCAAAATAAGGAGAAAAATACCAACATTTCCAATGAAGAAGAAATACAAATGACTTACATCAATATCCAGCTCTTCAGTTCTATATTTGTACAGTGTACCCCTACATTCTTCTTGTGTTAACTATAAGGAAGAATAATATTGCCATAAAACAACTTAATTGGACTGTGAAAATGAAAGTACTGTTAAGCTTAACAGTTTTAATACAGAAATCAGTTTTTGCTTGGAAGTCAAACATACCACATTGAACAATATACTTTCAGCCAATATATATTAATGAAGATAAGGAAATGGAATGTCAGACAGACTTATCAGTAGAAAGTTGCAGTAACAGGCTATGCTTCTAATGCAAACTGTATTTTTAAAGATGTACAACTAACTCAATTGAACATGGACTATGTAGGAAGATGAAACTGCCAACGTATATCTAGACATGGTTAGACATCATTATCTACAGTTTCTCATGTGCATTCTAAGTAGAGGGGTTAATTCCACTTGGGATTAGCCATTCTAGGCCCATTAAGGTCAAGTGTATTCACAAGGTGGATATTCAGATGTCAATCTGAAATCAAAGCAAAATGACCTAAGTGTACAAAATTTGTGCAAAATACGTGCAAAATACCTCGTTACAGACATATGCTCAATAAGTGCCAACAAATACCTTTCTGTCTACTTTTTTTGTATGGATTCCCTCCACTCCTATAGTGTATTACCAGAAATGCCATAAATGAAAGCCTTTCTATTTTATTTTTGAACCTAATCAAACTTGTTTCCTCATGCTAAGTCAGCATGCAAGGTATCCTCAAACTATTTTCATACAGCTCTTCATATCAAATCCTTAACCCTTTCAGTCCCTGAACTGACTAATAAAAACATAATACATGAAAAAAGGTACTCCTCATTTTAGAATGGACTGTCACGTACAGTAACTAATTAATGTCATTTATAGAAGCAATGGCATAACAATATCAACCTTTGTATTCTATTTTATTAAAAAAATGTGCATTGAGTCCCATCATAGATGCTTTCCTTTCATACATCTGTCGTAACTAGGCCACCATGACTGAATAGTGCAAGAAAGACTATAAAAACACAAGTCCAAGTTAAAGGACACTTATGAAGAAGGGACTAGGGAAGGGTTAATCAGACAAGCATTCCAAACATACAGTAAATCTTCAACACACTTAAGTGTTTCATTTCAAGACAATATGTCCACATACCTCATGCAAATGCACCTGGTGACAATTTAGAAGTATGTATAGTGTATTAAAACTGCAGAGCAACTTTCTTTGAAATGGACATTTAATGAAAATGTGTGTTGGAATATGAAAAAAGCCACAGCACTTTTGCACCTCATGAATGTCACAAAAAATTAAGATACCGATTTAAACACCTACTATTGCAAGACTTGTGTTTTTTAACTGTTGATTTTATCACAATGAGAGAAAAATGAGGAATGGAAATATTTAAAAAAAAACTCATAAACATGGCCAAATGTCCTTAACTTACAGAGAAGACCTAGTTGTATTTCACAACTGGAAGATTTTTACAAAAGAAAGATTATCTCCCAACAGATACATACATCTTCCCAAGACACTGCTCAGCATTTGACACAGCTTACATGGAAAAATGTAACATTATTTTTTCAAGCCAGTATTTTGTACCTTTTTTGGTTTTTTCAACCTTAATTATAGCTGAGTTTAAACCAGTTTGCCAATTCAGCATCTTTAGTCCTGCCTACCTCCTAAAAGGACTATATTGTAAGTATTCAGAAAACAAAAACACATGTTCAAAGAACACCACACATGTGCTAATTCTTTGTATTAAAATCCCGTCACACTTTAAAAATTGCCGCCAACTTCTTGCTTTTGTTAGTGGTACTAGTTTCTCACAATAGGCACAGCTAAAAAGCCACTTAATTTCAACATTTCTATTGCAACATTTTACGTAGACTTAGCTCAAGACCTCTAAAAGTAGTATGAAACACTTAAACCATGTCTGACAAAACATCAGCTTCTCTTTCCACAGTAAATCTACAAATTAGCTTAAGGCAAAACGTGCAGAATGCTATCGTATCCTGCTAGAGTTTTGAGAGGAACTGCAGTAGACAAAATGCAATTACACATTGCAAGCAAGGTTAACAACCTCATCACCCTGGTAAATGCATTATAAGAGCTCCAACGATCAAGTTACTGAAATGTATTTTATGTCACGTTCAACAAATGCCTCTCTCACCAAATACCCTACTAGGACAGTAATTTCAGAGAGAGAGTGCCACCTACTGAAGCAAAGACATGACTGGCTGCTGACTTCTGCACTTTCCTTCACGTTTTCCTACTCAGATACAAAAAAGTCCATTCCTCCTAATAATGTAAAATATACTGCACATCTCCCAAACACGAAGGAGCAGCATCCTGAGTAACTATGAATAGAACTTACAATTTAGAAAGGGAAATTGCACGCATGGAATTTGTGAAATGTTACATGTGAAAAGGTAAATGGACCCTAACTCAATTTCCATCTTATGTTAGAAATAACTTATCTACCTTACAGCCCCAGTGCACAGACCCCATCATGATCAAATGCCATTACCAGATGAATCACAGAAGTGGATAAATTCACCACAATGGACACAGTATAAAATGTCTTTAGAGGGAAATTTATTTCCAAACAAATGCAGATTAGGCAAATCTCTCTCTTGAGACACGGAGTAGGGTGGTAAATCTATTTAAGCAGTTGTGCTGGTTTTGGCTGGGATAGAGCTAATTTCCTTCATAGAAACGAGTATGGGGCTAAGTTTTGGCTTTGTGCTGAAACCAATATTGATAAAGGGATGTTCTGGTTATTGCTGAGCAGCACTTACACCATGTCAATGCCTTTTGCACTTCCGATGCCATGCCACCAGTGAGTATTGGGCTGGGACTGCACAACAAGCTGGGAGTGGACACAGCCAGGACAGTTGACCCCAATGGACCGAAGTGATATCTCAGACTATATCATGTCATGCTCAGCATATAAAGCTGGGAGAAGGAGGAAGGGAGAGATGCTTGGAGTGATGGCGTTTGTCTTCCCAAGTAACCATTCCCATGCGATGGAGCCCTGCTCTCCTGGAGATGGCTGAACAGCCGCCTGCCCATGGGAAGCAGTGAATGAATCCCTTGTTTTGCTGTGTTTGTATGATTTTTCTCACTTTTACCCCTCTGATTCTCCATCTCAACATGGGAGCAGTGAGTGAGCAGCTGTGGGGTGCTTTGTTGACAGCTGGGATTAAACTGCAACAGCAGTCAATATTAAAAACATTTAAGTAACTATTACTTCATTATCGTATAAACGATTTTAAAATTCTGCTAATAATTTTGATTCAATAAATTTATGGCAGGAAATTTCACATCCTGAGAGCACACTGAGCATTTCTACAGGATAACTGCACTTAGCAAATTGAAAAAGGAAAACATAGGACATTTTGTGGGAACCGTGAGGTTAAATCCGACTCCCAAGACGCTTTTTTCCCCTAATTTTAAATAAATTCTTACTATTAGGAAGCAAAGGGTAAATAGGTGCTTACCCCACGGTAAACAAGTTTCTCCTCTAATGTGACAGATAATATTTCAAATACATTTAGCCCAATACAAATTATGCTCATAACAAACTCCAAAAATATTTCTATCTATTCATCTCAAAATCTAACATGTCAAATAGTTTACATGTATGCGACTGCAATAATATTCATAATAGTAACTACAATAATTAATGTTATAAACAAGATCTCCCTTATAGAAGCAAAAAATCGAGGACAATTTCTACATGTTTTATCCAAACATAGACTTTGTATGTTAGTTTGCTACACTCAGGTTGTTGTTTTGCACCCTTTAGAGATCTCACACACATAAGAACTGAAGAGAATTCTACTTTTTAAAATCAGCACATACTTCTTTAAAAAACAAGAATAACATTCCTCATCCACCATTAGAAAGAAATAAAAATACCATTTCTATCTAATACCATTTCTACCAAAAATGTAGTAATGGGTCCAGGCTGTAAAAAATCCTCTATTTTTCTTGACTGTACATATGTAATCACAGAATCACACAGAATGAAATCATTGCCCTGGCATATACTTCTAAATTTACAGTACAGCCTGTAAAGCAGACCGACAGAAGTCAAACAGATTTAAATAATTGCAAAGATGTAGCAAATCACAAACAAAAAAGTCTTACAATACATTTGAAATAGTATATATTTTAGCTATTATACTAAAGAATTGTCAATCATTGCAAACAAACAGGAAGCAAAACACCTTAATTTTTAATGAAATACAAGCTTTTCTTGCTTTCCTTTGCTTAACTCTAAATAAACACAGTCATAAAAGTGTAGTGAGTATTTTCTCTACCCATAGGAATGGTTGCGGTCATCAGAAACAATTTTATCATCTTGACAACAAAACAGGTTTCAGAGGCTTACACAAAATTTTCTCCCTATTGTTTATGCTTCTTTAAAACTGCAGTGGGAAGGATGACTGGTAAAAATAATTAATAAAAAACTGAACGTTGTTGAATTGAATAAAAAATTGTATGTTGTTTAAACGTTAAATAAGATGCCAGAATTTTAAATGAGTTAGTTTTGCATTACAAAAGTTTAAAAGACTAGTATTTTTGTCCTATCCTGAAGGTCAATTAATTTAGTATTTCACACAGAAAACTTAATCCATGAAAACAGGGAAGACGTCTTGCTTTTCTCTAGTTCATGCAATACATGTGTTCTTCTGCATGAGCCTGCCAATATGTCGCAAATAGTCTGACCTGAAGAGACTGCATCTCTAGTGACAAAAGGTTATTCGGTCTTCATGACCTGTGAGATTCACTGTTTCTTTGACAAGAATGTCAAAAAAGTGCTTATTCAATGTCAAATATGAAGCAGCAGGTATGTCTACAAGGTGTAGGCAGTGTTGTGTAGCAATCAGTTAGCTGACAGCATAGTTTCGTCAAGACAGCACTCTGAAATCTGTTGGTATCCCTAAATAAGCTGGCAGACTAGTTTAGGCACAGTTATACCTCAAATGTGTCTACATTAGCATTAGAAGCTGAGCTAGCTTACCCTGTACATATACCAAACACCTCTGTTCACTATGTGTATGTTAACTTGTCTTTTATACTCTTATCACATAAAACTACTGATTTGCTTAAAGAAAAAAACCATAACATAAAATAAACCCAGAACAAAACCCAGTTTCATTTGGGGCTTGAAGGCACCTTACTTCTCCTGTTCCTCTCTGAAACAGTTCATTCAGGTTCCACGCTAAAGCCCCTGTTTTGCACATAACAATACAAATTGTATGATCCTGAAATCAAAGTCACTCACAATCTAACTTTCTTTGGAAAGCTGAGATTTTTCTTGCAAATTTCTAGATAACGAGCAAATCTACAATGTGGAATTGACTTCCAAAAAAAATTCAAACTCAAACCCCATGAAATCAAGTACCATAATTTTAAATAATAATCACAAATAAATGATTGTTTTACATGGCAGAACGTCTCCTTTTCTCAAACTATGCAACCTTTATAAGTCATTTTGGCTCACAAGGGCATAAATGCATTGCAGGGAAACTGGTCAGATACTCCTTTCTGACCAGCAGCCAGAATTGTACACCTCATCTATTGCAAAGCACCATAGTCGTTTAAGTAAGAACAACATCTTGCAGCTATGGTTAGAAGATCCTTAAACACTCTCTGATGTGACAGGATCTATTAAGTTAAGTCCCAGTATCCCTAAGACACTGCAGTGCCAACAGATATGTATTGGCCATGCTCATAAGTTAATGCAGGTCTTAACTCACAGACAATATTTCCATTCACATTTCTGATTCTTCTTCCATCTTATAATTTAGAATCGTCACTAGATAACTCTGTAAGTGTGCACATTTAAGTCTGCTGTGACTTTATGAACAGACACTGCCTTTTGGATTTACAGTCCTCAGATCAAAGTAATTTTGATCTTTCCTTTCTTCAGTGGCTAAAAGCTTGGTAGGTGCAAAGAAAAACTTGTAAATCCACTTCCTAAGACAAAACAAAATTGCCAGAAATGACCAGGTAAACACCACTCACATGCTTTTGTAGTGGTCAAAAGAAAGAAGCACCTTTGAACACTAATTGCAGAGAAACATGCTAAGACAGATGTTGGAAGCTTATTGGAAGTTTTACGAATTTACTCGACACCTGCATAAAACATCAACTAATTAAATCATCTAGACAGAAAAAGTTATTCAAAAGTGTACATTTAATACTTAACAACAAAAACACAGCAAAAGCCATGCTAACGATATTGCAGCATTTTATAAAGCATGGATGACTTGTGGTTTTCCAAAGCAAATAAGAGAAACACCAATGTTATGAATAAATTTGAGGAACAACCAAAACTGTCACTAAGGAAAATTTTTGCAGATGATAAAGCAATTTCATTCACTCTCCAAGACCTTACTTGATGGTACAGTTGTGGTCTTAGCGCCGAGTTCTCAATCATAGTGTGAACCATGGTGATTAAAGGTTCATTCTCTTTCATCTATTTCAAATCAGGAGGAGCATACAGCAAACATCAGTTTACAGCATGGCTAGATTTGAAAGACGACACTGTAAAATATAGCCTCTACTTTAATTTTTTCTAATAATGCAGTAGAATACATTTTATCCCATGCTTTTTATATATTGCATCATTCAGTAATATCAACATTTGTAAAGTTTAGAGTCAAACAAATGTATCAAAACCACCTAAATACTCAAGACCAATGTAATATTTATTCACCGACACTCTCCCTTTTAAAAAATAAAAATGTTTAAAATAAGCCCAGTTTTGCACAATATTGAAATGAAAAATATTATCAGATTATGCAACAGGAACACTCACTCCTTTATCAGAACACATTTTAAATTAAAAACTCAATATACATTAAAAAAATATAAGCATTCCCAGCTTCTGCATATTGAAGTGAGGTTTAAATTTACGTTCATGTATCACAAAATGCCTTTGTTCACTGCAATGATTTATATGCTTAGGAGCTTTCAATCATCATTCATATTATTTACCCATCTATATGAGTGTGAAATTATTTTGGAACTGGTCAGACATTTTCTATGTTTAGTATTTATTGATATGCATGCAACTGTCAACACCACATACCTTGATCATTACTGTAAAAATTGCATACATTTAGGATTTCAGAAAAGTGTGCAACATAGAAAATAGTATGGGAGTTTTGGTTTAAAAAGGAGACCTTCCTAACAGTAAGTGAAAAAATATGAGAACAAATAGTTCTCTCTAAAAGAAACTGTTAAGTCTCTTAATCCTCCTCCTAGTTTTGTTGGAAACTTTAGCAATACCTGTTCCAAATATTGTTACACAGGAAGGAACTGTGTGTATAATTTTTCACCCTGTCTTTCTCTATATATATGAACTCACCATGAATTTTGCGTAGCAATGTTTGACATGCAACAGAAAGACTGAGGTTATGATGCCTTTTGGAATTTCTTGTCCCTAGTTATTTAGGAAAAAACTAAAATAACTACACTGGGAGAAGTACTTTTTTCCCTCCTTATAGGAAACACATTTTTCTTGTTATAGATAGAGGATCTTTTTGTTGTTGTTGTTTTAAACATGGCAAAGTTTGATCAGTTGATAAGTTAATCATCCAACAAGGAGTACCTTAGCTTAAGAATGCAAGCTTATGATGATGCTCTGTTTTTCCAAGGCAGGAAAAAACTTTCAAACAAGCAAGCCCTCCCATTTGCTGCATCACCTACAGTACACATAAATACAGAACCTGAACTGAACTAAGAAATTGTTCTCCTTTTTACATTCAAGGTCTGTCCAGAGAGTGGGTGCACTGGGTGACACCAAAAGATATCTCAATAGTAAGATCAACAATAAGGTCCAAGGCCAAGCAATTAAACTATAGTCAACTGAAATATTTGTAAAGGAAAAATTGGTCTGAGGTTGAAATATTTTATTAAGGGCATACTCTTTAAAGGCATTCTTATTAGAAGGATTTCAACAACTTCAGGCTCTTTGGCTAATTCTTTTTTACAATATTTCTAATTTTTCCTTTCTGACTGATAACGGACAATGCTGGAATTAATTTCTGTAGAACTGTTTGGAGATTGCTTTCATCCAGATTAGAAAAGCAACAGTAGCAAAAAAAAAAAAATTGCTTAAAAGATATGCTGAAGTAATGTTTTGTCCTCCAGCCAGCTCCAACTTTGATTTATAGGACCTCTTTCAATATTTTTACTACCATTGCTGCCTAATCATGCTTATCTAACACTGTCTGCAAAGGCCAGTTATTTCTAGAAAAGCTCTGGTTCCTTAAGCCCTTACAGAATAGAGATCAAAAACCAGATAAGTGGTAAATTAATGCCAACCAAAAAGCCTTTGTAGCAGTCAAATATTGCAAGTTTTTTCCCTTTTAGGAAATAATTTTTCTAAAAAATACGGTCCTTTAACTCTTGAGAAGTTAAATTCTTCAAATAGTACGTATTTGTTACAAATAATTGTAACATTAAGGAAAGCTAGTGCACACACAAGGCAATGTGTAGTGAAGAACTGGCAAAGTAAACCAGAGTTAAACATAAGAGTTAAACAACCAGAGTTGTACACAAAGGCAAGTCCCAGCTCTATAAGGTGAAAAGGATGCTTGTGTTCTTAACGCATATACATGAGGTTACTCCCGAACTGAAGCTAGACACTTTTCACGTTGAATAAATAGCTCAAGGAAAAAGATTTGCTGTGTCATACTAGAAATAAGCCTTGATTTTCTCTCACTTTAGAAAAAGAAAAAAAATTTTGTACAGCAAAGGGCACCTTTTAGATCCTATGTGTAGTACTAAAAGCCTTATAGAATCTCTCCTATTAAAGAAGTTACAAAAATCAGAATTGAGATCTTCATAAGCAAACTGAAGTGTGAACTGCCTGGTGCCACACAGCAATAAAACCAAATAAAATCCAGAAGCCTGGGCTTCATAACTTTATGTTTCTAGTAAATAACTACTTCTCCCCAGAAGCGACACCTCATCTTTGCTTTTTTCTTTACTATTGTATATAAAACCACTTTCCTGTTGGAAACAATGAAAAAAACACCTCCTTGAGGTATGATCTATGAATGAACAGCTAACAGTAACTATAAGCAAGCAGCTGAGTAGGTATTTTGTGTTTAAACTGTAAAACCAAGCTACTGACAATTTTTCTCTTATTCTGTTTTCTTAAAAATTCTCTTCCATGTATGACATCACCCTACATAGATGACATTTCAGTATGTGCTGCTCTGGTGGCAGCAATCAGCTGGAATAGTGGCTCCCTAACAGGACAGTTGATCTCACTGATGAGATAAGACCATATGTTTATGGGTGACAAAAGACTGAGCTCAGATTGGCAGTTTTATTCATTTCCTTTCAAGCTTCCTGATGGTAAAAAGCAGTGGCAATAGGATCTGACCAAGTTTTTCTCCCACCTTTCCTCTGCTCTTTAATCTTCTGTCCAAAAAAAGAAGAAAAAAGCACTTTTCTTTCTTGTCTTTTTTTGCAGCTATGCCACCTCTAGTGCAATCAGTTTTTTTCCACCCTATAGAGTCCCTATCCTTGAGCCTCCCTTCTTCCTCTGGGAAGGGGTGTTTAGGTCAGGTCACTCTACAGATAGCCTGACTAGTGTCCTGTATATTGCCAATATAGGACTGAAATAAAATACATCACATATAATACAGGATAGGACAGTTCTATAATACAGGACATGTTAGTGCTATCCAAAATGATTTGTAGTATTCCAGACTGCCTCAATTTACTGTCTTTTCCCAGAATCACTTTCATCACCTCTGAAAGAAAGTAGTGAAGAGAAGAAAACGGAAGCAAAACGCCAAGACTGCATGGATGTTGGTTGCGGGACCTTCACTCTCTTATTTCACAACTTCTTGGTCAAGTTCTGTTTATTTTTATGCATTCCTTGAAAACTGAAAGAAACTAAAACTGAAAGTACTGGCAGAAGTATACGAAATACTTAACATCTACACTATTTACATAAATAGTCTTTTCCAAAAATAGGAATAGAAAAAAGGCCTAAATCAAATTTGGTAGAGCTTCTACCGTGACAGACCAACCTGAGATACGCTGAGATCAATATACAACACACGTGGAGAGTTTTACATAGACAGAGTTTGAGCTCAGCAGAAAAGGTTTCTTCAGCCAAAGAAAAGTTTTACTATCAATACTAAAATATACTACCAATATAAAATTCAGAAGTGTACTAGAAGACCGGTTTTGTAGTAAGTCAAGTGAGACCTCTTTCCATGGCTTTATTTTCACAGCAGGAAAGAGAAAAAAACCCATGTTTAGTTTTTATTTGAAAAAAATTATATTCCTACCTTCTGTTACTGTTGTAATTACTGGATACAAATACATTAAGGAGACCTCTGGCTTGGATTTAGTAATACACAATAAGTGATCCCTTAAAATATGATAATGCAGTAGACAGAAATTTTACATGCCCTCATATGTCTCACATTAGCACATAAATAATCATTGCTTTGGGTGGCTAGCTATGTCTAAAAAACTACTTCCTAAGTGGCAGGTGAGTCTCTCTCCTCTCTCACTCTCAATGAACCTTGAGTCAGCAGAGTGGTTCACAACCTCACTTTAAAAAAAAGATGCTGGATGATCACATTTTTAGCCATAAAAGAAATCATCAAAGAAATCATATGACGTGATATATGTGTCAATTTATTTGATTTTCCCCCCCATCGCTGAGCTCCAACAACAACAACAAAAACTCTAAAAGCATAATACAAAAACATCAAAAAGTCTAGCAGAAGAATTTCTAAGCATCTCAGATGGAAAGAACAGTACAAAAATGATGTATGATATAAAAGCCTATGGTATATTCTTGAGTCTTGATAAGAAAGCCACCTAAACAGTAGATAACAACTAGTAGGCAACGGCATAGAAGTTATCCTTCCTACATATGAACTTCAGTCTGCCTGAAAATTTACCTGTGCAATGTCAGGTAAACTTATTAATTATTGTTATGTAGGGTATTGAATCCTTTGTGACCAAAAAGGTGAGAGTTGACGATAAAAGGATCGGAGTTCTATCACATGCTCTAGGCAAAGCGGGTTTTGACACTATTTTTAGAGATTAAATATGACTGTAAATACCTAATTGAAGTGCACTGGATATTTCAAATTCAAAGAGGGCAAGTGATTATGCAAACTGGCTACAGACACAGACAATGAGGAAGAACGGCCTCAATTAGACTAGAAGAAACTTTCTTTTTTTTTTCCTTCCCAACATAAAAGAAAACTGATAATGGACAAAGTAAAAAAGATAAGAGATACCACCCCTAGAACCAGTGGTACTGAAAGCAAAAAGACTCTCGGGGATTTATTTCGTACAGGTAGGTGGCAGCACTATATCAAAACAAGGGAAAAGAAGAAAGCTTATGAGAAAATGCGGCAAGTATTGCAAACTGCTCTTTCACGATTTGTGAATAAAGTAGTGTATTTTAGACTTGATGATTTCTTAATGTAGGCAGTGCAGTGATTTCTTGCATCTCTGCTAGGGATAATAATGGCACATTTATAAGATTTAGACACTACTGTAAATTAATGTTTAGCACATCACATTAAATGTCTAAATTTTATCTCATGCAAGTAAGAAGAAAATCCTTTTTACCATTTTGCATGTTACACATAGGCAATTCTCTCTGTTCAATACTATTATACTGACAAGCTTGGCTATTCAAGCAATGGCATGGCATGGTACATAATTTTACATTTCACATGGACATTTGTCCTTTCCTGGCAATAAATTACATTGTTGAAGACAAAATTATACTCTTATTCCAAAACATTATGAACTGGAAATATTTGAGTTGCATGAAATATTTTGGCCTAATTTAGTAAACAGTTTTCCCTACTGTTTTAGACCTCCTGCATCCACTAAGATAGAAGAGAGTTGTTTAGAAATGCATTTCCATCTAACTGAATTGGTCACAATTCACACCTTGTTTCCAAGAGATAATAAGAAAATAAAGGCACTAGGTGAACCAAATGTGCACGCCACGTGTGCATTTATGTCTCCATGTGCATGTGTGGTTTTTAGTATCTCATTGAAATCACAAGAACACATAGGACATAAAAGTTCTAAGAACAGTTGGTTTTAAGCATAAAGCTGAAAAAAAATCACTTTAAGAAATAATAATAGAAAGAGTCCTAGTGATTTTTATGTTTATCTAACAGACAATTAGATGCCTACATTTCTTCCTAGCATTTATGACTGTCTTTTGTAAATTCTAGCAAAAAACCTCTCACACACAGCTTGTACAGAAGTACCATCTGATCATGCAACAAAGCAATAAAAAAGGTATCTGATATAAAAATTATTCACGTGGCAATCAATTATGTCAGTGAAGACAGAATTGTACTCTCATTTTAAAACAGAAGTTGTAAAGAAGTAAAATCTTATTCTTATGTAAATCTTTAAGAAATAATGAAGTAAAAGGAGAAAAAATAATGAGCCATACTATGGTTTGTTTAAAACATTTTTTTTTCATGTTTGACCCCCTTTTCACTTAATGTCCTGTAGAAATACCTAACTTTTCTTGCTTTGCAAAACTAAAATTATAAGAAATACTAACTTTCTATAAATTGCATGTGTGTCATATGAGCTTGGAAGTGTATTTTATGACTTTGGTTAAAGATGATAAAGTGCTACAGTTAGTGTTATTATAAGAACAAAATTAAGACCAGCAAAATTAATTGGTGATTTGCTCCTGTATTCTGAAAAATTTTGAATTGAGGGGTTTTTCTTCCATATGAAAAATTTGTAATTAAGATATTCTGTGCTACTTAAATATATTAAATATACAACTTGATAAAAAACACTGAAAATCCTTCTCCCCAAGTATTTCCAGCTTGATAGAAGCAGGCAAAAAGCATTAAGAAATGTAAACAATTGCAAATCCCACCTGATGATCCAAATATATGGCATTCCTTTGAAGGTGATGTGAAAGAATCTCATTCTAGCAGGCAGCAGTCAGGGTGAAAAAGGAGAGGGACAGAAAGTGTAGAATTCATGAAAAGAGATTTAAAAGATGTAAACTAGACAACATACATAATGCTACTTTTATCTGATCTTTTTTTAATGAAGTGCTAACAAGATTTGATCCTGAAACTGAAGTAATGAAAATTTGCTACAAATCAGACTACGAACTATTGCACGTTGGGTTTATATATAAAATACAGTAAGTAAATGCCTACTACACCAGCAACTATAAACCCTTTGATAAATCTGTGTTTTAAATATGTCCTCATTTGTGTACAGATTACAAAGAAGACTGTATCTGATATGAGGCAGTATAAGCAATAAATTAAATCTCATGATCTATCACTACTGTTTTTTATTTTAATAACTATAGGTTACAAACCTTTAACTTTAAACTTAACTGCAATATATTTTAAAATATTTGTATGTAATTTTCACTCAGTTAATATGAGTCATGAGTGAAGCCTCAAAGGGTTAATAGCAGAACATCACGTACATGAACATCCAATGTTAGTCTAACCCCATAGTAGTCAGAAAACGTTGCACTAATGGTAAAATGCAAATTTTGATTAATGAATGACTACAAGTTAGTTGAGAATGGTACATGACACACATTGCTTTATAGCTGACCTTAGGGCTGCTGGCCTCAAGTTTTAGTTGCATGAGCTGTGCTAGTGTGTGTTCCCGGATACTACTCAGTTCAGCTTGCTGCCGTCTCAGCTTTATTAGCAGCAGCGTGAGCTCCTCTGGCTGAAGGAGTGCAGTGTGAGAAGCCAAAGAGTAGAACAAAGGTTAATTGGTATCTTAAGCAACATTTAAATTAAGATTCTTAATATCTTTCTTACAAAAAAACTTGCTACAGTGATACAATAAAAGAGACACCATTTTTCCCCCAAATTGACCACTTTCAAATCTATAATGAAGGGTTAACTTTTATCTACCCAGTAAAATGACACTTCAAATGCCATAAAAGTGGTACATTCTGTATAAAGGATAAAAATAAGCGAGGATTTTTCAGAAGCTTGGTCTTTTTCTGACATGTATATCAAATTGATGGTATTGACTGAAGCGAAGAGAGAGATAATTCCAGTCCTTAGGATATCATTACCTGTATATGGACAGCCATTTGAGCTTGGTGAAAGAATCATCAAAATGTCCTCACAAAAATTTATGTTTCTAAAATAATGCTTCAAATGTATTCAATAAGAGTAAAACCAATAAAAATACATGATAACTGAACTACAACAGAAACAATCACCTTTCACAAAAGAAAACTGTACAAACATGACAACCATAATTTTCTGTCCCACTCACAGATCTGAGGCTACCAGTTAATTTGTTGTTTTACTTTGTGACTAAGATGTAAAATATAGCCTTTGGAAGGGCTGAGGAATATTGTTTAAATCCCAAGATTATATATGAAATGGAAATAAAGTAACACTCAAATGGATTATTTGTCAGGTAAATTCCACACATATCAGTTTAGGTCAGTTTGGGAAACTTCCTGAACCACATCTGGGAACCACTTCTATTAGCAATACTTGAAAGAAAAAAAACCACTTAATGTCACAAGTATTTTTGTTCTGTTCCTATTTGGTTTTGTTTCTTACACTTCTCCAGAAGTCAATCTTATTGGAGGTTAAATGTTCATCTAGCATTTTGACTTTCTCACAAATTGTGTGAGTTTAAAAAAACACCAAACAAATCCAACAAAACCCTAAAAGCCTTCGTGTTGTCACCCACATTCACAGAATTTGTCCAGAGTAAAGTAGCAAAGAAAAAAGCCCCAGAAAACTAAATATTAAATTACTGAAAAACGAATACCAGTTTCTCAGAATAGAGAAGAATAATCCCCGAGAACAAACGTGGCATTGGCACTGTAGTGAGTTCGTACCGAAGTACCCCACAAGAGGGAGCAAGGGATTTCCATATAGCTTCATAGCTTCCATAGTTGTTAAAACCGTTTTCTTTGAGGTAAAGACAATACTAAAGCCAAATTGTCTAGTATTTCTCTTATAGTATTCTTTCAATACCTGAATTTTAAAGACTTAATTTCAGAGAGTAAGTATAAGAATCTAGACTGTTACACAAGACATTTTCAAACTCTCTCAAAAAATCAATGACAATGCTTTCAGTCTGAAAATTAGCATAATTTCAAAGCACATGAAAACTTATTTTCAGAAATAAGAGAACTGAAAAGTAGCATCTTCAAACAAAAGGAACAGCAAATCACTTTTTCAGCATCAAAACTCCTCTCAGTATGTTCTCCAAAAGTCTGATTTTAGTGCATTAGGAAGAAACTATTTAATGGAACCTAAATACAATATTTGCAAGCAAGCTCTCTTCCCCATAGAGGGGCCCACTGATCAGCAATTTCTACTTCTCTCTAGACATTCAGAATGTTGCAAACATTTTTTACATTGCAGTAAGTGCTGTCCTTTTGATACAGCTCTTGGGGCTCTTGCAACAACCACAACACAAAACTTTTTATTTTTTTAAAGAGTTGCCTACAGGTTTCCTCTGGCCTCTGCAACACTTGTGCTGGTGGGCAGAACTTCAGGTTTCTATAGGCAGAAGCTTGCACTTCCTTGCCCTCTACCCTGCTCATCAGCCCAGCTACAGCAGCAGAACCCAGGAGAACCAATGTGTCTGTGAACTCAAAGAAAGGTCTGCAGAAGACAGGGCGTAGAGACAATGCACCACCTGCCAAAGACCAACCCATAACCTGTTGAAAGTTGCCAGGGATTCAAGCTGGGAAGTGCAAGAAACAGGGATTGAGGCAGTGGAAGTATTGACTGGGGAGCTGCTGTCCACAGTAAGATTCCAAATCTGTGTTCTTGATTCATAACTCACACAAGCGTAATTTCAGATGGACAGAAAAAGACTATGGAAAGGAGACAAAGACTGGTAAAGAAATGACAAATTTAGAACAATCTCAGCCTTCAGCTAAGAGTCACGTTTCAGTTAGGAAGGTGGAGAGTATTTACCGATTTTACTTTGATGAAATACTTTCAATGATAATTTCAGCTCTACCACAGTAATATGGGATATGTCAGAAAAGACACTATTTGACCAAATGCAATTTTAGTATCTTTAAGATTTTCAAAATAGGTAAGTCTCACTTCTAGGGTTTTCTAAATAATTAATGGAGAAATAAGTGTTCTGTGATGTATTCTACCCCTCTCCCTGGGATTTCTGTAATGTGTAAGACGATTGCAAAAAGTAAAAATCTGTCTTTCTCAAAGAAAATCTGGACCCAATGGCTACATCATATTCTTAGAACTCAACTTTATTTGCCTAAAAAATCCCTGATAACTAAAATAATACAGCTAATGCAAGCTCTGAACAGAATAAAATTTCAGTTCTGCCTCTTCATATTTAAAGAATTATTCTTAAAACAACTCTGATGCACCAAATAAAAATCCAACTCACTGTTTTGCCTTGGAGGCTCTGAGAAGTAAGAGGCTGTAAACTCAGACCTGCTGGCATTGACCTTCTGTCGGGCACAAAAACATGCTGTACAAAAACAAAATAGCACAGTATGATTCATAGTTATCTAAAGACTCCAAAACTATCAAATGCTAAAAAAATAGTCAAGTCAACTTTATTCTCATGACAAATTTGCTATGATTTGTTCCAGTCATGCTCCCCACTGATGTACTATCTAGGACACTGAAGTAGCCTGTCTCTAAATTTTAGAAATATCCCAGCTTTAATCATTCAATTAACAGTCCTCCCTTTTAGTTGTTGTTCTGTTGATAGCCTGCATAAACAACAATTTTAGGTTTTTTACCTATCACTGACAGTTGTTTAAAAACCTAAGATCTCTATATAGATGGGTTTAAATCTTAAATTTACCTTATTGATTTCAAATAGTCAGTCTCCTAATTACTCACCTCTTAAAAACAGGCCCATGTTTTTAAGTTAATGGCAAAAGCTAGTAGTGTAACCGAAAACCATAAAAACCAAATAGCAAGAAAAATCAAAGGGAAACATGAGTCTTGTATAAAAGTGTAGTGGTTTTGCTTGGGCCAGGTTTTTGGTAGTGGGGGGGCTACAGGAGTGGCTTCTTTAAACAAAGATCTGCCAGAAGCTGCCCCTGTAGCTGATAGGGCTAAAGCCAGTCAATTCTAAGATGGACACTGCAGCTGACCCAGGTCTGGTCAATTAGTGATGGAGGTAACCGCTCTGTGAATAATGTATTTGAGAACAGGAAGACGTTGCTGGGCAGGTGCTAAACTGCAGCAGCAACAGAGAGTGAAATGTGAAAACATCTCCGCAGACACCAAGGTCAGTGGAGAAGGAGGGGGAGGAGGGTGCTTATGCCCTGGAAGAAAGACTCCTCTGTGACCTTCACAGACCATGGTGAGGCAGCTGTGCCCCTCATGGAGGCCACAGTGGGGAGGAGATGCACTCGTAGCCCGTGGAGGACCCCATGCTGGAGCAGGTGGATGCCTGAAGGAGGCTGTGACTCTGTGGGAAGCCCACGTTGAAGCAAGCTCCTGGCGGGACCTGCGAGTCTGTGGGGAGAGAGGAGCCCACGCCAGACCAGGTTTGATGTCAGGACTTGTGATCCTGTGAGGGACTCACACCAGAGCAGTCGATACCTGAAGGACCGTTCTCCCCATGGATGACCCATGTTGGGGCAGGCTGTGAAAAGCTGCCCCTGTGAGAGGCCCCATGATGGAGCAGTTTGTAATGAACGGTATCCCATGGGAAAGACCCACGCTGGAGGAGTGTTTAAGGGACTGTCTCCCGTGGGAGGGACCCCACACTGTAGCAGTGCGAAGCGTGAGGAGGCCTCCACCTAAGAAGCAGCAGCGGCAAAGTCCATCTGTAATGAAATGACCATAACTCCCATTCCCTATGCGCTGTGCTGATGGAGGGGAAGGAAGGAGAATCGTGAGAAGAGGGTGAGGTGAGGGGAGGTGTCTTACGATTTGGTTTTATTTCTCATCTCCCTATTCTGATGGTTCATTAATAGACCAAACCTTTTTCTCCATAAGTTGAGTCTGTTTTGCCCGTGATGCTAATTGCTGAGTGATCTCCTTGTCCTTAATTCACAAATGTCTTGCTGCATTTCTCACTTCCCTGTCCAGTTTAGGAAGTTGAGTGATATTACTACTTGCCAGATACCTGACGCCCAGCCAGGGCTAAACCACCACAAAAAGATTCTAAATATGAAATAAAAGTCTAGCAGAAGTGTTTCACAAGGAAAAAAAAAAAGATAACAGAAAGTAAAACATGACTGAAAGGACAAGTAAGCACATACTCTGCAGCACTGACCCTAGTGATATTTCTCAGACATGTGAGAAGCACTGATGGCTAAATTTCCAGTGCAGTTGAGACATACAGGATGTCAAACCAAAATTACTCTTTTGTTGATAGATATCTAAAAAGTTCCAAAACCAAGACTTATTAATCACTGTAAGTTGTTGAAACTGCTTTAAAATGTAAAGATTTTTTTTTTTCCTGCATCAAGAAACATAGAGACCTGAGATTTAGGAAAAATGCTCAAAAGCATTTTATACAAGCTCTAGTTTTGCATCCAACTGAAAGAGTAATTTCTATGTACTTCTCTCCAATCTATTAAAAAGCATGCATAACACAAGCATGATGGATATAGCAGAGCCACATACAGCACTCGGGTTCACAGTTCTTCATATCTCACTTTCACCGATGAAGACAAAGTTATACTAGTCATCACTGCAGTTGTGTGCAAACAGACTCTGATCTTTAGTGATCTCCCTAATAACTCAAAAGCATTGAAAGAAACCACTACTCTCAGTTTTCTGCCGGAACCTGAAGCAGCCAAACTTGTGGCTGAAGAACAGAAAACAGCACCTGTCAAGAAATCAGGGAATTTAGTCCTCTTGGAGTTCCCCCTGGCTCTTGGATTCAGACCCACCTCCAGCACGGTTGGGACAATCTGGCACCTCTGTCATCACTATTTAAGGACAGGAATTTGAAGTGCTTGGGAAGAGGTGTAGGAGTGGTAAAAGATGGAGGTGACCATGCGGACCCCAAAGTCGGAGGAGGAAGGGAGGAGTGCTGGACTGGAGACCTCTCTGGAAACTGTGATGAGAATACAGCTGTGCCCCTGCAACCCATGGAAGGCAATGGCAGGACTGAGAGCTATCAGCAGCTCTGTGTGAGTGCACCCATACGGGCAGGAGGCGGTGTGAGGAGGGCTATGGCACAGGCCGTGCTGGAGAGCCTGCAGGCCACACAGACCTACACGAGAGGCAGAAAGGAGCTGCAGCCCTTGGGATGAACACACATTGGAGTGGCTCGTGCAGGTCTGCCAGGTGTGTAAGGTACCCCAGAGAGAAGCAGGGAGGACTGGAAAGAAGCCCACCTGCCCTGAGGAAAGACAAACAGCAGAAGCCATCAGGAACAGATTGAAATTCCCATTCCCTGCCTCACTGAGCTGTTCAGTGGGGGAGGAGAAAAAGACGCTGGGATCAAGGCTATGAGCTCGGCAAGAGGGAAGGGATGGGGAGAAGGTGGTCTTAAAGGACTGGTTGTGTTCTTCATCATTGTACCACTCTGTGTTGTTTTCTGTTTGTTATATTTTGAGGTTTTATGTTGGTGGTGGATTAAATTATTTTTTGTTTTCTTCCCCAAGCTGAGTAGCCTTGTCTGTTTTGTCCAGGACCATAAGCAGCAATTAAGCCACCCCTGCCCTTTAGGAATTCTCAAGTCTATGGTACTCAAGTCTAATTGTGGTCTTTTGTCCCTTGGATGGGCCTAAACCATGACATTACTATCTTCAGATTTTAAAGAGCTTCTAAAATTAAACCTTCCTCTATGAAAATAGCGGCATAACATAATCTTAATTATAGTAAAATATACTACAGAGCAGCACGAGTTCATAGTAACTATATACTTTCTACTAAAAATCCTTGTAAATAACATTTTTAACTATTAAAATAAGTATTTTTACCTTAGCATGATGCGCTCTGTGTCTGCGATCAATAGTGACATCTCCCCTTTGCACTGGCGAAGACACTTCTGATCGGTAGGCCCGCTGTGGGGAATATCCTTGGAAACCAGCGATTGAACCATGAGAAGGTGAGGTGGGAATCGAATGCATCGTCTGGTCAGAAATATTAATCATGGTTTTTGGGCTACTTAAAGTACTGTGTCTAGTAAGAGTTGTTTGCTTGTTGTAAAACTGACGCTGCTGCCATTCATAGAGCTGCCACATTGTGTCATCTCGCATTGACCTCCGTTTTTCTTCGGCTGTTACTGGTCCTATGGCTCTGTCATAAGCTGATGGTGTTACGCTGCAAAGGCTCTCTGGCCTTGCCTTGCTGTTTCTTGGCAGTGTTCTGTATCCTTCTGGGTACCGGGGTAAAACTTGAGGTCGGTGACTTGGCATGTTTCTTGGTAATGTCTGGTAAGAGATTATGCTGAAATGCAAATTTCATTTTTATTAGTGGGGAGCGTAAATGCTCTGGCAATATAAAGTCTTTCAATATCAGTTAAGGTTATCCACTAACTCTTATCTTTTTTTTAAAAAAATATTATTATTACTACTAGCGTCATTTTAAAAACGTGCAAGAAAAGCAAGGTGACAATTCAAGGATCAACTATACCGACTGAATGCACTACAGCAGTCAGAACTGGATCCTTTCTCTGATTAGCTGCTTGGTTATATAATCCATGTTTCATCTTTTTACCAATTTTAACAGTCTAGTAGTGTCAAATTTAGATCAAATCTTCTAAGTTGTCTATATGCTGTATAGGTCAAAGTTTTGAAAGCTTTGAAGGTCTATACTGTTTCCACATGAGCCCAGTTTAAAGGTTCTCTCCTTCCAAAGTGAAAAGATCCTCTGTTGTTTTCCTGAATCTTGAGCAATTATTGTGGACATTAAAAAAAAATTGATTTTTTTAAACAGAAGACCAAAGAAAAATAGCAGGAATTGTCTAATCATATTTCACAATTGTCAAGGACAAGCCATTCCTACCAGTTGTTCAAGTGAAACAAATAGCAAAATATTTTTGTTTGATAACAACACTTTATTGCTTTTTCATCTCTGATACCAGTTCAACGTCTTATTCTTTAATTTGTTGCCACATTAAAATTCCAGTACAGTCACTTCGCAACTTTCAGCATTAACTGAAATGCAAAATTTCCCATGCCAAGTATCGATGCATACCTATAGTATGACAAAGCACTTCTTGTTTTTTCAGAGGACAAAATCTAGGTCATAAACATTAATTCATTCAACCCTTATCTACAATTCTGATGAGTGTCTCTTAAAGCCTTTTGCTACAGATCACATCTATGAGAGATGCTTGCCCAGAGACACCACCACTGCTCTCCAATCAGACATGATTCCGCCATTGGAGGGCAGTAGGTTTCAGCTATACCCCAGACTGATTCAAACTACAATCTCTGACACCAGAGATGGGCAACAGAACCTAAAAATGGTTTTGAACTACTTCAGTGCCACAAAAACATTATAGATATTATATAGGGCAAAAGCCAAGGTAAGCCAGCATTGTACATGTTAGATCCTTATGGAATAATTATGAAGGAAATTGATGATGGTAAATCCCACTTTTCACTGCAAATAATTAAGCTAAGTATTTATGATCACCTATAACATTTTGGAGATGGAAATGGCTATAAAGATCTTTACATACAAAATCTGCTATAGGTTCTGAAGCTTTCCAAGAATTAATGAAGTATTATCCCCATTTTGCAGGTTGGACAGCTTTCCATTCTCATCAAATAAAAAAAAAAAGGGGGAAGTGGGGGGGAAATGGATTCTAAATGCTATTATTTTGCTGCAAAACCTGCTTAAATACCTCTATATTTCTTCATGTAATGTACCATTAAATGAAGACAACTTCTCTCAAAAACCTAAGTTATAAGGTCATACTACAAAAGCAGCCTTACTAGCCTCTTAACCCAACCTTAAGCTGTAAAATAAACTGAAGCTTCTGTCTACTCTCATTCATCAACTTCAATATTATATAAATTTCTGTCTCCAGTCAGACACTGGCATTGACTAAAAATAAAAATTAAAAGAAAACATATACATTAGAAATTTATAATTCAAGGACACCTCCCCACAAAGCAAAAAACATAGCTCGAGGATAATTCCTTCTCAGTTTGCTACTTTTATGTGGAACTTTATTTGAAAGAATAACTTTTGTGCTATCATTGCTACCCTTATTTAAGCAACAAGTGCTCTCTATAGTCAAGAATAAGATATAGTTAATTAATAACATAACATTAACCACATTTCCCTCTATTTGATTCCCAGAATGAAATCAGTTTTAGGTTTTTTACTTGTTCACAACTGAAAAATGGTACAGTTATTCAAATTTCTATTGCTTGGCTGCAAGTTTTACAGTCCAATTAAAAAAAAACCAAACCCCTAATTGCATCAAAGAGCCTCCTCAGTTCTCACTACACAAGCATGCATAGTAAAATAAATGTCACAGTCCCTGTCTGTATTGCAAGCTCAAACTTGACCAAACTACTAATGCTGAGTATTTCAAGACACAACACAATTTCTAATTAAATTTAATGAAGGACTAAAGGCAATGAGGAAACGTTCAACCAGTTTTGACAAGTATAAATCAAACGACTGTATATTTTCTAAGTTTTTGAAAAAAGAAAAACCCTACAACCCCCTAACTCCCATATTCTGAAATTTGTGGAAAACACATTGTCTGAACTTGGTTCTGGTTCTATATTAAGTTCTGCTCTGCCACCTATCTATAAACAAACTCCCAAATTTCCAACTCTTCAAAATATCTCCTATGATAGCATCTCCCTACTTGCTGTCTAATATATTAAGAACTTATATTTTACTGCTAGAGCTGCTTCTCTGTAAGCCAGCCTGGAAGCAACATCCCTACACTTCTGTCAGACAAGAGAAATTGCTATCAGTGCAAGATTTAATATTGTCAGTCATTCACATATGATTTCAAAGCTTCATGAACAATCACTGAAACTCAATATTAGAACTGGGAGATACTTAATTTAATGAGAAGAGAAGCTTTAAGCATCAAGATAGTTTTCTATGACTTAGTCTTAGGTAAAGCTTCTCTCTCTCTCTCTCTTTCTTCAACCAAAGTTTGTTTAAAATTTAAAAGCTCCCTGTAATATTCTTGAAGAATTTTAAAAGAAAATATTATTACAAGAATTCATGAACAAAAAAGGAGAGACAGGGCAATCTCAAGAACAGATTTTAAGAGGAAAAATAATTTATATGATTGATGAAGTCTTCTGTCCACGAGGATAGGGAAAATTCTAATACCCAGTAGGGGTTTCTGGTAATTTTAATCAATTAATTAATCAATTAAGTTATTTTATTTATTACTTTATCAAGTTATTAATAGATTAATCTCTTAATAATGATTATTAATTAATGAAAGAGAAACTTTAATAAATACTTTCTGAACAGTCATTCAGGCAATTCTTACAGACAGCAGTGAATGATATATTTATGTTATATAGACCAAAACCTAAAGAATCTAACCAGGATACAAGTATTATCTGCTAGAATGTCTAGTAAAGGAAGTTAAATTATTACATAGTACTAACCCTCTTGCTTCCTCTTCAGGTCCTTTTCCTCTCTGTATTTTAATCCACTGTTCCAATTGTAGCATTGAATTAGTTCTCTGCATAACTCGTTCTGACTCCATATGTGATTGAACTGTGTTGTGGTGACCTCCATCTCCAGTGTCTGCCAGGACAACACCAACAGCTTTGTTCTCAGAGCCGTTTAAATGAATTGGTCTGAAGTGTCCAGCCTGAATTGTGCTTATGGGTAAAGTCCTGTATTCGGATCCCAAAGGATTTAGCTTTACGCTGTTAATTTTTGTTAACGGTTTATCATGCCCAACTTTCTGGAATCCATATTTTTCAGCTTCCAAAGCTTTCTTCTCCTCATTTTTGTTCACTTCCTTGTTTTTCTGGTTATTTTGTGCCTCTGGCTTAATTAGCATCCGATGGTTTAAAATATGATTTGGCTCTCGAGGTGATGTATTTTCACTGGTTAACTTCTCTATTCTGGAAAGGAACATATGACAAGTTAAAATATCACCAGAACATTCATTACAAATAGTAAAGTGAATATATTAGTGCTTCTCAGGGTTAAGTGAATCCCTGTCCAGATATTTTACACCAATATCTTGTGTTTTAAAGAACAACCCAGGACATATTTTCCAATAATCAGGAACAGGTTGGGGTTTTTTTGTTGTTGTATTGAAGTGGTTTGCTTTTGTTTACAGAGTGGTAGTGGTGTTTTGTTTGGTTTATTTTCTGAGGGTTTTTTTTTTTGTGTGTGTTTCTTCTTCCATGCTTCTCTATTTCTTTGCTATTTAAAAATCATTTACAATAGGGAGTAAATTTTTTAAGCCAACTTCCAATTAGCCCCATAGAAAAAATGTGCATAAAGAGAAACAAAGCCAAGAGTCTGAAAAAGTGGATGCTCAGTTCCTGGAGGGCTGGACACTAAAAAAATAAAAATATTCAGTGGCTTTGTAAGAGGTATAGCTTCCAGATGTCAATAGCCTAAAATTCAGACAATTTTAAAACCCATCTTTAAAAATGGTAGCAGATTTCATTACTGACCAGTTTGTGATTCACAATACTGCTGATTTTAACATATAATGAGCTCCTTTAAAGAGAGCAAACAACTTCTCATGGTCACTGGCATCAGTTAGGTTTTTCTGGTGTGTTATCAATTTGGCTGGCACACATTTTGTGGGAAATAACTGTGGCTTCCCTAATTTTAAAGGGAGAAAATAGCTGCTGACTTAAGAGAACTATACCACAAAAATAATGACATTTTTAGAACTGTTACTGCTTTAGAGTACTTAAAAAGTACTCATGTATGCAGTTCAAGAATCTGTAGTTCTTTCCATACCAGGACATGACAGGACATGAACTGAATACCAACTCAAATAGTGACCTTTTTTTTTTCTTTCCATTTACTATAAAACCCAAAAACTCTAAAATGTGTTAATCAACTTTTTTTGGTATGAAAAGGAAAAGGAAAGTTGAGGAAGAGATATAATTCTTTAAGATTACATGTCTATATAAAACCAAACCAAGAACAAAAGTTTAAGATAATGTCAAATTAACCTTTCACACTATTTTGTACCTTTTTTGCCAAATGCATTATTCATTTTTATAACTGTCCAGTTTGAGTGCCTAATCCATGTGTAAAAAAGCCATCACACACACTGACTGCTTCTCAGCAGTCCACTGATGGAACCTCAGCAAATACATAAAGACTGAAAACTCTAAGTCCTTATAAAATACTACCCATTACTAGTAATATTTGACAATTTTAAATGTACCACTCTATCTTGCCATGACTTCTCCATGACATGAAAAAAACAGGACACTGCTGCCTTGACATATACGCTATTTCAAATGTATCAGTCAGAAACAGCAAGACATCAACGTCCTCTGCATGTGACAGGTGAGTTGGAATGAAATGATTGCACACTTTGCATGAAAACAAGGCATGTGCCTTTTTTTTCCCCTACGCTTCTTCCTGACAGTTATGATGATCCCAGTCTCTGCTCATACTTCAGGATGTTACAGAAGTCATCCAAAATTCACTTTAGTATTACAAGTAGCTCAAAATAGTCCTTTTTGTTCAGTAATTATTCCTGAGCTGTTGATGTGAAAGCATATACACGTCAAACATATTGCAAATGAAAACATTCATGCCAATCATCTAACACTAACATCTCTTTAGCTATCTGCATCAGCATTCTTTTTAAACACAGTGTTTTTTCTCTCATACTTCATTACTAAACGCAACTTAGATACATCTGGTGTCTTCTGCTAGCAGAAAGAAGAGGGTAGTATTTCTACCAACCACAACTTTTAGAGAAAAAAAGAGCTTTTAATGTAGACTTGTGTGGGGGAGGGTACATGGTGGAACTGCAATACCTGTATAATCTTTTCTGTAATTTCCAAGTATCATCAAAGAAACACTATGCTAATCTCACACTGCAATTTAAAAGTGTCATATTTTCTCTGTGTTTTATCTTCCTCCCAAGACTTTAAACTGTTCCCAAGACCAAACATTTCTGCCCAGGTTCCTTCTCAAGGTTATGGAAAAAAATGGATCACTTCTCCCACCTCTCCTCTCAAAACCTTACTACCCAGTGCCCTACGACAAACTAAAGGAATTCCACAAAGAGGAAAGTGAATTAAAAACTCCACTTCCCACAATTACCAAGAAAAAAAAAAGTGCTAAAATATAAATTTTCAGCCAGACCCAAAGAGTTTACAAAGGACTACCTTACAAATAATGCTAAACATAAGCATTAATATATGTAATATGCCTTAATGGTAGCACTTACCCCCTTATATAGCACTTTAAATCAATCTTTCTCAAGATGCTTTACAGCAGAGATGCAGTTGCCATTTTACAGATGGAAAACCTGTGATGCAGGGGGAGAGTGCCATCTCTAAGGGCACTCATTAGACTTGGCAAAGTGTTTAACTCACGCTATCATACTACTTTCCATTGTCTTTCTTATTTAAAAGACCAAAACCAACCATCAAACCCCCAAAATCACAGAATTCTGTTTCCATCCAATATCTATGCTGTATCACTCGTTGCTATGGTTATGCACAGTAGAGTCAATTGTTTCTATTTTACATTTTTTGTGATGGTGTAGAGGCTGAATGACTGACGTTCAAACAGACTTCTGTCCTCTCCTTTAATTTTGTGCATAAAATCAGTCAACTCAGTGTGAACAAGTGATTTTTTTTTTCACAGCAAAGAATCTAAATCAGAAGGAATTATGAGAAACTAACAGGTAAATGTAGGAAATCCACATTTACATTTGGTTCTATATTTATATCTAGCTCCCAGAAACACATTCAACAAGACCTGCATGAGATCAGGATATGGAGAAGATGAAGAGAGGGTGTGCTGAACACATCTTTCAGCATATATTAAAATATATAGATTTCTACAACCAAATTGGAATAATATGCATGGAATAGCGATACAGGAAAAATACTGTTTTCTACTGTTTTATTAAAACAACTAATGCTCCAAGCATTGGATGAGGGGCATGTAATTAAGTTTCAGATAGATATAAGGATTGATTTCACAAAGCCAAGCAGATGCACTTGAAAAGAAGAAAGCCATCTTTTCTGAACAGTGAAATCAGTAAATCTCCACTGTGGATGTCACTATGCTAACAAGTGCTTTTTTGGCAGCCTTAGCTTTTGCTGTTCAGGAAAAGTAACTATAGTATGAGGAGAAAAAAAAAAAAGTATTTTCTTGGTACATGCTGCATCACTCAGAAGAAACAAAGGCTCTAGAACACACAATTGACAGTAAGATGATAGAAAAACAATGCTCTTAAGCATGGGAGAGTAGAGAAAAAAATTAGAGTAAAAATTATGAATTGGTATGTTGGTGGATACCTTCATTTACAAACACAAGCAACCAGTACTTACAGAACTTAACCATGGTCTGCAGTGATACGAAATGCAATAAGATGTTTTTTTAATCCAAGAGAAGTTGTTTGAGATCATATTTTGAGTCATACACTTAAATAGTTCCTCACTGACTAAAGTCTTAGTGTTTAATTATTTTGATAGGTCTCTTGGTACATTCTCAAATTTGATTTTACTATCTAGGTAAAATTAAACTAAAAAGGTTTAGAAAGGATTAATTAAAGTCAATAGGACCAAATAATATTTGTCCTTCCCCTCAGTTATACATCAGAAGGGAGTTTTTCTGCTATGACTGCAGATCACTTCTAAAATCAAAGGTTACATTTTTATTTTCTCAGTATCTCATTCTGTATTATGTGGCTAACTACATGTGGAAAATAAGAATACCCTAAGGAAAACCAGGTAACGCCCCCCAAATGTTGTGTTTTAAATATTCCTTTTATCTTTTTTCTCTTCAGGGAACTCACATCCTCAGAAAAAATACGGCTAGCTCTAAAATTATTTAAAGCTGAAACCTTCAAATTAACACATTGTTGGGTTTGGATTTTTAGAATATAATAAGCAGTGAAGTACCTTGATTTCTAGATATAAAGAAGTATACCATAAAAACTCTGACTTATCCTTGGGCAATTTATATTAATGAGTACTTAAGTTAGCTCAGCGTCAGCTGCCATAAATATTTAAGGAAGTAAATTCTTAGTAACTGTAGCTATTGTATCATAAGTTTCTAGTCCAGTAGAAAACTGCACTCGATACAATGTTAGAACCTCTAGAAAAAACAGAATTGAGAAACAAAAGTACTGGCTGAATTTGACTGAATTTGAATGTTCAAGCCAAACTTTAGGTTACTTAGAGATGAGGTAATACAATACTTAATATTTAACAGATTTTTACATGGAAGAAATAGTATTTCTTCTGGATAAGATCATATCCTGCTAGATGGTTCATTTTAAGAACTAGCTCGATAGTTAAAAGATGGATTCTTAGAAACCAGATGTCTGAAGGATTTTCTTCCTTATAGCTAACAGAAATGAAGTCTTTGAGACTTCACTGGTCTTGAAATGTACTTTCTCTCACGTAATTACTTCAAGACTACTAATAGACTTTTCAAAGAGGTCACATGTACTTCTGGTTTGTCCTGTGATGATGTTACACAAATCCCTTATTGCTTTTCTGATTTGTTTTGGCTGTTGCAAGCCTGCTCTGTAATATCCAAACAGAAAACCACTGATTTTGTTGCCAAGTGTGCTTCTACGCATTTAGAGTGTTACACTGATTCACTAAGGTGTAAGATAAGCACACAAAGCAATTAGTGGAAGGCAGATTGCAGGAGCACCTATAGTTGGATGAAAAGTTTTAGATAAAATCAGCTGTATTGGGAATCCTTGCCATTTCCTATACACTGTCAAACACCTGAAATAAGTAGATATCAGTGCTGGAACAGGCACTGCAGCTGAAAGAAGGGGGTAGGAATGAATAGCCAAGCATTTTAGGAGGCAGGAACACCCTTCACAACAGTACACTACACATTTGTCTTGTTAGAGCAGCCATGGCATTGCAACCCAGAAGAAAAACCAGCTTGCAAAGCTGAGCCGGGTGCCAGGCTGAACTTACCACATGTCCGAGGCAGCAAACATGACTGTACAGCTGTATTAACAAACTGCACAAAAGAGTGGATATTTACATCACCATTTTATATTGCTTTTTATGTTAAAAGAAATGTCACAAGTAATAATTATTATAGACAAATGTAACATTAAGTTTACTAAATATCTTCTACAGAGCATTGACTACTGCAAGAGAAACTATGAAGTCAACACTTATTAAGGAGGCTCTGTCCAATGGATAAACTTCTTTCACATTCATTTTTTTTCTACTACAAAGATGCCTCCTCCAAATGTTCAATCTTCACAGCACTGCAAATACCAAAAGATTTCACGGGGTCAAAAAAAGATTCAGAATTACCTACTTCAGTATTATTCCCCTCACAAAATGGTTATACAATTACTGTATGATTTTTGTTTGAACTTAAGTGGATCTGACTTGGTTTAATCATTTATCCATCTAGAAGTTACTGTAGCTATCTGCAGTACACCTACAATGTGAACCAAATCTGATTTTTCACTTTACTATTTACTAAGCTAAATGAGATATTTTATTTTGTTGAGATAAGTTTGTTCTTTTAAAGGCAATCTCTTGAAAGTCTTGAACAGAGAAAGTAAAAAGTGAAAATTCAATGAAGTATCTACTTGCTTATGCTCAATCTCATTTTCCTCACGCCTTTCCCATAATATCTAACATTCCCAAACATAAGTGTTACAGGACACAGAGAATATAACATCTTCATATATAATATGAAATCATACATAACCAGATCAAATTTCATTGTGGTAATTGGATCTACCACTCCTCTTCTCCGGAAGTTGAAATCTCTTCAGTAATTTGGGGAAAAATACACAGGACTCCTGAGAGCCTGAAGCACATGTGTTATTTTTTCAACCTACAGAGAACAACGTATTTTTTCTGTTAAGCTATTTCACTGCACTGGTCAATGCAGAGAATGAAATACTTCACATATTATCAATATATTTAAAGGACCTTAGAGATGAAAGCTAAAATGCCAACGTTTTCTTTAAGAATATTCACCAAAAAGTTGCACAGTCACAAGCTGAGAAGTATTTCTAGTTTACTGTTATCCTTCTGAATATCCTGTAGATTGGTGTAAGTTTGTGTTTGACTGAGAAGTTCACAAAACATTAAAACATTTAATATCAAAAGTGTCTAATCATTCTGCGTTCCATTTTATGCTTCTGGTAGTACCATAATGGAACATGGGATATAGAAATGTCAAGAACAAGTTAAAAGGAATAACTTGCACTAGAAATGCAAAATTTCAAAAGACTGCTTGTATTTTTACAAGTGGAATGTGCTTACTCTTCTGCAAAAATCCTGCCTTTTCCTTCTTTGGTATCTATGTCTATGTAATTTTTTTACTATATTTTTAATTTAAATTTACTACCATTCATTTAGCTCTGGTGTAGCAGGAACTAACTGTGTAGAATAGATCAAGTGACAGCAGCCATCAGCAATAACTTCCGTGCCATCAATAACGAGGAGCTTTTAAAAGTTTCAGTTGATAAGGTTTCCATTAAAGATGCCATGGAGCCAACCCAAGGGATATCATTTATTGAGAAAATAATTCTTATTCAACAGTCAGTAGCAGACAATATTCAGTTTCTGAGAACACGAGGCTTCCAGTGGTAACTTGCTTTTCATTGGCAACACATGGACACACAAAGCATACGGCTTCAGATCAGGCAAGTATACATTTCATGGCAGCTTAATGATGAACAAGAATGGCTCCTCACAGGTTGCTCACAGGTACAACTGTTTAATTTAGCCAAAAACTATGGTTATGAATTTGAGACTTACATCAGTTTTAAGCCAAAGACTAGCACCATTTGAGCTGCTATTCTTATTCAATCAGAAGGGCAGGGGAAGTTAAACATGTCTGCATGTAGTATTTGTCACTGCACTTCTTCTGATGACATCAGCTAAAGGAATTTGTCAAGCTATTTTCTTATAACTCGTTACACTCACATCCATTTTTCAGATCAGAACTAAGATTATTTTTACTACTTCAAAATTTTATCCAACAGCGTTAAATTAGTAAGGCATCTTCAATATAAGGACAAATGACTTCAGCCAAATTAAATTCTATTTTAAAGTATACCCTTTCATTAAAATAAACCAAATTAAATATGAGAAGGAAATATGCTGTGCCACTGTACTGTCAATCCACGTTACCTTTTCACAGGCTCTGTCTGCACAAGTGCTGCATCTGTCATGGCTTTCATCCACAACTCCATTTCCTTCCCTGTATCTGTGCAGAAATAATAGGTCCTCATGTTTGGATGAGCTGCCTGATTGGAAATGATATGGTCATTGCAATAAAAACATAGGACTCTGTAAAAGAAAAGAAGCAAATAATGTTACTGTATACTCACTCTAATGTTTTCCATTCTAAGATTTCTGCAAATAATATCAGAAAAAAATATCAGAAGTAGTACTTCAGTGTTTTCCTGTCACTGTGCTCATGTTTTCAAAACAATTGCCTATAATTTTCAATCATAGCTGCTTCTTCATTAATATGCTCAATGAAAGCCCTTAAATTTCCACAGTCTATGAAAACCTATCTTGACTATTCATTAATGCAAATTAATATAATTACTATAAATGAGGTTTTGGAATAGATTTTTGCATTGAAAGGATACAGTAAGTTTTAATTTGTACTTACCATAGTAAATAAATGAAGTGTTGCTTAGGAAGCCAAAAGAAGAGCCAATAGGAGCTCATAAAACAACAAAAAACAAGTCAAGAGAAAACATTAGTAGAGTGTTTTATGTTTTGATTTAAAAGAGTATCTGTGAAACACTTCTAACAATGATTCACATAATAGTGTGATTTAAGTGATAATAAAACCTTATTTTTATTTATATGTAAAGATATTTGTTTCTAAATTACTACAGAACTTTATTGGTGTGCTAAGTCTAGCTGTAGATGCAGTCTACAGTCTACAATTCTAAAAGTATTTGAGACTCACGAATTAAAAGTCTAATAATAAGTGATATTAATCTATTTTTTGCATTCCAATAATTACATTTACATCAGACTATATACTTGAATCCTCTACTATTGTATTATGCAAAAATCAGTCTCAGAGTTGTCAATCCTGTTTTGCATAAGAATTCAGTACAATTAATTCTAATCACTAGGCTATTGTACTTTCAGACATAAAATTAAACTGAAAAATTGATTCTCTTACCTTAAAGGCATATTTGCGGTTAATATGGTCCTCGGCAGAAAGCATAGATATCTGAAAACTAGGTAGAAGTATGCTACCTAGTATTCCTTCTTCTTTCTCATCTGCGAACACATAGTCTTTGATTAGAGAAGCAAAGTGCTGCGACGTGTAATACTCAGTATTGAAACTACTCAGGGAAACTCTCTATTTAAAAACATAAGACTGCTAACAAAATTTTACCTCAGAAGAAAGTACATGAGCGAATCAGAAAGGCAGACTGATTTGTCACATAGGTACCCATATACCATCTCAGAAGTCTGCAGTCCACCATAGCAACTGTGCAGCCCCTCTGACAACACATGCCACGGAATGTGTATCGCATGAGTGTGCACTCCTGAAAACTTGCTAAGCACTACGAAATCTAGGCCATCTGAAAATGGCTACCTAAGAATTTGACCCAAGATGTACAAGCATAAAAATCTCTCCTGAGTATGCTAGTTCTGTAAAAGTTTAAGCACATGAGCTCTCTTATGCAATCTGCCTTACAGAAAACAACACAAAAAGCCACACTCAGACTTTCTAAAGATCAGTGCTTACATGCATACGACTTGAAAAATGTAAAACCGGTGGACCTCAAGCCTGTAATTCAGTGACAAGAATACCTGCTATCTATTGCCTGCTCAGTAAAAACTGCAAATACCTATGGGAGCAGAAGTATTTTAAAATGTAGGCCTTTGAGAAAATTTACACATTCTTCTTCTGATATCAGGCATATTAAGCTACAAGTTTTTATAATTCCCATGATGAGTTCACGCTCAATTATATCCTATTTGTAAGAAGGCATATGTTTCAGATAATTTGTAAAAAACACATTCTTCCCCAAAACAAGCCATCTTTTTTCCAGAACCTTGTTTACACATAAAATTTTAGAACAATACATTATAATAATACATTGATATTTTAATTGGAATACACAACCAGCTTTTAAATCCAATTATACTTTAATAAAGGAATAATTGGATGCAATTCACAAAGTCAATCCTAATTGTGTTTCAGATACAGAACTTCTATTTACAACCAGTATCTTAGGAGACTGTCTTCCACATTTCTCTTAGTTGAACATGCCCACAACAACTGACTATTTATCTAAGAAATTAAGATCAAAACTTTAGACATTCCAAATATTCAAGCAAGCAAAAATTAATACTATTACAATTAAAATACATGTAAACAGTACAAAAGGACTAACTCTTATGGGTGGATTTAAAAATCTTCTAGTTCTCTTTTATTCACTAAATTCTGAAAAGCCTCAACTTTCATTTAAGTTATTCATATAAGCAATCTCCGCCCAGCCATTTGAACATTACATGACATTAGATGTAAAAATTACGTTTCCTTGGGTAGCTATTTAATTGGAGAACTCGGCATAAAATTATTCTGATTAAAAGGTAGAGAATAAATGAATGGAGTGGATTTACTTTAAGGTAGTCAACTATACCGATAAGTATGCCTGAAACCATCCCACCTTCTTCTGTCACATATTTACTCCTTGCTAGCCACACACACATACATACAAAATAAAAATATGCCTTTTTCTCCCTGTCCCAGAATGCATGGCAAATGTTCGGGTTTACTTTATTTGGACCACTGCTTTGGGGAAAAATTCCCTACTACCAGATTATACTTTGACTTACTACTAAGTCACACCCACTAGTGCCATATAAAAGCATTAAGCATTTTTGTTCCACTGAACAGCTGCCATGTCTGGAGGACTTTGGTCTTTGTTAAATACATATTGCTACATTCCATTTCTAGATTTAAAAAATCTGTTTCCAATCAGATTAGTTTTTATCTACACATTACATTGCCCCATATCTATCTTTACTTCTATGCTGTTTATGAATAATACAGGAGGAAAACAGAGATCTTCTGTCTAGCTCTAAGATCTTTTATTTGTTGCAACAAGAACCTTCCAATAGGAAAGCAGGTAGTCTTTTATCCCTCCATGAAACAATTTAGACTGTTCTGCTTGTATTTCAACTTATTTGTCAGACTAACATCTAGAAATGAAAAAATAAGATTATAGAGCTGTTGGATTTATTTTGTTTGTTGCTACTAACTGCTTTTTTATTTTGAAATACCTCATGTACAGTGCTTTAAATTAATCTAATCTATTCTTAAGGCAGCTACAAAGCAGCACTTTCTTTAGAACCCTTGGAAGACAAGAGTCTGAAGACTTGTTTAAAATAAGAAAACCATGTAACAAAGCACAGAGTATATAATATCCACTTAACCAAATGCAGTTTAACTGAATCACAACCGATGCTTCCATAACTGAAATTATAGCCTAATTTTGACTCATCAGTGGTTTATCCAACTAGGGATACTTCTTGGGGTAAAGAAACAAAGCCTAATGATTATATTTCAATAATTCAGAATTCGTCAAGCAAAACAGTTTCAGAGCTTTTATGTTTCATGACCTGATTTGTCTTGATTGGATTAGAAGCATGGTGCAGTTTAACAGAACAGCCCTTTAAATTCATCAGTCACTGCCTTCAGCATGTCGAGCATCAACACCATTTCTACTAATTCTGAAGTCTCATGCTGAACCGAAACCCTTTCTTACCCTTCATCTGCAGTTGGCCTTAACTGTTTTCCTCTATTTTGCAATACTTTACAATATTCTTTGCTCTTAGCCTCCTTTAAACCATTATGGTTGTATGCTTTATTTCAGGATTGAATACGTTTCCATATGCACAAATCCCATTTGTTTATCCCCTCGGGAGCATTACAGTTAATAATCTGTAATGGTGGAGGAATCAATTTTCTAACATACATATCTCCAGACTAGAATTATAAGCAGCTAATTTTTCCCACATAAAATACATCTGATGTAGCTACATAAGGGTACTAGCAGATTTCTTTGTTTGAAATACAGCAGAGACTTCTGCTCATATGGACTTGGACAATATTTCACTTGATAAGTATTCATGAACACTGATTAGATTCCCAAAAGGCATATATATCCTCTTTATCATTCCAAAGGCAGTTTCAGTTTCCCTTTCCGATCCCCATTTCAGTTACTTAATTTGCATGAAATATCAGATTTAACCTGGTGTATTTAGTTCCTAGCAATAGAAACTGTGAGAAATCTACAATAAAGAATTTAATAAAAGAGGTGATTGTGAATGTGTTTGCCCTTTGAGCATACCCGACAGGCAGGCAGGAAGCAATTATGTGATATCGGTAATTAAGAAAAGAAAAAAAAAAGATAAAAGTAGCAGGCCTGGATATTGACAGCTATACAACTACTTTATTCCATTAAGCAACACCTTCCTTCTTATATTTGAGTGGTCTGTCAGCATTTATCTGTTTTCAGTAAAACTAGCAAATGAAGCTCTCCTAAGTGGAACTTACCTCTGTAATAGAAGAGGCACAGATCTGAGAGTACAAACCACCGTTTCTTCCACAATTTCATTCCAGTACTGTCCTGTATTAATAAAAGTGATCAAGTAAGAACTTTGAGACTGTTCATAGTAATAGTTCATAAAGTAAACTAGGGACTACAGAACTGTGCCAATGTGCTAGTAGTTAATTTTCTTGACTAAGACATTTTCAGTATCTTTGACTTCTCATCACAGATTTGACCCTGCAAACAAAGATCATAACCCAGGAACCATCAAGTTAACATGACTCAAGAATAAACAAGAGCTCATTTTTTAGCACGATAGAGACAAAAATCTACAGCTAACAACAAAAATAACAACAACAAAAAGCAGAGGTTTTTTTAAAAGGAAAGAGAAAAGTAATACTTGGAATGTATCCTCCTTTGTTTACTGAAGAAACCCTCTGCTGAACTTCGGTTTCTACTACCGAATATTTAGAAGAAATTTCTTTACCAAATAAAGTTTATTCCTAAAGTAATTTAATTTTCTTTTATGCACAACTCAGAATGAAAGATTGCTACTGCTACCACAGTGTAAATAAGCCAGAGCATTGCAGTGAGTGCCTCCTAGCAAAATCGGATTTAATAAATATGTTAATCTGTTCCAAGAAGAAAAGTACATGTGAATTATCAATATTCTTGTTGTAAACAGGTTTTGTGATCACCAAGAAGAGTGATTTTATAATGAAAAACTGTGGGATGGTGTGGGGTTTGGTTTTGTTTTTTTGGGTTTTTTTGAGAAAATTCAGAATAAATATCAGTCTCAGATTTTAAGTTCCATTCTTTTTGGGGTGGGGAAAATGAGCTGAATGAGGGAGAAGAAAGGGTAAAGAAAGCTTAGCTAGGACATATTCAGAAAAAATTTTAAAAAATCATTTCCCACAAACATTTTCATAAATAGAATAAGTAAAAATTTTATAACACCTTCTTTCTGAGGACCTCATAGTGGTTTAAAAAAACACTAATGTCATCTGGAAGCTCTGTCCATAGTAGTCAGTTTCTATTTCACAGCTCCAAAGGCAGACACAAGCAGGAGAGACTGCCTTCCTCACCTCACTGAGTAGGTCACTAGGAGGATTAGAATGTTGGACCCCTGGCCCAAAGGACACTGGCCATAAAAATCAACTGTATAATATGAAAATACTCAAACTTCTTCAGCATAAAGAATTATCACAAACCCTCAGATTTTCTGAAGAGGCCATATGCAACATACCATTTATTCCATCACTCAAAAACACCAACAGGTTTTTCTAAGACCACATGTAAAATTCTGCCAGCATAAGAAATGCTAAAAATTCTCTTTCAGCCTTCTTCAGACAAGCTGAGAGGCAAGCTAAATGATGACGTGGTTTTCGTATTTTAAATTCTTTCCTAGCTTAAAGTCTGTCTTTTCTGTATCAATTAATTTACTAGTTATTGTTTCCTCTTGATTATGACAGTGTTATACTATAGTAGCGGTGTGCTCACAGTAACACCTTCCTAAAACAGAGTTTACTCTAGGCTTAGTAGAGAAATGACAGAACACTAGCTTTACATGCTATGATACTGCACACTCAGAGTCAAACATAACTTGCTGCTCCTTGTGATTACATAAACATGTTAAGAAAGTTATTATCAAAAAGAAACCCACACAAGCTTCTGCTATAAATTTCTCAAGACAGTATCTGTTGATAAAACTCTCGACTAAACTGGCTTTTAATTACTACCTCAACACGGAAACACAGAGAAAACTCTTTTGTTACAAAAACCAATCACACATTACAAGTAATTTTACACAGAAACCCTGTTTACTGGTACGCATTTTGGCAGTGAAGTGGATTGAAACTTGGTTGAACTACAAGCCCAAAGAGATGGGGTGGGACAGAGTGCACCCTGAGGAAGCCTGCAGATAATACAAACAATGAGAAGTGGCTGATACACCAGATGGACAACAAGCCGACCATGAGCCAGCAATGCACCCTTAAGGCAAAGGTGGCCAACAGGATCCTGGACTGCATTAGCAGTGTTGCCAGTGGATGAAGGGAGGATGTGCTTCCTCTCTACTTGGCAATGCTGAGGTCTACCTGGAATGCTGGGTTCAGTGCTGGGTTCACTGATAGAAGCAAAACATGGACATGCTAGAGAGAGACAATGGGTATGTAGAGTAAGAAAATGCAAGTGGTCTAGTACTGCAGAACAGGAAACCTAGAGCAGGTTAAATACGTTGTCAATAAATACTAAAAAGCAAATACTTCAGATCAGTTTACATTCAGTTGGGAAACCTAAAATGATATCTATTTTAACAACGGTCATACCTAAGAAAACAGGCATTACTCTGTCTTTACATATGTGAAAAAGTTGCTTGATTTCCAATTTGATAGTAAGAATGTTTTTTTTCTTTAATATTGCCTAACAAATGAAAATTCAGAATTTAAAAAATGAATATATTTGGCCATACATCCTTGGACCATCATCTCAGCATACCTGAAATTCATTTAGCTGTTTACTACCAACATCTGCCTAGATTTTTCAAGCCCTTTATGTATTTTAGTGAAGGGTATGTATATATTTCGATGTTCTGTACTTGTCTAATACCCTTACTCAATTGTATCAGAATAAGTAGCTAATTAATTAAAATACCATGTGTCAGTTCCTGATAAAAAAAAAGAGGTGGGGAAGAGTACCTGTTTGTAGAGCCAGCCACGTCTGACAACTGGTGCATTAGGATTTCTCTTTATTGAGTTTGACCTCTTTCCAAAATTATGAACCTTCTTTGAAGATCGTGATGTCTAAATTGAATTGAATAGGTTAAAGTAAACACAACATCAATATCTGTTAAAAAATCAAAACACATTTTCTTTAAGGTCTTTTTCTTACACATATTCCTCTGAGAGACTGTAGAATGCAAACTGTACTCTTTTTCTAAGATAAATAATTATTATGATAGTTTTGCTGACTTGAGCATTTATTTCGTTTTCCTCTGCAGAAAATTTAAATACAAATTCCAAGACAAGTACTTATATACGTTTCTTTAAACAAGAAAGAAACAATCACATACATATCTGACCTTATATGGTAGATAGAAAGCCTACCAAGCTGTATAAAGAGAAGTAAAATTAACAGAAGTATTAGTTTGACTTAAGCAAAAGAAAAAACTATTTCACTGTTCAGGTGAGGGAGCCCTGGCACAGGCTGCCCAGGGAGGTTGTGGAGTCTCCTTCTCTGGAGGTCTTCAAAACCCGCCTGGACATGTTCCCATGTGACCTGATCTAGGTGGACCTGCTTTGACAGGGTGGTTGGACTGGTCTGAAGGGCCCTTCTAACTCCTACCATTCTATGATTCTATGAGTATGAAAAATCACATCATTTGGGCAAAAAAATTCTAATCTTTCCTGTGCTTCCAACACTGGCCCAGTACATGAAAACCTGTCCAGATTTCAACAAGATATAATTCTCCCTTTCCTAGCACATATTAACTTTTCTAATTCTTTCTTGTCCTTTTGCTTTATGATCTCTTGGCTGGATTGAATATTCATTCCTTTGCTTGCTTGCACTAAGGCCTACTTTAAGTCTTTTTCCTTGAAACTCCAGAGCTTATATCTGCTGCTGTTTATACTTGCAAGCATATACCTTCACATGCATCACTACACAACGATTATAGATGATTAAGACAAGTAGGACAAATAGCCCATTTTAGATTTTATCCTTCTTCTGCTTGAGTAACCAAGATAAACCAGAAAAGGTATAAAGAAACATGCAGCACTTCACCAATTCACACTTCATTCTTTTCAGCCTACATTTAGAAAGTTGTACTGTAGCTAAACAAACTGAACGTTTACTTGTGTTTTAAATTCTGTAAAAATTAGTGCCTTAGAGACCATGTGATGTGTTACAGTATCCCACTCTGCAAAAGAAGTTCAAATAACTTTTAAAAACTGTTCATCTCTCTGCTCCGAATGTACAACTTAGACAATTTAATCCTATGTTTCATTTTCCACAGCTCTACTGCTAAGACTAATCATAGATTATGCAAAGTTCCTGAAGGAGGAAGGCTGAACAAACACTGTTTTTGGTGTAACTTGGGGTATGACATTTCTCTACAGAAATTCTCTCAACATGCATCATAGAACTGAGCTGAGTGTTATATATGCTTCAGAGAATTCCAGAGGAGGTTAAAAATCATAAACTGAAGACTGCAATTCAAAATGATATGCAGCTTTTGTCAACAATGCCATTAACTGAAGAATACAACACAGCTTAGCCAAAAAACCCTACCAAAAAATCTACACGTGTTTGTCTTAAATCTACAACACAATGAAACAAGGTTGTTCTGTATTTCTTTTTTGAAAGAATCAAGAGGGAATATATAAACAGAGTGCTTTTAATTTCCCTTGGAGATACAGAAATTTGACTCAACTCTGTTTGCAATATGTTAGAGAAAGCAATTGAAAATCTAATTAAAAATGAAAGTACAAATCTTTCATATTTTCATCTGAAAAATTCTACCAATGCAAAATGGACAAAAGTTTATAAGATGCAAAAAGAATTAGGACATCCAGCTTTTAAAAAAGGAATATACAGAGAATCTACAACAATCCAGAGCACATTGCAAAGTTAACTATGTCTATCTCAGTTAGCCTGTATGGGTACTATATTGGTATGTCACACAACAGCTGTGCCAAGACTTTGATCAGAAACAATTTATAACACTCATATCCATCCTAGTACTAGGTATAAAAGGTTCTAAACCTCTCAAGAGTGTTCTGGACTTTCTATGCTTGTAAAATGGCTAACACATTAAAGATGTTTCTCAAAACACAACCAAAAGTAGTACTAATGTCAAGTCTACTTACAAAGTCAGGTAATTTATGTATCTCTTATGTAGGTCTGATAACAAATGATATTGACTTCGGTTTCACTGAGATTATAGCAAAGTTTTAATGGGTTACATCTTGCCAATTGTGAATACAAACTACCATTAATTAAACAGAGCATCACAAGTGCTTTCCAATTTTAGATAACACAGAAAACTTTAGATGACTTGTGGTTATTTTACCACACACTGCATAAAGAGAAGAACTGCTCACAAGAAATTCTGAGCTTTGAGACAAAGAATATTTTAGGATATTGAAATATTGTATGTGTATATATAAGCTCTTCTCTCTCCTTAGCTGGTAGAGGACACAGAATTTATGTGAGACTCCTTCCCCAGTTTCAGAACTAGCACAAAAATAATTAACAGTAAACTTACTGTATCTATATTTGAAAAACATGGACTAAGAATCTTGCTGGTAAGGGAATTTTCTGCATGTTTACCCAAAAAATGGAAAGCTACATCTTTGTTACTTTCAAGTTCTGTTTAAAAATATGTTTCCAGTCTTAAAGGCTCACATTATCTCGCAAACCACAAACCAATATGATGCTGCCTTCTGCATTTTGTAGGCCATTTCAGAGTCCTTCCAATGTTGCAGTTTTATATCAGCTGAGTGGGTTTCTGCTTCAGCATTTTAGCTTGGACCAGGAGGTTGCAAATGTCCCAGTTATTTATCCTTACTGTGCTTTGGTTTGCATAGCAGAACAAATTAGATGTAGCTTACATAAGACTAAAATGTAAGATGCACAAGAAGCATTACTGGACTGGCTTGAATATAAGTCATGAAAACACAATAGAGATGTTTGGTCCTGAGCACCAATACACATTGCTCCTGTTTACTATGCTGTTTGCTAATATGGTGCCTACTTCAAAACGTTTAGCTATCCTGCATTCTGAGAAGACCTGTACGGTTATACCTAAACTAGCCATTTAAAGCTGGACTGGCTCAAGCACTGTATGAAATATCTATAAACAAACTGATGAACATTTATAAACAATGTCATAGACTCTAGCTGTAATGGAGACACAAGGAGCTCTGCAGCAGCTGTCCTGAGCTAACACTCCATTTCACTTACTGTGAGAAAATTGTTAGCATTATTCTAGTGATAATCAGGACAGCAATAAAGAGCAGAGAAGATGAAGTGTGCAGGGTGATCGGTAATATGACTGACTTTTGCACATTAAAAAGCTGATTCTCTGAATATATTTCAGGACACATAGTCATGTTTCTCTAGGTAGTGATTTTAACAGTAGGGAAAAAAAAAAAAAGACAATTACAAAAACAATTTCTTAAATTTAAAGGGAGGGGTGGAAGTATACACTTCTGTAGCAATCTCAAGCTTATGTAGATCTTTTTCCACAGTCTGAGATCTGTGCTAGTAGCTTCAAGTTTAGAAATATACTTCAAGCCAATAGGGAAGAAGCACCACATAAGGGAGTTGTAGTGTGTTATTCAGCAAGCATCATATACACAGTGGGAAAGGAGTACTAGAAATAAGACTTTTAAAGGGGAGTGACTGACTTTTGCCTCACCTCATACTAACCTCTAGATAGTGGCAGCATTAGACTTCAGTGAGTCTTTCTGACACAAAATAGATTTTTTTCCAAGTTTCATATCTATTTGGGATCAATTAACATTAATGAAATGGAGATCTTATTTCTATACTCCTTAACTATCTGAAACTTTAGTTGTACCACAAACTTTTCTTCCATTCATCATTTAAGCACAATCTTGACCAGCTTCAGAGTTAGGCAGAGAGGAACCTCATGAGGTTCAACAAGGTCAAGTGCAGAGTCCTGCATCTGGGGAGGAACAACCCCATGCACCAGTACAGGCTGGGGATTGACCTGCTGGAGAGCAGCTCTGCGGAGAGAGACCTGGGAGTGTTGGTGGGCTGCAAACTAACCATGAGCCAGCAATTTGCCCTTGTGGCAAAAAAGGCCAATGGCGTCCTGGAGTGAATTAAGAAGACTGTGGCTAGCAGGTCAAGGGAGGTTATCCTCTCCCTCTACTCTGCCATGTTAAGTCCACATCTGGAGTCCTGTGTCCAGTTCTGGGCTCTCCAGCTCAAGAGGGACAGAGAACTTCTGGAGGTCTACAAAGATGAACAGGGGACAGGAACATCTCTCTTACGAGGATGACTGAGACATCTGGGGCTGTTTAGCATGGAGAAGAAAAAATTGAGAGGGGACCTCATCAATACTTATAAATACCTAAAGGGTGGGTGTTGAGAGAATGGAGTGAGTCTTTTTTGTGTAGTGCCCCGTGACAGGACAAGAGCTAACAAGAACAAGTTGGAGCACAGGAAGTTCCATTTGAACATGAGAAATGACTTTTTTACTGTAAGGCCGAGGGAGCCCTGGCACAGGCTGCTCAGGGAGGTTGTGAAGTCTCCTTCTCTGAAGGTTTCAAAACCCTCCTGGACACATTCCTGTGTGACCTGATCTAGGTGAACCTGCTTTAGTAGGGTGGTTGAACTAGATGATCTCTGGAGGCCCCTTCCAACCCCTACCACTCTGTGATTATAAGTCAATAATAGGTATGTTCATGAGTGATCTTAATATATAGCAGAATAACCAAATGATTTTAATTTTCATTTAAGTTGGACATAAAGACTTACTCTGCCCACAGGGCTCACTGGATGAGCAGCATAATCTGATGTCAGATTATAGTTAGTTGCTTCACATATCATGCTTATTGGTCGATCCTTCTTTTCTTCAGATGTCATTGCTGCAGCAGTCCTGAAAATAGAATATGTAATAGCACTAGAACATGCCGTGTGTGCAGACTGCTATTAAAAAACACCCCTGGCTGTGGCCTAATACAGCCTGTGTCCTACTTTTCCAATTTGAAAGTAATTCACACTTCACTGTAAAGTTACCTGCACTGTGTTTTAAACTTAAATCTATTATAGCTGAATTTTAAGATGTTTTTGAATAGGAATCCTCTATTAGTGATAAGGTAGGATGAAAAAAGATAGGTATGAGCATGAGTTGGAAATAGGAATAAATGCTCTCCAAAGATCCCATATGGCTTTGTCCCACTTCAGTGAGAACATGCAAGCTTGTGAAGTTTCACATATTGCAGTTCTGATGGTTTTTACTCTGTCCATCACACTGCAGCAACAGTGGTGAGTAGCACAGAGAATGTTGAGGTCAGGTATGATTTGCATTCATACCTACTCATATCATTGTGTATGCTACAAAAGTAATGCAAAGATAGCAAAACCAAGTTGATACCCAATAATTCAGAAAGTGTCTCAACTGACCAAGAAAATAACTGCTTGAGGAGAAACTACCAGGCAAAATATGATCCATTAAAGGCAGATTGTCCTTAAGTGATTAGTAAAAAATTCTTTTTGGATTATTATAGAATATATAGGTCTTTTGCTAACACTATATAAAATAACTAAAGTGACAAGTGGAAATTTATACTGTGCACAAATGCAGTCATTTCTAGGATATAAGTAATTTGAGTTTTTTTTTAATCTTAAAAATGTGTAATCAATATTTACTATTACTTTCCTATAATATTAAGAAAGTAAAACTTTATATATTGTAATTAGAAACCACCAAATCTTACTTCAATATTAACAAGTTTTAAAACATGTGTTTTATAGGCTGAAATAGATGACACTTACTGTTCATTCACAACAAAAATACAGTTATCCTGTGATGGCTGTCCTGTTACTGGATGTTTGCAGGTTACTTTTCGTTCATTATGACTGTAGAAGACAGATAAAAGAAAATTATTAGGCAACATTTTTAAAAAAAAATTCAATTCAGGTATATAAATCCAGTGCATTGAATGGATCAGCCCAGTGAAAACAATTATTGTTATTTCATTAAGGCATATAACAATGAACGTGAATATAGACAGACATGCATATATAAAGGATGATAACAATTGTTAAAGAATCTTCATTAATACTCTGGAAATAGATGGAAAAGATTTACACTGGGTTGGTAATGGTTTTTCATTTAAAATCCAGAGCAGTAAGAGTGTTGCTGGTTCATATATGATCAACAATAACTTCAGCTAAGTATATATTTACAAATAGGATTTTATCTAGACAGGGGTAAGTTAAATGTAAGATATGAACATCTGCTTTGTAGGATAAAACACCAGTACCATAAAAGCAGTTGTCTTCTAGTTTGGAACATGAAGCTATTAGTTTAAAATTATACAGGTAAAATGTCAATGATTGGAACACGAGTAATGTGTCACAAAGTAGTTCTACTTTTGCTGATTTTTAAAATTCTGAGTGCTGCTCCCCTGCAGCAATCTTGGGAGTACATTCGAGTGGCAAGCTGAGGACTTCACCCTCATCAGCACAAAATGCTCACTTTCCAGTACCTCGTTCCCCTGATCTGCAGGTGTTCCTAGATCACAGCAGCTCCCACAATTTAGAAGAAACTGCCAAAAGTCAGCAACTACCAGCTGCTGCCACTCAAGAAAGAAATGTCTTGACTTGAGCCCTCCAGCACTAGAGGGGAAGGAAGAGAAGAGGAGGAATTGCCTTTACTACCTTCCAAATATGTCAGTCATCAGACAGGTATAACTTATGCCTGCTGCAGCCTGGGGCTCATCTACTCCCAGCCTCCCATGCAAGCCACAAAGTCCCACCCCAGTTATGCAACAAGCACATCTGAGAGCATGGAACTGCCACAGCAGCAAGACTATGCAACTACAAGAGGCAATGGTGGTTGAACTGCAATAACCCCTTTAGTACTTGCCTCAAAACGTAGGAAACAGAGTAGGAAAGGTGCATTGACAAAATTAAAACCTGATTTAGCGATTAAAAAGCATACAAGAAGAAATCAGAAAGGGCAGCGAGTATATAATGCAGATTCATTATCTGGCTAAAACTTATATGCTTTAAAACAAACTCACCTCTCCTGTTTTTAACACTTTAAATAATATTTAAAACCAAATAGATATATAATGCAAAAAAACCCTCACAAAACTTGAAATCAGCACCATAAATCATGAAGAAAGTTATTCTATTTGATAATACCTAGTTTTGCAACCATATGTGATGATAATCTTTTTCATATAAGCTATTGTATATAATATTATGCCTTTCGTATCACAAGTTCAGCCCTATAAAACATTCTTTGACAGAGAACAAACTTGGACAAAACCAAAATGTGCTTTAATTGCAAGATAGCAGATGAGGCACACAACAACAAAAGCTTTGAATGGCACTTTATCCTTAATACCTACTTCCTTTATTGACTCTTCATTTAACTTTCTTAGCTTAACTGTGAAGCTCAGTTTGTCTCAAAAACGTTACATTCTCTACCCTTCCTGCTTCTTAAACAGCCTAGAGCTAACGAGACTATGTTGACATTCCCTAAGTTTCTTTGAATTCCTTTGAATAGCAAAATTTTGCAGTTATGGAGCATTACTAAATAAGTTTCCTCCAAATGAATGCCTAATAAAATATTCGCACTATTTTCATGGTCAATAGATAGTTGGATAAATCTGCATAAACCAAAAGTGCAAGATTAGAAAGATAATTCTAATTATTTGCACCTTCTTTACTGGGATTGCAAAAACCTACTAATACCTAAAATGGATAGACATGTTAAGGAGCGAAAGCCAGTACTTTACACTAGATCCACCAGATTTCTGACTTTAGCTTCTGAAGAAACTTCTCTTGCAGAACTACGGGGACAGAAAAGAGTTGTCATGGTTTGACATGACAGCCTTTTCTGGTAAGGGGGAAGGGGCTGTAAAGATGGCTCCTGTAAGAAGTTGCTCACAACTCTCCCCAGCTCTGAGCCAGACCCACTTCTGGGGCTGAGCCAATTAGACGCCTCCACGATCACTTTTTTGAGAAGAAGCCGGGAGGGGAGGTTTCTTCCTCCATCTTCTTTCCTTCTTCTGCCCCTTCTTCTTTTCCTGGCTGGTGGTGGTGCAAGGAGTAGGAAGAGTGAGAGAAACAACCATACAGACTCCAAGGTCAGTGATGAAAGAGAGGAGGAGGTGTGCTGGAGCGGAGATGCCCCTGCATTCTATGGAGAGAACTGGTGAAGCTGAGATTTGTTTTCATTTCTTTAAAGACCCCGCATTGGCGGTAGAGACTCATTTTGATAATGAGCCCGTATCAGGGGCAGAGACTCATTTTGCTAAAGCTGGCCCTGGACCAGGGGCAGCAATTCACTTCATTAAAGGCCCTGAGCCAGGGACAGAGACTATGGCCGGAGGAGGCCGTGTCCCGAAGGAGGGAGCCTTTATCACTATGGCTGGAGCAGGCCTTGTCCCGAGGAAGGGACCCAATATCCACAGCTGCAACTGTGAGGAGGAACCCACGACAAAGCAGCTCATTACAGTTATGCCCAGAAGAGGCCTTGTCCCGAGAGAGGGACTCTGTAACTGCAGAAGCTGCAACTGTGGTGAAGAATCCATGCCAGAGATATTCACCAAGGACTGCATCCCGTGTGAGGGACCTTGTATCGGCAGAAGCCAGAGCTGTTGCGAACAACCCACACCAGAGAAGTTTGTTAAGGACTGTGTTCTGCGGGAGGAACCCTGTGTTGGAGAAGGGGAAGAATGCCAGGAGTCGTCCTCATCTGAGAAGACAGAAGCGGCAGAGCCCATCTGTGAGAGACTGACCACATTCTCCATTCCCTGCCCCCCTGAGCCGTTAAGGGGGGAGGAGGTAGAGATATTGGGAGCAGTGAGCTGGGCCCAGGAAGAAAGGAGGGATGGGGGAGGGAGATCTTAAAGTGCTGGTTGTAATTTTCTCATCATCCTACTCCCTTTTTGCTTTTATTCCATTCTGTTTCTTGTAGAATAAACTTTCCTACTTTCCTCTCTAAGTCGAGTACTGGAGTCTGTTTTGCCCAGAACCGTAATTGGCAGCGAGCCCTCCCTGCCCTTGTCTTAATCCACAACAATCTTGCTTTTCTTTTTACTCCCATTTCGCTGGGTCCTCCACCATCCTAACGAGGGTGGGGGTGAATGGGGACAATGAGCGAGAGACTGTCGTGGTGCTGCTGTGCTAGCTGGGCCAAACCACGACAAGAGTCCACCTGTCTGCAATTCCTAATTGTCATGGTCCTACAACGCCCTTCAAGTGAAGATGGCTCAGATTGAAGAGAATTAAGATTCAAAACATTCTTGAAGAAAGCATAATTTTTTTTTTGTGATTCCTCTTTTTCTTCCTTCCAAAACTTTTTGTTCCCTCCAACATTTCAGAAACCCTCACACCAAATTGAACAACAACAAAAAAGGCTATGAGCTGTCACTTTGCACGGTTTGCCAAAATGTTGCTGTCTTGTTCATGTTATAACAGTTGGCTATCAGCTGACATCCAGAAATGTATAAATAAATTGATCAACACTTCTGTTCAAGGACTATCAATACTCAGTACCATTACAGGCATATCCCATGTTTTGTATGAGTGCACCCTGCTCACACCGTCAGAGGATGAGGCCACACTCAAATACTGTAAAAGGAGCGGTCATACAAAACAAGGAGGGAAAGGTAGAAGGGAAAGGAAAAGGAAAGGAAGAGGACAGGAAGGACTGACACAAACATATTCAGGAATATTATGTTTCAAGCTTGAGTCATAAGTCAGTATTCCAAAAATATAAAAAAGTTTTTTGAGAAAATACAGTTTTCCTTATTACTCTTACTGATGTTGAAATGTATAGAGGTGTAGTTGACATTATATAAAAAAGGAAAAACACCATAGACATGAAACACATTCCTGTGGGATATCCAATACTTTCCAGCATTTAAGAGATCTTATAGTCATTTCCTTCTAAAAAGGTGAGGCAAAGGAAGAACTTTTTCTTTCTCTTCAGCTTAGACCCAAGTGAAATCTCATGAGTGAACACTAGAAATTCAGCTTGTACAACTAAGAAGTGTGACGACTGTGTAAATATGTCTAACTGGATGAATACATTTTAAATACTTCCACTTGAAAACCTTTTCATTACTCATCTGAATTACTGCATGTTTTGGCATTAATTTAGCTGATATTTTGACAAACCTCCTCAAAATACTTGCATAAGGTGTAAAATACTTTGAATTATTAGCATAACCCTCCTACATAAGACTAGGTTAAAGCATTTGTTTTAAACTCCATCTTGCAGACTACAGGAGTTTTATTAAAACCAAGACACACTTTGATATTCACAGTCTTCAACATTCGATTTAGACAGTTGTTTAGTTAACCACGAATTTCTAGGTCCACACACATACTTAGTATTTCACATATTATAGTATAATAATACATATCATTAATAAATCTCTGGGGAAATAAAGCAACTTTCTTTTTACTGAGACCTCTTAATTTCAATGTTACACAAACTCCAGTGTGTAATTCAGAGATTCGACTGCAGATTTATGTGTTTGTGTTTCTATCATGTGGTAGAGAGTGATTCACTTGGATAGAAGCATCTTGAAGCCAGCATACAAACTTTTTGCTTGTGCAGAGATACAGCTTCCAAGAAGTATATGGAAAAAACACTCCCTTCTCTCTTCAATCAAATTTTCATACCATATTTTAAGAACACAGGATAACTATACAGACACACACAGTTGCACTTATACTGAAGGATATAATTGACCCTTACTACTGTAGCATCCATAGTTAGGTTGTATTAACAGCATGCTAAACACTAGAGGCTAGGTGGAAAAAAATTATTATATATTTTATTAGTATTCATGAGCATACTCTCCAGACTCAGTACATGGCACAAACTATTCCTCATTAATATTTGCTACTATGGTGTGTTGGGCTCTAGTAATCAATGCAACTAATATGGCATGAGAGATAAGCATTTAAATGCAAAAATAGTTCTTGCATGTACCAAGATAATATTCTGTTCTTGGATCCAGCAATGGCCTGGAATAATGGCATGTTATAAAAAGATCAAAACCAAACAAAAAAACCCCTCCAACAATAAATAAATAAATCCCCCCAACATGAAACTCTAACCACAGGGTTATACAGGGACAAAACTTGATCTCTTTTCTCCAGAATCCTTAAACTTCTCCTTCCCAGTCCTTTCCTCTCCAATACTGCAAACTTTGGTATAATTTAGCAGATAGCTTAGCTCTGGCACATGGACAAGTCTTCACAGCAAAAGGATTTATCTTGTTCAGTTTAGAAGTTGACAGTAACCTTGAATTTGACTCATGTTATTTGTCTTATCTACTCTTTCTCCTTTCCATCCCTTGAGACTCTTAATCTCTTCAAAAGACAGGATTATTTTACTTCTTTTCTAGACATGTTCATAAAGCCTTGTTGTGTAGTTTTAATCTACCCACTAAATGTACAGTGAACAGCAATCTTTTTGAAGGCCAAATGTGATCCAAGGACTACTAAAAAAAGCCCTCAAATCTATCATTCAAATACACCATTTCTTTGTACATAACAACAGAATGCCTAATTCCAGAAGCAACAATTCCCAGTGGAAGTCCTAGACAAGCAGAACTGTTTGTTTTCATTCTATATTGTTTTACAGGACTGCTGACTCAAAAAAGCTGTGTACCAATGTTCTGTTCTGACACATACCACTGTAAAATCAGCAAATTCAAAATTCTGTTCAGTTTTGCTGATTTGAAAATTACTATCATCTTTAACAGTACCAGGATTCTTTGGATAGGGAATAAACTCAGATAACAGCAGTTGGAATGGAAAACAGGATGCAAAGAATTGGAAAGAGTTAGACCATCTTTCTTCTGAAATAGGGCAGTTCACTCAAAATTGGCATGAAAGATCAAAGTACTAGGGTGGGGACAGTTGGTTTGGGGTCTCCACTGTATGATTTGGTTGCGTTCTCTGTCCTCTCAAAAAAAAATGAGCTGGGACAGAACTCCCAAAGGCACATCTGGTTTTCTCCCACTAAAATTAAAACTAAATGCCACTTCAAAGCTTCTTTTATGCTCTCTCTTTGCAGATTTTACTTAAGTGTTCCCAAACGCTAAGGCCTTCTCATTTGCTCATTCTCAATGCAACCATCAAAGGAAAGGCTGAATTCTACTTCATTGAAAGAACACAAACAAAATTATAAACCAGGACACAATTTTCAACAGGCCTCCATATCTTTAATTTAGAAAGTCTGCTTCTTTTGACAAGTGAACATGTAAGAGTACATTTCAGAAGAACAGTACACCAAATATCGCTTCCTAACATTTATTCTGTATCTTAGATAAGATTCACAGTCTGACAATCTAATCTCTATTATGCAAATATTCCATTTCTATCTATATATCACAAATATACTCAGAGTATAAAGAAATATTTCTTATGAGAAGTAGTTTCATGCATTTTTCATACCTGCTTCATGACAAAATGCTTTAAAAGATTACAGATAAGGTAAAAAGACTGAAGTTACCTGAGCAATAAAGTCATCCTCTCTATGTTAATGCTAAATTTTTGTACTGATATTTAACAGTAAGGTTGAACTGGAGATAAAAATAAGACAAGTCTAGGCCAGTTTTATTCTGTGTCTGTGAAGCTTTTCATAACCTGAACTAGAGGGGGAAAAAAAAAATCACATCAGCAATTTTTACCCTGTGTGCTTGCTTTCTCGTATAAGAATGTCTCCTATCTAATTGAAATAAATGTATATTATAAATAAAATAACTTAGGCGTGATCTAACAGAAAGCTGTCTGAATTTGGAAAAAATTTAAGTAAATACAGTCCCTACACAACTGTTAGCAAGGATGTGGTCTGTGGCTATACTAACTCTTCTATTTTACTAAATCTGTAATGCCACATTATAAAGTAAAGAGCAAATGCAAGCACTTTTTTGTCAGTGCTATCGTACCCTAGAATCATGAGCCTTTTTTCAATTATGCTTTTTAAACAACAGCTTTGGAAACCAAGCTGCATGGCTCCACTGGAAAACATATGACTATGGTAACTTAACATCAGGCAGTCTGAACAAAAGAAGGTGTAAAGAGACAGAAAGTTTCAAAGCAAAGTGCTGACAGACATATATTATCACATAAGCTAAGAGCCAAGTGTTTCTAATCCTTTGTGTGTGCACACACTTTGGAAGGTGCATAAGAAATTTACTATTTTTCTTGGCAGACAATGCAACATATAAACTATACTTGCTGTTTCCACCATTTTTTTGGTCTAGAGTTTACTTTTTTTCAGGCAATGTGTCAATTCTGTTGACTTTATTTTAATCTCTCTTTAGCTACAGTTATGATAGTTTTGGTATCCTTGCTGATGCTGGAACGAAAAACCACCTGGACATTTCTATACAACTGACTGTGCTCCAGCTTTTAATTTATTATTGATTTTTGTTTTCTGAAAGATTGAACAATACTACTATGCTGAAATCATATATATTTCTTTCAATAGGATCATTCTAAAACCAAATATTTTCATTAAAATATAAATCTATATAAAAACAAAGCCTTTTCTCACTTGGGCAGATACAATTAACATACTTCCTATGTAAACCTCTAAGTTTATGTAATTAAATGCAAACATTAAAAAATTCAAAATGCTAGGATGATATACTTTCTAAAACAGCATATGCTGTATCACACATTGAGAAGCTTTTAAAAAGTAGCTGTTCTAGAAAAAGGAAATATTGATTTCAGTTTTCCTAAATGTTCTGGGAGGTGTCTTTCACTCTAGATAGATAATGGATTTGGGAATTTATAAGATACTGAGACTTGATAAAGGACAAAAAGCCACATACCTTTAAATATAAATGTGGCAATTAATTAGATGTACTTGCTACATGTCCTTGATTTGTATCACATTTTACTATACATATTGTAAGCTCCAAGCACAGCGTCTAATACACATACCTTCATAATAGCACTACAGATGGAGAAATTTTTCAATTCTGTGTAGTAGAATTGACTAATATATCTTTTGTTGTTTGAGGTAAGTTTGAGAAAATAGCAAGGTAGATGTTGGAAAGTAGAACTATCTGAAAGCCTCAGATTTGATAGCTGAAATCCAAGCATCCCTTAATAGTTAACTACCTGGAAAGTTTCCACAAATTACAGTAATGTAACAATTCTGCAGTAAGCACTCACAATCTGCTTTCAAAAGTAAGATGAAATGTGGTGTAGCATTGTGTCCTGGTTTCAGCTGAGACAGAGTTCATTTTCTTTCTAGCAGCTGGTACAAGGCTGTATTTGGATTTAGTGTGAGAATAATATTGATAACACACTGATGTTTTAGAAATGCTACTTAGCAACAGTGAAGCAGGTGCACCAGAAGCTGGGAGGGAGCATGGCCAGGACAGCTAACCTGAACTAGCTAAAGGGTTGTTCCATACCATAAAACACCATGCCCAGTATATAAACTGGTGGGAGCTAGTGGAGAGGGAGGGATCACTGCTCGGGCATCAGTCAGCAGGTGGTGTGCAACTGCACTGTGTAGCACTCATCTTTTCTTGGGTGTTATTTCTCACTTTCTTTTTGTTATATTCCTTTTCATTACCATTCTTCTTACAATATTTTTATGATCATTAAAGTTTATTTAATTCATTTATTGCACTATTCTTAACCCACAAGCTTGGTTTGGGTTTTTCCCCTCCAGATCTCCCCATCCCACTGGGCGGGGGAGGAGTGAGCAAGTAGCTGCACAGTGCTTAGTTACTGACTGGGATTAAACCACAACACAGAGTTCAGCAGGTGGCTTGTGGACTAGGAGCAGCACTGGATGCTCCAGTCAGACTGCTACTACTTCTTCCTGTTGAGCAGATATCTGATTGGTTAGTGCTGCCCAAAAGCTTGCATCCCTGATGCAGGAGGGATATTGCAGCCTCTCTTGATGAGGCAGAGAGAATGGAAAAAGTAAAACTAACTTCTGGAGAGAGCAAAAAAAAGCCACATTCAACAATTATTCCAATACAAAGAATAAATTTCCTTTGCTGCTAAACCTAAACCACTGAGATTATCATACTAGTAACTTGCTGCATTTCATTAAGATGAGTTAATTAGGAACCATTAATTGATATTTTCTTACACATATGATGCTAAAAGTTTTTAGACCCAGAAACAAACCTGAATTCTACTTACAAGGGATAAATGCACTTAGGCTGTGTAACTGCAAAATCACAATTGTTCCATACTACCCAGAGAAATTCACCACAAGTTAGAGAGAATCCAGTTCTATTAGTCACCCTCCCTAACTCTAAGCATCAAATTCAATAAAAACTTTTAGCAAATGCTTTGATAGTTGCATAACAACTTTAAACATTTTTAAAGCTCACTAGACAGAAAATTATCTCCAGCACATATTACTATGCTCAGTCATGCAAGTCTCGGCCTTTGTGATTGATTACAGTGTTATAGGCATGAAATGTGGTCTTGAGCATGTGTTAGAAACAGAAGTACAAACTCAAAAGGCAGTTTTGACTTATGCTTCCATTTCACTGTATGAAATCTAGAGACACCTTGCAAGAGAAAAATACTGTACTAATAGTTAATTTTATCAATTTTTACTTTTTTCAATAATTATATTTAGCAATTCTTTTTCCAAGCATAAGAATAGTGAATGTAAGGAGTTAAATAGCTTAATACCAACATATTTGTTTGTATATACATTTTAAAACACACTAATATACAGTCTACGTAAAAGAAACAACTTTGCTGTTAAAAGTATTTCCAACTGCTGGCTTAGGTCAGACTTATTTGCAAGCTCATATGGTTTCAAGAGTCCAAGCCCACCATTAGCATATCCTAAAAAAAAAAATCAAAGCTGTGCTGCAATGTCTTAATTTCCACCTGGCTTGAAGAACCTGCACCACTGTCACTTCTCTGTGCCTCTCAAGCACTGACAAACTTGGCTGTCCTGTCACTCAACTCCTCCACTTTCAAAAGGTATCTCAGTGGATTCAGCAAACAGAGGACACAGTAAAAAAAAAAAAAAACCAACAAAACTTTGGGTTTTATTTGGGAACAGTTGTGCATTTGCTAACAAGAACCCTATAAGCAGTGTTACTCATCGCAGTGTTTTCAACTGGTTTGTAACATTCCCTGGTACAGAAAAAGCTTTTCAGAACAGCCTGCTATTCTTCTTCACAAAACCTAGGTATTTAGTAAGCTGTTATAGTTGCCCTTTATTTATAGTTTGTATTAGTTGTGATCTGTTTTGCCCCACATTCATTATGTATAAAATTTCTTTTCATCCCAGTTTTCACTGTATTGTGTGAGGTCTGTGTGTTGCTTTTGGATTTTGGTTTGTTTTTTTCCTTCAAGTAAAAAAATAAAAGAGCACACTATGAATATACGTTCATCATCTACTACATAACTCTTCCATAACTCATTCAATTTTCAATATTTAGCACTTAAAAGCCTTGTTTCTGCCTCTGTCTCTCCCTCTCTCCCAGTTAAAAAAACCCCAGAGGATCACTAAATGATTAAGTGTCATGCAGTTCCTTTCTCAACTTTCTACTCTTTTTGGGCAACAATTTCAATGCTTTCACTGTCATCCCTTCTTCCTCTCTCTACTTTACACTATTCAACAACAGCACACAATTACCTATTACTGAAATAACCTCCATTTTGTGGATTCTGATTCTCTCAAAATTCACATTCCACTTTGCATCCATTGTTAGTATCCTTAGATTTCAGATATGTTATCTTCAGTCAAAACTGCTTGCATAAAAGATATGACTTGCTTAGTTTTTTTGTTTGTAATGTTTTTGGTTTTTTTTTTTTTAGTTTTGTATCGTATAATTTGAAATCTTGTTTAGTTTAGTGTCAAACTACTTACAGCAGTGTGAGTGTTTAAAGAAAAATTGCAGGAGTTACAGCATACTCCACTGTCCAATCAAGCTCCTGCTGTACAACTGCAAAAAATTAAAGCCGCTTAATTTTATTGAGTTACAAATGCACATTTTATATATATAAAACTTTTAAGTGATACACTTTCAGTAAGCTACTACCTCAAATTCAACTGACTTTCAAGCGACATTTGGTGAAAAAACACTGTCTTGCCTTGCAAATCTAACTAAGCACACTAGGATCAAAATCTGATATGATTTCTAGGGATAGTTTGGGGGTTTTTGTTGGTTTTTTCTTTTTTTCTCATTTGTTTGTGATAGTTTAAGATTATGGATTATGTGAACCACAGCTATGAAGAAAATCTCTTTTTTACTTTAGCCAGGGTTACACAGAAGTGTGACAACATCACACTGTCTTCAGATAGTTACATGACTTCTGTGATTTCTTGATTATTTTCCCAGTGACTTAGGCATACAGACATTTTAATTAAACAGCAACACACTTCTGTTAATAACCTAGTAGAAATTTTAAAAGAAAGCCATGCTTATCAAGCAGTTAGAATATACTAGGTAATAAATTAACACTTCCTCAGTGCACTGAGAGGAAAATGTTCTGGCAAGCTTCTACAAAGTAAATAGATTATCAACTGGGAAATGCTTAGAAATTATTTCTTGTAACAAACTGATGGAAGAAAGCAGCTGAAATGTCGGTGCATCCAACTGTCTATCAGTTTTAATTGTGGTACCAAAGCAGTCATCCTGTATTGCAGACTTTCCCTCACAACAGATTCTATTTTGCAAGAAATAAGGGTAGACATTGAAATTTATAAAAGTAATTATTTTATAAATGAATAGTCATCCCTAATGCTTTAATCACCAGCCTTCTTAAAGCCATTGTAAGCATTTAATTGAATAATCTTGGTGGTCCACTGATACAGCATATGCAAATATGTGCACCAGACCCCAGAGGATAATTAATTGAAGCTTACACCACGTGTGGGCCTGCATTCATTTCAGACAAAAGAGTACAAACTCTATTAAAAATATTCATTGCTTATGACGTAAAGTTCAAGTACAGAGACACACAGAGTATAAAGCACGGCACTGAACTGGAACACTGAATGTGTCAGCTGTCATATTGGCGGTCCAAGAGTGCAGCTCAGCCTCGCTCTGCTCTCATGTTTTTTTTCAGTGCATTCTGGTTCAGCTTTAGGAACTGATCACTTCAGAAAAATGATAACATTGTTGCCTTATTAGAATAGCAGCAAGTTGTTTCAGAAGGCTCCATAAGACTGAAACATTAGCAACAAATAAAATTGTTTTGATATGTCTGAAATTACAAGTAGATAAATTCTCAGGATTTTCCCTGCACATTCACATCCTTTTAAAAAAACCCCCTTTATTGTTTTCTTGGAACATCCACATTTAATGGTCACATTTTCACTTCAAGTTCATTTGCCTAATATTTCAGATTAAAGATAATGGTGGACATAAAACATATTTTAATGTAGACCCATGGATGTCAGTAAGGCTTGTGAGAAACCTTGAGAACAGATCCAACTGCAAAGAGTCCACATTTCCTTTTTTTTTGTCTGGTTTTAAATTAATCATTCCCTACTATTCATCTTGTTAGCTTCCAGTATTTCTAAAAATTATGCTGGCCACAGTGCTTAAGCAAATACTGCTTTTCAGAAAAAAAACCCCCGTTACAATATTTTGCACAAAATAATATTGAAGAATATTGCACTTCGATGTGGTGTTACTTCCTCTCACCATTTTGTCTTAAATATCAGCACAAATTCTTACCAAGGAGAGAGAGAGTGCCAGGCCAGATGGGCTCATCGTCTGAACTACAGAAATGGCTCCTATGCTCCTATAGTGAGTTTAAATCTGATTGTCAGAGTTAAGTGTCTGCCTGTGCCTAATTGTTGGTGCTAAAAATACATGTCAGCAATTACCAAACCAGCCCTTTACAGCACTGAATCTATCTTCCATGCTGTTTAATGCTATTAGTCTGCAGCATTGATTCCTTGCCTTGATGAGTATGATCAAAAAGCAATGGAAACCCATAATTTTATACAAGAAAAAGGGCTGAGAAATATGTCACAGAAATAGGTGGAGTCAAATTACATCTGGGAACTGGTGACTGGTGCCCTTCCTCTGTTACCAGGCACAAAAATGGAGAAGTGGGAGTATTTAAAGGCAGTGGTCTAAAGGACTATGTCCAAGACAGGTGATTACTGATATTCATATTAAAAATGGAAAAAAAAGAAATTAACTCTTTTTCAAATATAGTTTTATTTACTTAATTTTGATCTGTTATTATATGCACCATCACAATTAGTAGGAGCCTCAGGCATTGGAGTATCTTTCTTTTGGTCTAGAATGCACACAGAAAAAGTTATTAACATTATGACAGTGTTATCAAATGATATGATTCCCAGCTGTGTTGAATCTTTTGCATCATTCAAAACAACTTCCCCCATATAAAAGTGCCAACTTAGTTATAAAAAAGAATACAAAGAAAGAAAAACCAGTTAAAAGAACATTTTCATATAAGGATTACTCACAGTAAACATTATTATGGTAAAATCCATTGATTTTAGAACCAACCTACCTACAAACAGCAAAAAAAGCAAGTCAACCCAAACACACAAGATTAAGTACTATTACATAGTGTTTTAGGTATTTTTTCCCATCTCAGTGATAAGTTTTGTGTAAAATAAATGAAAATCATAATTTAGACAGAATGCTGAAGTAGTAGCAACAATTTATGACCATTTCAGTCATACTGTTACTCATTATTAGGTAAGGATGTGGGACAGATGAAGAGTAACAACAATACAGTTTCTCTGTAGATTAATGCCATTTGGTGATTTTAAATAAAGAAAAAAATCTGTATGATCGGTAAACACAAATGAACTATTTAAGGAATTTCCTTTTAGAAAGTGGCAGTGCTACATTATTAAAAAAATACTTTTCAGAATGTGCATACAGTCAGGTATTTTAAAAGACTAATTGGCCAAAATAAGTACCACAACATCATCATTTATTTAGTAGGCTATATCGTTATTTATCAGATGAAATTTTAGCATTCCATCTGATCAAGAGTTTACATCTACCACTCTGTGCTTATATGCAGATTGTCAATCACTTTGACGCCTGTTGGTCTCAACACCTATACAGATTGTTCTCCATTATCTATTTCTTTCATAAATGCAAAGGAACAGCTAGAGTTTATTTATGAAACCACCTGTCAGGAAATTTGACAGCTAAGCAAGAAACACATATAACAAAAAAAAAAAAAAAAAAAAGACCCACCAAAACCACTCTCCTAAGTTTTACATCCTGACACTCACAACTGTATCCTTAGCCCACAATACAACTGAAATAACAATATTTATTAAAAACTATTGCTGACCCAGCAACATGTACTCCTTCAGAAAAAGGACACATCAGGTTGCCTCTCCAATTACAATCACTGGTCAACTACAGCATCAGAGAAAACTGCAGGACAATACCTCCTCCTGAACAGACATGATGACTCTGATGACCTTGCCAGCATTTTCTTGCATTAAAATTCATATCTACAGGAGAGCCAGAAGCTGGGTGCTGTTGTGGTTTTTTTTTTTTTCCCACAGGTGGTTTTGTCAAGCTGTTCTGAAACTCTAAGCTGCTGGAATTGTGGAGTGCCATTCCAAGTCTATTCGTCAGCCATCTCTGGCCAACTCTGGTAGATTGCTTTCTCACACATTGATCAATAAAAACACTAGTGGCATTCGTGATGACTTACTGAGTTTTAATCCTAACAGATAATTTTCTGATGTTGTGTGAAGAAAACATCCACACCTGCCACAGACCACCTCAATTAATATAATGCAGATGTAGCTCTGACACTGAAGTATTGCGATATTGCAGAGAAAATACAGCTCCAAACCTGCATCTGGGAACTGGGATTTCAGTGTCAAACTAAGTCAAGTATGGGCATGGCTGTTGCAATTGGAAGTGCTATCCCACCCAGGAAACTGAGACAGCTGTCATCTGCACAGGTATGCTCCATGTGCAGGTCCACATCTCTTGCTTAAAGCCAACTCTTGGGGAGCTACATGCTTATAACTTCATTGAGAGAACAGCTAGTGTTCTAGAACAAGAAGTCCATTTCACCTTTTGCTCTTGGGCTGGCACCAGTGATCCAGTTCACGCAACTGAAAATAAACTGTTTTTCACGGCATTATCCTTCCTCCAGACTAACAACACAGAGAGCAGCAAGGGAAGGTGGAATAGGCCTTTTTGGCAACAGCTGACTATTGCATAGGTGTAACTACACCCTCAGCCTGCAAACTACATCCATCTGCTAGCAAAAAGCAATGTTTTTAATGTCAGAGCAGTTAATCTGTACTAGACATTTATAACAGTGTAGCTATATGGTAATGAAAAATATCCTGTTGAAGCCTCATTTCAAACAGAAATGCCTTCTGTAAAAACAACAAATCAGTTTGGTTCATGTGTATCAGTGCAAGAGGTCAGGGACATCACACCAAACATCAAATGAATTTTATTTGAATTTTAAAATAAAAAAAATCCAGTGCCAGTCACTGCATTAGGTGGGAATGCTATCTTCTGTGAACTTCTTCAGGAACTTGAAGTTCTTCTTATGTTGAATCTGGCTTTTGAAAGAATTTTAATGGACTTGTAAAATCATATCCAAGATGACAAATTAACTGCAGTTTACCGTATGGATTATTACTCATTTCTCCCTTTACCACCAGAAAACATGAACATAAGGAAGAGATTTGCAAGGCAGTGAACTTTCATATGAAAGCCAGAAGTGAAAATGTCTTCCCTCTTTTTTTTTTTTTTATTTATTTCTGTATTACATATTCAACCAGAAAAACAGATTTTAGGCTACATTTCAAGACTATAAAGCAGAGTATTTGTTAAAAGGATACTTTTACACTATCTCTCACCTTATAGAACATTTCTACAATCAGTAATTTTAGAAATATTCCAGATCTTTATAAACTATGCTTTGCAGAATTTTTACAGCTCTCCAGCTACTCAATAGTTCTACATGCTATGTACTTTCTGACATATTATACATTCTGTTTCAGAATAACTTCTTCTGGTATCCAGAATTTCCTAGCATTCCTTATGGGTATTTGTGATGTTTTTATTTAGGGTAGAGTTAATTTTCTTTGTAGTAGCTAGTGTGGGGCTATGTTTTGAATTTGTGCTGAAAATAGCATTGACTAAACACACACGTTAGCTACTGCTAAGCTGTCCTTGCATAGAGTCTGGGCCTTTTTGGCTTCTCTCACTACCCCACCAGCAAGTGGCCTGATGGTGCACAAGAAGCTGGGAGAGGACATAGACAGGACAGCTGACCCCAACTGATATCCTAGACCATATGACATCATGCCCAGCATATAAAGCTGGCGGAAGGAAAAGGATGATGTTTGGAGCAATGGTATTTGTCTTCCTAAGTAACTGTTCCATGAGATAGAGTCGTGCATTCCAGATGGTTGAACAGCTAGCTGCCTGCCTGTGGGAAGCTGTGAATGAATCCCTTGTTTTGCTTCACTTGTGTGTGTGGCTTTACCTATTAAACTGGTTTTACCTCAACCCACAAATATTTTTTTTTTTTACCTCAACCCTTTTACTCCTTCAATTCTTTCCCCAATTCTGACATGGAGGATGTGAGCAACCAGCTGCATGGTGCTTAGTTGCTGGTTGAGGCTAAATTAGAACAGCATCCATCCTTTATATTGATATGTCCCCTCTCCTAGATATGAAGTAGGTGAGGGTGAAATACATTTAGAGACAGCAGGTTTATAGTAGCACACTGCTTTATCATTGTTATAAAGAAAGACAAACCCTATGTGTAGATGCACTACAAAGACCCTTCCTGACAGAAAAGAGAATTGTTCACTTGTTTGCTTTAAACCCAGATTCCTGTTTAAAGATCACAGTACTAAAGATTTAGACACAATGTAGATCACAGAACACGTATTGCAGTCCATATCAGTCTTTTCTTGTGTATGTCTGCTCTGATCAATGTAGTTCTGAAATCTCTAAAGCAGGCTACTGTCTAGAGGAGTATGTACAATAATGTTACTCCTTTATGGTGGACATTACAATAAAAAAGTAATTTGGAAGCACAGCATTTGAAATTTTTTCTGTACCATATTTAGGACTCACCACTCAATAAGAAACAGGAGATCATAAAGCAACATTAACATTAAAGACAGCAACTCCATAATCCAGGATCCAGTAACTCCATCACTGGATAGAACTAACTACTATTTGTGAATGTTATTAGTTCTCCTACCCATTTGAGCCATAAAGCAAGGTTCAGGAATTTCAACAGTTGGAGTGTGGAGAAACAATTCACCAGTAATTTCTCATTCCACATGAAAAATGGGCACAAAAGTCAGTCTTGCATGTTGAAAACAAAATGTCACCTCAATAATTCTGCCATGGAGTATGAATGTAGGGAGTTTGGCCATATTATTGCCTTAGGTTGGGATGTTTCCACAAGTTCGTTGATTGCACCGTGTCTTAACACTCAATTTGCTCCTGCTCCCTGGTTGCCTCAGGCAGGTCGTCCAAAAATGCCTGTCAATGCCAAGTCAGCCAAAAAAGCTTGCCATGGTCTCCTCCTTCTTCATGCCCTTTCCCCAGTAATAATTGAAGCAAAAAAACCTATTTAAATAAAACAATTCAACCTACTTTATGCATTTTAAAGGAGCAGAAAACACACAAATAAAAATATATTGTAGGTCAACTTCAGATAAAATTTATTTTCTCTTTTATTTGGATAGTTTGGAAGATGTAAATGATTGTCATTCCTAATATAATTAAGCTTTTAACGATTCTGAAAGTTTCATCCCATAGTATGTATTTTAAAGAAGTAAACATGGTCTTCACAAAGTAAGCATTTTCTTTTTTTCTCTGGAAAATACTGAACATTCTAGAAGATGAAAACAGGTCAATGTATGAAGCAAATAAAATCAAATGTTAAAGGAATAAATTCATCAGCTTCACAAAAAACAAGTGTGAACAAGTGGTAATGCCTTGCCATGAATGCTGTTCATAATTTTCCTCATTAGACAGAAGGTATTTTGAGGAAAAGAATTTGTTCAACGATCATTGCTCTAAACTATTTCACTGCTCAGGTGAAATCAGGTATTCACTCCCTCCTCACTCCACCCCTGGAAATTTGTTTCCAGAGCCAGATACGGAAAAATACAGATTACACTGAATGTTCACTTGTGTTCTTTTAGAGATCATACTATTTAGATAAAATAGAAGTTTCAATACTGGAAGAAATATATGTAAACCATCTCCCCTTCCCTCGTCTCTACTGATGAAACAGGCACTAATGCAACCGGCTCAGTTTAGAATCAGTCAGACATTTCTTTCCAACACTTGACTTGGTGAAGCATATCCTTAAATACATTAACATATTCCACTTTTAGCAACGTATTTAAATCAAGATGCCCATTAGGCTTCATAAAACACTTGCTTAGATTTAGACTGTATTTTTTTTCACTTTTATAAAAATCTATTCCTGCAAGAGAATTGTGAGAAAGAGTTGTTACTCCTATAGGTAGGGAGCAGTAACTGGAAAATTCCAGCCATCACCACACTAATTCAATCTACGTACCTATTCAGTGAAGCAACAAATCAGAAAATTTCATATTAACAACTATGTGATAAAGCTAACAGATGTAGTAAGTATCTTTAGACTGACATTTAAGAACAGTCTCTCTCATTCCACTCCTGGAATGGATTTAAGTAAGTTATCCTGAATAATTTAGAAGCGTAGCTGTATGTTTTCTTTCGGTAAAGAAAAGTAGCAAATTAGAAGTTTATGCACATTCCTAAAATCAAGTTAAGAGAACAAGAAAATAGCTATTTGTTTCATTCAACTTATATGACTCCTAATCTAAAATGCTACCAGGACTTCATTTTTAACGTCTCTGTTTCCATTAAACTGTATATTCAATAGGGTGTACATATGTATCAAAAAGCACAACATACTTTTTTTTTGAAGACAGTATACCTGCCTATAAAAACTCTATTTTGGCTAAGCCCATTACACTAAAAAAACCCCCAGTGATAAAAGTGGTAATAAAATATAAATTATCAAGCTTTTTATTTAAAAAACGTGCCAAGTAGATGTGATATACATCTCACTGAAATGAAACATTGCAATTTATCTAATGTCAACATTAAAATTTATTTGGAAACTATAATGACATAGAAAATGCTCTGCTTGTGACATTATAGTTCAAAAAAATATTTCCACTTTAAAAACATGTACATTGCTCTTAGTTCTGGCTTGGAAGCCAACCACCTACATAAAGAGTCACAGCTACAAAGGAACTTTTATGTTAATAGTAATCTGCCAAATCACATAAATCATACGAGATATCAATTCTGTATCTGCAATATATCATCATCTCATTACTGTATCACACAAATTGTCAGTTGATGCATTAATAAAATTATCCTAAGCACAAGCTTCCGAAAGCTAACATATTACATCCACGTAGCTAGCTACAGCTTTGATTCAGACTATCTAAATTCAGTCTGGAAATGATTTCCTGCTGGAAATCAATATCTAACTTTTACCAAGATGAGTTTCACTACTCCTCAGAATCTTCAAGCAGATGAATAAGAGAGTTTTGCATATATTCATCCATCAACACTTGTCATCCTTAAAGAAAACACTGAAAGAAATCCAAACCCAAGTGACACAGCAAAACCCTGGTTTTCCTTGCAGAGTATCTGTGTAGATAGGTGTGCTGTAATTTTCTAGCTATAATATAGAAGATTATCAGCATATTAAAACAAAAACTTTACTTTCAAAATTGGAATCTGCCAAGATTTATGAATGTCATCGTATTGTAGCTTTAAGTGCTAGGAAGGAGAAAAGAAGGCAAATATTTTATATTTCTTCTGCTATGAGGAAACAGTTACCATGAAATGGAAACTGAAGTGTATTTCAGTTACTTAAAACCTAAGCTACGACCAGATATAGTTTTGTGGGTTTCATTACAAGTTTTTTCTAAACAATTTTTATGCTGACAGATTTTTGCAGCTCAATATGTATAGAAATAAATATACAGCTTGGCAGATCATATGCATACCGATAAATACTCTAAGAGAAAATGCATGTTTTCCCATTTGGTCCCCAACTACATGCATATATAATGTACAAAATAACATTTGAAAGATGGTCACCTATTAACTAACATTGCTGTATGAGTTGTATGTTAAAAATAAGGTTTCTCCTTGCAGAGTGTATACCATTCAATATTACAAGCTAATTAAAAAAAGCTCAAATTCCTGCACATTCAGTCTCTTAAACATGTGACTTAGTAGACAAGCATGTCTGAATAAAAATCTTGTCAGTTATACACAGTTACAATAACTAATAAATAAGTCAACTCTTTATATCTAAAATGAAGTTTCTCTTGAAACTTTTAGCTTGAATGCTACAAATGTTGTGTGCTATTTTACTTATAATGTAAATTATTAAATGATGGATTAAGAAAACCAAACCAGTGTTTTTCCCCAAAAGAAGAAAGTGCCTTATGTCTACAGAAAAACAGTTGTTAAAATGTATGAGAATTACTCACCGGTCTCCAGGGAAATTCATTCTTTACCAAAAGCTTGACACAGAAATAACAAAAACCACAGAAGTATGTGAGGTACAACTCTTTTCTCTTGGAGGCTGTTCCCTAATGAGTATCGCACAACCCTGACCCAGAGAAAAAGCAACTTAGCCGTCAGGATTGCTAGCCTTCGAGAAAGCTGACACCAGAGTGATGTCACGTACATCTGAAATGTTACTGCAGCTTCCAATTATTGACTCTTTTCTACCAATAAAATCTCTACCTCTAGATGACAGAAGACAAAGCATTTAACAATAAGATTCAGTTTCAACAGGAGCTAATAGAAAAGGTTTTTAAAGAGCTCATCATAGGGTCAGACAAAATGTGAGTCAGAATAAAGTAAAAAAGATAACGTGTTGGCTGTGTTATCTAAATACACCCTTCTAATTTACCTTCAGCCTGCAAACTTTTTATTTCTGTCAGCAATAATTATAAAATACTTTCTGAGTTGGAGGGGAAAAGCAAAGACTAGCACAGCCCACCACAGTACTAGGCTTCTCTCTGCAAGACTCCAGCTAATCCAACCAAGAAATTCTTGACTCCACATGGTGGCTCTCAGCCAAGCTATTTCTCTTACTCTGTTGATCTCATGTCCCAACATTTGCCTCACTATCCTCTCTCTTATCCTGCAAGCCTTGTCCCAGTTGCAGGGAGTACTTGGAAGCACAATGGTCTATAAGATCCTCAGAAAGCACTTGCTTGATTCCATTGTGAAAAATATCTAGGAAATTGGATGAAAAGAAAAAATAATGATCAGCAAACAATGTATTCCTTGTGTGCTAAGATCAGGAACTGTGATACCACAATGGATGCATCAAAACTACTAATCCTACATGTGAAGCCATAGGCACTACAAAGAACATCACAGAAAGAAAGGAATGATCCTAACAGAGGTACTGAAGGAAATTTCTGTAACAGCAGAGAAAAGCCATGGACTAACGTTCTACTTTAAAAGTATAAAGCAAAAAGGAGAACAATGAATATATGTGGTACATAAATTCACTTGTACAAAAGTAAAAACTAGAGTTGCAGTTGCAGGGATCGCAGGGGTCTTCTACAAATCCCCAGATTTGGACGAGTTAAAATCACAAACATTTAATATTATCTTCATGAATATTTTCAAATTCACATCACACATCTTTAAATATGAGAGCCCACAGATTTTCAACAGTCTTGAACCAACAGTATGCTAATTTAGAGATGGTTAGTAATCAACAGGGGCACTGTGTGGGAAAGTACTGCCTAGTCAACTACACTGAGGGCAGTGCCAGACTTTCAGTACAGAAGAGGCCTGAAATTTTTTGATGTTATAATTAGTGATATTATCTGTAACTGAAAAAGAGAAGAATCTTGCCGCAAAATGTTTCAAATTCACAGCATAAATCACTACTTTTTAAAAAGGATTCAGCATGAATAAGATGAGAAATTCTAAGGAAAGAATAAAAGAACAACCCAGAAAGAACACAGAGGCCTTCAAAGTGAAGAACTGGTAACTTGTTAGACACTAAAAACACCCTTCTGACAGAAAGAGGAAGAACTGGAAAAAATTCCCAAAACTGGTATGCAGTCAGAAAGAGGTTAAAATGGGAGTTAGCTGAGATGAGGACCAAAACCTGAGCAATATCCTTCCTCAATTTGCAATGTGAACAGTATCAACCATGTGAGCTGAAAGGCAGAATGAACTAACAGAAATAAAGGCATGGGAATAGACTGCTATTGAGAAAGGGAAAAGATTGGTTGAAGAGAAGCACCCAAGTGCAAAACCAAGAACCAACTGATGCACAGAACACTACTGCAAGAATTCAGTCCTGTTCAGAGTATGTGGTGGTTTAAGTCCATCTGGGAACAAAATACTAGGCAGCCCTCACTCCACTCCCTCAGCACTGGGACAGAGAAGAGAAAGGATTATAAAGGGACTCATGGGTTGAGACAAGGATGGGGAGGGATCACTCACCAATTACAGTCACAGGCAAAACGCTCAACTTGGGGAAGAAAATAAAATCAATTTAATCCACTATCAATCAAGAACAAAATAGGATGAGAAAAAGTACAATCGAATCTTAATATAACGACCTTCCCCCCACCTCGTCAGCTCTGCTCTCCATTTCTCTACCTCCACTCCCACAGCAGTGCAGGGGGTCGGGTAATGTGGGTTGCAGTCAGTTCATCACAGATTGTCTCTACTGCTCCTTCCTTCTCAGGGAGAAGGTGGACTTCTCACATTCTTCCCTGCTTCATGAACCCCTCCAATGTGTGCCCTTCCCAAGGGCCACAGCTGCTCATGAGCTGCTCCAGTGTGGGTCCTTTCTGTGGGTGGATTCTGTCCTTCAGAAACAGACTGGTCCAGTGAAGCTTTCTTGCACAGCCACCCCCTCAGGTGTGGGGTCCTCCACACACTGCAGACAGATCTCAGCTCCACCATTGCCCTCTGTAAGCTGCAAGGATCTCTGCTCTAGTGCAACTCCTCTTCCGCTTCACCGACTATGTGGTTGTTTTTCTCCTGTCATTCTGCTGCTGCTGCAGATCTCCCCTTCTTAATAGGTATCACAGAGTTAACTAATTGGCTTAGCTTTGGCCAGAGGCAGGTCCAACTTGGCGCAAGGGAGCTTTGAGCAGCTTCTTACAGGGACCACCATTGCAGCCTCTACCTCCCACTACCAAAACAAAACAAAAAAAAATCCCATCACACAAATCACATAGGACTAACTTAAAATTAGTTTTTTTCATCAGTAACTAAAAAGAAAAGCATATGTAATGAAGTCCCCTGGTGACAAAACCAAGGGGCATTGTCAAACATCAGCTACATTTGACAAAATATGAGAAAGAGATGAGCTTCATTATGACAGTGGAACAAAATTCCCAAGTACAATAATAAGGTAATACCTCTAAAAATATCTGTTAAAAAATAGACAAGAATGTGAATGGCAAACTATGCACAAAGACAGTTCAAATCTGAGATTTCTACTTCTGTGTCCTGTAGGCACTTTCATGGTAAAGTATGAAGAAGTATGCACTTCCCACTGACTTTTTTTGGTCCCTTTCCTAATGGGTTCATAATCTGAGAAAAGTTGAGAGACCGTAGAATCAGAACATCATTAAGTGATGTACTAATAACAACTAATTATAAACATTCACTCTAAGACAGAACAAAAATAAAACTCATCTAGTCGAGCAGTATAAAGTAGGACAGGACTACTCTACAGAAAGATGACTCTAAGCTGTGTAACACTAGAAAAGGTAAATAATGCTTGAGGCTAGAACGAACAGATAAAAGTTGTCTGAGATATGTAAATTGGAAATAAAAAGTTGTAAAATGAGGCTAGTGTTGATAATGGGTGAGATCATATAACTTCTCTCTGTCAGAAAGAAGTCAGCCTCACAATCCACAAAGCTCTAACCCTTAAGGCAAATTACCTATTTTGAAATAATTTCACCAGTCTCATTTGGAAGAGCGAAAGTCTGGAGTGCAAAACCTGAGCAGAGGTGTTTCCAGAAAGGTATGGAATATGAGACTTGAAGTAAAAAAAAAATCCAGAAATCATTTGAAAAATTGAAGAGTTTTACCATCAGTCGTGTGTTAAGTGGTCAATTCTAGAGATTATGCATTCCTCTTGTGGTTTCACTTACATGTAACTTGCATGTTTCACATACAAAACTGATCCACCACTTAAAATTAAGTTAGCAATATTTTCCTCCTTTTGTTGTTAGCATATGATTAGCTTTATAGAAGTAATTAATCTGCTGTTAGTTCCATGGCATTGGTGCCTCTGTAAGAATTGTGCTATTTGCAGAAAAAAATCTCATCAATAGTTCCAGCCCCAACTTCAGAGTTAAGATTTGATAAAGCATCAACACACGACGTTTGAAGACAAAAAGAGGCAGGATCAAACAACTGAAAGAGAGAAGATCTATCCAGTTCGACACATGACAGCTTACCATCAGGTAAGGACTAATTTTGAATGAGATAACCTTAATAGTGATATCAATTTTACCAAGTTTTCAATTTCAGTTAAAAAGTAACTTCAAAGCAAGGAGCTATGAAAATTTTTGAACTCCTACTTCTGAATGGTCTGCAAATGCAAGTAGCACTTAGCACTGAAGCATTATAATTTTAAACAAATAGATCAACATAATAAAAATGTAAGCTGAGACTAATCCGGAAAATCTAAACCTGAGAACAACTGGTCACAATTTGTCACTGTTGAGCATACCATTCGAGAGAGTTATGGACTGTTCCAGTAAACCTAATCTGCTATTTTCAAGTAGGAAGAAAAATTTTCTTTTTAAGACAATATAAAAATGCTCTCCAACAATCTAAGTCAAAGGAGAAAGGAAAAATGAAGTTGCTCTGGGCATGTATACATATACAGATGACTACATGGCAATCTTACATATATTTTCCACAGAATTTAGGGGTTTATTACTAAGGTCTTCAGACATCTGGTTTAGGCAATGTGTTTCTGATGAATGCAACAGGCTGTCTTATAGACAACCTCAGGGTAAGTGCTATTCTATATAAAAGACTAAAATAAAAAAGATTTTCCATACAAATTAGGCTTATTACAAAACCGTAAGTTGAAGAAGCACTCTGCTGGTCATCAAGTTCAATCCTATGCTCTGAGACAAATTCAATGCCATAACAGGTGCAAAGGCTCTTGCCCAAATGAGTTTCAAAAGTCTTCAAGAATGATGATTCCATACTGTGTCTATGCTCAACTGCTTTGTGGTCTGTTTTTTTAAAAATCTATTTTAAAAATTTATTTATTTAGAATGTACTTCATTGCAATTTATGATAATTGCCTCTTACTCTTTCTTTGTCTACTTCTGAGGAGAGTCCATCTCCTCTAGAAAGCCCATACAGGTCATGAAAGAATGAAATCATGTCCCTGCTTTTGACTTCTCTTCAGGCTAAACACATGAATCTTCTCCAGCCTCCTCTTGCGTATCATATGTCCTGGCCCCACAACCATGGGCTCACTCATGTTTTACTCTCTCAGTCTCATACTGATGTGACCGAAAGTAGACATATTATTCCAGAGATAGTTTTAAACATGAACAATTGATGACAACAATCACCACTCTCACTAAGGCATCTCAATATGTGCTTAGCCTTCATCATCATTACAGCGTAACTCTTAACATTCAGCTTGCTCTCCACCAGGACCTCCACATCATTTTCCGGGATGCTGCTCCTCTACCTGCACATTTGTACAAAGGCAAACATGTATGTTCCTGTTTGCATATTCCAGTCTGCTCACTCCACTATTTTTTTGAGGTACCTGTGAATGATCGCCCTGCCCTCCAGCATACTGATCCCTCCTCCCAAGTGTGGTGTTATCCAGGAACTTGCTGATGGTGCATTCTATCTTATTGCCCAACTTACTGATGTTTCAGCCCCATTATCAACTCCAAGAAGGACTTCTTGTAAACAGCTGCTCATTTAAAGCTTCAGCCTATTGATTGTTACTCCTTAAGCCCTGTGGTGCAATCAGTTTTCCACTCACTTTGTAGTCCATTCATCTAATGCATACTCCTTTCATTTGGATACAGGGATACCAGACATCATTATGTCTTTAAGCGTGCTCTGCCTAGTTTAAGCTGTATGCATCACAAGCAAAAATATTAAAAAACTGTGAGGTAGGAATTTTGACTACTTGCTGTTGGCAGAACAGATAAGACAAGTTTTTCCAAAGAGAAAGCTCAACCTTGGCTTGCAACTAGCATGTCTTGTTCTGCCCCAAACATCAAACAGGTTAAAGATACATCAGAGAACCATCATGCAGCATGAACAGTGCCAGTCCAGCAACGCCTCAACAGCCTGTGGGACACTTTCTCAGTTACAATGACATACAAACACTGAGAGAGAACCTTAAATAAGCTTACAAATAGTCAGCATTTATTGCTGCTAGTCTTTCTAGAATAACATGTTTATAGTACTCTGTAGGTACAAAGTCCTTGATTTTATGTATTTAAAATGAAAAGAAACAATAAAAATTAATTTATTTCATCCTTTCCAGGGCTTTTAGAGGAAGGAAAGAGTAGTTTTAGATTTAGTTCTGGAAGGTTTGGATTAAAGCAACAGTCATACACATATTAATTTCAAAAATATATACATTTCTCAGCTACAGCATCTTCTATTTAAGCAAAGAACATCCCAATCTGGGACGTTGTCACTTACATTGCACTCTCATGCCGAGGAAGAGCTTGCTATTAGGCACAGCTGTGACAAAGTTTCAGAGAAGAATTTTATCACTCTTCTGAAGCCAACACCACTCACAATCTAATCTTCATACTAATAATAATGTATTCCATTCCTTTTCTAAAACACTTCACGTTCAATCCACTTCAAATTCAGAATGTAACTCCTTGAACAGAAGCAGTCAAGAAACTTGATTACCTAGGAATTTTCTTCAATGCAAAACAGATTTTCAAGCATGAAGGTCTCACATCTCCCATAGCTCAGCACTAAGATCTAAATCTTCTGAAACAGAAGACAAACATTCTTACACCATTCCCTGAAGCCTGTGACAGTCTTTTGCTCCCCCTAGTGGTAAAATCCACCTAATCCAGACAGAGGCCATTAAAGAAGCAACATTCGTATAGTACTGGTGTACTGGTTCTTGAAGGCCTTCAAACTAAGAATTTTTAGTATTTAATGGAGATATTTTTTTTCCTAAAAAAAAAAAAACTAAATAAACATTCATCTTGAGCCAATATTTTTATTAAAAAGCCAAAAATATTAAGTAGTTGATAATGAAACCAGATTTTAAATTGATTTATAATCCTGAAGTTGACAGCAATTTTCTCAGGTTATGATAAAGAAAAAAGACCATTTAAAAATAAAAATACTTTTGATAGAAGTATTAGTAACAATCTTCCATTACAAAAAACTCTCAGAGAACTGCCATACAGATACTACTTGCTTACTCTTATCAGTGTTCTGCTGTATACCTCTCACTTTAGAAAGTTTAAAAAGTGTTTATAAAAACAATAGTATTTTCTGAAAGGTGAACCAAATCAGGATTTTAAAAAAAAATCTGAAATTTAGTGTAACTTTGAGGATATACCTTACATACAGTAAACACATAAGTAGCAATCTTTTAAAGATTGGCTGTAAAATTAAGTTATTTCAAATAATTCTGGCTTATATGAGTTCATCTAACACCTAACTGACCTCTAAAATCTGTAGGAAAAGTGTCCTTTAATCTAAGAGTCTTAGAAATCTGAATTCAATACGAGGAAGTTAAGAGCCGTGGAAAATCATAATTAGTATGAGTTGGAAAGCCTATTAATTGTTTAATATAACTACAAAAATTAGTAATTGTGTAACAGGAATGCAACAGCTGTATCCACTAACATGAACATGTATCATTTCAACATTTATGACAGGGATACTTAGGTATTACCAAACAGCTTGATGAAAAGTATCATGCGCTATTTGTGAACTAAGCAAATGCTTGCATGTTAGCAGTTGTTAATAAGCAACAGTACAGATACTCTGCTGTGGCAACCTTTTGACAAATCTCTTCTTAATTTAGTAACAAGAACATAGAAGGACTGTTATTTTGGTCAAAACAGGCCATTGTTCAAACTACACACTCCAGGGAAGGCTCAGTGGCAAGCAAGCAGATGGCACAAACCCAGATAAATCACAGGGAATTACACTGAAGTCAACATAAAACGTGATGACTAAAGTTTTCACTGATGACTGATCTGGTGGATTAACACCAAGAGATTGTCAAGTAGCCTAGGTGGGTTCAAGAATACAATAAGCAGAAGCTGAAGTACAAATGGGGAACAAAGAGGAAGATTAGAGCCTTCAAGAAAATTGACAAAAGCAGGTTGGACTAGATCAAGTTTGCATGTGACACCAATTTGCAGAACAAAGCTGCCATACAGAGGGACTCAGACAGGTTAAGGGAAAGGTCTAGTCATAACTCAGTGACATTTATCAGGGCCGAAGGCAGAGCCCTGCTCTAGGAGGATGAGCCCCCAGCAGCCATACAGGCTGAGACCTGCCTGCCTGTAAAGCAGCTCTGCCCAAAGGCCCTGAAACCTGGTGGGCAGTGAGCAGGGCACGAGCCAATAGTGCACTGGCAGCAGAGATGACCAGTGGCCATAGGGACCATGTGTAGCTCATGGGAAGGGAGAGATCATCCCCTCTGCTCAGTGTTTGTTAGGTCATATCTGGAAGGCTGCATCCAGTTTTGTTGCACTTATTATTATCAAATCTCACTGGTCCAAAGCAAGTCCACTGCAGCTAAGTAAAACTTTAAAAAGTTAATTTTTAGGCTAAGTTTTAAATTCAGAATAGGTTTTAAGCTATTCAAAAATGCTTTAACATAGGTTTTGAAAACCACCTATATGCTGGACTTCTCTGAAATATATAATATTTAAATGTGTATTGTTGACAAAAACTCAAAGCTATCTAATAGGTTAGAGTAGCCTCCAAGTATCCTACAATAAATATGGCTTAAATTGCATCTAAAGAATATTTTACTCTTGTTTCCAAGGATTTCTGTACCACCTTTTAACATCTAACACGGAGAAATAATAACCTTTATTAATTTTGTGTACATAGAGGTCTTTATAAGCTATTAAATCAAAACACTTGAACTGTCATACAGTGGTTCTAGTCAGCCATGTCTCCCATTTATTCTGAAGAACAAAATACTGAACTGAACAACCCATATAGAAAAGAGTACGTTCTGTCAGTAAAATGAATGTTATCCTTATGGAGCAACCATGTCAAATGTTGATATTAGCATTGCTACAAGCAACACTAAAGCCTGCAAGGCAAGGTTTACACAGAGCTCAGCATCTTTTGTTGCATCTACTGACAATGCTGGACATGAGTTATAAGCTTACAAAGCAAAAGTCATTCATTGTTCAAGCTTTAAAAAGGCAGCAGTGCCCACAGACTCAAGAACGCTGGAAATCATCATGCTGAAGAGAAATTAGATATGTTTATCAAACCAGCTGAAAAGAAGGAGAGTTAAGTGTCCAAGAGATAGGTACAACGTTTGTTAATCATATTTTGGTTTTAATTATTTATTTTTTTCTTCCCCTAAAGGGGAACGTGCTAAAATGTTGGCATTAGCTGAAGTGGCTAAGAAAATTATGTAGTACAAAGCCACCAAATTCATGAGCTTCAAGTTCTGAATTTCATTCCCCTGCTTGCCTTTGAGGTGCATTTTTCAGACTTTCCTTGAGGACTGGGACAACAGTGAGAGAAGTAACTTTGTAAAAAAGTTTTTCTCCCACTCTCTTTTAGTCATTTTGAGAGTGTTCATATCAGTGTACCATGGTTATTCAGCTTCATTGGCAGTTTTCATCAGTGTGTTCCACTGAGGTAGAGCAGACAAAATATTGTTAGGTCAGTCATTTTATAATCTCAGAAATAATTAAAGGTAACTCAAGATGAGAAAACACATTTTCTTCAACAATTATTGGAAGATTCACATTGTGAATAGCTCAGCTCTTTGCAGAATAAATTCTGATGATTCACATCTATTGGCTACACAAGTGAAACTCTACAAGAAAACAAGAATTTACTGTTTTGACAGAAACAGAGTTAATGGTAACCATCTCCAGAGACCTAAAGGATTTGGCATATTCCTAAAGAAATGTCTAGCTAAAAATTATCACTTCTTTTTGCTAAGTATTTGGGTTCTGTTTCTAACACAGATGACATGCTAGTGCTCTCTGTCAGTAACTTTAAACCATAACATCTGTAAATTATAATTTCTGCTTCCAGAGTAAAGACTGCCATATCAACAGAATCAAAGGAATCTACTGTCTTCAAGTTGTCTGCTTTCTAGATCAAGAGTAATAGTTTCTTACTGATTATTAACCAGTCATAGTGCTGAAACTTTTAGCAGTAAGAATGCTACAGGTGTGTAAAACAGTTCCCACAAGCTAAAAAGTGTATGCCACTATTTGCAGACAGACTGAAATGCTTTTCACTGCAAATGGGTCCAATCTTCTAAACTGTAAACTTTTCCTCAATGCTAAAGGGATATCAGAGCTTTACAGAAAACCATCTGGAAACATTTAAAAACTACTAAGGATACTTTTCTTCTAATGACTTTCAAAGAGATGGCTCTACTATTTAATTTTTTATACAAAGCTATGGAGGAAACAAGAGAAAAAAATCCCACAACAGTTTGTGTGCTTTTTGTGTCCATTTCTGTGCACAACATTTGAAGTGCTTTCTGTACCAGAAAGTCTAGAAGTATTAAGAGCAACTACAACATGATGGTGGTTAATGTAATGTACTGGCTAGACTTATATATCCACATATATACACTCCCCCCTGCACTCATACTGCAGTGACTCTGACATTTCTTAGCTTTTATTCCCGTGACTGCTGGTTATTACTCTCTCATGTAGTCCTCAGACCTTGCTTGAGCTTTACATTGGTGCAGTAGAAGTTTTCAGAAATTTTTATGTAAAAACAGAGTGGACTCCAGTCAGAATCTTTTAACAGTATTTCAATACAGTTATCAGAAGATGACATATTGCTGTTCTAACAGATATGTCCCTATAAGAAAAAAATGAAGAAATTAAATAAATCTAATTTTGTACAAGTCACACACTGATAATACATTTAATAGCTCTGTTTAAACAAAATCTACTGTTCTTACTTTCAATAGACATTTTAATGAAAGAAAAAAATGACATCCAGTAGATCAGACTATCAATCTAATATATTCTGCAAATGTGAGTCATTACGGGGGACAATGACAACAAGAAAACATTAGTGCTCAGGGTCTCAAGTTATTAAGTTTAAAGTCCTTACTTCATCATGTTACAGGGCAGTGCCATGTTAACATTGAAGATCTGGAGTTCTAGATGGGATAACACAAAGCTGGTAGCTAAAAATCTCAAAAATAGCTCAGTTTCTCTGGGGCTATTTGGCTTTTCTTCCTATGGGGCCAAATGCAGCTTTGCACCAACATATATTCAATACCTGAGATATTTCACCGGCAATCATTAAAGGATCATAAAATCAAACTAATTGCATGAGGGGTTTGCCCTCATGCTTCACTTTTGCTTCATAAGACTTTCTATGTGACCTAGGTTAAGTAAAACTCTGTTTCAATTTCCAATTTGTACTATCGTGATATAAATTATTTCCCATCATTAAAGCAATTAAATGCAACTGAAACTGTAAAATATTAATGCTGCAGTAAAAGCTGGTGGAGAAAAGTTCTCAACTCATTCTGATCATTGAAGCAGCTAGCAATTAAATTCAGCCTCAACCTATCAAGTACCAATCTTAGAAGCCAAGCTCAGTAGCTAGTTTTCCTTTTCTTCTTGACCAGTGCCCATCCGTAACCAGCTATATCTTACAGATGTTTCTGCAAGATACATTTTAGGATAAAATTTCAAAGAGCTGTTGAAATTCCATCACCCTATAATTATTTTCTTTGATTCATGCCACTTCTTTCCCTTATCCTCTGTGCAATTCCTGCCTCCCACTGGCATTGCTGTGATCCACTGAGCAGCAGCCAGACTTTACCAGACAGGTAACTGAAGATGCCTCTGTAGGAAACACATTATGGCTAGAACCATGCTGTACTTTGAGGCACTTTCAAAAGTGGCACTAAAGTACTTCTTTTGACAGACTCAACATGACGGCTACTAAAGATATCTGTCTTGTCTTTGCTTACAGAGAAAACAAATGTACAGGGCAGTGTGGGATGAAACAGATGGCATTACAGAAAATGGCATTGTTTAAGTCATGCCTTTTTGTTTTCTGCTACAATATGACAACCTTGATGTTTCAGGCTATTTTCTCCAAGAGGAAAAAAAAAAATGTTTCACACTATTTCTCCAAATAGTGAAACACAAAGAAAATATCTATTTTAGACTTCTCAGGTAAGACACAATGTCTTATGTCAGACAAATTACTATTTAATAAAATTGTTAGAAATTGTATTGATCTCTTGATTTTTAATGACATTTCTGAAATTTTTTTTTGCATTTCTTGATTCTTAGAACATTCTTCCCTCAACAACCTCCATCAGATGCTGAACACATCTTGTCAGAAAGAATTGGCACAATTTAAAACAGTGAAAATCAGCCATTTCGCTTTTTTTGTTTTTAACTTAATCATATATCATACTTAATATGGCCTAAAAAAGAGACTTAAGAGACTTCTGTAACAATATTCTAGAGCAAATACTGTTTCATCAAAACCTTGAAGGTCATTTTCACGGAGAGTGTTATGGTTTTGTCATCAAACACTGTGTTTGCACTGATTAAAAAGTCTTTAACTGCCCATATGTTAATTTTCATATAAATGATAGATTATCTACCAACACTGTTATGTTATGATGCCTATGCATTTCCCTGGAAGAAAACTTGCATGAATGATTTTATATATATATATCTCAATATCTATATCTATATCTATATATATATGTAAAGGCTAAAGATGCAAAGGGAGCATCTGAAGTATAAGATAGATTTAATAAAGTTTAAATATTGAGATACTGACTAAATTAATAATTTCTTTTTGGATTTGCCCTTTTCTTTTCCCTGTGCTTTTGGGGGAGGCTGGGAATTAGGATCACAAAAGGAAATATTTTACCTTTGGTTGTCTTTTAGGAAATGTAAAAGCTCTCAACACTCACTGTATAAAGTTATTTTCTAAATTTTTGTTGATAGACATTCCCACTAAATACTTAACTCATTACTGAATTGCAATGATCTAGTACATGCATAGCTAAAATCTGCCAAAATTCACAGGACTGTATCTAATAACCATTTTAAATCTGAATGCACTGAAAAAGTAGAGATGATTCCTAGCTCATTCAGCAAGGACTTGGCCCACTCCTTGTCATTTCCTTTCTCTTTGTTCAAACCAGAGAAGACTTTTTTGTTAATAAACCCCTTTAAAACACTGTAGGTTTTCACTTTAATAAATCTGTTTCTCAATTTATATTACCTCCATATAGAAAGAATAATTCCTTCTATATTCTTCCATAAAAATCTCAGACTCAGTGCTGCCATTACAGGCAATTATTTCAAATAAGTCTTAGTGTGCAGTTTCTTTTTCATTTGGAAAAGTAAATTTAGATCCTGCTTGTGAAACATAGCTCCACTCCTTCCTCCATTCTATAAAAAAATGAAACTAGAAAATGGCATTATTCTCAAGAAAGTATCAGATTGTAGCATACTGTCTAAAATGGGTCAAAATTTGATGCAGAATGCTGACAAAGTTTTTAGAAACAACCTTCAGTCTAAAATTGTCACAAGGTCTCCATCTGGCACATGAACTCATTATATGCCATTGTCAGCCATAGTAAAATCTTTAGAAGGCAATGTGAATGGAAGAAAACTGAGCTGCCTTCACTGACCAAGACATTTTAGTCATTCAAAAACATAGCAGGCAACTTAAGTGATACATATATGCAAGGAGTTCCCCTTTGCCCCATATCCCTAACTTCAACATCCTTTTCTGATTTTTTTTTCATTAGTTCTGTACATACATTTATATTAAAAAACTTCAAGCAGCAGAGGTTTATTTAAACATTATTTCAGCAGTGGTGCTTACTCAAAATGACTGAAGTCACTATCACATTTTTACAGGTATATTGCTCTGCTAGTGAAAAAGTGCCACATAGCTCGGTAACTTTTTATTCATGTATAAAACAGAATATTTTTTTCATCCCTTTCAAAAACTAACTGAATGAGGTGAATTACATGCCTTATATTGCCAGTCATGTGAATGGGCACCTCAAAGATCCTTCCAGAGACCTACAGTTTCTAAAAATCTGAAAAGTAGGCTTACATAGCAGAGTCTTAAGAATTTAAAACCTTGCACACTCTGGGATATTATTGTAAGTTACAATATATTGATCCATAATAAAAATCCTACTGATGATTGGCCTGTGTAAAATGATTAATAACATTCTTGACAAAGACTCCTGTCTTTGGAACACTAACCAGAGTCACTCCATGCTTCAAAGGAAAGAATAAACATTATTATGAAAATTAAAATAAACAAGTTCAAGGTTATAAAAACCTATACAAACTGATACATTTAACACTTGCATATTTCTGCTTTCCTTGAAACTAACAACTGTTCTCTTACATAACGTATAAAATATTACTTTTTATACTTTTAATCTTGGTTACTTCCAAGGGATATCTCAGTAGAATCATACTAAGTTCAAACTTCTTCGGCAACACAAATCAGAAATCTCACATTTTTGCACACTCACAGTGACAAAGGACCACTGCCTAAACAGCTTAATGCTACTTTCTTTGCATGTGTTTACCTTTTATTACCCTGTTCCTCATACATTGCTATTCCCATTGCCTGCTCTGCAGATATTAATGAAAATCTTAACCTTCCTCATGTCTTTGTTCCTTTCCTAGAAGGTCTTAAGTTTCCTAGGTTTGGTGTTCATCTGCAAACTGTCCTATGGCAAATCTGTATGGTTTCATAGCATTTCCCAGATCTCCAAGACACACAGCCCATTGCACCTGAAAGCATTATCACTATGAAATGACACATTATAAGAGCAAAAAGTTAGCATCGGAAATTCTGTGCTTTGAAGATAAAAAGGTAGTACAGTAATATATTTTGCACAACACAGGTTTGCAGTTACTCCTGTCGCTCTTTCATCACTTGTCAGAGCTGCATGCTAGAATCTTGTTTTGGCAGTCAAAGTGCAGGTTTTGACAGGTTATGGCAGGTTTGACGGGTTATGGCAGCTCTTTGCCACAGCATGGCCTCAATTAAATGCATTATCCTCAGGCTTTAACAAAAATCTTAACTGTTACGCCCATGTCGATCATTGCACCCGAGAACATTGCATCAGGGAGTCGAGCAAACTAATGTTCGGTCAAGCAAACTAATGTTCAAGTACTCAAGATTCACACACACCGCTCTGTCCTGTCTTCCTTTTAACCAGAACTGTTAAGGCGATGATGAAGCTTACGGGTTTATTGATTTTACTCCTATGAATTAGGTCAATTGGAATCACAACAGGGGTTATGTTTAGCAAGAACCTCTTTTGTCAGGCTCAGTGAATTTATTGACAAGCAGGTTTTTTCCCATTGTAATTAAAATCTTTTATCCAGAAGACTATTTAAAATATATACACACAATCACAACAGGACAAAGAGAATCTGCTCATAAAAACAAACAGCGAATGTATTATAATTAAAGCCTTCAATCTCAATGGAGTGATGAACTGTATTTTAGGAAGCAACACTAGTATGCCATGAATGAAACCTTAAAACACACATGAAGTTGAATCATGACCTTATTCACTCGATGAGAAGGGCCACTAGGACCCAACTTCTTTGGGTGAGATATCAAAGTTTATCAATTAATTCATTGCTTTTTACAACCCCAGTTTAGATGTTTAAAAATATAATGTCAAGTGATTTTTTTGCTAGATGTTAAATGCAGTGTACTAAAAAATTCAAAAGTCATATTTTGCAGATTTTCCTCTTGGAGGAATGTAAGACTTTAAATCAAGTGTGAGAACTAAGTTTTGATAATACTTTGAATCACAAATCCTGCCTTCTCACAGTTAATTAAAAACTAATTAAGTGTTAAGCTGTATCAAACATTCACTTTAGCTGCTACACAGACTATAACATTTGTTCAGGAATTCCTATTATATCCTATCCAAATGCAAAATCTCAGTAATAAAAAAGAACTAGGAGATGCCTTTTTCTATTTCTTAGCTGGTTAAAGAAGGAAATGCATGCATACCTATCATTAAAACTAACAGATTACAACAATTAACTTACCCTGTTTAGCAATGTGTGTTGAAACCAAGTACTGTAAATATCCTTCAGAATTGTCTTACATAAATAAAATTCTTTTCTGCAAGACTACTCAAACCAATTTACTAGAACATTAAGAAAATGAAAAATGCCTGAGAAGCGACAGCTGAAGAACTGTTGCCATATTTAGAATAGTTAGCTAATTTGAAGTCAGAAGAAAAAGATATATGCCCATTTTTTTGACTTCCAAGTGAAACAGCCTGGCATTTGTGTTAAAAAAGCTATTCCTTTCCAGTAAAGAAATTAAGACATATGTACCCGAATTATTTTACTGAACTGACAGCAGAAACGTTTCAAATAGATACCTTTATTAGAGAATAAAGACAAGTATGAAGCTGAGTTTTATCTGAAATATCTAAAGGTATTAGAAAGGAAAGAAATGAATATCGACTCACCAAAGACACTGATGATCTAACAGTAAGGCTTGTCTCATCTCAAGTTTCCAGTTCCAAGAGAAATCATATGTGCACTGATAGAAAGATGACAAAAGGGCATGCTGTGCTCTCCTCTACTTCTCTTGAATGACAGCTCTACTAACAGGGAATCAAGACACACACTGCAAAATCTGAGAGTGGGTATTTGATATGAGCATGCTCAGTATCTAATTTAAAACAGTCTGATGCCTTATCTCGGCATGAGATGGCCTACTTCCAAACAATTTCAGAACTTTAAGTCAAATCTAAAATCATTAATTGGAATACGCAAAACACAGCCACTAAGCAGTATTGATTTTTTTTTATACAGTCTGCACTGATTCACAGATAATTATTTGCACTGCTTCTCTGCAAGGCGTCCTAAGGCTTAAAGACTATCATCATGTGCTTCAGTGTAATTACATGATGCCACTGTAATAGACTGGAAAGCTTTTCAGGATAGCAGATGATTTGAACACTAAGCTGCACAATTCATAAATCAGACAAAGACAATAAATCTGTTAAATTTTATCCAAATCATTGTAAGAATTATCCTACCCAGTGATTTCTGAATAGCCTGTTTTTTTGATAGGCTGGGAGGGGCAATAAGGAAGGCCAGAGAACTGTCTAACAAGAGATTTATGTTCCAAAGCAGTTTACCTGCACTTAAAGTCTCTTTATACATAAAGAAATCATTTAGCTTCTTAATTAAACAATTTATTTTGATATCAAAGGCCAGGTTATTCACATGCAAAAATCCTATGTCAAACAGACATTCAAACGATTTCCCTTTAGAGATTACCATCTTTTAATTCCCCTATACACAGACACAAACAGTATAGAAGTCTTTCATGTTTTGGTTTTCTCTGTCTCATGGGCCTCTTTCCATATGTATTGTATATTCATTTTTTCAAACTAATACACTACATTTTTCCCCTCTTGTGGGAAGACAAAAGCTACGCTCCAGGCACTTTTGGTTTATTTAAATCTTTTCCTGGTTATCATTCAAGCTGAAACCAAAGCCAGGCAGGCAACTTTATAAATGCTGTTTTTCAAAAGATGCTATATAAAAACCAACACAGCCCACCTCCTGATCTACCACAGTTGGGCATAGAAATACTTAACTGAATTTTGAATAAATGCTACTATTTGGAAGGCATGCATCAAATCCTCTACTTTTAGGACAGTGGATAAAGGTTAAGACAACATTTGGTAGAGAAGAAAGACATTCTTAAGTTTCACTAATGTCTATAACTTAAAAACCAGAGTTTTCATATCAAAAATACTTGTATTCACTATGAGAACCTGCATCTTCAGCCATTGTGATCACACGCTGCACTGTTAAGCTTTGAAAACTGCTATAGAACAGACCCAAAATATTTATTAAGGTAATTATTTTAACATTTGTCTTTCCCTTTGCCTTTGAACTCACATAAAATGACAGAAAGTCCTTTTACTTGGGAAATTCCTTCCACACATAAATCCAGAAGTCAAGATGTGCAATGCAGCTATGGCACGGTTAAACCTGATTCGCATCTGAAACAAACTGAAACATCCCATTCCATATGCCAGAGATAATACTACACCACTATAGAAAGTTTGTTTATAATCATGTAATATTAACTTGCATTCATTTGACTTAATCACATAATACCTTGGTAGTTAGTTTTCTTCCACCAATACACACAAAAAACCAATCTCTACTACAAGATCTGTCCTGGTTGCAAAATTCAAATGAATTCTACGATCTACAAGCAACGAATAGTCTGCTTTTTGGTAAGAATTTTAGTATTTCCTTGCCAGCTAATGAACTCTTTTGAAGAAAAAGAAAAATTAGTATTAAATAATATTTCACACTATTATCTGAGCTTATCTTGTCTCATCATGTAACTTTTCATCACTTGCTGTTACTGCTCTTTGAACTTCTGCAGAGATTCAGACTGGTGAAATACAACATGTTTTTAAAATGCAAGATGCCAATAACGTAAAAGTTGCCTCCTGGTTGAGAAATGTTTTCATCAAGGCAGATTTGACCTAGCTTCATTTGAAAGACAAAACAAAACAAAAGAAAAACCATTGAAGTAAGATTCATTGTACAAATCTGTATCTACCTAATCAGTAGTTTTCAGTTTTCACATACAGATTATGAAAGGGGGGAAAAAAGTTGCTAATAAAATTCATTAAAATTGAAGTAAACACTGTTGTAGTTCCAGCTTATTCACCTTTTCTTCCTAAAATTCCATCAAGCTGAATGCAAATTATGACAATCTTTAGAGCTAGACAAAAATCTACATGTTCAAAAAGTCAGCTCTTAAATTAAATTACTGTGGATGTATTCTCCCCAAAAGACAAATTTTCATTTTCTTTGACATCAGTCCATCTTCTCTTAAGAATTTAAAGGAAGTTTCAGGTCTGTTTTTATTACTTCTTTAAATTAGTCTGTATTTTATTCTCTTAACGATATATGAATTTTAGCTACAATAATAAAATGCAACGGGGCTATGAAGAGCACATAAATCCAAAATACTTTCAATTCAAAACTAATGAAAAATGCTAGTTGTAAAGTCTCCCACAAAACTTGAAAAAGAGTCTTTACAATGACATATATTTGACTTTCAAAAAAGTTTTCTAGAGATTAAGTATAATTTTGTCAATTTGTAATCTAATAAACATTTCTTGAAAAAAAAAAATCATACAGAAGTAGGGAAACATACTCCATACATAGGACTTCCATAAAATAATTGTCTTTCTGAATCTGAAAAAGCTGGTATATAGATTAAAATAAAACTTCTGACCTGGAAGCTGAAACAGTTGAACAGTTGAAACCTGGAAGTTTCTGCACTGATAAAAAATTTTTAATGATTAAGGTGGTGTTTGGTCTTTTTTTTTCTTTTAATACAAAGAAATTTTAATAAAGAAATCAGATGGTGACTATTTAAGATATTTTTCCTCCTTTCTAACAGCTTCTTAACAACAGTTCACACACAAACACCTTTGATGACCTGTTCTGACAGCAGAACAACTAATTTTAATTAGTTTTGCATTATGATTAGGTTCACTTCAAGTCTCAATATCAAACGCACCACTATTTCAGAATGAAGTATGATTCACTTTTAGGCTTATAACTAGGCTTTGATTTATGCAACTTATGTTCTTAACGAAAATAATAAATTCTTCAGTATATTACAGCTGAATTTCACCAGACTTTCTGTCATCCTTAAAGAATTCTACAATCACATCCCTCTTACATGATCTCTCTCAGTTCTCTTCTTGGCTTTGGCATGATCACATAGGCATCTTTTCTGGATTTGGTATACTATAAATAATACCTCAAAATGCCTCTCAAATACTATACCACAGACACCTAAAATTTCTTTCTTTTCTATACACAATTTAAAGCTATGCTCTCCAGAAATGTGTAGCAATTTAAAACGTTTGCCATTATCAGCTGATCTATTCAAGTGCAAAAATATTTTCTGAAATGAAACACGAAAAAGTTTATATCTGGGTCTAGACAACCACAGAAAAAACCCCAACATATGCAAAGTTCACAAGATGAGTAATCTCAATCTTATTTACATAATATCATTTACATCCTTGCTTGTAGTCATAGTTTTGCCTTTGTTAAATCGTAGGCATACTAGAAATATGTCTGCCTACACTAATAATTATATTTCTCAATTTTTTTCCTTTTTGTGACTATTCTTGTGTCTCACTTCAAAGTATTATCTGTTTACAGTTTTCCTTTCCATCCCATGTGTTGTTTTTGCCTCATCTTTCTTCTTTTATTTTTTCCAGTTGTTAACCCATCTTCCAGTGCCTTCAATGCTGAAAGAAACTTAAATAGATGTTGAATACTGCTCATAAATAGTAACTTTGAACAATCAAGAACAAAAAATAGTTGCGAAAAAGAAGCACGTAAGTCTTCTAAACTTTTATTAATGCACATATCGTCTGACTAAAGGCATCAGGAACCGATTACCAAAATCATGACTAGGATATAAAAACACTATAGAAAGACACTGTTTATTATCTGCACTGTTTCACTTCTGTCACTATGTTTTCACAGTTGATCTGAGTAGTTCACTTCAGACATTCAGGGGAGGAACACGTCTCTTACTCCACTCAAATTCAGCACTCTTAATGCGCGTGCAGCAAACCTAAAAAGAACAGATAGTCTTCAACTGTGCAAGCCCTGGAAGATAATCTACCAAAAGGGCACTGCCATTACTGACTTAAAGAAGCTTCTCCAAAAACATGTCCATCTTATCCCATATCTCCCTTTGAAGGCATCATGACAGAGGACTTCATGATTACATGACATAGCATGAAAGAGCAAATGTAGCATCAAAGGATCCACAAAATGCATTTACTACATCAGCTGAGAAGAGACATGTGTTCTGCTCCTTATTAAGTTATTGCAAGCCCTCGGTGAACGCATTTTTTTAGTTTTTCACTCTTCATACGCCCACAATTAAGAGTGAATAGTCAACTGAGTTTATACATTACTGTTCATATTGTTATTCCCTTCCTAAATATACTAAATACTAAATGTAACAGATACAATACTTTATGCTCTTGCTGTTGAATAAGTAAAATGGAAAAATAAGGTTTAAATCTGCTCTTCACATCTTTTAAAAGTAGACTGCATGTTGATCTTCAATATATGACCATAGGCAATTCATCTGGAAAATACTATCAGACAATGTGCCAGAACATATAAAACTGTCACTGTTGCCTGAATTGTTGGTATTGTTTTAAAAGTTCATATATATATTTATATTACAGAGTGTCCAAGACTAAGTCCAGGTCTGAAACAGCCACCTTTCATAAATACAACACACTACCTACCCTCAGAGTAGAATTCTCCCACACCCATTATCCTCTTAACAAATTTCCTTTTCCTTTAAAAATAGTCATTAACTTCAGATACACATTCAAGACAGGAACAGAGGCTCACAAAGTTCTGTATTTGGTACGACAAATTCTTGACTGTTTCTAAAATTCAATCCATTAGGGCCTTTCCTTTTTATGTCTAGTCCTAGAATTTCCATTAAAAGAATCTTATTCTTAAAACCGAAAATCTCAGGAATGCAACCTGAATATTTATCCTTCATGTCCAAAGCAAATGACTTTTCTGCAAATTTCTTATACTGCAGAATCGAATCACAGAATCACAGAATCACAGAATCACAGAATCACAGAATCACAGAATCACAGAATCACAGAATCACAGAATCACAGAATCACAGAATCAAAAGGGCTGGAAGAGACCTCGAAAGATCATTTAGTCCAACCCCCCCCGCCAGAGCAGGACCACCTAAGAGCAGGTAACACAGGAACTTGTCCAGGTGGGTTTTGAATGTCTACAGAGGAGATTCAACAACCTATCTAGGCAGCCTGTTCCAGTGCTCTGTCACCCTCACAGTGAAGAAATTCTTCCTTGTTTTCTTTGGAACCTCTAGTGTTCCAGCTTATACCTGTTGCTCCTTGTCCTATCATTGGACATCATTGAGAAGAGCTTGAATCCATCCTCCTGACACCCACCCTTTACGTATTTGTAAACATGAATGAAGTCATCCCTCAGTCTCCTCTTTTCCAAGCTGAAGAGCCCCAGCTTCCTCAGCCTTTCATCATAAGGGAGATGCTTCACTCCCTTAATCTTTGTGGCCCTGCGCTGAGCTCTCTCCAGCAGCTCCCTGTCCTTGAACTGAGGGGCCCAGAACTGGACACAATATTGCAGATGTGGTCTCATGAGGGCAGAGAAGGGGGAGAAGAATCTCTCTTGAGATACTAATTACCCCCTTTCTAATACATCCCAGGATGCCATTGGTCTTCTTGGCCAAGAGGGCACACTGCTGGCTCATGGTTATTCTGCTGTCCACCAAGACCCCCAGGTCCTTTTCTCCTGCACTACTCTCTAACATTTTATTCCCCAATCTGTAGTGGTACATGGGGTTATTATTTCCCAGAATTGCCCTTGTTGAATTTCATTAGATTTCTCTCCGTCCAACCCTCCAGCCTGCCCATGTCTCGTTGAATGGCAGCACAGCCTTCTGGTGTGTCAGCTACTCCCCCCAGTTTAGTATTGTCAGCAAATCTGCTGAAAGTGCCCTCTGTTCCCTCATCAAGATCATTAACGAACAGATTGAACAGTACTGGTCCCAGCACTGACCTCAGAGGGACTCCACTAGATACAGGCCTCCAACTAGACCCTGCTCCATTGATCACAACTCTCTGCCTTCTTCCTTTCAACCAGTTCACAATCCACCTCACTACCTGATCATCCAGCCCACACTTCCTCAGTTTTGCTGCAAGGATGCTGTGGGAGACGGTGTCAAATATTTTACTGAAATCAAGATAAATCACATCCACTGCACTACCATCATCTATCCACCTGGTTACATCTTCATAAAAGTCTATCAGGATGGTCAAACATGACTTCCCCTTGGTAAAGCCCTGTTGACTGCTCCTAATGACCCTCTTATCCTTTTTTTAGGGCAACATCCTTACAGACCTGGTTGGCTGAGAATACATCCTTCAAGTCTATCTAGCATCCACAGAAGCAGCACAAAATAGTTTTCAGTTTTGCATGCAACACAGAATACAAGTGAAACAACTCATCAAGTTTCTGTGTAAGAAACATAGAAGTACAACAGCCCCAAAACTCTCTTGATATGCAAAAATTAAGTTAATGAAAAATCTGCAGTGAAAAGAGAAGGAGAAACTCTTCTGCATTACAGAAAATGTAGTATATTGCATGGAAAATGTATCATATTTCAAAATTACTTAAAATATAGATCAGCATCACTAAATAGCAACAGAAGTTTACTTAAAGGAAGAAAAATTCTGAAAGTGTTCAAATAGGAAAAAGAACACTAGGTTCAATGAAAACTCACAAACAGGCAAGTAAAAAAATAAATGCATTGCAGGCTATGAGAAACCACTTGCAAATGTGTCTAGGGTGAAATGGGGAAAGACAGACCCTGTATCTCAAGCATGTTCACCTAACTGACTCAAGGAAGATCATCCAATGAATTGAAGTATTGGTTGAAAAGGGTGACACAGCCAGATGGTGCTATGTAACCACTGGGCTCATCTATTGTCTGAGGTATCCAAATTGTCTCACTTCCACAGAACTGGGAAAGTCCTTCACTATGTCAAGCTTTAAAGAGCTTCTAGGGTCAGCTAGAGGACTACACATGAGCTAAGTCCTACAATTTGTACAGGGCAAAGCATTAAGAAGTACCCTAAATAACTGAATGAACAGGTATGAAATCTCTTGCAGTTAAGAAGAGTCACCATAGCTTTTCAAAAGGAAAGCCATACCTCAGAGATCTACCAGACTTAGTAGTAGTCAATAAACAAATTAGGAACAAGACCATATACAAAACACAAGCAAACAAAAAATACAACACAGAAAAGCTCACAGAGAACCCATTTTTTCCTAAAACCATCCAATAAGGCCACTCAAAGCTACTCAAAGAAACTAAGCTGCCAGAGGGTAAGAGAGAAGGTTGTCACATAGATGGTAATTGGTTCAAAAGAATGAAAGGACACAAATTAGTAAGATTTGCAAGGGCTTAAACACATATATACTCTCACCCTCATTTCAAGAAGGGGAATGAATTCAGAAGTAAATACCAGAGTATCTCATACTGTGGATGCTACTCAGCGTAACAAGGGCCCAACTGAAGAATTACAGAGAAATTATGTAAAATTAGGAACACAAGCAGTAAAATAGCAAGGGATAGTTAGTAGTGGTGGTAACATTAAACTGCAAATGAAAAATAAACCTATATTTTACATTTTCAGTAATATCCTCTGAACTGACCATTTCAACTACAGAACAAAACCTTAGTATTGTAAGAAAAACCTTTTCATAGACTGGTCATCTCAGAGAATTTACAGAAAGTTTTGTGTGTATATTAATCCTTACACACACAAAACCCAAAAAACCCACACAAGCTCAAAAAAACATGGCAACAAGGATGACTAAAGGGTGTAGAACACTTTCCACAAGAAAAGAACAAAAATAGATTGACAGATCTCAGACTGTGGATGTGATAAAGATCCTATTATTATATTTTATGTTAAACAATGCACCACTGAACCTACATGAAAAGCGGGACACACAAAAAGAAGCTAACTAGGTGGTAGCAATTCAAAATGAAAAAGGTGATAGTGTTTCATACATGCAATTGCAGCACAGAGCTCTGTTTGGCCTTCCAAAAAAACCATGGAGAGTTTTTAAGGTTTCATGGATAAATACAGAAACCCATCAGTTAAATAGATACAGCCTCTGCCTCTGGAAATCACTGAATCACAGATTGCTATTGGTCAGGAATTCTCATGGAGATTCTCAAAAAACAACCCAAAAATCCTTATCTCTGGTTATCTCAGTTTCTGGTAAATGCTGTGAAAACTGCTAATACACTGATAGAAACTCTGATGACAGGACTTATCAAACTACCACATATAACTTGTCCTATATTTGGTTGCTTTTTTAAAGCCCAGTAGGAATGGCAGTATAGTAGCAATTTACTAAAAATCTAAGCTATGTTTTCAAACTTACAAATTTCCTTAAACTTTTTTGTTTGTGGGGTTTTTTTTTTTGTGGCTCCAGCATCCTTTTCAACAAGATAGATAATGATGCACCAGCTTGGGGCTTGGAGTTGACTTTACTTCAAATTACACTAGCTTGTCAAACGTGAATATCTCCTCCAGCAGGCCAGAGCTTACAGATTGTTCCATATTTCCCTGAAAATTGATGTAGCATGGATTGTGGAAGGGAGAAGAGAATAATTCTCAAGCCACAGACACTGAAAAGCTTATTAAACCAGTGAACAGGATAATTAAACTCTAAATGATCCACAGCTAATTCGTAGTTGAACTTTACTACACAACACAGGTATAATTTTCAATCAGATCAATATTGATACTTAGGAGATTCCCACAGATAGATGCCTAAAACAAGGATAATATACTTGGAAAACAAATTCACAAGCTAGTTAATAATTTTATTCTTAATTGAATCACCAGATCCAGCACAATGTCAGACTAGCCACTAATATCACAGGCTTTTCTTCTGTACAAGCTGCCACCAGTTCAGCAGAGCTATCCTCACTAAGACACCCTACTATCAGATACCAACCACTCAAACCTGCTGAAAGCAAATCTAATCATAGTGACAGTTAAAATAAAAACATCACGGACAGAAATCATCATATTATGGCTTTCCCTTTGTTCAAGTCAATTTAACTGATCTAATAAGTTTTATATGCCTCAATATGAAAAAGTCTACATACATCAATAAAAACTAGAGGGAATAGCCCCTTAAATGCTTTCTTAATTGACTGTTTTCAGGCCAACAGCCCTGGGATAAAGTTTTATTATTATTCCAATGTTTCACATTCTTCAAAAAGCATATAATAATTCATACTCAGCATATCATTCAAATACGATTCTCAGGAAATAAGCTAAAAAACAAAACCACAAGAAAATCAATAATTAAACTGACTTTATATGACTAACAAAAATCTCTTCCATTTTGAATTAAGCTCACAAACACTAAGAATATTTTGCAGCTTTTAATATTTTTTAAAGGCCTATCCTTAAAGTTAAGGTGTACTCACACGCACAAGAAACTTCAGTGGTAAAGTGCGTGCTATATTACATGCTGAAACCAAATTCCAAAACCCCAATCACAGTATGGTTGGGGTTGGAAGGATCCTCTAGAGGTCATCTAGTCCAACCCCCTGCTAAAGCAGGTTCACCTGGATCGGGTCACATAGGAATGTGTCCAGATGAGTTTTGAAACCCTCCAGAGAAGGAGATTCCACAACCTCCCTGGGCAGCCCGTGCCAGGGCTCCCTCACCCTCACAGTAAAGAAGCTTTTCCTTGTGTTCAAGTGGAACTTCCTGTGTTCCAGTTTGTGTCCATTACTAGTCCAAAAAGGAAAATGAAAAATCAATGAGTAAGACAGTCAATGAAAACCTGAGGAAATTAATTCACAGCTTCACTTACACTTCTCTGTCTAGAAGCTTTTGGCAGGCTTTATTTTAAGACTAAGGCATTACTTACAAATGCATATACACACACAGACTCCCCTTCCCCATACACAATCACAAAGCAGTATTGAACTTAAAATGGAAAAGGATTGTTTTGGCATCCTACTTGAAAAACAGAAAAATGAAAGAAAGGTTAAATGCTTCATTCTCCACTGATTATGTGAGAACATTATTACTTTAATCCACTGCTGAGGAGATGAGAAGAACAAGTAGAAATTTGCTTGTGCAAAGATTGATGCTGATTTTGCATCTTTGAAGCCACTTATGACTCAAGATTTCAAAGCAAACTATTAAAACAACTGCATTACTTTAAATAATTAAAAAAAAGATGATAAATTGTTGATTTTCAACTCAAAATGATGAAAGAGGAAAATATTAAAAAAAGGAAACAATTGATTACTTGTAGTAATTCAATGTCTGAAAGCGTTAAGTCCAGGTACATTATCAAGTGTGCAAACAGCATAAATGGACAAAATCTGAAACAAGTGTTTATTTCAAGTTGTCTACAAGGTTCTCTTCCCAATAGCAGCTCTGTCTACTACAAAGTTTTATACACAACGTATGGTTTTACAGGAAGTGACTTCCTAGTACACAAAATTCACAACGTTCATTTGACATGCAGAACTTAACCACGAACAGAGCAAACCCTATTGAGTCTTCCTTACATCATATCCAGCTGCAAAAAGTCTCAGGAAACCACCTGCAGACAAATAGAAGTTTAACATTTTTATCTCATGAACTCCTCCACCTGAAAAAAAAAATCTCTGTGGTCTGAAGTGTTTTAAAACCAATTTACATTGAGTACAGATTTTCATGCAATATTCTATCCTGTACTTCAAACATATTATGTTTGTAAAGCCTTGAAAATTATCTAATTTGCTCTGCATATAAGCATGTAGTATTGTAACAATAATTATGAAACCACAGTAATTATGGATTAACATTCTTTATTAGTAAATCCTTAGCTACTAAGACCATAATGCTCAGATGTTACACTATTACAAAAATGCATTACTCCACTCTCAATTGCAGAGCAATGCAGGCACACTCCAATAGCTGGGTAGCATCCTGTCACTAGTGAAAAATAAGACTTTGCCGTATTTCTTTAGGAAAGGGCGTATTAACGGGTGTTTGCTGCTGGTAACATGTTGTACCTGCCAGGACTAATGAGATAGCAAGGTGAAATAAGCACTAAATATTAACTGGGGGTTACAAATCCAGTATTAATGGCCTTTTACCTACAGAAGAGCAGCTCCTGAGGTTTGTACATGCACCTCCTGTCTCACTAGAAGTCACACTGCAGCCCTCCAAGAAGTTCGGGGATACCCATGATTGCAGCATAGCAGTGCCTGAAGAAGACTCAGTATCATGTTTCCCCTATTTTGAATAATTTATTAACGGTTAAAACAAACAAAAACCCTTCAATTCACATGCAACCCCCCCCAACCAAACACTCCCTGCTCAAACAACTCCCTGAAATTCAGCCACTGCAAGTTTCTTAGACAAACAAAAAATACTTTTCAAAAAGTTAATGTGCTAACACACTAAAATCCCGATCTTTGTTTGCAATCCCATCCCACCTCCCCTCTCTCAGACACAAGATTTGTTCAGACTTGTGTTTGGTTTTTAGTATCTAAATTAGCATAGATAAGACATTCCCTGGGTTTGTAGCAGACTGAAACATAAAGATACTACAAGAACAGTATTTCAAAAGGTAATTCTGCCATGAGGGTTTTTATTTAAAGTAATTGTCCTTACATAAACGTATTTAAGACAAACACATACTACCAATTCTTGAAAGTAAGTCTGTGTCACAGTAAATATTACTCACTGTATTACTATTTGTTTTATTACTAAGGGCTTGCTGTCAAAAAAACTGGGAGCTGCAGGGTTTGTGATAATTTTGTTGTTTGTTTTAGTTTGAATTATTGTTCCTTTGGTTGCTTTTTTTAATAGTTGCTATAAGGCTAATATTTGGAGAAATCCTTCACCCATCTGCCACCAGATTTTAGAATTGATCTTTCATTTAGATTTTATAATGGGAGGTAAAAATTAATCTCCTTCAGCAATAATCTAGTACTCCACTGCAAATTGATATAAATAAGAATCATCCAGAGAGCAGATCCAGAAAAAAGAAATGCTATCAAAAACTTGTTAGAAATATAAATATCCGAATTACATGCATCCAGGTATTTTAGTGTCATTATTGTACTGTCATTCAAAATTACTATCAACACTATACATTTCAAACATTATGCACTAAAAACCACCAAGCCAAACTTGTTTTTCTTAGATACAAGGGCATTTTGATTATTTAATGTTACTTTGTGACAAACTACTTTTTTCCTTCTTTTTAATCTCTTTTGACAACCTGTTCATCACTTGTGTGCTTGCAAACTGACTTGTGTATGTTGATTGACAGGTATTTGAATTTCCTGTTGAGTTGGAAGACAGAAGTTACCTTTGATGATTATAAAATTTATTTCTTCTGGATATGAATTTTAAACCCTATACATTTAAAGACAAACTATAGCATTTTTGCTCTTTTAAGCCTTATTAAGAGACACTCAAAAGTAAAGCTTAAGCATTTATGTTTGCTGTAATGTGCACTTACTTACTAAAATTGAAGGCTTTGGAGTAAGTAACACAAAACGCAGCAAGTATTTTACCCAAGTTTCAAAGCTTAGAAATGACTTTAGAAAGCTGATCTGATTACTATACTGGTGTCTCCAGGCAACTTTCTGCTTTCAAACCATGTACAGATCATTTGTTCTTCTTCATATATGAATGCAGGTTAGTGTGGCAACAGGTACCAATAACATTCTAAAAATTGCCTTCCAGTTCCTCCTCACTCTTGAAAACATCAAGAAATTGTACTCGGGTGTCAGCTTCCTTCTCCAGAATCCTTACCAGCACACTAGAACAATCCATATTTATGTGATTCATATAAGCATAACCTAAAGAGTTGGAAGAACTGTTTACAAGTTCATTCATAATGGTAAGTATGATGCAATAACTAATTGTAGGAAGTACATCTGAGAATAATTAAGCATAAGCCAGTCCTTTTCTTTGGCACTACTGTACTTGGCATTAGTTTTTCAACCTCAAGTCATTTCACCTGGAAAATCTTATTCTCGTGCCAGGGAGTCAAATATATCCTCCATTAAAATTTTAATGTGGAACATACATAACTTATTCACAGCAGTATCTGAAAGAAGGAACTTGGTCTGCAGTGTAGATTAAAATATAACTGCAACGTTTGGGTTTTTTTTAAATGACAAAAAACAACCATACCCCCAAACCAAAAACTAAATCCCATCCAAACAGTTAGATTGTCCTGAAAAAACAAACCTCATAATATAAGAATGTCTGTATTTAAGATGAGTCTCATATGATCTTCCTGGTTTGAACAGCAAGGGCAGGAAGGTTGACAGATAGGTCTTTTCCTAATTACATGTATCTTAAGTAGTAGAATGGACACAAACCCCACTCTCACATTTGCCCATCACTTCACCTAAAGTTTCAAAAGATCCCGAGAAAGGACTTGTCTTTTCCTGCAAGAATTTGTACACAAAGAACACAATCTACCTTCAGGGTGTGGAAAACAGAGTAAGTTTCTAGAGAAAAATTACTTCTTTCTTTCCTCTGAGCTATCTACTTCAAGACAGAAGGGAGGAAGAAGGAAAGAGATGGCAAGAATGGATTAAACAGTCACAAATTTCTGTTCCTGGCAATAACAGAAGCATTTTATATGGATAACATCTTTTATCATTACAAAAGGCACTGTGTTTCCTCTTCAGAACCAATGATTTGATTTATTCACACTGAGATACTCTTAAACCACCAGTGACCCTAGCCTTCAAGAAACACAAGAATTTGGTCAGGTCCAGTAGACTTAGAGTCTGAAGAAAGCGCAATGTGTCAGAGATGTTCATTAGGAAAGTGACATATGACTCAACATTTGCAGCACAGGTATTATAAAGTTTTTCCAAAACGGCTAATGCTTTTACCATTCAGTGAAATACAAATTCTTCATCAGATTTTCCATACACGTTCTGATGATTTTGAAGTGTCTTTAATATGACTGTTGAAAAATATCCAAGTGTTGTTGTTAATGGGAAAAACATAATGAACTTATTTTTACTGTATTATCATTATGTTCCTTGAATTGATTTGGAGACAAAAGTCAGCACTTCCATTATGTAATGAACTATTTTCATTCCCTCCTCAAACATTCAATCATTTGCAGAACATAAAAAGCATCAGTCAAAAATATTTTACCACCTTCTCCCCCACATATACTAACAGGTTTAAACCCTGGCTACCCAATGAAGCCAAGCATGCTTGTTTTTTTCAGGAAGGATGGCAACACTGAATATTGCAATTCTTTCCACCTTTGACATACTTACTTTTCCCATGCCATCCTCCTTTGTGTCCCATTACATTTACTCCCCATCCTACTCTCACAGCACTTTTTTCTCCTCATAGCACACTTCTAAGTTTATGCCAAAGTAAAATTAATTAGACTGGATATTGACTGTATTATTCAACAGATTTGCAAAGAAGAAGAAATAAAGAGCTTGAAGACTGAATACCCACTTTAAACAGTTTGTGAAATCTCTGCTATTAAATCAATGCAATACTAAGAACAGATTTCTTTCTAGAACAATCTTAGTCTTTCTGATAAAATTCAAAGCCATGCCTGAGTTTAATTAATCTTAAACAAATATTATTTATACTGTATTTACAGTATATGTATACTGCAGTCAGTATTTATACTTGTGCAACAGACTAGCATCACCTCTTACTCAGACTTGAGCTACTCAATCTCCTCCAAGAGCTATCATATAAACCAGGAGATGAAAAAGGAAAAAATCACTCCTCAGCTGAGATGCTCAGAGCAAGCAACACTAATGCTTCTGAAAAGAGAAAAGCATATCACCATAACTGATATTGCACCCTTGGCTGTGCTCACTCCAAGTCTGAGAGAAAAATGACAAAAATCCCTCCTGGCTTCCTCCTTTGCTTTAACATGTTAAGAACAGGTATTAACTGAAGCTTGCCATCCAGCTCCTCCAGAGAAGTGCTGGGATGGGCAGAAGAACATATAGTAAACACTGCCATCTATCAGAAAGTCAAGAATTTTCCATTTCAGCTAGCACTAAGCAGGTGAGGAGGTGGGTGGGAGCTGGAGGAACTGCTGGGTAAACACAGTAGTCAACTCTTACCCAGTTGTAATGTTTAAAACATAAAAGCCCGTAAATGAAGCTCACAAGAAAAAAGACCTTTCAGAAAGTGGAACTCGCATCCAATTAAGAAATGCAAAAATGTGAAACTGTGATTTGGCAGGCCAAGAAAAATAACCTCTGGCACGTGGCACAAAAATAGAATAGAGACTTTCTCCAAACACAGAAATCTTCCAGAACCTGAAGAAGTTATTTGATCTGACGATGCAAAAGGAGCCCTCATGACAGACAAAAACGACAGTAAGAGAGCTAGCCACTTTTTTTCTCCTTGGAGAAAATAAAATTCCCTTTAAAAGTACCCAACTGTTTCTTTATAGGCAAGAGAGTTTTATAAATTGTCTCAAAGTAATGTCAGTACAAGAGATTTTACAGAGCTTATAAAGTAAAGTACAAAAAACTAACCAGGTCAAATTAGTATTTATTTAATAACACTAAGAAACTAACAACAACAACAACAAAAAAGTAGCATGATATAATGGTGTATCTCTCATATAAACTTACTTTTGTATTGGAAAAAAAACCCCACATGCATATGCAGAATAAAGTACTAACAAATACCATGACACTTTGGTGCAGTTTTTAGCTGCACTCACACTCTTCATAGTTGTGCAATTTCTATTATATTTTATCCTAAAAGTCCTAAAATTCACCCACAGAGATCTCTTCAGTCTGCCTAGTACAACCACTCTAAAATTATACTCTAGATGATCACTAATTAAAAAAAATAACCTCCACTTACTAGACAATTAAGATTGTGCTGTAAAATAACACCACTTGGACAAAATGTCCCTAAGGCAGAATTAATGTTTTTCCCACCACAGAAAAATGAGCATCACTGTAATAACAAAACAGAACATTTAAGATTACAATAAAATTCTACCCCGAATATGCATTTTGGGAATTGTGATATGTTTGTGTGGAGGTACTTGTGCTTGGTAAGAGGGGGAGGGGGCTGCAGTGCTATCCCTGTAAACAATTCCACTTGCTCTGGTCCTGAGTTTAGACCAGGCTCATCTGGCACCTCTGCCATCACTATTTAAGAAGTATAGGAAGTGTAGAAATTTGCAGTGCTTAGGAAGAGGTGGAAGGGGGAGACAAGATGGAGGTGACCACGTGGACCCCACAATCAAAGAATCACAGAATGGTAGGGGTCGGAAGGGACCTTTAGAGATCATCTAGTCCAACGCCCCTGCAGAAGCAGGTTCACCTGCTAGGTTGCACAGCAACGTGTCCAGGTGGGTCCTGACAGTCATAGTTTAGATATTTGTAAATATTAAGATCTCCCCTCAGTCTCCTCTTCTCTAAACTAAACAGCCCTGGTTCCTGTGGCCTTTCCTTTTATGAAAAATGTTCCAGACCCCTAATCATCTTGGTGGCCCTGCGCTGGACTCTCTCCAGAAATTCTGTCCCTCTTGAGCTGAGGAGCCCAGAACTGGACACAGGACTCCAGATGAGGCCTCACCAGGGCAGAGTAGAGGGGGAGCAGAACCTCCCTTGACCTGCTTGGCCACACTCTTCTTGATGCATCCCAGGATGCCATTGGCCTTCATGGCCACAAGGGCACATTGCTGGCTCATGCTTAGTTTATTGTCAGTCAGGACTCCCAGGTCTCTCTCTGCAGAGCTGCTCTCCAGCAGTTCGACCCCCAGCCTGTACTGGTGCATGGGGTTGTTCTTTCCAAGGTGCAGGACACTGCACTTGTCCTTGTTGAACTTCATGAGGTTCCACTCTGCCCAACTCTTAAGCCAGTCGAGATACCACTGAATGGCAGCACAGCCTTCTGGGAATCAGCCAGTCCTCCCAGTCTGGTGTCATCAGAGGATGAAGGGATGAGCAGCAGTGCTGGACCAGAGAATCCTTGCAGCCTGTGGTGAAAGAACAGCTGTGCCCCTGCAATCCATGGAAAGCAATGACAGGACTGATAGTCATGAGCACCTCCAAGAGGACTCTGTGCCAGTTTTGGAGAACCTGACCCAGAGGAGGTGGAGAGGAGCTGCAGCCCTCAGATGAATGCATGTTTCAGTGGCCTGTGCAGGGCTTCCCGGTGCATGAGGGCTGGGAGGACCATCAGGGAGTCCACCTGCCCTGCGGCAAGACACGCAGCAGGAGTCATTGGGAAAGGACTGACTGAAACCCCCATATCCTGTACTCTTGCACTGCTCACAGGGGAGCGGACGTAACAGCACTGGGATCAGGTGCCTGAGTCCAGGAAGAAGGATGGGTTGGGGGTAAAGGGATCTTAAAGGGGCTGGTTGTACTTTTCATCATTCACCCTATTCTGCATTGCTTTTGGTTGGGTATTTATGTTTGTTATGGTTTTGGTTGGTGGCAGTTTTCTTCCCCAAGTTGAGTAGTCTTGTCTATTTTGCCTGGGACCATAAGTGGTGAGTGAGGCCTCCTTGTCCTTGGGGGGTTTCAAAGGCCCTTGGTACTTATGGTTGATCGTGGTCCTTTGCCCCTAGATGAGCCTAAACCAGGATAGGAATGTACTAGCCTTGTTAGGACATATATTAGTATATAACTCTTTATGAAAGTAAACTGATGTTTGTGGGGCTTTTCACCCCTTCATCTATTAAAAAAAATAATAGGTTAAATAGATACTCATATCATAGCATAGAATCTGCACTCCCAATTCACCAGTTTATTAACAAGCAAAAAAAATCTCTTATTCCCAGTAGGAATATTTCCACACCCTAGCACAAAGTTTAATTACTAATGGCATTTCAGAATTCAAATCAAACTTACAAAAAAAGCAAACTTGTGATGCATCCTACAGAACATGCTTTATAACCACATCTAATTAATATCCTTCCATTACATCTAAGAAGGGTTAATACTGTAATTCAGGTGAACTGATGGTGCTTTCCATCAAGAATTTTGCCAACAACAATTAGAGAAAGTGAAATTTGTGCAGAATAGAGTACTAAAAAACTCATTACCCGTTTCACTGACAGTCTACTCAGCCATTGCTACAGATGCGTTTAAGAAAAACAGTAAAAATTCCCAAAAGACAAAAATTAATTTCCCTGCAGAAGGAGCATTTACATACAAAAACTGTGTAACCAGATGAACAAAGGAAAATCTGAAATTCAGCTCCCCAAAGAATGTTGAAAAGACTTGCTCCAGCATGCAAAGCAAAGCTGACTTCTAAATATGCCAGACAGTAACTTAACATTATACAAGTTTCAGTCTTTAATAACTGTTGAATATATAGCATATAACACAGCTGCTTTGATACCCTGATATCATTAGAAACGTAGTCAGGTTACCAACTGTATGACAGTTTTTTATTTAAAATCTTTCTTGTTCCAGAAACCAAAAGGTATTTTGAGTTGCACACTACATACGCTATAATAGGAAAACCAAAGGATCTTAGTCAATGACTAGGACCTTACCTCACACAGAAGTAAGGTTTTATTTTGTGCTTGCAAGAGATAGACAGAGGAAAGATAGACCAGAAAAGTAGGCAATATGTAATAGAATGCAACTGATAACTTTACTTAAGGAAAACAAACAAACCAACTCACCCTACTATTCTTAAAGTAATATTAATTTATCGAGTCTTTCAAAGTGTAGAAAGCATCATAAAATCCCAAATGAAAAACAAAAAATAATCATTTTGAAAGTTTAACACATGTCTAAAGTGATGTATTAATTTTACAGTGGGAACAATGACACTAATGCACAGTGTATTCTTACCCAATAAATTTAGATCTGTATTTTAATGACTTCATTTGCAGATCGTTTAGCATTAGGAATGTATTAAAATACAGATTGGCATTGTAGTTTGTCCCATTAGGGCTTATGAAATTATCAAGGATAATCTTCCTTTTAGATTATTTTTCCCCAGCTCCATCTTAAGATCATTATTACTTGTTTTAACTACCAGAAACATTGCAAACCAATTACTCCCACTTTGCAGTAGCTGTTCATGTATTTCTGGACTTATTTTTCCCTTCAGCTCTCTATTCTGTAGGCTAAATAATCTCTCCTTACAGGTTGCGTTTTAACTGACTCTCCAACTGACTTGTGCTGGTTTTGGTATCTCAAAGTCTGCACTTACTGGATGTAATTTTACATGGGTGCTTGATTACTCTTGCTTAAATATAGTATACATGTGAACACACAACCATTTCATTTATTTTCTACAGTACATTTGAGGTGAAGAAAGCAGAAATCTGCATATTCTGAAATCCACTGATGCCTTTAACATAGGCTCCCACTCTAATAAACTGGATTGGAAACAACTGGCTTTCACAGTCCAAGATTCCAAGCACTGATGAAATCACTGGCATGTCTCTTCCTCAGTAGGCATACTCCATGTTTTTCATATTAGAGGGGTTTTTTTTCCCCATTCCCCCTCTCAGTTACAAATCTACTTAGAAAACGAAGAATTTAATAAGCTGTGCAAGATTTAAATGGCTACAACCCTTAAGTATTACACAACTGACAGACAATCACAGGTATACGTGTAAACAGAAGTATCTAATAAATTCTGGAAAGAGGTATCGACTAGCACTCAGGATTAGCTACATACCACAGGACCTGCTATGTACTTTAATCAACAATCTTGAAGTGGAAACTTTCACCACACATTACAAAATGCAAAGGGATTCTGCTCTATTTTTAGATCATCCTCAACAATGGGTCTATAGCTGAGGATGCACCTATGCAGTGCTCTCACAATCAGACAAATCATTCCACAGTAACCTCTAAGATTCAGTTACAGGATGATCAATTCCTGGCAAGAAAGAATACTAACAAGATCGTCCTCAAGCAAGGACATAAGAATTAGCAAACTATTATTATAAAAGTACTGCACTGCTGATAAGGAAATCAAGATGCTTTTGAAAGTGAATTAATTACAAATAGACTTGAAAGTGAACTTGTAACAAGGAAAACTTACTGAATAGTATATGGCCTAATAACCTCCTGTTGATCTTAGAACAATATCAACACTTTATTTTAAATGAAGCAAACACCACTATACAACTTGTCAATAAAGCTCCCTTTTTGTGGAGAAATGCTTACTCCTACAAGCCCCAAAAATCTGCCTCAGAGTTTCTTTCCAAAGCAACAATCATTGCATGAACACTAAAAACATGTTCTTGATCTGCACCACTTACGTAACTGTTCTAATTTTTCCTTGAAAGAGGGAAACATGCTTTTAACTTCTAGTCAGAAGTATTGCCTCATAAATTCTCAAAATCTAATATCTAACATATATATCTCTTTATGCATACGGTATATTTTCTTCATAAGAACTCATGTTGATATTTTATTTAAATACCTAATGGCTTCATCCCTTTAACTAATGATAATCCCAGACTACATAATTCTAACAAGTACTAAATGAATCAAACTTTTCCAAGGTCTAATTTTTAAGTACAACATTTTTCCAAAGGAACAACAGTGGTATCAAGCTAACTTGTCAATTTTACCAATTCATCAGTACTGCAAAAGAATAATAATTGTGGAACAAATAGGAACAAATGGGGAGAGCACTAACCCAGGATCAACATAGACAACTAATATACAAATTATTACTAGCAAAAGACTGTAATTTCTTTAAACGAAGAGTAATTTCCTCTTTATTATCCATTTTAGGAGTTATCTACATATACTTTCTTTTTTATGTGACAGCTCCATCATTCCAGAAGGCAAATAAGAGCAGTAGACATGGAAGTCTCACTGACAGTATCACCCTCTGAAGCATTCAGAGAGCCTTTGTTGCCAAAAGCACTTTAGAGGGGATTAGTTTTAATGGGTTTCGAGCATCAGTTGACTAGATATCAACTTCTACAGTAACTGAGGTCAATCAGAGAGGTCAATCTCCAGGATGCACCTTAAAATGAGAGGAGTGGCTTCAGCAAGGAAGAAAACTCAAAAGCCTTGCAAAAGGACAACAGCATGGCCCTACTGACATTTAAGCAGCCCATTGCATCTGCACTCTTTCTTGTCATTCTGCCAAGATACGATGAAGTGAGAGCAAGAGGAAAATAAAATGAATAGGAGAAGAATGGTTTGAGTGAAAGACTCTACAAGTGGCAAACCTGGCTTTGCCATTAATTCCAAGATAAGAGATCAAGTCTCATAACAACAATGCACAAAGATCAAAGAGATTCAAGTATGAAGACATGTAAGAAATGATCCAGTATTTGTAAAGGAATAAACTGAACATAATCTGGGGAAATCTCAACAAGCAATACAGACATGTAAGAAAATTTGTCCAGCAGCAGTCCTTCCTCTCAAATCAATGTAGTTGATCCTCTAACTCAAGGTTACAAAGGTAAATAGAAACTCAAATAAAAAAAAAAAACTGGAACAACAGTCAAGCTCATAAGCTACCAATTAATTCAGCCCACGGTAGACTACTGAAACTCTTCAGGGTTACTCTAATCAAATGAACAAATTATTTTATTATTCAAAGACCTTTCCAGGTTTCTCCTTTCCATGTTACATTAAATATGAGATATTTATCATACATACTCTATTAGAGCCATCTCAACAAAAGAATGTATATTCCTATTTCCCTATTCTCTACTCTCTTTTTTTATATGCTGACTTCTCACTTTACTTTCTGTTTCATACAGCTATAACTGCCGTAACTTCTCCAAGATAGAACATCTGTGTCACACTTACTTTGCACCAATTAGCCAATTAAGAAATCACACAACCACTACAGGTTTCTTGCAACAAAAATAAAGATTAAAATCAAATACTGCAATTCAAAGGTAGCTTCGTTCTTAGAGTACATCCAAAACTATTGCTAATTTCACACACATTAAGACTATTACTCCTTATATACTAATTCAGAGATTACTATTGACTTTAGAAATAAAATAATTCCCTTTGTAAACACCCATCCTCCTTTTTTTTCCCTGACATTTCGGAAGCTTTGGCAACCTTTTTCCTGGGACATCAAAACAAACACAAACCTCACACCCAACAAGCCGGTTACAAGGTCTTCATATGGAAGAAATCCAAGACAACAGCCTAAAGGCATTTCTATTTCAAAAGCCACTTTGAACACATTTAGGTAATGTGGAAATAGGCCTTTGTTTATAGGAAATTACACAAGAGGGCCAGAGGATCAAAAAAACAGGTGCAAACAGAAGCCTGAAGCTGATTGTGATTCTGATGCTGATGTGAAGAAATTCTCACCTCCTGAAATGAAAGGTTCAGTGTATTTTTAAAGCAACATCACAATCACATACTGCACTTGATACTGCAAATCACTTTAGATCTTAGATCGAGTATTCTTTACTAATGAGGCTATTATACACTCAGTTAAGACAGTAAGATCTACAGTTTCCAGACAACTGCTATATTGAACTCAAGGGACTTAATATACCAGCTGACATCTTCTTAAATGAATCTCCTACCATGGTGTCATCCTAGTAGCACTTAAAAGTCTTGCAGTTTTAGGTTATCTTTCTCATACCTGCTGGTGTTCCTGGAGCAGGAACAAGAGAAACTATCATCATAAGAAGGTCCCCGAATAACAGCACCTTTTGGAAGCATCTGATATTAACCTAGAGAAACTCTATGAATGAGATAATTCAATTTACAATTCTATTTTTCAAAACACAAATGAAACTTGCTAAAAATACAGAAGCATTTAAAATTGAGCAGGAAGTAATATACAATAATAGATTGTTATCAAAGGAATGAAGGAGCTGCCAAATGTGCTTGAAATGGTGACCTTCATAGAATGGTAGGGGTTGGAAGGGACCTCCAGAGATCATCTAGTCCAACCCCCCTGCAGAAGCAGGTTCACCTAGATCAGGTCGCATAGGAACATGTCCAAGCGGATCTTGAAGACCTCCAAGGAAGGAGACTCCACAACCACCCTGGGCAGCCTGTTGCACTGCTCCCTCACTCTCACCGTGAAATAGTTTCTTCTTATGTTAAGTGGAACTTTTTGTGTTCCACCTTCATCCCATTACCCCTTGTCCTGTTACTATCTACTATAGAAAAAAGGGATGTCCCAACCTCCTGACACCCACCCTTTAGATATTTTAAAATGTTCATCTTAGTAGCAGCAGCACAGCAAAGCCATGTATATCCTTTCTGAAAGCTTTCATGATATAAAGTACTTGAAGTAACACAGGTGAAACTATGAAAATATAGGAATCACTAGTGAGGGATTTCAAAGAGTTTTAAGGTGCAGGCAGAGCTGAGACATTGTAAAAAAAAGCTTCAAAACCACATCAAGTTCTGTCTTTTCACGCTTTTAGTGTGTAAGCTAACTGTAAAAAGCTAGCCCAGGAACTTCTACAACACAAGCATCCATCCCTTTTGAAATCATCTTGTAGCTTCAGGCACCTCAGAAGTTAAATTCCTTAGGCATTCTAATTCAAAACACTATCCCATTTACAACAGCAACTTGAGTGTTGTTGATACGGAAGTTCACCAGAATTTGCTGGTAGGTAAACCATCTCAAACTTGTCAAACTGCTCAGCTATGTCCACCATCCTGCTCAGTTATGTCACTTGAATTGAGTAACAGTACAACTTAAGTTGTACTGACTGATGACAGATACAAAGACTAATCTGTAGGCACATTTCAAAAACTCACCTGCTGACTGATGTGATTTATTCTTGGCTCTGAAACAGGGACAGAGCTCCTGAGCTGGTAGAGCAAATCAACTTGACAATCAGAACATAAACATTGTGGTTCTCATCACGGCCAACTGCAGCAACACAACAGGGCCTAAAAACCCCTTTCTTTAGAAGGCAGTTTTCACTAATGTTCTTCTAATTGTTTCCCATATAATTTCCCAGCTAAATAACTCAACATGGAGGTGTCAAATATGCAAACTTTTGTCAATAATAAAAGACATTCAGTGATTTACAGCGCACAGCACTCCAGCTATGCAAGTGGTCTCCTGAAATTTTTGAGACAAAATTGTGTTAAACATTGCTGGAATGCATAGAAAACTTTGTAGCAAGAGTAAATAACCACCCATTTCTCCACTGCACTTGGAAGCAGGTATAAAGCTACAACTTAATTTCAGCTTTTCCCATTAGATAATGTCGTGGTTTGGCCCAGCTAGCACAGCAGCACCATGACAGTCTCTCGCTCGGTGCCCCCATTCACCTCCACTCTCATTAGGATGGCAGAGACGCCAGCGAAATGGGAGTAAAAAGATAAGTAAGGTTGTTGTGGATTGAGACAAGGGTAGGGAGGGCTCACTGCCAATTACGGTTCTGGGCAAAACAGACTCCAGTACTCGACTTAGAGAGAAAAGTAGGAAAGTTTATTCTACAAGAAACAGAACAGAATAAAAGCAAAAATGGAGTAGGATGATGAGAAAATTACAACCAGCACTTTAAGATCTCCCTCCCCCATCCCTCCTTTCTTCCTGGGCCCAGCTCATTGCTCCCAATATCTCTACCTGCTCCTCTCTCAATGGCTCAGGGGGGCAGGGAATGGAGGATGTGGTCAGTCTCTCACAGATGGGCTCTGCCACTTCTGTCTTCTCAGATGAGGACAACTCCTGGCATTCTTCCCCTGCTCCAACACAGGGTCCCTTCCCCCGGGACACAGTCCTTAACGAACTTCTCTGGTGTGGGTTGTTCCCAGCAGCTGCGGCTTCTGCTGATACAGGTTCCCTCACACAGGACATAGTCCTTGGTGAATATCTCTGGTGTGGATTCTTTGCCACGGTTGCAGTTTCTGCAGTTATAGGGTCCCTCTCTTGGGACAAGGCCTCTTCTGGGCATAAGTTTAAGGAGCTGCTTTGTCATGGGTTCCTCCCCACAGTTACAGCTGTGGATATTGGGTCCCTTCCTCGGGACACGGCCTGCTCCGGCCATAGTGATAAAGGGTCCCTCCTTTGGGACACGGCCTCTTCTGGCTATAGTTTTAATGAAGAAAGTCACTGCCCCGGCTCAGGGTCTGTAGTGAAGTGACTGGGTTCCTCCCATGCTACATGGCCTCCTCCGGCCATAGTCTCTGTCCCTGGCTTGGGGTCTTTAATGAAGTGAATCGCTGTCCCTGGTCCAGGGCCAGCTTTAGCAACATGAGTCTCTGCCCCTGATACAGAGTCACTATCAAAATGAGTCTCTACCGCTGATGCAGGGTCTTTAAAGAAATGAAATAAATCTCAGCTTTACCAGACCTCTCCGTAGAATGCAGGGGAGTCTCTGTTCCAGCACATCTCCTCTTTTCTTTCATCATTGACCTTGGAATCTGCACGGTTGTTTCTGTCACTGTTCATACTCCTTGCACCACCACCAGCCAGAGGAAGAAGAGACAGAAGAAAGAAGAAACAGGAAGAAGAAGGAAGAAGAATCGTCCGCTTCTGTTTTCTTCTTAAAAAGTGATTGTGGAGGCATCTAATTGGCTCAGTCCCAGAAGTGAGTCTGGCTCATAGCTGGGGAGAGTTGTGAGCAATTTCTTACAGGAGCCATCTTTACAGCTCCTTCTCTTTTACCAGAAAAGGCTGTCATGTCAAATCATGACACACTGAATAGTTGCAACACACTGTCTTGAAAAAGTAAAGTTTTAGTATTAAGACCACCATTGTCCTGTTATGTCTTAGCCTGAAGTCTGAAATAATGGCATTCAAAACACTTACGTACTATTTTAATAGTAGTCATCAGAAACATAACAGTCTAAGTAGAAAGATATCTTTACTTCTAAGACAAAAAAACCTCCCCACAAACACGCCCTGAGTCAACTGTGATTTACTCTTTTTCTACTGATGGTTTCCTAACAATGAGAGTGGACACTAACCTAAACACAGGACTATCATTTTTACCTTACAAGCTGCAATATTGTTTTCTGCAAAGACACTTTGAGTTTCATCAGCTACATGGTAGCAGTCAAAATACGGCAATATAAGTGAAATCTGGTCATTTTGAGCCAATTGGCATAATTGGTTCACACAGTATTGAACATTTCAATAAACAAGGTGCAGACTCTTTAAAGCCAGTGTGGCAATCTGAAAATTTTATTATGCAACTTGTGTTAGTTTGCCAATTCACTATACAGAATGACTCCATCAGCTGTAATCTTCATGGAACTACAGCAAAGCAGTACATTTTAACTCAAGTTTTTCAAAATAAGATATTATTGCTTTAAAACAAAGTATTCAATGAAAAAGCAACTTCCTGAAGTTATAAAAAATGTCAAAAAGTGTCTCAATAAATATGTCATGCAGCTAAAGTGTCAGAGACAAATGCTCAATATTAAAACTCCTTAACTGAAATTCAATACAAATTCATTTACAGCCATCTTCTAGATCACCATTTTGGGGTTATTGCTACTGATGTATCACAGACTTCTGAGGCCTTTCAAGTCCTTATTATTTCCAAGAACAAGATAAAATTAATCCTTGATTTTATTTTTAAAAATTCAAATCAAAGGTCTTATTCAAGAATAATATATGGAAGCAGCCAGTTTGAAACAAAAAGAGTAAATAAAACTAACAAAACCCCAGTAAATCCCAGCTGGGCTGGGAAAGCAGGGAGCCGTAGTGCAGCACAATTCCACATGGGGGACCCAAGTCTAACACTTAACAGTGCCGACACGGAAAATGATTGAAGCAAGACAGGAAAGCTCTGGGAGAAGTTTTAAGTCTTTCTAAAGTTGTACATCCATTCAGACAAAGAATCTTTTTAGTTATCATAGAAGTTAGCATTATGGGTACATTAACACAACTGATAAAAGGACTGTCAATTCAGAACTGGGAAGACTGCAAGCACACATAAACTCGAGTAGCTGACTGACACGGGAAGAACACAGTGGAGACTGACCCAGACTACTAGGTCAACATTTTGACAAACTCAACTTCATACCAAGGAACTGACAAAAATCTGTCAAAACATGAAGTTTTGCAGCCAGCAGTATCCCACCATTCTTAAGTGTTTTGAAGTTGTGTCATAAGCAGTTACCTGTGTTGTCAAAATAAACAGGCCTCAAACAGATTCTTTAATACTAAGTATTTTTCATGACACTTCTTCATTGGTTGTTATATTAGATATTCCAAAACAATTTCTTATTACTTCTCCCAAGAGCCATTTCTTTCTTGATAATGACTACTAAAAGCAAAAATGATACCACAGAAGTATTTTAATATCAAAGAAAATTACTTCAAGTTGAAGTACCATAGCAACTAGAAGTTGCTATGCATTTTAAGTTTAATCTCTTCTAATTTTCCATTTATAACAAACCAGAGCTGTTCTTTAACTTCAGATTGTTAGTTGAGCCCATCAAACAATGTCATTTCAAGTGTGATTCTCCACAAATCAACAATCAAGATAAGAAGAAAACAAAAAGTTGAGACCCATGTTTGTGTTTTATTGGCAAGAATAATATTGAAACACTTGGGGGTTTGTAGGAGATGGTGTCCCTCACAAATTGCTTATTGCTGTAACAACTATTAACACTTTTACCAGCCTTTTCATACACAACAAAGGGATTCCCAGAGTACATAAGTGTGCTCACACAGGAAATGTCAGAAACACTTAGAACATGAATGGGACACAACAGTAGGATGACTGAGGATTCAAGTAGAAATGAACACCTAGCAGGAATAGCCAAACTTCAAAATTAAAATGTTCTAAAGCTAGTTTCAGAATGTCTTTACATCTACATTTATAAATACCTTTGAAGAATTTTTTTGAAAACTAGTATAAATTTATAGAATTTATAAAATCCATAGTGATGGAATTTCAAAGTCCTTTGCATGTTTAGGTAGGAAATAATTATTTAAGAGATCTGCAAAAGTGAGTACCTATATTAACAGCTCTTCACATTTAAGCAGTTTAAGAGTTCGGAAAAAAAATTACTGTGAAAAAACCCCTAAAGATCCCCAGTTAACAATGTAGCTTAGATCCAGTTCTTGTTTATTTTTAAGTTTTCATATACGGTTTCAGACTTTTGACGAGCAGGAAATACTGTACCGTTCTCAGAGCAGTTACTGAATCCACATGTTTAAAGAAAAATTTAACTCAAAATAACTGCTTAGCACACAGTATAAGACTAACTTAGTTGGGCTAATAATGTAGAAGCTTATCTCTGGATTTATTTCAGTCCCATTTGTGTGTTGAGAAGATTGAAACTAGAACTGCTTGCTCATTTACAAAAATTAAAGGCTCAAGTAAATGAATAAAAATATGTTCTACTATGAAAAAGACATTTCATTTGTTTGGTGCAATATGCAACTGTGTATTCATTGTATAAGTCTCCCAGTGATAGGAATCTGTGTCCAAGGTCCAAAATATATTTCAGTTCAGTGACTCCACTTATTTTAGTATAAAGTAGATATTGCAAACTCATTATCAAGGTCTAACTGTGTGACCGTTACAACTTAAGCCAGAGGCCTATTTCATACCTAAAAGCATCCTTTTTTCTTTACAATAATTCAATTATCCCTTTCTGATAGTACATAGTACTTTGATATGTACTTTTGGTACCCACAGATTATATGTGTTCACATCTCTGTTTAAGTGCAACTCCTTTGTCTGAAGTAAATATTTTTTTAAAAAGCTTATTTTGTGAAAACAATTCATATTTAAAACATGACATATTTCAGCAATTCGTTTTACAATGGAACAAGGAAAAATACTACCTATTTCATATTTTTGTTCTGTCTTCTACTGCTGCTTGTGCTATAATAATTACTTTTGCTAAAACAGCTATAGTTAAAACTAGTGTTGTGTTGGCAGTGAAATATATTGACAACCATGGATTACTTTTCCATTTCTACATCAAGCATTCAGACAAAACATGTACATCTATTTACAGAATGGGTAAAATTTAGATTCTGGATCATAAGTGATAATATAATAATATAACCCGTATAACCATCTTTGCTGAAAAGGCCTTTAGCATTCACTAAGCAAAACTCTGGAAGACAAAATGTAGGCCTTACTGAAAATTCTTAGCAGTCAATAAGCCAATCTGTTTAACAAATTAAGAATTATTACTTTGCTGCTTTAATTGGCACTGACAATTAAGAACTAGGAAATTTCTGTTCAGAAAGCAGCAGCAAAGGATCCCAAATTGAAGGATCTCAAAGTCTTACAAAGATATATAGCTATCAGATTTTCATGTAAGGAAGGAAGAACACATTAGCTGAAAGGTATCCTAAATTAGAAAGATTCAGTAGTTTAAAAAAGGCACATTACTTCATAAAATCTTTAAAAACCTGAACAGTCTCAATCCATGAAAACTTCTGCCCAAAGGAAAAGAAGTAAGGAAATACATGCGAAACTTTCTGTATTATTTTCACTATTGCACATTAGCAGCTGATGAGAACAGGTACATTTTAAAACATTCTGTGAAATACAAAGAGTGTAACATCCGTGTTTACCAGTAACTGACTACAGTATCAAGTGGAGGGAATAAATAGGAAGAGATCTTTAAATCAAATTCTTTGGTATCTAGGGCTTGTAAACACATTTTAATTAGGTTTTATTTTGTTTCTTCGAGAGTAGCTGGAGAGTAAGTTCCCATAGATTGAACACCTGAAACAGAGAAACAGGAGAAGGAAAAACTAAGCTACTGACTAGCTTCCTTCAGTGGTGCATACTGGCTGACAAAGTGTAGAGCTGAAGGCCTACATTTACTGGAGGTAACAATCTGTGCAGTAAACACACCAGGGAAACAGTGCTCCAGCTGCCAGAGGTGCTCAGCCCACCATAGAACAGAAATTTTACAAGTTTCCAACAGAGGGAGCTGGCTAAACTTGTATGGAAATCTCAAAATAAAATACTGTTCTCAAAATAAAAATCAAGGATAAACCAATCACACAGAATAACTTATTCACACTTTTGTAGGAAGCTGAATTTAAACATGGCAGCTGTCAGGCTATTTAAAAATGGGGAAATGTCATATTAGTTTACAAAAATATTTTAAGGCAAGCAAGTGGCAGGCTAGTTAGTTTCATTTAGAATATTTTAGTTGAATATGATGACCACACACAAAAAGTTTCTTTTTTGCCTACATCCTGTCTTTTTCTGTTTTTGCCTACAAACTAGTAACATATGCTCCAGGAGAGGGCACCTCAAACAGCTTTGCAGAGTGTTGTGTTTTGTTGCAGCAAAAAAAAAAAAAAAAAAAAAAAAGGAAATTAGTTAAGTTTTAAAGTATCTACAATCCTAATTTCATAATCTTTTCCAATTAGTAGGTCTGCTTACAGGCCAATAACAGAGAGTGCAGCTTTATTACCCAGAGGGCAGGGAAGGCAGTACTGCAAATTAATACATGCTTCCAATGATCTGACAATGATCTGTTTTTTGATAAAATGATTCTACCATGTAACCATGGCTGAAAGCCAAAAAAACCTGCAAACTTTGGTGTTAAAAGCCACTGAAAATTAAAGAGGGATGTCCACAATATCGTATATTTTTCCATAATTCTATAAGCAAGCTTGATAACAATTAAAATCACAGAATGGTAGGAGTTGGAAGGGATCCTCTAAAGATCAACCAGTCCAACACCTCTGCTCCAGCAGGTCTGCCTAGATCACTTCGGAATGCATCAAGGTGCATTTTGAAAATCTCCAGAGGAGACTCCACAACCTCCCCAGACAGCCTGTGCCAGGACTCCATCACCCTTAAAATAAAGAAGTTTTTCCTTAAGTAGAAATTTTTGTGTTCCAGCTTTTGTCCCTTACCCCTTGTTCTAGCACTGGACAGTACAGAAAAAAAGTGTCATCCCATCCTCTTGACATAAACCTTTTAAATACTTGTAAGTATTAATAAGGTCCCCCCTCAGTCTCCTCCAGGCTGAACAGTCCCAGGTCCCACAGCTTTTCCTCCCAAGAAAGGTGCTCCAGTGCCCTGATCATCTTAGTGGCCCTGCACTGGATTCTCTCCAGAAGTTCTCTGTCCCTCTTGAGCTGAGGAGCCCAGAACTGGACACAGGACTCCAGATGAGGCCTCACCAGGGCAGAGTAGAAGGAGAGAAGAACCTACCTCGACCTGCTGGCTTCACTCGATGCATCCCAGGATGCCATTGGCCTTCATGGCCACAAGGGCACATTGCTGGCTCACGGTTAATTTGCAGCCCACCAGAACTCCTATGTCTCTCTCTCCAGAGCTTCTCTCCAGCAGGTCAATCCCCAGTCTGTCCTGGTGCATCGGGTTGTTCTCTCCAGATGCAGGACTCTGCACTTGCCCTTGTTGAACCTCATGAGGTTCCTCTCTGCCCAACTTTCAAGCCGGCCAAGATCCCACTGAATTGCAGCACAGCCTTCTGGTGAATTAGACAGTCCTCCCAGTTTGGTGTCATTAGCAAACTTGCTGAGGGTACACTCTGAACAAGATTGGCTCCAGAACTGACCCCTGTGGAACCTCACTGGCCACAGGCCTCCAATTTGACTTGGTTCCATTGATAACCACCCTCTGGGTTCTGTCATTCAGATCGTTCTCAATCCACCTCACTATCCACTCATCCAACTCACACTGCCCATCCTCTTCAATGAGGATGTAATGGGAAATGATGTCGAAAGTCTTGCTGAAGTCAAGGTAAGATGACAACAACTGCTCTCCCCTCATCCAGCCAGTCAGTTATATTCTCATTGAAGGCTATCAGGTTGGTCAAGCAGGACTTCCCCTTGGTGAATCCATATCACCCTGAAGAAGTCCCCCTGATAACCATCTTTTCCTTCATGTGTTTTGAGACGGCATCCAGGATGAGCTGTGCTGTTACCTTTCCAGGGATGGAGGTGAGGCTGACCAGCCTGTCGCTTCTCGGGTCATCCTTTTTGCCTTTTCAGAAGACTGGAGTGATATTGGCTTTCCTCCAGTCCTCAGACACCTCACCACTCCTCCATGATTTCTCAAAAATGATGGAGAGTGGCACAGCAATAACACCAACCAGCTCCCTCAGCACTCATGGGTGCATCTCATCAGGTCCCATAGATTTGTGGGTATCCAATATGTCCAAAGTCTCTAACCTCATCTGCCAAGGCAAAGCCTTTTGTTCTTCAGACTATCGAAATATTTTCCAGGGATTGGTCTTCCTGAGGGCTGGTGTTGGCAGAGAAGATTGAGGCAAAGAAGACATTCAGTAGTTCTGCCTTCTCTGCATCCTCTGTTACCAGGACACCTTTGTTCATCACCGGGTTCACATTCTCCTTAATTTTCCTTTTGATGCTGCTGTATTTCAAATAGCTCTTCCTGTTTTCCTTTACTTCCTTTGCCAGGTTTAGTTCCAAAAGGGCTTTGGCTTTCCTGGTTTTGTCCCTGCATACTCTTCCCAAGAAAGCAGGCCCTTTATCCATCTTATACAGATTTTTTTCTTTTCCTTAAGTAGTTCCAGTAGTTCTTCTCACATCCATGTAGGCCTCTTACTTCTTTTTCCTGATCTGCTACTTGTGGGGACTCCTACCACCTATAATCCTAGTCCATGAGAGTCTTCCAAGCAAGTCTTTGAAGAGGCCAAAGTTAACTTGCCTGAAGTCCAGGGTGACAACCCAGCTTAGTGTCCTACTTCTTCCTCAGAGGATCTTGACTGCAGTGACCATGAGATGGTGGAGTTCAAGGCTGCCTCCAACCTTCACATCCCCAAACAGACCTTTAATTATTAGCACAGGGTCCAGCAGCACACCTCTCCTTGGTGGCTCCTTGACCATTTGTGACAGGAAGTTGTCATCAACACACTCTAAGAACCTTCTGGACAGTGTGTGCCTGGCTGAGTGGCTTTGCCGGCAAATATCAGGGTGGCTCAAATCCCCCATGAGGACCTGGGATTGTGACTGAGAGGCAGCTCTCAGCTGTTTGTACAAGGCCTCACCCACTTCCTCTTCTTGGTCAGGTGGCCTGTAGTAAACTCCTACAATAGTATCACCCACACCAATTACTCTTTGGTGTAAGCGTGAATGTCAAGCAGTGACCATCCTGAGTCCAGACAATCTGTGAAAGAACTCTTTGATATGGATTTAAATTAAAAAAACCTCTTCCCCTTGCCCTCAAGATGCAGTAAAACTCAGGTATTTTGGCTTCATTTGTAAACTACTTTGACTGACAAAAAGACTTCCAAGATATTCTTTTTAATATAGCTAGGAAGACAAGAAGGCGGCTGTTAGTCATATCCATCACATAAATGCATATTGCAGCTACCAGACAGTCTCAAAATTACCAGGATTTTAAATACAGTTTTAGCACTTGAAACTACTGCAGAAGTAAAATTATCTCTCTAACATTTCTCAGAAAAGTGAGATATTTCAGTATTTTCATGTGAGAGACCCTATCATGAAGAGTTGATAAGCATATGTAGCTAATTAGTTAAGATGCCAGTTGATATCTATTAAAGATAAAGTACAAATGAACAAAATCCCCTCACATTGTATACCAAATTGATGCCTGTCTGGGGTTTGTTTTGTTTTGTTTTTTAAGTAGTAGTACTTGGGGAAAAAAGGAAATATTTAGTTCCATTAGGTTACTTGAGGTTATGAGAAGACTTCCAAATACAATTCTGTACACATCCACCCGTCAGCCCCAAGAATACTTAGGAATTTATGACCTGACATAAAGCAAAGGCTAGAATTTTATATGGTGGGTTTTTTGGTGGGTTTGAGGGTTTGTTGGGTTTTTTTTTTTTTGGGGGGGGGGGGGGCGGTGAGTGGGGGTGGGTTTTTGAGGTTTTGTATCTTTCCTTAAGTAACACTCTAATGAACATGTAGACATATAGACCGAGAGCTAATGCAGACTGATACATATAAACTATCCTTTGTGGTATGTGCTGGAAGATAAAGTATTGCATCATCCACATTATTTCTAATATAAGCATCCAGCTTCAAAGTGCAAGCCAATGCAAAATTTACATCTTCCAAGAGTCATACTCCTGCTTGAAAATGCTTGACTCTTCCCCCACACACAAAGAATCCAAAATTTTAACATCCTTAAAGCTGAACAACTTTTTAAAGTACTATATCAAGTCACACACTCCTTCCGCACTTGCTCTTTTTTGTTGTTGTTTGATTTTTACATTTGGTTGTTGTCATTTTAATTTATTTTAACATACAATTGTCATGTAATAAATTTCATTTATTCTCATTTTTCTGGTAGGTATCAAAGTGATATACCATTTTCCATGTTAAAAATCAAAACATGCTTATATTCATGAAACTACTTCCCGCCTTGAGGGATTATTTTTTTATCACCTTGTTGAATCTCCTTCCAAAGAGATTACATTTTAATCTCACTAAACCAAATTTATTTAAATACTTTGATCCGAAAAGTTATAAATCCCAAGTATACAAAGCTGTGTTTATGAAGTCATATAATTTTCACTCATTCCTTCTCTCACACTGACATAAGGCATTTTTTCTTGAAAAGGTAGAAAACTCAACACATGCATTAAAGTTTGTATAATCCTAAATGATTTTAAAAGAGAAAGGAAAAAAAAGAAAAAAATAAAACCCCAAAAGAGCTTCACAGCAGTCATCAGGTACTTGCCCTGAGGCCTAAAACAAGTTTTTCCTGTTGACCACACCAACCATAAAATTCATCATTTAGTAAGGGAGAACACACTCCAATTAAGTGGTGGTGTACAAAAAGGATGTTTCGTTCTTCCTTCTGTGCTAGTCCTGGTGCATTTATAGATTGAGGTAAGACAATTCATTGCCAAGACTCCACCCCAGCATTACTCATGTGTTTCAAGTGAGAAGTGGAACAAAACAGTAGAAAGAGACATTATGTTTGAATCAAAGCAACACAAGCAGCAAAGCTAGCATTTTGTTGCTATTACTTACTTAATTGCACATTGCTATACACTTGAAAAACGAGGTCCTAAACTGGTTGTAAATGGATGTAAACTTTAAGTGCATTGCCTTTACCACCACCCAGAAATGCTACAATCACATGTACATGGTGTTGTGCAACATACTAATTATCTCAAAACAAATCTCACTAAACTTTACATTCATCACAGCTTCCTTGCGTAATTTCTAATAGCTACAATATTGTTGACCTTAATACAATAAATGTAACTTTGCTGATCAATATCCTCCATTGACCAACTGAGCTCTGATAAAATGAAACCTAACAAAGCAACTGTTTTTCTTGTTCCCAAAGAAGAAGGGTTTCTATTTGATCAAATTGTCATCAAAAGGGATGCTAAGCACCTATGGAAGAAGTGTCACTGGCACTTGCTGTTTCATGATGTCAAGTGAGAAACAAAGTTCTGGACAGAGGATAACCAGTTTTTCATAGGTATCTAAGAAAAACATTGGGTGGATTTGTTCTTAATTTGGAAAATTGATTAAGCATCCAGATACATTTCAGGCCGTTGAAAATAAAAAAAAAAAGAAAAGGAGTGTATTAAAATCAAGGTAAAGAGAGGAAAATATTACAAGTCACCTCTCTGAAGCTCAAAAAAGTCTGAAGCTCAAGAAAGAGACACTTTCACACATTGCCAAAACAGACATAACATGACTCCTTCTCTCACAGAAGAAACAAGTCTTGCTTTATGCTTTGAAGTATATTATGAGTCGAAAATACCAGTGTTAACTCCACTTTGTACTAAGTTATGTTGTGCTTTATCAGAGAAAAGGTGATGGCTACAGTGTCACTTCAACAGGAAGCTTAAGTTCTGTTTCTCTTCTGCTTCCACTAGTCAAAAACAACCTATGTCTTAAATTCTCTAATTAATCTCAGATTTTACTAACCTGGCAATTATTATCATCTTAAGCAATCAAGCTGCAAAACTAAGACCTAGTTCTAAGTAAACAAACCCAAACCAATACTTTCAGATCTTGAATATACCTTTAGAATAGAGACAGCACTCCTACCAGGTGCAGGTGTGCATCATCTCATTTTACAAGCTCTGTGTCTAAGCCTTCTCAATAGCCCTAGATCATTTGCAGCCTTTAAGTATAGTATTTATGGTTCCTTGCCCTCTGTTAAACTCCTGGATTTTTTTTTCCTAAATAAAACATTTCTAATAGGAGAATTAGAATTATTAGAATATTTCTAATTTGAATACTCAAAATTAACCCACCACAAAAAACAGCCACCCCAAAACTCCACAGTACACACGCACACACACACTGCTGATTTTACTTCATAAACCACCATCAAAGAAATTCGCAGGAGTTAGATAAAAGATCAAAGCGTTCAATATAATGTGACAGATCTGCAGTCATGACTCATTCAGTTTGGTTTGACAGGTTTGGCCAAGCAAAAAAGTTGCAAACTCAACAGGTAAGGGGTTCTAAATATCCTGCTCCATAAATACGCTGCTTATAATATTTTTGTTATTCTTACAAATAGTTTGCCTTGTCCATATAAAACTATTCCATTCAGTAAGAATCATCACAACTTTTTTTTCCTTTGAGGCTGGAGGCAGAGAAGAGGTAATTCACCTCCTTCCTTCCTATACTATTTGGAGCAGATACTGCCACCATGGTATAGGCAGCTTGGGTTGCTTGCACCAATACATCAAACTGTACTCCAAGCATTCTAATGAATTTCTTCCTATCTTTTCTTCATTTTAGCACTTTTTCATCTATGCTTCCAATTTTTTTTTCTCCAGAAGCATCAACTAAAATTAACTGCAGTGGTGATCTCACCCACACAGATTTTCTCTAGGAGGTGCCCTGATGTTCACACTTGCTCTACGTTCCAAATGCTAGGGAACACCACACTTTTTGAGACTTCTATTAGACAGTCTTCGCCCCAATCTATAAGAACTTTAGGACCCGTTAAAGATGTGAAAGTACAGTGGAAACCTCTAACAGCAATCAAACTGAAAATACTAGCACACAGCACAGAACTATCAGTAATACAGTTTTGGTCTTCATTAACAGCAATATGAATCAAACTGAGAAACACTGTATCTTCACCATCTATGGTACTGAAAATGTTTAAAAAGCAAAAGACATTTTTCTGCTCACACAACTTGTACCAACAAGCATCTTACAGGACCAAACCAAAAGTTAGGCAACAGTTAATGCCTCTCTGCAGCTTCACTGTATGTTTCTATTCTGAAGCACATCACAAAACTCTCAAGAAGGTATGTAAAATGTTGGATTTCTTTTTTTTTTGGCTGTTGTTTTTAAATGATGCATTTCAAGATTCTAACACTATCAAGCTCTCTCTGTTATATTTACTCCTGTGTTGTACAAGACCAGGGAAGATGCCTTTGTCCTAGACAGGTCTGGATCCTAAAAGAAGAGACAATATTGATTATTAAGACTTTTTTTTAATCAAGGTTTTTATAATTTTAAAAGTTCCAACTTTGAAATTCAATATAGCACAGAGAAGATTTTTATTAATAGTGACTATGAATGCATTGTAGCACTTAAAGCTTGCAAACAAACCATATAAACTATCACAGAATAGAGCTAATTTTGCCTTCAAAAAATCATCTATGAACATACTAGAAACACTAAAAATACTACTCAGAGAAGCAGCATAATAAATTTCTGCTCCTGAGCTCACCACATTCAGGATGAGTTGATACCTTAACCCATCCTATTAACTATCTAACTTTTATTCTTTGACCTTTCATCATATCTGCTCAGATATTAAAGGGTCTTATTCCCCAAGACACACTGAAGTATTTTTTTAACATCATACAAAACTCCAATACTGCAAACAAACTCCAACTATAGCTTTTACTAGAAGTCTGGGGATGGTGCTTGTTTACAATATTCACACCAATCCAGACTGTGTATGTCAATGTGCTCTGAACTAGGTTTGAGTCAACCATCTCAGTTTAAGCTTTAGTTCCTGCCCAGGTACAGACAGACACAAGTTTTAATTTCTACATTTCAAGTCATTTTTTAGCTTAGGAGGATTAAACTGAAAATTCACTTCCCCTTAGCAGTGGGGTACATGAAGTTTCCCAGTTACACTGTTGCTGAGCAAACTGTTCAATTTCAGAGATATTTAAAACTCTCTATGAACTGCAACTGTGTTGGTAAACAAAAAGCAGATCAATCTCCACTCAACCTGATATCAAGCACTACTTAGAAAATAAATCTGCATACATAGTTTCATTTTTGCTTAGTATTTTTCCTTCCATATTTCAGTCAAAAGCTGATGCCCACAGGAAAAAAAAAAAAGCTACCACAATATTATCTTCTTACAGAAGATCCACTGTTTCATTCACAAAAATCACCCAATAATTTTAGGCTGGAAATTACCTCTGGAGCTCATTCAGTCCAATCCCCTAGGGCTGGGAGTGGGGGCAGGACAGGGCCAACCTCAAATCTAGTTCAGGGTAATTAGAGATTTGTGCAGTCAAGTTTTGACAGTCTTAAAAGACAGAGGCCCCATGGCCTCTCTGGGCAAGAATTGAGATGAGGGGGGAAAAAAAAAAATTCACAGATTATGCACTTGTCAAGGATGTTTACATTTTCTTATCACCAAGACCTGGCAAAAATCCCTACCATTGCAGACAAAAGTGATATTGCTCTGTCAAATAGCACTGGAAAAGTTAGCAGCAGCTGTCTATTTCCTATAATAGAGTTTCTGCACTGAAAACTTGTTTCTGACAGTTATCTCCTCAAGGCAGAACCATTTCCTCAAATCATTTTGCCAAACTCCTGTTTTTCAGTCAGAAATACTTATTTCTAGGCATATAGGTCCATGTTTTTAATGCTATGCTGTGATAACAGGTGGAGCAAATATGGCATTTGTTCTCTGCTTTAAATCCAACAGACACACCAAATAATCTCTGGAGAAAAACCAATGTTTACAAACAAGTCTGATAAATGAATGGTCTTTATCAATATGATGAATTACATGCCCTTCTGAAGTAAATTTCTTTGTTGTTGTTGGTTTTGTTTGGGGTGTTTTCGGGTTTTTTTTTTTTTTTTGGGGGGGGGGTTGTTTGGTTGTTTGTTTTTTAATGAATGATAATAATGAGCATGAATATAACCCAAGGATTCCTGCAGGAATTTTTAGCCAAGGTAAACATTATTTTTTGCCATTAATTTATACCTGGTGCCTTCCTCCCCGTCTTCTATTCTACCTTCATTGCCTGCTTTACTACAGAAACGTTATCAATGTTAAGTCAATTCTATTCTGGCATTGCTGTAATTTTAGAGATGTCAAACATTAATCCATTTATCTAAATATATCTCTAACTTTTGTCATAGTTATTCAATAAAGATTAGTGATTAAAACAAAATCAACTTGTAGATTGAAAAACTCTCTACCTGCTCAGTCAGATTAGCATTCATTGCTGAGTGATCTCTGTCCTCATCTTGACTCCTGAGCTCTTTATTATATTTCTCTCTGCCTTGTCTAGTTTAGAAGGAGGGAGGAGGACAGAACAGTTTGGTGGGCAACTGGCACTTAGCCAGAGTTAAAGTATCACAATTATACAAATCTCAAATCTTGTTTAGTATGTACATATGCACATGTGCCCATATACATGACAGACAAGAAAATAAAACAAGTCACCTTCTTCAATTCCCAAAGTAACTTTTAAACATTCAAAAAAGTTTAGACTTGTACCTACAAGCATAATCAAAGGTCTTAAACTTAGCTCAAATAGTTCTACTTATTAAAGATCTTCACATACACTACTAAACCAAAACAGTTAATTCTAATAACCGATTCCTGTTAGTACAGTTAACATTTTAACTCAATTCATCTATCATTTCAGCTATATACTACAGTATTCTTTTTCACATTTCTGTGCAGAGACAGGCAAATTGTTCAATTCGGTAAAAAGTATTAATGTTTTTGTTGGATTCTAAAGCTTCTGCTGATTTTGTAGACAGCCATAAAAGCAGACTTCAAAGAACATTTTTACATCTCTATTTCAATATGCCTTCTATGCTAGAAATAGCACCTACTTACTGTTTTAGCTAATCAAAGAAAACTGTAAGTAGAAATAGAAACATGAGTCTGCTGCAGGGAATTACTGAGCTTGCATTACTGAAGTAAGCACATAAGATCACTGCGTAAAAACTATAAGCAAATCTACATAGTGGATTTTTTCCCCATACAGCAGTACCATGCAGAATGCTATTTAGTAAGAAACATTTCAGCATTAACAAAACCCCTTAAGACCGATACAGTTGTGCCAACATAAAAGTATTTTCTCTGAATAGTTGATTCTGTCTGTCAAACTGGCATTTGCAGAAGTACTTCTTGAAAGTGATAAAGGTTCAAGTCAGCTCACACATCGGACTGAAAACTATTCCTAAAACAGACGAATTTTTTAGTTTCACTTCACTTGCCCTATAACTCCATGACAGCAAAAGCCATCGTAAGAACGGAAGGACTATATAACTAGAGGGAATGAAATCCGTGGGACTGATATTTTCTAGATAGTTTCAGATCAATTAAAGCTAGGATGAACATATCATAGGAAAGTATTCAAAAGATAGGCAACAAAAACTTTAAAAAAATCCACTTTTCTCCTTGAAATGAGCCATTAACTTGGGATTGGCAAACCTACATCCATACTACACAATACTTGGACAACAGTTAAAGAATAACTGATTTCATTGTTTCTTCAGAGAGAACGCAGAAAGCATGAAATAATTGTTTTGCACAGCACACTCACTCTCTTAAAATGGTTATGATTAACAAATGGTAACTTCCACTCACAATTTCATGCAGAGATTTTTGTTCAGGAGCTCACTTATCTGCATTTTTTTACTTTACGTACTTTATCTTGTCAGTACTTAAGGCAGCCTCAATTCATCACTGCTTCAAGTCTACTTAAAAAGTATACATCAAATAGCAGAGAGCAAATGCTACTGTGGCAAACTTGGACACAAATCCTAAAATAATTCCTCATGTTATTTCCTGTATTTCAATTCCACCATCTGTGACAAAGAGTTTTGCAAGAATTAGGTCCCAAGAGTTTTTTGGTAGGGAAGGAAAATTAGAAACAACTGGAGTTGCACCCCAATAATTTATCATTATTGATGTGAAAGTGTAATCCCATAGATTAAAGAGTAGGTGTAAGTAACTACAAGAACCAATTAACCTGTAAAAAAAAAAAGAAAAACAACCTATTTTCATGTGAAAGTATTTTTCAAGTGTTATTAATCCATAAGAAGAATTTTAAACTAATTGCATTGACAGATGCAGTCTCCCTAAAGTGGAGTCCATTTTCCATTTAGACTTACTTCTGGAAGACTGGAGATGATTTAATTTTTTTTTTTTTTTTCCTAAATTCTGTTCATGCTTTTGCTGTCAGCAACCTGGCTTAAAAAGATGAAGACAATGCCAAGACACTAGTTGCTGACTTCTCTGCCAAATAATTCTTCTATTGTTTTTCAGGATTTAAACTGACATCTTCTTGGGCTAAGTAGTCACAAAAAAGTCGAAATTGAAGAGTCTGGAAATTGGAAAGCATGACAAGATCTATCAAAATTTGTGAACTCAATTCTTCTTTAGTTTTTTCATTATTGTATTTTGTCATCAGAAATGGGTAAATATGTGAAAAAAAATCAAGTGCCTTTGAAAGCTTGGCTGAATTTCTGGTAGGATTAAATTTAGGCAGTGCTGGTAGAATGCTTCAACCTAATTCCTGGTGGTAAGTAACTTAAATGAACAGACTTGATTTCTAAATTACCAGTTTCCAATATTCTTGTTATTCAGTTCTCTTTCATTTGTTTACCAGATAAGAGTGAGAACCCAGGTTTCTATCATTTATATACTTCTTCCTATCTTGTTCCTCGCAAGCCAAATGAGAAATAATTAAACACAAATAAATCCTAGACTAGGAACCCAGGTGGTGTTACTCTAAGCACCTTTACCAACTAAAGTCTCTTCAAAATATATTCAGGAAGCATATCCAGCAAATTTAGGATTTTATTCCTATTCATTGAAATAGTTTACAAATGTAGCTTAACACCAAAACATGTTATTTGTGTCAGCCAAGCTGTCTATTTCCACTCTTCAAAATATCTGAAAAGGAACAATACCACAGGCTCTTTTATTTAATAACACAAGTTAATACTGATTAAGAAAAAACAAACCTCTCAGAGTCTTCTAATTGAGAGTTCACATACTCCAAAGCCTTTTGGCAGTATTAGCAATAGTAAGTCAAGTCATTCTCTCTTAGGTTTTATGAACATGCCTGTTACTTTTCAACTCTAAATTCTGACATCAATTATGGGCAACATGAAGTAAAACAAAATTTAATTTTCAGAGTTGACCAATATTGAGAGCTGTATTTAAGAAATCTTTCAGATATATTGCTCAAGTAAATTCCTACAGTTTCACTAATTAAAAATATATAAAATATATAACTTTAGAGAAAAAGTTACAAAAATTATGATGTGCATCACTTGCTGTATTTTCCAAATAATTTCTTTATTGAGAGAGAAATATAGAAAGGTTTGTTAATAATCCCAGTAGTGACTTCAGAGTTTAAATTTGTTCTTCAAATGCCTGTGCGCTTTGATAGAACAGCCATGTCTTTGGGGAAGAAAGGCAGAAAAATAATACTTTTTTTTTTTAAATTAGTCCATTATTCAGACTGTTGAAAATATCTCACTCGACCCTCCTCAAGCTTGTGTCATATAAATTAATGTCCACCAATCTCTAAAATTATCTAATAGGATTTCTGAAAGTTTTACACTTCCATTTACAATCTGAAAATCTGAAAGTTCAACTTTAAAATCTCTTTGCCAGATCCCACCTCACTTACACAAGCCTCTTGATGTGAAAAGTCAGTTACATCTGTCTAAATCAATACTCAACTAGCAGAAAGTTTCAAATGCCTTAAGTTTTCTATTCCTATCATTACATCTTTGTGCAGTAAAGTTTAAGTAGGAAGATCAATAACATTTTCATGTTTACATAATTTATTTTCAAAACAACTCAAGACCATTGGTCTTGACATTACTATAGGGAAAATATTAAGTCTTCCCATACAGCAACACTTTGTGCACACACAACATCCATCAAAGCTTTAGTGATAAGATACCAGTCAGAGATAATTTGCAAGACCATTCCTAAGATCTGCATAACCATAATTAAAACAACATTCCTCTCATTTTCTACTACTAAATGAATATTTATAACTTGGCGATTAGTGTTGTTTTTAAGAGCGGCTGAACTACATCAGATCAAAAGTCCGCATAACTCAGGACCCTGTTCCTAGCCGTGATTAGTAGCAGATGTCTTGGAAAGTCCATCTTAACATGAAAGATACAGAGCAATATCTTGCTTCAGCAATTATAAGCCTCAGAGTTAGGATACTGAAATGAATTAATCCATGAATGCAGAGTTACAGACCACAGCATCCTGAGCTATATCTTCTACATATTTTCAGTCACCTTCCTTAATTACATACATACTTCTTTCAGACCTTTTGAAGATTAGCCAAAAGGGTCAACTCTTGATATATAATTCCTCTTGCTAGTTCTTTTATCAGAATGCACAGTATATGTGTTTTCTACTCTCTATCGTTGATAATTTTACAGACTTACACTCTACATACGAGTCCTCAGTGCAGTATTAAAGGCATTCTTCAAATCAAGAGCTTTCATCTTTCCTCGTCCTTGTCAAACTTCTCTGTGTTTTCTCTAGTTCTACTGTTTTCCCATTAAACCAGTACTGTAGCATAAAACCAAAATTCTAAACATGTTTAACCGGAACAATATCATTTCAGATGTCAAGCCTTTACTGTCACACAACTTTTCAAACTAGAGCCTGATTTTAAGAAGTCTGTTTTATTTTCATTGTGGATCAAGGCCACAATTTCCATTTTTTTTTCTTTAATGAAACTGATAAAATATAATCTGAATATCAATAGATAATAATTCTTTTATATCCTGAGGGCATGCAATTCTGTCAATTCATAAGCCAAATATAATAAAGATGTCAAATTTTAGAATGCAGTGTTGCCTTTCAAACAGGAGATCTTGTTAAAAAGTCCTTGCATTAAAAGGTCAGTCCAAAGTAGAATCATGACAAAAAAAGCTCACCTAAGAATCAAAAAGAATTCTCTCCTTTTTATTTTCCAAATGAAATTATATAACACTTTCTGGAAGACTTAGGAATCTCTCATCACTGCCAGGAGACCAATGCAAGGGGTAAAAAGTAGAAAAAACTCCTGCATGTCTCCAATAAACAAGCTATCATTGCATATGACTGGACAGCACTGGTCACACAGCTCATGACAACAAAACGCTACTTATGTATAGAAACTCTGTTTCCACTCACCTGCCAATGCAGTGGGAATGCTCACCGATAAGTTCCCAACACTTTCTAGAAATATTGCGAAGATAAATTGACACAGTTGCATGCAGTGTTCTTTAAACACATGTAGAGAGCTTCCTTGCTAAAACCTGGAAGAATATTCATTCTACGAACAGACATTTGCTCTAAGTTTATTTTAACAAAGGGGAAATAAAAGATTCAATTAAGATATTGGCTGAAAAGGAGATATCAAGAAGAAGAAGAAAAAAAAAACACATCAACTTTACTAGCTTTAGAAAGGCATCACTAATATTTAGGACCTGGAGACTCCACAGATTGAAGTGATAAAATAGCATCTATCATCTACAGATTGCCTGTGTAGATGTTCATATCACTTCAGGGAACAAAAAATTGCTATTATTTAACTGCTTTTGGGAAACAAGACTCATAGCTTAACTTCAGTGCCCACTTCATGAAATCTGTACTACGATTCACAACAATTGGGATTTATATTGAAATCTCTGAAAGATAGTCTAAAAGAACATGAAGCTTATACTCTTCTCTGTACCACATATTACTGCTGAATTCAGTATTCAATGAGGCACATTTAGAACAAGAGACAATTTTCTTCCTACTTACTTTAAATAAGAAGTAGATTATGACACCTTTTCTTTTTTTTTCTTCTTCTTTTGTAAAGAAACCAGAGGTAGAATCTACAAAGAAATTGATTTCAACTTTCAAATCACTACCTAAAGAATAAACACTACAAGTCAGCTAAAAACCTCCCTTGAACTAATATTAACACTATGGAGATGTACTTTTTTTGATTATTATTTTACTTTGGAAAGTCCCTCTCTTCAGGCAAATAGTCCATCCTCTCAAACAACAAAAAAAGAGAGAAAGTCAATTAAGTGGTCATAATTAAAAAGAGGAAAAAATATTCACTAATATAACTTCTCTGTGGAATGCCTCTATAGACACTTTTTTTTAAAATGCTGAACTACTTACACAAGGTAAACAAGAAAATATTTTAATTGGCCTCTATCTTCATACTCTTCCACCTATTAATTTTGTACCCCAATTAAAACCTTTAATCTGCTTTTGTAGCAAGAACTCATACAAGCAGATGGTTACATTTGGTTAGATTAAAAAAAAAAATTCTTCGAAAGGGAAAGTTGAGCCATGTAAAATATTTAACATGAACCACTTCAGCTGCCTAAAAACAGGTTAAAAAGGTTCATAAACTTTTTATGAATTTACACTATTCAGTTCACCTACTGCCCAGACAGGTCATATCTTGAAAAACAGACATGTTTCCTTTAAGCTGAGAACTGTAACTATATGCAAATTCCTGTCCCAACTTCATGTACAGTATTAATCATTCTCTCCTCAGCTGCTAGGACTGTATGCCAATCCTGTTCCTGAGCATTTGAGGAAGAACAACACAATCTTCCTTGTAGATCTTTTTTTCTCCATTAAGTTTTTATTCTGAAGAAGTGTGTCCATTCAGAAGTATGCTGTCTCTCCTAACTCAGTTTCCTGCCTATTGTTCCACACACGATTATTAAATATCTAAATATCTTAGATATATAAATATCTAAGTATATCTAAATATCTAAGTTTACAGACTAAAGATCTTGTATAATTTCTAGTGTCCCAAAGAATTATCAGAACACCAAAGAAGACAGATATGAACATGGACAGATACAGCTCAAAGCAGTATCACCAGAGAACTCTAGAACAAGTACTTCCATTATACTTTGTGCAGTACTAGACATGTAGGTCTAAGAGTATGAAAAGTTGAGCTTTGAAAAATGAAGAAACAGTGATTTTGGATGCAAATTAAAAAAGAAAACAAACAAGTAAACACATAGTTGAAAAACAAGTTGTTAAGTTACGGAAACGTATTACAAAATTAGATTCTTCTCCCTTACCATCACTTTTATTTGAGTGCTGAGTGCTAAATATGTACCACTATATGGCATTAAGTCAAGTAACTTTCTTTGTTTTTACCATTTCAATACAAAACTTGGAATGTAACCAATGAAATAGCACAATTTAACTCTAAAAATAAGACTAGAGAGCTTAGTGGCTCTTGATAATGTTTTCCTTACAAGGATCCTTTGCAGAAAAGTACATATTTCAGTTTAGAATAATGCTAATTAGTGCCTGTGGGAATAAAGGAAACTAATTTTTCCACAGTAAAATAATTTCCTGTAACTTTAATTTTTACATGATGATACTTCAGTAGTTGCTCAGATAGATTTTACTATCTGCAGTGTGATCAGGATTTGAAACAATTAGCTGTTTTCAGTTTTTTAAAAAAAGTAGTTTTATTTCTGTTAAAAAAACAACCCTGTATAGGAAGAAAGAGAATTTGCAAGTACACTCCACATATTTTTAGGGATGTTAATGAATTCTTCTAACTTTAGTCTAAATTATTTAAAATTACAAAACCAAGCCAATGCAACTTAAGTGCACCTGCAGTACAGGCATTGAGGCTATTTTCTTTCTCTAGAAATAAAATTAGTTCCATTGCAATGGAACTAATTCTCAGAACTCCAGGAATTCTGGAAGCAGGAAGAGGAATATTTAATCTACATTAAAAGGGGCAGAGCCAAATCACTTAAATACAGACATAAGAGCTGACAGTGGTTTGCAGAGAGACAACATTACAGATACTATACACCAGTATCTTACATTAGTCCCAGAGCATGCTTAATGGACACATAACTCAGATGCGTGGGAAGCTACAATTGTAGATTATTTTTTGTTCAGGAAGGGTTAAGAAACAGCATTTTGATGGGAATGCAGCTTCATAAAAGGCAGCAAATGGAATTGAATTTGAGAGAACAGGCCTGCATCCTTTCCTACTGAAACGAAAAATAAGTATCAGCACTTTTAAGATTTAATGATGCACAGGGAACTATGTTCAATCATTATACCTCATGAGGCGGATTCATTAAATACTTCAAAAGAAGCTTCTAAAAGAGACCGATATCCTATTTTGCAGAAAGAAAAAAAACCAAAACATAACATTCCCTTGTAGATTTCTCAGTCAACAGTATTGTGTATTTCCCAAAATAAATCCAGAGTTTACAGTATTAGACCAAGAAAAGCACTGATTCTACATTGAGTTGAACGGACATTGTGTCATTCACTCAGGGAGCTTCAGAAGCCAAAACACAGTCAATCCATATGGCAAAGTTATGCATTTGTCAGTATTTACAACATCCTTATTCCAACAGTACTGTTGCAAAGTAGTGTGAAAAAACAAAACCACACCTCAAATCCAACACAGCTAGTCACATACCAGACTTCTTGTAATGCTGCTGATGAAATTCTCATCATTTTCAAATGGAAATTAGAAATCACTATTACATCATTCTGTAAACAAAACAACCCCCCACCACATTCTTTTGGTTAAGTAATCAAAAATAGATTCTTATTTTATTCTGAAAGAAAACATAGAACTTGTAGATTAGCTGTTCCTATTACTTCACAGCCATTAACTTGTATTTTTCCTTGAATATTTTAAAACACTGTCTATCAGAACACAGTTGTTTATACCTTTCATTTTTGGAGAGAAATAGTATATAAAATTGATCTCAAAATAAGTAATTCCAGGTATAGTAAAAAATACTATTCAATGGTACAAAATCTAAGTATTAATGAGACCATTCAAGAAATGTATTTGAGTACCATTCTTCAAAGATGGCTTCATACTCCATCGTATACTTATCCTTGCTTCAGAACAAGCCATTCATAATGTATTAATTTGAACTTAACATTACTTACAAGACAGCTACAAATGCTTTCCATTTTTAAATCAGTTTTATTCTCAGTTTAGCACTGTACTTTTTCAACAATACTCCTAATAGTTAATTTCAATATCCACTTTAACCCACTAAGAAAACTGAAGCATAGCATTCGATAATCAAATATTTCTTCATCTGAGTATCATGAAAACCTCCCACACAAAACCACAGATGTCTAGGTAAAACTTTCCCAGGAACATTACAAAAGCACAGTAAAGCAGTTTGGACTTATCTAATGACCGCAATACTATCTCCTCAACAAAAATAAACCAACTTTGATAAAAATGGCAAAAATTCCCCAATAAGAAGTCATATTTTTCTGTTGTCATTTCAGAGCGATGTTATCATGATATCTTAAGAGACTTGGAGACAGAGAATGAATCAGTCTTGTCCTGGTGTGGTCAACAGAATACATCAAAGAACAATTCAATCCTTGACTCGTCCATCAACGTTTGGAATTATTTTCTTCTAGTTTCATCAATTTGATGGATTCATTCACCAAAACTAATAGCAGCCCATCTTTCATACACAACAGTTCAGAAGACGAATATGCCTGAAGTGCACCAGTCTACAGACAGCACTACAGAGCAAAACAACTCAAGTTCAATTGTTGAACTATACTTCAGTTCCTTGCAAAACAAGAAGTGCCACATGAAGTCCTTAGCAGCACGTAGATGTAAGTAACTCAAGCTATCATACAGCTAATTAAAGGGCATCGTTGATCTAAAGAAAACATATTCAGTATTTCTCCCTCAAAAGAATGACTACCAGGTTTATATGATGTACAGGAGAAAGTAATAAATAGTAATTTGGTTTTGTTTGGCTAGACGAGTTTATCACAATGCTCTCTTTTTTTTTCAGGAAAAAAGGAGGAGGATAGAAGGTGAGGGGAGACATGGAAGAAGAGATGGGCTGAAGAGTTTATTTGCTATCAAAAGCACATTAGTTCAATGCTTAAATATCATCACTTAAAATATGTTGCAAGTGAGCAGGCACACAAACTACTTCCTCTATTTTACAACCTTAGAGAAATTTATCATTAGTACATTATAGAGGTTTTTAAACATACTTGTTGTTACCATGATTATAAGGAGTTGTCCCTAGTGCTCCCTCTTGCTTTTTGCTTAGGGAAAAAAATAAGCATATAGAAAAATAAATAAAGCAAAACATAATTTGAAATCTTGACTTTTCAATATTTAGTCTCGTATCCTGGGCAGGTCCTAATTTTGACAGAATAGCAGAAGATCCTGAAGGGTTCATTTCAGGCTGCAGGCATTTGATACTGAGCTGACCTCACAGTATTTACATTCCCCTTAGGAAATTTTGGCATGTAGTCCAACTGGGGAAGTTCATGTCTATCACTACTTGAGCTACCAGTGCTAGAAGCAAGCAGAATAACAGTGAAAACAGTAGTGTGAACAATAAGGGCACATATATAGAAATAAAAATACAAGGAAGAAGACAAAGAGAAGGTCAAATATCAGATTAAAAGAAGAAATGAAGAGACAAGAATTGGAGACTTTTTTCTGACAGAAATAAATCCTTAATAAATAAATCCCTATTTTTTTTTTCAAACTAGAAGTGTAGACACGCGTTTTAATTATTAAAAAGCAAATTAATTCAACTCAAGGAAAATGACCTAAATCAGAAGAAATATTTATCTCTGCACAAAACAAAATAACAGCTGCCAGCAACAGCTTTGTCTGCATTGTGTTTGAGTTTTTCTTCCAGTAGTCACATTTGACCATTCCCACTACAGTTTCATTAGATACATGTTGAATCCAGCAGTTAAATTCAAAACATACTCACTTCCATTCATTACAATTCAAGTCCCTACTGCTGCAAAGAAATTAGATAGGAATACAATAGCCAGACAACAAATCCTACTTTCATTTTTTGTACAAAAAAATGCTTATCACATCCTCAAACAAGTGAAAAACTATGTTTTTTCTTTACAGATTCTCTCTGTCAGCTACATAATCTCCTATATAGCAGGCCAGGTGAAATTGTACAAGAGACAGAGGTTCTGAACCAACTCAAGATTAATTTCTTCACCTCCTTTAAAAATGAAATTAAAAAGTTACAATAATTTCTCTGAAAATCCTATTTCCAATTGCACACAGCAATTTTAAAATAAAGCGATAAAGCAGCTGAAATGCAAGAGTTCTCATACAAGTTAATGTTGATTGTGATACCTTTCTAAAACGACAGTACCTTCAATCCTTGTTAAAAGTCTGAGAAGTCTCTGAATGATTTAATAACTTACAAATAGCATCATAGAAAGTTGAAAAGAAAAACCAATTCCATTACTGAACAATGACTGCAAAAGACTTTCTCCCCTTCTTATATAAAACCAGGACGCTAATAATTTCAGCTCCTCAGCCTGATACACACTCTCAGGTAGCCCAAGCTCAAATCACGGGCTGTGAAACACAACCAGTCCCACTTACAAACTAATAGGATATCCCTGCTTTCCATCAAAAGATTTTTTTTTTCTAGTTATGTCTCATTTCACATAGTTCTTGTAAAGCTAAAAAATTTTCAGTAACTTACATATGTGAGCTCAAAATAGTTTTGAGGCAGCAGGCGCCCAAACAAAACATTATAATGAAGTGGATAAAGCACTGGCATTTGAATTGACTGCTGAATTTGATAGCAGTTTTTGTTGTTTTAAACCACCAAGTGAGTAATTGGAGGCAAAATGAATCCTGAATATCTTGTTAAACAGGTTTGGCACTCTCACCTGAAGCTGAAAAAAAAACCCCACAACACAGTGAGCACCATTCTGAAGCGTGCTGCAAAAACTCTTCCGTGTTTAGCTTGGGGTACAAGAATAAAGAGCACTTCAGGAAAAAAAATTAAGATTTTTCCTGATGTCTAGAAATCTTTTATTTTTCAAAAGTGAGGCAAAATGCAAGTGTTTCATGTAAGAAATTTTGAGTGAGGGGCCCTTGAAAGAAGCATAAAAAACAATGTGTCATATATATCACACACAGAGACTTACATACGTACACTTAAAAAAACCACTACTGGCAGTGAGAAGGGCAAAGGATGCAGTTTCATTTCATTTATACTTAAACTCTTTAGTCATGATAGTAGGTATTCACTTGACTAAATAATTCAAAGACTTATGCTGTTTATGTAAAACACCCATTGCATTCAGAGAGAAAATTACATAGATTTAAGGTTTTGTTGTCAGTTGATGTGCTTTTAAGAACAAAATTTTTCTTAAAAAGCTATTGTGGCAGAGACAGTTTTAACCACAGAAAGTTTTTAATTCAATTTCAAGAAAAAACCCTTCAATTTATTAATTGAATTATCAGACAGACAGGAGTCATAGAAAAAGAAATATAATGCTCAGTATGAAATTATATAAGTCAAACTACTTTTTCTAGCAGTGTTACCACAATTGGCATTTTGCATCCTTCTACTCTCATCTCCACACTACACTTCAAGGTAAGGTTTATTAAGTGGCCTTGCCACTTATCAGTTTATTTTCATGTGAAGTTAAACAAAAGGCAGGATAGAAGCAGGAGACAGACCATATGGCTAAGATCAGAACATTCTAGCATGTTAAGGTTCATCAGTCTGCTGTAGCCCCTAGGTACACTTCTATAAAGAGATAAGAAACCCTAAGTCAGTATTTTTTACTGACCATCAACTACAGACGGGTGACTCAAGACTAAGTAATATGTATTTTAGGCTTCCAAAGTTTCAAATTTGTTGTAGAACAATTTTAATAACTATTTCTTCCCTGATCAAAGATAACTAGTAAGCTACACTCAGAAATGTAAGAGAGCTATTTTTTCCTAGGTGTTCAGTTCAACCAACTAAAAATGTATTAGTTGAAAAGTCAAATGTTTTAAACTCTACAGCTACAATAAAAAAGATGACTCAATATTTGTATGCTTATTAATTGAAAACATCTCAATGTTTCAGATCGAGTAAGCAACTGATACCCACATCAAACACAGAAGTTAGAGATCATATCATAAAAGAGATTTAATATCAGAACAGATTATATGAATTTCTAATGAGGCTTAACTTAAATCAGAATAATGATGCAAGTTAACTGTTAAAATAAACATTTGACCTTATGACACTGATTGCTCAAACATTTTTGTCTGTAATTTTCTTTTCAATCTTCTGTACCAAAATATATGAAAGATTTCAAACAAGAGGTTTTTAATTTATCTGGAGGATTTTCCTTATGTAGAAAAAGACACAAAACTAAGGAACCTTAGAAAATAGTGTGGCCAACATGCAGAGACAACCAACCATCCAACAAGATTTCCTATAGTCTTAGCTAACTTTATAAAAAAAAAAATAGTTATCCTTTTCAACATTTGAATTAAAAGTGTTTTTTCTTCTCCATAGGTATTTGGGAGCACCACTTGTTGGTTTTGTTGCTTACAACATTTTCTAATTGAGCTTTCTGTCCTTCTTATAAACCTTAAGTCACTTGTTTTTACACATCCCAAAAGATACTCTCAAAAGTTATATATGTTAAGACATGAAATTGCATAATCTGTAGAACTTAACAAAAAAACAGACAATAAATAAATGACAGAATATTGCTAGTAGTACAACTCAGATAAAAGCATCAAAAGCTGTATGTTTTTTTCCAGGATTTATACAATTTCTGTAGTCCTACTTACTCAGCAAGTAGTAAAGAACATACAAGTTTCCATGAAATACTGGAATTGAAAGATGGCAAAGATGGCATTTTAAGTGAAAACTTTCACCTGATGTTCTCCCATCAAAAACCTTTGTTTTCTGGGACTCCTTCTGCCTGGTCTAACACACTGAAATGTTTCCAGTTAATAAAGCACAATGTTAATTCTTCTACTAAATATGACTTATAATAGATTCTGAAAGATAAAAAAGCGGAAAGTTAATTTTAAAGGATAAGTTGCTTGGCAATATACTTTTCCTGACAAATAATTGTTCTTACTAAGTCACCATGGAGAGAGTCATGAAGAGCTAAGTTTCTGAAGCCTGCTGAAGATGCAAGTGGCTAATTGTTTATATAAAGCTCTGAGACCATCACAGGCCACACAGCCATTCAGAATGCTGTGTAAAAGCCTTTTTTCCACTTCACAGACTTCAAGCGAGTATTCAACTTGAGTTTTGCATTTTTCTGCTCCAGACCTACAATCTCTCAACCAACTATTCCCAGTACTGGGAATCAGGAATCTTTCCCAAAGAATTTTACTGGAGTGCCTATGCTATCAAGTTCCCATCCACAAACTTCTACTTCTGAAGGTTGCTACTGATGCAACTTCTTCCTCCTCAACATGACTGTGTGAGAATACCTTCCAGTCAACCAAATGCAAGGGCGAGTGAATTGAACAGAGAGAAATCTTCCACATTCAAAAGACAGAAGAGAAGAAGGAAAAAGAAGACAAAAGTGTTTAAATTTAGATATTTACTTACTGAAACAAAGAAAAAACACACATACAGGCCCCATGTTGGTAGAAATACCAGCAGTCAGGACTGTGGAGCTTTGCTTCCAGCCAGCGTTTGCCTCAAGCTTCATAGGAGTTTTCACCCTCTCTCACAAGCACACGGAAGTGTACTGAAGATCGCTCTGAACTGCCAACTAAAGTGTATCTCAGGTTTAATGAAAGTGTAATTCATTATAATAAGAGCCAAGTGTACCATAAACATATGCAGGAAAAACAGGCTTAGCGCAACACCACAACAGATGCCTGACTTGATCCAGTACAACAAAACATTTGCAGGCCACAGAACAAAAGTGGGTGCAATTCCTTTAAAGTTAAAAGCAGATCATGTGCATCTGGCAAAATTTGGACTTGTAAAAGTTCTATCAAATAGTGACTAAAGCAAGTAGACTTCTCTGTTGGCAAAGTTAACAATGTAACTGCCTATCAGTTCAGGTGGTTTTGGAAGTGTCCTTCAGTTCCAGGTACCACAGGACACGTGTACCAAAGTTGGGGAGAAGAAAAAGAACCCTGACACAACGGGAAGATAGAATACTGGTACAGATACCAAGATAATTGTTAAGAGTGCACATCAGTTATCTATTTTTACAAAGGAAGGAGGAGTTGGGGAAAAAAAAATCATTTTAGTTATAGAATAATGCAGCAGCCACCTACATGAAAAGCTATGATTGATCAGCATTTCCTTTGCTTTTCACTACCCTTTCACACATTGTAGGTACCAAAAGTGAAAGACCATAGAATAATTCACAGTAATAAAATCATTAAGTATGTATTAGTTTTATCTCCTCTTATCATCAATTAAGGTAAAAGTTTGGGAAGAAATATTACCACTTCAAAAACAAGGATCTAAAACTAGGGAAGTTAACTTACTAATTTGTTAACAGCTACCAAAAACCTTGAGTGTCTTCAATGTCCTTCTCATAGATTTCAACATTTCATGTAACAAATTACATACAGATTTTTTCTGTATGTTTGAATCATTACCCATTAATTCTTATTAGTGTTTAAAAAAACTGGTAATTTAAAAAAAAAAAACAAACAAAACAAAACATTAAGATCCCTCATGGTTTCAAGTCTGTCTTAGTAAAACTAAAGTATTCAAGGTATCACCCAATTTAGAAACACATTTCAGGAAGGAGACAGCTCAAAATATCACCCACAGACGTCACAGTCAGAGAGAGACTTTATAAGCACAGTAATTCTTAACATTCACATTTGATATACTACCTGCCAGACTAATTTTGAAACAGGTTCATAAGCCAGGGGTAAGAGGCTCTGCCAGACCTGCACACAAGACAGACAACATGTTTTCTCAGAGTGAACTTTTGCCACCCTTCCCTCTGGGAGAAATTCCATTGAGTTCGGGCCTAGGAAATCAGCTCTCACTCCTCCTCTTCCTTTTACCGTCTTTCCACTCCTACAGCTCCTTTATGCCTGGTTTAGCCTCCACTTCTTCCGCTTCTGAAACTACTCCCACCCTTTTAGCCTTCTCCTTCAGTACACTGCTACCTCTTCCTTCCACATCCACCCCTCATAAGTTCGTTTTTGGATGCAATCAAACTCTCCTCCTCTGACCCACACATTTCTTTCTATGTCTAGATCCCTCCCACTTTCATACCCAGCTTCCGCATTGCAGTATTTTTGGTTCTAAAATAGTTCAGCGGAATAAAGAAGTAAATGTTAAAATTGATAATAAATTTAAAGGCATTCCTAAAGAGTTTTCATTTTCTGAACAGCTTTGCTCACTACTACAAAGGTAAAAGGCAAAGGTCTGTTCACTGTAACGTTATGTTCCAGTTCACCCATCTAGCCATACACTATTATTTAACCTAGAGCTCACATCATCTAAGAATGAACCAAATGAATGCCAGAAATAAACTCCAGTCTTTCCTTAATTTTAGTTAAATAAAGGTTAGAGGTAATAAGAGAAGAACTAAACTTCTGATAGGAATGCTGTGCCGTGATTCTTATTGTTGGAGGAACACAGATTGATTTGTCCTTTTTTTTCAACTTCCATTTTTAATTTCAAGAAAAGGCTTCTTTACAAACATGACTAGTTGTTCTTTGATTTTTCTGGGGAAGACCTTAGATGAATGTTAGAAGACCTTTAGAATGCACATTAAACACAAAGGTTCAAACAAAAGCTGAATTCTCAGCCAGCTCAGGTTTATTTTAGTAACCAACAAATTCAAGCCTGAAAAAGATCCTATCCCTTTTAATCATTTAATATATTTTTCTTATCTTCCCAATTTTCAAGGTACATGCCTACTACAAAGCAACCCCGCATTAAAAACTGTCTCTATATAAAACCTCTATTTGATGCAGCCGTGTACTCAATTCAGCTTTGGCCTGGGTTTGTCAATGCCTTGCTTCAGCAAGCAATAGGCAGAAATACAGAAAAAGGTAAAACTTGAACACAAAACCCTAAAAATTAAACTTCAACCTTTTGTATTGACCAGAAAGTATTGGCTCTACAGCAAAGTTAAAAAATAAAATTCTAACATGCAGACAGTTATCTCATGGTATTTCTCTGAAAGCTGAACTTGGTAGATTGATGCAAAATTGCTCAAATACCATCCCTGTACTGATTTTTTAAAACAACTTAATTAATCACCTAAATAATATAAATCTGTGTTAAAAAAAAATAATCAATAGAAAAATACTAATGTATGTTCAGAACCACTGAAATAACAAGAAAACCCAGAAAAGGCAAGCAGAGTAAGCAAATGCTTGAGTTCAGACAGTCAGGTATTTAAAGTGTTAAAACCCAACAATAAGAGTTTCTTAAATACATGCATATGAATAAACATCCACAGACATGTACATATACCTGTAATTTTATAGCACTCAAAAGTAGTACCCTGGTGCCTAATGACTATGTAGTCATCACGAGGTACTAAAAACATCAAATTGAAAATTCTCATTGATCTTAACAGGTGAGGAGTCTCAAGTCCAGGACGTGGTGGGTACTTCTCTATTGACAAGTATCATACTAGGATTGTCACACATGTCCATTTCCTTACGCACTTACAAATAACGTAAGTAACTTAAGCTTCCTACACTACTATCCAGTTTAAATCTGCTTTGGGGATAAAGCCCTTAAATTTTCAGAGCTTAATGAGTGCTTGATACACTAAGCAGAATACTTCATTGGACTTATTATGAACAGAACAAAATAATACCTTATATTTTTCAGGATACTGTATCATCGTTTTCAAACTGAGGAGCTTTCCTGTATCTTGCTTTACTTCACAGTACAAAAGATTCAATAATTAACTGATAATAAACTAATTATTAAAAGTTATATTTGACTGTGTCAATTCTGCAGTCATACAAACCTATATTCCAGGTTAAAAGTTTAGTTATTGTACAAGTGATATTTGTAATCCAAACCATTACTTCAGAAAAGTTTACTGATGGAGTTCCCATTAGGTGATGGGAAAGCACTACCTGTGCACATTTCTAACACTAAGTAAACAAAACCAGACTTTTTCCACTCTAAAAGAGACAAAACACTTTTCTCATGAGATGTGATTACAGTCTCATTCCTACACATATCATAGCATTACATATTTTTTTTTACTCTAAATATCAACCAACACCTTTTGTCATCTGCATTACAAAGGATGGGGAGGATGTGGAGGGAAGGTTTTGGTTGTTATGAAGTATTAGAATTTTTCTACTAATCCAACAAAATTGCAAAAAAAGTCAAAGTTCTAGCCAGCATCAACTTACTAATACAACCCCACACTAAACCATAACCACCTTATGTAATGGGAGCACCTCCTTATCCATCCCTGTTTTAGAACACCTTTCTTTGGAGCTAGAACAAATTGTGTCATGTGGAGAGCAAAAAAAAAAGGTATGCAAAATAGTCACCAAGAAAAAAATACGGTATCCTTTAAAAATAAACACATTTCAATGCAGTCTGTATCCTGAGTCACTTGTTTGAAATGCCAGTCCAGGGAATGTTAAGATTTAGCTGACGATTATCTCCTCGACATTATCCCAATTTGATTATACAGTGTTTACTACATCAAAGCCAGAAAAAGCACAGTAATAGATTCAGCGACACACCCACTTGGAACACTAAAAACCTATTATTAAAGAACCATAAAAATAATTTTCAAAAGGTTTTTATTTTCAAACACAGTCTAGCATAAGATCTTACTATAAGGTAAGGTTGTTACAATATTTTTATTCAACCCACATATTTGAAGCTGTGCCTCAGAAGTTAGGTGAAATTATTTCTGTGATCAGACAACTCGACTATTCCTCTTGTCTAACTCTCTTATCAGGCACATTACAGAAATGAAACGGCCAAGTTTCACATGGCTGAATGCATCAATAGCATGTCATTAACATTCATTTCCTTGTAACTTTGTAACTTACACTGGAACTTAAAACCAGCATATCTCTTTCAGACCTGACCATGAGTAAGTTTTCAATTTTTTTACTATTAACATAGTTTTATAATGCTGTAATCAACACAATAAGCATTAACATTTAGCAAAACAATACCCTCAAATGAGCAGGTTACCGCTAAAAATCCACATGGGAGGGTGCCTGTATATCACAAGGCCACAACAACGTGCACTATTTTCCACTCATGTGGGAGTACCACAGTACTTTAGACTCAGACAACCAGAATTATTATAATCAACACATCATGCAAAGTTACATTATAAGATAGTGATTATAAGGCTGTCACTCTGTCTACCTTGGCTCTCACTTCTTCCCTAGCACCAGTAGGGCTGAATGCTGGACAGCATGAAAAGGAGCAGCTGTCATTGGGTAGAAGTTTAAATTCAGTCTGAGAGGCTACACAGCAAACACGTATTTAACTAAGGATGCCAAACTGGTTGTAACATATGAATCTCTCAGCAGGCTTGACAGCACTATCCCTCCTGTCCTCCTACATCTATCTAATCACAGAAGTGTTGTTTGTAGAACATGTTTTCAAAGATGCAGCTCAACTTTTAAATATAAACAAAGCTATTTCGTCTTGGCTATCAGCAAAACAATCAGTTTAATCTTAACAGTTATGGTAACACCTTGAATACAAGATCTTAACTTGAATACAACCTACTACTTGGTTAAGTTGGGCATAAGTGCATCAGCCATGCTACAGCAGTTGTGCACATATTTTTTTTTTTATTCTTAGAAAATTCAAGTGGCTATTTTCCAGTTACTATAGCTAACAAATTGTTCACAGGTTTATTCTACAAGAACAAATTCCACCTGAAGGTAGAGAACTTCTTTTTATGCTATATACACCCAAATACAGCTTGCTTTAATTTTCACTCATCTTCATTTAATAACCTGAACAGAACACCAGAGGTGTAATCCTCAGCACACTCCTGTCCTCCGTCTGGTGTCTTGTCAGTCGCTATACAACAATAGTGTTATGTAAATCACAAGAAGGCAGAAAAGAACAGTAAAGCAAACATGTCCCCTGTTAACAAGAAGTCTCCTAGAGAATAGCGGACCAGTTCTGACCCGCTTTTCTGGAGCATTATTTGTTTTTCACTTTTGTTTAGGATCAAATCAAACACATTCCTATATGAAATAAACTATGCAACATATATGTAGCACCCATCTAGAGTACAACTTACACAGCAGAGCTACCTTTTGCTCAAGATTAAGACACAGAAAATCCTGCAGCCTATAACCTCTATGACTATTAGTCAACTTCACTCATAGAAGTTAGTCCACTGATGACACTATTAATTTAAAGACGTCAACCCAAACACACAGTGTAGTGAGTAAAAACATGCCAATGATTTGAGAAAAGTGTGCAAATTGTTAAACGACAGAAAAAGAAGCATATTAACTGGACAAATATATGTAGATGTCATCTTTAAAATTTTCTGGAAAAGGATGGTTTGACTATGTGGAGAGGAAACGTTTGTATAGATCTGATCAACGTGAACTGTGGACTTCTACATTAAGAGCTCTGTTTCCATGTCTCTCATTCAAAAAGCCAATACATAGAACAAGTTTGCCACAGTGGACACACTCCTCAAAACATACTAAAACATGAAAAAAAAAAAAAAGAAAATCATTGTTACATGCAGAAACAAGAGGTCCACAAAGAAAACAGTCTCATTAAACCTTCAGAGTGGCTTTAGACAACATAATTACTAGAGAATAGGGCTGAATCAAGACTCTTGTCCCAGCAATGAAGTAAGATCTTGCCTTTAATGTAAGATCATGCCATTTATGGCATCACAGTGGACACACACAAATGCCAAACAAACTCAAGGTATTCACAGCTTGCAAGGACAATTGTTGCTAGATGGTTACACTCACTGCACAAACTTCATTTGACTCTACATCCTTAAGTAGATTTAAATGAAAGTATTAACACAAAACGTCAAATTGTTCTAGCTGTGCAGAATTCAGTACACAAATGACTACAAACACTATGAAAAGCTTTTAGATTTATGGCACAATATTTAAATTCATCTTGGGATACATTCAAGATTACAGCAACACTCAGACAAACAAATCAAAAATTATAGTATTGTGACAGATTAACAATCAACTTACTTTACATAATATCTTGCACCTTCAAAAGTGTAAGCTTCCTCCCAGCCTGTGGGTAAGTCTGGAAAACAAGTAACAAAACACTCCAATTAACTTTTGAAATTATGCTAGCCTATTCCCTAAAACTAACATAGGTAAAATATTGTGTGTCAGATTACACATGTTGAAAGCTTTAGTCCTATAAACAAATATCTTAGAATTGACTTACTGTACTGTCTTAGTTGAAATTCTATTATCCAAAAGAAGCTACAAACATGAAAATCCGATTTTAATTTCTTTTTCTCAAATAATAAGGATTTAAGTGTGCCCTTATTTAACAGCATTTCTTCCTTTGACCAGTAACAAAGTCAGTCATCTCCAGATCTTTCTGCCTTGAACTTCAGTAGCATCAAATTACATGACAGGCGGAGATCTAAACAAAAATCAATTTACCGACTTAGTTGTACATGCAAGTCACAAGCATCTTAACAGGCATGATATCAACTACACCACAGAGCATTAACATTATATTATCATAATTCCACCACTGTTGTGGCTAACAGGTGTTCCTGTAGTGTTTACAACTCTATTCAATTTTACCTGAAAAATATTTCAATGCAAATCTAGTGGAAGAATTGGGAATCTTTTCCTGCCCTGTTATTCACTCTGAAGAGTCAGGTGTCCACATATAAAAACCAAACTACTACCAATGGCCATTTTTGTTCCAAGTAACAGCTTTCTGATATAACACAAGCTCTGAAGATGCTGGGCATCTCCATGTAACTCTAAATACATTACTACCATTAAAGGTTTGCCTCATTTAATAAAACCAAGAATTGATATGTAGGACTCTTTGATTGAATTATAAAAGCAAGAACGTATTTCCTAATCAAAAGGAAAAAAATACTCAGTCCAGATCATTTGTGTTTTTTTCACCTCTAAGTTTACTTATTTGCTCTGGCTGGCTTTTTTTCTTAACTCCTGTCTTCCCTAGAACGAAAATCAAGGTGTCTTTCAGTAACAGCACGGGGCAAAGTACAGCAAACAGGAAGTCTCTTTAGCAGAACTATTTATGACTGCTGTAAGACCTTTGCAAAAAATACCTTTCCAGTGCTGAATATCTTGAGGAATAAGAAGTATTTAAATTCATAATGGAGGACAAAGCTTTTCTCACTGTCTAGTAAATACCTCACAGTACTATTTGCTAAGTAGCTTTACAACAATACACACTTCCAAAAGAACTGTTACTCGCTCAAATAATTGTTTCTCGAGAGATGACATATTTTGAACATATTTTGAACAGGTTTCACTCAGGACAAAACAAGATACAAACCCCATTAGTAATCTGTTTGATTTTATCTCTGTATAGAGAGATTCATTAACATACATGTGAATGAGAAAATCTAAAGAAACGGATTTGTTTTGAAGACATTTCAGTATTTGAAATAAATTATGGTCACTCTATCCAAGGTCATGCCTCACTCTTGTTTTCAGAAACGAGCTTAATTTACCCAATAATAACTCTTCTGTGTTACACACAATGCTCCAGATACTCAAAAGCAAACTACATTTCCTTTAGAAGGCACTTAAAGGAACGAACAAATGAGACGCTTAGAAAACTGCTGGGAAATCACCATCACTTAAAAGAGATACTGGTTATTAGTTTAAAAAAAAAAAAAAAGAATGAATACTCTATCAGATGGTGTTAGTGTGCAACAAGCAAAGCACTTCACATACATCTGCCCCCATATATATTGCTGTAGTTGAAGGCCTGTTTCCCAATTAATCCGGGTGCTGAAAGCAGGGAACACAGGAGCCTGATAGCCATCACTAGTTCTATTTCCCAGCATTAAATGACTTCTTACAAACCAGACTTCACTGAGAATCAAACTGGTGAGCTCCTACAGCCAGAAACCTGTGCTTTTTAAACTATTCTCAACTAAAAAAAAAAAAAAAAATAAGAGAAAAAAAGAAAAACCCAAACAAACCTGCCTGCAGTTTTCTTAAAAGGCTGTTTCAAATTTCTTAATGCATAAGTATTAATCAAAGATAAAAGGCAAATTGTCTCATATAGTGCAATTCACTTGCACATTTTCCTGAGATTATCCAAATGATTACATACATAAAAACAACTGTACTTATTACTACACTCCACCACCTCCCAGTGGCATATGTAGCCTGTGTGCAATTCCAGTAGTCAGACTTTGGCTCTGGGTCTCCAGAGTGTCTGCTGTAATCCTCCTCCTCCAGCACCTCCTGCTGCTACTTCTCCAGAGTGGAATAAGCAGCAGTAGCAAAGAAGACCGATTTCACCCTCCTCCCTCCAAGTTATTCCTAATGTTTCAGTCTCTTTTCCTCCTACCCATTCCACCTCTCAGTCACTTTGAAACCACCCACACTCTCAGCCTAGATGGAAGTGAAGGGAGGAAAAGGGTTTCTAGGTGACTACTGAAATCAGCCTCTGCATTTCTAGTATACCTATCGCGGTTATATCTAGGTACTGCTGGAAACAAAAATAAATGAGTGGTTTAATGCTAAACTGAGAAAGGATGCTATGCAGGTGAATACCAGGGTAACCTGTAAGACGCACGGCAGGAATAAGACGGTCTCTAATGGTAACTGTATAATATGACTGGGGTGATATAAGGCAACAGAAAGCAAAGAAAGAGAAATTACACAGACACGGACGGAAAAGACGGGTGCAAAGGAGAAGGTTTACAGAAAGAGACGAGGAGCGCGGTGATAGCCAGCTGGACACGAGAGACTGCACCGTAATGTCATTTCTGATCAATCTGGTAGCAAACAACTGCGAGAAGTCAGAGGAGCACGGAAAGCATGGGATGAAGAGTTGTCTCGGGTGGCCGCGGAGGCACCGAGGTGGCTCCTCGAGTCGGGCGCTCGGGGGCAACGGGGCGAAGCCAGAGGCGCTGCCCGCGCGGGGAAGATGCCGCGGGGCTGAGCTCACCCGGGGGCTGTGGCGAGCGACGGCAGCCCGCGGGGCGGCCAAAGGAGCCGTGGGGCGATGGGCTCGACGAGACCCCAGCAAGCGGGGAGGGAAAGGGTGGCGCTCGCCGGGCGGCCGGGCGGGGGCGGCCGTGACGGGGAAAGGCCGGGGGCCCAGTTGCCCCCGGCTGGGGCTCCTACCTGCGCTGCGACGGTGCCCGGTGATCACGGCCTCTCCGGTCAGCGGGTGCAGCCAGGTCGTGCTCTTCGCCTCCTCGCTACAGGGACGGACACACATACCGAGTCAAGCAAGGCGCAGCCCCGTTGCCCCCGCCGCCGCCTTCGCAAATCCTCCCCCCCCATCGCTCGCCCGCCCCTCCCGGCCCCCCGCCCCCCCAGCCCAGCCCCGCTCCCCTCCTCGCCGGCCCCCCGCTCACTTGATGAAGAAGACGCGGCCGCCCTGGCTGATCCCGTAACTCCAGCTGCCGGGCAGCGCCCGCAGCCGCTCCGCGCTCAGCTCCGCTGGGGCCGCCATGGCCAAGCCGCCGCCGCTACCAGCGCAGCCGGGGAGAGCCGAGGGGAGCAGGGAAGGGAAGGGGGGGGAGGGGGGGGGGCGGGCGCGAGCACGAGCGAGCGCGTCCCCGCTGCCGCCAACACCTTGGGGAGGGGGGAGGGCGCAGCGCGAGGGGGAGGGGGCGCAGCGGCACGCCCCGTCCCGCCCCGCGCGGGCCCGCCTCTCCCGCCGCGGGGGCGCGCGCGCCGCCCTGGCTGGCTGCCCGCGGGGGCGCGCCGCCCGCCCCCGCCGCGGCCGTTGGGGCGGGGCGGGGCGGGGCGCGGCGCGACGGGGGCGGACGGAGGGTTCCGGCGGGGTGGCCCGCGCTCGGGACGGGTAGTGAGGGGCGAGCTGCGCGGTGATGTGGAGCGGCGCGGCGCCTCGACCGGAGATGCAGTCGGCAGACTCAGCTCGGCACTGTACAGGCAGAGGGGCGGCGAGTGGGCTGTGGTCGCGGCCCGGCGGGTGCCAACGGTGGTGCGGGGGAAGGAGGAGGCCTCGCCTGGACGGCGCGGGCAGACAGGCTCGGTCGGGTACCGATCAGAGGAGCGCGGAGGCTGAGGCGGTCCTTGCCGCAGACACAGAGCGGAGCCAAGCAGAGTGCGTCTCATCTCGCCGGGGATGAATCCCGCGCTTCTTGCTGTGGTAGACGGGGGTGCCCCGGCACTACTGAGGTGCACCGCGCATCCCACTCGATTGAGCCTCAGATGTGAGACACCAGCTCTGATCACCTCTCCTCGAGTTTTTAAAAACATTACAAGAAATTAAAACTTCTGTCGAATTTTCTCCAGGGGTGTAGATGCTCTCCCCATACCCTCAACTTCAAGCTTTTAAGCAATTTCTGATCTAAAGGTCCAGTCTTCAGATGCAGGAGTAAGATGTCATAATTTTTCTGCATGTAAACAACACTGCCTGTGCTGTGTGCCAGTCCTCCAAAAGTAACCTAGGGTATGACATGTTTTCAGTGTTAAGGGAGGTGGTAGTAACTCAAATAAAATCCATGCATGCCAAAAATGAATGTTTGTGTACCATTAATCACATAAATAATCTGATTGCATATGCATTTACACATAGAATCACAGAATCTTAAGGTTTGGAAGGGACCTTGAAAGATCATCTAGTCTAACCCCCCTGCCAGAGCAGAACCACCTAGAGTAGGTGACACAGGAACTCATCCAGATGGCTTTTGAATGTCCCCAGAGAAAAAGACTCAACAACCCACCTGTATGCCTTTGATTTTAGTTACGCATAGCAAACATAAATTACTAAAACTGCGTTGTGGCCATGATAACTGCTAAGAGAGTCTTGCTTATAAAACCACTTTCTGAATGAGAAGTAAAGCTGGGAAGTCTGATGTTATTCCCGTGCCCACAAAAAAAAAAAAAGTTTGAAATACACAGCTGATGGTATGCTGCGTAAGCAGCTGTGTCTTCCCTCCCATTCTGAACACCTTGAGGAAAAATAAAATTTGACAGAAAAGCTACTGTGTGGTGTCATCCCCACCGTGCTGTGTGGTCAAAGCCTTGAAACCCATTTGCCCCACACAAGGTATTCCAGATCTGAAGAGTGGTGAATATGTGAGCAGATCTTAGTTATCTTTAAGTAACTTAAGGGTATAAGATAAGAGTTCCTCATTGTCCAAAAATGCTCTTCATTTCCACTCACCATTGACAGCATCGGAGATCTATAGACTACCAAAACAAAAGATACGCTGGAGAAAATACAAGTTATTCTATCAACAGTTCCCTTCTGTCCTAAGAGCAAATGCCCTTGGATGATGAGTAAAAAGTGAATAATGACTCTTCCTCCAAAAGTCTGTGGAAAGCTGCTTGACAGCAGCCTGGGGGGAAGTCACATGTGTTGTGGGCTCCTGATGTAGTGGTCATACCCTGTCACTTCCTCATGCAGCCTAAGTGAAGCAAAGAGCAAGTACTCTTGATCTCCAGAACATTGGATACCTTCCATCATGCAGAATCAGTTTTCTTCTCTAGCAGAGGAGAACATGTGGCACAGCTAGTCTTATACTTGTCCAGATACACAAGTTAGGTGTTTAGGTACAATTTAGGTGCATAAATACTGCCTATTCCCAGCATGTACTTTGCCAAACAGCTTCCTTAGGCAACCAAATTTTGCCAGTACCTTACCTTGCAGCCTTTTTTCTGCTATGCATATGTTTACAATTGGTGACATTTTGGTAAAAAACAAAGAGCATGGTACCTAAAGTATGTCAGAGCCTGACTGAATTCTCAGGCAAGGCATTCCTCCATGTGCCACAGACATCTGATAAATCAACCTCGTTTAGGCCACGTCAAAGAGAACTTACAAGATTAGTTTCTTTGTAACTCATAGCAAACAGGTTGGTGCTAGAGTCCTACCATAAATACTAAAAAAACCTCTTCAGCCTGAAGGGTGAAGGGTATTTAAAACTATGTCATTCTCTTCTCAGGAAGATGCTTTTGCTCCAAGCTACAAGCAGTTCTGAAGCTGAGACTCTTGTATGAGTACACTGAAGGTGCTCCTTCTCCCTATTTGAAGTCACTTTATTTTGCAAGTATAATTACTGGGCTATGGGCTGGTGACATGACTTGCTGGTCTCATGCATAGGAAGCTCATCTAGACAGCAATGGAAAAATCTTGGTCCAACTCCATTTCTCAGGAACTCGTGTTTTTTATGTTGAACAGTCATCAGTATTATAGGAAAGCACATTATGACTGTATTTACAGACGCTAATCCCGCTCATGGTGATTTCTGGGAGCCCAGAGTTTTACCATTTTGTTGAATGGAGCTCATAAACCCCAAAGAGTATGTGGAAAACCATACCTGCTGGTGCCAGCAGTTTTTCTTTCAGAAGGCTGTTGGTGGTTCCACAGTTAAAACTTTTGTTTCAAAGTTAGTGTAAGAGTTTGACAAAAACAAAGCACACACTGAGTTTCACAATGTTTGGTAAGAGTACGTGTTTTCTAGTCAGGTAAGTGCTTGAATGCTCTTAAAAGAACGACTTGACAATAATATTTTTTTTTTGAAAGCTACATCACTAAGGGGAGTAAAAAGTCTCTTTAAAAGCAGTTTATATCACCATAACAACACCATGCATAATTTAAGATACTACATATTGTACCTTTCATATTATTCTTTTTTACTATAAAAATGAGCTAATGATTCCAAATCTGAAATTGGTCAATACAGAGAAATGTATGAGGATGCTCCCATCTGGCCAACAATTTTTTTCTCAGAGGAGCCAAAAACACACTGTTGAAGTGATGATCACCACTGACACAACTATTCTCTGCTTTCTGCAAGTATAGCCTGATCTGTCTGCTTCTCCTGTCACCAATGGGAAGTGGATAGAGGATGTGGACCAAGCTTGTTAATATGTGTGTGAGATGGAGCCCTCTCACCAGTGTATTGATCACCCATCACTGAGAGCTTGGGATAAAGTAAAAACATGGCTCCACTGAGCTTTTTTGCATGGTTCTCCATTCAGATACCACCTGTTTTCCTTCCTCTTTCACCTCCCTGTGACAGCAGCTTTCCTAGCAACTCCCTCAGGGACAGGGCGTACTAAAGGAGTAGTAAGTTTATTGATGTTTTGTAAAAAATCCTTTTGCCTAAGTAATGTATTCATAATAAAAATATTTAAAATTCTTGAGGCAAAAGAACCCTGCCCACAAAACAATGAATCCCTTCAAATGAGATTAATTAAAAACCAGCATTGGGAGAACATTCATTGAATAAGAATCAGAGAAATCCACCCACACCTCTCCCAATGGATATGAGGTGACAACATATGATGAGCCAAGAAGAATAGGTCTACATCTAAGCGTAGCATCTGACAAAGGCAGTAGCCTGTAAAGCAGGGAGTGGACTGCAGTCCCAATGCTCCACCTAAAACCTCTTTCCAGAATTATGTTTGTCAGGATTGAATCTGTGTTTTCTGTCAATATGAATCAAATTGGATGAGATTATTTCTCGGAGTCTGTGACTTTTCATGCTTTATCCTGTTTAACTAGCAGGATAATATGATGCTTAACATTGCAATATTGCTGGTGGTACAGTTTTATGTTACACATTCTCATGAGGGAGCTGCTTGCAAAGGGTGGATTCCTTTTTACACCATCCCTAAACATGAGTTTTCTTGTCCCTGTACTGATATTTCAGCCCATGGTGAATTAGATCAGTTTGCTGATCTGGTAGAAAACAAATCACAAACCCTTTCAAATAATTCATTTCTCATCAGATAAATAAGCTGATACAACTCGTCCTGCAGTCACTTGATAGCTAGATCCAACACATGGTGTGAGAAGAGAAAAACAACTTCTTTTAGGCTACATTCCTCAATGACAGAGGAGGGGAAAATTCAACAAATATGCTGATTGACTTTTACTGGAGTCATTATCTCTGTGAAGATGAAAGGAACAAGTAGTGTAGGTCAGAGAAAATAAGAAAGAGGAAAAAAAACCTATCTTACACAGCCTCTGCAGGCAGCTCTATTGGTAGAATGAAACTCCTTTGCTCTGAGTAAAGAGCCAGCTAACAGTTCAGGACTCCTGTCTGGTAGCTCTGAAGGCTGCAAGTTTTTCTAGGGGTCATTGGTACAAGTGGTAGAGTAGTTCTCTTCTGGGTTAGTGTAAAGTATCAATCTGACTGAACAAGCATCGGGTCATTAGCCTTCCTGTCATCAGCATGAGATATCCTAGCAGACTGTTTTCACAGGCTGTGAGATACAGAACTAAACCCTGCACTTACTCAGGCAGTAGAAATAAAGCATTATTTTCCAGTTGAAGAAGTTTTGCAATCTATACTTGGCAGAAAAAGCAGCTTTGTCATTTTAAAAGGTTTGTTTTTTTTTTTTAGCTGCAATTAATGATTTCACAGGATCACAGAATGACAGATCACAGAATCTTAAGGGTTGGAAGTGACCTCAAAAGATCATTTAGACCAACCCGTCTGCCAGAGCAGGGTCACCTAGAGTAGGTGACACAGGAACTCGTCCAGGTGGGAGACTCAACAATCCATTTGGGCAGCCTGTGCCAGTGCCCCATCACCCTCACAGTGAAGAAATCCTTCCTTGTAGTTCTTTGGAACCTCTTGTGTTGCAGCTTATACCCGTTGCCCCTAGTCCTATCATTGGCCATCATTGAGAAGAGCCTGGTTCCATCCTCCTGACACTCACCCTTTACATATTTGTAAATATTAATGAGATCACTCCTCAGTCTCATCTTAACTTAAATTGTGTGAAAATTTTGTAACCTTTTGGGACAGCGAATCCTTATATGAGGCTTATTTCTCTTAAAGATCCTGTCAGACTAATACAAAACAAACTCCAAAGCCAGAGCATGAGATTTGCTTTTCCTTAGCAGGCAACATCAGAAAAGCAAAAGGGTTTATTACTCTCTGAACCCGCATATTGACCGTTTTGTGCAGTTTTGAATAGACAACACTCTTTTTGTAAGAAGTATCTTTTCCAGAGACTTGTTCAATGTACTGTCCATGCCACATACATCACGATGAACTTCTCACCCAGTCTTCCAGCCTGAATTAATGGATATCATAATTGAGATCTCCAGGTTTCTTTTTCTGATTGTATAATATTCAATATCTCAAAAAAGATTGGGGCCTGAAGATCAAGAGCTGCTTTACTAGAACCATCTTTTCTTCCTTTTCCAACCATTTCAAGGCCTTCTTGTTCAGGAAACTGTCAAACCAACTACAACAGTGTTTGTCTGTGACTTTCACACAGCAGTCAAATAACATTTTAAAATCATGTTTATTACCAGGTTTAGTTTAAAATAGTATTAGGAAGGAAAGAATTTGTGAGGTGAATACAGTGATCTCAATATCCCACTTGTCCTCTAACTAGCAGTTGTGTAGCCACAGCTGGCTGAAGCTAGGGAATTTCATCTTTCAAATAACACTCTTATTTGAATCATCCAGAAGAAAATCATATACAGTAGAACACAAATAAATTATCCGTTTCTCAGCTGGCTCCTCTGTTTCTCAGTTCTCTTCAGTATCTGGTAGACTTCAGCACTTGTTTTTGCTCACACAGTCCTCTTCATTGCTGCTGTCCAACTCCTCAAAAACCGTCTCTGTTTCAGACTCTAGGAGATGCAGAAGCTTTCTCTGTTCTGGAAGAAGCAGATAATGACCCATATTTCCCCTAAGACTTACCTTTCTTCAGTAATTGCTTGAACAAATAAGCAGAAACTTCATGTGGAATGTGTAGAAAGGCTTCACCTGTGGTTTGAATTATGTAAGATATCAAGAGCCCTATGGCTGCAAGGCCTTTCCCTTATGTGATTTTTTCTCCTATGTACATTTTTGCCCCTCCCCCTTTTCTTTTGCCTTTAGTGGGGCTCATAAGAATTTGCAGTATCTTTGCATTCAATACTGCCAACAATATAATGAATTTTAAGCTATCTCCATTTATCTTTCAGCAAGTGATAATCTGTTTTCAGAATAAGGCGAAGTCATAGTGTGATTCGCCCTTGATGTTTTTGAAGACACCCTTGTTGCAATCTTGATGACATTTTCCATAAAACGATTATGTTGTGGATACCTTGGCTGTGAAGAGCGTGAAGTGATACTATTTTTGTAAGACATTTAACATCATAATCAAATCATGGTCCATTTTCTGTAATTACCACAGTTGGCGTAGTATGTATGTCAGTCTTTATGGATTAGACATAAGATATGCTACAGGATATAGCAGTGATATTCTTTAATAGTATTATAGCAGAGTAACAGGAAAAATAATCTATTTTTGGTCTGTAATTTTCCCAGCATCATGGGCAAATCCAGGCTACTACTTAACTTGTTGATCTAAAGTTTCCTTGAGTATATTTAGATACAAGCTGATATCTGTTCCAACATTTGTTATGTTATTAACAGCACTCACCTTTCATTTATCTTAGAACTTTCTTTCTGGACTGACCTGTTTACTAGAATTTCTTATGTTGCTATATTTTCATGTATTTCAGCTTTCCTATGCACATCTTTTTAATTTTATCTTCATTAACTCTTATTTGTCCATATTTTCACCACTCCCAATGGGAGGTAAGGTCAAGTTTTATTATTTCACATTTGTTTCTTTTTAATCTGATTCCTGTTTTACTTACAGTAAAAATACTTTATTCATTGCATGACATGAGTTTTACCTATTTGTGCTGAACAGGTATATAACTAAAAGTTATTGAAACTTTATTTGCAAGATTGTGTCCAACACATATTCATTGTATTTCAGGTACTGACATTGGATTTTTCTAGCAAAATGAAAGTGTCTCCTAAGACCACTTTTATAGCAGCAGTGGACTAGTCAATATAGTCAATGTAGTCTATGGTGCAGTTGTTATTTTGATGAAGGTGCCTATATCCAGTCAGCTGGATCACACTTTGAACTGTTCTGACTATATTGAGTTGCAGTCTGTTAACAACAATGGGATTCTTCCCCAGGCAGAAGTAGAGACCCATCTTGTAAATTACTGTGGTCAGAGGAGACAATCCCATCTGAAGCATAACTATCATTTGAACAGTTCCCACAAAGAACCATCTCATATAGAATATTTCTTTTAAAGACACTTACAGTCACTGACAGGAAGCCTTTGCAAAATATTTTAACTTTTTAGCAATATAGCCGTACATTTTCTTCCAATAAGTCTCTTTCATTTTTTCTTGAAAAGTCACTTTGGTTGATTGCATTTTTTTGACTTCACCTCTGAATCTTGATATCTGTTCTGCTTCTTCATTTTGTGATGTGATTCTGTAGCATCAGCTGACTTCCCTTTCAAAAGCTGTAATCAGATCTAGCTTGGTTCTGCAGCCAAGTTAATTGTCATAGTCTTTACTAAGCACTAAGAACTACTAAGAATGGTAGTTATAAGTTTTTTCTGAGTTTTTTTTGGGTCTCTTCATCCCTATAATATATTGATCTCAGGTCTGATTTTGAAAAATAACACAATTGATAGTACTTTCAAAGATTTTCTTTTTAGTTTCAGTTATACAACTGCTGTCTCTACAATATTTAAGTCTTTCCAAGAGTACAACATATTCTCAAATATCTATAGCACAGAATTTCTCATTTGCAATCTGGTGCATCTGGGTCTTGCAGTACTCAGAGAGTTACCTTAATTCATCTTTCTTTTCATCAGTCCTATCTCTTTTTTAAAGAAAAAATGAGTTATTTGATTGTATCTCCCCCAAATACTACCTTTATTTCTGGAGAATTTATTTTACTTTGAACATTTTTAGTTTCTGCTTCGTAGTGTTCTCCAGTTACCACTTCTTCTAGTCTTTTACCTCTTTGTGCTGTTTCTTTTTTTACCTCTGTTAGCACTCTGTTTTTAAGTTGCAGTAAAGAAAATGCCAGATTAGTGATAAAAAAAGACTTCCTTAATACACAAAGGGGGAAAAAAAGAAAAGTAACATACATATATATGTAGATACAAAAGAAGAAGGAATTTGTGAAGGAGAAACTAAAAATGCTCCACTAAGCCAGTTGCTGACACCAGGTATTACTGACAACAGTTGCGATATTGGAGAGCGTTCCATCCTCTAGAGCAAGAGGTCATTCAATTACAACCAGAAGCCCAATGTTCTTGGTCTTTCTAGTTCTCACGTAATCTTGGCTGCTAGTCTGTACAGCAAGTTTTATGCTCATATAGTTCTGTCATACTCTGTATATTCTCATATACTATTGTCATTCAAATGTTATTCAACACTTTCTTCATTTGTGGCACTCTCGTTTCCAGGGGAGGCAGGAGCCCTGTGTGACAGCTTGTATTCGCTGAAAACATGGCTATATTTCATTAGATACTTAGTAGCTGACAGATCACACACAGTCTGTAACTCCTTGGTTAAATATTGTTGTTAATACATCTCTTTTTTTCCCAGTTATTTCCATCTATCCCAGCTTGTAGCAAAGGTTAACCCAGTTTGATTTGTACTAGTTTCCTTTTATCCTTATACTTTCAGTTTTTGGAAATTAAATTTTCTTTATTGAGCAATATTAATTTTTTTCCCATAGATTTCTGCATATTTAAAATATCTTGTTGTTCACTTAGAATTAGCATCCCTGCAATCCCTGTAGGTTGCACCCCATACCCCTCTCTTTTAATTTTTTGGCATGAAAACCCAGAAAACTTCTGTTTTGTTTGTTTTTACTGAAGAATTGCTATTGTCTCCTGCATTGAGTTCCCTAAAGTTTTTAATTGTTACCTCACCAAGATATTACACAAAAATAGCACTGTATTTTGTTAGTATTTTAAATATGACTTTTCGATAGCACATCAGTTTTCTTTCTGTTTTCTTTCTCTAAGTTCTCCTGCTCCCACTGTCTTCTGTATTCTCATTGTGCCTGCCGTTCTCAAATTCCTTTTCTGTCTGTGAAATGGTTGATGCCCATTCTACCTTGGACATTATTTCCTCCTCATCATCTTTACTCTTCCAGTATTTCCCTTTAACTCTGACTCTGTCTCTGTCTCTCTCCATTTACACTTTTGCTCCTTCTAAAGAAGACTAACATAGCACACAAACAAGCAAACACTGTGGCAGAATGACCTTTCCTCTGCTCTTTGTTCCCCTTGAAGGCTGCGTCTTCCCTCCAACACTGGCTGTGCACCTGTCCTCTCTTGTGATAATTTCTGCAAAACTCAGCACCTCCAGCTGGTTTCCAGATGAGTCAGATTGGTGCTGTGAATAATGAGTCTTCCTTCCATCCAGTCAGTTCTGATTATGTCTTTTTGCTACCTCCTCACTTTTTTTTTTTTTAATATTTGATATCCATGTAACACCATTCTTCTCTCTCTCCTGTACTAAGCCTTCCATTATAACTGGCTTCTGGCTTTACATTGCTCTTTCTGTAGCTGGTGGTTTCATTTTCTACGCTGAAATCTCTACTCCTCTATGTCTAGATCAACTGCTGTTTCTCCAGATAAGCAGTCAGTTTGTTTTGCTTTCCTCATTCCACTTCGGTATGCTCTTGTTCCTTCTAAGAGCCAAGCTGCTGAGAACATTAAACTCTACTGTAACTTCTTCGTATTTCAAGTTTTAGAAAGGGCAAGAAGGCATATGGCAGACTTGAAATAGAAGAGATTAACTTCTTGAAGCTTTACCACTATGTGTTATTACTCCTAAAACATCATGAGAAAAATATGGATACTGTTCTCAAATTAAGAAGAACACAAGAAAGTCTCAGTGAGATCACACTGATGGGAAAAGTTTGAAAGAAAGACAAGAGAACTCTTGTTAAACTGAAAGAAATTAACTAATCCTGAGTCTTAGGAAGTGACAGAAAAAAAAAAATCAGAATTCCTGAGCAAGGGCATAGGGAAGGGCATTTAAATAGATCCTATAACAAAGACAACTGTAGAGGAGATTGCAAAAGCACAGAAAAATGAAGAAACCCTGCTCAATAGAAAACAGGAGTAAGCAGCACTATGCCAGAGAGTTTGAAGACTACTGGTGATTCACAACAAGCTGCAGCAGCTGAGCTCCATGGCCACCCTGCTAGTGAAGTTACGTAAGCCCTAGTGGGTTATTAAACTGTATTCAAAGAAGCCACAAGAGTATCAGACAAATGTCCTGATATTTGTGGTAGGAGATGGAACAATGCAGTTGCTATCATTTGTGCGTCTTTTACTAACGTTGAAAAAAAAAGGAGAAAGTTTGCAGAGGAAAGGACATGTTTGATTCCTGCTTGATGATAGATTTTGTTTCTAGCGCCACTTATAAAAGCTGTCTGTTGCAACAAAAAGTAAACAGAGAAAGAATATGGTTTTTAAGCATGAGTTGTTTGGTACTGTTTACATCATTATGAAAAAAAAGAGTTTCACCAGTAAGTTTGTCCCAGGGAACAATTTTTTAAAATGTTGTTGATCACTAGTGAAAAGATCATGTAAACTAGTAGCACTGTTTGTGCTACAGCACAATATATATATATACATATATATACAATATATATATAGCACAGAATATACAGCATTTCCAGCAACATTTGAAAGTCAAACAAAAGAAATATGAGATAAATGAGAAAGATTTCTATAATAATTATATTAGTGACTGTCCTGGTTTGGGCCCATCAGGGAACAAAAGACCATGATTAGCCTCAAGTATCAAAGACCTGAGGATTGCCAAAGGGCAGGGAGAGCTTAGTTGGCGCTTAAGGTCCAGGACAAAACAGACCAGGCTACTCAGCTTGGGGAAGAAAACAGAAAATAATTTAATGCAATACCAACTAAAGCATAACCATAAAACCCCAAAACATAACCAAAAGAAAACAACACAGAGTGGTACAACGATGAAGAGTCCGATCAGGGGGGCAGGGAGTGGGAGTTTCAGTCAGTCCATTCCTGATAGCTTCTGCTGTTTGTCTCTCCTCTGGGCAGGTGTGCTCTGCACCCATCCTCCCTGCACGTCCATGGGTTACCTCACACACATGGCAGCCCTGCACGGGCTGCTTGGATGTGCATTTATCCCAAAGGCTGCAGCTCCTCTCTGCCTCTCATGTGGGGCTGCTCTGTGGTGCGCAGGCTCTCCAGCATGGCCTGCGCCATGGTGGTCTCCCCATACAGTCCATCACCCATCTGGGTGCACTCACACAGAACTGCTGGTGGCTCTCAGTCCTGCCATGGCCCTCCATGGGTTGCAGGGGTACAGTCTGCATTCTCACCATGGCTTGCAGAGGCGTCTCTGGTCTGGTTCTCCTCCTTCCTTCCTCCTTCTCTGACTGTGGAGTCCACGTGGTTGCCTCCATCTTGTATCACTGTTACACCTCCTGCCAGCACTTCAAATTCTCATCCCGAAATAGTGATGGAAGAGGCACTAGATTGGCCCAGCCGGTCAGTCTGAACCGGGGGAGAGTCCAAAAACTCTTTACTGGGTCTTCGCTGCAACCTGCTCCCCTTGTTACCAAGCAAAAACAGCTCCTTGCTAAACCATGACAGTGACACAGAAAATGCTCATACCAGAACACCTTTATAAAAGAGAAGAATATCAATAAACTATAGAAGAGGCTTGGTTTTAAGCTGCATCCAGCACAGGTGACAGAAGAGAAGGCAACAGTATTTAGCCACATGGCAGCAGTATGCAAATAACTAAAAATTCTGGAAGCCACCAAAAGAAGTTATGGATCATAAGATGCTTCCACATTCTCATGAGAGATAACATAATGGAAGGGACAACATAATATTACACAAATGATAAATCTAAATGGATGAGAATTCAAGTTGATTCTGGAATGGTTGTGCAAGAGAAAATTGTGCTAAAAGATTGGAAGTGTTTCAGCCATATATCAGAAAAGACTATAGGTTCTGTGTTCACTCAGTAAAACTATATTAGATGTGGATTGACACTTCCTAGGGAACCCTAGAACGATAGTACAGAAGAAAGAATGTAAGTGGAAGAAAGATAAAATTGATTTTGGAGCAGTTGTCACTAGGAAAAAACCCACCAAAATCACAGGCCTGTTGAGTTGCAGACCTGAAAGAGACCTGATTCAATCCTGGACATGCAGTACTACTATACTGCATATATATTTAAGTTGTTTATAGTCAGTTCCTAAGAAAACTAGAGAGAGGAAATAAAATGCTCCAAGAAAAATATGAGAAATTATCAGCTACTTCTACTGTGATTACCAGGACTGAAAGACCTAGTAGTAGAAAGAGAGCTTAGTTACACTGGTGATAGAGAGGAATCTATACATAAATGCCTTTCACAGGTCTTCACAGGATTAGAAAACAGGAACAAAATAAGATTGAGATGATTTGCCACTTCCTTTGCTGTCATAGTTCTTCATCACTTTTCAATATCAAGTCAGTGTAATCATTTCCAAGTCAGGAAGTATTGGGTAAGTACTTTTTAAGTAGAATTCCAGGTAGTTCCATAGGCATCACAGAACTTAATACAAATATGGTTTTGGAATGATACTTGCTTCATTAGAATGCCAGATATTTGTTAGGTTATCCAGAGCCAAAATACTATAAGAAATAAGTGACATAAGAAGCTTTTGGCAAATGCTTTCTTGTGAAAGAGTCAATGCTAACTATAGCCCCTGTGTTTACAGTTGTATCCCTTAAACATTTCTCCAGTACTCTGTTAGTTTTCATAGTCAGCCTTATAGGAGCCAGATTACTAGTGTAATATCTGACAAAGTTGACAAAGAACACAAATATGAGCAAAATGTATACTACATGTAAGTCTAATGAGACAACCTTGCCTTACATAGAAGGAAACGTAAAACTCTAGAAAATCTGAAGAGGAAATGAGAAGGATTCAAGCCTTTACATACATAACTTTTAAACAGGATCATAAGAATTACTTTTCTTTTTTTTTAAACTATTTTTAACAGATTCTATGTTATCAAAATCTGTAGGAAATCTCAAATGGTAGTAATGCATAGAATCTAATCTGCTCACCAAAATTGTTCTTTCACTGTGTGCTTCAGCAACTATAGAAAACAGTGTGTCTTTGTAACACTTAACAACTGTGTTTAAGGAGAAAAACAAATGAAGAGGAAAACCAGAAGCCTGTCATGTATTTCAAGCATTGCAAACATACAAACAAACCCAACTCAGCATTATATCCCAATGGGAATGAAAGTCTTCGTAATGACACGGACATTTGAACAGCTTACTGAGTATTTGGTATGGTTTATTTCTGTTGTGAAAATGCCTCTTTAAGCCTTTAGGCATGATTGAATCCAAAATCATTAAACAAATTTTTGCCCGGAATACAAATGCTGTTACTGCAACTTGGCAACTTTCTTTTTGAACAGATCACATCCCAGAGAGCTCAGTTTTAGGGACACGTTTTGTCAAGAGCTCCAGTTACGCAATCACACAACAGGAAAGAGCTTAAAATCAAGGAAAAAAACTCAACAAGCAAAACCTGAGTCCTTTTCTGACCTTACAACAACAGCAATTTCAGCATCAGCCAGCTGGCTGGAGCCAGTTAGAGATGCACAGTTAAAAAGCCTGCTGGAAACTTGCACAATCCTGGGTGGAGCTGAAGGAGCAAGCCTCTGCCAGGTTTGCTCTCATCTTGGCAATGACCTCCCTATCACTAACAAAGTGTTTCTGAAAGAATAGCATATTTTTACAATTTCAGTGCTTTGAAAAAAAAAAAGTACTTTATGATATTCAAAAAATAGAAACAAAAATACAGTAGTCAGGTGAATGGCCTTGACAACACAGACAGGCTTGTACTCTATCACACAGCTGTAAAATATGTAACCTAAAGAGAAAAAAAATAACCTCTTTTCCTACCCTGCAGACTCACTTAATGGATTTCAGCAGTGAGTAGGCCACAAAGCTGTTTTTCTGGAGTGGAAATGTTGTAGTTATTTTCTTCTCTAAGTATATAGAACAGGCGATAATGCTTAAAGAATCTCATCCATAAAGAAATAGAAATCAATATTGCAATATATGATACTTATGAAGTCCTGATTTGGCTAAAAGCTCTTAATTTCCAGTATAGCCCTTCATGGCATTTGTGCTGCTGGCAGGAAGCTGCCCAGCAGCAATTTATCAGCAAGGGAAGTAAATATCTGAAGTTGGGCTCCTATGTCCATACTTGGTTACCAAAATAAATTGCCTGATTTTCAAGCTTGCCAATAACCAGAAGCTCTCAGGAGCACACATGTGATAAGAGGAGAAACAATTACATAGCAGATCAAAGCTAAAGCAGACTTAGCACAGTCTGCTAAATTACAGAGGAAACCAAATCTTTAGTGCCAATTGGAACACACTTTATTTCTTTTGCTTTTCAGTTCCAAGTCTTCAGTCTGTGACTCACTTAGAAAGCTACTGACTCCAGAATGACCTGTTGGTGACTAAATTTGACAAACTGGAGACCAGTTCAGTGAGTTTTTACCTAACCTTTTAGGATAGGTTTCTAAAGCTGTGGAGGATCATTTAGGTGTCCAAATGTCTTCTAATCCAGGATAATGTAATACATTTTGAGTCTCTGTCTCCAGATGTCTAACACAGAATAAATTAAAAGACCTTCAGTTTGTTTAGATCAGCTTCCTGTGAAAAAGAGCATAACGTTTTGATATTCATGTACTATCTGTAATGTTTCCAAAAATTAAAAATCTGTCTTTAGAAAGTGTTTGATAGCATCAGAGCCCCATTTTAAGTTCTTATAACTCCAGGTGGTCAGAAGGGAAATCAGACTACCCTAAGTGAATGCTATTGGCCAACTCAGGCAGAAGAAAATGGCCCCAAAATACCACAATATATCAGGATATTACAAATAATTTATTCACAAGTAAATCTTCAGGCTCCTGTGGACTACAAAAATTTAATGTTTCAAGACAAAAATGAGAAAAAACATGGCTAATAAATTCAGGCCTTTTTATGGCAAAATAAATTGTGTTTCAAAGAAATCTGGTTAGAAGTGATCTCGTGAATGTCCAGAATACAAATCCCAAACGTTACTTCTTTATCAAACATCACTAGTTATATAAATGAACCCTGATTGTAACCATAATGAGGTCAGTGAGATCCCAGTGTCATTAGTGGCTATAGATACTACTAGAGTAAAAATAATCTCAGTGATATTTGCCACATTAGAACAAAAAGGCAATTTAACCTTACAATAGTAGACCTAGGGTTTTATATTTATTCTGGCATGTTTCAGCTACATATGTGCCGACATACTTTAAATTAGTGTTAGAAGTACATGTGTAGAACTGTAGAGCAAATTGCATGCTAGTCAAATAGAGTCATGGAAGGTTATTCATAAGAAAATTGAGTAGTTAATCTGTTTCAGCAAAAGAGCAAATAAAATTCTTCTTGTGATATCCCATTTTTGTTATATATGAAGCTTAGCTCTCCTCCAACTACAATATTTAATCTTGAAACAAGTATGACTGATTTTAGGAAGATAAGAAGTTAAAATGCTCAGTCTCAAATATGCCAACACTAACTCGCAGCATACAGGTTAAATGCTGTTCCAACTCATGTTACAGGAAAGTGGATTAGACCTGTAGGTCTTGTAATACTGACTGTATCTGACATGACTAGACTATATTTTTGGTTTAAATTAGTGGTGAGGAGTATACAAGGTTCCTTCAGTGAGAGATTTGCTGTTGTTGGAGAATGACCTAGAATTTTCACATGTAAATCTATTTCTTGGTTACCATAAGCTTACAATTTTTTTGGATGGTTTTCTTTAAGTTTGCATATCTGTACGTAGGTCTCAGGCATAGTCTCATCCGTCTGCTCTCCCGTTCCTTGCACACTGTCAACATCGTAAGATTTTCAGCTCATGCAAAAACATGACTCATATGGAAAAAAGTTTCCTTTTGGGAAGCTCCACTTTGTTAGGTCTGGTATGAGCCAGCCTTTTCTGACTATTCCAGCTCAAATATTAGGACACCTTTGTTTAAAGACTCCAGCTCTCTAATTCTCTGCCAACTCCTTCTCATGAGGGAAACTAGCCTCATGGTTTGTCTAGGAAGCCTCAGTGACAGCATTCAGCTTTTCTCTCTAATTCCTAGTCTCACAACTTTAATTTTGTTTTGTTTTGTCATCTTGCTGCTACTTTCTTTCATTACCTGGTTTAAAATACAGATGGCATTCTTTAAGCTCATCAGTGCTCAAGTATTTATCCATGTCCCCACAGAGTGAGTGGATCCACCAGGGCCCCACCTGAAGACGCTTCTCCTTGCCCTGGGCTTATGACTTTTGGCCTAATCACCTAAGATCTGTTCTTGTCCAACCATTAAAAAAAATTCTGTATTCAAATCACACAGAATCACAGAATCTTAAGGGTTGGAAGGGACCTTGAAAGATTATCTAGTCCAATCCCTCTGCCAGAGCAGGACCACCTAGAATAGGTGACACAGGAACTCATCCAGGTGGCTTTTGAATGTCCCCAGAGAAGGAGACTCAACAACCCATCTGGGCAGCCTGTTCCAGTGCTCCATCACCCCCACAGTGAAGAAATTCTTCATTGTATTTCTTTGTAACCTCTTATGTTCTAGCTTATACCCATTACCCCTTGTCCTATCGTTGGCCATCATTGAGAAGAGCGTGGTTCCATCCTCCTGACACTCACTCTTTACATATTTGTAAACATTAATGAGATCACCCTCAGTCTCCTCCAACCTAAAGAATCCCAGCTCCCTCAGCTTTTCATCGTAAGGGAGATGCTCCACACCCCTAATCATCTTGATGGCCCTGTGCTGAACTCTTTCCAGCAGCTCCCTGTCTTTCCTGAACTGAGGGGCCCAGAACTGGACACAATATTGCAGATATGGTCTCACGAGGGCAGAGTAGAGGGGAAGGAGAACCTCTCTCGACCTGCTAACCACAGACCTTCTAATATATCCCAAGATGCCTTTGGCCTTGGTCTGTATTTTACTAAAGCTCAGGTGCTTGTATGATTACTCAAGTTAAGAAGTTAGCATCTGCATATCACAGATTTCAGCATTAAACTTGCAGGCAGTGAATGTACTCAAATCCATTCTGCATGTTTTTTCCCATTTAGGTCTAAAACCTTTTCCTGGAATTATTGTTTGTTTTATTTTAATGAACAACAGAGATTTAAACATGCTGAAATTTTACTATCGTGCAGCCTGAGTATGTCTTATCCAAATATCTGTGAAAATAATCACACATTTTAAGATTCCTAATATTTTTCCCCAATTCTTATTAGATACTAATAAGAGAATTAAATACTAATTCTTTCTCTGCTCTTGTGCCATTGAGTGTTTATGCAAAACAAAGTTACTTAATGCATATTCAAAATATATTGTGTTACCTTATATTCACCTTCAGTGTTTCCAAAATATCCAAATACTTAAGTTAATTATCTCAAATTAGTTTCAAAACATTTATATTGATTTTAATACTAACCCAGAGGTGCCTGATTAAAAAATCCAGCTCTTACTGAGGAATAGTTTAAGAGGCCATAATTTGAAAAAAAAACACCACTAGAAACACAGAAACAAACGGACAATCCCCCCCTCTCCCAAGAATCTTACAGTATAATATTTTGATATAGTAAGGCAACAAAGATTTCCCATTTCCTATGCACATAACTCATGATGATATTTGCTTCTTAGGAATCTTACTTTAAAGACATATCCTGTAGCACATCAACAAGTGTACTTGAAGAAATCACGATTAGTTAAGAAATATTTCATCAGCATGAAGAGGGGCTGCCTTTTTAAAAATATTAGCCATCTCTGCACGTTTTCTGTTCTCACCTCCTGCTTAACAAGTAGCTTCTGTTTGAGAGTTTGCAGAGTTCCCCATGGAAATAGAAGTGGTAGTCAGTCGCCAACCACACCTTATTATTTTTAAATATACATTTTAAATTCACATCAATTAACTAAAGCTTTTCTTTCCAAGTTAAACAAAATGTTTTCCTACAGGAGGACTACCATGTATTTTTGTTTCCCACTTTAAAGCTTTGTGGACATAACAATTTTTTATTTTACTGTGAAACATAGCAGGGGGGTCACTTGCAGGCATGTGATGTAGTGTTGACCTCACTTTGCTATCTCTCAGCAGAAGAATAAGGGTTTCTCACCAGTGGTGAGATTTTAAAGTGTGATAATCACCTTGACATACTTATCTCCCAGTATAAGATAAAGCGGTGGAGAATAAGTTTGAAGTGTGAATTTATTTCTTACTCATCAGCAAGTATGTAGAGCCTCCATATCTTGTCATATACCGTTGCTGAACATGTTGCACAACAGAGAAACAGTAACTTACACACCTGTTCCACAATGCCATTGGTGTTAGAGCTGAAGAGGAAGTGTTGGGAAAAAAAAAATCGAGTATTTTTGTAACAGAAGCAAAGAAGGTAGGCAAGTCATAGACTGGGGTAGGGAGTGTGGTTTTGACTTGCTGAGAGGATCAGATCCTTGGAGTGTATTAAGCCTATGATACAGTAGCACTTTATTTCAAGAGCAGAAAGAACCCTCAGGTTATAATCGAATTAGCGACATTAGGATTCATTTGCATGTTATGGGATGTATTTTAGGGACAAGCTTCTTTGATCTTTAAAATAAGGACAATAAATGGTTGTCCTCTAGTGTATCTAAATCTGGTAGCTTGAAGTTAATATGAACTGAGTTTCAGTATGCTAGAATTTACATAGAGATAATTAACATTTCAAACGGAACAGAGCAAACATTAAATGCAGGCATGTTATGTGTTTATGACTGGCAGGAGGGTTGGTTTATTGCTGTCTCAGGAGCTGAAACCTAGGTGACGTTGTAATCTTGCAAACAGGGCAGATATTTGGATTCAAGTACTCCAAAAATGGGTTATAAAAAGGACTACATGCTGCATATAAGTACTTGGGGGGGGGAGGGGGGGGGGGGGAGGGAGGATTTATTCTCTAATGGAGATTGATTTCCTGGAGTATAATCATAGTTTTTTATTCAACTCTTTTGCTAGGTTAATATAATCTGGTCATCCTTCTAATATTTATTCAGGACATTTGAGCCAGTAATAATTTAGGAATGAGAAGAAATATTCAGGTGTCTCTTCATCTTTGCAGAAACTGGAAATTGACTGAAGACTGTGGGCCCAAATGCTTCATATTTTATCTGGGAGCAAGTTACAATCAGTCCTCTGCTTTAGTGCACATGTTTGAGTGAGATTATTAAAGATCATATATAACAAAGCAGCCTGTTTAAGACTTTCTGTGAAACACCAGTAAAACTAAAAGGAATGTATGGCATACGGCTCTCTCCTCTACAGCTATTTTTAAGTGAGAGGAAGTTATCTTTTTTAATTTATAATGCCAAAGAATTTCCACACTAAGCTCTGCCTCCATCTAGGCCAGTGCACTGATATTTCACGTTTTTTCTTTTGTTACTATATACCTCTCTTCCTTCTGTATGTCATCAGCAGCCTGGGATCTTCACTCTTGACATCCTAAGTTATTTTCCTACTAGTCACTTATTTTACAGCTGTGATATCTATCTGTTTCTTATGCCATTAGCTGTCACTGCTTCTACTGTACGCATAACAGGCTTTTGCACTACCATGGAAGCTGTGCTGTGCTGGAGATACAAATGCTTTGGGACAAATGTGGGCTCTTTCCCATGTGGAAAATCCACCTCTACTTGTCATTCATTTCTGCTCACATTTTGTACTTGTGTTCAGAGAGCTGGGTGAGACAGTGCAGAATAATACCAGCATCTTTTCTCATACATGTTTACTTTTTCCAAAGATTTAATAGATTCCTTGTGTATTGAGAAAGGCTCTGTGTAGAAGCACATAAGGGAGATGAGTAGACAGGTTAGAAAAAATAGAAAGATTATAGTAGAAAAAATAAGTAAAATCTACTCTTTCCTCTCCCCCTGATCCCACCCCAAAATAGCACTGTATAACCTATTCAGCATGTAAAGCCCAATGCCACTTACAATTGCCTTGTAAGATTATCATGGCAGAGAAAGACTTTCACTTGGATATTCCACTGCACTAATGGCCTTCTCTAGTGATCCTAGCTTTGTGCATGGGTAACCAGCCCTTTGGGCCTCCCTAGATTTTTCCTATTCTACTGCTGTTAATAATTATGAACAAATTATATGGACCATAATAAATGAAAGGGCAACTGTCTAGATCATGAAGAGGTGAAAACCAGGTCACTACTAAGCGTATCTTTCTCTCAGGAATCCACAGTTTGGATTGTGTTGTATGACTTTGAGAAGATGGTTAGTTGTCTCTTATCTCAACTTGTATCTGGAAGCACAATAGTAATTAATAACAATATTGTACAACTACTGTGAATATTAATCACTTTGAGAGCCTCAAATGAACAGTTTTAAGTAAGGGCAAAGCCTTATTATTCAATATGCCTGTAGCACTAAATATGCATTCGTGCATTCATTCACTCATTCATCCCATTTTGCACCCAGAAAACATAGTGGGCCAAAGCCTGAGGTCTCCATCCAGGTTTTAACCTAAGTTTTACTCAGACTAGCCCTAGGTGAAAAATAAGGTAAGCAAAAAGTACTACTAGTGCTGACTGAATGAAACAAGAGATGCTTCTTAGCTGTGCTGGCCTATTCATTACACAAGTGACCAGAAAGGGAAAATAAATAGCACCCTCCTCATCCACTTTTATTCCTTAATGAAAAATAATGATGGTCTGTAACAACTTCTTTTTGGTTTCTTTTTCTACTGTGCTTTTTACATAAAAAATTCAGATTCTTTTTACCCTGCCAGACTAGTGAAAAAAATGACAAGATGATAATGAAAGGACTAGAACTGAGGGCAAAGGTTTTCAGTCTATATTATATTGAAAGCTTTTAGGCAGATGCCTTTGTCTATTCCAGACTTTATGCTAAGTTAGTCAAAGGAGCTCAGAAAGTGCCTGGCTCTGATAAGGTGGCCAGTAGATAACTGGTTTCAACAGTCACAGCATTCTCGTCGTGGTGTCCTGCATCATCCCCCCTCATAGCTCCCAAAGGAGGGAGGGCTCAGGCTCTCCTACAATACGCCTTTCCCCAGCTGGTGTACTTTCCCTCTGGGAGCATTGCCAGTTGGTGTAGGTTAGAACAGCCCTCGGGCTTCTTATCAACCACTTTCCCTTCACTGAACTGACTGAAAAATCTGTCAATGTGTGGTTCCATTTTGAGAATAGGTGTGTGTGACAAGCGTGGGGGTGATCCTCAGTGATTTGTAATAGTTTGGAAAAGACTGTCACTCCCATGGCATGTTTGCATTATGAGCAGGATAAATATTTCACTCTGAGAGGTCTGTCTGGTTAGTAGAACTACTCATCTAGGTAGAAGCAAATTGTCCTTTTTATCTGAATACAAGAATCATAGAATCATAGAATCATAGAATCATAGAATCATAAAACAGTAGGGGTTGGAAAGGACCTTTAGAAATCATCTAGTCCAACCCCCCTGCAGAAGTAAGTCCACCTAGAAGAGTCTTTAAGGTGTAGAGCCAGAGCAAACAGCAAAAGGAAGGCCGGGGAGGGAGCCACAGCAGGCAGGTGCAAGCAGACTGGTTAGTGGGACACGTGCTGGGGTCTGTCCCTGCACTTTGCTTGGAAAGCCAGATGGGCACAGTTTGCAGGCAAGTGAAATATTGGATGGGCTTAAATGTGCTTGAAATGTGGTTACTAATTTTGAGTCTTTCTGTAGTGCATTACTCTAGCTAGTAATTAAAAATTATTCATTATAATAATGTGTTGGTCAGTACATGAATGCCTATGTGACGTTATATGGTCTCTGATGTCGGCTTGAATTCTGGGAGCCAAGCAGTGTGGTCCATTTGCCCTTGTACAGACAGTGAGATCGAGAATGAACTTGAGCTGATGTCTGTTACCTTTCATGTCAGGACAGTGAAAAATAAATTGCATGACTGTGTCTTGTCCCTGGGAACAAAGGAAAGCCCTTTCCTGGGGAAGGGGTGGATTGCCAATTGTGAAAGGTAAGGGCCAATGCAAAACTTTCAGGATAAGACTGGAAGAATGACAGGATTATACCTGGGGAGAAGTGCATGGGTGTCCATAGCCTAAGAAAAGGCAGAAGCAGAGCAGAGTAGAACTGCCTGTTACCATGACAATAGGCAACAGTGTATCTGCCTGTGGAACAAGAAGATTAGCAGCCATCCAGGAAAGAGTCTCATCAAAATCCTACCTTTCCTACAGTCTAATGAACAGGAATTTAACCTTTCATTTGAAAGACTGTCAACTCATTGAAGTCTCACTGTCCTACCCCATCAGCAGCTAATACATCCTGTAGTAATTACAAATTTTGCATATTATAACATTTTTCACATCTATCTGAAGGCATATTAGAATTTGATGATAGCCATAAGTGTGATGTGAATGTGAGGAAGAATTTGCTGTGAAAAAAAGTCTCTCTGTTGTTTAAAATGTTGCTCCATCACTCTAGTGAATCCTAAATAAGTTTGTATTTTTACCCTTAATGTTACTATGTGGTTGGTCTGTTAATTCACTGTTGCTTTTTGCATATGCAGTCATTTGCATAAGTGTGGAATGGCTGTAAAATACTATCACACTGATGAGATGATATTTTACCTTCACTTTGCGTTGTTATACTAATGACTCCTGGTCCAGGGCCCTGGTTAATAAAATTTAGTGGCTTTTTCTTTTTTTTCCACTGGAGCTGGTTTTGTGATCTCTCAGCTATCTCTGCTCTCAGGGAATCAAGAGAATGACATATCCAAGACTGCCATGTTCTAAGGCCTCAAACTGTCTACCATATGCTTAACGAGAAATATGAGCTTAAAATTAAGCACATGGTAGAGTAACTTGGGTGAAGGATTAAGCTAGATAAAGGGACCAGCTAGTTAAAAAATCTAAAGATGAACAAATTACTCTTAAAGTATAGTATTTTACTGAATATTAATCCTATACAATGTAATTGCTTATTCTTATGTAGTCAGCAATTTTGTTTAATTCATGTCTGGCACACAGGGTACATGCTGTGAAACAAATAAAAGGAGTGAAAATGCACTGATCTAGATGTACAGACACACACAAAAGAGCAGGTTAATTTGAGTGGCTTTATACAAATACCTAGGAAGACTTGTTTGGAATATTCAGGCTAAGCTATTAGTCATCTTCTCAAATATTCATTTAGATTTTGTTAGGCTCTTAGAGGAGACATAATCAAATATTTGTGAAGCCTGCATGCAGCACTGCTGGAAGAGTTGTGTTTTGGATTCCCTAACACGAGGGCAGAGTTATATGAGTTGCTGCTGTGCACTCACTAACAGGCTTTGCGAAGCCTTCTAATTTGAAACACAGCTATTATTTCCCCAAAGCCTGACATAGTGAGTGTTCATGTCCTGATTTTCATTACTTTCATTTTTGGTGACTGAAAGCCTCAGTCTGTGTACTGCAGATGTTTCATTCTAATCATACCTTTTTTTTTTGTTTGTTCTTTACACTTTACTCAAATACTGTTTGCATTAGAAGCAAAAGAAAGGCATAACGATTGTACTTTGCAGTCAGGTTCCTTTTACATACAGAGCATATCCAAGTCTCATTGCTTTCTCTTCAAACATGACATCATTCTTAAGACACATTTTTTGTTGACTTTTAGGAAGTTTCCTTGTAGTTTTAGAAAGATACTGTTTGGCCTCACAGTTTGGGTTTTTTAATCATGATAGGTATAGACATGTTCCTATGCGACCTGATCTAGGTGAACCTGCTTCTGCAGGGGGGTTGGACTACATGATCTCTGGAAGTCCCTTCCAACCCCTATCATTCTATGATTCTGTGCGCTGGATACAAGAGAAGAATTTCAACCCTACATATTAGTATCTATATTTTGTATAAGAATCTGTAAAACTAAATGAATTATCATAAGAAACAAGTTATCATTCAGTTTCTCAAACAATAATCTCTAAGTATCAGAAGGGGAACTGTAAACTACAGGGGTAATTTCTGCAGTATAAAAATTGGCAGATACAAAATTTTCCTGGAGAGATCTGTGTGGTGTTCTCCAACTGACTCTTTGTACACTAAAGTGAAGAGAAGTCTTTGTGCAATAATGGTAGTTACGGTACAAAATTCAAGTATATATGTAAACATTTTGAAATGCAAGTACAAAATAGGATCAATTCCTTTTTAGTTTAAGAACTTGATGTGTTTTTAAATATTATACTCTACTAGTTTGAAGATAAAAATTGAGGTGAATACAAGAAAATTACCAAAAGTTTTGCCAATATTTTAGAAACTCTTCTTCCTGACTTTGGCTAAGCTATAATTCAAAATAAACCTTGTGTCCATTACCCCTTGTTTTATCACTGGACACTACAGAAAAAAGTGTTGTCATATCCTCTTGATATGCACTTTTAAAATACTTGTAATTACTAATGAGGTCCCCCCTCAGTCTTCTCTTCTTCAAGCTGAACTGTTCCAGGTCCCGCAGCCTTTCCTCACAAGAAGGGTGCTCCAGTCCCCTGATGATCTTGGTGGCCCTGCCTGGATTCTCTCCAGAAGTTCCTTGTTTCTCCTGAGCTGAGAGCCCAGAACTGGACACAGGACTCCAGATGAGGCCTCACCAGTGCAGAGTAGAGGGTGATCTGCTGGACACACTCTTCTTGATGCATCCCAGGATGCCATTGTCCTTCTTGACCACGAGGTCACATTGCTGGCTCATGATTGGTTTATTATCAACCAACACTCCCAGATCTCTCTCTGCAGAGCTGCTCTTCAGCAGGTCAATCCCCAGCTTGTACTGGTGCATGCGATTGTTCCTCCCCAGGTGTAGGACTCTGCACTTGTCCTTGTTGAACCTCATGAGGTTCCTCTCTGCTCAACTCTCAAGCCGGTTGAGATCCCGCTGAATAGCAGCACAGCCTTCTGGGGAATCAGTCAGTCCTCCCAGTTTGGTGTCATCAGCCAACTTGCTGAGAGTACACTCTGTCCCCTCATCCAGGTCATTGATAAAGATGTTGAACAAGACTGGCCCCAGAACCGATCCCTGTGGAACTCCACTGGCCACAGGCCTCCAACTCAATCCTGTGCCATTGATCACCACCCTCTGGGCTCTGTCATTCAGCCAACTATCAATCCACCTCACTGTCCACTCATCCAAGCCACACTGCCAGAGCTTTCTGATGGGGATGTTTTGGGATACAGTGTCAAAAACCTTGCTGATGTCAAGGTAGATGACATCCGCAGCTCTTGCCTCATCTAGCCAGCCAGTTATGCCCTTGTAGAAGGTTATCAGGTTGATTAGACAGGATTTCCCCGTGGTGAAGCCATGTTGAGTCCCCCTGATAACCATCTTTTCTTTTGTGTGTTTACAGATGTCATCCAGGATGAACTTTTTCATCACCTTTCCAGGGATGGAGGTGAGGCTGGCTGGCCTGCAGCTTCCCCAGTCCTTCTTCTTGCCCTTTTTAAAGACTGGAGAGACACTGACCTTTCTCCAGTCCTTAGATACCTCGCCAGTCCTCCGTGATAATTTGAAAATGATGGAGAGTGGCTTAGCAATAAATAAACAAAAAGTTCTGAATAACAGGATCTGTATAATCATCAGAAGACAAGATAAAAATATTTTTTTTTTATGTTTGGAAAGTCTGATGGCCTCTGATTTTCCAAAACACCATGTTGTCTGGAAGCAACCTGTGCATTGAAGGTGCAAATGGTAGTGAAAGTCAAAAGTAAGGTATTTACTTGTAAAGAGTAGTCAAATTACAAAAACATAGAAGTCAGCTTTTACAAAATGAGTCCATTAACAAACCATGGTCACCAACAACTTTAGCAGAAGAGAAACTAAATTTACTGGCATATATGGAATGAATGATTTAGTCTATTGCTGAACAACTGCCAAGACTAGGGTGGAACACAGCAGATGTTTTTCATGGACACTTTAAACTTAATTTTCTAATAGAAAGTGAAGCATAATATTGTGTGTAATTGAAATAGTAGGAAAGACTTCACTGGATCCAGTGACTACTATCTTCCTGCTAGTAATATAATTTACAGTCTTCTTTCTCATTTCAATTTTAATCATTTCACTGGTAAACAATCAAGATACTTATGCATAAAGTAAACAATCATAGTAAGCTAAAGTGGAATTAATTCTGCAGAGTAGCAGCAGAATTAGCCAGTCTGAGTAAGCTGAGGTGAGTAAGCTTGTGTACTATGCAAAGCCTACATTTTCAGATCTCCTTACTTATCTCAGCTGGTACATGGATGGAAGAATAAGCACTTGAAAAAGCTACTCCACAATTACAGCATCAAGTATTAGTGGCAAAACAACAGCACACAATACAGGTAATTACCAAATATAAGACTCTGAATTTGGTAAAGACACAGAAATGATAAATGAGATACTGGAAACTGTGTGATGCCAACTCAAATCCTCTGAAATACTTGGGGTTTAGCTTATGATATGCTAAGATGAGTAATAATAGAATACAAAAAATACCCATAAAGGTATTTTTTTAATCTGAAGTTTTGTAGGATTAAGTAAGAGAAGAAATATTTCATACTATGCAAAGTTATGGGGAAAGCTTAGAACTGATATGTGTCTGCATGGGGAATCCATACCATGAAATGCTTTCAAGGGTCAGACAAAAGTTTCAAATTAATGTTTGTATTGTATGATCACAGGAAACAGAAGCATGACAAACAACAGTACATTAATCCTGCTGGTAATCTTATTAATTTATTTGGGATAAGTATCTATACAGGTTTTAAAAGACAAATACATGAATGTTTTGATATGGATTATCCCACAGTTCATGCCACAGAGTTATAAGGGGAGCATGCTTGATTAGAAAAAGGAAACATAAACCAGTTCACAGCCCCCACACTGTTGCTCACTGTAGAGCTATTCCAGCTTATTTAAAATGGCTCAGTGATGAGGTTTTCATGACTTCCTCTGGGAGATTACTCTACAGAATTGCAGATCTCAGAAATGGGAAGTGTAAATATTCCCTCAGTTAATTTAATTGAGTTACTCTCCATTCTTGCCCTTTCACAACCTAGTAATTTCTCTCTTTTTGTACTTTACATATTCCTCCAAAATTGTGTGCTTGAATGGCCTGACTGGGGATGAGAAATCCTTTCTGTTCTTTCTCCATGTTTGAGTCATTGCTTGACTTGTGCTTGGAAGGAAGGGTGGAAGTCACACAGGGCATCTGGAGGTCAGTGGAGTGCACATGTTCTCTGAGGGGCCATCTCAGCTTGCACCACCCACACAAGGATGCTGGTCTTGTGTAGCTTCTTTCACCATGCTGACAATTTCAGTAGTGATCATGACTTTATCCCTATAGCAATCCTGTAAGGAAGCAGAATAACTCCATTCCAAGATTCTGAAAGCAGAAATCAAAGCATTCACATAAATTGTTAATCCAGAGATAATATGCCTCTGCCACACCATGCAGTACCAAGCTGAGATACTCAAGGTACTAACATACTAGGTAGATTGCCATAAGAAGCATCTGCTGGTGAGCTCTGCACAGAATCATTTTCTCTGTAAAGAAACTAACTTGGGTATCTTTACACTGCCCTAAGAAGTATGTCTGGTATCTGTGACAGATGTTAAATGAGCTCAGGTCTGTTAGGCAGCTAAGAAAAGAAAGACTAAGGGGGTCTACTAGAGCCCTGGTGAGAAAGCTGATCACTGGAGTGAAAATCACAAAAGAAGATAGTGATATAGGACCTTTCTTGGAAAAAACCTGGGATAATATCATCTTAGATCTGTAAACTTAGAATAAAAATCAGTGAATATGAAAGATTTTCATAGCAATAATGTCTTGCCTGTGTTGCTTGGCTACTTACTAGGCTGCTAATTTTCTACTTTTTTTATATGCAATGGACTATGATCTGCTGCCTTCATGAGAACTGGAATCATATCACCTCCTTGATCCTGTAGAACTGTTAAAATTTTAATCCAGTTTCACTGAAGATGGGATTTTGAGTCATTATCTGTAAGAGGGAATTAGTGTTTACAGGCACTATCCACATATGAAAAAAATGATTTTGCTCAGCTATCCCTGTCATACTATTTTTGAGAAAATGATATGAAACTAACAGAATAGGAACATGTGGTTTAGCCATGTCTGAGCGTCAGATGCCCATCAAGTCATTTTATCATTCCCTCTCCTAAATCGGACAGGGGAGAGAGAAATATAACAAGAGGTTCATAACTCAAGATAAGGACATGGAGATCACTCAGCAATTACCATGACAGGCAAAACAGACTCAACTAGTAGAGAAGTGGTTTGATTGATTGATGAGCAATCAGAACAGAGCAGGAAAAATGAGAAATAAACCCAAATCTTCAAATATCTCCCCCCATCCCTCCTCCTTCCCAGGATTCTCCTTCCTTCCCCCCGAGTGGTGCAGGGGATGGGGATTGCTGTCAGTTCATTAAAGATGGACTTTGCTGCTTCTTTTTCTCAGGGGGAGGCCTCCTCACACTTCCCACTGCTACACTGTGGGGTCCCTCCCATGGGAGACAGTCCCTCATGGACTTCTCCAGTGTAGGTTGTTACCATAGGCCCCAGTTCATTACGAACTACTCTGGCATGGGGCCTCTCAGAGGGGCAGCTCCTCACATCCTGCCCCAACATGAGTCAGTCATCCACTGGGAGAACAGTCCTTCAGGTACTGACTGCTCCGGCGTGAGTCCTCACAGGATCAGAAGTCCTAACAATAAACCTGCCCTGGCATGGGCTCCTCTCTCCCCATGGGCTCCCAGGTCCTGCCAGGAATTTGCTCTAACATGGGCTTCCCACGGAGTTACAGCCTCCTTCAGGCATCCACCCACTCTGGCGTGGGGTTCTCCGTGGGCTGCGAGTGGATCTCTGCTTCCCAGTGGCCTCCATGGACTGCAGGGACACAGCTGCCTCATCATGGTCCTCACCACAGGTCACAGGGGAATCTTTTGTCCACTTCCACTCCTTCTCCACTGATCTTGGTGTCTGCAGAGATATTGTTCTCACATTCTCACTCCCTTCTACTGCTGCTGCATTTTAGCAACTGCACAGCAACTTCTTCCCCTTCTCAAATACATTATTCACAGCGGCATTACCTCCATCACTAACTGGCCGGGCCTGGGTCAGTGATGGGTCCATCTTAGAATTGACTGGCAATGGCCCTATCAGCTACAGAGAAAGCTTCTGGCAGCAATTTGTTTAAAGAAGCCCCTCCTGTAGCTTCTTGCTACCAAAACCTGGTCCAGACAAACCACTATAAGAAGGAATTCAACCCTCTCTCTCTCCTTAGTCAGAGCAATTAAGATTAACAGTTGTCCAAATCTTTTGCCCTAAATACATTTTTGTTGTTGTTATTAAAAGGAATGCTCTTTTGACTTCCTGAATTCCTGCTTATGGCTGAAATCCAATTCAGAATATCACTAGATCTGTTGATTTTAAATAAGAATCACTGGCTCTATTAAAAAAAAAAAACAACACAATATCAGATGGTGAAGGTTGCTATAGTTAAGTCAGTAGACTTACATCAATGTTAAGCAATTCTAAATGAAAGAAGAACCAAACTCTAAATTCACTCTGTAGGATTTGACCTTTAATGCACAGTTGTTAATACTCAGCTCTATTCTTTGTAGTTCTCCTCAGATCTCCATTTATGCCTGTTGTCTTCTGTTCCTTTTTCTACTTGGCCTCAATGTTTTCAAATCTTAATATCTACCCAATGACCTTCTCTCTCCACAAATGAGGATATTTCCCCTTTTTGCTCTCTGTTTATTAACTTCCTCTTAAATTTACCAAATGTTAAAAGCTGTCAAAGATTTTCCTTTCCATCCTTTACTGCTTTCAGACCTCCTCCCCATCCTCTTTAAAACCCTACTGTTCTTCTCTGTCTGTCTCCTGCTGGCACTGATATATGTACTCTGTAACTTAGAGGAGTCAGTTCTGCTTCTTTAAGTTCAGTAAATGGATCAGCTCAGCATGGAAGGTCAGGAGAATAGCATCGTAGTGACAAGGAGATGCTTTTAAAATTGTCCAGTAAGAAATAGAATAATGAGCATCTAATGGTCAAGTTAGAGAGGATAAAATCAGGTGGCAAATCTCTCCTGAATTTGCTTTATTACGCTAAGAGTACATCCCTTTGACAAGTGATGTACAATATTTTCTAATAAACTACATCTCATGTTCAGCATTTTACTCTTCGTGTCTTCAAGATGTGGAGTTTTTTTAATTGGGCTTTCGACCTTTCTGATTCAGGAAACAGAAAAATACAAAGTTATATAGATTTTTTTTTTTTTTCTGGTAGTGTTGCATTTTGAAGGCATATTAGTAGTATGGAGATTTTTCTTAAACAAGCAGTGTTTAATCTGACACTTTGTGAAAGGATGTTCAATTCTCATGACAACCTTTTCTCCAAAATGCTAAGTAACCACGGGAAATTTTCAAATTACAGCTGCCCTGTGTTTAAGTATATGTTCAGATTTTGGTTTTGCTGTGGTGATCTCCATTTCATTAATTGTTTATGGTTTTTTTCATTTATAGGTCATCTTTACAAAGAATACAGTTTTGCAAAGAATGACCTTTACAAACAATGTTTTCAGGTTTGTAGAAAATGCCATTTTGCTCTCAAGTGAGGCAAAACTCGTGTGGGAAAGACAGATGCTCTGCAATCCTGACAGCAGTTGCACACTTCTCTCTTCCTAGACAGAATAAGCAGATGCTTCCTTCAGGCCTGCCTAAAAGAAAGTGTGGCCATACCCTTCTACTCAAGACTACTTTTGGGATGCCAGTTAGTCCGTTTCACAAAGGCATATTGCACACTACTGTAGTGGTATCAAACAAAATGCTCTTGTGTACTTAAAGTTGTAATACTGTTCTCACAATTTTTTACTTAACCTCCCGATAATCTTTTATCAGTCTTCACTATGCCTCTAAGGTATAAATCCAAAAGTAAAAATTCCAGAAATTTCCCTGAGGGCACAGATTAATCCTAAATGTTCAAAACCATCCTGTAATAAAAAGGGGGGACAATCTCATCAAGCCATTGACTACTCCATATTCTAAGTCTTTTGGAGAAAATCTCTATCCAAAATGCTGGTAAGGCTGAATAGGAATTTCAAAGAAGAAATTGCCATAAGCCTTCTAACGTGTTTGCCATCAAGTCTCTGAGTGAAGTGCAAAGGTTTCATCACCTTCTTTCACTTGCACTGAGGGCTTCAGCTGTCCACGGTCAAAGCCAACTCTGGTATGGTACAGAGATGACTTTGGGTGAGACCACTGAGCAAAAAGCTGGGTGAACAATAGCTGGAAGAAACCTGGCCAGGGAATTCTCCTGTTTGTAGGTGCTACATCTAAGCCCAAGCCCTTCCCCTTGCTCTTCACCTAAGCAACACCACAGGTCTACTCACTCCAGATACAGTTGAAGAAATATTATTTAAAACCACTTTTTTTCCTCAAGACACTCTCTATGGGAGAGGTTTCATTCATGAATTGTGCACAGCTTCTTCAGAGGCATACAAAGACTTTCACCAGCATGTTCTTTTAATCTGATGACATAGCCTCTGCAATGTCCTCCCTTACTGAAAAGTATGACGAGCAGAAAGAACTCGGCTGCTACTCAGCACACACACTCGAAGACGACAACCAGATGACAATCACGTTCAGAAAGCATAGAAAACAGTAAAGTATTGTAAAATTAGTAATTTCTGTCCTCTGGAGCAAGAAAAAGGATCCCTCTTAGGATGTTTAGTTGTCATTTGATTTGTAGGTGGCAGATTGATTTTACAGATGGAAGTAATTTTGTTCTGTTTTATGAAAAAGCTAAGCTGTTCTTCTTAATTTGAACACTGAATTTCAGTGCCATGATAAGAAAGTAGAATTGGTAATGTGTGGATAGAAGACCATGTAGTTAAACTACATCTTTTGCTGGCATAGTTGTAAACAGGTCATTTGTTTCTGAATATTTCACTCATTTATATATGGATCAGTTATTTACAAGGGGTTACAATGCTAGAAAAATATAGTCTGGTTTTATTTGCAAGCTTTCTTCAAGTTGTCAGATTACTTTTAAAACTTACCTATTTTTCCTGTGTTTAGTCAGTAGTAAGAGGTGATGATCGTAGTCTCTGATTTGCTGGAGATTTAGCATATGCTTAATTTTCTACAATGTGAGTATTCCTCTTAGCTTTGATAGGACTAGTCATTGTGCATAAGCATGTGTAAATGTCTTAGTGAGATCTGAAGCCAAGTCCTTTGCTGTCTAACTCTTGGCAGGAGGTGGACCAGAAGATGGATTAGAATACTAGGAAAAAAAAATGTAGTACATAGACACTGTTACTGTTCTCCTGAGTCATATAGACTTTAAAAATATCTTAAAACTTTAGACTTCAAAAATTAAAGAGTGCAGTAAAACCTTTTAATTATTTATTTTGATAGAGTATGTGTAAATATCCACCTCTAGTTTTGTTTTTTCTATCTTTATTGAAAAGTATTATTCATTAAATTAAAGACATTTTTGGGGTTAATCTTAAAGGAGAATATCTCTTCATTAGCTATTAAAAAAACCTGTAGAGCTTGATGGCAGCAGGAACAGCGTCATATTTCAGTTTGAACAGCTGCTATTGCCATAACCAGACCTGGCAATCCTTTTTGAATATATGCATAGAACAGGCCTGAACAACATGTGATTCAGCATAGTCCCTAGAAAGACTTTTATGACCTATACTGAAGCCACACCTATATGAGTCAGCAGAACAGGAATGAAATTTTCAATGAGTCTAGTGAATTCAGCAAGCAAATAGAACTCCCCGTCTCCTGGTAATTCAACTGCCTGTTGTGTCACTGACCTTGGGCAAGTGATTCAGCTTTCCAATATTTCATCTTCTACGTAGAAAGAATTTAACAAGACTTAATAATCACACAGTATTCTGTAGACCTCAGTGGAACTGCAGCCATATAAATGAAGGCAGAATTTAGCGTGTAGCTCTGCCGCAGTATTTTGGGGTTTTCAGATGACTTTTGACCAAAATTAAATATAAATTATGCAGGAACAGGCTAACATTTAATTAAGTGAAGCCTCTTGCTATTTTGAGAACAGTTTCTTAACAAGCAGAATTAGCAGAAATATTCTGCTGATAGAAGCCAATAGCTTCTCCAGGCAGAGCTAGTCTCTTCCCACTCTGATAAGATTGTAAAATCCTCCTGTTTTATGAGTCACATATCTCCCAATTTCTCATATCATGGGTGCAATTTTTCCTATGCTTAGCACTGAAGAACCAGTGCAGCTAGCAGGGCAAGATGATGGCTGTTATTTTTTGTACACACATGAGCAGAATTGCTTAGTAGTTTAAGCCACTTTGCAACTGTACGAACACACTGTGAGCAGTAGGAATGCACTTATGTCCCCAAGGATCTAATCTGGCTTGCAAAACTTCCACTAGTGGCACAGATGTGCAAAAAGCAAAAATTCTTCCTCACTCTCTGGTTGCATGTTCAGAATGTGGATGTAGCTAAAAAAGAATATATTAGCGTTTCTACATTGATTTTATATTCATATTCTCAAAGAATTTTATTTGCACTGAGTGGTAAGAATCACATCAGTTTATATTTCAAATTTGGAAATTAAGCCAAAAAGTAGCAAAATGATTCCTTCAAAATCATCCAGCAAGTCAATCTTAGAGAAAAATGTGCCTGTTTCACTAGACCATATTGATCTGTATATATCATCGTATTTATGAACAGCTCTGACTATTAGAATCTATTATTTACATTTCCACCAAGCTTATTTCCGCCCTCGGCCCCGCAGCAGATATTCTACAAAAGTAGAATTGTCATTTTTTGTGCAGGTACTGTGATTCACTGGAGTATTATGGATGACAATGAAGCAGCACTGCAGGCAATGTTAAGCAAGAATCTTTGTAAAGCCATTCGAAATTCGTTATCTAAAAGCAGTGTAACTCTTTTAAGCAGAATTAAAACAAAAATGCATCCTGTGTGGATTTTCAGCCATAAAGTGACTCAGAAAAGGTTTATTCTGCCTGCATCAATGACCTCATGCCATCAAACATTTTCAAGTAGCGTCAGTGTTTATCCTCAATCCTAGCAGTTTGGTTTACGTCCATATGCTATGCTAACAACACATACTGGTTATGACCTTAAACAGGGAGTATTTATCACCTGTCCACAACAGTGGCCTGAGGTTTACACTGGTGACAAGCACATTTCAAAGAGGATTGGCTCCAGGCCCAGAATTTCAAATCATCAGAGGCTTGAACCCCACTAAAGAAAACAATAACAAAATGACAGAAATGGTCACTGCGGAGCTGTGTGTAAGGCACTGGTAGTGAGGGAAACTGTGCTACATACCCTGTGATCAGTGTTGGAGCTGTGTTTTAAGAGGTTGTGGCTGTGGGGAAATGGTAGAATAGGCTGTGTGAAGAGCATAAACTAACTAGCACTGACTGAAGACGCAGTCTGGTTTTAATTTGCATGAAGCTGCTAATTTTTAAAGGACTAATTAGCATATCTCTAATTTTAACTAGGCATTTGAAATTAGTATTTTCAGAAAATGTGGTAATCACTGCAGACATTGTCAGAGCAAAAGCCAGGTTTCAGTTCTGCGCTGGCTACTTGGAGGAACAAGGCCCTTTGGCCAGTAGGAGTAGGTAAGACATAGGGACCATAGCATGTTTTGTTCAGTAGGAAAAAACTTAAACATACAGCCTGCCTTTTCCTCCCTCTCTCAGAAAACAACTTGATTTTCTCTCAGAGAGTACAGCATTCTGAGTTATTCCCCTGAGTGACAACAGATGGTTTTGAAAGGAGTCCACTATTACAACAATATTTCAGTGCCTCAATTGTTTCCTCTCCTTTAGAAAACTAGTAGCTGATTTTATCCAAGGCAGTTTCTACTTCATAGTCTTTTACAGCTCTAGAATCTATATATTTTTTACTGAACTCCTCTGCTTTATTTTCCATTTTTCTCAATTCAAGGGGCCTGCACCTCACTGTGGTCACCTTACAGCCATCTTAAGCTGTCATCGTGGTTTCACACTAAGAGCTGGAGAACCGTCTGACTGTTTCTGTGGTGTCCAGTGGCTGTACTAACAACAGTGTAGTGCATTAGCCACCCCTGACAAACACTTGGAATACTTTCCTTATACTGTGGCAACACTCTAGCTTGACATTTTTTAGCTGAGTTGAGATTGAAACATTAACTCAATTTCCAGAGGGGATAGCTTAGTCATCTAAGCATCATCTTTAAAATATCCATACACTTTCAGTCTTGCAAGATCCACTGAGCCATTTACTATTCTGAGATATAGCCAGTGAGTTTCATAAAATTTACCTGGTATGTTCTCCTTTCACTTGAGATCTTGAAAGCCAAGTAATGCACCTTGTGGTATTTTTTGGGTAAAGATTTCTCCTTTTTAGCTATATACAAAAGGATCTTTAAAAATTACAAAAATAATTTTTCTCTGCTCACCTCTATATTGTTTATTGGATCAGACCATGCAGCTGTAACCACTTTTTAGGTTACAACATTACAGTAGCAAACTGAACCTTGGTCACTCAAGATACAGACCCAGTTTTCCACCAGCTCTATCTCCTCTGCCAGTTCTTGAGGCTGGTTGAGCTTGTCTCCCTCAGCAATTTCTTTTAAGTTGTTAGGCAGGTTGTGTATATAATTTGTAAAGTAAGTTGTAATTTGGAATGAAAAATGTAATATATTGTAGTACTGTGAGTCAGACTCTCAGCACACTTTTATTGGCTTGAGAGCTGTTCCAGATGAGGATTTGAGAGTAAAATATACTCCCATTACACCCTATGACACACTCTTAAAAACTGACTTTTCTTAAGTTTATAATAATTGAGTTCATCCTGGTCTACAAGATTTTTTCATTCCAAAGCCTCATTCAAATAAAAGGAGTAGTCCTTTCTCCAACAAATTTCCCTATCAACCCTGCCAGATAAACAAGGATAGTACTTCCAAAAGAACACTAGATTCTTGTACCCTTCTACCATCAGAAAGGTACTAACCTTTCTCTATTCCCATGCCACAGCACATCCATTAATCACACTATTGTTTGCTTACAAAGGAATAAAGGCAGCTTAGAAGCCAAGTCCTGAAGAGAGGAAATGTATGATTTAAATTTTCACTCAATGGCAAGATTGTGGCTTTTTTTAATTATTATTTTAAACAAAATCAGCAAAACAAACAAACCACCAAGTAGGAAGAAAAATTATTAGAGATACCTTTCAGTCCTTGCAAAGCTATGTGCCTAGCTTTAAAAAGCCATGGCCTCCTTCTCTGCCTACTGGCTATCTTGGAGACCTGCTGGAAGGCAGAGCACCTATTGTATTTTCCCCACTTTCTGGCAGTACACTTCCTTTAGTGCTGTGTCAGTTAGCTAAGAATCTTTTTCCTGAGTATATTACTGACATCGCATCTCTTTTCTGGTACAGTCTGTACTAGTTACCAAGCCTTGTTATACCTTTTCCATTGTTTCTCCCCTGGAGGATGAAGAGGGGCTGATCACAAGGGCTGATGGGGAAATGGAAGAAGAGTTGCAGAGAAATGTCTGATATTCTGACAAAACAGCAGTTGTTCTCATGGGGATCTCTGTGTGCTGCACTTGGACAAAGTGTCTGTATTCCATTTTAAAATCAAATAAAAACCAATCAAAAAATAGAGTTTTACAGCTCAGTTTTGCTTTCACCCACTAGCTTTACTTATGCTTCCCTCCATCTCTTCATAGCCCCAGCTGTCATGATCTCTTTTGTTAGATTTTCTTTTTCTAGTCTATAACCTGCAATCTACAAATAGAAATTAATAACATCAGAATCCAGTCGGATTGGTAATGGGAGATGCAACTCGCTAAACAATGTCACTTTAAGAGTGTCAATAGTGTTTTTAAAAATAAGTCTGGAATTGCTGTAATTGCTCATGCTCACAAGAGGAAAGCTCATCTTGTATTTATCTCAACTTTTTACATTATTCCTATACGTGTAGGAAGCATGCTTCCTTCCCCCCCCCCCCCCAAATATCTAGAGCACATCAATTAAGTGAGCAACAGAGTAATACCTTTCAGAATCTTGATTTTAATTGTTTGCGTACCTAGCATGAAGCAACTAATATGGCTAGTTAAGCTTCCATGACGTCTAGATTTTGCAATTGGCAATGTTTTGATGTTTGACTCATAATGGATTCATAGCAGAGTCACAATGAAAATGCATTTTTTAAAAAATGGAGAAAAAAAATCCAATTTAAGTGTTCCCCTCTCCTTTTCTTTTTGTTGTTAAACAACACAACCATGATAGTTAATCAGCAATTTCAGAGTATAATGAACAAATCCTCTGAAACCAAAGATCCAAATGCTCTATGATTATTTTCAAAATTACTACTAAGATCCCAAAGTATGATAATTAATGGGCTTTAACATATGTAACAAAATTACTAATTGAAGTAGAAGTGCAGTGTGCATTAATGAAACGAAAATGATTTTGTTAAGTATCAGCTTTGAACTCTTCAATTTTATCTTTAATTAATAGTTTTATGGGAGAACCTCTAGAAGTTCAGAGACGTTCTTGGTACTGTCAGGGGCATTGTGGAGAACCATGGAGAGAGACAAAACCTCCTTAAGATAGTTTTCAAAGAAGTTGTCAGTCTTGTAGGTCTTCTCTATGCTTTTTTCAGACTCATGGCCTTGAAAAAAGATGGTAGAAAATAAAAAGAGATGAAGCATATGGGATGTACTTCACAAACAGAATAGGTAGAAGAGGAAGGAATAGACTATAGCTGTTCTGATGCCTAACCCCAAGGCACTACCTTTCAGGCCTTACCCTTTCAGTACTCCATATTTACAATAGAAATATACTTCCAACAATGATTCAAACTATTCAAGCTATTTTGGATGAGTTAGAAAAAGATTAATCACAGAAATAAATAAAGAAGAGTATGAATTCAGTGAATATGGCTGGTTTTCTTTGGTTTTTTTTTCTTAATGTTTAACATTGTCAAATGTAAAAGAGAATCTTATAGAAGAAAAACCCCACTATTAATATGACAAAGGAGAGTAGTTATCTTCTACAAATCTTTCTTTACCTTCTCAAATTGATGGTTATACTGATTTTGCATACATATATGTTAGCTGACTGATGAAATTTATGTTGCATAACAAAATAGTATTTTAGAATGTATAATGTATGGAGAGTGCACCAGGAGGATGATGTAGGATTGAAGCAGTTCAGAGATACTGTGGATGCTGCATTGTTGGAGGCTTTCAAAATTCAGCTGCATGAGGCCTCCAGAAGCCTGGCCTACTTTCAAAGTTGACCCCCTTTTGAGTGAAAAGAGGTAATAGAGGACTTCCAGAGGTTCACTTCCAACACGTGTTGCTCAGTGGGTTTACTCTGTGGCACTGGCACTGCTATGTGTACCCTCCATCTGACTCAGATCTACCAAAGGGGAGTTGGTTCCCTTGTGCAGCATTTCATATTAATGGGAGCATTATTGGCTGTGTGTTTATGCTTGAGTCAGGAAAGCAAAAAGTAAGTTTGATACAATACAGTTTCCTAATCACCTTTCTCTTTTGCTTAAATAAAACCTGGAGAAAAAAAAATGACCTTTACTGCTTTCATTTGCTTTTAATTAGAAAATACAATCCTTCCAGCATGTAGAATTTGCTAATATTTAAAAGGATTCTAGACATAGTCCCTTAACTGTAGAAAAAATATTGCTGTTTTAAAACTAGTTGGGAGAAAAAATCCTTTTCTAGTATCCCATATGATACCTGAAATAATAATATTTTCCTTAAAATTAAAGATTTTTGCTTAAAGATTAAAGGTTTTCAGGTTCCTTCAGATTATTTTAGAGAATCAGAAAACATGAGAGTGAAAAGAAAACCAAAAAATGCAATGAAGCACTGATAGTCATATTCCTTGGAAAAGACGCAAATGCTGCTTTTAAAGTTAGAAAAAAAGGCAGAGAACAAGCTCAATTCTTCAACATTCTTTGCCTGCCATCACTCACATTTTCTCCAATGAGAGACTTGAGTCCTCAACGGGTATGCAATTAAGACTACTATTTGTCCTTTTCTAGTGCCTGGAGGTCTCAGTCAGGGACTAGGCCCTATTGTGTGTGTGCCATACAAACACTTGAAGAGCTCATTGTAAAACTCTTCTAAAGCAATAGCTAAGAGGAATATGAGAAACAACTGAAGAGCAGACAAGGGGTACATGGTCAGAGGGAGGTGATTATGATCACAGCTGAAACAGCAGTCAGTGCAGCCATAGACTAATCATTGCCGAAGGGCTTTTTGGCATTTAATCTATGCAGCCATCACTGGCTTATATAGCTGCCAGCACTGCAGTAAGTGAACATCTTTAATATGTTTATCTTCACTCTCCCTCCCTGCGATAAGAAAGCATTAACCTCATGTAACACAGCGTTCACATACTTATCTCAGTTGGGGTACTGCACCCATAGAGGAGCACTGCAGACGCACCACACCGCAGGGCTTTCTCTCAGACCTGCAGGGTGCTGGGAGTGTCCAGGACCTCCCAGTCCATCTGCCAGAGGGGATGCCTCTGCATGACCCCACATGCTGAATTGTTTCAACCTCAGATCTTCTCCCCCAACAGCTTTCCCCTAAGCTCAAGGAGGAGGGACCCTACTAGAATCTCAGCTGTGGGGCTCTGGCCCTGGGCATCACATGCAGGCCATGGCAGCACTAGGGCACCCTCAATGCCAGCAGCAGTGCTGATGGGCTGACCACATCTATTTGCACAGTCATGTAGTGCTTAGATATCAAAGACAGTGGTAAAACATCATAGCCACCTATAAATTCGCCTTCCCTTGCTCTATCTCATATTGCATTTGAGAAAATTAAGTGCATATACATTAATACCAACAGCTCCCAACTTGTGGAGTTTTTTTGTATTTTTTTTTCTTTTGGATTTTTTGTTTTGTTTTAAATAAATAGCAAAACTCTGGGAAGCTTGATAAACCATTTTTTTTTGCCTGATTTGCAAGGCAGGTAAAACATGAAACCAGCATTTCCTCAAGATCTCAAATAACTTCCATTGCTCACTATTTTCAAACACAATTATATGAAAATACTGTGAATACGTATTAAGTATGCACTTACTTGCTGAAATATCCTTCAGTTTAATTTTACTTGCCTTCTTTCAGTTTGACAATCTTCCTAAATATATAGTACAGATTAATTGACTCTATGGTTAGACTTCAAAAAACAGACATAATCAATACTCTTTATCCAATTTATTAGGCCTGCATGACATTTAAGTAGTTATAAAGCAAAACATAAAGATCAAAAGAGCAGACTAACATTATTTACAGTAAAAAGGACTCTGTTTTCTTTCCCAAATGAAGTGGTATTAAAATAGCTTAAAAGAAGTAAAAATAGAAAGTTTGGCAGATGCATTTTGCCCTGTGTGTACTGCTGAATCCCTGTGCTTTGGAGGTCATTTCAAAGATTTAAAAGCACAATTTAAGGCTCTTATTTCACGCTGAATAGGAAAACAGACACAAAAACATTCAGATAACATTATGATAATAAATAAAACAATGGATTCTTTCCCCTGCACTTTGCAGTCAGACAATACTCCCATTGAAAATAGAAGTTCAAGTGTACATATGTGGGGATTTTTGTCTTTCCCCAAACTTCTAACTGTCCGCTTAAAACTATTATAACATCCCTTTCACACATAAAAAAATGTTCTACTGCCATTTGTTTCTAATGTATTCCTTTTTCATTACCCACAACTAACATTTACCATGAGCAAGTGCAAAATTTCTATTGCTGCTGCAGGTGAGCTGATTTGTTGCATTGCTCTGACAGCTCCTTGTGAAAATCAGCTGCCTGTGCGTAATGCTGAAACGTGAAATATCACAAAATGATAAAATAAGCTGTGCCCCTTAACCAGGCCTCCTTATTTTTTCCATCTTGTCTTCCCATGTCCCTTTCCCACATAGTCCAATGAACAGAGGGTTATTTTGTGCAAAATAGAGCGCAGCGGACTGATTATATAAAGCTACATGTGGCTGTCACCAGCTTTGTCACTGGCTGGTCTTTCAATTATGATTAGTGCAAATATGTGCTCCTGCTCTCCAGGAAGATCAGACATTTCACCCAGTCATTGAGTTCAATACTTGCACCTGGAACACCAGGAATAGCTCCGGAGAGCTGTTATTGCTGCATGTAGTTATGTGAGTTTCTACTCAGTTTTTTGCCTATTAGCATACATAATATTGAGCACTTCATTGCGTTTTATGTTCTGGAAGACTACCAAAATTTTCTACTTTATGTTGGCCAGAGAACTAGAGGCCAAGACACAAGTGTTGCTCTGTTCTACATTGGCTCTGTTTCTAGGAGTGATGTTTGTGTAAGGAAATACAGTGAAAATAATAAGTATTTCATTGGAGAAGCACAGAACTACATTTTAGTTTCACTTTCTGCACTGTTCAACAAATTGGGAGTTTTGTTTGGACTTGCTTCAAACAGGAGGAGTAAATAACATTGCTTATTTCTCCAGCTTATATTTGCCAGAGAGGAAATATCCCTAACACCCAATTTTTATGTGTGCCAGCCCTTCACATTGGCCTGAAGCATCTTGGCAGAGATACTACCAGCTTATGTCTGTAATATTTCTCCAAACACAAAACCTTCTAAAGTCTCCACATATTTGGCTTTCATTTGGTTTTGCTGCCTTCATGGAGGTGGAGTAACTTGAGTTTGCCTATTTCACCTCATTGCACTTTACATTCAAAATACTAGGCAAGGGTAGTAGCTGAAGTCCCCCCCTCCCCCCAGTCACATGAACGCGCGCGTGCACACACACATTTGCATTTATTGAGCAAGATTGGATGCCAGGATATCAGCCAGACTACTAAAAGCAGGTAAACAAGCAGAAGCAAACATAAGCACAATCCTAGGTTGACTTGGTAATTGGATACCTTTCTAATTGTCCAGTGTCTGTTAGCTAGAATAACTAAAAGGCTCTCCAGCTTTTAAAACGGGAGGTTTAGGATATCTGCCAGCACTGTCCAGAGACTGCAATCTGAAAGACTTTCTTCGTGGCCTACTGGAATATCTTTAGAGCCTGAATTTCAGGTGTAAATGTGGCTAATCCTGACAGTTCTCTGGAGAAGGTTTACCAGTCCTCTTGGGGTGCTGAACAGTGATTTCTTCTCTGACATAACCATTTGGGCAGACATAGGTTGTGCAAATTGTTGCTAACAAGCCTGAGAGTGTGAAATCTGAAAAGCTTTAGCTCCTTTGTTTTTAGCTTGCTGAACCCATGACTGCCTCCCATCTCCATCTGGGTTGGGCCTTTAGTGTGTTTTATCGACGGATTAATGGTAAGCAGACCAGGTGCTGGTTACACAGACTTACCGCAAAGAGCGAAACTGTGGCTGTGATGTAATTTCTTTTACAAAGAAAACTTATGTGACATGGAGGTTCTTGTGCCAGACTGAAGCTTTAGGGATGCAAAGTCCTGTATAATATAGAGCCTTTTAACATTTTCAGATGTTTTGAAAATGATGTTTTGCTTCTCCAGTCTTTTTTTACTTCTGTCACTGGTGGCCAAATGTAATTGTGTAACTACTGACTCATTGCTGTCAGGTTTTTCTTTACCGTCTCTGTTTTTCATCTGGTACTATTCTGGGAGTAAAATGTTATTTACTAGTTTAGAAGAAAAAAAATCCCAGAGATTTGCAAATGAATGACAGATGAAGTGACTTTTACACTTACACTTACACTTCTTGACTTAGAAGTGTAAATGATTTTTAATTAAGTCTAAATACATTTTTCCTCTTCTTTCCATCCACTCTTTCTACAATCATCTGGTCGTATACATCATGTTCCTTGCCATTTTTTCCTCTCCACTGTTTACAAAGCTGTAAACTTGAGGGCTGGCTGTATTACAAATATCTTAGGCATTACAGAGAGCAAAACAAAAATGGCCTAGTGAGCATGCTTAGTAGAGTTTAGAAGTTTTAGTACCAGCTGCTGTAGTTAGTATCCAGAAACAATACATCTGATCAATTCATCAGTCATATTGAAATGTAATTGTACTCTAATTTTGCAGATGCAGGGCATTTGACAAAACACAAGACTATAGACCTCTCAATGCAGGGTCCTGTCTAATCAAGTTGTATACAGTATTCAAATTATGGGATTACCAAGGTACTTCATCCAACAGTTAATGTTAGGAGTAGTCAGAATTCTGACAATTCATTACTAAAAAAATATTTAATCACAGTAAAAGTTCCTGTTTGTGAGTCACAACCAAGTCTTTCCTCTTCTCTCAAAGCCTCAAATATAAGACAGATGTAACAACTTTAACTGATGTACTAACATTGGGTACTGGTGGCTCTTACGCTTTTTTAAACACCCATCCAAATGTGGTAAAATCTCCATACACTACAAAGCAGTTCAAAACTCTTTTTCTCTTTCAAGATATTGCCATTTTGTTCTGACCAGAAAACAAGTGCCACTTCAGATTGATGGCACTAGAGGCTAAAGCATTGTTTCAGCTGTCCTCGGTGATAGTGAGTTTCCTGCATCAGAAAATGATAGATTATGTCAACTTAACAAGCCTAACCAGTCCTGGCAACCTCAGCTGCTTATTGGTGTAACTCTATTGCTAATCAGTGGAGGTTAAACTTGTTTGTGAAACTTTGAAGTATTATACCCTTAGAGCAGCACCGGACTGTAATTCAGGTATATACAGTCTGAGAAATAAGAATTTAAAAATAATCAAGTCTTCTCTTATGTGAAATAAAACCACAGTTTGCTACTTGGCCATTACAACCAGGCTATACATCCACTCTCCTGCTCAGCTTGACAGTGGCAATAAAAAGTTTTCGAAGACATACAGACAATTCAGTTAATTTCATTGTAATTATTAACATAATTTGCTCCTGTTCTTTCAGGATTTTGCAATAGATTCTCTAAGGTGTCACAGAAACAAAATGTTCAGGCATGTCATGACTTTTTTGTTATCTAAAAGGTAACACTCTCTCAGTCATCTCTTTCATTCAATTAGTTTATCAAGATTGAATATTTATAAGCTATTGTACAGCTCAGCAAAAAGAAAAAGGAAAAAAGTACTAGTCAGCAGATGTCACAATCTAAGCACTTCCAGTGGTAAGCCAGAGCTGATTGTAGCTATTATGATTTTTCCCTTTATTTACTGTGTTTTCTTTGTTTTATTAAGAGTGTGTGGGTATGCAGAAAATGGTGATTTTCATACTTGGATTTGCTTTTCTTAACAGATTGGGAAATGTACCCCGTGACTTCAGGCAGAAATCTTAAAGTTATTATTTCATATTTTTTGTTTTTATGAAACTAGAAAGCAGTTAGTATTTTCAGCTACTCAAAAACATACCTTTGTTTGAAGATGTGTTATACAGCAGTTTTAACTGTTACGTATTTTAGTGTCACAGTCTGCAGGACACTAAAAGATAATCTCTCTGGTATTTTTTCAGTCTATCCTGGTTTGACATTGATTTTGAAGAAAAAATGTTCTGTCCCTTTTTTGAAAAGGAAGAAAACCCCACAATGCCAAGGTTTAGCTTGAAATGACAAGAATAACATTCTGTTCACTTAAAATGTACGTGTAGCCAGAGAGGAAACTGGATTTCCTAACCCACATCAAACAGGGCTGTCATCTGATTTTGTAATGGTGGCTTTTTCAGACACTCAAAATCTCTACGTTTCACAGAAAGAGTATGATCCTTGGTAAGCAAAGAAGAAAGGCAGTGTTTAAATTTTGTGGCAACTTGTTTGGTTTTGCACTTATTTGTACATTTTTCTTCTAATAAGTAAATATTATTTGGTTTTTTGGTTTCGCTTAAAGAAGCAGAGTTGGAAAAAATCCCTAATTTAATAGAGCATGTTCTCAGGACTCCATTGTAAAGTCTGTGAGAATATCCTAAAATCTTCTCTGTCTTTCTGAGTCAAACGGTGTTCTGGAAGGTCCAAAATAATTGGTTACATACCAACAACTTGTCCCTCCAATCTGTATTCTCCTGTCTTTATGCAGAATTTTCTCTTTCAATTTAGGAATGATTAGCAAGTCAATATCCACAGATGGTGCCTGTTGATACACTTGTTAAAAACAATGTGCTTTGCATATGTGCACTCTAATGAATTATTCTACTTTTACTATTGTCTTTTCTTAGCCCTTCTTCCCACTTTTCTTTCCTTGCTTTGATTTTATTTCCTTCTCGTTACAAAAATATATTTTCCTTAGATAGGAGAGATACTTGGTAGGTCAGGTCTTTAAGGCAAGAGTTGCATTGAACGTGGAAATCATAGTGTAAGGGTAACGTGGAGCATTCCACACAGAGCACAGAAAAGTCTCATTTTTTAAAGGAAGGGTGTTAGGTCAGTCCTTGTACTGGGCAAAGTAATTGCAGACTCTTGACCAAGGAACTGTGCCTGTGAGATGGTGGCTGTGGTGGCTGTAGTGCAGATGGTCCGGACATTTCAGAGGTAACTAACTAATGGAGAGCAGTAAGCATGTAAAAGTCATAGCACTGGTTTGAAACTTCTTTGTCTGTCTAACACTCTAGTCTTGTGTCACTTGTAGCTCAAGAGAAATAGACTGTACTTATTAATTTTGGAATTTGGATCTAGCATTTTAGCACCAACTTGCATCAGAAGGTTTCAGTCGTGTATTTACAAGGTACACTGCAAACTGTGCTTAAATACTGGAAGACAGATCATTATCAGATAATCTGATAATTTGCAGAGAAACTAAAGTTTCTTTTTAACATAAGCTTATGCATGATGAAGGATTTCTCCCCAATATGATTTAAATAAATTTAGTCATCTTTGCCTTCACTTAAAAGACAAATTTCTGTAATTTACTCATTGCCAAAAAAAGCAACTCTTAGTGACTAATGTTGATTGTACTGTGAGGTTCTCAACAGATGATTATATTTAAATATGTGGGTTTAAGAATAAATAATTGTACCAAATTAATGCAAATTAATAAAGTTGTTTCTAGATGGAAGTAATTTCTCGTGGGAAGTACTGCAGCAGTTTTTTCTTTGGTTGTTTCTACTGTTTTCCTGGGAACATATTTTAAACTGTGACACTAAGGAAAAATAAATGTTATCAAATGGGCGCAGAATTAAGACTGAGCTTATTTTTCAGAATTCAAGTGGAATCTTTAAGAGATTGACTTTAAACTAGTCCAGAAGGAGAATCAGGCCTTCTGTCTTCACTTCAAAGCAACTTTTGAACCCGATTTTTTGCTTTGCATTGGAGGTTTTGATATACTATGTGAGATTACAAATAGCAAAGATGAATAGTTGTGCATAGAAGTTACTGCAATTGCTTTCTGTGAACAGATGCCTCTTCTGATCTAAGTCACTATAATCGGTGTCTATGAACAGATAGATTTTCTGGAGCTGTAGTATTTCGGACAGTGATAATATTAAACTTCCCCTTTCAGATTAGGCCATACAAGAATATAAATCACAAGTCAGTTACTGTGGAGTGACTAGGGCTCTGTGCAGGTCAGGCTCTATGCAAAATGGTGTTCAGCACTCACCTCGAGACAGTAACTCTGCTGTTTGCATCAGAGTTATTATAATGCAGTTCAACTGCTTGTGAAAAAGATTAAGAATGAAAGTAATGAAGAATAAAAGAAATAGGCTCTCCTTGTACTGAAGCATAGTAGCAAGTGGAAGAGAACACTGCTTTGTTTCAGCTCCTGATTGATTGTTCAGCAGAGGAAGAAGATAGAAAAGAATTGTTTAAGAAATTAAGGAAACTTTCCATGTACATCTAATGATTTTTTAAAAGTTTTTGTTATTCTTTGTACTTCTTGTTTACCTAAAGATACTTTAACCAAAACCTGAGGAAATTCTAATGAAGTGCTCATGCTGTTTGGATTTGAAAAATGAGTACAATGAATGTAAAGTATCAACTTAAGCTGTGGAAGCTCACACATTTTAAGTTATTCAGACTAATTATCTTTTCACAATGCCTCTGCTTCAGTTTAGACTTTAGCTGTGAAGAGTTTGGTGAACCAAATAAGAACATTTATGGTACTAATAAAACAATGAAGCTGAAAAGAAAAAACCCAAACATTTGGAAGCCAATTGAAGAATGTATAAGGCAGACTTATGAATCTTTTTATTGTACAGCAAACTTGCAACTATAACATTCTGTGGCCCCATTGAAGGAACAAATCACCATTAATTGTTAAAAACAAAATAAAAGCTTACAGAATTCATACAATTATGTCCAGATTTAGATGAAGTCAAAAGCTTAGGCAATCTAGGCTAACACCGACAAGTCGTGGACTGATTGTCAGTCATTATGTGTTCGTTCCAGTATATCTGTTTCAAGGAATGCATCCATCCAGACATCTTTCAAAAAGTGAGTGAAGATTTTAGGTTTTCCCTTCTGCTGAGAGAAGGTTCTCCTTTTTTTTTTTTTTTTTTTTCCTGAGGGCTGTTTAATTTTCTAAAGTTCCAAAGAGCTTTTACAATCGTTAACTCCCACAAGAATCAATGGAGGCTGACAGTATTATACAAAGTGTGTAGAAAAATTGTGGCACATACTTACAGGATAAATTGTAGAATGTTTTCAACTTGTGACACTGCCTGTGTCTGTACTACTCCTGTCAAGGTGCTTCACAGAGACTTTCTTTGGAATTTGACTCTAGCAGGACTTCCCAGGAATCTTATCTGTCTTTGTGGAAGGTGCTATTAGAGCTCTTTTAGAAAGTTCAAAGAGTAGATGGAACAGTTTGAGGTCAAGTGACCTTTCACAGTGCTTTATGTTTTGGATATTGATGAACTGTGTTCTATAAATCAAGATCTTCCCTAATAATACAGGAAATCCTCTCCAGAGCTGGCCCTGGGAGTACTCTAGATATCATCTCCCGTAGCCAGGTACCAATTTTGTCTTTGACGACATTCCTGAGGCATTACCCACAGCAATGCAGATATATGCATAAGGCTAGATTTTCAGAGGGAGCAAACACAAAATATGTCAGAAATGCCCAAAAAATTGGAATGAAAATGTATGCTCCCATTGAAACTGCTAGAAGTGATCAAAGATAGAAAATAGAAAACTCTGTTTTGGCATGGTTTTTAGAAAATATAGTAACAAGAAATATAGGTAATGATTCTGCATTAATGGAATTTCAATAGCATTTGAAATTTTTTGTTGCACCAAGCAGATTTTCTTTTTTGCTCCCCTTAGTGAACTTGAAGGCATGATTGATTTATGAATGAAAAGGTTAAAATTTTAACATAAAGTAAAGCATTATGTTCTACTTGGAATAAAGGCCCATATTATTTTGTATTCCTTACATTTTTTCGCTTGTATTCCTTATGGAAATATAATTAGGCTTACTTTTTTTGAATAGTAAACGTTTTCAAATGTGAGCCAGGAGACTCAGGTGGATATCCTCTGCGTGAAAGCACAAACCTGGTAGTTCTACTGTGGTATGGTAAAATATTACAGAGCTATCCAGGTTTATTATTCAATTTGGAAGGTAAATACACAGCTATATCTAGTCCTACTATCTTACTTCCCCCCTTCCCCCCCGAGTCTTGATTTTGTTTTGTTTTTTAAATAAATTTTAAAACTTTGATTTTTAAATAGCTGTCCTCAAGGAGCAGGCTCCAAATTGGTGACTAAATTCAGACAGCAGAAAATATCTTTAACATACAGTAAACAGGAACTAGATAAATTTTGTGGGGTGGAAAGGTACGGCAATTTCTGAAAAATCTTCAAGTAGGAAATCTTGCCCCTGTCTGAATAGTATGAAAGGTCAAAATGAGAAGAGATTTTCACCATGTACAAAATTGGATATTTAAAGCCCAAGGAAGATTTTAAATTGCACTTGATTTAGTCTAGCATAGGAAATGACTGGTTTTTTGAAAAGTGATTTATCTGAAATAGTCAGTGTCTGAGAATGTAACTGAGAAAGTAATTGTGTAAAAGCTGTTTTGGGTGGTGTTCAGACTAGTCTAAGCTTAGTTAAAGCTATCCATGGTGAGTGTTTTAAAATGAAAAGCAAAAAAGCCACATGTGTCTAGCTAGTCCTTGAAAGACTATTCCTCAGCATTTTGGACACCTTTAAATGTTAGTAGTCCATCCCCAAACCAAATCTGGATACTCTTACCCTCTGATAAACAGACCATAAAAGCTACATAATTTCCTTTGCCCACTCTAACCTACGCCCAGTTTTGTTAATTTATTTTCCTTTGGACCTTTCTTCCTTTTTCTCGAGTTTCCAAGTTCCTTTAATAACAACAGAAAAGAATATGAGTGTCTTATATTTAAAACATTGGGGCTAATATAAATGGCTGAACAGTTCTTACAACACATTTGAGAGTTCAGAGAGAGGTCATGTTGCTGCTGTGACTTGCTGGCATACAATTTTTGACAGTGCAGCAGGATTCTATTGTGACAAGTGAAGTCTAAAACCATCTTGACATATATGTGTTTCCTAGTCAACCTTCTGCTGACTTTCAAGTACCTGCATTGGGGTGGATGAATTCCAGGTACTGCTTCCTCCCAAGTAAAAGGATGAATGAGTAAACATTGTGGACAAGGCCAAGTACAGATGAATCCAGATTGTCTAGTTCTGACTGGGCAAGACTTGTATGTGACGTCTTCTCAGGTGCAGCAAACACCTTCCTTCAGCTTTGATTTGTGTTTTCTGCTGCACCAGATGTAATACATGTCTCTGGTGACAATGCTTTCTGACTGTCTTAGTCTTCTGTCATACAATAGGATGAATCTGTTGACAGAAATAACTGCCTCTTTCTTCTCTCTCTTCCTTCATGAAGAATGCAAGTGAGCAACTGTGAGGTGAAGTCTCCTTTGAAAATCCACAGTAGGATCGAAAAAGTGGGCTAATCCTGCCTCCTTCTCTTCAGGCAATGTTTCAGAAGATAAAAAAAAAAAAAATCCCACAAAAAAACCCGTAGTTCTTATAAGGAAAGAAAGTATCTGTTTCATAACACCTCAAAGGAGCAAGACTGATAACTACTGTTTTCCTGCTGCTTGGCACAAGCTTGTGGTTTGTTAAATGTCGTGCTTTAGCAGGACAGTTGAATTAGATGACATCCCTTCCAACCCCTACCATTCTGTGATTCTGTTTTAGATGTGCTGCTGATTTTTTTTAATGAAATACTTCATGTTATCTGTGCAACAAACTGGCAGTGAGTATGCCTAGCATAGTTTAGTGAAGGATGGGTGCTTAGAAGTTACAGACCTTTACTTCTGTATAACTGAGACCTTTATTTGATAGAGATCCTTAATCTTACTGGATCTCAGTTCCCAACTCTGTAAGAAAGTATGAAACCAGCATGTTAATACGTGCTTATTAATAGATGCAAACAATACCTTTTTGAATCCCTCTCAAGACAAAGCTCCCCTAGAAAAACCACCACTGATTTTGGAAGGTTAAATTACAGCCATCATTGTAAGCATCTATTACTGAACCAATGATTATGCTGGTAGTAGTCATAACCATTTAGGTATGAAGGTCTGTAGCCAAAATGTTGGTGCTACTCTTACTGTTGTATGACCTTTCCTATGTTTCCAAGAAAGCTTTACTGTGCTGAGAAGAATCTCCTGACCTAAGCTTTTAAAAAGATTGGCAGACTGTTCTGAGTGGGAGGCTGCATGAGAGCAAAGGATAAATATTTGCAATACAATGGAGATAAAGAGGAGGCTGGAAATGTTACTGCCGAATCAAGCCTTTATTTTACTTTTGAGTTTGGGTAAGTGCCAAAAGGACTAAATTAGCACACTGGTAATGCAAAAATTAACTCTATTAAAAGAAAAAGATAAATTACTGTCATCAGGAATCCAAATTCTATTTCAAATATGACTCTTGGAATTTTTAATCTTAACCTGAAGAAATACTAAGGGAAAAAAAATAGTGTTTTTATTTTCAGCCCATATGTACCTGCCTTTATCATTTACGTAAGTATTGTGGTGGAATATTAACTTCCATTATTTATGAATCTATTGAACTTTGCAAGGATGTGCTGACAGTTGAAGGATTATAATTTTAAAGGCAGTTCAGTTCATGTAATAAATATCCTAAAAGGTCACATACTACCTTACAGTAATGTCTGAAGGAGAAGGAGCGTAAAATCAGAGTTGTCTCTGTCAATTCAGAAAAAGTTTCACCAGCATTATCATTCCCGATATCAAAAAGCATCAATTTATCACCTATGGGAATATTTTTATACATGTTTGTGTGAAGTGCTGTGCTCCTATGGGTATTGTATTACTAAGTGGCATCCTTCCTCTTGGTTCTTACAGGACCTCTTCACTCAGAAGTGCCATCAGGCACTGAACAGCATCAGGCTACATTCATACAACACGTACATTTCAATATAAAAATCAACTAGATTCTTAACAGCTTTGTTTCTGCCCTATACCTACCCTTGAAGTACCATAAGTAAAAAGAGGCACTCAGCGTTTTCTGGCAATTTAGGTCACCTTTACATCATTTAAGGAAAAGAATCCAAAACATAGAAACAATGAAATTTGCTGTTTACTCAAAAACCTTGTGCTGTGTGAATAATGATAAGCCTGTATGGTAGTACAGTCTAACTAGTTTGACATGAGTTGTTACTGAATAGAGATCACTACACTAGTAATCATCACACCATTGTATCATTGAAAAAACTATTACTAGGCCATGGATAAAATATTCACAGGTAAAATTGGAAATGGTCTGTACAAGTGCACTGATTGGAGTAAATAATACTGTTTCATTGGTAGTAACTGCTCATAGTTTTTCCTTGATAAACCACAGACAAATAGTAACATCATTTCCATTTACCTGTTTGCAACAGAAATAAAATAAAGCATTTATTAACCTGTCATAGGTTTATAATAACTCTTCATTATAAAGATATGAAGGAGACTGACAATTATAAACTTGTGTATTTTTATCAGTTTCAGTTTTGCCAGGAGAGTTTAAAACAGCATGTTATAGATACATTCATTGTCAGCAACTAAGAATGAATCTCAGTGTCTATATGAGTCTTATGCAGACCTTATTTGTTTACCACTGTCGGAATGAAAGTCAGAAAAACCATATTTTATTTTAAGCAGTTTTTAAATGTGAGGCTCTCACACTGTATCAGTATTTCATACAGTTTAAAGTACTGGTCTACTGCTGCAGAACAAAGCAGGAGATAGATCTTTAGTAGCCACTAACTGTGTGCTGCTTGGCATGTGTGCTAACAGAACAGGCATCAAGTTGAGGGCCTGTATTATACTGTTTGGCTTTGGACAATCTCAGCTATTCAAATATGGGGAGCTGAAGTATCCCTATTCTTGAAAAAAGCTCTCAAAATTATTTTTTAAGGAGATCAGTCCTTTTGTTATTTTAGTATTTTCCTAATCATGCTAAAGACAAATTCTTTTTACTTTCTTTGCAGCAGCAGAACATATGCAGATCACTTACAAATTGCCAGATTTCTAATTAAAATGCCACAAACTTACCAGGAAGAAAACAAAGCAAAATACGAAAATATGAAGACTGTGGTTCTCTTTTTTTTTTTTTTTTTTTACCCTCTCAAAATTGAAAATACGCCCAAGTAATCAGTGAGTTCTCAGAAGTGATGGTATAAACTACTTGGGCTAAGGGAACAGTAAAGAGAAATACAGGGCTGTCCAAGTGCAATTCCAAAGGCATTTAGATAAATAAACTCAAGAAATCAAGATGGAGCAACAACATCAGATTACTATACTTAAACACTTTATTTCCTTAGGAAACAGTGTGTGATACAAGCCCACAGTCCTTACTGAAAATGCATGCTTACTGACTTCTCTTAACTATTTTAGAATCAGGATTACACCCATTAATTTCAATAAGACTACTGTTAGAAAAAGAATGACAAATCTAGTCCTGAAGTGGTAGACTCTCTTGATGAATGTGCATCCTAATTATCAATGACATTTAAGTGAGTGAAACATATGTACAGAGAGAATGAAATGCCAAAATGTCTTGCTTTGCCAAGTTGTCACAGTTGGAAGCTTTCAGTAAATTTCCATGTGTTTGTTGATAAATCCTCCATTTTGCATAAAACATTATTTCATTTTTAGAGTAGATTTAGAGTGACAAGACTAAGCAATGTCTTGGTTTTATTTGAAACACCTGTAAAATAAAGTGATTTCTTCACTTTTGTCTAGATGTCCACAAGAAATAATTTTCTGGTAGCCAACTTATTCACTAACCAAGTATATATTGTTAAAAGCTCCGAGGCAAATATCAGTTCAAAGGTCTCAAATGTTTATTGCTAGAAGTAGAAAAGATACTGTTTAATTGTTAAACAGATAGTTTCCTGGGTGATTCAATCCATCACAGGAGACAGGTAACGACTGATTAGGAACTCAGAAATAGTTGAACAAGATAGACTACAAAAGCAGGCTTAAAATGCAAAGAACATAAGAGAGGAATGCATTACAACATAAAGACTATTTTTATATTTCATCTTAGGGTTTGGATTTATTTTTGATGTCATTCTAAAGTGTGTTTCAAATCTTGCTGAAGTAGTTGAAAATGCAGTGAGATAACAGGTAACATTTAGAATTAAAACATTATTATTTAATTATTTGTTTGACTTTACAATATTCAAGAAAGGGATCTATGTACTCTAATTAAAATTTAATATTGTGAAACAACTAAAAACCAATTTTAATTAACATTAGATTTCTCAATAATACTGGTGAACACCAGGTCCTTCACATTCTTAACAAGTAATTCTGTGATGTAGTCCACATAGCACAACAAGTCTTGAACTAACAATGCTGTAGCTGTTTTTATCTGTCAGGAACTTTGTATAAATCAGGGGGATTCCATAATGGCTATACAAAGAGTCACAATATTAGGAAAGAAACACTATAATTTTCTTGGTTAAAAAGTCTATTCCCATGTGCATCTATTAACCTCTCACCCTGTAAATCTGCATCCTCTATTGAGTTAACCTGCAAAATCAATCTGAGAATCACAGAATGCTAGGGATTGGAAGGGGTCGCTAAGGATCATCTAGTCCTCAAGCAGGTCCCTGCTGCTCAAGCAGGTCTACCTAGATCAGGTCACACAGGGACACATCCAGGAGAGTTTTGAAAACCTCCAGATAAGGAGACTCCACACCCACCCTGGGCAGCCTGTGACAGGGCTCCATACCTAGGACGGTAAGGAGAGCCACAACATCTCTCAGCAAGAGGCTGTGCTCTCTGACTACAGCTACTAGCAGATACCTGGAGAAAATGTAAAGACATGGTAAATATATTGTTTATAACTTCAGAGTATTGTCTCAATATCCACCACTGTGATTCAAGAGTTTCTTAGAAAATTAGCAAAATCCAAATTCGTATCTGGATGTTGTGAGAATCTTATAGCAGTTTTTAGAAACATTCTTGACCCTTTCAAATCTCAAGCAGTGGACATCTTGGTGCTCTGAGGCAAACCCCATCGCCCTTCTGAATGGCCACCTCTCCTTCTGTCAACAATTCTGTTAGCTTTTATGGACCAGTATACATTGTTTGTGATTATTTGCTTCTAACATCAAATTCCTTCTACATTTATCTAGCAATACTTCTAACAATAAGTGGTTGTATTTTCTGTCCAGGAGAGAGATACCTCTGTAGTACCTCAGTTTAGACACTGCCTCTGCGACTTGATGAAAACCTTCAAGTTGTAAAAAAATCTACTGTAAAAAATTGGAAGATTAGAGTATTTTTTGTTACTAATTGTTTTCATAAAGTTTGAAAATTTGCTGCACCTTAGACCAGCCAATGAAGGGTGTCATGGTTTGTCATGACAGCCTTTTCTGATAAGGGGGAAGGGACTGTAAAGATGGCTCCTGTAAGAAGTTGCTCACAACTCTCCCCAGCTCTGAGCCAGACCCACTTCTGGGGCTGAGTCAATTAGATGCCTCCACGATCACTTTTTAAGAAGAAGCAGGAAGAGGAGGTTTCTTCCTCCATCTTCTTCCTTCTTCTCTGCCCTTTCTTCTTCTGGCTGCTGGTGGTGCAAGGAGTAGGAGCAGTGAGAGAAACAACCATGGGGACTCCAAGGTAGTGATGAAAGACAGGAGGAGGTGTGCTGGAGCAGAGACTCCCCTGCATTCTACAGAGAGAATTGGTGAAGCTGAGATTTATTTTCATTTCCTTAAAGACTCTGTATCAGCGGTAGAGACTCATTTTGATAATGACTCCGTGTCAGGGGCAGAGACTCATTTTGCTAAAGCTGCTCCCAGACCAGGGGCAGTGATTCACTTCATTAAAGGCCCTGAGTCAGGGACAGTGACTATGGCTGGAGGACACCATGTCCCATTGGGGGAACCCAATCACTTCACTGCAGACCCCAATCCAGGGGCAGTGATTTTCTTCTTTATCACTATGGCCAGAGCAGGCTGTGTCGCGAGGAAGGGACCCAATATCCACAGCTGTAACTGTCGGGAGGAACCCACGACAAAGCAGCTCATTAAACTTATGCCCAGAAGAGGCCTTGTCCCGAGAGAGGGACCCTATAACTGCAGAAGCTGCAACCGTGGCAAAGAATCCAAGCCAGAGATGTTCACCAAGGACTGTGTCCCGTGTGAGGGACCCTGTATCAGCAGAAGCCGCAGCTGTTGGGAACAACCCACACCAGAGAAGTTCGTTAAGGACTGTGTTCCGGGAGAGGGACCCTGTGTTGGAGCAGGGGAAGAATGCCAGGAGTTGTCCTCATCTGAGAAGACAGAAGCAACAGAGCCCATCTGTGAGAGACTGACCACATCCTCCATTCCCTGCCGCCCTGAGCTCTTGAGGGGGGGAGGAGGTAGAGATGTTGGGAGCAGTGAGCTGGGCCCAGGAAGAAAGGAGGGATGGGGGAGGGAGATCTTAAAGTGCTGGTTGTAATTTTCTCATCATCCTACTCCCTTTTTGCTTTTATTCCATTGTGTTTCTAGTAGAATAAACTTCCCTACTTTCCTATCTAAGTCCAGTACTAGAGTCTGTTTTGCCCAGAACCGTAATTGGAAGCAAGCCCTCCCTGCCCTTGTCTTAATCCACAACAATCTTGCTTATCTTTTTACTCCCATTTTACTGGGGCCTCCGTCGTCCTAACGAGGGTGTGAGTGAATGGGGGCACCGAGCAAGAGACTGTCTTAGTGCTGCTGTGCTAGCTGGGCCGAATCATGACAAGGGTCAATCTGACAGAAAGTTGACTATTTTTCTGCAAAAAATTAAGGAAATGAATTGTTGGCTATTTGGTTAGATAGAAAAGCAAACGCTTTGGAGGTCTCACTAATAAAGCTTTTTTAAAAAATTTTAATGTAGTGTGGCTATTATAGGTAATATGCTTACCTAGGTAGGTAGAGATTATAGATCTATCTGTATCTGCCTATTAATCTCTACTTCTAGGTTCTACGATATTGCAGAAAATATGAAGAAAGCAAGAAAATTAGTGTATATAAAGTATTTGTGCTCCTCATTATTATCATCACCTATCAATGGGTATATTAGGAAATCTCATTTAGTAAGAATGGAAGAGATGCCTGGTCCAAAAATCATAGATTCTGCAGTGTTATTAATCTGATGGCAGATATAGTCCTCAATTCCTGAAAAATATTCTCTGTCTTGTAAGTAAGAATTACTTGTTCCCCCCTAAATTATTTCCATTTTTTTCCAAACATATTTTTTTCTCAAGTCCCTGTCTGACTAAGAGAGTTATTTTAACTCACGGGAAGAGTTCTCAAACTATACTCAGATTGAGACTGGTGGCTTCTGAATGAGGACTTGGGTCCCTTGGAGCTGCAGTATCCATCTATATCACTATGTATAAAGGTATCACCTTCTCTTCTAAGCCTTATTCTTATCCATTAGTAAATCATTAGGCTAAGTGTGCATGGTATTTCAAAAGTTTGTGTAAACTAGAAAGCTCCTAACTGTAAATAGATTAATCAGTTTCCAATTTGTCCTAATATGTCATTAAAGATAAGTTATTTCAAAAAGATGTGATCACTTCTGAGCTCCACATGTATTTTCTTTTTGTTACAGTTGTCAATATCAGCTCTATTAACATTTAATTCAACAACATGACTGCAAAAAGATGGATGTTTGCATTACTGAAGGAGATGTTAGAAGATGTAGTAGATTCAGAAGTTCCTCATAAAATCTATGTAGTCAATGAGCAGATGAAAGACAATTTTACAAAATACACAGTAACTCATTAATCAAAATAAAGTTAAAAATACATACAAACATATTTTAATGTACATAATGAGTGAAGAGTGATGGTGTTTTTGTTTAAAAAATATATTACCTTCAGTGTACTGATCATATGATAAACAGTATCACTTCTTGCTCGCATCTTGCTTTTGTTAGTTGAGTCAGCATCTGATTTTCACCATATACAGTGATAACCATGCTACCTGCTGTCTAACTGTTCATGATCATAACAACCTCTCTGCCTTGGGGAAGTGTGACCTGTTATCTTTGTTGAAAGTCTCATATGGTAACTTGAGCCAAGAAAACAGAGGCACTAGAGATGTTATTTGCAGAAGAACCAGATAACATCCAAGAGAGGACACTTCCCTCTCACTGTACTGAGTAATCATAGCAAATACATCCTACAGTGGATACACCTCCTTCATGAAGCTTGACCCTGGCAGCTGCGTCAAGGCTACATATGGGAGAGACTGGAATTGGCTTATTAGGGACTAAATATTTACAGGGTTTTTTTTTGTTTTGTACCTAACCAGAGATGAAGTCACTCTGGAGTAATCTACTCTGAAGTAAACCACATACTAGTGAGTATTTTATTTTACTTCAAAGTAACTTCATTTCTGTGCATTTCATAAGAGCATGCTAACTTTTGATGAATTTAAGGCTCAATTTGTAACATTTGAAATCTTTATATATTTATTATTTGAAATGATCTCAAGTGTCAAAGAAGTTCAAATAAGGACTTTCACACAAAATTCAGGGTTGTTAGAATCAACAGTTTTGGTTCAAGCAATTCTAATAATGACTATTTACAGAAGAGATGGAGTGACTCATAAAAAGAGCTTTCAAGCCAAACTGTAGCAATATATTTCTAGAAAGTAGCTAGTTTCTTTTCAATTGTCAACTTCTCACTGCGATCAAAACGAGTTCAACAGCAGTGATTTGTAGCACTCTTCGTTTTCATCAATGTTTCACAAGTCATCAGTTTCAAACCTGAATAATACTGTATCCCACTGCAAATGTTCCTGTAATCCTTTCCTCCTCCAGTGACCTGATCTGCAGAACTACAGGGGAAAAATCCCCACTGTTCAGCACTAAATATAAATCCTTCATGAAACAGATGTCTTCCCTTTATCTTTTGCATTGCTTTGTTACTGCATTTAATGATCTAGAATTTCCTTTATTTTATTTCTTTTGATAACCAAGAAAGACCAGACAAATCCACTGTAATACACTCATCTCTTTGAAGCCTCTCACTTGATAATTATAGATAAAATGATGCTAAAGCATATTAAAAAAACACGTTTAAGGGAGAAAATGTGCAATACATCTGTAATATTATACCCCATTCTGCCTAGCTGTTTATTATAACCTCTCTCTTTGAATGTCTTACAAGAACTCTGAGATATCAATTGGTGTAAAATTTTATTATTGTAATTTTATATAGTAACTTCTGTGTATTTCTGGAGATATTTTACACATTTAATGTTACTGTTCTCAAAATGTTATTTAAAGAAAAAAAGAGATACATCTAGGATGTATACCTCCTTTCACTCTGCTCATCTCTTTAATACTTGATTGATATACTCTCTAGTTCTGGTTTTCAAAAGAAATGAAAAAGCAAGGCAGGAATCCAAATGTCCTATTTTCCTCGAAATTCTTATTACTTCCTTAGTTTTGTTGAACTTCTCAACATATCCTACAGCATCTTTCAGGGTGTTGGCCTTCTTATCAGTGTCAGGTATCACCACCTAACTGAGAATTATTTCCTATCTCTCCTAGTTCTATGTGACAGTGGGTTTCACAACACGATCAGACTTCATCCTTCAGAAAGGCCCCCAATACTATTACAAAGGGAGTTGTAATGTTTTCATTTCCTGCACAAAGTTATGCCCAAATGATGAGCTAGACTCCTCACGTTCTATAAGCAACTGGTAAGCCGAGAGGAGACCAAATTCAGGGGAGACACACAGTCTGTCTAGAATGCAAATTAATTCCTGCAGAAATCCCACGTATTCAGAGGGCACCTCATTACTATCCCTAATCTCTCCTCTTACTCAGAGAACAAGGCTGCTGCTGCAGCAAGTAATTTCTATGTCCTTGAACTTAGTATCATTTAGATACAAATGCTATATCTATGTAATTTAGAAAAGCAAATCTTACTGGAGAAGATCTTTTAGGGATCCTGTTGTGAAGCTCTAACAGGCTAAGTCTATTCTAGATATTAATACAAGCCAGAATCCACTGACTGCATGAGGTGATGAAGCACAAGGCAGATGCTCCAACCCTTGGCCCATTGTGATGGCCTGTCTGGGTCTCCAATCTAAATGGACAGTGTATGCTATTTGTTCACTGTTTCATTTAATCTTATTGAAAAAAACTCCTTTCTCCCCTTAAGATTCTTCTACCAATCTTTCTTCTTGTGTCCTTCTCTCTTGTAGGCCTCTGCCATTCATGAAGTAAATCCAGTAGATGACCATCACGCTCCTCCAGATACTTTCCAGTTTTCACTAGTCTTAGTTGTCTGTGAGACTGTCTCCTAAGTCTCTAAGGGCATGAAATAGTTTCTGTAGTTTCAAAATGTTGTCTGAGCTATTTATTATGATATGAAGGAGGATTCATTGGCATGATTTAATAGTTATTTAGGTAGGAGTTATAAAAAAACTTTTAAAATCTGTGGAAAACAGCCATTCAACTTTCAAAGGAAATTTTAGACAGAGTGAATCTGCTCCATCTATCTAACCTGAATGTGCTTTTTGCCGTAATGTAAGTCCTTCCCTGCTACTGGCAACATCTACTACAAGATCTGAAATAAGCTATGTCTTTCCAGCTGGAAAACAGGTAGATTGGATTGGCAGTTTGTGTAAGCATAACATACTGAGGAAGGCTTGATATATTTGCTGACATTTCATCTTTGTTCTTGTCTTTGTTAGACTGACAAATAACTGTGGAATGCAGGTGCATAAGGAAACCTTTTTAAAGAGAGCAGTGAATCAGTGTTCAAGACTAATGTTACATATGATGACAATTTCCTGGCTCTCTATGGTATATCTTCTGTCTGAAACACTGTTCTGTATGTCATTTCCCATAGCTTCTTTTTCTTTACCTCAAGTCCCCTCTTTCCTAGTTTTCTTGTGTAATAAAGCACTCTAAAATATACTGTGTATCTGTTCTGTTTCCTTATGCTGTCACCAGTGGCCTCCCTCCCACACGTAGGCATCTTTAACACACAATGTTTTAGAAGTGGGAGCAATAGCTTGGAGGTCAACATCAAGCCATTCAATCTGCTTCCTTAAGGAGACTCATTGTTATCTGCACAAATATAGATGCTTGTGAATAAAGACGCTAATGCTTCATTACCACTGCCACAGAATAATTGGTACTCTAATTTATATCCTCCCAACACTATCTATCTATCAGGATGTAATACGATATTTAACATGTTGTTACTCTATGTACGCACATGTTTTATACATAACAATCTGTTATCTGTCAGCTTAAACCAGCACTGTACACTACAATTAGATTCTTTCCCCTGTAATTATCCTAACATATGTCTAGGCAACCCCACTGAAGTCAAGTAATATGCACTGGATATAAATCATGACAGAATAAGGCCGTGAACTCTTTTAGTTTGGTATTTTATATTATTTCACTTTCTTGAAACTCCACATACTTAAGAGAAATGGATTTTTAAAATGAAAAATCTATTCGTTCTTCTAAGCAGATGGAATAATGCTTATAAATGTCTTCCTTACATTCTTATTCAAAAGGAATAAAATGAGCCATCCAGCAGGGTAGAATATAGATCAATATATCCTTTCAATGGCTTCTGGTTTTATTTCCACTGAAGTCAGTAGATGTTTTGCCCCTCATTTCCAAAAGTGCAAGATCAGGTTCAAGTAGTAAGAATTCATATCAATCCTATCTCTTTTTGAGGTGCAGAGGTATACCAGAAATCTTGAAATTCCTTGGAGTAAAGTGTACTAAAAAATGCAGAGTTTGTCCACAATCCTTCAAGTTGTCCCATTCAAACGTCCACTTTTGCAAATAAACTTTCTCAGTAAAATTTAAGGGTTGACTTTTTCCTTGTTCACAGTGATATTAGCATCTGATTTTTTCATGTTCATATACAGAAAGAAATTTTCTGCCTTCTGTGCCTCTTTTGCACAAAGAACTGCAGTGAATAGAGTATTTGTATACTTAGTAGAGATGATGCATGATAACATCAAGGATGAATTATAACAGGTTCTCTTCACCTTCCCTGGCACCTTTGGAGTAAACAGAAGGCATTCTTTTCTGACACCAGGTAAGTACACTGACTTTTGAAAATACTCTTTTACTTCAAATTCCAGAAACAGAAAAATAAAGTGATTCAGATTAAAACAGAGTGATTAATTAAAAAAAAAGAATGTGCGCTATTTAAAAAAACCCAAAACATTAGGTGGAAACAATGCCAACTACACTGAGACTGATGAGACTGCTCTGTTCCATATGCACTCTGTAATCATAGAATCGTACAATGGTAGGGATTGGAAGGGATCTTTAGAGATCATCTGGTCCAACCCCCTGCAGAAGCAGGTCCACCTAATATATTGACCAAATTATTTTAACCATCACTTTAATATTGTTTCTTTCCCTTGAAAAGGAATTCCTCTCCTGCAGAGAATTTCTAATTTTTTCTTTTGGAATCATACTAACTGGAGCAAAGGGAATCTAGTGCATTCAATTCTTTTGGATCTCTCATAAGTGGCCTTGTATGTTAGCTGCTTAGACATCATCAAGTAGAAAACTACTACACAATTTTATTTTCCTAAAGAAATCCCTTTAATAATAAATATGATCTTCAAAGAGTTATTACTTTTGAATTTTCAAGGACTTCAGAGATTAAATAATTTTAAAAATTAGACTTGTACACAATTTTAACCCATTTTTGCTTTGTGGTCAATAGTGGTTGATACAACTTTGGGTGCACTCTCAACATGCAGTATCACAGAGATATGATTAGACAAATGCTCTAGAAATTAGTGCCCATCCCTTTGGCATTCCAGATTTACATCTTAATTTCTCTACACTTCAGAAAATGTTACATATATTTCCATATGTTTTTGTCAAGTTAGTATAATGTGCTAGGGAGTATATAAAGACATTTTGCTGAAATACAGCAATTGAAATTTTTTTTGATAAGTCTGGATGCTTTCTTGTAAAAACATTTAACTTTTATTTCCAGTTTCACATCACCTTTCTGGTACTCTATATATTCTCCTACATAAGAATGTTAGACAAATCAGTCTTTCCTTCTATATAGTAAATTGGAACAGAGACTATCATTTACTTAATATTTTTATTGTAAAAACATTCTATTCTATTCTATTCTATTCTATTCTATTCTATTCTATTCTATTCTATTCTATTCTATTCTATTCTATTCTATTGATTAAATTCTGGTCACTTCCATGGTATTAATGTTAAAACAGGACTACATTTTATATTAAGGCAGATATTAGCCAGTACTCATGGAAAACAAATTTAATACTGATTTGGATGAGTATCTACACTACACAGTTCAAAGTTACAGTCATCAGATGTCTGAAAGGAAGTATATAAAATACCTAACTGGGCGGTCAAAACAGCTCAAACGACAACTATCAGACACATACAATGAATTGCTCATGAATAAGCAGCAGGCTAAGAATTACTGACAGAAACGATTTGTAGAGCAGTTTTGAACAAATCTGGGAAAAAAAATCCAATCATGCACTTTCAGTGACAGTTCACAAACAGAGAGATGACATTTGGCAAACAGATAATTCAACATGAATTACTCACTCAAGACTAGTAATAATATCTAGCAATTATATAGTGATTTACACGTTCAGTGGATTGAACAAACTTTGACATTAATTAAGTTGAACTGCCTTTTCTTGTCTACTCTTTCCTTTAAATTCTCCTTAGTAAAAAACTTAGTTTGACACATAGAAATTTTCATATAGACTGTCTGTGTGACCAGCAAAATCTCCATCTTTATCTGTAAAAGCAAATACATGAAAAGAAACAAGGTTAAAGTCTGAGATAAAAACACAAGTTTAGCTTGTCAGTTTATAATACACCATAAATTAGGATTGATGCACAGTTGCTGTGACAAGCCTAGAGATAGACTTATGATTTCTCAATTACTATCATTATTACTGGGAAGAGGAGGAGAAGGAAGAATTTGTCTGCTGAGTTCTTACCAAATGAAACCCTGACAATTGACTCGATGGATCTGGCTGGTGCAGAACTTGTAAACCCTACAAGACTCATCTCTATTCCTGGATAGGGAGAAGCACTGCTGGAAATATTTACAGATTGTTTAACCTATGAAGTATGTGTCAAAACCCTTCAGAAGGACAAGAGGGATAAGGCCTTTGCATGACATTTTTTTTTTCTCTTTCTCTTCTCCCTGCCTTCTTTCCATTATATATAGAAAAGTTATGCAGGAAAGTATGAGAAAAAAAACAAAAGCAGAATTGTACAACCAAGAACTAAGCTATTAGAAGAAAACAGGAGAACTTATTGTTTAGAATCAGTCTCATAACAAAAAGCAACATTTTTTATCATTTCTCCCCCCAAAAAACTTCAACAAAATCAATGTCATAAATTTGGGCAAATCATCTACCCTCTCTATTCAGATAGATGATGAAAGCATGAAGTTGAATACTCTGAGAGATACACACTGATATAATATAGTGCACCTGATAGTGATATAATCCGTATTTTGTAGGATGTCTTGAATAGATCAGAAATTAGAAATTGTTCTTAATACACTCAAGAGACTGCATTTGAATTTATAGTGATGATATATGTTCTAAACAGACAAAGAAAAATAAATTAGCCTTGGTTTTTTTTTGTTGATGGGGTTAGAAGGCAAACTCATTAGCACATTCATAAGACCTTTGCTTATCAGTACACCAGCCTTCTGTTGCTGAACAAACCTCCAGAGTATCCACTGGTTCATTTCTCTGCCATTGTCAGTGGTGCCACATGTATAGAGTTCAATATTGACCTAGTTATTCAGCATTGGTGAGTAATCAATGTGCCCAGTAACCACTCATTCATGTGTAAGAAAATCAAATGGTTCAGAGTCTTTGATCTCATTGCATTTCACTGGTTGTGTAATTTATAGGGCTGGTAACTGAAAGTGGTACAGGTTCCCCGAGTTAAATTCTCTGCTTATTTTCTAATGTGCTTTGATAAACGAAGTAGGTTGGTTAGCATAATTACAGTTCTGTTTTTTGTATTTTTTTCCCTCTCTCTCTTTTTAGGATTATATTTAGTTATAGTGGTAGTACAATTTTAAAACCAGGTTTTCTTTAACTGCCATATGCTGAGTCTGTCCCAAAGCTCAACTCTTAGCTACAAACTCTTAAAGAATATGTACACTTATGACAGACAACCACCTGTCATGTATTTGAATGCATGCATTATAAATTGCATGTCCCTTTTATGATTACAGAAAGTGAACACTCATACTAAATGTCCTAATAATCAATAGCTTCATCTTTTCCTGAAATTTTGGTGTTCAGGTAGAAAGGATTGCCTTCATGATGATGTCCAGGACAACTGCAAAGTACATCTGGCTACATCTATATCACTAAACTCTTCTGCCTCAGGAAGCAATTTCTTGCTCTGTGGCCCTGAGACATAACTAGAATATTTTGTGTTTTCAAAGTGATAATAAAGTGAGATAATGTGGGAAAAAAAAGTGAAGCTTGTACTGCAGCCTAACAGAACACTGTCTCCAGAACAGGACACCAGAAGCATGTGTTACTTGCCCTGCAGCCTATCTTGAGGGTATATGCTCGTCTTTTCAGGCACAGGGTCTGCTGGCATCATGTCATAAGTCTGTCCCAGGCTGAAAGATACCGTTTTGGCACCATCTATTTCATGTTTTCTGCCTGGAGTCAACCCTGAAGCAAACTACTGTGCCTGCTGTGCCTTGATTTCCTCCCAGAGGAAACAAGTTTACTTATTCAGAAAGGAGACTAGAAGGGCCCTGGCATACCTGCACTATGAATAACCATCAACCAAGGCTGGGGAGTTCACCTAACAGCATAGAAGATTTCATGTGGTCCTGCTATATTGACTAAGGGCTATAAGTACTAACATGGTCAAATAGATAATTAAATACCATCCACACCACAATTTCCAAGACTATATGAGCTTGCAGATCTTATCTTCATCTGTAAATTGTAAAGAGCAGGCTTTTTGCCACCTGCCTTGCAAGACCCTTGGTTTAATACAATGATTCTTATTGAAGGACATTGTTTTCCTATTTCTACCTGTAGCATGATTTTCCATTTCATATTGATTAAGTTCAGGAGAAAATGGAAAGAAGTGATGAAGAGTACTGGATTTATACAAAGTGGCTATCAATGTCTAGTTGCTCCAAAGCAGACATCTGCCTCCCAAGCACTAACCAGGCATCATAACCTGTTCTGGACAGTTCTTCCACTCTGCTGCTTTCAGAAATATTAAAAATAATTAAACTGACCCCCCCCCCCCAACATCTTGACTCCTACACACCTGTTTTTTAACTGTTGCTTAATATTTACTTAATTTTCATTGTAGCATTTAGTGCATTCTCTTCCTTAGACGGGTCTGTAACCATAGCAACAACATCATCATCTCATAACACGTTCTTTCAAACCACGTTCTGGAAACAGCTTATTGTTCCAACTTGTATATTTACCGTGATGCTTTGGATAAAAATGACTGAATCTAGTCTGCTGCTGCTGCAATAATAGTACTCTGTAGTTCAGTAGCATCTTCCAACTAAAGCACTTTTCAGGTATCACTAAGTGGTTCTCAAAACTTTTGTTAAAGCATTAGGGTTACTTCCTACCAATGTGAGAAAACTAAGGCACAAATATATTAGCTGACCTGTTGGCTATCAGACAGAATGTATGGGCAATGAGGTACCAGTACACATTTTCTATACTCACAGGCACAACACTTGCTGTTCATCAATTAAGCAATGAGACTTCCTTTAGATCCTAGGTGGAAACCAAAAAAAGAAAAAAAAGAAAAAAAAAAGAGAGGTTTTTTTTCCTTTAGAACAAGCTGAAGCAGAATAATTCCAGAGGTCTGAGTGCAATGCAGTTTGGGTAAAATTTCATTCCTACATCTAGGTCATTGGTCATAAAACACACTCAGAAAGCCAATGTGAGTTTTCTCTTGCTTAGACTGTTATTTGTTTATGGTAACTGTTGAATTTCAAATTTATGCTGATTTGAGAACAGAACTTGACCTCTTGTTTTCATGCAAACATCCAGCACAAGAAAAAAAGAAAGAAGCAGTAAGATAATCTTAAGGAAGTAAAATAGTTTCTCAACAGCATGATTTTCATAGTTCCTTGTGAGGCCTCTCTGAAGGGTGCCGTTGTGCTGTTTTTTGTATAAAATGACATATTTTTGCCCTTGCCCTTATATTGCTATTCCCATTAGAACAGAATAGTAAACAGTTTTAACGATGGTATGTTTTCACTGATTATTCAACAAATACACGCAATGTCAAGTTAGAGGAAATGAGGCATGAAGTACTGCAGGCAGAGTTCATACAATGCACCACAGAGGCTTGAGAGTAGATGCTGAAAGCCATCATGTTAGAATTTCACTTTGAAAAAACTCCACTCCTATACAATAGGCTATAATGTTTCTAAAGGAATTGTTCAAAGTTTTTTTTGGAAATCATTTGCATTCCCATTGTGCAAATGTTTAATTTTAAAATATCTGTTCAGCTGAAATGCCACAAATATTTGTATTATTGGCCTTTGGGCTTGAAAATGTTAAAGTACAATTAAAATATCCATGGTAAAAGTTGCAGATTGTCCTTGGCTCTCTCTACTTTGGAAATAGATCATGTAGGATAAGAGTTGTCTAAAACACCTATTTAGTTCAAGATAGACACCAAGACTTGCCAGGCATATTGCATTTGCCTGGCAAGGTTTCGGTAGTAGGAGTCTACAGGGGTGGCTTCTGTGAGAAGCTGCTAGAAGATTCCACTGTGTTTGACAGAGTCAATGGCATCTGGCTCAGAGATTGACCTGCTACTGGCTTAAGGCCAAGTTTGTCAGCAGTGTTGATGGTTCCTCTGGGATAACATACTTAAAAAGGGTGAAAAAAAACCCCTAGCAACTGCAGCCAGATAGAGGAGTAAGAATATATGAGAACAACGCTACAGACAGCAAAGTCAGTGAAGAAGGAGGGGAGGAGGTGTTACAGTCCCTGAAGCAGAGGTTCCCCTGCAGCCCATGGTGCAGCCCATGGTGAGACAGGCCCTGCCCTACAGCCATGGAGGCCACGGGGGAGCAGAGATCCACCCAGAGCCCATGGAAGTCCACAGCGGAGCAGGCAGATGTCTGAAGGAGACTGTGACCCCATGGGAAGCATGCACTAGAGTAGGCTCCTGCCAGGACCTGTGCTCCTGTGGACAGAGGTGGTCATGCTAGAGCCAGTTTGCTGGCAGGGCTTGTCTGCTCTTGAAGTACTGAAGAACTGTATACTATGGAAGGAACCCACTTTAGAGCAGTCTGTAAAGAACTCTAGCTGATAGGAAGGACTCATGTTGAGGAAGTTCATGGAGAACTGTTTCCTGTGGGAGGGAGTCTCCTCTGGAGCAGGAGAAGTATGAGGAGTCCTCCCATTCAGAAGGAAGAAGTGGGTGAGACAATGTGTGACAAACTGACTACAACCTCCATTCCCCGTCTCTGTGCCACTGTAGGGAGGAAGAAGTAGAGAAAACTGTGAGTAAAGTCGAGCTCAGAAGGAGACCAGTAGAAGGAAGATGTTTTAAGATGCTATCTTATTTCTCATTATCTGTCATTGGTAATAATAATTTTCCATGAGTCTGTTTTGGCCTGTGACAGTAATTGGTGATCTTCCTATCCTTACTTCAACTCTCGAGCTTTTCATTATGTTTTCTTTCTCCTGTCCAGTTGAAGAGGGGTGTGATAAAGAGGTTTTGGTGGACAACTGACATCTAGCCAAGGTCAACACACATCACCTTAGTAAATCTCTTTTCATGCAATTAATCCTTCTTTAATGCCATTGATTTTAATGGGACGTGAGGGAGTGTTTATATTTTCATGTTGCCAGATGTAGAAAGTAGCAAAATGATGTCATTTTTATACTAATATACCCTCTGGCAATGCTTTGCATGGACTGTCAAATACCATTTCTGATGACTCATGCACATAATCATGGTCATTCTTTTGCATTGCTTTTCCTTTGATGCTCTGGCCTTTCAATTTCTTTGTGATTTCTCTGGTCTTCTGAGCTGCTCTGAGTCCCTGTCTGATCCTCACTGATTTCAGTCTCTCCACCTATCATATTAGGCAACCAGCTTCACATCATCTTAATTTCTCAGTTCCTTAAAATGTCTTAATTTCTTAATTTCTGCTTCTATTCATGGATGGAGTTTATCAGATTTCTTTGAGACAAGGGGGGAAATTATGTTACTGACAGAGCTGTGGATGCCATGGTATTAATGAATGCTGAATAAAAGAATGATAATAGAGAGGACCATAATATGAGAATGAAAGAGCTCTACCTAAGTGAGCATCGAGGAAAGGAAAGAAACTCTATTAAACTTGCCTTTCCTCTCCTTTTAATTTATATGAACTGTAAAAAGGAAATTTCAGTCAATTGAATACTGGCATCACAGTCAACAAGCAGTAAAGAACTCTAGCTCTTTCCACAGAGCTGCTTGGGTTTTATGTTCTGACAGCAGAAAAATGAGAAGACTCAGAAGCAATCCCAACTGGGTTCAACTCTTTCCCAGAAATTCCTCTGGGATCCTTGCCTAGTCAACCTAAGCCCATTGCCCTCAGGTTCTTGTTCAACTTGTTTCTGCTTTGTTCCCATGCTGTCTGCCCTACACTGTTCCCAGACACATAGACTTTCTCTCCTATGTCTTTTCTCTTGTCCCTGTTAAATGTTCTCTAGGATCCAGCACTACACCAGGTCAAGATAACTCACTGCAACTCCCTTTTCCGGCATCAATTTTCAGTCTCTTCATCCAGTGAATTTCCCTTATGGCAGAATTATCTTTCACTGAGAGTTACACCAACATTTCACTTTCCCAACGAGCATAACTTGAAAAAAAAAAATGATTCTCTTTATTCACTGATGCAGTTGGATCATGGGGCTCAGGCTGTACTTAACATTTGGACTGAGGTAGATATCTAGTAAAATTTTGCCAGATGAAAACCCCTGTATTATAACGGATAGTGTCTGGCAATCTTAATAATGACCATAACAACTTTAATAATAAGAGTACCACTAGCAATCACTCATGATGTATGCATTTTGCTTGATTGTTATGGAAGATTTCCCTGAAATATTATTTTGAAATTATATTATCTTTTCTCTCTATGAGTAAATGATAATTGACACAACAATTTATCATTTGAGAACAGGATCATGACATTACATTTTAAAAGGCTGCTTTTATTCAGATCACACAATGAGACAGAATCTATACACTACAAAAGATCATGTAGTTTGTCTTTCAAGGTCAGTGAGATTACAATGAAACAAGCAAATTTGGTCTACCAGTGAGAGACTTATTACAACTGTGTACCATAGCTCTGTTTAAAGATCTTCATTACAATATAAAGTGTTCTATTTCATCCAATGTCTCCTCTCTCCGTCCCTCCTCCTTCCATTAGTAGCGGAAAACAGTTTTGAACTGTTCTCGAAGTACAATCTTGGAGAAAAAAAGTGAAGGCAGAATGTAAAATTAAAAAATGTATACAGCATTTTTTATTGGACTGAAATATAGGTGTATTTAGGCTTTATGCTTTTGAGGGACTGACCAGAAAAAATGTTAGGGTGCAATCCAGGATATTAATATAGAGGTAATAATTTTCAGTATTTCTTATGACTTAGAAGAGGTTTTCCCAGAAGTGTGCTGGAATTTAAGGCTGTTTTTTAGACTGTGTTTACACTATGAAGGACTCCATTACTTCAATTAATGGAAGGGAAACAGCTTCAACAATAGTAGTATGATTTAGCTAATTTTTTTTTATCTTCATTTTACCCACAAGGCATATAGGTGTTAGCAAAAATATCTGTACACCAGAGGTATCATAAAGCCTTACTAAAGTATAATCAAAACCTTAGAGAATGTATACCATATGCTACAATAATTTTCTTTTCTATTCTTCAGAAGTTTTTAGCCATAAAATCTTTTACATGCTTTCCCAAATCAGATTAGTGTCCCACAGTAATACTAAGCACGACATATACATGTTCCCTAAGTAAGTCTAATTTAGCACATAACGTACAGAAAAAAAATTGCCATTTTCCTATAGGATATTTTCCTGAAATTGCTCCACATTAAACAACGAGAAGGTACCAAAATAACTTCGATGACTCTCTTGTTTGCTTAATGTTCGCATATTGGGCTCACTGATTCACTCTCTAGTGTGCCCTGGAGAGTTGTGAAATCCAAAAGAGAAAGTGTTCTCTGTTGAAAGAGCATAGTATTATTAATGAAAATAAAACTGCATTGGACAGAAAAAAGTAAGCCTACTAATTAACATGGGACTACTGCAAGCATATCTATTATTTTCCAATATTAAATAATTAGCATTTGTAATACTCTACCATTAAATATATCATTGGATTAAAGAGATGTAAGGGTTCTTAAATTTTCATGAATATGGTTTGATGAAGTGGGGAATTGATTTCCTGGAACAAGCTACTCCAATAATTTTTTCTTATTTTCATGACCCTTTTCTTAAAGGAATGAAAGATGATGAGCCAGTAAAGTTGAACTTACTGTATCTTTCCATAAGCATGTGTATCGTTACCACGACATTGCAGTGTGTTGCTCATATTATCTTTTCATATTTATGGTTAAAAGGAAACAAAAATAAACAAATGCATTCTCTGTATTTCCCTACAAGAGTGTCTGCAGTTCTTGGAAGTTTCATTTGGAAACCCATCCTCAAATTATGCTCAGTAGGAATCACATGTTCTCTAGTAACCTCATTTATTGACACAAGCCTATGCCCCTTGAAAATGTTCTAAAAAAGGCTACACATATACTCAGTGCAGTCAGAAAGACAAAAAGTTCTTTAGGACTGTGTTTGACTGTCTCCTGGTGCCAAAGAGGAATGCTGCCATTGTGTATTCTGTTTGTTGCTTGGAAAATATTTGATTTTTTTTAATAACTGTCAGTTCCCATTGAACAAAAAATGTCAGAATAATTGCATGAAGTATGGTCAGTGTTCAAATAGTATTTGGCAAGCATCTCTGGATTATGGTATTTTGCCCACAATTGTGTTTGCTGGTCAAACTAACAGCTATTTTTTTTCTAATTGGTGGAAATAGAACGAAATTCTATTTACAAGCTCTGGAATATTTTGACTTCTTGAACTGCACAATCCTAATAGCAGCATCAACTAACATCAACATTTGATTTTTATTGTTGTTCTTGGCTTATCTTTGCAAGCCTAAGACAGCAACAAACTTGAACTATTTGCTGGTCTGTATAGTTATGTCCAGATATACTGAAGCACTCGATTGCCTTCTAGGAGTGGGTTTTTCTCCCTTTGCAAAGGGAGTGAGTGGGCAAACATTGCTGTAGCTTTACCTTAACTTATTTAGACATAAATATTCGTGAGAAAGAAGGTTGGTTTGCAAAACTGAAGTGTAACCAACATCTCACAGAGAGAACAAATAATTGCAGAATCTACTTATAGAGGATATCCTCCCCACCAATATTTAACTATTGAACTGATTTCAAAGTCATCATAAAACTAAAAGTGACCATTATTAGTAATCTCAAATAAAAAATGAGTCTAAACTGGTTGTAGATACATATTCAGGTCTTTCTGAAGATCTGTATCTAGAATAAAAGTGAGAGACTAGTTGGCAATAACATAAAATTGTAATCAAACTCTGAAATATAGAGCTGTTCATGGCTTTGTCTTTGATATGCATTTAAAACTTATTATTATAGACAAATGGTACAGGGCAGAATTTGACTGGCATAGAACAGAATACACAGGGATTTTGTAATGATTTTTTTTCTTTTTTTTTTTTTCCCATGGTACTTGTAAAAATCTCATCTGCAGTTAATGAATAACTGTATAAAAATAACGTAATACAGCTATTAGGTCCTTTTGAACAGAGTGGACCAGAGTACCATGAGCTGGGAAAGATTTTAAAGAGATTATGGTCTCAAGATAAGAATCCCTATCTGACAGATCCCTCTGGAGGTCAGGCTAGGAAAACAAACAAGAAGCCATGTGGCCAAAAGTTGATCTACTTAACAAATAATTAAAGAATATGTGGATCAGAAAAGGAAGAGAGAAGGGAGGCAAAATTGGAAATACTCAGTTCTAAAAGATGAATGAGATGCTAACAGAAACAAGTATCATAGTCCTTCATGTTGCTAATGTCCCAGCTCTTCAGCATTGAAATGTCATGTATTTTTTTAAAGGCAGTTGTACCTTTCACTGGTTGAACATTTACTAGATGTTCCCTTTCTGTGGCACATTTATAGCTAGTGTGCAGTGTCTGTTTCATGCACTGCATTAGCAGTGCCCAGTCCTCCAGGTTAGGTTGCTCAAGCTACTGCAAAGGTGGGGGAATCATCATGTGTGCTAGCCTGCCTCTATATAAGATCCAGTTGGCTGCAGGATGGTCCAGCTGTATATAAGCAGCAGCCCTGGTGCTTCCGCAAACAGTGGACAGGTTATATGTGTGGTACTGGTCTCCATGTATGCTCGAGTGGCTCTCAGAAAGATAGTATCTGGCAGATATGGACAGGAATCAAATGAGTTTTCTGATGGAAACATCTAATGCTGCCTGATTTCTATTTCCAGCAGCTTTGGGGGCTATCACTTCTTGTATAGCCAGCAAATGCTGCACATGGCTCAGCCTGATAATGGGGGAATTGGGTGATTTCGTTCCATATCAGATGTTGTCACATATGACTCTGATACTTTGATATGACTCTGGTAATTACCCTGGAAACCATGACTTTTTTTTTTCCCCCCAAAAAAAGTTCCAATGTAATGGTAGTGCTCTGATCATTCTTGTGAGGAAGGAACTGCATCAGGAAGCAAATATGTCATTGAAAGAAGTATCAACTTTCTAGCTGTGGGGAGCGTTTGTAGATATGGGACAGTGACCAGCATTTGCTCAAACAGGGTAGATTTGCATGGTATAGGAAAAAACAATATTTACTATTGAAATCATGAGCTTATAGGAAAAGAAAAGAATTTTACAGTCTCCAGCTCTTGAGATTTTAACAAAAGTGAACAATGTCTGAAGTCCTGAAATGCATTTAAATTATTGCTAAATTAACAACCCTGGCTGAAGTTTAAGAGGCTAGAGAGAATGAAAATGTTATCTTTTTACTTGCTTTGAAAGTATGCTTGCTGAATTAGAACACTTGAAGTAAGATGAGTTCCACAGAATAAATTAGCAGTGTGCTGGATTGAAGGCTGGAGAGTGTTTTCTGGCTGAAAAGGACTCAGAAAATAATAACATCTATTTGCAGAAGAGAGGTTTTCAAACAGAAAACAATTAAGAAAAGAGAAGAACACAATTGGTTTGAAGTGATACATCAAAGATGTATCTATGTAACTATTTAGGTAACCTGTTTGCTTTCACAATTCTTTCTGTTCCTCTGACTTTTTCTTTCTTTGTCACAAATTTTTGTTTTCTTTTGATTTAGTGATTTTGAGACTTTGGTGATTTGGCCATCATTCCTAGCACTACATTTCTCAGAAGAAAAGATAAATGAAGTGTTTTCAGTCTAAACATTCCAAATAATCCTGCACTAATCTATAAGGAAAAAAAAGAAACTGAAAAATGAATTGGGACTGAAGGCAGAAAAGGAAAAAGACTGAGAAAGAGATACCTAAACTGCTGAGAACATCTCAGCTTTCCTGGTAAAAACACAGGATTTTTGCCAAAACCAAAAGGATCACTGGCTATTACAGATTCTACAACTCATGAACCACAGAGGATATTGATGAATACCATCAGAAACAAAGAATGTCAGTTGTTAGTGGCTTTTTCCTACTCAGAATGATATTCAAAACCACCAGACTACTTATTAATTTGCCCTTATTTACCCACACTCCATTTTCATTTGAAGTCATGCTGAGATCTATTTAGAGTATTTAATGTAAAGTTAAACTGGATCCTATTAAAAAATAATTTTTTAAATGCAATTAAATCATACAGCAAAATGAGAATCTTGTTATCTCCGCTATTTTAAAAGGCAGAAAGATTGTGGGGTTTTAAAAAATATTTTTCTATTACTCTCAAAAATGTTGTTCCTACTGGGAAATAAAACTTTGCTAGCCATAATCCCCAAATCAACTCTGTAAGTAATAGTGAACTTACAAGACTAAACTTAGATGAATATTTCACAAGCTACTGTAGGTTTTCAGAACTGCGATCATTGTTACATCCTAATTACATGTAATGGAATTATCACCAATTTTGCAAAACTGAGTTTGTATCTTAGTTGTTTCCCTTTCCAAAGTGCTAATGCAGCTGTTGTTAATTCACATTTCTAACTTGACTGGTAAGACTGGCTATAACATCTCAGTGAAATTCAGTAGAGAGAATAATGGGTCTATGTCAGAGCGGGTGGATATATAACCTGAGTGGTTATACTCACTCAGGATCTAGAACTCATTTTGTAGGATTGTCTTGATTATTAGTCCTGGAAGTGAAAGTGGTATGTTTACACCATTGATTGGGAACACAGCATGTAGATGAGAATAGTAAGTGGGAAATTTGGTCTAAATGTAACTCCATTCCGTCACGGATAGACTCTTTCTGTTCCTGAGCTATCTTCTTTCCATCTGGCCTGGGCAGTGTAGACATAATTAAAGGAAATCCAGGACTGTCTTAAATGAGTCCCTGTGTGGCTAATGAAAGATAATATGGACTTCAGAATTATAGTATTTATCACATAGTTTTATGCCTGAACTCTTATGTGAAGGACGTGAGGATGTCTCCACCCTGGGAAGTTTCACTGGTGCAATTCACTGGAGCAGCTCGACTTATCCTACACAAATACATTTTACAATTAATTAGTCTGCATTTCATAACACGGTTCCTAGTATGACACAATCAGAAGGACTGCTGGACAATAGGTATGTGATATAAATCACTAAGTCAGGTCCCCAAGTGTGGAAAACTATGAACAACCTGGAAATATAAAAAGAAAAGAAAGAGTGCAACAAGGAAAATGCATTTGTATTCTGAAAGCACAGCCAGGATGCAGTAAGGCAAAGTAGATCAGAAAATGACCATGCACAAGAAAAGCATCACTCAAGGAAAAAGGAAGTGAGCAGATTGTCATGATGGAACTGGAAGAGACAGCTCTCTCAAGGGCTATATAGAATATGTATTTGAAAGAGTAGGAAGCATAAAAATGCAATGCCATGGAAAAGAACTTAGACAAGAAGTGAAAAGACAGTGACAGGACAGATATGAGATTGAAAGTAGCTGTAGACTGAAAGCGAAAGAATACAAAGAAAAAAAAGGCATTAAAAGAAAGCGTAGAACTTGCAACTCAGCTGTTGCACAAACTCTTTACCTAAATTCACTGGTAACAGTGAGGTGATGAAATCATTTTATGCCAGGTTTTTTTTTTTGGTGTCTGAAAATGAGGACTTGTCTCATGGAAAGGGCAGCAGATGAAGTACTCTAGTGCTGATCCCTGATTTCTGGAATGACTTTTTCAAGCAATAGGTAGCTACACATAATAAGGGGTAACTGACAGCTCTCTAATCTGTGACCAGGGAGTGTTCAGAGTTTATTGCTACCTCTTCATTTTCTTTTGAGCTGCTTTACATATAGCTATTTTTTGGCATAGTTATATTCCTTGCTGAGAACAAGATGCTCTCTGAAAGAGAAAAAAAAATAGAACTACTGTTTAGGGAAATTTGTGAAGGCAGAAAACAGAGAAATGCGTTTTCATGTTATCATTCAGACACCAGCAAAGTCTTCATGGTAGAGCAGGTGGAACCAATTTGCAAAATGCCTATGAGATTACTTACTATATGGTAAAATGTTACTGATGCTCATTAGAAACTTGAAAGGACACACCTACTAAAATAATTTCAATCATATGTTATACACACACACACACACATATATGAGATTGAAAACCAGTACTTTAAATGGAGCAGTAAAAGAAGGGTAAAAGTAACTGAGAAAGATCAGAACTCTCTATAAGACATAAAACCTGCAGCAATTTGTGGTTACTGACTGCAAGCCACTGAAGAGAGTAGGTAATGAGATGCACTGCTAAAACTCCTCATAGTCTAGAAGCTTCAGTAGCTAGACTACGAGAAAGATGAGTTAGACCATGCTGCTTTTAAAACAGCATTGATGATATATCTTTGTGTGTTTCAAGATTAATTATCTGAAGATTATACTAGTACATCCATACAAATCATGTCATGAGTATCATCAAATAGAACAGTATCTGCACTCTAAGAAATGTGGCTGCAGACAGTGAGTACATATACTAAATGAAAGGAGATCATTCCTGCCTATCTACATTTACTCTGCCAGAAATAAAATAAAATGGGGAAAAAATAAATATCTGGAAAGAGTACAATTTCTCTATGTCTCTGTGATAAGAAATTGTTCTCATCAGTTTCTGAAACATATTACTGACATTCTCTAAGTTAAGGATTGTCATTTCCACCATCTACTTGTTAAGAAAACAGAAAATTGGAGTTGCTGGTGAAGGAGGAAAGAGCCTTCCACTGCCATTTTAGGGTATCTGCACACAGAGGTGTCCTTTAAAAGTAGACATTGAAAAATTTATTTCTTTAATTCCTATTGAACAGAGCTGTCTGCAGATATACTTACAAGTTCAGTGACAGCTTCCCAAGTAAGAGGAGTACTCCAGAAAAGTATGCGAGATGACCAGGAATATGCAATCCCATAAGTATGGAAACATACTACAGTGTAGTATGGAAATAGTATGGAATTTCCAATAGTATGTAAACATTTCACAGCATAGTCCCTGTAAACAGGAACTGTAAATCTGCAGCTGGATCTCTGATGCTAAAATAAGTGGTACAGATAGAAAAAAAAAGAAAATAAAAATAGAAAATACAAAGAATCATCTGTCAGAACATGATTAGAATTGTGCCTGGTTTGCTTTGTTCAGTTTTTGCTTTAGTACTTTAAGTCACAGCTCTTAGTATTAAAACATATCAGTTTAGCCAGCTATTAATATCCTCTGAGATTTAGAAGCAATTACATATAAAAATGGAATTACAGAAGATATATAAACAGGAATGATGTTTTAAAGAAATTAAACAAAGACTTTATTTGCAAATCCAGTCATATGACTGAGAACAGGAATAAATCTTTGTTAAATAAAGACTCAGTGACATGAAAAAGTAATAATCTGACACTTTATTGCATGAATTAGGTGTTAACTACTAAATACTTGCCTGATGATCAATTGCCGTCACATTTAAAACTGTTTCACTAGAAAAACCACGTGTGTCCAACGAGATGCATTACTTACTATGTATCTAGGACAACAGCACCAGGAACTAACACAGACTCTGGTCTTAACACAGTCTGTGGCGATATCATGTTAGTTTCCTTTCATTAATTTCATGGTAATAAGTAATGACAATATATATTTGTAGTTCTAGACAAGGCTGAGAACTGTCTTGTTTTCTGGTTTTGGCCAGATATTCTTCCATAGCAATGCATTATAAGAAAGACTATCTCACCCACTGTGACATAGTCCAATTTTTATTTTTATACTCTAGATAATAACTGAATACTATTCAGTTCTATTCCACTCTTTTCTTATAAATTCCTAAATTACACAAAACTTACTTGGATTTGGATTTTGTTACATTCCCCACATTACAACTGTGTTCATTTTCATAGACTAATACAAAACTTTCACAGAGGTTTGGATGAAGTATAGAGCTTGCATTACATTGAGAAAATATTGACTGATTGATTGGGTTAGCATTACAGAAAGCTGATTTTATAGCACAATGCCAGCTTGGCAGATATGGCAATACTTTTTCTATCAATATTTTTAAAATTTTTTATAAGACTTCTCATGAGTTGTATTTTCCCAATCGTTATGTCGGTGCTTGAAAATCTCATTGGTATTATTTAAGATGACATTCTAGTCTGCAGCAAAATGCAAGAGTAAAGTTCTGCTGCAGCAACAACATAACTGCTGAGCATCATGAAGGCAAAAATACACTAGGAACATGAACAGTTATATCACATGCACATATACTTGTTCTTAATCCTTAAAGAATGACTTCACTTTTTGACTTGTTAGAACATTTCTTTAGTTTTTAGTTCAGGAAACTCATGGAAAATTGAGAAGAAAGATGATGAGGAGGATAATTTTAGGTAAACTTTGTGAACAATAACAACCAAAATAGCTGAAATACTAACTACTCAGAATAAGTATTTGAAAACATGACTATGAAATGACAGAACTTCAAGAATAGTTAGCCATTCAAATGTAATTTCTAATGTGCAAAACTTGAAATTAGACAAATACATAAACTTGGTCTGTTTTCTCAGCCCTCACTGTAATGTCATAACAAAAGAACAGGCTGACATTTATTTAAATTTGTAGTTGAGTCATATACCTTGTACTCTACATAGCTAAAGTTTAAATCTGAGTCAAAAACATTTGCCTGAATGTATTGAATGAAGAACTGGAATTTAAAAAAATATTCTTTGTGTTTATCAAAGTTGTGACTCATTAGAAACAAATCCTGTCAAAATCATTAAGACTATCTCCTTCCCTTTTTGTAATAGTACATTCTAGGTCTTAAATTTCACCTTTTAAAAGAGGGCATTTTCAACTTTTTTCAGGCTGTTAAACATTTTTTGTTTCTCATCCAGAGACAGGAATTACCATAATGCTTATTAATCTTGACTATAGGGGAGCAGAAATAAGAGGTTCAAAATAGTCTGCCTAAGTGGTCTGATTTTTCTGCCAGTTACTGATGTATATCTGCTGAATTTTCCCGTTTAGAACTTGATATTGCATAACTGAATTCAGTGAGAGAATCGCTGTGGACTTCTGAGAGATCTGTTGATGTCTTCAATGAAAAGTAAACCCCGAACTGTTCTCTTTCTGAGCTGAGCTAGCCAGGACTGAAAGCTGAAATTTCAGCTTCAGTGGAGTCCTATTTCCACTTTACTGTAAGAAGAGAAAAAAGTAACTAGGAAGATGAGAGCCGATGTAGTCACCGATCTCTATGTTCGAAGACATCAGAAAAAAAAAAAAGAATCTTTAAAATTAATGATTATCTTTGTCTATAATAACAATAAACACAAACAAACATGTTTTTACATGCTTTGCATTTCACTTCTGAACAGGTAGAATTTACTCCCCTGCCACAACTCCCCTAGGATAGTTGTAGTATTCTGTCAACATTATGACAATACTTTGGGTATTTTGGAACATTTGCTTTTATTGTCAAGTCTGTTTGTTGAATTTACACTCTGCAGCATCAGCACAGACGCCTTGTCCCAGCAGCCTTTGAAATGTTAACGAGGCTTTCACATGGGCATGAACAGCAGGATCAGAGCTCTAGGAAATACAGGGAAGCATGAAACTACCTGAGAACTAGACATAAAATGAGAGTTAATGATTGAGAAGTGACAAGTGTTTGTTGCTGAATAGATAGCTCTAGGGTATTTCTCAATGTAATTTCATTGAACAAAAGCCTACTAGAAGACAAAGAGAATTTACTAATTTTTTATATCAATATAGTGATAGATTCCCCTATGAATATACTTGGTTTATTTTATCTGTAAAGGCATAGTCATGACTACTTCTCGGTGGGATGGGCTGTATGTTCTAGGAAAGGTAAACTATGAATGGTACTTGAAAGAAGAACTGCATACTCACATCATAAATGAACTTCTGGGCTTGGATGTAATTTTCAGATGGGAGGCCAATGACTAATAACAGATCTAAAATATTATTATCTAGTTCAATAACAATACAACTAATTCCTAACACTCTACAGATTTTAACTCTGCTGAAACCAATTTAAGGCGTAACAGTGTTGTAAGGCAATAACCTAACACAGCTGTATTTGCAATAGAGATGTGTCCTTCCTGGTGAACTAGAAATAATTCATAACACAGTGTTAGGAATTTCAAAGTTCAGGCATATACTTGAGAGAGTTAGAAGCCTGGCAGATAAGGTGAAAGATTCTGACTTTGTTTTCTTTGGTTAAGTAAGTGACCAAGACGTTCTCTTTGATTGAAAGACAGTTGAACAGTTATAGAATAATAAATGGAAAACCATAGCCTTTGTTGCAGATTTTATATTAACATTTAATAAAGGGGAATAAAATCTGCTAGTAGCACTTCACTTCTGCTTTCCTTTGTGCCATATATCACAGAGAAAACCTCCAGTGAAGGAAAATAAAGGCTGCAAAATTAACTACAGGAAAAAAAAGGAATTAAGATTATCTGTATTTGAAGTTATCCTTCCCTTGTGTATATTAATTACTCTACAGTCTAATTACATGATCACATATTATTTTTTTTTTCTCTAGACTCTAGACTCAGTCATGCACAGAATGGATGATGCTCGCTGCCTAAGGATTTTTTAACATTTGGTTCAGTGTGCAGCCCCAGGCCTTGCATAGATTCAAACCACAGTCTCAAAACAAGATTTTTTTTGTATCCCCATGGACTTTTCTACGTATATTACAATAGCTAAATGCCTAAAAAATATTAATTAAACTAGTTCCTAACACTTCTGTGATCTAAATAGACTTATGGCTTTCTATTTACAGAGCGAAAGTGAGCCACAGCTACATCTGCCTGTGGCATGTAGTGTAGAAGTCAGTCAAAATGGCTAAAGCCTGGTGATATTATGAGTTGCTGATGAGATAATCTAGTGTTAGAAAGCATCAGCACAACCTGTAAGTGAAACTGTGCTCTATAATCTCTCTCTAATATTTTTCAGCATTTTTTAAACAGAATTTTAGGGTGTATTAGCAGCAATAAAACTTTAGGCCAGTGTAGTGGTTTGTCTGGGCCAGGTTTTTTGGTAGTGAGGGGAGCTACAGGGATGGCTTTGTTAAACAAAGAGCTGCCAGAAATTTCCACTGTAGCTTATAGGGCTAATGCCAGTCACTTCTAAGATGGATACTGCAGCTGACCCAGGCCTGGCCAATTAGTGATGGAGGTAACATCTCTGTAAATAACGGATTTCAGAGGAGAAAACGTGTCTGCAGACACCAAGGTCAGTGGAGAAGGACGGGGAGGAGGGTGCTTAGGCCCTGAAAGAAAGACTCCCGTGACCTGTGGTGAGGACCACGGTGAGGCAGCTGTCCCTCTGCATCCATGGAGGTCATCAGGAAGCAGAGATCCACTCGCAGCCCGTGGAGGACCCCACAACCAGAGCGGGTGGATGCCTGAAGGAGGCTGTGACTCTCTGGGAAGCTCACCCTGGAGTGAGTTCCTGGCAGCACCTGGGAGTCTGTGGGCAGAGAGGAGCCCATGACAGAGCAGGTTTGCTGTCAGGACTTGTGATCCTGTGAGGGACTCAGTCTGGAGCAGTCGGTACCTGAAGGACTGTTCTCCCCATGGATGACTCATGTTGGGGCAGGGTGTGAGAAGCTGCCCCTGTGGAAGGCCCCATGATGGAGCAGTTTGTAAGAAAGTGTATCCCACGGGAAGGACCTACATTGGAGTTTGTGAAGGAGTCTCCCATGTGGAGGGACCCCACAGTGTAGCAGTGGGAAGTGTGAGGAGGCCTCCCCCTGAGAAGCAGCAGCAGCAAAGTCCATCTTTAATGAACTGACCGCAATCCCCATCCCCAATCCCCTGGGCTGCTGGTGGGAGAGGAAGGAGAGTCCTGGGAAGAGGGAGGAGTGGGAGGGGAAGGTATTTTAAGATTCAATTTTATTTGTCATCTCCCTGTTCTTATTGTTCCTTTAATAAATCAAACCTTGTTGTCTCCAAGTTGAGTCTGTTTTGCCCATGAAGCTAATTGCTGAGTGATCTCCATGGCCTCATCTCAACTCACAAACCACTCGTTATATTTCTCTCTCACTCTCACTCCCTTAGGAGAGGGAGTGATATCATGACTTGGTGGACACCTGGCTAAACCGCCACATCCAGCATTTCAAGACCAATTATATAGTGACTTCTTATAAAGTACTGGAGTAATAGGATCAATGCCTAAAGCTGCTATAGCTTGTTTATTTGTGAGCTATGATCTCACAAACAGAACAAGGTCACATTAGGCAAATAACCTCAGGAGAGGTTTCCAAAGAAATTTTAGATGCCACAGGCATTTGTTGGAACATGCCCATTTTTCAGTGATTACCGTATAAATCTATACTTTCAATATGCTGTATAACTCCACCTTGCTGTGAATTTTTCAAGGCAGGAAATGAAGATGTCACCACTTTCATATTGGGCTTGTGATGACATCTCTATACAGATGACAAAGATTCCAAACCATTGTGCCATGACCATATCATATGTTACAGCAAGCAAGATAACTGAAAAATGAATGCAAGTATCTGGCATACGTTGGCAAATAGCCATTTTCCTGTGTATTTAAGAATGTGATAATGTATGGAAGAGACACACTGATGAAACTTGGAGCTGACAGAGAGAACCTGGTGACCATAGCATCTTTTTTTTAGAAGTAGAATATATTTAAAATAGTTCGGAATAAAGTAAAAAAAACACCATGTTTGAATAGACACTTCAAAAAATGAGTATGTGTATAAGAGCTAGTGCAAGAAGGTAGGATCTGAGTGTAGTGCTCACTCTTCAGGTAGGAGTTGGGTTGTATTCTGAGTGTGGTGATCGCTCTTCAAGTGTCAATTACTGTTACCTTTTCAATTCCATCACCTACATAAGGATAATATTATTGCACAAAGGCTTCCGTGAAACTTAATTAAAAAACCCTAAAACAACCTACTTTGAAATGGCAGAGGGAAAGGTATTATATAAATATAATAAATATTGAAAACTCTAAGACACCATTGACAGTTGCGTACTTATTCCTGAGTAAGAATTATGAGTTTGTTCCTTTTCCTTGTATTGTTTATATTTCTCACAATACATATGAGACACACATTTTACCCATGGAGGATCTTGGATTTTTGTTTATTATGAGACATTTTATTTCTTTGATTTAAAGGAATGTTGTGTGTATTTATCTGCATGCAAATTTCTTATTCTATTCAGGTGCCTAAAGCCTCAGTAATTGAAGCTGTAGTATAAAATTTACAGTGTTATTTGTAAAGTGGCTTACTGGAAAGTAAAGCAAAAAATCTAGTATTGTCTGCCTTAAATCTAAAGCAAACAAAATTTAGTTTTCCTGGCTATTAAACTTAAATCTACCTCCTAGGGCCTTACTATAAATCTCACACACCTTATTAATAACACTGGCCTGAATTAGTAGGATAAAGACACTTGTAAAGCTTATCTCTGGCTCCACAGTTGTTAAGTTGTCAAATCAGGACACTTAGGTTAAGATTAATTCTACTAAAATGCCTGCTCCAGTTAATTCCCAGAAATGTTCCACAATAGGACATATCAGAACAAATACCATAAATAGTAGTAGAAAAATATGATTTTAAGGTAAGACTTATGTGCTGCTCAATTTATGGCTGCCTTTATTTGTACCAGGCTAAAAGAACAAAAAAAATTATGTTCCTGACACCTCTCCTATATGTCTAGGTGTTGCAGTTGTACTTTTTAAAGCATATATACACTCACATCCTGCAAGAGTCATGATTAGTTTCTTACATCTGAAAAAATTACAATTCCTACCATGGCCTAATGATAGACTTGATCTTCTGATGATGCATTAAAAGTGTTTGAAAATTATAAGATGAAAATTGAAGATATCTAATCTGCCCCTGCAGTCCTCCTGTCTCCCAAAAGAGACTAACCTCTTTCTCTGAGATCTTGACTGAAATTACTTCTCAAGAAAATTCTTCAGCATCAAAGATAGCTTAGGGAGTTTCTAGCCTCCTGTACCTCTGTTTCCTCTTTGGAAAGGTATATTTAACCCACAAAATTTCCATGGATGGCTTTATCAAGAAACACGTAAAAATCATATAGAGATGAGACGTGATCCAGTCAACAAAGATTAGAGCATGGAATTAGGGAAGCTGGTTTCTGGCAGTTGACGTTGTTACAGTTACTGTGCATAATTTAGCTACTTAAAGAGCATTATGAGCTGAGTGGGATCTACTCTCCTCACACTTAAGTCATCAGATCAATCTGAACAGGAATCTAAGCTTGGTACTTAGAACATTAAAGCAATCCGCTATGCAATATCTACCAAACTATAAGGGGTCGTGCTCAGTTTTATTTTTGTTTCAATTTTATGTTAACTCAGGAATTCAGAGGCATGCATTTATGCTGATTATTTCACTACCATATGATAGAATAATAGCATGATTTCAGTGGTGAATATCTAGTCCCATAGGGGGATTTGATAATGCAGATGTCAATGACCTGGCAGAGTATTTATGCTAATGGTTTCCAATAATGGATCAAGGCTTAAGTTTTTTGTGCATGCCAGAGGATCTCTGTATCTTATGGCACAGTAAACATAGTTTGTTGCTTTCTTGACCTGTATAGGTTATAGGTCTGATCACAAGCGTGCAGCTTTTATTTGGAAACTGAATAGTTCTAATTACGGTGACAATTTAATACCATAAATATACTGCTTCAAGAACAGTGTTTTCTTGTTTGTTTTTTTTTTCTTTTTAAACAATAATGAAAAAAAAACCCCTAACTTCCTTGAAGTTCTCTGTCAAACAGAAAAAAAGATACTACCATCTAGAAAAAAAAGCCCAAACCAGACGACATTTTAAATTAGCATTTTTTATTCAAATACTATTTTATATGCTATAATTAATAACTATTGGGTTTGAATCAGTTATAGCTATGAAAACAGTACAACGGCATTGAATCCACATCTGTTTCTAAATGCAGCATTTAAGGATAGTTCTTGAATACTGTTTAAGGATTATAAAAAATATATATAAGCACAGTTGGATTTCTGGTCTTCCAAGTGATTATATTTTGCATGACTTCTTGTACTTGAACTGGTTTTATCACAGGTACACTTAGCTGCAGCTTTTCAAGAAAGCTTTTGGACTACTGAATCCTATTTTTCTAGTACTCCAAGGGAGTATAGCTTTATAGATGTTCTTTAATTTAATTTTCCTGTTACAATACAAAGGTATCACAGAAGAAGAATCAGTATATATCACAAAAAATGACCTTTCCCCATCACCTTGATATGAAAACTGAAGCCCATGACCGAACACATCTCTTAAATCAGCTGAACAGAAAAAGATGAGATATGAACAAGTTGAAAATAGGAAAGACCAAAATGAATTTCAAGAAAGCAGAGGTATTCACCCAGAAGGCATTGCTGCAAACACTACTGAGTGCAGAACTAATGTGGGCTGTTAGCAGATTTGCAAAACGTGTGTGCAAATCCTATTTTTGGATTAAATGACTCATGTTAACACAAGCTAAGCAACTCTCTGAGAACAACAGAAAGAACTTAAATGCAAATATGTCCTTCCAAGAATGTTATGTAGGGTGGTTTATTATTATTTCTTTCCTTTTTTAAACAGGCAAATAACCTGTTAGTAGAACTAGCACAAGAAAGCTTTGGGACACTGTTGACAGGAGGTGGTAGACATGTTCTTTACCTATGCCCATGTACAACTAGGTCAGGTGTGCTGCCAATCAGCTCAATAAATTCCACAGTAATTTGGAATTTAAACTGCCACCATCTTCCTCCACCAGAAACTAAAGAATGAGGCCTCATTGTCTAAATAATATTAGTCAGGAGAATATAGCTCTCTCATGTAGGCTGAGTACACTCTCTCAAGAACTAGTCTACTGTACTCCACAAAAGGAACTACTCCCTATGTCAACTTTTTTCCCTTTCTGTGTTGAGCTAGAAATTACATGAGAAGTGAGAAAAGTTGCACCTGAGTGTTAAGTGTCTTCCTCAAGGTTTCTTTGCAGCAGACTCAAATCTTATATAACTGGCTAGACATTACAAGTTAAAGTGCTTACAATAGAGCTCTAATTACTTTATGATACAAATGTCTCCATTTGTCTCTTCAGCGTAATAATAACAACACATCACATACAAAATGCTTTGATCTGCATTTACAAACATATCTCCCTCTGCCATTAATCTGTTAAAGAGAAATAAATTGAAGACAAGTACGTATTGTGATGATCAACATGCACATATAGATAAATGGATGGAACACGAGGTACATCAGCTTCACTTCTCAGAAAGACAGATATGTTGAAACATGGCTCTGTTTTCTTAATCACATAACTGAGTCAGTCTTAAACTCTTTATTTCAGCTACAGCAGACTATCAGGATTAACTTAGCTTTGTGCTAACAGTCCAATATAAACCAATATGAACTCTATAAAAATTAACTTTAAGACTCTCTAGCAATAAAAAATTGGATTCCTTACTGCAGCATATATTGGACTTAGCTCCATTCAGAAGTGATCACAAGTCCTCAGCTTCTTGATTTCCTAAACTGATTTCTAATTCCAATTTTATTCATATCTCAGTAAATAACTCTCATTCCACAACTAATAGAGCCCTTCTGAGTTACAAAGAAGGAGTTACTGAAGAGGCACAGAGTTCAAACAAAGCAAGGCAAGCTTAAGAACAGGTGTGGGTAAATGCAAATGGCTTTTTCTAAATTACAGTAAGGAGTAGATGCCCATAGAGCTGGATCATAACATAATGGAATGTTCCTGGAGTGTTTTGGGGGAGGTCCTAGTGTTGATCTGTGGCTGGGGTTAGGGTTTCTAAATGTAGCTTTTGAGAAGATAGAGTGGGTGCTAAGTACAGCAGTACTAAATGTCTTCACTGTTTAGATATAGGTCCTGTAAATATCCATGGACAAGAGTTAAAATTTGTGTTAGAGGTTAGGGCTGTAGTGTCTCTAAACTATGTTTAGTGTGAAACATCAGATAAACTATAAGATTAAGGAGGAAGCCATTACTGGCAGATCTTGTGTTATACTTTGCTGTAGGAGATGATCATGATCTCTGATATGGTATTAGGAATAAGTTAAGAATGAGGTACAGGCTAAAGAAACTAGGATTTACAAAACTCATCTATGAGCCAGACTCCTAGTATAATCAGCTGTCTTAATTGTGTATGCTTTATAGTAGCTCATCATTCTGACTGCAGCAGTAATCTTGACTTGAACTCTGCTCTTTTCAGTGTAACTCAGCCATTCTGAGAACTGTATTTGATTATCCCATCCAGAAGCCACTACACCAGAAGGTACGACAGCACAATATTTTTTTTTCTGTGAATTAATATTGAACCATTAAATAATATCCTTAGTCAACCTTTTGCCAGGACTGCTTGCCAGGATAGGTTGGAAGTTTGCAACAAAAAAAATATTGCTTCTTGACAGTGCTACCACCAGCACATCCCTAAACATGTTTTAAGGTGAAGGAAGATGTTTGTCTGTTCTTTCAAAGAGATTCACAGACTATTTTAATAAAAGAACAGATGATGTGCTGTTGGCAAAAATTAAATAACTGTAGGTTGCCTATCTGATAGCCCCTGCTGTAGCTGTTCACTTTCCAGCACAGCATTAAACAATCTTTTCTATCAGAGATCACAAGGGCATTATATTTTGTAGAGAATGATACAATGTAATAAAATGTACCACGTGTCTCAAAGATTTATATAACTGTACAATTCCAATTAACTGTTGGCTTTGAGGATTTAGGTGAAAGTTTAAAGCTCCATCAGCTTGACCAGCAAGATGCTTTATCCTCTAGCTATTGCTTTGTTGTTGAATCTTGAATGTATATTCAATCAACCTTTTCTTTTATTAAGACATTTCTAGCCTGTGATAGAATGTAAGAATACCACAGTGAACAAGAGAAATGCTTAGATATTGCCACTACATTTTCAGGTTAAAGCTATGAGAAGATGGACGCATGCATCACTGGAAAATACATTTTCTTGATAAAACAGAGCAATCAAGCAGAAAAAAGGGAAAGGATTAGGCAGTTTCATGTTTCCCATAGAGAAATTATAAAATTTTCAGACAGTTTTCTCTGCTTAAAATACGGTTAGAATTTTTGTGTTTTGCAAAATATTATAACCAGTAGAATTCCTGAGCACAACTTAACACTGGATCTCAAAATCCTACTCTGTTTAAGAGAAATCATCCATAAACATTTTCTAGCTGCTCATTGGAATTTGAATTTCCTCAAGTAAAGCCAAGACACAGTACTGTACATTACACATCTTTTTAAAGGACTTTTATTTGCTGAATTACCCAAAAATCAGCTATGTAAAATCCAAACATGGGACGAATTAAAGCACTTACAGACATTTGAACACTAGTGAGAAAATACTTGCAAGAGAGCTCTGTGTATTTATTACTACTGATGTGGCCTGCAATCAGAACATCAGTCAAGGACTCGTTCTGTCATAACATTTACTGTCAAAAAGACAGTGCTTACCTATAGCTAACAGCTAGAGAGGTAGCACTGGCACATATAAATGACTTTTATGAGAATTGAGTGTGGAAGCTTAAATTTGTTTTTTTTTTTTTACTTTGTACACAGCAGAGTATTATAATAGATCAGCAGTTTAAACGGGGTTTAAAATGTATGGCAAAAATGTCAAATAGGTGCTGCAAAACAAACCAGCAATTTTGTTCATTGTCTTGCCTCTGCTAGTCCTTGACCCAACGGTGTAATACATTCACAATGGTTGAAAACCTATTCTAATAAATTCTTTGCATTTAGCTCTCTAGTTTCAGGATCCTTTCAAGAAAAAAAAAAAAACAACCCAACAAGCATGCCCAACCTTCCTTGAAATACCCTCTTTTAGTTCTTTATAGGGAACATCTGATCACTTCCCAGTGAGACCCAATAACAGCATGCACAGCTATCAGGCTCTTAGCTTCCTCACCCTTTATCAACCTTCTCCTGTAACAAATATAGAACATTGTCATTTAAAGAAATAAGACTCTTATTTTTAACCATAGAAACTGAGTACTTAAGGACATGCTGAATCATAATCCAGCATTCACAATAGCAGCACACCGTACTTTTACACACCCACAACTTGAGAATTTTGAAAAGGAAAAGGGAAAAATTAATATTTGCTATGTAGTCCCTTTCACCTTCCCACAGAGTTTGAAGAACTATTGCTTGTTCTTCCCTGACATGACCTCTCAACTTCCATCGCAGCTGTCAAAAATTGAAGGTGGTTGCAGTGGTGCACAGAGGAAAGGGGAAATTATTTGTTATTGACAGCTGGGAAAGAACTAGAGACCAGACTACAGTAAAATCTGTGGACTGAGAGAAGAGATGAATTAAAATATGTTTCTGGGCAGCTAAATAATGGTCTGAAGGCAATTGCTGCATTGTATACTTGTGGTGACAGACTTCTCAATATTTAAACTGTATTTTGCAATTACAGAAATATATAATACATCTTATTGTAATGGCAAACATCAATTATAAGAGCAGCATTGGAGGTGTGGGTGTGGTGTGGTGTGTGTCAGCAATTGACCTCTGATAGCCCTCAAAGGGTCTTGCACTCTTTTGCTCCTGAAGAATTTATGAATTTGACCTCAGCAAGACAGAGCATGCATTCTTCATCCTATATCACTGAAAGCAGGAGGGCATTCAGAAAGGCAAAGTATCATCACAGTAATATTACAGTCCTTGTGTTCAGCTGCCAGTAGCCACTGCGGTTGTCAGCAGAGCCAACAGTGGAGAAAACTTTGAAAAGCTAACATCTGGATACAGTTACTGGAAAAAATTCACTGCTGTGACTGACATCTGGACAGACGAGGTGCCAAAAGCTACCTATTAAATAGCAAGACTTAGCAACTCTGTTGCTCGACTGGACATCGATGGATGTCAAACAATCACAAGGTCCCATTTGTCAGCTGGAGGAAGACTGTGGCACTGGCTCTGTGTGTGGCAGGCAGCACCTCGTGCTCCCAGCTGTAAGGGGCTGTCTGAAGGTCATAGCCCTACTCTCTTCTCTGTGCAGTCTCAGAGCACATGCCAGTCTGCTTCCTGCTGCTCCCAGGAGACGCTGGGGTAACAGTCATGGCCAGGGCTGGAGGTAGCCCAAGCAAGCAGCAGGATGCTTGATGCCCAAGAATATTCCTCATCTCAATTTTCTACTTTTCCCTCTATCTTATTTTCCCTCCCATGATGGTGACAGTGCACCATCAGCCTTAACTCCTGGTCTTGTGTTGAAGCAAAATTCAATAAGCCTAGAGCTTGCTCTGGAAACATCACAAAGACTTCAGAGGTGAATATAATGGTTGAAATAGAGAGCTATAGGACAAAAATAAAGCAGGTTCCATGATTCAAGACATTATTTCGTGTATACTGATATGGTGGTTTGCTTAACAGTTGGCGGACACCTGTCCTGTTTATGCATGCAGATTTTGGGATATTCACTTAGCTCACTAGGCATGCAAAACTACAGGCTGCTTTCAAAATACCTCTTTGAAGATGTAGTTGAATATATTTTTTACTGTGTTGCTGTACTATTGCCCCAAGCCTGTTGGTGTTTAAGAGACATTTGGACAGTGCCCTTAATATGCTTTAGTTTTTGGTCATCTCTGAAGTGACTAGACGGTTGGACTAGATGATTATTGTAGATTCTTTCCAACTGAAACAATCTATTCTGTCTGTATAATAAAGCTTGTTAAGGGGCACTGTTACTAAATCTTTGAAGTTGCTGTGATTTTTGCGCATACACTGGAAGTAAGATGATAGGCTCAGCCATTTTCAGAGAAGACATAAGCACATATTTACAGAGTTCTATGGTAAACTTAATATTGCAGATTTCCATATGAAAGATTTGTTGATTTTACTTTGGTTAGCAAATAAAGCAAGAAGCCTCTGCTGTCACATGAAATAATTACATAAACAAAATCAGAGTTCTCTGAATGATGAATGGAAAAGAGGAGTTGATTATACAACAGTCATTATATTGGCTTAAAGATACTAATTTGTCCCAAATTCTGATGAATATACAAGTGGCTAAAGTTCATTTTTTGGAGGAAAGTTATATAACTATGGGAAAGGTAATGCACATTATGGTACATGATAGAATTGTTACCCTAAATTCCCCTGTATTCCCCAATTTTGAAAGTTAAATGCCTATCAATGCTTTTATGAACATAGCACTAAATGATCCATAAAGAAATTGCACTTATATGAAAATGTAGGGTCCTCTATCTACATAGCTGAAAGTCAAAGCTGCGCAGTCAAGAGGAGGGATTCTTCCTGTAGGAATGAGAGGTAGACATTTATTACATTCCTATTGAGTCTCATTAATTCTGGGAAGCAGTTTCCCATTCTTAGCATCTTCACAGCAAACATATTTCCAAGAAATGAGATGATGGAGAAACAACAGAAACTGTCAACTTTAAAATATGCCCAAAATAAGAAGCAATCAACAGAGGAGTGTGACATACTCCATAGTTTGAATGAACACCAGTTCAGAAATTGTAGAGCTTTTTATGGAAAGTACTTCAAGGCCCAGATAGCCTGGGAGGGATCCTGCTCCTCTTCTGCTCAAAATAATTAAGATAATGATGTCTCCTGGCATAATTAATTTTTACTTATGTGAATTTGTTTCATTGCATTCATAGCTCATCTTGGCATTGATTTTCTGTTCTTCTCTTTTTTGGATGCTTTTTGCCGGCTTACAATAACTTTTTCCCCCCTCCCTTTGTAGCCCAAAGATTCCCTATTCCCTGTCAAGCCATACTCTCAAGGTTGTGATTTCCAACTGTGTTTGCCACAGTGTGAAAATTCCTGGCATTTGCATTCTTAATTTTTTTACTCTTGGCTTTGAAAGATCTGTAAAAAAGCCCAGCTCTGAGCAGGACTTGAGACTCCCTTGTACATCATTTATCCAATTGTTTAACTGTTTAGGCTTTTTTGTTAGATAAGAGAAAACCTAGTCTCTAAGATGAGAAATGGCCATGAATTTCTTGACTTTTCTTATCCCACAGTCTCCCTTTCTATGATTTACTGCTCAAAGTACCCTTCAAACAATCTTCCTTGTCCATTTCCAGAATTGTGTATATGATTATTTTTTTTTTCCCCAGAAGAACTTTTCACCACTCTCACATTTTCCTATACTTAGATGCTTACTGTTCATTATAAGGGTCTTGACTATTGCTCCTTGAAGCTAACAGAAATTTTTGTCTCCTCAAATAGAAATCAAATATGAAAACAAATCCTGTATATTCTAGTATGTTCTTCAGACAAATATCACAATTAAGTCCTACCTACCCTCACTCACAATTACCTACATACCCTCAGCCCCGACTCTCCCCTAGAAGAACAAGGAATTTGGTCATTACCTTATTTAGACACATAAAATGTGGCCTGAATTGAAAAGTATTTATCAACTAGCTAGTCCCATTGCACATAAACCAAGCATCACACAAGACAAGAACATGAAAACCCACCTGGACATATGCCTGTGCAAACTCATATAGGTGGACCTGCTTTAGTAGGTGAGTTCGTACTAGATGATCTCTAGAGGTCCCTTCCAACTCCTACCATACTCTGATTCTGTGATTCAAAACAGCAAGGGCATGTTTTGTACCTATTTAACTGCTGCTAAACACAATGTCAAAAACACCCAATGAATCTGATGAATGTAGAGGAACACAGGTGTCAAAATTTTGCCTCCATTATTCAGTTGGCAAAGGAATTCTATCAGGTATAACCAAGAGCAGGCAATTTCGAGGATGGCAAAGATATGCTGTAGTCATAGTAAATTGAAAGGAATATGTAGTTATGCATCCAATATGGATTTAGAAAAAGAACAAACTAATACATTTTACAGATATTTCAGAAGACAAAACCATGAAAGGGAAAAAGTTCAATTCAGCTTCTGAGCTGGTCTAACAGAGGTGGTGAAGTATGCTCACCACGAATAAAAGTAGAAAACTTTTAAGTACATAAATGAATCAAGAGCTTCTTAAAATACACACCCTACAGCATTCACTTCCAGCAATTTTGACACATTTGTCCATCACTATGTGAATCAAAGAGATCAGCCTTGGAGAGAAGGAAAACACAAAACAAGAAAAGATTTTTGTTGCAACACCTTACACATCTTGTTACCAGAACACTGAATAAATTAATTGTTTTACATACAATTTGCCAGGTTGAACAATATTGTTCGAACATTGAAGTTCCTCCAACTGTCTGCCATATTTGACTGCATGCAAATAATGCTCTCATGACAAGAAAGAGGAGAAGAAAACCCAACCATCATATTGTATATCAGAAATAAAAATCTTCAAAGTTCGAGAAAAAAATACATGATCAAAAGCTGCTAAAGAAACTTCTTCCTTTAATGAAAGTGTTACCAGAAAATGACTTAGGTTTTTATAACAGAAAACAGATTGTCTTACTTCATGAGACATGTAACTACAGGTTACTGAAACTGATAAATTAATATGATCTTTTTTTGTCATATTTCATTGACCTTGTGTCTTGTAGTGTAGATATAATAAAACTCATAGACGTTATTCTTGTCATGCCTCACAAATGGCAGACATTTCAAATGCAACAAAAATTAACAACTCATATATTACAGAAACCAAATAAAAATGCACTCCCCTAATAGTATTGTCAAATAATTACTTCCTTAAAAATAAAAATGGACTTGAGATACAGAAATTTGTTGTAACAACGTTAATGACGTTACAGCATTTAGAGTTTCCTGCATTACTAATATTTCTGGCTCAGCTCAGCTGTGCTTCCATTAGCCATTGCGTGCTCCATTTGGACTTTCACAGAGCATGTAGCGTGGGACCTCTCATCTGTAGTACAGAAATAATATATAGAAATTGAAGGCAATAGACAGCAATAGACAGAAGTGGACAGTCATTGCAAATCTATAACACTGATGCAATATCAGTTTTGTGAACTGTAAATTCCTTTCTAAAAAAACCACACAAAATAATATATCATACTTTTATAGATAAGAATATACATACATATACATACACATAAAATATGTTATTCTCTGACATTTTATTCATTTATTACACTGCAATAATTTGTCAAATATATCTTGTTTCATATTAGACAAAACATCCCACAGTCTAATGAAAACAGTGGCAGAGGAATTTGGTCAAAGAACTGAACTGTTATTTGTGCTTGCCAACAGCAAACCCCACACCAGCAAACGGCAGACAAACAGCCTTCTCTTCCACTGTTCTCTGGCAGCTGCCAAAAATCAAAATAGGACAGATTGTACACAGAAAAAAAATTGGGGCATCCAAGACAAATTTGAGGCATATGGTCACTCTACTACATATTGTTATCTATCATTCATTGTTTGAGAGAAAAATATTTGTCTCCCTTTCATGTTCTAGTTTTTCCCTACCAATGCCTCTTATTGAAATTTTGAGGTCAAATGTGACCATTACTCTCTGCAGGATGAAGATTTTTAAATGATTAGGCCCTAATCCAGCTCCAATTAAAGTCAATGAAAAGGCTCTAATAGCTACATTGAATCAGGCACGATGCCAGTGCTCTCAGACTTTGCAGAAACTCTAAACAAAGGTGCTTACTGTACAGCAAATACCACATTTACTAATCCAGCTATCTACATCCAGCAAAGTGGTAGCCAGGTTTTTGCAAACTGCCATAACCTTTCTAGCAGGCGCTGATTGGCAAAACCAATGCCCAGGTTCACTGGAAAACTACTGAGAATAATATGAAATGAAACTTAAAATCACATTTCAGCCTTTGATGAATATGAATTACCTGAGTTCGTGGTAAGAAGTGCATATGAATCTCCATTTGAGTTAAACTCATTTACAGACGCAGAACTTTATTAGCAAGAAAGGAAAACTCAGCGAGACTAATGACTCAAAAACCAACCAACCAAAAATGTGCAAGTACACACCTTGGAATACAATAAGTGACAGCAAATGTAACCAGCCATTAGCATCCTCAGCTTATCTTACATGTGCACTAGTGTCTAGATGTGGATGAAACTGTCATGAGCAGAAGGATCTGTTCTCACAAGGGCACGGGATAGCAGCAATCCAAGTTTGGGAATGCTGCTGTCTGCCTGTTGCAGTTTAATCCCGGAGAGCAACTAAGCCCCATACAGCCACTTGCCCATTCTCTCCAGGTAGAATGTAGAAGAGAATCAGAAGGATTAAAGTGAGAAAACTCATGGGTTGATATAAAGACAGTTTAATAGGTAAAGCAACATGTGTTTTGTGATCAGTCATTCCCATTAATCTGCACTTGAGACCATTTCAACACAAAGGTTAGAAATGAGCAGTTGAGTCAGATCAAACCTCAGTAAACCTCTGTAGCATTCCAGTTCTTTTATAAGGGGCAAGCAGAACCCTAAAACCCAAAACAAAAACCCAAGTGAATCCTTGGTCCCTTCCTTAAAAATCCTCTCAGAAAACCAGATTGTATTTTACAAACTCTTTTTGCCAAGGATTCTTAACCTAAAACTGTATCTATAATACCTGCTTTAAGTGATTCCTTCACCCTGGAGCACTGAATCCAGACAAGTGGTCCAGGATTTCTTATATATATTGAGGAAGACCATATTTCTTCAACTTGAAAGCCAGAAGTTCTTGAAACAGAACTAAATGTGTTTCAAAATAAAGATTTTAATAAAATTTCTCTGGGCCTGGCTTATTGTAACCACCCTACCTATTGTGGAACTTGTATGAAAGGAATAGTTGAGCTACTGTGGGCAGCTGTACTAGCATTTTCCGGGAGATGCTATTTGCGTTCCATAGGACACCATGTTTTCTTCTAATTTCCAGCAAATTACATAATAGATGTGCTTGATAAAATCTTCCTGTCAAAGTAGATTAATGTTACATGGCTGTTACTTGCAGATGTTAGCAAGGATTTGGGGAAAGATTAAAAGAAAATAATCTTGTACTAGTACATGGATGTGTTAGTGATGGTGGTAGCACTTTGGTGATAACATAATTAAGAGGAAAAAAAAAAGGCAAGAGCAACAGCAGGGAACAGAAAAGAAAAATATGTGAGAGCAACAACTCTGAAGACAGGAAGGTCAGTGCAGCAGAAAGAGGAGGAGGTACTCTAGGTGCTGTAGCAGAGATTCCTCTTCAGCCCATATTGAACACCATCATGAAGCAAGCTGTCCAGATGCAGTCTGTGAAGGTCCATGGTGGAGCAGAGATCCATCTGCAGCCTATAGAGGACCATATGCTGCAGCACGTGGATGCCCAAAGGAGATTGTGGCACCACGGGATGCCCATGTTGGAGTAGACTCCTGACAGGACCTGTGGAGACAGAGAAGAGCCCACACTGGAGCAGGTTTGATGGCAGGACTCTGCTGGTACACTGTGTTCTTAAAGGATTGCATCCCACAGAACAGATCAATGCTGGAGCAGCTCATGAAGACCTGTAGTCTGTGGCAAGGTGTCGTGGTTTAGGCCCATCAGGGAACGAAGACCACGATTAGCCTCGAGTACCGAAGTGGCTGAGAATTGCTCAAGGGCAGGGAGAGCTTAGTTGCCGCTTAAGGTTCAGGACAAAACAGACCAGGCCACTCGGTTTGGGGAAGAAAACAGAAAATAATTTAATGCTACATCAACTAAAACATACCCCCAAAACCCCAAAACATAACCAAAATGAAACAACACAGAGTAATACATCAATGAAGAGTCCGACCAGCCTTTTTAAGAACACCTTCTTGTCACTCCTCCCCTCTTCCCGGGCTCAGAGCCCTGATCCCGGGGTTTTTACCTTGCCCCCCGAACGGTTCAGGGGGGTAGGCGGTGGGGGTTTCAGTTAGTCTGTTCCCAATAGCTTCTGCCATTTGTCCCTCCTCAGGACGGGTGAACTCCACACCAGTTCTCCCTGCGAGTCCGTGGGGTAACTCACACGCATGGCAGCCCTGCACGGGCTGCTCCGACGCGCACTTATTGCAAAGGCTGCAGCTCCTCTCTGCCTCTTGTGTGGGGCTGCTCTGCGGCGTGCAGGCTCTCCAGCACGGCCTGGGCCATGGCCGTCTCCCCACACAGTCCCTCGCCTGTCCGGGCTCACTCACACGGAGCTGCTGGTAACTCTCAGTCCTGCCATGGATCTCCACAGGTTGCAGGGGCACAGCTTCCATTCTCGCCTCGGCTTGCAGAGGAGTCTCTGGTCTACTGCTCCTCCTTCCTTCCTCCTTCTCTGGCTGAAGGGTCCACGTGGTCGCCTCCATCTTATATCACTCATACATCTCCCGCCTCGCATTTCAAATTCCCGTCCCCTAAATAGTGATGGCAGAGGCGCCAGATTGGCCCAGCCGGGCCTGAGGTGGGTCTGAACCCAGGAGCCGAGGGAGAGTCCGCAAACTCTTTACCGGGTCTTCACTGCAACCCGCTCCCCCTGTTACTAAGCCAAAAGCTGCTCCTTGCTAAACCAGAACAGAAGGACTGAAGCTGGATAAGTTCATGAAGAACTGTCCTCTGTGGGAGGGACCCCACACTGGAGTACGCGAAGAGTGTAAGGAGTCTTTGCTCTGAGAAGGAGCATCAGAAATGAAGTGTGATGAATTGACTGGTACTACTAATCCCTGTGTCCCTGTGCTGTGGAGTGGGAGGAGGTAGAGAAAACTGGGAGTAGAGCTGAGGCCAGGAAGAAGGAGGGGGTAGGGGAAAGGTTTTTTAACATTCTATTTTCTCACTACCTTACTCTGGTTTGATTGTCAATAAAGGAAATCAATTTTCCTCAAGTCAAATCTGTTTTGCTTGTGATGGTAACTGGTGAATTATCTTTCTGATCATTCATGATCTCAAACCATGACCTTTTTTTAATATTATCACTCCCTAGTGCAGCTGAGGAGGGGAGTCACAGAGAGGCTTTGGTGAGCACCTGGTGTATAGCCAAGGTCAACTCACAACAATCGTTGACAAGAACATTTTAAAAACTATACGCTTGAAGTCCTAGAATCACTCAGAGAAGGTGTATGTGACAGCATCAACAACAAGCAAAGATAGCGGTCTCTGTCCTCGTAGATAATGGATTCACACCTTGTTCTAGAATGGCTGTGCTGTTGTTGTAAGACCAAATATTCTGCTGGTGTAAAAAGCACAAATTTCAGAGAAGGAAATGAAGCTGCAGCAGTTTAAGCTATCACAGAATCTCATTGTCAGAAAATATGTAATACTTAAGGTATTGCAATGTCATTGACTGTATGCTACAATATGAAAATAATAAGCAATATCAACAACCAGTTCAGAAGTGCTTGCTCCTTTTAACAAAAATTATACAAGCAGCTTAAGAACAAAGATATTACAACTTTATTAATACAAAAACAATAGAAAAACAAGGAAAAAAATAATTATTTCTATACAGAATTGACATGATGTAAAAGGTCTCTATCAGCAGTTCCTTCTTATGGTGCTGTCAGTGACCTCTGTTGTAGTGCAAAGAGTGTGTGTTCTTGGGGTGAATACATTGCTCTAGAACTAAAGAAATTTGGAGGGTAGTTCTTGGTTTGGCATACAGACAAATACTTATATGGCTCACATAATCTAGCACTCACTCATGTAATTTTGTCTTTTTGAAATGGTTAATTATAAGACAGAGGCTGTATCCTACTGGGTTGGTACAGATCAGTAGAATAGGAACCTGCTCTTCCCCAGCTGAGACCTCACTGCTGTGACTTTATAATGGAACAAATAACATCATCTATATCTTTCATCTAAGTGTTAGAGTTCTTAAATAACTGTAGGCCCCTAAAGGCTCTTCCGGTTTCTAATGGTTCCAATTTGATTTCTAATTGTGGTTATGTGCAGGGTCATGTCTCCAGAATAGATTTTTTCGCAGGGACTCTGTATTTGTTAGCAGAAAAGGGCAAAAAGAAACTTAGTTTAAGTTGTAGGTTTTGCTTTGGTTGTTTGGTTTTTTTTTATTTTTTTTTCCCCTACCAGAGAAAGACATTGAATGTCTTTGTGAATCTCTGGAATAAATTATCACAGCACTTTAAATGCAGAGAGCGGAACCTTTTGTATGCTATGCCAACTGCACTACAGACAAAGTTTTAGAAGAGTAGGTGCTATATTAAGTCCACATCACAGTGTTTGTTGTGTGTTTGCCAGGTCCAATTAAGGAAAATTTATCAAGGCTGGCAACAATCAGCTCGTTTCATCTGCTCGTTGAAAGGCCTGATCCATATTTTCTGTGAGAAAATTAATGGTTTTCCTGAGTTAGAATACTGATCACTACTTCAGGTAAACAGTAAAAGACAAAGAAAGCTAAAGAGACCAGGACTGTCTGTGCAGTTTATTATCGTATATGCACAGTATTGCAATTATACTATTTATCTTTTTTTTTTTTCCCCCCAGTTTTAGGCAGGCAAAATACGATTAATTAACAAACAACAAAAAGGTCTGAATATAACCATCATGCATGACACAAAATTGGCAAGCTATTGCTCTTTTTTGTTACCTGGAATCTGAGATAGTGTTTATAATCTTACTGTAAATCTTTAAGAAAAGGTATAACATCAGTTATGTAGCACGTATCCATTCTAATGGCTATTTCACTAGCTTTCTATCTAGCATTTCTATCTATCAGCTGGCCTTTGTTGATGGCTGTAAGAGAACGTTATAAGAGCCCATTGAAAGCTGTAGTGCTAGACCAGTAAAGAATAGATTGGAACAGCAATGTCAGGAACAATCACAGAATAAGTTACACTTAACACTGACAATTTTATCATGGCCCACTCTGCAGAAAACATTGCATGCTGGAGTGTGAAGTAATGAAAAAATATTACACTACAAAAAACTGTTGTGACAAGATCTTATCATGGTAAGATATAAAAAAAAAATTGCTCCACTATTGAGGTTACATAGTCTCCCAAAAACATTGACAGACACCCTTTTTACCTATCTCCTCTGGATTATATTGGTTATATTATTGGTTATATTATATTACATAATATATCTCAGTCCTTGAAATGGCAAACTGTAGGTCATACATCTGACAACCTGGACAAGTTGGTTTCTTCTGCCATTGCTTATACAATCGCTACCTAGGAATAGTTCACTTGCTCTTCTGTCTTTAGGGAGAACTCACAGATCACTTGAAGGCAGATGGAAACTTGTCTCTTCCAAAAGACAGTTTTTGTGTTCTTAAGCTACTTGCTAGCCAGCTTGATTTCCAGCATTATTTTTTTTCCAAAATAAAGAGCATAGATGATGTGATATAGTTAACATTCCTGCGAATGAATAACAGTACTGAAGTAATTTACTGAGCTTTGTTATCTAAATATCCAATGAAATATGGGGGGAAAAAAAAGTTTGAAAGCAGCAATTTATAATATGACAGCTTTGTTTAACTGTCAAAAAAAAAAAAATCTCTGGAAGAAAGTCTGATGGAGAAAAAAGTTGGATGTATTTGGTCCTTTAAACACCATAGAAGTTACTTTTTGACTACCATTCCATAGCTCATATAAAGACTATAGTAAAGTTACTTATTGAGCTACCTGAAAGAACACAGATGAGAAGACATTACAAATGCAGTAAATGTCATTAATTTGGTATTTCACACAGTAATAGCTTAAGATAATTTTTAATACCAGGCTGTGGCCTCCCTTCTGCACCGTTTATGACAGTATACTGTTCCCTTCCTCATTAGTCCTTCTTTCCAGTTGAAGATTTAATTTTTGAATTTCTATTGAACAGGCATATTTAAAATAATGAATGGCTAACAACCCAAGAAAGGCCTAGATCTATTCTTCACTCCCAAGTAAGAGAACTACTTTCTGATTGTTCCTCAGTACTCCTTCTCCAGTGGAGTCACTGAAATTCTCACAATGAATCTTAATTCAGACTTCAATGTGACCAAATTTTAGATGTCTGAAACCAGACGTCACTTAACTAGACTGTTATATATGACCCACATCTTTTTGAATATTATTTATAAAGAAAAAATAGACTTGCCAGGTGCAAGATAAGACTTTCTGCCTCAGGAACATTTGCTTATTAATTTCCCATGGGTTTTCTACATAGCTGTACTAATTTCCAACAAAAGTGTTGCTACAGTTTCTTTCTTTCCTCCTTGTCTTTAACTTAATGCTCTTTCTGGTCTATGTAATACTTATTTTTCTTTTTCTTTTTCTTTTTTTTTTTTTTTTTACTTTAGCTTGACCTGAGATTACTAGCAAAAATCCAGCATTTGCTAACAGATACTGCCATTTCCTGTCTGATGAACCTATTTAACCAGCATGTAGTTTGCTCACAGTGCCAAATTATAGTAATTGCATTATATTCCTAGGCAAATACTGAGAAAACTGCAAAAATGTCATTTTATTAATAAAGTCAATAATAATGGAAGTCATTTAGTTACGGTGTGCTGTAACTCTGACAAGGAAACATCTTTCTTATTTCTTCTTCAAATGAACTGCAAAGAAAGAATAAAACATCAATTTTTGCACAGCACAGTATATATGAGTTGAAAATCTTCCTGCTTTCCCTAATTGGGCAGAGAACAGGGCACTTGGGTACTATTCTGAAAACATACATCACATGTTCATTGTGGCTATCAATGTTCATTTGCTGTTAACAAAGAAAATACATGCTTTGTTAGAGTGTAAAATCTGTATGAAGAATAGATGGTAGCCATTACTTTCCTCATAGCTGAAAACACAGAGCAAGTTATTTGTATTGTGAGTCTATCCAGAAGTATTTTACAGTGTTCTGTGAACAGAGGAAACAAATGTCAGTAAGAATGACACATTCACTATTATACATTCACTACATAATTAACTCCTCTGTTCGTAGTTTTTGGGACAGATGGAGGATATCCTGTCACTATTACACTGTAGTCTGTTATACAGACTACAATAAAGTCCCAATATCACATCATTTAAGTTCTTGCTCTTCTTGCTGAGCCTGGTCTATTCTGTATACATCATATTTCTTGCCATAAAGAAACACGATATTGGATGACTCTACTTGCTTACTGTGAATTTATGGCTGATCTTTATATTGTATTAATCTATCAGAATATTAAAACAATTCAGTTCAGGTACAAATACCATGAATAGAAAATGAGATTCTCAGAACATACCAGTTACAGTGGCTCAGTTACTTCTACTGTGTGATATGTATTTGTCATAACCACATGCCTGTTAAAAGCAAGGGACTCTTTTTATGTAAGTCTAATTCAGCACTATGAAAGTCTAGTTTCAACACTAACTTCAACAAACCACTAAGGAATGGTTTATGTTGGCTGCAGGAGCATGTGTAAGTACTCAGAATTCAGTGTTTAAATACTACACTGGAACAGTCCTCAGGCAAAGTGAATACAGGATTCCATGCATTGGAGAGAAAGGAAGGTGTTTTTTTTTGTAATACTGTTTGCTTATCTGGTTATCTAGATTTGTATATGGCTTTGTATATGCAGAGTGTATAGATATTCTATGGCATCATACATCTTTTTTGTTGTTATTTTTTCTGGCGAATTTACTGATGAAGTCAAACAACAAACAAGAAATATCAAGAACAACATTTCTGTGTGATTATTCTGTGACTGGTTGATTTTTGTCTTGTTTTTTTTTCCCTTAACAAAACAACAATAATCACCTCCTTTATTGTCTGACAACTGCTGTTTCAAGAGTCAATAAGATCAAAGCAGTTGTCATGAAGAAGAAAGTGAGTTCCTGGGAAAAAAAAATAATCAAATTTTAGTCACAAGACAGACATCTCCTGGGTTCTTGGCTTAACTGCTGGTCACACTCAGTAGTTTTAAGTTTATAATTTCAGTGCTTCAATTTTGCCACCCCTAAAACCTAAACAGCAGGCATTGCAGGTGGTACAATAGCTGAGATACTTTGACACTAAGTCAAGTATTCCACAAAGCAAGGATGCTTCTAATACAGTCAGAAGGACACACTTCTGTCTACAGAACAATTGCACCAGGTATTTCATCACCCTTCTTCAAAGCCTGAAGTTTTAAATAACCAGCTTTGAGCTCTGTCTGCTGCTTTATATATAAAAGTAGTTGAGATATCTATTGTTTCAGGAAGATATTGTGAAATAGAATTATTATTTACACAGTAGTTCTTAGATATCAAGTGTTACACACCATTATTTTAGTCTTCTCTCTTTTATACTCTGATCAAAAAAGTATTGTATTATGCCACCTCAGTTAACTGCTAAGTCTTTTAATTTATACCTTTACAAAATAAGCTAGGATGGAATAGTAAAAAAGCCCAGAACCTGCAATTAGTTCAGGTTAAGAGTATTTTAGCGAGCATTCCAAACCCCTTCAGTTGGCAATGTACTTATAACAGTTAATTTTACAGTACCCAAATCTCTAATAAAAACATTTAATCTTAAATTTTATTTTTCTTTTTCAAAGACATTGTTTGCAGGATTCAGAAACAAAGCATTTATGTTGTCAAATGATACATTTAATGGCTTAGAGATGTAAATGTATAATACATTAGCTTGTCACAATATATCTTCTAAAATATTGTTTAGATAATATTTTCCTTGCTGACAAAAAGTCAATAAATATTGAATGCAATTTGTGTTTATAACATTTGGCTGCCCTACTAAAACAAATATTTGAAAGCAAATTTGTGGTCAAGAGATAGTTTTTAAGATCATTTTTTTCCCACTTTTCATAAACATTTTGAATTTGAAAGCTTTTACATATAGCAGAGCTATCTATTCTACTTGTGTCTGCAAGACAGGATACAATGCCCAGATACTGTGTAAAATGGTCTTTAAATAACAAAACTGCAATGAATTAGATTAAAAGATCTAATTCTGCAGAATCATTTATTTACTCTTTCTGATTTGGCTCTTTTGTTCCTTCCTGTTTTCATCACCTTTCTTCCTACCGGATTTTTAAAACCTATTTAGCACCTTTTCCTTTTCTTGAAATGCATACTGAAATTAGTTTATTTAGCCTTAAAAGAAAAATAGGTTCCACCTCAATTAATAGTTACAGATTCTTCCACTCTATCTCACTTTACAAAGAACTTCATTCCATATTCCAGAACAAAACTAATTTCTAGACACTATTTTTTCAGGGCAACTGGGGACAACAGAACCAGAAAGAAAGAAACAAAATCAAACCTGTGGGTTTGTTACTTTTTTTTTGTTTCTTTATCTGTTTCTGTTAAATATTGCCCTACATTGCCTTTGGGTTGTTTATATGTTTTACCAAAATATTAGACTGGGATTTCTTTTGCTTTGCATTTTGTTTGGTTTTAGGGCTTTTTTTTTTGCTTTTTTTTTTCTTTGGCATTATTGCCTTTATTGCAATACTGCATGTTCCAGGCATTTTAAATAATAAACACATTAGTGATCTATAGAGCCCAAGTGTCAGCTTTTACAGTAGGAAATGCAGTAGTGACACAAATTTGATGACTTTAATGCTTGAAGGTAATAGAAGGATGCAAAAATTAACCAATTTTAGGCTTATCACTACAGCAAACTTAAAAAATAAGCTAGGAGGAGAGGAGTGAGTCTTGAGAATGACTGTAGTCTCAGCTAAATAAAACCTAGGTCTGAAATGCAAAGAGTTCACTGGCCAAATACATGATTATTACTGAGTTAATTAGTAGGTATGATTGTATAGAAACATGCTCTTCTCCTTATTTCTTCAGTGAAAATTGGCTATTAGAAATCTTTTACCCTTTCAGTGATTTAAGCTTCTGCAATGTTTAATCTGCTTAATATCTGTCCCTACTCTTCTTGACCCTTGTAATGAATTCAGTTCAAAAGGTTCTCCAGTTGAAATGAGGAGCTATGCTTTTGCAAAGCACCACTTGCATCCTAAATCTAAACGTATGACAAAAAGTTAAAAGAAAGAGACTCTCTGTCTGCTCATTCAGCAGACAGAGAACTGTGGCCCAAAGTACATGGGTGATTTCCTCAAGTCTCTGGTGAAGCAGCTATTAAATCACATCTCATACATCCCACTTCAAGAACTCTTAACCATAGTATTTCCTTCTTGAAAATTCCCACTAAACAAGGAAATTAGTTTTGTAAGAAAATTCTCTGTAGTTAGTCAAAGAAATCTAACTGTCAACAAATATAGTCAAGTGGGAAACTTCAGTGTTTGCTGCGGGTAAATCCACTATGGTTCCTCACTTGAGGGTGAAACAGCATCTTGAAGATAAAAGTCCCTTGGCACAGGGAGAAATCCAGAGAACAGGATTGAGGGCTGCCTTTGCAGACCCTGACTCGTACAAATTCATCTGAATAATGGCTTTGCCACTAGGCTTTGCTGGAAGCTATATGAAACCATTGTAGACACCATTTTTCTGTCCCTGATATTAGGAATTTACTTGCTAAAAATAGATCTCAATATCAAGACAAAACAATGCCTATTACTAGGCAGACTAAGGGTTTGGCAGGAATCAAAAGCTTAGGTAGCAGCAGTATAGAGAACTCTGAGGACTGAGAAAAAAAAATACATGTACATCTGCTTTGATTTGCTAATGATGGCTCTCAGCCAGACTACCAGGAACTAAATGCCTGGTAGTCACTGAAAAATGACAGTAGTTATAAAGCAAATCACAAAGACACAGCTATTTGGAGTGACAATAATTACACAACAGGAAATTATTTACTTTTATGCACTTAAACTGAAACAACTTAAATAGACCTCAGATTTGACACTATTGTCAGAAACACAGCTCGGAGCAATAAAAGAGAAAATGTTGCATAACCAATGCATAAGGTAGGAAAACCAGAGAAGAGACAACACAAACAAAACTTTTACATTTACACTTGATAAACTCTCCCCAGATATCCACTCAGAATGACAGTATTTTTAAGATGTTCTGTGATCCAGCAGGCAAGTTCTGTATATGATGATTGGGTTGATTTGTTTCATACATTGGGATCACTGTCAGTTAACATTAACAATTAACATTTAAATAATTCTTCACGAGTATCTTTCAGAAGAGATTGAATTGATAGATATTACCATAACCTTGACAGTCATCTATTCTGAAATCGAACTATTTGTGTCATAGCTGAAATTTATGGAGTTCTTTTGATTTCATTGGCTGCCATAGGGCTGAAGCTTTTCCCAACTATGAAAAGCTTAAGGTCTCCAAAACTGAATGAAAATATACCAACTGTTAAACAAACCAAAGTGAAACACTGCATATACCAATTGTTAGAAATGTTTTATGGCCCACTTTTGGTAATTACCATGGATTTATACCTAAGTAAACTGCTACAGAAAATATTGCTGTTTTGTTGAAAATCAGAAGTGAGGAGCTTTTCTGCCATTGAAGTTAATTTAGTCTTCTGTTTTTTAAACTGACAAATAATTTGTCCTCTCACCCTTGCAACTCCTCCTGAACTTAACAACAGCTATTTCTGTTTAAACTTTGATATTTAAAAATTTGATTAGAAACTTTTTGTAACTATAAACCATACTTCCTTACTTTTTACCATTTTTTAATATATGAAGACGAGCTTGCATGAATTGTGATAAATAATGAGTCTGTTGATTTGAAATAGCAGTTGAATGAGAGTGGTTTTGGAGACGGAATTTGCAGTTACTTTGATTGTGAGAGCACACAATGCAGTATTGTGAAATAAGTCTGAGGGTCTTAGAAAAGACAAACAAAATATTGTATTTTTAAAAAATCCTGAATCATATTGACAATAGATGGCCATATTTTAGTACGCATGCTCATTATGCAGTTAATTGTTGCTAAGCACTTTCTAACAACTTTGAGGCAAGCTATTCAGCCAGCCAGCTTTTTTTTTTTTTGCCAGTCATCTTCAAAAAAAGAATCTTACTACCTAATTTAAGTAATCAATTTCACCGATATTTTACTGCTCTATTAAAATACCCAGAATAATTCTGTACAGAATGGTATACCAGAACTCTTCAGGATACATATGATATGTCTTCCCACACATCTGTGTCTGCAAATTAGCTTTCTAACACTCTTCAATCCCACATCAGTCCCAGTTATACCTATTACAAAACCCATAACATTTATTTCACGGTTCCTAATATAGTGCTGTCTTGTAGATGACTATCCCAAAACATTTTTCAATATATATATATAATTTTCATCAGTAAAGTATTGCTGGTAGCCCTAGAGACAGTAGCCATAAGGCAAAATACATAATTTTACACATGCCATCTTATCTATGAGCTTATATTAATTTTCTTTATATTTGAGAAGGTTATCACTGTAAATGTAATTCAAGGAATATATATATCCTCCAACCATCTCTTTTAAAAAATGTAAAGTATTTCTGTATAAAATTGCAGAAGGAGCAAGAAAAAATAGAATAGCTTTTTGTTCATCGATATTGTATTGGATTTATCTGTAAGAGCGATCAGATATATCTTCTTCATCTTTGTTGAAGACTCAAAAATATGAAAAAATCAGTTGAAATAGAAAATATTAAAGTGTTTATTGCTCTTAATACCCTGTTAAAGGGGTATTTCACCAACTTTCTAGCAAAAAAAACGTACCTGCTAATAGATAATTTTGGAGATGATTTTAAGAACAGAAGCTTGGACCTTGTGGAGGAGTTTTCTGATCAATGAGATCATAGCACAACAGTTCCTGTTAAGGATGGCAGAACTTTATTCAAATAAATACATTCTGTAAAGTGAGTTGTTTAATCTGGAGAGATGCACACAATAGAATTGGAGAAGAGCTACTGGGACCTGTGAAACTCTAACATGAGCTTGAGGTTACAGCAAAGTAGCTGTTGGATGTTGAATTGTTTATAGTTTGTTGATGAGTGTTTGTCCAAATACAAATGATGTCTGAGGACATTCTGGGTTGGATGTTTAGGGAAATCAGCCAGCAGTGCATTCCTTTATTGACTTGTAAGTCCCATCTGGTGATACAAGGGAACAGATAGACCATTCCTGATGTAAAATTGAGTGAATAATATAATTTAGTTACACATTTTAGGATAATTTCCTGTTAATTATAGAAGTGAAAGAGAGAATACAGTACAGCAATTGCATCTAGTAAAGTGTAGTATATTATGGAGTGAGGGTTGATGGTACAAGAGAATCTGCATACAAACATCCAGCCATATTTCCTTGAAAAACCGAGAGGTTCTCATATTAAATAAATATGAGACTCCATCAAGAAATTAGAAAAGACAATAAATTTACTAGGATACAATCTGATTGAGTCAGAAAGACACAAGGAATAGAATTAGAATACTCCTAAGATTTCTAAGTTTGCTATAAATGTGATTTACATCAGAAAAAAAAAATGGAGATAGCTTCCCTCAAGCAGAAATGATACTTCTAGTCATACAAATTACGATCATCTAGGAAGGGACATAAGGGAAACAGAGTACATTTGTCAACAAATGAGTTCTTGATGACTAGTCACGACAAAGAAGACTTCAAACAGGTAAATACATCACAACACTACAGCACATTTGGGGATCTCTCAGTAAAGACTGGATAAATGCAAGTTTTCCAGAAAACCAAATCAGAGTGAACAATTTCCGGGTCATAAATGTAATTTGAACTCAAAAAGGACAACTCATATAACTAATTTCAGTTTTCAATTTATTTTGGATTTCCTCTGTATATAGATCTCAAAGTGAAACTGCATTTGGAATTCTTGTTGCTGAGCAAAGATCTGCAAACTAAATCTACTGTGACTCATAACACAGACATACTGAAAGATGAGCTGGGTAGACAAAGATGACTAAGATTAGGGGCCTTCTTCAGCCTTCTGTTCAGTGTCCATAACAGTATGATATCATCAGCCTTTTGAATACGGTAGACTCAGTCATGACTTTAACAGCAGAGCTGGATAAAATAGTTTGGATGAAGAGAAGACTGAGGAGTGACCTCATTAATGTTTACAAATATGTAAAGGGCAGGTGTCAGGAGGATGGACCGAAGCTGTTCTCAGTGATGGCCAATGATAGCATGAGGGACAATGGGTACAAGCTGGAACACAAGAGGTTCCAAAGAAACACAAGGAAGAATTTCTTCCCTGTGAGGGTGACAGGGCACTGGAACAGGCTGCCCAGATGGGTTGTTGAATCTCCTTCTCTGGAGACATTCAAAACCTACCTGGATGAGTTCCTCTGCGACCTACTCTAAGTGACCTTGCTTTGGCAGGAGATTGGACTAGATGATCTTTTGAGGTCCCTTCCAGACTTTGAGATGGTGTGATTCTGGCTAAATCCATAGACCACAGGAACTGCAGTTGAGAATTGCAATTGAGAATCCATGGGAACTGAGAAATTGAAAAGTTTATGAAAGATATTCACAAATTGTATATGGTTCTTGGTGAACCTAAGGACAGGAAATAAATTATTATTATTATTATTATTATTATTATTATTATTATTATTATTATTATTATTTGATAAGAGACTGTCCATAATAAGCGAGTATACAACATTTTGAAGTTTGTAGCTCAAAAGGTTTGGTGACTGGCTGAAATTCAATAACAAAGGCTTGACTTCTGGGGTGTCATCTGTTGGAATGACTAAACTTCTTCTTTTTGAATATTATTCCCAAAATTAACATGGGTATCAACTTTTTATCCTTTAGTTTAAGAACATAAATTAATTATTCAAGTCTTGTCAAAGATGAAAACTCCTATCTCACAGACATCTGCAAATAAAATACTTGAGGTGATGTTCTGGAGATTTCTAAGGATTCCTCCTCCCCTCCCCCACTTCTGTCTCATAAGGCCAAAAAAAGTCGAATTGCAATATTCTAGCCCCAAGGGAGAATGAGAATTAATTATATCAATTAGTCAACTTCTTACAAGTTGACTTGCATTGCTTGACTTATACTTCTCTACTTTAAGAGAAACTGCCTTTCTGCTTGCACAAAAAGCAAGAGCATAAGCAATCCATAATCACAGAAAAGCAGGTGAAATGAGTCACATATTTTCAGTTTGTGAAGGCAACCTACAATTAAAGTAATTGCTTTTAATATATTCTTACCTTAAAACTTCTGAGCCTTGATTACTGTTGGCCTTTCCCCAAACATAAGTGGAGGCTTTTCAGCTGTACATCCTTATATAGCACCAAATCACAGTGACAGGTTCTGTTAGCACTCACTATTCCCTGCTTGCCTTCTCATCAGAGAAATAGCAGCAGAAAGAGATGGTGAGGTTAGGGTTCACACATTTTCTTTTCCTTTTAGTAGCTGGCAAAGTAAGAGAGGTATTATAAGGTGAGCATGTCCAGCTTATTGATCTGTTCAGAGCAAGTTTCATAGCAGTGCAGAAAGTAAGGCCTGGTGAGAGACAGTCCACTGGGTTTCTTTGAGACAGATTTTGCTCAGAGAGTGCTATGCAATATAAAGAGTGAAATTTAATCTCTATTTCTTTCCCTCCCTCCTCCTAAATGGACATATGTGGAATGGATGACAAGGAACTCTGTGGTGATTAATTCCTTTTTCTTAGCTCACCTGTTTGAAAGAGAACAAAAGATGTTACTGCTCCTCTGCTCTGGTACATGACCTACCAATCCATGAAGTTTATGTGTGTTTTTAACACTATGTAGCTTAACATGCTTTTGATTTTAATCTCTAGAGAAAATACAGATTTTCCCGGTTTAGCTGAAATAGCAGCCAGTACAGCAGAAGATTCCTCTTTGTGGTTTGGCCACAATCCTCTATGCTCCAATATAGACCTCATTTGAGATCTGTGGCAACTTTTAAGGATTCGTGTGATAAGACACAACTGCAAGAGTGAAGCTTCATGCTGCAGATTTTGCCTTCGGGGAATCTAAATTTTCAGGAAACCTCATTAGAATTTCTATATATTCTGTAATAAATCTTTTAAAATAAAAGCAGGATATGCAGCACAAGCAAGGTCTTTCAGCTTAAATGAGAACAGAATCGATTTCCTGAAACATAGTCCATCTTCTTGTGACTGGGAGCAAACATCTAGTAACTGAAAAGCTGAGAGTGTATGTCACTGAAGGTCTAATGGTTTAACTGCCTTTCTTTTACATACAGAATGTTTCAATCAACTGATGACAGAAATGAGAATTTGCAGGCCATTCAAGTCCTTTTGCAAAAACATAGGATGAACAGTTACATATAGTGAACTGAGGCTGATAGTCTGCTGATGAAGTAGTAGTGTTTGTAGTGTTCTGTTGTGTATTCTGTATAGCAATAGCACTCTGTATACAATCTATTTTAAAACCAGATCACCTCAAATAGAGTTCTTTCCTCTTTTGTCGTAACATGTTTCATGTTGAAATAAGTCAGAAATTAAAATATATCATCAATTTATGCAAGGGAATGAAACAAGATAATGAATGAAACAGAACTACTAATACAAAGCAAAGGAGTGACAGACCACCCAAGCAAGCTGAAAATAACTAATGTAAACATCTTAGTGTTTTGCATTCAAGATATTGCTCTTTACACAGAAAATCTAATTTTCAAAGAGCAAACTGACCAAAATAAGAATTCTGAAATCTGAAACAATATCAATATTTTTTTCAAGCACAAAAGCGATCATTTAGCTGCACAGTGCAAATATCTGTCACTTCAGTAAACAAAGCAAAATGTCATGGCAAATTGACATATGAAGAGCTACCCATAAGTTAGGAGGTTACATTGAATTTCAGCCCTATATGCAAATAGTAGAATAAATTCAGATTTCATCTACATAGAACAAGCAGAATATTTGGGAGCTCTGAGCAAGCCTTCTGGTTAACTTCTTGTCCATAGTCATCTCTCTTTTACCTTTCACAAGTTTTTAACCCTCTACACAGTAGTACAGTTAATTCCTGCTTCTCTGGTCTTGCTGTCATAGGAGAAGCAAAAACAACGGGGAGATTGTCTGCTTTCAGTGGCATGTAGATGTAATATCAAGAGAGATTCTTCACAAACCTGGAAGAAATATGTTCAGTAATGATGGGCTGCATGAAGACCTCCTCTGTGTTCAGAAGTCATGAGACTTTACCTTTAGTACTGTGTTCAGAATACAGTACAAGAACAACACTGACATATTGAAATAAGTCCATCAAAGGGGTATCAGCTTGGTTAGAGGGATGGGATATATGAGGAGAGACAGAGACAGCTGTTCATGCCTAAAGAGAGAAGGCAAAATGGAGATGTACTTACTGTCTACAGCTACCTAACGGGTAGTAAAGACAGGTCTTGTGTCCTAGAGGCACACTGTGGAAAGACAAGAGAAAAGGAACACTAGTTGGAACACAAGAAATTTTACTTTGATATAAGAAAAGTGTTTTTCTCATGAAGTTAATCTAACACTTTAACAGGGGCTCAGAGAAGCCATGTTCCTATATTTTTTTCCAGGCTGTCTTCTTTTACAACTGACCCTCAGGAAGGCCAGTTAAATTACTCTAACGCAGCAGGCTACTTCTGGCCACCATCTATCCTGAGAATCAGACATTTTGTCCTCCATCGTGTGACAGCACATGTCCAGCACGTGATGTGGAATGTGACTAATGGAAAAATGCTTGTCTTGGGAAGCAGCTTGCTGTAACCACAGGCATTTGTTCCCTTGCAGCCAGATTTGAAGGAGCACATGCAGAGAGATGAGGAAAGGCAGAAATGGTTTGTCTGAACAGTACTTGCAGAAGTATCCCATGCCTGTCTCTAACCTTTCTCAGAAGCAATGTGAATGTGTTGATTTCACTGTGCATTTGACAAAACTGATCCCACTTGGAATGAGGATGATGGTAGCTCAGTTTGCAGCTCTTCTCTGTTGGGTGCCAGTGCTCTGCTATTAACTCCATCTTGCCTCTCTGGTCAGACTTTATTCTGTCTCCAGAGGCTTGCTGCTTCTCCCTGATAAAACTGAATTCTGATTTGTTACAATTTTATTCCCGTCATGGGTGGAAACTGATTTTTCTGATGCTGTTTGTACTTTCTCAAGGAGACAAATCATAATTTACTTATTTATTTTTGTTTTGAGAGGTCTGTGTATGTAACTGTAAGTATTTCTGTGTTAATTCATTAGGATGTTGCTTCCCACAGGATGGATGCATGCTACAAGATGTATGGTACTGATAAAAGTACAGTTACTTCTTGGGAATTTATGAGAATATATAATACTATTATAAGCAGGATAAATGTGTCTCAAATATTTATAATCCTGATGTCTAGATTTCTAAATGGGCTACAAAAATCACAAATACACAAGCCTGTACTCAGTTTGGAAACTCTTTGGAACATATACTTTTAGGGATATTTCACATGATTTGGCATGATTGAGGCATTTAAATATTCTTTTAATATAAATAACAATTATAATTTAAATAAAATATTTCTAAAGCTATCCTTATTTGTATAAGTGATGCCTTTTTATGAACAAATTACATTAAACACGGGAATATTTTAATGTGGGATAGTTTCTTATCATGAGGCATAGAAGTTTATATGTAGTAGCTTTGATTGCTTTGGTTTTAGAGGTATATACAGTAATCTGTGATCAAAAAGGTTTTAAGTCTAATGTTTCAGGTGATCGGACAGTATTTTCACAGAGTGATACTCTGACATAATGTTTGCTGGATTTTTTTTTAAAGTATGCAGACATCAACAAATGTTGCTTGTAAAGATTCTGTGATCTGTAATTATATTAGATACAGTAGCTAAATCAATATGTCTAACAGTGTATTTCTAAATCTATTTGGCAAACAAGGAAAAAGTTTAGCTGTCAACCAATTATTATCGAGTTATTAAATTTTCCTTCAAAGGAAAAGCTTGATTCTCCTGAAAGGTTTAGAGCGCTATAGATACATCCAGCATACTCAGCTTCATCTTGCTTAGACAGATTTATTTTTCACTGCAACTTTGTTTCCTGTAAGGATTATTTGAAATTTGCGTAGGATGAATCTTCAATGATGCAACAATAAACAGTGAATAAGTGACTACAGTATGCACCCTGTATACCAATTAAAGCTTATCCATTTAATGATTTTAGCTCTCCTGATTTTATTGTCTCTATTTCATCTCATACTATTTATGGCTTTTTACATATATATACACACATACACACACACACACACACACACACACACATATATATATATATATATATATTTCATATATATACATATAGCCTGTTTTTCCTCATCTGAAATACGCTTTTTAATGAGAGGTCTGTCCTGTCCTATATAGGGCATTTCACAGCCACAATGCATTTGCAGTGACCCCTGAGGTAGCAGTGTCAGTGCTGGTATAGTTACACTATGCAGCATGGCTGGAGAGTCTACTAGAGATTTAAGATGAATTTTAAAATCAGTCTAGCTGCAGTAGCTCCATATTGTATGTAATTTCATTAGCATAGCTCTTAGCAATTCTCACAGAGCAGTAAAGAATATGTTCCAAGGACTAGACTGGTTAGTGTTTTTACTCCCAGTATCATGATCTTTTGTGCAAAGATTTTAGATGGATTTAATATCAAAAGGATGGGAAATTCTTACTTATTAGAAGCTACTATCCAAAATCCAAACAGGAATTAGTACTTGCCACACTAGTAGTAAAATCTTGAGACCAAGTTTTGACCTGCTATAAAATTAAACATCTAAACTGTGACAGAAGTATCCAAAGTTGATCTAAATGTAAAATGTCATGTTAGATGACGTATATGTTTTTCTAATACCTAATGCAACATGACTGTGATTTAGTGCACTGTGTTTAGTTAACATGTCTTTTGACATTGATTTTACATAGTTTTTAATACTCTAACCATCTTCAGTAATGGCTTCATGCTGGATGGGAAATTTTCCTTCTTTTTATTGAAAGCATACAGGCAATAGGTTTCATTGAGGTATTTTTGTTCGTTGCTCTTATTTAAGTACAATACCACCTAGAGAACACTATATTTACTCTGAACATTCTGAAATGTTCTCATCCTTTAAGGTTTTTCTCTTTCAACATTCACAAGTCCTTATTTTGACAGTCTGATGGAAGCATATCAGTCCTGTATCTATTGTATTCTCTATCTTTTTTCAGAAACAGGTCAGGCACTGCTGGATTCTAAAAACAAGCACTCTTTTTTTCACTGATATACTTAGATTTTTTTCTTGTCCGTGATTGCTCACATACACTGGGCTGCTTGCCAAGACCTCTTTCCTTTCTGTGTGTCAGTGGAAAACAGGATCTTCATCCTTTCCCCCTAACAGTGAAGGAGAGTATCTACTATTTGTTCTCAAGCTATTAGACTGTGGTTGGTCAGAGCCCTAGTTAGTGGGTGAACTTCTAAATTGAGCATGTAGCACAGATCATGGCATGGACTTGGTGGGAGAAAGGTATTAGGACCAACTTTGTAAGGGAAAAAGGGAATCTCCCATTTCATGACAGCTTTCTTGACATCAAAGAGTCCAGCTGAAGTCATATGTGTGTTTATTCTCCTTCTAATCAGTCTGAGTAAACAGACCATCCAGCATGTAGCTTGTGCACCTGAGTGGTACTTAGTACTCGTGTCACACTAACCTGGAAGCTGGCTTTTGGTCTAAATGGTCAGCTTTCGTTTTAATTTTCTTCAGGTATCTAAAGTCAGAAAGGAAAGGGACAGACTAAATTGAACTCTCCTCTGAAATCGTAATTTAGCAGTTGGGACTGCATAGCTAAGAAAAGAGAGAAGTGGCAAAAAGAATGAAAGCAAACAAATGCTGAACAATATATATTGGCTTTTGCATTGTTTTCCTGCCTCTGGAGGAGGCAAATAAAGTACTCAAGAAAACATTTCTGCCGCTGTTGATATGAGACTACAGATCTGTACAGAATACTTGAAAAATGCATAGATTCCTCACTAATTACATCTCAAACAAACATTTAATATCATTTCAGATTTCACTTCATCATACTAATGAGCTACAAACAGGTGTCTTTTCACCTAAAGCTTACAGCCCCTGATAATTTCCTTTTTACTTAGCACCTCATGATGTCTTTAGATGACATTATTTCAGTATGACATAGTTAATAATTTGGTCTTTTAAAAGAAAATGAAATAGAGAATATTATTCTAGGGAGTAAAAATTATCAGGATTATACTGCCTATAAGAAGTTTAATGAAACAGCAACAGAAGCATCAAAGTGACTTTTGAACATTGAATTTTATGGCAAATATATTGAGTTACTTTTGTTTCCACTCTAACTTTTTACTTCTAAAAATATTGTGCTAATATCAAAGGAAGGTAGACTTTAGAATTACCTCCTTAGTTATAGGGACAAGCTAGCAAATGCTTTCACCTCTTCTGGTATGGTCCTACATGTTAACTGAATTGAAGAGAAATCATTTTAATACTTACGTATGCCTTTAAGATATTTTTAAAATTTATCTTATTTTTAAAGACAAAAGTACCTGAAATAACCTCAAAGTCTAAAATAAAGATACTAATGACAGGTGAAAACCTAAGTATTTTCCCCTTTCATTCTGCAATTAATTTCTTCCCTCTCTTCTGTTATCTGAAGACAGAAAGGATTCTGTTGCAGAATCTCAGCAGCTCACAGTCTTTAATGTGTTTCCTAATGCACTACGGCCAATTACCTTATCATTGAAGGGAATCATAGTCTACAGAGCCCACAAAATCAGTATGGAAAGTTTAAAGAATTTATTTTATACCTTCATAGTACAGAAGAAAGGATCAGAATGCTATCTTCCAGCTAAGTCATGAATTACATTAATCTTGCTCTTTTTATGCCCATAAAGTGTGCATTCTGAGGTACATATTAACATATTTTCCACTGAAGTAGTGGAGTGTACTTCCTTTGAGTGTGAGTCCATAGCATAGCTGTAAAGGGCATTCCACTGGAAGAATGGGAGTTGAAACTCCTTAAATTAAGAAGACATTGAACACTTGTAGGGAGCAAGCTTGCTATAGTTCAGAGCCTAAATACCCATGGGCTGCATAGGTGTTTCATTTGACTGTTGTGTATTAGACCAGATTATAAAAAAATGCTTTGCAATTTAATTTGCTGAAGCTTCTAGACTCTTAATTCTATTTCTGGATCTAGCAGTATTATTTTAAAGAAAATGAATTGTTTAATAATCAACATATTTCATAGACTTAAGATAATAAAATGGAGCAGGATAATGTAAACTAATTTATAAAACAGATTGGAGCAAAGGGCTGGAAACTGATCTATAGGTACTTTCTCCAGGTCAGACTAAAGTTCACAGTCAAAAGAAGGGAACCTTTCTACTGCTATCTGTACCTTCTGTATCAGGTCCTTCAGCTTTATATGATCCAATTTAACCAGCTGTAGCATCATGGTACTTATATCATACTATTCCTCCTAGTGGAAATAATAGTCAAACGATTATAATTAATCAAACAATTAAGTACTTTGTTGAACTGGGACTTAAAACAGAAGAGCCAGAAATCAGCTGAAGGCAAAGTAGAGCCTATGCATTTTAATCTTCACTTTCTCCCCATGAATACTTCACAGGACATAACATTGTTTTGAAAAACACAGCATTTAAGCACAGTATGTCCCATAATCTCTATCACACATTTGGCAGCCTATATAACTTTCATAATGGAAAATAAATGATTTCACACAGAATATCAAAATGTTAATTATGCTTTACACTGATTGCAACTAAATCCATGTTTTGTAATGAATATAGTTTTATAGAATAGCCAGAGGCTGAAATAACAGCTTGGTTTTTGCAGGGCTTACAGATCATGGAAAGGATGATGTTGATATGTCTTCAAAATGACCTTTTGACATGAAGAGAAAGAAAGGAACTATAGATGCGCAGTGAACACACACCACACACTCAATTACTATTGCTAGAGGAACTGGTATGAGCAAGAATATATTGGCAGATATTGTTAATTATTTAAGAAAGAACAACAGAATAGATTTGCATGTAGATATTATATATTGAAAGCAATGATACTGAATCTATGTAATACAATACCTGAAGCAATCACATTTATTTTATGGACATGCAAGATTGATTAACGAGAAGGTGACTCTCTACTGTAGATGCACTTCAGGCATTAATTCATTAACAATACAAGAATGAATAATAAATACTTGAAATAAGCTTTGCTTCTCGTATCTGTTTCTAATGACGGTATAATTAAAAGTAAGTTGCAAAAGGGAAGCCTTGTGTGAAATAAAGTACTAAAGTAAAATTAATAATATCTTCAGTGAACTGGAAAAAATGTTTTTCTCAGAAGTAATCACAGGGATTTGTAGAAGATATTTACTAATGAGCTCTTACACATTAGAAACAAAAAATGCTTTTTCTCATCTGTTGAATGTTATAAAGCAAGAAAGACAGCATAAGGAAACTTTATGACTTGGAATATACCTTGTTTTAAAGGTAAGTTATCTATGGCATTTGTTTCAAGATTAATGGAGTTCTAATTACTCCATGATACATACAGGACAACACAGTTCTTTAAAGCATATAGAAGAGTTTCTATTTCTCACTCTGTGAGTGTGACTTTTGAGTGGTGAGCTTCTCAAAGGGTATGCTTTTAATGGTATCTCCAATGCAAGGTAAAAAAAAAACCCACCCAAAACTCTACAAGTTTAAAAAAAAAAATCTCTAATAATTCATAAATCTTCACCGTCCCTTTGATTATCTCATTCCAGACGGAAAGTATTTCTATCTGAAACCCAAGACATTTACTGAAAGCCACTTTTTTTTCCACTGAAACCACTCTCCAGGAGGTTTAACTGTCAGTTCCCCATTCAGAGAGAAGTGGATTACAGGAAGAATATATATTTTTCTTAACGCTTTTAGGAACTCAGACTCTTTCAGCCAATGAATTTGCTGATCTGGATACATTCCTCAGTTCTGTCTCAACATCCTGTCAGCACAGAACTGCAAACTACACATTCACTTCTGAGGGAAAGAAAAGTGGGCATATGGACAAAAAATGAGCAGTCCATCACGTGTCCAGGAAGAATGACTGCAGGACTAATGTCAGAATGGGCCACTGTGACAGTTTCCAGTCATAAACAATCATGATTATGAGCATAAAGTTGTATTTTTATCTTCTTTGTTTGTACAGGATTTAATATAACCTGCACCATGCATTTGGGTTAAAGTCTAACTCCCTGTTAGACAGACTATGTTTCTGAAGTCAGATAACATGAGAAATTACATGAGAACTGTTGTAATTGTCTCCTTGTCTTCCCTGGGCCTCTAATCTTTTTTGTGTTTAAGAATAAACAATGAATAAGTGAATAAGCAAAGACTTTTGATCCTTTGCTTTATCATCAGTTTGCCCCTGAGGACTGGTTTTTGGTGATCTGTGTAGGTAGATTGTGAAACATGCCATAGGTGAGAAAAGAGTAGTGTGCTTGAGAAGGTAGGTTTGTAATTCTAATTTCAGTTAGGATAGAAAATTTTGTGTTTCTTTATGCTTTTTCATTTTGTAAAACAAATTTGTTTGGGCTATGAGAGAGCTCCACTTGGGATCATGGTTACTTTGCACACATATCACATGTAGCTAAATTATTCCCCATCTTAGTTAATAAGAGCCAAGTATTGTATTACTTATTTATCATTTTAATGCATTCTTAATAGGATACTATGAGATCAAGAAGAACTGTTAGCTTTCCTGGACACAGGAAGACTGAAGATTATATCTACTGGAGAACTGATTTGAAATCTCTAGGAATCCAGTTCCACGTGACTCACCCAAAAGTTAAGGGAGAAAAGAATGTGAGGCAGTTGAGATTTCAGTCCTACTCCTTGAGACAGTCTCCTCAAGTTCCAAAATAGTGGAATTATAATACTGGTTTATTTTTATTTCTTTTCTCCTATTGTAAATTTGCCTTATTCACATTTTTCTTAAACATCTCCCCATGTATGCCCTTCCCCTTATCCCTCCTGTTCCAAGTTTCTCATTCTTCTCCAATGTCATACTAGACACTAGGCTTCCATTTCCTAAGGAAAGACATCTGTCTCATGCAATTCTGGTGAGATGCAAACATAGGGCCCTTTTAAAGGCCTGATTTGTAATCTGTAATCTGCCATATAGACTTTGAACTTTTAGCTTTCCCTTTCAAAATCATATTTTCCTTTCATCTCCACAATTTGGTAAGGAATTAGGAGTCAGGAATACAGTGGAGATTATAATACAGACTACAGCCTGGAAAACATATAAGTGGGGGTGTTTTTTTCTTACAATATTATCTTTTACATTCCATTAGTACTATCTCCAGAGAATGTAAGGAGGAAAATCTGACTTTCTTACAATGACTAGGAGTATTGATAGATCTGCCAACAGGTAACTTAAATCTTTAGTGCCTGTGAAAAAATTGTCTATTTTGAAATTACAGGGAAAGTTGCTTTTAATTCAACACATGTATTTGAAAATGAAATTACTAAATCTGTTTTGCTAAGTGATCTCATTTTGTCAGATTTTCCACCTGCTACAGTACTAACAAAACATGAAGCAAACTTTGTACTGTAAACATTAAATGTTTAGTCCAAATATTGAGTGTCGATTTTCTTCCTATTTCAGTGCAGCTGGAAGTTGGCAATGAAGTCCAAGCTAAGCTCTAATGTTACTAGTACAACCAAACTGATGGGTTTTTTTGCAGCAACAATAAATGGTAGATGCAAGATTGTTTTCAGAAATGGAAAAAAAAAAAGTGAACCAATTTGGCCCAGGTTCATTTGTAACTACTCATGATCCTGATGAGTCTGCAAGCCTGTATATGGAGAAGCAGTGTTTCAACAAAATTAATATTTATTCAGAAAGAAAATTACATCTCATAATGTAAATATTCTGAACTGATAGAGTAAGTGATCTTCTTGAGATAAATAATCATGGCCACTCAGTAACAAACAAAGATAAGAAGAATGAGAAAGCAGTACTGGAAGTATGTTACAGAAAGATACTTGATGATAATACATCTTTGCAGGCACAAAATAGGTCTTTAATATTATATAGTTATGATTGAAAATTGTTAGATATAGCTTCAATTCTAGGTATAGTATACAACTGACTGCAGTAGAAACCTATTGTAAAGTATGGTTTTTGACAACTTTGGTTTTTATTTTAGATATGTCTATAGTTTGGGGGGTTTTTTTCCTAAAATACAGGGTACTGGTGCCAACAAGAAGAGATGGATTCACAGGCAGCTATAAGAATGTGAATGGTGTTCAAAGCAGTAGACAAAAGACAGAGGATTTTAGGAAGAAAAATAATATGAGATGGAATGTATTCCCTGTACAGCAATAACAAAAAAATCTGTTATGGCCAAAAGAGTAAAAATTTTCAACTAAATCTTGAATGTATTTAGAGTCACAACAGTGTGTATGCAGATATTCAGTAAAGTTTTCAATAGAATTGAACACTCTAATTTTTTTCTCATGTTTATTCCTCTTCAAGTTTCAACCTTCCAAAAGAAAAAAAACATATAAGGTTATCACAGAGAATGTAGAGGTAAAAATGAGAAAACTTGCATTTTAACTACCCTTTCCAGATTAACTTCATAGACCTTACAAAAATGAGTGTTTTAAGCCAGATCAGAACATTTACCCAAATAAACGTCCCTTTGACAAGCTTTGTTGTGGTTTTTGGTATCACAGATTCCCTCATTTATATAGAAAGGAAGTTGAAGAAAAATGTAAAGTTCATAAAAGTAGACTGATAGGGAAGACAGGAAAACTACTTAATCCTACAATATTAAAAGTTTTTATTATTGTACTCCTTGCTACAGATTTTCCGCATAGAAACTGCATTTTAAAAAAGGGAAAAAAAATTTTACATAATAGCATATTGAAAAAATGTCCTATATTTGCAGCTCATAAGAGATCAGTTTGGTGAAATTAATGTTGAAACCGAGTCATCTAACTGTTTAGTCTTTTCCATTCTTTCCTAACGTTTCTTAATGTTAGTTCGTGTTCAATATTCGTGTCTGAATAAAGTTCTTTTTTTCACAATCCAGAATTTCTAGTACTATGTCCCTATTTCTGTTAGTACTTACATTTATGTCAAAAATTTCCTCTGTTATTCTATGCTGCAGATATGGACAACACTAACAACAGGACATATTTGTTATAGCGCTCCTGAGTTGTACAACATTTTTAATAAAATTACTCATATTGTCAGTAAATAAATAATTATATAAATTACTAAAATATAAATACTGTGTAAAGACAGCTGCTTGCTCATTGAGGGGGCTCCAGCAGAAACCTAGGCATTGAAAGAGCTGGATTGGTGTTGGATGGATCTCAGTAGCACCTGTGGGGTGAAAAGAGAATGACCCATCTAGCTTTCTGTCAAGAACCAAAGGAGCGCAGAAAATACTCTCCATTCTCCATTCTTCTCCCTCTTAAGTGAATTGTGCATATTCTCTAACAAATGAGTATCTGTAAAGGGTATTGTCAAAGGACAATTGCTAAAGAGCATCAGCCTGCTTTCTACTTGTGGAAAGGAAAATCTGCATGATGAGCATCTTTCTGCATGTAAAATAGTACAATGTTCCAGAATCTTTGTGCTGAGTGAATCTAAAGATAAACAATCAGATTAAAAATGTGCTCCAGTCAATGCAAATGTGAAGAAATTTGCTATACACCAAAAGAACAATTTATTTCATTTTATTAAAATATTGGCAATGCTACAACCTCATCTTCTGCAATAAGACTTTGTAAATCAACATGCTTTTTAATAAAAATTGACCACTTGACTTTGCCATCAGGTATGTAGAAGCATGCAGAATGATGTTTGTATATTTGAGAGGCTAGTGCCGGCGGGAAGGCTTTGGGTACTTTGACAATGGATCCTTCCTTAGGGACTACAGCTTCATAGGACAGGATGGGATTCATCTCTCCCGTAAGGGCTCTGGAATATTTGGGAGTAGACTAGCAGACTTAATAAAGAGGTCTTTAAACTAAGGGACATGGAGGGTGGGGGGGAGAAGCAAAATAGAACAAGCTGTCCCCTCTAGCTAGGAAAACAGGGCAGGACTGGGAATGCAATGATAAGTGCCCTTCATCTGAACACTGGGCTAAGATGTGGAAGGCTGACCACCCTGAGGAAGAGCCAAACCAGGGAGGAACCTCCTGCACCCATCCAGGGAAACCTGCGCTGCCTCTACACCAATGCTTTTTCTACACAATGAGCTTTCTGATGAGGATGTTATGGGAGACAGTGTCAAAAGCCTTGCTGAAGTCAAGGTAGATGACATCTGCTGCTCTCCCCTCATCTAGTCAGCCAGTTATGCCCTCACAGAAAGCTATCAGGTTGGTCAAACAGGATTTCCCCTTGTTGAATTAATGGTTATCTACTTGATAACCATGTTTTCTTCATGTGTTTTGAGATGGCATACCGGATGAGTTGTTCCATCACCTTTCCAGGGATGGAGGTGAGGATTTGTAGGTGTCCAGCTTGCCTAGTAGATCCCTGACTGAATCCTCCTCCACCACTTGAAAGTCTTGCATTGTCCAGACTGTCTCATTATCTCCCAGGAACTGGGCTTCCCGAGGGACAGACTTAAAAGTAAAGACTGCATCCTCTGTCACCAGGGCATTCTCCTTATTCAGCAGTGGGCTTACATTCTCCCTAATCCTCCTTTCTCTACTGACATACTCAAAGCAGCTCTTATTGATTGTTTTACATCCCTTGCAAGATGTAACTCCAAAAGGATTTTAGCCTTCCCAGTTTCATCCCTACCTGCTCTGACAATATTTCTGTACTCTTCCCAAGCAACCAGGCCCTTTTTACACCTTCCACAAATTTTCTTCTTCTCCTCCTTGAGTTTCTTCAGTAGCTCCTTGTTCATCCACATAGACCTCATTTTCCTGGTTTTCTACTTGTGGGGATACACCGATCTTGGACTTGAAGGAAGTGGCACTTGAAGACCTACCAGCTTTCTTGGGCACTCCTACCTTCTAGAGTCCTAGCCCATGGGATTCCCCCAAACAGGTCTTTAAATAGGCCAATGTTAGTTTTTCTGAAGTCCAGGGTCACAATCTTGCTTGGTGTCCCACTTCTTCCTCAGACAATCTCTAATGCCACCATCTCATGGTCACTACAGCCAAGACTGTTACTAGCCTTCACATCACCAACCAGACCTTCTTTACTTGTTAGCACAAAGGTACAGTAGCACACCCCTCTCTATTGGCTCCTCAACCACTTGTGACAGGAAGTTGTTATCAGCACACTGCAGGAACCTCCTAGACTGTGTGTGCCTGACTGTGTGGCTTTGCCAGCAAATATCAGTGTGGTTTAAGACCCGCATGAGGACCAGGGACTATGACCCTGAGGCAGCTTTCAGCTGTTTGTAGAAGGCCTCATCCACTTCCTCTTCCTGATCAGATGGCCTGTAGTAAGCTCCCACAACAGTATCTCCCACATTACCCTGCCCTTTAATTCTCATCCATAAACATTCAATTGCTCTCTCACATAGCACAGAGCAACTCCACTTCCTCACCTCATTGTCCTGTCTTTCCTAAATAGTACATACCTTTTTCTGTCCCACTGTGTGTCTGTAATTGCAATAAGACCGTGGCCCTGCATCCACACCCACATCTCCAGATCCTCCTGCTTACCCTCTAGGCTGTGTGTGTTGGTGTGCAGGCAATGTAGGGGCTTACTCAAGCACACAGGTTTCCCTGGATGGTTACAAGAGGGTCTTCTACAGTTAGGTATTCCCTTGGGGTGATCAGCCTTCTGCTTCTCATCTTGGTGTGTGGCTCATCATTGCATTTCCTGCCCTGACATGTTTCTCTATTGGATCAAATAGCACATGTTTTGCCATTTTGCACCCCCCTTCCTGAGTCCTTCAGTTTAAAGTCCTTTTAACCAAGTTGGCCAGCCTACTCCTGAAGATTCCAGTGCCACTGTGAGATGTATTCCAGCCTGCTCTATCAGATTGCAGTCATCAAAGTCCTGTTGTCACAAAATTGAAATCCTCTCAATGGCACCAGCCAGCAGTTAACTTGAATATTTCATCTATTTTTGTCTGCTTTTTTTCCTCTGTCGGGCAAGATGGAGGAAAAGATAACTTGGGCCCCACTATCCTTTACTTTTTCCCCCAGGGTTTTGTAATCTTCCTTGATGTCAGTCACTTTGTGGCTCATTGTGTCATTGACATTCACATGGAAGAAGAGTGGAGGATAGTAGCCCACATACCTGACAAAGACGTGGCACTCTCTCAGCCATATCTTGGCTCTTGGCTCCTGGCTCCCAGCATGCAGGACACCTCTTGTGACTTCTTATCAAATCGACAAATTGATCACTCAGTGCCTTTTTCACAGGGAGTCATCCACTATGAGCACAGGTCGCTTCTTCTTACAGTGCTCACTTCCTGTTACTGATGGAGTAGTTGCTGAGGTTACTTTTTCTGGTCCTTGCTTGAGTGTATCTACTGTTGTTAGTGCCTTGTATTTATTTTTGATAGGGATGCTGGAGGGTAGGTAATGAAGCGGAGTCCTGCTTTTTCAGATCACCAGGGCCCAAGATGTTTCTTTTTCAGTGTTGTTTCGTACAAGTACATGATTTTGGAACAAGCTATTAATCTCCATCTCTGCTCCTCTAATACTATGGAGTCTGCTCATGGTTTCTTGCAACTCCTCCACCTGATGCTGCAGCTCTTGGCCTTGTAGGCACCTATCACCTTTGCAGGACATATGTTTGGACATCCACTGCAGCTCTCCTGTACTGAGGCATCCTTGCTACTCAGCTCCATCTGGGAGGACATATCAATCTTCTCCAGGGCATTCTCCTTGTGGACTCCAGCTTTAGCTCTCAGTTGAGTGCTCATCATCTTGGCAGAAGGAGATCTGGAGCCCTGCCCTGGGTTGTGGTTCTCTGTGTAGGTTGCAGGGACTTCCCTGCCAGTCCTTCCCTGTGTCAACTGCGGTGCCTGCCCTGGCTGACATGCTTAAATCCCCCGTGGTTGTCTCAGCATGGCCTCCTGGCAGGACCTCCCCCCCTGGAGGGTCTCTCTGCTCCTCCTCAGCTTTTGCTGGCTCTGGGAACCCCTTGCTCGCCTTGATCTGCCACTCAGCCGCAACAGACAGAAGGGTTGCTGCTGCCACGTTTCTCTCCGACTCAAAGGCACAGACAGGGTATTTCCTGGGTTTCAGTATCAGTAGAAAACTCCAGAAACAACACCTTTTGGCAAATCTTTGCCAACCTGCCTTATTGATTTTCTTATAGCCAAAGTTACCTATAGTATGAAGTTATATAAGTAAACATGATACTTAGTAAAATTACAAAGAAAAGTCAAGAACATGCTTGCTGGCTCACCTGTGGCACTGTACAGCCTTTGACATTTTGACCATTACTGGTACCTCTAGAAGCAGTTGAAAAGTACATGAACAAAAAAAAAAGAACCACCAGTATTTTCAGTCACTATAGACCTACATTATTTTCAAAGTGGTAACTGACTGAAGACAGTTTCTGCACTCTGCTGGGCAATCCAGAAGTAAATCAACTAAACATCCCAGTTGGAGGGTGTGTGTGGGTGTGTTAATGTTGGTTATTTTTGGGTTTTTTTTTTTTTTTTTTTTTAATTTAGGCCATCATATCAAATAGTTTCAATAAGTGTGGAGGCACTTCTCTATCAGAGACATTGATGTTCAGATACTGATCATTCAATAGTTTATTCCAGTTCATAAAAGTGTTGAGTAATAGGGAGTTTCCTCTGACAAAACCTGAATGTTTTCCAGAATGGCAATATGAAACTTGGTATCCTCAGCTTTCAGAAGTTTCACAAAATCTGTGGCACACTGACTTTGGTCTATAGCATTTAGAGTCTCACTCACAGACTTGCTCACTCACAGACAATTACGTGGAGGTTGGCATCTTTGAATTAGTGCATCACAAGGAGAAAGATCCCTGTAACCTATATAGTAAGTGGAGTCAAGTCCAGTCTGACTTCCAAAAGCTGTTCCTGATTTTTTCCTCAATGCAGGCCATAAACAGCTGCCTCTTCCTAAGTCTTTTTTTGACCACACAGCAGTTTCCTACAGGAAAGTAGCAGCTCACAAAGGCCTTCAAACCCCATGGAAGGCCTCTCACCAACTCTTCTCAACAACTCCGTCTAGCATCACATCCTACAACTGGTTTGCTGATTACCTCCCACAGGTGGTCAAACTCAAAACAGAATTAGTCCTGAGGGTCAAAGAAGCAGTTTCCCCCTCAGTCACTGTAGCAGGTCTGTAGCATGGTGCACTTGTTTATTTGGTTGAGGTGAAGTAATTTGCATTGTGATAGGTAGTCTCCTGCATTACCAGCTTGTCATCTTGGACCAGAGTAGAAATTTCTCAGTAGCTTGGCTGATCTCCCTAGATGGAGACTAGGCACAGTAGGCCACAAATTAAAGATACTTTCTCCAGCTGGCACAGTTCCTGCCTTGTGCACTTGCTGGTGACAAGGACTACCCAAAGGGTGGGAGACCGGAAGCAAGTGGAAGGCTGCTTTATGCCAGAAGGAAATGGCACAAGATGGCGGCAGGGTGTGGTGCTGGGCAGGCACATCCACTCCTGGAGGCCACAGTTAGTGACTTCACAGTGGCATTGGGGTAGCGTTGGCGGGGGGCCAGTGTTGGGGACCGTGCTGAGAGGAGGCAACAGGCTGTAGTGGACACTGGAGCAAGCCAAGGTGATGCCCCGCCAAACACTGCTCACGCCACTGCAGTGAAGATACCAGAGCACGCAATACAGAGCCACCATGGAGGAGAACAGATATCCTTCTCCTGCTCTTTTTCTTCCTCCTTTTGCTCCTCTACCTCCTTCTCTTCATCTCCTTGCCCTGAAACAACTGCCATTGTGTGATTTCCCTCTGCAGACCTCTTTCCTCCAGGCCTGGGATCCCTCAGATAGATGTCAGGGAAGGACCCGGTCCTGTCAGGGACAGTTGATGCTGGTTGGGTGTGTGTAATGCTGCACATGCCCTCCAAGATGTTTGATGTTGATGCTTCTTTTTCCACCTTTCCCTACAACTGCTGAATCCCCTCAGCCACCCCACATTTCCCTCCTCTCACTATGGTCCTTTCTTCATCCTGCCCGTTCCTTGTATTCCTTTACACTCTCCCCTTTTTTTGTCACTATTTCCCTTTGAGATTATTTTTCTTTCAAGCTTTGAATTTAAAAAAAATAAACTACTCCCCCTATTTAAAGGGAATGACATAGGCTAGAAATTTCCTTAACCTGATCTCTCATACGTGGTTTTTGTCCATCATTCAGGATGAGTTCAGGACTGGGAAGATTGATTTAGACAGCACAATGAAGCTGCTTGAAAAACTACAAATGCCTTTTGATTATGCACACATAAAACATATTTTCAAGGTGAGGAATATGTAGATTAAACAATTAAATGTGTTTAGAATTCCAGTTACAAAAGTATCTTATATTTCCTGACTATTAAAAAATGTTTGGACAAGTGAATTTCATGCTAGTAGGGTGTGCAAAATCAGCAAATAATTTGCCTTGTCCAGGTTTTATTTCAATGTAAAACAGATAACTGAGTGATTGCACCAGAATCATAAAATAGAGTCATAGAATTCTTTAGGTTGAAAAAGACCTTTAAGATCACCAGGTACAATCATTAGCCTAACACTGTCAAGTCTACCAGTAAACCATGTCCCTGAGCATCACAACTATATGTCTTTTAAATACCTCTAGGGATGGTAACTCAATCACTTGCATGGCAAGCCTATTCTTATGTTTAATAACCCTTTTGGTGAAGAATTTTTTCCTAACATCCAATCTGAACCTCCCCTGGTGCAACTTGAAGTAATTTCCTCTTGTTCTATCACTCATTACTTGGGAGAAGAGATCAACATCCAAGTAATGCCATAACTTCACCACATCAAAATAGTGATGTAGATAGAAAGTGTGTAGGTCTTGCTTCTCAACCTTTTTGTCACATGGTCTCACTTGAGAAAAATTAAATCATTCTGGTTTAGTCATATCTAGCTGTTTTTTTTATCAAATTAATGAGACCAGACTTGCCTATCTATTTCTGGGCAAAGCCATTAGAGTAACTTCCTCAATATCTTTTTGCCATGGTATGAAGTTGTCTGATCTGCTCAGGCTTTAGATTAACATAGATCCATCCACTTGTTCATTCAATTTTTCTCTGAAGTATTTAAGAGGTGTGCCTAGATGGATGGGAATTGCACCTTAATCCCTGAGAAAGGATGGTTTTTCAATGAAGGTTACATGATACATCTAGAAACTGGTATTTCTAATATGTTACTTCAGTGTGGAAGCAAACTACCCTCAAGCAGATGCAGTACCAGCATGCAAATATTGCTAAATTGAGTGCCCTCATGCTGACAGGTAGGCAGAGGGAAAGCATTAAGATTTTCATTGAGACAAGGTAAAACTGGCAATATGAACTCAACTCATGCTAAAAATGCTGCCTATGGTTTTTGAACTTGCACTGCAATGAAAGAATTGCCAACTTTGAGAATCTCATGAGAAATTAAAACTGTTTCTCATTGTTTCATGTATTTTCCACCTATTTTGATTTGGCAGAAGTTTGATAGATGTGAAATAGTAGGTATAGAAGTGTAATTATTATTTAACAATATACTCAACACTCTGATCTAGTTATCTGTAGCAGTACTGTTAGGTGTTCTTTCCTACTTGAAAGACTTTAGTGTATTTAGTAGTTTTGTGGCTAAAACTACTTATCAGAGTAATAGTATCTTAAAATGCAAAGTAGCCTGGAAGGAAATCTTACTGGCATCATAGCCGGTAAGTATACGTCAACAGTTAATCAAAGGGTTGTACATGACAATCAATTTCATGGAAAATAGTTTTTAAAGAATTATCTGCTTTTTTTTCTTGTCTGTTCTTTTACTTTGTTTTACTGTAATGTTCCTTTGAGTAATATCAGAATTATGAACGTTAAGATTTAAAAGAAAATAAATTTTCATACAGTTCTTCTGCAGAGCAAGTCTTTGCCAATATACTTATTTGTCTGAATAGCAAAGATTTGACACGCATTAAAATAAGAATAATAATACACCAACAAAAGTCTTATAACAGTCTTTTTTATATTGATCTGGTTTTAACAACACTTATTTTAAAAGCTCTCCTGTGTAATGTTATTGCCTGTATTTCTTCAAGAGGGAATACAGGTTTAAAACTTAATTTTTTGTCCAGCTTCACTTTGTGCCAGTACCTTAGTGAACATCTCCAGAATCCTGATAGATTTTTTAATTCTAAAATCAGTTAATATTTTCTTTTTCTATATAATAGCAATGAGTAAATTTGCATTTTCTTAAGGATGTAAAAAATTAGATTGAAGATATCAACGTTAGATGTGGAATTTTTCAAGCAGTAATTAAATGTGCATTATTAGCATTTATATTGCATTGCTTATTGGTGATTCCTGTTAAAAGTGATCATTACAATTCTCTTTCACAAACTCAATGTAAGTACTTAGGTACTGATTTGTAAGATTTTTGGCTAGAATTTCTCATGAAATTTACTTTCATACTTGTTTTGGTTATCTAATGTGTTCTTGCTTTTGTTGTTGTACATATCTTAGGATATGTATAGGAAGAAGCTGGTGATGTTCCATTAAGCTTTTAGTTTCTATGGTCTCTTCACAACTAATCTAGTTTAATAGCAATCAAAAGTCTTTAAAAAGTAGGCAGAGCTCAAGTAAGCCATTTCATGTTTCTAGACACTTTTGGGGAAGCTCTACTAACCATAGCAGGTGCCATGTTATTAAATGCTGAAATTTAGCCTTTTTGGTACTCTCAGTTTAACAAGGTGGTGTAGTTTTAAGCCCAGCCATCAACAAAAAACCACACAGCTGCTCTCTCACCATTCCCCACCCCATGGATGTGGAGGAGAAAAGATAATCCAGGGCCTTATGGATCAAGCCAGGGACAGGGAGAGCTCACTCCTCATTTATTGTCCCACACAAAACAAACTCAGTTACTCAAGTGAGGGAAGAAAACAAGATCAGTTTAATCAGCTACCAGTTAGAAACAGAACAAACAGAAAGCAAAAAAAGAGTAGGATGATGTGAAAAATAAAACCAGCCTTTTAAGACCTCCTTCTCCCCAGGCTCAGTTACCTGCTCCCAATAGCTCTGCCTCCTCCCTGGTCAGTAGCAACAGAGGGGCAATAAATGGAGGTTGCAGTCGGTCCATTACAGATGGTCTCTGGCATTCCTTCCTTCACAGAGAGAAGGACTCACATTCTTCCCCTGCTCTAACACAGGGTTCCTCCCTCAGAGTACAATTTTTAACAAACCTCTCCAGTGTGAGCCCTTCCCAAGAGCTGCAGCTCCTCACAGAGTCCTCCTGCATGAGTCTCCTCCACAGCCAACAAACTCCAGACACATTCTGTTCCAACACAACCCCACCATAAAATAACAACTTCCTTCAGGAACAGCCATCCCCTCTGGAATGAGATCCTCCACAAGCTACCAATAAACCTCAGGTCTACCATTATCCTCTGTGAGCTGCATGGGGACAGCCGCCATCTCACCACAGCATGCAAAAGGGGTCTCTGGTCCATCATACCGTCTCCTCTGTTCCCTCACTGATCACTCCTCTCTCTCATCACGCTCCCATTACCACCTTTTCAAGCTCCTTTTCCTTAAAAAGTGATTGTGAATGCACCCAATTGGCTCAGCTCTAGATGTGGGTCTGACTTAGAGCTGGGGAGTTTCAAACAACTTCTTACAGGAGCCACCACTGCAGCCCCTACCCCATTATCAGAAAAAGCTCCACACAAATCAAACACAGGAGCAAACAGCTATGAATTTTGATTAGCTTACAGTGTTAATCGATGAAGCAAAGAATTACCATTTATCTGTGATTTTGTGAGCATTTTTGTCAGTACATCTCAAAAGTTTCTCTTAATTTTGCAACTTTTAAGAATAACACAAACTAAAATGTTAGGAATGTCTATATTTCGTTTGCTCAATTACATATCTCATATAGAAATTTTTAAAGGCTAAATAAAATTAAGCCTCAGAAAAATTTAAATGGCATAAGTTGTAAAGAAATCTTCTCAAATTCTTGTGCCCTTTGGGTTTTTCTAGTGATTTTTGTACTGAAACACTGAAATTAATTAATGTGTTAACATTTCGTAAGCGCTATGAAAACAAGCTTACAGTTTAAGAATTCTGGAAGTGTGAATAATTAATCTGAGTTAAACATTCTGTCATGTTAAGAATAGAACACAATGTCATAGGTTATTGTGAAGTATATTGTCTCCAAACTTTAATAGTGTTTCTTATTTGATATATTCAAAGACTTGGATCTCATGATAATTTAATCATCCTTATTTCATTTTTTAAGATTACTGTTTGCTGTATGTTGCATGTAAATTTAACTAATAGAGTCTACAATGTGATCTGAATTGCTGTTGGAGAAGTGTTGTATTACATATATTTTATGACTGATAAATTTTATACTGCCATTTTATTTTACTGCATAATATCTTAGAGGTTTTCTAAAATGTGTTTTAATATTGTATATGCATTATATAGAATTTTATTGTAATTACTTACTTGCTAATTGTGTCATATAGTACACTTTATAGAAGATATTTTTAACACACAAAATCAAATCTGCATGTTGTGAATAGAAATTGAAGTTACATGTAGAATAGAAGAACTCATGCTCTGGTGACAGAGGATGCAGAGAAGGCTAGTGAAGGCTACTGCTGCCTTTGCTTTGGTCTTTATGGCCAAGGCCAGCCCTGGAGAAGCCCAGTCCAGCAAGGATAATAGGATGGACAACAGAGGACTTGCCCAGGGTGGAAGAGGAAGAGGTGAAAGACTTATTGGGAAAGCTTAACACTCAAAAGTCAATGAGTCCTGATGGGATGCATCTGAGAGTGCTGAGGGAGCTGACTGATGTGAGTGCTAAGCCATTCTCCATCATTTTTGAACAATCATGGAGGACAGGCGAGGTACCTGAGGACTGGAGAAAGGCCAATGTCACTTCAGTCTTCAAAAAGGGCAGCAAGGACGACCCAGGAAACTACAGGCCGGTCAGCCTCAACTCCATCCCTGGAAAGGTGATGGAACAACTCATCCTGAATGTCATTACTAAACATATGAAGGAAAATATGTTTATCAGGGGGAGTCAACATGGATTCACCAAAGCAAAATCCTGTCTGACCAACCTGATTGCCTTCAATGAAGGCATAACCGGCTGGCTAGATGAGGGGAGAGTAGCGGATGTCATCTACCTTGACTTCAGCAAGGCTTTTGACACTGTCTCCTAAAACATCCTTATCAGAAAGATCAGGCAGTGTGGCTTGGATGAGCAGATGGTCTGGTGGATCGAGAACTGTCTGAATGACAGAACTCAGAGGGTGATGATAAACGGAGCTGTCATGATTTGGCCCAGCTAGCACAGAAGCAGCATGACAGTCTCTTGCTCGGTGCCCCCTATTCACCCCCCATTCACCCCCAGCCTCATTAGGATGGCGGAGGCCCCAGTGAAATGGAAGGAAAAAGATAACCAACGATGTTGTGGATTGAGACAAGGGCAGGGAGGGCTCACTACCAATTGCAGTTCCAGGCAAAACAGACTCCAGTATTTGACTTAGAGAGGAAAGTAGGAAAGTTTATTCTACTACCTACAAGAAACTGAACAGACCAAAAAGCAAAAAGAGAGTAGGATGATGAGAAAATTACAACCAGCACTTTAAGATCACCCTCCTCCATCCCTCCTTTCTTCCCGGGCCCAGCTCACTGATCCTGATATCTCTTCCTCCTCCTTCAACGGCTTGGGGGGCAAGGAATGGGGAATGTGGTCAGTCTCTCACAGATGGGCTCTGCTGCTTCTTTCTTCTCAGATGAGGATGACTTCTTGCATTCTTCCCCTACTCCGATATGGGCTCCCTCTCATGGGACACAGTCCTTAAGAACCTTCTCTGGTGTAGGTTCTTCCTAGCAGCTGCAGCTTCTGCCAATACAGGGCCCCTCACACGGGATGCAGTCCTTAGTGATTATTGTTGACATGGATTCTTCATCACTATTGCAGTTTCTGCAGATACAGAATCCGTCCCTCAGGACACGGCCCCTTATGGGCATAATTTTAATGAGCTTCTTTGGTGTGGGTCCTTCCCCGTAGTTATAGTTTCTGTGAATATTGGGTCCCTCCCTTGGTACACGACCTCCTCCAGCCATAGTTACTGCCCCTGGCACGGGGTCTTTAATGAAGTGAATCACTGCCCCTGGCTTGGGTTTTTTAGCAAAATGAGTCTCTGCCACTGATTCGGGGTCGTTATCAAAATGAATCTCTGCCCTTGATGTGGGATCTTTAATGAAATGCAAGCAAATTTCAGCTTCACCAGTCTTTTCTGTAGAATACAGGGGAGTTTCTGCTCCAGCATACCTCCTTCTCTTTTCCCTCACTGACCTTGCAGTCCTCATGGTTGCTTCTCTCTCCCCACTCCTTGCATCACCACCAGCCAGAGAAGAAGAAGGGACAGAAGAAGGAAGGAATAGGAAGCAGAAACAGGAAGAAGCCTCCTCTTCCGGCTTCTTAAAAAGTGATTGTGGAGGTGTCTAATTGGCTGAGCCCCAGAAGTGGGTCTGGCTCAGAGCTGGGGAGAGTTGTGAGCAACTTCTTACAGGAGCTATCTTTACAGTCCCTTCTCCCTTACCAGAAAAAGGCTGTCATGTCAAACTATGACAGGAGCCAAGTTGGAGGCCTGTGGCCAGTGGGATTCCACAGGGATTGGTTTGGGGCCAGTCTTGTTCAATATCTTCATCAATGACCTGGATGAGGGGACAGAGTGTACCCTCAGTAAGTTTCCTGATGACACCAAATTGGGAGGACTGGCTGATTCCCCAGAAGGCTGTGCTGCCATTCAGAGCAGTCTTGACTGGCTTAAGAGTTGCACAGAGAGGAACCTCATGAGGTTCAACAAGGGCAAGTGCAGAGTCCTGCACCTGGGGAGGAACCATGCACCAGTACAGGCTAGGGATTGACCTACTGGAGAGCAGCTCTACATAGAGAGACCTAGGAGTCCTGGTTGATAATAAACTAACCATGAGCCAGGAATGTGCCCTCGTGGCCAAGAAGGCCAGTGGCATCCTGGGATGCATCAAGAAGAGTGTGGCCAGCAGGTCGAGGGAGGTTCTGCTCCCCCTCTACTCTGCCCTGGTGAGGCCTCATCTGGAGTCCTGTGTCCAGTTCTGGGCTCCTCAGCTCAAGAGGGACAGAGAACTTCTGGAGAGAGTCCATCACAGGGCCACCAAGATGATCAGGGGACTGGAGCATCTTTCTTATGAGGAAAGGCTGTGACAACTGAGATTGTTTAGATAAGAGCAGACTGAGGAGAGTTCTCATTAAATATTTACAAATATCTAACTAGTGGATGTCAGGATGCTGGGACATCACTTTTTTCTGTTGTATCTAGTGACAGGACGAGGGGTAATGGAAAGAAGCTGGAACACAAAAAGTTCCATTTAAACATAAGGAAACTATTTTACTGTGAGGGTGACGAAGCCCTGGCACAGGCTGCCCAGGGAGGGTGTGAAGTCTCCTTCTCTGAAGGTTTTCAAAACCTATCTGACTGTGTTCCTGTGTGACCTGATCTAGGTGGACCTGTTTTTAGCAGGGAGCTTGAACTAGATGATCTCTACAGGTCCTTTCCAACTCCTACCATTCTGTGATTCTGTAGTATCATTTGATAGGGCATTTCAGTCACTGATGCCTGAAGTTTTCTTCATTGTTTTTGATTTGATTATGATTAGATATAATAGAGTGTTTTGAGTGTATCTTTGTATCATTGCATATCTTTTTTTTTATTGACTATTTTTGTTTTGGTTTTGTTTTCAGAAAACAGTTGATAAACAGAAGACACATACAATTAATATAGAAGACTTCAGGGCAATTTATCGAACTATTGCACACAGACTTGAATTTCGGGAACTTTTCCAAATTTACTCTCAAAACAGAAAAACTTTATCTACCCCTGAGCTCATTGAATTTCTCAAAAGAGGACAAGATGAAACTGAAGCTTGTGAAATAGCTGCCTTAGAAATTATTTTGAAGTATGAACCCATAGAAGAAGGTATGCATAGTTTAAGTATTTGATTTCCAAGTCTTATTTATTGTACTTCTGTCAGTGACTGTAGTTTTAAATACCCATCTGACTATGCAAATTGAACATTTTAAAAGAAAACTAATATCAGCAATCATAGTATAATTATGTACACTGTATAATATCTTTTGTGAGCACTTGTACAAAATATTGATTTTTAAAAAATTCTGATCTTTAAACATTGTGAATATAATAATGCAAGAAGTCATTAATGAAGCATGATAAATTTACACAGCATATTGCTCAGTGGTAGTGTATTACATGACTTACTAGATCCATCACTATTAGTCCTTGTTGAACAAAATACAGTTTTCAGACAATAGATGAACTAATATATACTGCACTAAATCTTTTTAATGTCCTCTGAAACATGTGAATGATCATTATTAGGAAGGCAGACTGACCTTTTCTTGTGTAGCTAAGTGTTCAAAAATAATTTTGTTTAATTAAATAGGGTAATATAAATATGAGATTATAAGGATTAAAAAAAATAGCAACTGGTTAGCAGTTTTGTTAACAACTGGTCTGTTCAGTACAGAATATTTATTTTACAGGAAATCAACCATATCAGTAATAATAGATGAATTTTATTTTAATAAAAAAGTATGAAAATCTGAAGGCTGGGAACAGCATTTTTGAAGATTAGAACATGTCAGAATTTAATATTACTTAATTTAGTTTAACTATTCAGTTCTGTGATTCACAATGACAACCCATTCCATTTCAAAACATACCTTACAACCAAGATCATTCTATTCAGGTGTCATGTTAATTGTTACAGTACTGTATACAGTATTATATCTTACCAAATTAAAGAATACATGCTATTAGATTTTGATATAATACTTCCATTTTGTACTATTTAAAAGTACCATTTTAATAGAATACTCTCCAAGAATCACACTTTTTGCACTTGATATGTCTATGTTTGAGTGTCACATGGCAGAAAGTTTAATTGTAGAAGTAATCTAATAACAGATTTCACAGAGGAGAACATCTTCTAAAGATGCATCTACTGAGAAGGTTATATCTTTTTCTTTACTGAGAAAGACTGAAACCTTAGACAGTTATACTCCAGTTTGCTATCAGCTGGATATGATTGCTAACAATATCAGGGCTGCATTGTAAACGTGGTGGATTATCAGCATCTTTAGCAGGCATAGTGTCTGTTTATGTCTACTGATGTCATTATGTTATTTGTGTTAAAGTTATAATTATTTATTTATCCTCTCCCAAGCTGAATTTCCATTTTGTTCTCTGATCAGATTCTAAGAGTAGCTCTCTAAACACAGAATTGTATCATAGAATCATGTAACTGTTCAGATGGAAAGGAATTTCAGGAGGCCACCCACTCCAGTCTTTTGCTCGATGCAAAGTTAATAGTGTATTCACAATAGGTTTCTAGGGTTTTTTTTTTTTTAAGGTCAAAATTTGAAAACCCCTGAGGACAGAGATCGATAGTCTCCTTCTTTTGCCCAGAAATGGCTTCCAAGGTTTCTTGCAACATGATTTTCCCCGGGATGAAAGTGAGGCTGGCCAATCTGTGATTCTCTGAAAACTCCAGTTTAATTTGATGGGTGTTTTAAAGTCATCAGAATAATATTCTAAAACCATTAGACAAAAACTTCACACAATTATTACTTTAAAAACATTGAGTACTTTTTGATAACTTTTTTTTTTTTTCATTCTGCCCTATTTATCTTTGTCCCTTGTTCTTCTATGTATTCTGCTCTTCAACTCTTTTTTGGTCATCACAAACCATTTTTTTAGTTTACTTTTCTTAGGGTTCTTTCTGACATTTTGCTTGGAATTAACAATATAAGCTTGGTGCATCTGTCAGATAAAGAATTTGATTAGTCCAGAATATATTTGTGAATCAAAAAACCATGTTCTGTTTATTCCTAGAATATACAGTATTTTAAACTTGTTTTGTGTATGTGCATGCATATGTGACATATAGAAAGAAGGAGAGCATGCAATTGCAAGGAGTGACTTTTGATCCCATTTGTCAACGTAAACCAAATATAAGAGTAGATACCTCAGTCAAATTCCTACAGGCTTCATAAAAAGTCATATGAAATAAAAAAGATTACTTCAAACTCTCAACTAAGACAGTGGCTGAAGCTGGGTTTATGAGACAGAAGAATTCAGATGTGTGAAAGCACATGTAAATATCCAATTTTAGCAAAAGCTTTCACCAGAAGACAATAGATTAATAGATTGAAGGCTTTAGAAAACAAAACAGCAGCTCAAACAGATACTTTATTCCAATATGAATCTGTATTGCAAGTGTGGATTGGGTGGGAAATAGATTCCCTGCAATATAAAATCAGAGTAGAAAGAAATAACTATATCCTTACTTTAGCCAAGGAAATAGTTCTGTCTTTACTGTTCACTTAGAGTATAAATGTTTTAGTCTAACATTAAGTAGCCAAATTTCATATTAGGAAATTCCATCTGATAATGTTTCTGCCTTGAGGTTATTATTATTTGTCACTTTTAACAATAATTGAAAGCTTTCTTCTTCCAATGTAGCAAAGTCACACCCTTATCTCTGATTGCAGATATTTCTCATGAGTTCACTTCTAAAATTCCCAGCAGATGTATTTGTACCCATTTCAATATCTCTCATGGCCAAGTAATGTAAGCATTTAATTACTAACTCAGCTATTAGGAAACAAAGAACAAACACATTTAATGAGAGGGAAAACACCTTTCTCCCCATTTCCCAGGCTCAACTTCAGTTCAGGCTCCTTTCCTCTTACCTAGTCATTGCTGCAAGTTGTATTCAGTCCCTTTAGGGAGGAAAGAGGCTTTGCAGGAGACTGGTCAATGCGTAGTGACTTCTTTCTGCCTTCTTCACCTTTCTCACACTTTCATTTTGCTACTGCTTCCTTATTTGTTTCCTCTGCTTCAGCATGGATCCTCCATGGGCTTCAGTTCCTTCAGGGCAGCAAACATCTTATGAAAGCTTTCATTTTTCCTTTCCATAAAGATAAATTAGAAAGCAGAATGTAATAAACTCCAAAAAGCATAGGCATAGAATGTAATCCAATCCTTTCAATTACTCTGGTTATATCCATAATTCCTCCTGATATGGCAGTATTTGTATCTATGACAAAGCATTAATTTGCCTTAACTGGATGAATAGGGAAAAAAATTGAAAAATTGTTTGGAAAAAAAGAATATTATTGGACTAGATGTTCTTTTGAGGTCCCTTCCAACCCTTAAGATTCTGTGATTCTTTGATCCTGTGATTATTAACATTCCATATTCCAGACTATCCAATAGGGGAGGACAAGAAAAAAAAAAACACCTTGAATTTTGTAAACAACAAGAAGCTACAAGAAGATAGAAATCCATTTACATAAGTATATGTGATGCACTTTTACATGTCTCAATTCACAGAACTGCCAATGCTGCCAGAACTTCAGTGCAGAGTGCAGAGCCACTCTCTCCCTGATTGCAGACAAGTATTACTATTTTACAAACTTGCTTGGAGTTCTGGTAGTTGTCCAAAAACATGATGTTGATTTCAGTTGTATGCAGTTCAAGGACAGTGACGACAAATCCCGAGGAAAGAAAATGCATAAGCCAATATAAGGACCTGTAATAAACTCAATTTTTGTATAAAAATGCAAATATTTTTAGTTCATTGATTAGGTACATAAGGTAGACATTTTAGTGACATTTTGGAAAGTCAGTAGGACTTACTGGCCCAACTTAGAGAACTGGCCCAACACAGAGAAATATATTGAGCACAAAAAGTAAATTAATCAGAAATTAAAACCAATTGAAAAAAAAGGCATCTCTTCAAAGGAATTGGATCTACAGTTCCTGTAATTCCTCATAGATAAAGCATACAAGAGCAATGTACTCTGTTTTGAACAACATGTGAAAAATGCAAAAAGTTTTTTAAAGACCCAGAAAGTAGAAATTGAATCCCATTATTACAATGATAAAACAAAATAATGTGCATGTAGATCAATCAGAACAGTCAAGATACTAAATAAGGTATAACTATAAAGAGTCATCAGGGTAGGAATAAGTCATTCTGCAAATATATTAATTAAAAGAAAAACCAAGAAAGTTCTTGACATACTACCTAAGTATAATCAGGTGGCTAATACTATTAATGAGACCAGAGTAAGATTTCAGTTTAAAATTTGGAAAAAGCAGAGCAAGATATGATTAAATTACTTAATCAGATCAGTGAAGACAAGTTGATAAGTCCTTAAAAAGTTGACGGTAACAAGCCTGGTTAGTACAGGTTACCTTTAAAAACTGATGGAGAACGATGAATTGAAAGACTGGGAAAGATCAAATGTAGTATCTGTTGTAGTAAAGGAACATTCATGGAACTAGACATCAATCAGTTACCTAAAAAAAAAGGAACAAATAATGAATGTGTAATCACCTGTAAGATGGAAAAGATGAGTTACAGTTTGTCAGGACATTCTATGAAGAAATAGAACCTAGTTTTCTTCTATGAGAGAATAACAGTGCTGGTGGATAGAAGAAAAATCATACTTTTTAACAGTCTTACATTCTCAAAAAGCAAGTTGAGGAAGCAGGTACATAAACAACTCATTAGAAAATTACTCTGTCATTCATCAGTGACTTAGAGTCAAAATGAAAGGCTTCATCAATTTACAGTTTAATTGAGCATTATGTTGGGATCCAGACTTAAATTATGTCATTGATAAGGTGGATGATGGAATAGAAGTTAATTTTATTAAATCTAGATTTGACACCAGAATGTTCAAGTATAATAGAGAACATGATTAAAAGTCAAAGTGATCTTGGCAAATTGATGATATAGACAAGAAGGATGGAATTCAATAAGGACAAACACTGTTCCATTTAGGGCATCAAAAACCAAGAAGAAAGTTCACCAGATGGAAAGAGTTGTAGAATAACAACAGAAATTATCAGAAGTCCAAGAAAATTTAACCTAAACAGAAGGATATACTGAACTGGATTTGTTTCTTGGGGAATGCAGTGGAAAGAGGGACAGTGTGATAGCAGTCTTCTTATATGGATAAGACTGTGAAAAAGAATAGATGGAATAGTACAAACCAGAACAAATATTTTGAACAGCATGAAATTTTCAGGATAAATGTTGTGAAAAACCTTCTAGCAATAAGACTCTTGGCTGCTGAAGTGGGATTACTGCCATGTCTGTGAATTCCTCATCAATACAAGTCTTGAAGAAAACCTTTGATAGACTTCTGATAGGAATAACATTTATATCGTTAAGGACAACAGTGTATATATGTGTGATGTCTGGAGGGCCTCCATCCTTATTTTCTATTTCTGTTTAACATTTCAAAAAATTCCAATTTTTCTAGATCTGTTTAATTTAGAAATTACTATTTTCTTTGTGTTACCATCATTAGAAAAAGTTTCATAATTCTCATTCAGGTATAAATCTTCCAGTCTATAATTCTAACCTGTAAATTGTGATTTTTGTAGCTGTATTGAGAATTAACAGACTACATAAGTGTTCAGTGGTTTATTTTTTGGTTTTGTGTGATTTTGAGGTTTTATTTGTCAAAAGTTTGTATACATTGACTTCTCTAAATTATTATTGACAGAAAGGATTACTAACTGCTTAATTATTAGGCTTTAGCCTACTATGGTGACAATAATAAGGTTATTTTAAAGCCAGAACTGGACAAAATATGTGACTATATCAAACTAGGTTATGTTTTGAAGCAAAGCTGACTTGTGAGATTATATCATTTGCAAAATTATTACATTTGAAGCATTACATGGGAATAGCAGTTGGCAGTATAATGCATCTGTTTGTCATTAAATCAGTTTAAAAACAAAACAAGTGGGATGACTGTCACTGGTACGGAGGCAATTAGCACATTTTGTTATAGATGCAGTAATATAATAAGCTCAATTTACAATTTATCTTTATGGGCATTTATTTTGTTAAGATGCTATATTTCATTTCAAATACTTCTAATTTAAATATTATTTCATGAGTATTTATTTGGAATTTTCCACCATGGATGAAGATATTTGGTGCTAGGAATCATAGTTTCTGCAAGACTATTTTGACAGTCTTTGACTGACATTTTGGAGAACAATTCCTGTTTTTTCTGCAGAGAAAAGAAGATTTTCTTGTTATATTGACTGGCATATTACTTTCCAAAACTAAAGAACTAATATTTTTCTTTATATTTAATTAGGACTACTGCAAACTCTTCTTACTGTTGTCCATAGAAGAATAAAAATAGCAGAAGACATTAATATTCTCTCATAATTTTGAACCAGAACAATTTTCCTCCAGAATTGCACACATCTGATGTTTGTGTTTATATTGTTTGTTCTGAATTGCAGAAAAGTGTTATACTGTATAACCTTTAGCAATGTTCAGAATCGGCTATTAAAAACTATGGAAAGTAAACAGATATAATCATCATTTTAGCTTCACAGCAGAGTTTTTTTTTTTTCTTTTTTATTCAGTGAGGAAAAGAAAAGAGATGTCATTTGAAGGATTTCTACGGTACATGAACTCAGAACACTCTTCAGTATTTAAAAACAATCACAGGAGTGTCTACCAAGATATGAATCAACCATTATGTGACTATTTTATTTCATCTTCTCACAACACTTATTTGATATCTGACCAACTCGTAGGACCCAGTCATTTATGGGGTTATACCAGGTATTCAGATAGTGTTTTTTAATATTTTAAACATTATTTAACTCTTTTTTTAAAAAAAATAATACTAAGTCACAAATAATTCTGCTTGGCAATACCATCACAGATACAAGTAGAAAAATGTGAGAGTAGTATTTCATTTTGTGTGTACACTTTTTTTAATATATTTTCCAAACCATCTGTTCATAGTCTGGAAACAATCTATTTTTTGACTTACATCTCAAAGAATCTACCTCACAGCAAAAGAAATCTATAATATGCTGCACAGTATATGATTTAATTTCAACATGCCATGCAAAAATAAATCTAATCAATATACAGGACATAAAGGCACAGTATGGCAGAGTACATGAAGCTTATCTGTGATCAGTGTATGGTGCAATGTGGTTAGTTTATAAACAATAATAATAACGTGGGATCTGTAGTAACCAGGAGGGAGATGGAACTTTATCTTTGATTGCACAACATACTATAGATTTTCTTTGCTGTGGAGAGGAAATGAGGATTCCTTATTGTCACGACCCATTTTGAAGAAATTATCAGGGGAGAAGATGGATTATGTAAAAGAGGCAATACAGAGGGGAACAGAGTGTATGAAGAATTTTGAAGGCCAATGTCCATCATTCTTGTGTTTATTTAGCAAGGTGAAAGTCATTGGAATTATCATCTATTTGAACTTTTTTGTTTCCTATGTCTTGAAACCGTCAGAAATACTGATAGATTTGCTTCAAACAGTATTTGGAATTGTAAGACATTAATACTGCATAGCTTAGAGTAATTGCAAAGAGTATGAAGACTCCCCTCTTCCTCTTTATTTTCTATTTGTATAAGGAAAACATAAAATCCTAAAATAAGCTAGAAGCATATTTATATTTGAGATACTGCTAGCATGTAAAGTGCAGCATGTAAAAGATAGATTGGTAATTAAGTAGTATAGTTTAGAATAAATTTTTTAATTAGTAACAAGCCAAATATTGGAAAACTAAGACCTTTAAGGGGTGCCATTAACATATTAAAAATGAAACCATAGTGAATTTCAGGCATCTGAGAACTTTAGTCATCCCTCTTAGAAGGTAGGGGAAGAACAACTGTATTATGTAAAGACCAAGCACAACCTGATTCTCTGTTATTTCTAAGTATAATGATTCTCCAACTTGCAAACAAATCTTGAAATAATAATTTAAAAGACCCATTCAAACATTTCTTCTATTTCCAGAAACAATTTACCATCATTCCAGAATTCTTTTATTTAAACCTTTAACCCCTGTTTTTAGTCTCAATGAAAGTTATTCAGATAATCTGTCTGCTTTTGACACCGTTTCCCACAGAATCCTTGCAGCAAAACTGAGAAACTGTGGGCTGGATGATCAGGTAGTGAGGTTAACTGGTTGAAGGGAAGAAGGCAGAGAGTTGTGATCAATGGGGCAGTCTAGTTGGAGGCCTGTATCTAGTGGAGTTCCTCAGGGGCTGATGCTGGGACCAGTACTGTTCAATCTATCCATTAATGACCTTGCTGAGGGAACAGAGGGCACTGTCACTAAATTTGCTGACAATACTAAACTGGGGGGGAATGGCTGACACACCGGAAGGCTGTGCTGCCATTCCACAAGACCTGGACAGGATTGGCAGAGAGAAATCTAATGAAATTCAGCAAGGGCAAGTATAGAGTCTTGAATCTGGGAAAGAATAACCCCACACACAAGTAGATGTTGGGGAATGAACTCTTAGTATTATAGGCGAAAGGGACCTGGGAGTCCTGGTGAACAGCGGAATGGCTATGAGCCAGCAATATACTCTTGTGGCCAAGAAGGTCAATGGCACCCTGGAGTGTATTAGAAGGGGTGTGAGCAGTAGGTCAAGAGAAGTTCTCCTCTCTCTCTACTCTGCCCTCGTGAGACCACATCTGGAATATTGTGTCCAGTTCTGGGCCCCTCAGTTCAAAAAGGACAGGGAGCTGCTGGAGAGAGTTCAGCGCAGGGCCACCAAGATGACTATGGGAGTGAAGCATCTCCCTTATGATGAAAGACTGAGAGCTGAGGCTCTTTAGCTTGGAGGAGAGTAAGGAGTAACCTTATTAATGCTTACAAATATGTAAAGAGCAGGTGTCAGGAGGATGGAGCCAGGCTGTTCTCAGTGATGTCCAATGATAGGAGAAGGGTAATCGTTATAAGCTGAAACATAAGAGGTTCCAAAGAAATACAAGGAATAATTTCTTCACTGTGAGGGTGACAGGGCACTGGAACAGGCTGCCCATATGGCTTGTGGAGTCTCCTTCTCTGTAGACATTCAAAATCCACCTGGACAAGTTCCTGTGTGACCTACTCTAGGTAGTCCTACTATGGGAGAGGGGTTGGACTGGATGATCTTTCCAAGTCCCTTCCAGTCCTTAAGATTCTGTGATTCTTCATTTATGCCTTAATAAAGTTTATAACCTAGCATGTCTAACATAGAAAACAGAAAATATAACTCTCATATCTGTATACTTCTATAGGATTTTCTTTCCTTTGTGATGAAAGAGCATAAGCTTTAGTAATTATTCAGTGTTATTGTAATCAGAAATACTGCAGCTTGTATAAGAAAATGTGGTATCATTCTTTTGACAGTAAAATCGTTTCTCTCCTTCTTTTGAAGTGCTCTCTTAAAAGGATGTCGTTGCCTGGAAATTGACTGCTGGGATGGCTCAAACAATCAACCTATTGTGTATCATGGTCACACTTTAACAAGCAAGATTCTGTTTAGTTCTGTAATTCAAGTAATAGAGAAGTATGCATTTGTGGTATGTATATATATATAAAGAGATAGCTATATTGGCTAAAATAGGACACGTTAGGACAAAAAAGTATGGAACACAGTGCTTGTGACAGTGGGCATTGGTGAAATAAATTATGGGAAAATTGTGCTATCTGTTATTAATACTTTTTAAATGTTATTTAAAGAACAGTAAATATATTTTGCCAATAATTATTATAAACCAAACATGGTGAAAGGAACTCTTAAGATCTTAGTTTGTTAGGTTGTGCTGTGGTTTAATAATCCCAAACCAGCTACTAAAGACCACACAAATATTCGCTCACTCGTCCCTCCCATAAGCAATATAATAAACAAGAATAACAAGAGTGAAATATAATAATGATGACAATCTAATACTAATACTAATACTAATACTAATACTAATACTAATACTAATACTAATACTAATACTACTAGTACTAATAATATAGAGAAAAAAAAAATAGAAAATACAAGTAATGCAGAGTGCAATTGCTCCCCACCTGATGACCAATGCCTGAGTAGTGATCAGCCCCTCTCAGCCAATTCCTAAGTTTATATGCTGCTAGGGGCAGTGAGGGGATTTGCTCACACCATTGAAATGACTGGAGCCTAGATCCAGATATTGTCCTCATTTCATCTGGGATGTAGTTAATTGTCTTCCTAGTAGCTGGTACAGGGCAATGTTTTGTGCTGGAATCACTGTTGATAACACAGATGATTAGGCTATTTCTAACCATTACTTGAACAGCATCAAGGCCTTTTCTGCTTCTCACCCAGCCCTGCCATTAAGGAAGCTGGGGGTGCACAAGAAGCTGTGAGAGAGCATGCCCAGGACAGCTGATCTGAACTGGCTAAAGGGCTATTCCATACCACAGAGCCCAAAACATAGCCCTTTAGTAGCTACTAGGAAGAAAATAAACTCTATTCCAGCCCAAACCAGGAATTCTCACCTGAGGTCATTTAAGGAAGGAGTGAATATAATGTGAACAACCACTTCAGAATCAGTATGATGTTTTACTCCTTTATATCTTATTTTTTCTACTTCACTTATTATTCTGTTGCTATCAGTCTGTCTAATAACCTACGCTTGAATTTATGAAATACAGAAAAATGTTAGATTATAACTGAATTTTAGACTTACTCCATTTTCCATTCCCTCTCTTTTTATTTTGAATTCAAGACCTGATAAAGGTTACCACCTACTGCTGTCTTTTTTGCTAGATGACTTGTTAGGGTAATGTCCCTGCTGCCTATCTCTGGCACAGCAATAAAAGCTGGAGAAGTTTTGGCAAGAGTCCTACTCAAATGAAGTCCTGAACATCTAGTAAGATAACTCTTGTATTCAGGCCAGCTTTATGTATGTGAATATACATACCTACTGTCATACACTTTATATGGATTTCTATATATCTATACCTATATATGGATATATCTCAATCTCAGTGTTAGCAATACTGTAGCTTTCCTGTTCTGATTTCTATGTAAAAATTAATTAGTCTCTAACTTTAAAATTTAAAATGGTTTTATTTCATTGTTCTTCACAACTCGTTAGATGTAACTCTCCTGATTTTACTAATGCACAGCATATTCTACATAACTATAATACAAACTTCATAGAACAGGCACAAGTTACAATAAAATCACAATAAGTAATGGTTCATAGCAGATGTCTATCCAGGCTGAGCATGCTCCTAATAACAATCAGTAGCAAATGCTCAGGGAAAAAGTGTAAAAGCACAATAAATATAAAATGGTACTTCCACTATATTTTTCTGTCCTAAACTCAAAACCTGTTTCTTATATTTCTATCTCTCTCCTGTCTAGTTTAGGAGGGGGAGTGATTTAATGACTGGGTGGACATCAGGCTAAACCACCACGCCTTAGGAACTGATAGTTTAGGTCATGTCAAAGCAAAGATTTTATTCAGAGTATTTGGTTTTAATAGTCACCAATACTTCTGGAAAATTATGAGATTTATTTATACAGACCAAATGAACATGTCTCATTTCAGCTATGTCCTAATTTTTACTCAGTTTCCCATATTTCACCCATCTTGCTTGAGTACTGTGATAAGTAGTATGTAGAGTGTTCCAAGAAAGTTTCTGATATTAAAAAATATGCCTGGCTTTTTTTATGGAAAGGCAATGATTTCTGAGCAAAGTTTAAGGATACTGTAAACTTTAAACGTGGATAATTAAAATCTGTCAGAAATTAAAGCAAAATACATTTAATCCTGGATTGTTTTGTCAATAAGATTTTACCTCTTAAAATCAAAGTAAACCAAATCTCTCTTATAACAAAACTGTGTAAAAAATGGTTGAAATTCTGTACACAAAACACTCTTCCCCACAAAGCAGATAATATATTTTAAGTCTGTGTTACCGTAAACTAGTGGCTACACTAATTTACATTTAGCTGAAAGCCAGTTTTACATTTTTTGTCATTATTTTTCCATTGTACTTTAAAATAGATGCCAGCCTCTAAAGGAACCATCACTAAAATGTCAGATGTAAGTTTAAAGGTATACAATTATGTTAAAGCTAACAAGTTCTTCCTATAGGTATATGAAAATTGCAATAATTTTGTGTTCTCTTTTTTATTTTGTCTCATTTCCCCTTACTGAAATTATTTTCCAGAAAACCTAGTCATTATTTTTCCTCCTTTATTGATACACAACAGTTTCCTTTTCTTTGTAAGTTCATTTTTGAAAACCAGTGTTTCAGACACACAGTAACCAATGCATCATTCTTAAGCAGCTCTGTGTATCAGTTGAGCCACTAAGAAATTCTGTTTTTTGTTTCCATGTTGTAGTTTGACCTGTGCAATTGAATCAGCCTGATTTTTGACTGACTTAACACTTATTTTTCTCTCTACTTTATTTGCATTCAGAATTAACCAGTGTGTTAAATGCCTCTGATAGATTATTTCTATGGATTATTGGACAAATACGCTTCAATATTTGCCTTCCAAAGTTCAGCACAGATATTATCTGATTTCTCTAATGTAGTATTTACTCCTTCTTAACTGATCTTCATTTGATTTCTCTGTTTTTATTCATCTCTGTATATCTAGTCCTGCTCTTTTCTGTAAATATAGTATTCTTTTTTCTTGTGTTACCTGAAACAGCTGAGCTGTATTGTGAAAGGTTTGAAACAAAGGGAAAATACTGATTACCAAGGGCACTTTTGTAATAGATTATGGGAAATAAAATAGTCATCTTCTTATTTATTAATAATGAAAGCCTTTACATTTCATTTCCAGGCATCTGACTATCCAGTTGTACTGTCTTTGGAGAACCACTGCAGCCCTAAGCAGCAGGAAGTAATGGCAGACTATTTAGAAGATATCCTAGGTGATAAACTTCTTACCTCAACAATTGGTGATGCAGTGGTGACTAAACTACCTTCTCCTGAGGTAACAGCAAAGCATTTTTCTTTGCAAAAGATAGGGACAACCCCCACCCCCAAGCCACGTGGAGGTTTTAAAATTTAATTTTAATTTTCTGAAACTGTATTTCTGAAATTGCTCATCTGGTGTCTGTAGTCTGTAATAGACTTAATACAGCAACAAAAAGTAATGAAACCAGACTTTCATTTTTAAACAAAAACTTCCACATTATTCCTTACTATTCATCTTGGTGTTTATTTTCTCTTTTCTTTTTTTTTTTTTTTTAAGGAGAAGAATATAATTCTTAGGAATGTATTTGTTGAAAGCTAACATATGTTTTTACAAAGTCTTAGATCTTGCATTTCACATCAATCTGACTTCCTAACATAGTGTGGTTCATCTAGGCTAGTCCTGTATGGGAGCCATGGTAGTCTAAACACAGAAAAGAGCATCTGCCTTTAAAAAGAGCAAGTTTATACACAGTGAATGACTTGCCAAAGACTGTAGAAATAAGTACTACTGAATCTGAATATGAAAGAAATGCAAACACTTGATTAATTGAAATTCTGAAATTCCAAGTTATCAAAACACTGTGTTATAATGAACAGCTTGAAAGTTTCTGTTGACCTGTAAATTCATTATTTTAGGGTTAACCTGAAAAATTCCTTATCCTCTCCTCTCCTTCATTCTCTCTGAAATGAAGTTTCCAGTGTTTTAGTTTTAAAAGAGGAAACAAATTATGCATTGAAATTTAAAAATCTTTACCTTGAATATGTTAGTGTATCTGTTTTCTATTAATTTAATTATTGTTTGATTGGGACAATTTCCTGAAACTCAGCCATGTTATTGAAATGTAAATCTGAATCTACATTTTTTTCCAATAACAATGTTGATGGAACTATTTCATAGAATTCTGTTACTGCAAAAACACACTCTCTTTTTCAGTGTGTTTCTCCTTAAGGCAGTGTCTCCAAGCTGATGGTTTCAGATCCCTGGGATATGAAGTCAGAAAAGGCAATTATATGGGTGTTTAAAATTTTATTACAAACTAAAACAACTTCCCATTGTTCCAATCTTTGCACGTCATTTCATTTCAAGGACAAAAGATATTTTTTAATCACTTGTAACACAAATGCATGCACACATGCAAAATTATCATTTAGGCTTGCTGCTGTTATTAGTGGTATATCAGATATTAAAAAAAAAAAGAACAACATGAACAAATGAAAATGTGGGTAAGAAACACTGTCATAAGGAAATAGTGTTTTTCTAAAGGATATGTCATAGAAAATTATATTTTTGAAGTAATGTGTCCAAAAGACTTGCTAAAGCATTACCATACTGTTATAGTTTCATAGCAATATTTTCATAAATAATTTAATATATCAATAAATTTCTCAGTAAGTATGATGGTTTAGCCCTGGCTGGGTGCCAGGTGCCCATCATGTTGTAATATCACTCCCCTTCCTAAACTAGGCAGGGGAGAAAAAAAAAATATAATGAGAGGTTTGTGTGTTAAGGACAGGGAAATCACCTAACAATTAGCATCACGGGCAAAACAACTCAACTTGGGGAGAACAAGGTTTAATTTATTAATAAACTATAGGAACAGAGAGATGAGAAATAAAACCAAATCTTAAAACACTTCCCACAACCCCTCCCTCTTCCTGGGACTCCCCTTCCTACTCTCTCAGTGGCACAGCAGATGGGGAATGGGGATTGTGGTTAGTTCATTACAGATGGACTTTACTACTGCTTCTTCTCAGGAGGAGGCCTTGTCACACTTCCCACTGCTACACTGTGGTGTCTCTCCCCATGGGAAACAGTCCTTCATGAACTTGTCCAGCATGGGTCCTTACCATGGGCTGCAGCTCCTCATGAACTGCTCCAGCATGGGGCCTCCCACAGGGGCAGTTCCTCATACACTGCCCCAACTGCCCCGGTCATCCACTGGGAGAACAGTCCTTCAGATATTGACTGCTCCGGAATGAGTCCCTCACAGGATCACAAGTCCTGACAGCAAACCTGCTCTGGTGTGGGCTCCTCTCTGCCCACAGTCTCCCAGGTCCTGCCAGGTCCTTCCCATGGAGTCACAGCTTCCTTCAGGCATCCACTCACTTGGATGTGGGGTCCTCCACGGGCTAAGAGTGGGTCTCTGCTTTCTGGTGGCCTCAAGGGACTGCAGGGGGACAACCTGCCTCACCATGGTCCTCACCACAGGTCACAGGGGAGTCTTTCTTTCAGGGCCTAACCACCGTCCTTCTCCTTTCCTCTCACTCCCTGTTGCTGCTGCAGTTTAGTACCTTCACAGCAATTTCTTCTCAAATACGTTATTCACAGCCAAATAGGTTACCTCAGTCACTAATTGGCCAGGCCTGGGTCAGCTGCAGTGTCTGTCTTAGAATTGACTGGCATGAGCCCTATCAGCTACAAGGGAAGCTTCTGGCAGCTCTTTGTTTAAAGAAGCCACCCCTGTAGCCCCTCACATGCTACCAAACACCTGGCCCAGGCAAAACCACTACAGTAAACCAACATATTTTTTTAGATCATAGCATTATATTTTTATGTAACACTGTCCAGTATTTTACAACCTTGAAAACTATTCAGTAAATTAGAAAAAAAAGAGGGGAAATCATACTTAATATTCCGTAGCTTTGAGTTTTCATAAGTTGGCTCTACAGAGATTTTTGCCTGGAAATGTATTTCTGGGTTCTATACATATTCTTCATTTAAATGTATGCTGGTCAGGTGAGATCCATTCTATTGAACTTTTAAAGACATTAAGATGTGTTCCACATCTATGTAAAATGTAAGTTATCTAAATAATACCACTGTCCTAGTTGATTTACAAAAGTCTGAAGTTAATAAATTTTTATATTGAGAATGAAAAAGGATTATGATAATCTCCATTTCTCTTAGCTTCTCTGATCAAGTATGTGAGAAAAATCATTATTTTTTTTGCAAGGGAATTATGTAATTATGGCTGAATTTTCAAATAGTGTAGTAAACTTTACTCTTGGCTAGCATCTTCTTCAAGAGCCACTTTTGATCTATGTTCTTCAGTGTTACTTTTTTTTTAGACTGTTACACAGGCTAAAAAAACCTAGGTGGTAAATTACTTACATGCTAAAATATTTACTTATCTTGATTATAAATGAATATAGATGTCACACTGAAGTAGCTCAGTATTAAGGTGAAGATAGCTCAAGTCACTTTACTCTGTGTATTGTATATGTATATATATATGAATTGAATTACTCTGAATTAAAAAATTAAAATATTTGTATTAGAGTTACAGTACTTTACCTCCATTTTCCTCCACAATCTTTTTTTACCTTATTTTGTCATCTTTGCCTACTTTGAGTTGAGCTCCACTCTCCTCCTTTCTGGTTCAGTCTTAGCAAGGAAGATGGGAGGGACTGAAAGAGTAAAGAGACTTTCATTCTTCATTGAAATTAACAATAGCAACGGAGACATTTTACATAATATGCTCTGTTAGAGAATATTCCAGTCTAATAATATCCCTAAGGACACAATATAAATCTCTTTACTGCCACGTGCCCCACATGCTTATAAATGCAATAAGCATACTTCTGTCCCTCAAGTCCTCTGACTGCCCATGTCACAATGAGTTATTGATCACTTAGTTGCTACCTCTTAGGTTCATGATCTGTGTCATTGCTTTCTTTGATAGGCTATATTTTAACAATCTGCCTGTAGGATCCCTCAAAGATTTTGGACCAGTCAGTTCATCCCTCTTTTCCTTTTCTCTCTTGTCTTTGACAAGGACCTTCAACATTCCGCTTCTCTGTGTCATGTGAGACTGAAACATTATATTTCTTGTGTGGGAAATCCTCCTCATCCAACAGTTATTGTTGTTTCTAGGTTTACATCTCCTATGAAAGGAGCACATGCAGCTCATGCAAGGCTTTCTTTTAATACTCACTTCTCAACGTTCTTCAAAATCAGAATTAAATGGTGCCCTTGTCTGTTCATGAAGTCAAATACCATATAATTTCTTCAAATACTTCATAGAAACGTTTGCCAGTTACATGTTCTTATTTAGATCTCAGAGATATGGAGATCTCCATGGAAACTATTTTCTCCTCTATTGTCTGATCAATCTCCTTCCTTTTCTAAATAGGTTTGATCTACACCTTTGTCAGCTGAGATGATTGTGTATGTCTAGACAGATTAAAATGCAGAGCAAACTCATTCTTAGGTGCTTACTTGGACCACAGCCTCTGAGTCTCTGGCAAATTGAACCCTATCTTTGAAATTTTACTACTGAATGGAACTCTTTCTGGTAGATAAATGAGAAATAATATATTGCAAAATAGTTTCTTATACACTTTTACCCAGGACTGTGTCAGGTTTTCACTTAATCCAGAATATTAATTTATTAGCATCACTCCTTACAATTTTCTTCTTTAGGCATGTTTTGTTTTATTTGTATTTTTAATAAAAGAACATTTAGAAAAATTTTCTCATGTAATTTGTGTCTACTACAAAACACAACACAGAACTAGCATTTGCAATTTAGGGGACCTCTCACTAGATAACCATATCGTATGAAAACTTATTATGAGACAGCCAAAAAGGGACTCCTGATATAATTAATATCCATGTAACTAGAGCTCAGATGTTTCTAGTAACATTGATTAGAAATATCTCAATAACTGTAATATATGAGGCTTCCTCAAAGACATTAATTTACAATTTTACTAAGCACAATTCTCTTGATCCATTGAGGAATGCTGGTGAAGGGTTTTTTTAACAGTGTACTTAACAAAAATGGCCTATTATTTTAATTCAAGGTATATTTTGCAATGTCACAAAAGCCTCCCACAAATTAAAGGAAGGAAAGTCTCACATCTTTATCCTATTTCATTAATTAAGACAGTAATATAATGCTTGAAATAGAAAATTCTGTAAAACTTTAAACTGATTTTAATCTTATTACTTAGCAAAGGTTTTCACAATTTGATATTCTTAATACCAAGCAGCTAAATCTAGTCAGGAGAGGAAAAGAGAGAATATGGTAAATTTAAACAACTTAAATATATTCTCTTTTTGCCTGCTTCATTCCAAAGAGCTTGTGATTTTGTCTTGGAGTCTTATATTGCTTCACCTATTCTAATTTATGTTGTACATTGCATAAACCAGAATGTCTGTTTAGTACAAGAACCAAATTTTGTTTGTGTAGTTATTTAAATATTTGTTCGAATTGATTATACTTGGAAGTTTTTCTTATCCCAACCTGGAAGTCTCATTATTCTCTGGAGAAGATCTCTTCTTTTTTTCTTCTGCTCATATTTAATTTTTTTAGTATGCTTACAGTTTATACATAAGTACATGGTAAACATTTTTTTCAATATTTTGTATTCTCCATTTAAAGTAGAAAAGAGAAGTTAGAGTGAATGTTTAGGCTTTCACTATCTGCTTAAAAGTTCTAGACATTTGTGCAAAAACATGACACATATTTAGCAGTTTACCAATTAAAGAACTCGAATTTAACACAGTCATTGATTTTGTAACCATACATTTATTATAAGATGGGTTTTTTTTAACATTTGTTTGAGGCTCATAGTTTAAATGTGTAGTATGTCTTTTTTTATGTTATGGTTCAATTTTAGTGATTTGAGACTGGAATCTGCTTCTGGCCAAAAACTAGCAAAATTTCTTCTTGAGAGAGTATTCTTTCTAACTCATTTTGAAAAGAGGGTTATGATTTAAAAATGTTATCTTCAGTGGAAAAAAACCCAGACAAGTTTGTCCTGCCTCAGAGTATTTACAACTTTGACAACAGTTCATAACCAGAATTTTAGAAACTATCTGACTTAAAACATCATGGCTCATTTTAATATTGATATAGAGTATGGTATTTTTTTAATTAAAGTATGTTTACATATTAGAGGCAGTAATATATCCATAGACAGGTTTTCCTTCCCTTGTACATCAGGTCTTTTCTTTTAATTTGTAGAATTAAATCTTACATATGTGTAACAAAATATGAGAACAAAAGTGAGTAGAAGTGCTTTTAAATATCGGGAAATAGAAAGATGCAAAGAAAAACTCAGAACTCTTAAAAAATATGAGTAACATTACTCATATTAAAACTACCAAAAATATCAGAGAAAAAAAATGGGTGCATCAGTGAGAAATGAAGGAAATGTTAAAGGGCATCCTCTTTCTGAATCACCAGTGCAGGGAGACTAACCAGATCTTTCACTAATATGGCATTGACAGATATTAAGCATAGGATATATCATTACACTGGCATGCTGACAACCTACTAACACGAGATGGACTATCAGCAATGGACATCACAATGTAAATAAAGAGAATGTCTATTTCTTTGTCTACGACTCTACTTTCTATAATAGAGCTTTGGCTTTATTTTTATGTTTCTTTCATCCATGCCTTTTATATTTACTTATTGGATACGTCAAAATACAATAGCTCAGCTGTCTTTAATGTGTCATTTTTCCTTGATTGTCTAATCTTCCCAGCAGCACAGTCTTCCTTTTCACTAGTACATATGAAACTTAAGGAATTTTTTTTCTGGATCACTTTGTCCCAGAATCTATTACTCACTGGCAGTTCCTGTGTACAGAGGTAGAGATGAATGTCTGCTATGTAATAGCTGTTTTACTGTGAATATTGTTTCATAAATCTAAGTAAAATTTATACTTGTAGGACTCAAATGCATAAATGAAAGCTGTCTTATTAGAAATTATAACACTTAATGATTTTTTTCTTTTTATTCCTGCATTCTATATTATGGAAGTTGAAACATGCGCATTTGAAAACAGAGACATTGCTTAGGCAACAAATTACCAAACTCTTAATTTCTGTGACTTCTGCCTCACTGATGTTTATCTTTCTTGTGTTACCTCACTTAATTATATTTAAAGAACAGTTTTCAATGTGGGTTAAACAATACCTTGATATGAAGTCCTTCAATTAATCTATACATAATTATTCTTACTACTGTTTAACCTCTTTTCTACAGGCATTAAAATACAAAATTCTGGTAAAAAATAAAAAAATTGAAACAATTGAGGAAAGTATGGTCAGGAGAGATCTTGACAGTAATGATGAGGCAGAGGAAGTTTCTGAATCTGAAACATCTGATGAAGATGATGATAGTGATGAAGAAGCTCCTCTTTATCCAAGGACTTATTCCCCCAAAAGAAAAAGTGATCGAAGATCTTCACCACCTCGAAAAAAGGCAAAGGTAACTTTTGTCCCAATTGAATTTAGAAAACACATAGATGTGTACCAGCTTTTTTTTTTAAAGGAAAAAATTAAAAGGCAAACTTTTAAATCCTTAGAAATATGTTTTAGCTCAAGGCATCAGTTTTCCTGATCTCTACAAGACACTCTAAACTGGAACATATTATAGTATCTAACTAAAAAGTAGCCATTCCTTGGGCTTCCATCCTAAACTTCACCTGCATTTTTCCCTTTCAAGCCTTTTGCTTGTCCCAAATGCTTAATGTTACAATAGATCTAAGATAAAGTTGCCCAATTGCTTTGTTGACCTCAAAGGTCTTCCTGAGGCTATGCATGGGAAATGCTCATAGCAGTTCCTGATGATGAAGGACAGAGCTAACTATTTCTTCCTGCAGTCCACCAGTCTGTCTTGAATATTTTGAAGTGTTCTCCTCCTATTTTCTTTAGTTCTGGATTTATTTATGAAATTAGGAATAGAGTTCTGGTTACACTAAAATATTTTGGTCACTTATCATAAAATAGGTATTTTTGCATTTCTCATGTACAGACTTAATAGTAAAAACTGTTTCTGAGAGTGTAAAACTTGGGTGTAATCTTTTTGATAGTCAAACTGAACTTGTTTTTTTTTAACCAAGTAGCAGTTGTCTGACATGGAAATCTGTTGCTGCATCAGTATTCAAACTGCTTTGTTCAAGTTTTTTGAGCAAGCAGGAAGTACATGGTATCCAGTCACTTTTGCACACCATGCTCTGATTATCTGACTGTGGGTAGACTGGCAATGAACTTCAGGGCTAGGTGCTTTTGCTGAGAGGCAGTGTCTCTTCTTCTTGTGTCTCTTTTCTCCAAGAGATTTAAAAGTCAAGAACTTTGTTTCTTTCTCTTTTCATCTGATATAGAGAGATATTAAGGAAAAAATCTGAGGAAGGATGGAGATCTCTTTGAACAGGGAAGGGTAAATTTCCAGAGAATGGGGTCACATCACATTAGGGACCAGAACACATATCACATACGTCTTGATCAAAAGCAGCAACAACAAATATCTGGTCATGTTTCATAGGGTGAAGAGAAAATGTTTTCTGAGGTCCCCCTCTATTGGAGAGTGGGAGAGCATTTGAATCCACATCCAAGATACTCTAGTCATGCTCTTGGCTTTGGCTGGGTCACTGCTTTCCATATCCAGGAGTTCTGTTGCAGTAGAATCCTATTGCTTCTCATGGCACATAGCCTCAGAAGAATTAATGCACATGAGCTTTGCACAGTTTAAGAGCCATGAGCAAACAGTCCCTATTATTTTATCAGATGAAAAATTACCTTCAAAAGCTTTAATGGGAAGTAAACATTATTAGCACCATCAGCTCTTTGCTGGCTGCTACCAATGATTGACTCATCAGTTCATACTAAGTAAAATGAAGAGGTCACACAGTACCTCAGTTGAAGAGATAAGACTGGAAAAATTTCAATAGCTTCACTGTACAACAGCATTTGCTTTTGCTTGCTTCAGTAATGTAGCAAGACTAAACAAAGGCTTTGGCCAAAGAACTTTCTGTCTTAATTAAGAGGAACAGAGTTTTCCTAACTTCAGAGAAATGGTTGATGGAATATACCTACAATCAATTTGCTTGGCATGGTAAAATATTCCTCTGTTATTTTTACATATTGTAGTTGAATTTGTGCCATGGATGTATAGATTTTCCTGTTCTTTTTCTTTTTGTTCTCAAAGTACCTCCTACCAGTAGGCTTTTTCTAGTTCTTCATGTGTTTAGGAATATAAAGTTGGACATATATTTTAAATAAGTATTGTTGAGACTTATGAAAAATTATGTTAATTTACATACTAATATCAAAAGCAGGGAAATGATAAAGCTGTCCAACAGAGCAGTGTGCTAGAAAGCACTAGAAGCATCTCGTAATTCACCTTACTATTGCTAGATGAATATAGAGACAGTAACCTTCATTGTATCTCACTGGATTGAACTCTATCTATCAAAAATGATATCTTAAGCTCAAATATTCATTAATTGGGATCCAAATCAGTTTCTCCGGAATTGTTCATAATAATTAAGATGTGTTCTGTTTTTTTATCATTGTATTAATTACTATTGTGATTATTAGGTGAAGAAGATAAAAATTGCCCTTGCTTTGTCAGACCTTGTGATTTATACCAAATCTGAGAAGTTTGTGAGCTTTGCACGTTCCTTAGCTAAACAGAAATGCTATGAAAATAATTCAATTGGAGAGCTTCGAGCAAGAAAATTTGTAAAACATTCAGGTAGATTCTTTTGACTTAATCAGATAAAAGTTACAATGTTTCTATGGTTCATTATCTAGTCATTGGAAGGTTTCAAATTTTATGAAACACAAGATGTCCCATTTTGTTTTGTACAAGAAATATCTTGTAATTTGCATTGCATTTTTACACTTGAGAAAAATTGAAGTTCATCTTTGTTTTAATTTCACATAGTTTTATATGAACAAATATTAACATAATAATACAAAATGTATTAATATCGTTTCATTGATGGTTTTCTGTATCAAATAATTTAGAAGTTACAGTCAATACTTGAAAATGTGCGGAATAGATTTCACACCCAGCATGTATCATCAGTAGTACTCACTGGAGCTGGGCATCTGGTACCCCTAGCTTTGATGGTAACTACAGATAAAAGAACCTACATTAGTAGAATGAGTAAACCCCATAGTGGGTAGTTTGCTCCATTGGACCAGATCTTTCATACCAGCCAAGCTGGATTATTCAAATTCTGTGTTGGAGCATTTCCATTTGGTGCAGCCAATACCATGCGTTCTCTGCTGTTTTAACTCCAGCTGTCTGCCAACAGCCTTAAGGGAGTGTTAAGAACATTGATCACTGACCATGAGAATGAACTCTGCCACAGGCCCATTAATTCAGGGCCAGGCCAGCTGCCATCCACAACTTTGTGGAGATGATGTGATGGTTGCTTAGGTGAATGATTCTAAATGCTGTCAAAACAAGTAGGCTTTTGCTAGGCATCTATAGTCAGAATCTTCTCTGTTCTCTCTGGCAATCTAGTGAATATAAAAGTAGACCTATTAAAAAGAAACAAGAGGTGAGGGAAGGATGGAAAGGATCTTAAATAGTAAACAGGAATAGAAGTCATATAATGCTTTCCACATCTGTCTAGTTTATGCGTTTGTGGGAGGGAACACTGCTAGGAGGAAGAAAATAAATTTGTTTGAATAGTTAACAGCTTCTGAAGATTATAAAGTAATTAAGGGTCTTTTAGAAATAAATTGTTCACTGATCTTGAGATTATTCAGGCATTTTATTTAAACCAAAAACCAGCAATCAAGCTAAGATAATCTTGGGATGATTGGTATTTTCCTGTTGAACTATTGAAAAATGAGTGGACCTCTTGATAAATTTCCTGTTTAGTCTCTTTTAATTTTCCATTACAACACAGTGGGCTTTAGTGTAAAAATCACATATTTACCCAACAAGTGAAGAAACAGAATATTTCCATGATTCTCAGTTATTGAATCTTTAGCAAAAGTCTGCCCTATACATAAGAAATACTATCAAATTCAAATATACACAGAATATTAACATTTTAAAATAGAATATTAGCCATATCTCAGAGTAACTCATATAATAATGTCAACATTCATAAAAATGTCTTAAAATAGAAACACATTGGTATAATATATTCATTATATATAATAAATAAATTGCCAGATTGGATTATTATATTTTTACTATTATTTATACAAATAGGATCCCTTTATTAGTAAAGTTTTTCTTGGTAAGATTTTTTTCATTCTGTTTTTCAGCTAGAGATTTTATTTCACACACTGCAAGATTCATTACAAGAATTTACCCCAAAGGAACAAGAGCGACCTCTTCAAACTATAATCCCCAAGAGTTCTGGAATGTGGGATGTCAAATGGGTATGTACCTGTGCAGAGACTGTTGCATTCCAGGCTTTTCAGAAACTATACAAATACAAGAGTTTCTCCTTCCTACAGTATTTTTGTGATATATAAGTTACATACATTTCCTCAGTGACATTACTTTAATTTTGTGTTGTCTAAAATTCTCCTTCAGTCTACATTTCCTAGTAATTTTGCATCCCAAAATCTAGAACTTCTGATATAAAATAACTAAGGGGAATATTATTTTCAGCTATTTACTTTTGTAATTACTTACAATTAGAATCTTATTCGGCTATAACTTATCCCAAATATCTCAGTTTATTATAATTTATGGATTTCTTTAAACTATCTTTTTTTTCTATGGCATAAGATAAACACTAATAAGTACAGTACATTTTAGAGCTTTGAACCTTTTTTTTGTATTAATCCAAGCCCTAAGACTAAACAAAGCATGATTTTATGATAAAATGCAAAAGCTTAATCATTAACAATTTTTAACACCTAAATCAGATTTTTTTCTTACTCTTCATATATCATCACATTTTTTTTAATGAATAATTCTATGCTATTTGTCTGTGGATGTTTGTAAGGAAAGTAGTTTAAATGATATTTTGCTACCTATCTGTCTGGGCTGAAATTACTATGTTAAATATGTTACCTTAGATTTTAAGGTAAAAACAGTATTCTGTGCATTAAGCACTGTTCTGCCAAAAAAAAACCCAAAAAAACCCAAAAAACCCAATATACTTTTCAAGAAAATGAAAATAGATTGCGTCCTTTTGCATGCTGTACTAATCAAATTTCATAACCTCCATGCTTATTTGTCAGCTGTGGCTTATAAACATGTTGAAAATGTTTAAAGAGAAAATGGAAACAGTAACTTTTCCCCCCCTTTTTTTTTTCACTTTTTTCCCCTTTTTCTTTTTATTGTTGGGATTCAAGTTATTTCCTCAGAAAAGTTTTTTAACAGTTACCATTTCAAATCAGTCATACACACGCATATTATTTATTGTTTAACTCCCTAATGTATCCTCAGCCAGTCTCCTACAGTTATTGAACATAGAAGGAGCGTCATGGTTCAGCTTTCACTGAGAGACCACTGTCCTCATATCTGTGGCCCTGACCACAATCAGTGGAGGACATTTCCCAGCCTAAATTTCTTAGCATTTGCTGTCCCCAGCCCAAGCTATGCCATGCCGTCAGTGCCATACATGGAGGTAATGTGGAAAACAATGCCAAGGGAATTAGTGTGAATTTGGTCACTCAGTGTTGGCTGTTCCATGAAATAATTGAAATGTACTCAGACCGCCCCCCCATTTCTCTCGATGTTACAAATTCTGATTCTCATCCTGACTGTTGTATTGAGGTATAGTAGAAGTAAAAAAATAGTAGTTAGCACAAATTTTGTTTGTTTGTTTGTATCTGAGTCATTCCAGCCATTTATATTTTTGTACAGATTTAAATTCAGGCTAGACTATTTCCATTGCCATATCATTTAAAATCAATTTGATTATATTCTGGCCTTGTGGTTGTTCCTCACTTAACTTGATATTACACTATTGCTGGATTATTTACCTGGGATGTTGCACTCTCTGTATCCTATCTGCATTACTATTGAAAGTCGTGAGATTTTTTTTGTGCTTACAGGAAGCGCTGGATAAAGGTCCTTACTGAAAAATTGCATTCATCTCTCAGGCTTATCATACTGCAGTTTACTAGTTTTCTTTCTAGCCTGTAAATCTGCATGCTAATCTCTGCAAAGAATGTCCATTTGTTAAATCTCAAACAGGACTGAAGTATATAAAAATGACATTGACTGTTGACTCTCAGTATACTTTAATGAAAAGTCATTCTAAACATTAGTATACAAAACGTGGGGTTTTTTTTTTGCTGTATAGGGGTTTTGGGCCCCTTCCTGGAAGAATTAAAAATACACAGGAAGTGCTTAGATATGCCCTCTTGGTCACATCTTTCACATCTTCATTTAAAGAAGCAATTTTCTCATGGGAATAGGCTGATTATAAGCAATTCTCCACATATATTATATTCCAAGACATGTCAGATCTATTTTTTGATTTTCTAATCTATTTCAGATCTCTGTTTGGCAGAAGTATAATAGTGCTTCACAATGCAACTCCCAAAGCTCCACATAGTGAATCTGATGTCCTTCCACTGTTTTAACACAGTTTTATAATTTTTGTGTCTGTCATGTCCATGTAGCCTAATTACTCTCCCTGTCTCCCTGCCAATGTACTCTGTATCCCATGCACAGGAGTAATACCTCTGGAACTTTTCTACTACTTTCCTAAAACTGTTTGAGGACTCTCAGTGTTCTCCTATGTTACCTTTCTCAACTCCTTTCAGTCACCTTTCTCAGCTCCCTCCTCACACCTACTGGTTTATCCTTCTCACCTTTTAAGTTACCTGTTCTGACTAGACAGAGAAAATATATTAGGTTTTGTTCAAACCTACAGATAATATTCCCTGCTGGACTTCTGCATCATGTAAATGATAACAATTGAGTTATTCTTTCACTTCCTTTAGTGATAGACCCAAAAGAGTGCTCTTTTCTGTACCTTGCCAGCAATTTTCTCTAAATGGGTTGGAACATATTAACTCAGAGCAGCCTGGCACTAAGCTAAAGCAGGATGAAATGATCCAACCAACTCAAGATTTCTTGGGGCTGAAGATGAGAATTATGTAGTTGTGTAAACCTAATTTCCGGAGGAAGGAAAGTTAAAAACCACTGTAAAAAGTACATAGTTTCCACAAAGTTGCTTTTAGGTATCACTGTGCACTCAGTGGCCATTGTCTGAAAACTGACACTCATAAGAACAGGTTAGGTTTTGTAACAAAGGGGTCTTATGGAGAAAAATACTTACAATATTTTTTTTATACACTGGGAGCATTAGTATGCCTCCTGCATACAACTGCAGTGTGCCACTGGAAAGGACTGGTTTGTCATATGCATAACTTGTTTTTATTTAGTAGATAAAACAGAATGTAAAGAGTTATGCAGAGAAAGATAATTCAGGACAGTTATTTTAATAAATATGAGTTGTATTATATTGACTGAGAGAAATAAAAAATCCCAAACAAACAAAAAAAAAATCTTGATGAAAATGAAAATAGGAAGACTTAAATATCCTTTTGAAATTGTACTTTGCATGCAATAGAAAACATTACCTGTGTATTAAAAACGGGAATGACCAAAACATGTCATAAGTTATATGAGAAAGCCAGGGTATGGCAGGTACAGAATTTTGTTTTAGAAGGGCCTATGTAGAGTATTTATTTTCTGGAGCTCTCATAAAAATTTATATGCTACTGTGAAGGTTCCACTACTTGTATGATGGATTTTTTCTTATAATAGGTTTTGTTTTGGCCTGTGCTGTTGATATGCACCTTGGCTAAGTCTTGTGTGCAAGAACATGACGAAAAAATACATAAAAAGACAAGTAATAGAGTTTTCTAACTAGTTCTGATTTTAACTTCAAAAACTACCTGGAGAAAAGAAACCCACTTACTTAGATCCTGGTATGCCTCATTTGTGCAACTTGAAGTGACAGCAAAGTCTAACCTTGCTTGGGTCCTGAGTAAAAACTGAAAGAAGATCAGACTTGGAAAGCCTCATAAGAAAAAAGAGGGTACAGGATCATTAATTCACTCTGAAATTTTTGCTTGTATGTTTTCTGTCAAACTTTATTTTCATCTCTTGTTGGACAAATGATACAACTGGAGAGAGCAGGACTGATTTTTTCTTTCTAGTCTATGCTTGATCTCTGGAATTTAGATACTCTCACAACCTTACAGAACACTGTACATTTTAGAATATGTGATGGAGTGTCAAATTTAGTAAAGGAATTTATTAAATAATGAAGTTGAATTTAAGCAAAACTGCAGACTTTTCTGTTAAAAGATCTTGGAATACTACTTTTTCTTATAAATTTAATTAATCTTTGAGAATGATAATTTTATACTTTTGGTTGTTATTTTTATTGGATATTTTTAAGTAACATAGGAAAAGTGTAAAGCAAGCATTTTCTACATCATGCCTTTCTTCAACAGCTAATGCAAAATCTCCAACAGACTGAGAATATTCATTATCTTATAGATTTGAATTGTTGTTGCTTGAAAATTGGTAAATTTTTTAGTAACATGCTTTAATGTTTTTATTTTTGTGTCCAGCTAGTTTATTCAAAATACCTCAAAGCTCTTCACAATATATGTTAGTTACTAAGTGAGCAGTCAATCTAGCATTGTGTTCCTTAAAACCTTGCAGGTGACTTAACTACAGGTATTTCTTATGATGTTGAAAAGACAGATACACCACAGCATTTCATCTTTGTTCTTTCTGCATATAAAAGCCTAATAGTCTCCAACCATTAAACAGACCTTTAGCTATCTTTCCAAAATGGAGTACAGATTTTGTCCCAGACCAAAAGACCTTATCTGTTCAAAGGCAGGAAATGAGCCTGACACATCATATAGCTCATAGCAAAAACATGCCCAGGCTGTTCTATACAACTGTACTCCCAGTCTAGAGACTTTTCTTTCTCTGGGCTTGATATGGCCTTATTCCATGACTGACTCACAGAGAACGTGCTGTAAGAAAAACAGGCAAGTCTTTCTGCTAGCTCCCAACCCAAGCAATGCCCTGGAAGAATGAAACGAAAAGGCACAGAAAAATATCTCATTTGCACATTCCCTCTTGGGGGCAGGACTTGTCATCATAGGACAGATGCAGAAAAGGTATGGGAGTCAATATCTATATTATTACTATCTTCCTAATATGGTTTTAACAGTAAAAAAAAAAAAAAAATCTTTAGCGAGTGAAAACCTTGCACAACTGACATAAATTTTATTAAATACTGTTGAATATTGCACTGTGGAAAGATAACACTAAGATACCAAACAAAGAAGTGTGTTTATTATTAACAAAGTCATGTAGTTCAGAAAAAATCCACAGCTGTAACAGGCCACATGGCCATCATGGTTTATGAAACCCCAAAAAGTGGGTTACTTCACCTCCTATCTTTGCTCCCATAAGTCTCCAGCCCAATGGCACAGCTACTAGAATTGCAGACTCCAATGATATAATTAATCTCATATCTAAATTAACCATTTTCACTTACGTTGTCTCTTAAGCTTCATTAATTAGATCCCCACTAACTGTTGTGGGTCAGCTAACTCATGTGTAGACTTTCACAAGTTAGATGAGACAGTATCACCCTGATATATGAAGCTGCCTCAGTACACTCACCTTTCCTTTGGAATGGCTCCAAGAGCTGGGAGGTGTTTGAATAAAGGTTTCATGTTTCTCTTGCAGGAATGTGTCTAACTGCCAGCTTTATAACAAAGCTCTTGGGTTGCTTTGGAGCTTTTTGTTTTAGGCAGGATTTTTTTTTTTGTGTGTACAACAGATACTGGAATTTCATTTTTAAAAAAACCAAACATAGAAATTTAATATTTTCATTTTTTCAGGTATCATCACTAAATACACAATCACAGACAACTAACAGAATGCTAAATAATTTGTCTGAAATCTAGTCAATTTTAAAGAAAGATCAGAAAGATTGTGGGGCCAAAATTACCTCTGAACTCCTTGTTGACCTTGTTCTAAACCCTCTGTTAGAGACCTAGACTAAAATATGAAAAGAGAGCTGATAGTATACACTGATCCAACACAAAGCACAAACTTTTTAAAAGTATATTTGTAAAAGTATCTGTTTCAGGTGTGAAATAAGTGAAATGGCAAGTAAAAGATACTCAGGCTTACACTGAAGTGTAAATTTCAGATTGACACATCAATTAAGTAGCAAAAATTAATTTGGATTTCAAATTTGATAGTTTATCAGAAATACTTTAAGTTCTTTTCCCATGAGAACCTCTGGAGAGAGGATTCTTAATTGAAGTCACTTGCAGACGTACCTGGACTATGAACGATTTTGAACCTGACATTTGTTTTCCAGTAGAGCTACTTGTAATTAAGTAGGAACAAAGTCAGCAATTATGAACAATAGAATTACTGAATTCTGAACGTTTCTAATGACAGTGTCTTTAGAGTAACAGTCCTGAATTGGTCCAAAGACAATAAGTACAGACTGCACATACTGAGCATGATGTGTCAGACAGTTATGCATGTTACTCAGTTCTCAGAAGATTAGTCCCTGTTACTACAGCAGAATACCTCATAAGTCAATAATAAATTAAGTTTCTGTAGAAAAAGAGCATCCATTTCAAAATGCATCACTGATAAGCTAAGCTAGAAACTATAATTAAGCTTAATAAAATTTGGAGTCTGAATAGCTAAACCCCCATTTTAATCAGTAGGAGAGGAAAAAACCATAATTTTTTGGTCAGAAAAAGAGATTAAAGACTGTATGCCAAAATTTATATTAAACAATTAAGTCTGCTGTGTGTTGTAAAGGAAACAGTCACTCTATACTTTCTTTTTTTACCTAGTAGATGTAAGTCATTCAAAGTTTGAGTGGGATCTCACTTATTCACTGGCTTGGCAAGAGCGTTAAAGCTGAAAAAAAGATTAAAAAACATATGAAGACCAAGGGTTTGCTGAGGGACATTTAAAAGACTGACTTTGGATTATATGTTCACAAGCCCGAATTAACAAGTACCCAGAGATGGCTGTGAAGATCAGAGTGGCATGTGAAGATCAGAGTGGCATGTCAAGATAGGACCAGAATGGCAAATAATGCTCAGGCTCAGTGCCACCTGAGGAGGCTGCTTTAATTTGGCAGTGCAATTATGACGGAAAACTTTCTAGTTTCTTATACCCAGAAGAAAATGGTGTTTAAAAACCACCACATTTCACTATTTTTCCAGGTCACATGTTCTGACCACTTGATAATAGAGCACATTATCTTCCTTACATCTGCTGTTAGTGAGAAGAGTTTACATGGTAGCATAGTATGGATTAGTTTTCTCTTACTCAAACTTCACCAGACTGCATATTAGATCGAATAACATTTTCAGTATATGAAAATACTATACTAAAAGGGAAATATTGTTTGTACTTGAGGATATTATGATAGCTAATGTTTGCAGAAAACTTAGAAATTAGTGTTATATGTATCATTCAGATGATGAAGGTATTATACCTTAGTTCAAGAGATTTTATTTACTACTGATAACGGATCCTTCTGCTGTGTCGCTTGCTTCTTTTAAATGAATGTTTGCTTCCTGGTATATGTAACAGGTGACAATTTGTCATCATGTTACAATTGTCCTTCCTTCAGATGTCTTAATTTGATGTCAATGCAATCTAATGACTGAATAGCCTCGCTTTTCATCCATATTTTGAGTCAACTCGTACTCAGTGTGCCCTTTATCCAGGCTGGAGATTAAATTTTTTTTAAAAATCACCCTTTGGGAAAAAAAAAAAAATAATGTGGACTACCCAGTCACATAAGGACTTCTGAAAACGTTTCTGCAAATTTGGGCAATGATGGATTAGGTGCAGCTGTGACCTGCTTGTGAGAAGACAGGATAGCCAGCCATCGCCCATCTGGGAGTGCTAATGTGGAATGAATGCAGTATCTTCAAATCTAATTCCATGCATCATCTCATAACCAATAACAAAATATGCCAGATCATTAGGACATAGTCCTATTTTCATAGTATTTCCCAGTCTGTGTGGAATTCAGTTCAGATTTTGGATATTTAAGACACAGAAAATACATTGCATTCATTGTGAGCAACCCATTTTAAGAAAATACACAATTTGAAAGACCTGAGAGGATGGCAACAAGACTGATCAAAGGGTTGGAAGTATGATCTATTTTATCTCTTTAGACTCAAATGAGTGAAGTAAATCATGGAGATAGCAACATTTGCACCAAATGCTTTTTGCATGTATTTTTGGAGATTGCATGAAATTCAAATGTTTTGAGGTAGATTTTGAATGGAATTAAATGCAATTAAGTAACTTATTTTAGAGAAAATTAGTGACAGGAGTGTTCTTATCCATTTTTAAATCTCTTTTAGATGCAGAAAATATATTAAACCTTAGGGTTGTAATATAGCTCACAGAACTTGGAAGCAAAGAAAGGAAAATATAAAATGTCAATTTAAAATTTCCAATAGAAGTATTGAGAAGCAGTGTCACAGACAACAGATATGCTGTTTTCCTCAACTGTCTTCAAATCATAGTCACTTAGAAATCTAAGAACCTCAGTGCTCACTTTGGTTTTCAGAATCTTTTGCTTTCAGTCTAAAAATCTACTATGTCTTGAATGGAATGCTTATGGAAGGTGTTGTATTTGAATACTTACATTGTGGTTAGTTCTGCAATTTGTTCAGGGACTGACTTCAGTTAACTGATTGTGATACAGATGTTTGGGATGAAATATACCCTTCATATTACTCTGTGCATTATGGATAGTTTCATCTTTTTGGAGCTAGGCTGTTTCCCAACTTGCATTTGCTACATGAGGTTATTTACATCAGAGGCCAACAGGACAGCACCAAAGCTATGGCAGCTTTGGTACTTTGCAAGAAGGCTTGAGTATTAAATACTCTGATCTAAAGGAGATTTGGCCTCATGGTTCCACAAAGACTTGGATCCATTTCAGACGCAAGAATCATACTGAGGAATTCCTTTGACCTCCAAGCCCATGTTTTGCTCTGTTTTTTCCTTTTTTTTCTTTTTTTTTTAGTTTCCTTGCAAAAATTAAAAGGCTTCTGGTGCTTAATGGAAGGACTGGGGAGAAAGTTTAATCTACACAATGCTAATTTTCCCAAGAAAACCATAAATTAAGATCATGTACTATTCAGACTGTTTCATAGTAAACATATTTGTGCTTCTTTCCAACAGAAAACAGCACTTAAAAGCTCTCTTCTTATATGCAGTAAATTTCTACTGCTTCTTAAAACAACAGTACAAAGGATGTTATTGACAGTTCTATTTTTGAATTTGGAAAAACTAGAATGAAACATTGGGTAGAAATTCAGTCTTTCTTGCAGAAAGATGTTTCTAAGACCACACTGCTAGACAATGAAAAACATAGTTTTTAACTGATAAACTTTGTCATTTTTTGAGAAGTGTAAGAGTTTTAACTTCATTTGATAAAAAAGAAAAACTATGTATCAACAGTACACCACAAAGCATTGTCCTGGGAGGCCCTAGGCAGCTATGAACCTTGCAAACAGTTGTAATAGAGGTAAGCATCTCAGAGAATAAAATATAAAATTTCATATTCATTTACTTTGAGTGAGTTACAACTTGCAATACTGGGAATCGGTAAATTTAAATTACTATTCAGTGTGTTTTTAACTTATTCTGAGGTAAAATTCAATTAAGTAAAAATATAGTGTTGATGTTTAAATGTATCAACCCATAATAACATTGCCCTTCACTTGTGTTGCAAAAGTAATTTTCCTAATACAATAAAATGTAAAGTATCCTCCTTTGCTTGTTTCTGTTGTTAAATCAGATTTTCCTGCTTAGTAGCCTATGAAGCTCGACAGATTTAGCAACAGCTTCATTATGTGCAATCATGTAATTTGTTTCATCATGTGGAAGCTGTTATTTGAAGCTACAACTGTTCAATTTACTTAATTTCAGTTAACACTTTTTAAACCACATATTCTGAAAGTATGGCCTAGGAGTTACCTATGAACTGAGAAATTTTGGGTTATCTGCAGATCATGCCAGGATCTAGGCTTCAAGGGGCTTCAGGGTTGCAGCTCGGTACCCATTCATCGTGCTGCTTGAATGCATTAAGATACAACAAGGGTCACATAGCATCACATTTGGATATGTTTCTGGATGATGTGTTGAGTCATAAAAACCAAGTAGAAAACCACTGCCACAACTATACCAAGAGAATACTTACCCTCTTTAAAAAAGGCAATGGTGTGCAATGGGCAATATGAACATTTTGGAGTTTAATTTCTGTTGTCAAAGCTAAAACAACTCTTAAAGTTCACTGACTCAGAATCTATGCTTGTGTCTACATTAGCATTTGGTTAAAAGCAGCAGTGCACATTATGTTTTGCTATTGTTGTTTTGTGTTTTTTTGTTTGTTTGAGGGTGGTTTTTTTAGGCAAGGTTCCCTATTATTCCTATTTACTGCACATTGGTTCATGTTGTGGGACAATCTTAGCTAGCACAGATGGGATTCCTTTCAGATGGAATAGAGGAGGTAGTCTGGGAGTACTTGGTATATTCCAGCCATTAATTGGAATTGAAGACATGAGACTGGGCTAGAGGTCTTCTGAAGTAACTCCACCAAAAACAAGCATAGTACATACGTTAGGTCTGTAGTACCAGCTGTGTCAATTTACAGTTCTATTCTTATTTGTGTAATTTACTACAGAATTTTTCAGAGGGTCATCAAAGCAATAATGAAAAAAATGTGGTTTTTTGCAGTAAAACAGATCCAAATTTATTGTATTTCCACATGAGATCAGGATTCCTGAATCCTGCCAAATGTTTGTTCAAAACATTTCTATTATCTTCTAGGAACATAATAAGGTCCTCTTCCTGAATTATTATGAGTCACTTGTACTGAGTTCCTACCAAGCCATCAAGTAAATGAATTTTTATCATCTTCTGTTCAACATTTGTCATGTTATCATATAGATGATTTAACTTGTGCATTTTCTATTTCGAATGTGACAGGAAGCTCCAATGTACCGTAATAGGGGAAATTTTCATTAAACAGGTCTATATCAATATTGGTTTTATCTCATGAATTACAACATCCTGCTGATGAGAAGTGTGTTATTTTATAATTCCTGCTGCAGCAAATCAAAAATATTTTGAGCTGTCAAGGAAAAGAAAATCTAGTAGATGTATACTAACAATAAACAGCAATACTGGAGGATTAAGCTTGAAGAGAGTATGCTCATATAAATTTAAGAACGCTTTTAAAATTGCTTCTACTTCTATAAACTTACATGTATTTGCACTGAGTATTCTAACTCTAAAGTAAAGCTTCCTGATCTTCTGGGTGATATGATTTTGTGATGAATTTGGTACTGTATCTAAGGTTAGTTACAATCCTATGTTTTTGCCTTTTGCACTAGAACTTTGTAAGCAGGTATAAAGTGCAGAGTCTTGATGCTGTAGAGAAACTAGTATGGGAATTTAGTCCTTGTCGAGAAAAAAGAACTCATTTCAAATTCTCCAAGGTCTAACTTAGAAAGGAAAGGGAAAACACACAACACATTGCAGTGTAAATAAATATCTATAGGGTAATTCTTAAATTGCTATGTAGTTCTAAATAATGCACTGCTTTTGCACACAAATCATTTGTTGTTGAATAATGCAAAATTTAAGAGAAATAACAGGATCTTACACGTGAGATTTACATATTTTAATCTCATTTGCTTTTGATTTTACTAGTATTGTCAGAGTTGTTTTATAAAATAGTATCAACTGTAATGGACTAAAAATCAATACTTATTTAATTTTACAGTGGCCCTAAACTTTCAGACACCAGGATTACAAATGGAATTGCAAAATGGAAAATTCCTAGACAATGGTGGTTGTGGTTATATTCTGAAGCCAGAATTCTTGAGAAATCTCAATTCAACTTTTACCCCACACAGTGTGGGCACATGTAGTAAATCAATATCTTTGTCTATAAAGGTAAGCATAGTTAATTGTTGGTTTGTTTCATAAAATGTGAAAACAAACATTATGTAGCTCAGACCTATTTGTCATCTATTAATGGTTTCTCATTTTATCCCCATCCCTGGTTGTTGAGAAGTTTAATATTGTTTTTTAACATTATGTTAAAATTACTGGGGCTTGGATAGTTTCCCATCTGTAATTCACTTATGTTGTTGAAAATAACTAGCTGTTAAGAAGTTGTAAGATTTTGTAAAAATATATGATTTTTCATGGTGGTGTGTATAGAATTATGAATATAACTTATACTATGTCACAAATGCAGCAGTCAAAGGGACTTGTCAGTTACAATTGTGTCCTGAAAATTCAGGAACTGGATGTGCATTTTTGGTATTATTTTCTTTAAGTATTAGTAACAGCACATATACTGTTATAACGCTAACTGACAAATGGAAATACAATAGGAAGCTTTATATTTCTTTTAAGTTTCAATATCTTCTTCTGCATACATGAAAGACTCATCCTAAAATGATGTAAATAAGTGTAAAAAGAAGGATGAACCATAAGCTTTTCAATTATTTCTTTTTCTTCCAAATTAAAATCTGATTTACTTCTTTAATATATTAGAAATACATGTCATTTAAAAATAATGGGTTAGAAAATCCCTTCGAGGTCAAGTAGATGTTTTATAATAATATACTAGTCAGAAAACTACCTTTTCCCAATTAAAAAAAAATACTATTCCTGATTACACTGTGCACCACTTGCATAAATACTATTTAATTAGCATAAAATTAGTGTATAATTGCTATTTTGTTTCTTTCAGAGAAATAAATAGCGGAGATAAAATATTAGCTAGTAACAATTATAAGATACTTACATAATATATGCACCTAATCAAGAACATTTTAGTGTCCTAACAGTGAACATACCAATTATGAATTGACATTACTGCATGATTTCAAACACCATGCATATACATCAGTTATTTTAGCCCTTATTTGTACAAAGCTGAAGTTAATTAAGATGAGGAAAATTCCCCAGTTGTGATGTGGGAGAAGAAAATGGCCAAGTTTGGAAGAAATTGGAAAAGAGATTTTTTAGACTGAGCACATAGACTGAGATGGCAGGCTGGGCAGTGTAGGATACAGTGAAGCAGTAACATCCCACCAGCTGAGGGAACTGTAAGAGTCCCATTCACAGTCAACAGCAAAAATGAGAAAATAGTGGTTGAAGTCAAAAGGAGTCAGGACTAGCGGTCAAATGAAAACTGATTTCTGCTAAAGAAGAGTTACTAAACTGATGGACAGAGGAGTTACTTAACAGAGGGCAAAGATAGAGAACATCTAGGGGTCAAATCCCTCAGACTGTGAATGAATGAAAAACTGAATAACTGGATGAATGAATGAATGAATAAATGAATAAAGAGAGCATAAGTGAGCACAAAAATCACACACGATCCAATTTTACTGAACTCAATATCCCCCTTAACCTGATGTGCCACAATTCCCATCACCAAGAAGCACAGAGCCATTGAAGCAGAAATACAAATATTCAAGGTATTTCATACGTAAACCTCTGAGCCTACCATGTTATTTGCTGTTCAGTATGTCTGCTTCACCTTGGGTCTCAAAAATGGATTTAATTTATGGCTCAAAGTCCATAGTGCTGAAAAGATTTTGCTCTTCCCAATCTATGGGAGACTTAGACTGGGTCTAGCAATGGGGTAAGACTGGGAAGCAGGATTTGCCAATGTGTCTGAATTCTCATCATAATATTCAAGGCATACCAAAAAACCAACCTTAGTTCTAAGTGGGCAGTCCATTGGTGCTTGAACTCTCAAAGCTTTCTACTGAAGGTAGTGGCTATTTTCTAGGAAGAAAGGAGATAGCATCAATGTTTGCTAAACCACTGCTCTTCAATGTTTCAGGCTAGAACTTGGAGCAAGTTATTACAGAAAATGCCTAAGCGAAAGGTGGAATTTGTGGGGTTTGAGATTTTTTTTTGTGGTTGTAACGGGCATAAGAATCTGTATCATGAGTTTTGATGCTTGCTCCTGAGATCTGGAAAGCATTGTATCTTTCACCTAGGCTTCCAGGCTTGTATATTTCTCAATACATTCCAGACATTGATAATCCACACAGCAGATTACTGAACAGATTGTTAGTCTCTCCTAGGTGTCTTGAAATATAGATAGAAAGTAGACAAAGTGATGACTTTCATATATCTTTTCTCAGTCTGAGTGCCAAATTACAGGGCAGTCTAAGGCAAAATTTCCAGGTAGCTAGCTAAATTAAGGAGAACAACATCAGGGAGCCTACTAAATGCAGTTTTAATGTATTCCTGTGAAAGAGAACACAGGTGAGGCAGCTGCTATATACCCTGTAACACAATGCTGACAACACTGTGAGTTTTAGAGCTGGTCCACTAGACATAGTTTTAATAGGAATTCATGAGCTTGATCTCTGAAAAAGCAAAATCATGCGATTGATTCTTCCAATGTTATTATTTTATACAGTAACAAAATATGTACTATTAATGGTTAGTTATTGGTTAAAAACTTAAATCTGAAAATTATTATTTAAAGTATGATACCTGCTTCATTTATTTTTATTCTAAGAGTGGTGAAACACTAGAACAGGTTGTCCATAGAGGTGGTAGATGTCCCATCGCTAGAAATGTTCAAGGTCAGCTTGGATGGGGCTCAGAGCAACCTGATCTAGTTGAAAACGTCGCTGCCCATTGCTGGGGAGGTTGGACTAGATAAACTGTGAAGGTCCCTTCCTACCCCTACAACTTTATGATTCCATGAAATTAGCCAGGCATTAAATCAAATAGGAATAACCATATTCTTGATTTCATTATGTTTAATATGTATTTTTATAATAGTTTATGGCTGGTATATGCTTTTAATGGAACAGTTTTGGCTACTATGGCTACTATGTAAAGTGCATTCTTACAGTTACTTCAATACACACCACCTTTAATTTTCCAGCTCATCAGTGGTCACCAGTTACCACCCAGTACCCTGTCGAAGACTAACAAAGCTGACCCTTTAGTGCAGATAGAAATTTACGGTGTGCCTGCAGATCAAGCAAAAAAAAAATCTAGTGTTGTAAAAAGCAATGGTAAGCATTAGTCTTACTCTCTTATCTGTGAACTACATATAATAATATTTTACAAGGAATTACCATATTTTCATCTCAGGCAGTTGTTATGTACTTACAGATACTGCAATTATTTCTCTCTAGACAAGGCACTTCTGGCAGAAAAGCTGTAGCAGAAGTTCATGCCGTGTGTCATTTTTGTAGACTAGTAGATAAAGGAAGCACAAACTCTCCTTATTAGTAGCACTCTCCCGAAGGAAGACAGAATTCATTGTTTTCACTCACTTTTGTGGGCTCATCCTGGATGACAGCTTAGCCCCACACAGCCACTTGTTCATTCTCTCCCACATCGAGATGGAGGAGATGGAAGGGCAAAAGTGAAAAAGCTCTTTGGTTGACATAAAGACAGTTTAATAGGTTATGCAAAAGCTTCATGCAAGCAGAGGAAAACAAAGAATTTATTCCACACTTTCCACCATCAGGCAGCTGTCCAGCCATCTCCAGGAAAGCAGGACTGTGTCATGCATTAATGGTTGCTTTGGAAGACAGATACTGTAACTCTAAATGTCTTCCATTCCTCCTTCTTCTTCCTAGCTTTTTTTTTTCCTTTTTTTTTTTTTTTATGCTGAGCATCACACTATATGGCTTGGGGTATCCCTTTGGTTGGTTGAGGTCAGCTATCCCAGTTATGTCTCTCCTAACTTTCTTGTGTACCCTGCCCTGCTCGCTGGGATGGAGCTGGAGGTGCAGGTGTGCAGCATGAGGAACAGAGAAGCCCTTTCACTGTGTAAGCACTACTCAGTAATAGCTAAAATACTGATGTGTTATCAATATTGTTTTGGTCACAAAACTTAACACCATATGGGTTGATAGGAAGAAAATTAAACTTATCTCAAGCAAAAACAGTACACTAATTGCTAAACCTGAAGGTGTTTTTTTCTAAAGAAATTTCTACGACTTCATCACTTAGCTCATATGAAGTTTCTGGAAGGACTAGCAATTTAACTGCTTGACAAATGAAGCGTATCTTCTTTGTAGCTATCTTCAAGTATTCCCTTACATATGGATCTTCTTGATGTCTCAGACTAAACGTTGCTTGTGATCTAACTGCTTATGTGCCTCTGTCTCTCCTTTTTCCTTTTTATAGAGAATTCATATTTTAAGAAAAATGAAAGAAAACACGTTTTGATATTGTATATTTTTTTCTTTCCATTAGCTTTGAGCCCTAGATGGGATGAAACTTTCTCTTTTACTATCCAAGTTCCAGAATTGGCACTAATACGTTTCTGTGTGAAGGATGAAATATCTCTAGTTTCAAATGAATTCCTTGGTCAATACACTCTGCCAGTCCAGAGCCTTAATAAAGGTAATAATTTTATGTGAGTCACCAAGAACAGCTCAAAAAAAATCTACAAGATTTCAGGCTTTTATCATTACCGTATTATTGACAGAGTATAGTTTATTTCCTAAAGAAGAATTGTATAATCATAGGTAAAATTGCATGTTTTGTTGTTTTAAATCATTACAAATCCACAGTGTAGAAATCAAAAAGACTATTAATGACAGTTAGCTGTTCCTACTGCAACATTCCATTCTCTATAGAAACAGTTCAGATGGTATTTTAACTCATTAAAACAGGAAACGGGAAGACAGATTTGTCAGAACTACTATAATGGCAATAGTTTTGTGCACTTTCTACTCAGGCTCAAAACCCAATACAAGCCAAAACAGAACCAAACCAAACCAAACAAAACACCTCATTTTTTTTACCTCAGGTTTTTTTACTGCAGGTAACCTATCTGCCACTTTTCAGAGTGAAGAATTAATAATATAAATTAAGCAAAATATTTATGGCACTTTTGTTGATAGTGTTTATTTTATTGTACCAGTATAGCTTATGGAATCTTATGTGATTAATAGGCTGCACAAAAAAAGCAGACATAGATGTCAGTGGGCCAAGAAAGGCTTATGTAAAATGGCTGCTTACTATATTGAATTTCTAAAGCTGTTTCTGACAAAACAAACAACCAGCTTTCATAGGTGAATGAAGATGTGAAGGCAAAATGTGGGACCTAGCAATGGACACAGAGCCTTTTTTATTAAGCTTAACAGGATTTTTAATGGCTTTTTCTTTTCAGGTTCTGAAGTTATAAAGCTGTTTGTGATTTTAGTTGAGGTTGAGTTACACAAGAACAAAGACATCGCTCTTAAAGGACTCTTACTTTTCTTCAGTATAAATATTTACACTGGTCACTTGTTACTTACCTTTAATTAATATATTTCAGATTAATGGAAAAAAAATCCCCACCAACTCACAATTTCAACAGCAGACACTAAAGATTATATATACTTGTAAAGCATTCAGTGCATCTTTAATGTGCCTGTACAGTTACTTTTGTTCAAAAAAAGGGGATTCATATTTTGAAAAGTGAGAGCATACAAGTTCCACAGGAGAGATTTTGAGGGGCGTAATTCAAAATTCTAGGAAATGAGTGTAGGTACAGAAACTATAAACAGTGACAAACAAATTATCCCAATTCCCATTTAACATAAGGTAAAAAAAAGTAAGATGCCATCAAGATGGCCAGAGACATAAATGAAATCCTTCTAAGAGACAAACTGACAGATAATTTCAAAACTTCAAAATTTATTGCAGTGCTTAACATTGAGACTTCTGTATTCCAGGTCTAAAACCATGGTTTGGCTTTAGTTACCTAGTGCTTAATACACTAATACAGTGTCATTTTCTTTACAGGTTACCGTAACATTCCCCTGTTGTCCAGAGATGGTAGCAAACTTGAAGCTGCATCACTATTTGCTCATATCTGGTACTATTAATGATGCTCTGCAGTAGCAGTTGCTCTAGAGAATCACATCCTGCTCAATAAAGCAACATCACTAGGCTTGCAAGAACCCAGTGGTCTGATTTCCACAGAAGAGTATTCTCAATGATTTTATTAGGCTTATGGGACTTATTGTGTCAGTAAGCAGTACCCTGAATAAGTAATGGCCCTACCATTACTTATAACTAATTTATAAGGATTGAACTCTTTTGTACATCTTTTAAATTGAGTTAATAATTTAATTTTTCAGCTAACTTCAAAAGTGTGATTAATTACTGAGAATAATAGTCTAATATTTATGATCTGAAACTGCAAAATTATAAGCAAGTTACATTGACATTTTCATTTGTATCAAATGAAATTTCTTGCCATTGTTATCTTTCCAAGGGAGCAAGAAAAATTACACATACAATATACTCTTTAAATTCACAATAATAGTAGCTTCTGTTTGGGCTGTATCTCCTTAATGACCATTGTTATTTTGCTACCTCAAAAAATAGTTTTGAGAAAGAACACAGCTCTTAAAAAGATAAAAACTCAGATGCTAATATTGGTACATTTTCTTAGTTAAGTCTTGAGTCTCCTGCTGTTTAAGACAGACAAATAATTCAGAGACTAAATTGTAAAGGCCTGTGCTCCTCATAGCAGCAGGGAGCTCAGAATACATCTTTCTGTGAACTTGAGAAATAGAAAGCACAATGCTTTGAGGTGGATTAGAAGAATGTTAGAAAAACCAATGGCTGACTGTGTAAATTAAGACTTCCGAGGAAAACTTCTTGCCTGAGAAAGCTATCAGTGTAGATCTTGCCATAAGCCATAATTTTCCCACCTTCCTTACAAAACTGTTGAGCTTCTATAGGACTGTACTCAGTTAATTGCAGATTTGTTACTCAAATATGGCTTTGTTTTTTTAAAAAAGGGATATCAGCATGTTTCTTTCTTTAATATCAAACAGTATTGCTTATGTTTGCAGACAGTTCTGATATTATATTTTAATGCTCTTTTTATTTAATGCCATTTTAATGCTATTTCATTTAATGTTGCTCTAAGATGGAGGATTAGGGCAAGTGGTAAACAATGATTAGAAAATGTCATAGGAAATAATACTATTAGAAAATTTCATTATAGTTACAATAAGAAAACCAAGACAGTATACTAAGAATCTAAAATCAGTATTGAACTGTAAGGTCAAGTAGTTTGAGAACATTGTGAGTTGGCCTCACTGTGTTTTCTGTACTTGAGTGACAAGTTGATTCTTTACCCAGGAGAGCCTATAACGTTAGATGTACTAATCTTTGTAGTGATCACATGTGTATGCTAGCCAATATCCCTATCATGTAGTTAATATTTTTAACTTTTTTCATCTCTGAAGGGTACTAACGATATTACTATACAAGCAGAGTTCCTCCCATGTTCCCTTGCTGAATTTCCTCAGGCAACTCAATGTATCTATTCTCGGATAAAAACTGACCAAGTGCCATAGTCAATTGTTTGATGCTGAGAAAAACTCTAGCTTATTTCATTCCTTAAATATCTCTCCTAGTCCCACTTCAGAGGTTTTATACAACATTACTTTCTGAAGATTGATTTGTGAGTGTCTCTTGGGAGAAGGCAGCAATTATCTTTAGCTTCTAGTATTATTCTTCTGATGATCACTTTTCCACCTGGTAGGACAAATGTCAGACTACTCAGTATATGGTAACTTAAAATTTTACAGCAGATCAGATCACAAATCAACATGTCTCCTGTGCCTTGAAAATGTGGCCTTGGTCCTGGAAAGGTATGTGTACATGGTCATCTATACATGTGTAAGCAGCTGGCAATAATGGACAGTTCTTTATGGCTGCTCACATGCTAAATGTTTAAAGATGTGCTCAAGTGCTTCCTCAATTTAGGTAAAAATGCTTTGAAGAACAGAGCCCATAATTAGCCTCAGTGAACCCAAAGGAATCACTCATGTTCATTGTTTAATATGTATATATACCTTCCATAGAGCTGAGGTCAATGCATGTATTGACTTGATTCCCTCATGCAGTATAAGAATGCAATGTGGTAAGACTAGTGGTCAAAGATTACTTACAACATGATCTTAAATAAACATCACGCTGAAAGCTCATGTTCAATATGTTTTATTTATGCATGAATATTAGCTTCACCCTCCCCCTTTCTTCTCACAACTGACCAGTTATAGCTGCTTCTTGGATGTCAGAATACATGAAATAATGGCATGTCTTACTGACAAATGAATACCCTGGATTGAATGCTTCATTATATAAAAAATGAAAAGTATACCAACATACACTGACCAAAATGTGTAAAGTGCAAAGCTTTGAAGTCCTTTTTTTTTAAAAAAAAAAACCACCAAAACCAAATCAACCCACCATTCTCGATTATAGAAGATTTAATATGAAATTTGCTAGACATCTGAAATGTATTGGTGCCCAGAGGATCATTCCACAGTTCTCTGGTGAAATCATCACATGCAGTGGGGTCACAGCAAGTGCTGATAAATTACACAATTATCAGCATTGTTTCAACAAAATCAGTGGAATCAAATTGCAAAGAATTAGGCCTCCTACTTTGATGTGTACAGAATTTAATATTTTTACAGTACTATTTAATATGAACAACCCGAAAGTCTTAATTTCCTTCATGCTGCTACAAGTTTTTATCATGTGATTTCTTAAACTCACACTGACAGGAATCTGCTGCAGGAATATGGTAGCAATTTTAAAACAATAGGCTTATGATGAGAAATATTAATGTATGTATGTGGTCAGCAGATACCTGTATATTCTCAAGGACAACTGAGACAAAATGTACTGTGGGAAATGGGATAAAGAAAACGTTAGCAGAAAAATAATTGAATTATCTTAGACAACATTTAAATTTCACTGTTTCCCAGTGGATACCATTTCTCTTCATTTAACTGGACATCACTCAATTGAATGTTAACAGCTCCCACAAACATTCCTTTGCTTTTCACAACAAGCTTCAGTATACGGCCTTTGAGCTCTGTGACTTTGTCATAAACAATCTGAAATAACATATTGTGAAACAGAAAAAAAAAAAATCAGAATTTGTGAATCGATAGGCAAAACAGTTACTTCAATATAGCATTCAGGATTATGATTAGGACTTTGCAATAAGCGCTTTAAGCTGCCCCCCCGAACGATAAACTATTAACCATCAGTTAAATTCACTCAATTTAGTGAATTTACCTCAGAAGTACATTTGACCTTATGTAGTTTATATAAAAGAGATTCTGCCTGCTTAGGCTTGTGAAATCTGATTACCGAGCCTTTGTAAATAACTTAGAAAACCTGTGTCATGCAATACTTGAGAAAGGTATACACAATTTTCCCTGTGAAAGTTAAAACTCTAATTTAAGCAGACTTTTGAGCTCAAATGTAAAGAAATGTATCAGATCCTCCATGAAGCCTATCAGGCAGTGATAATATGGTTGATTTTTTGGGAGAGAGATTCAGATCACAAGTACTCATCATGGATAGTGCCATGAAAATATAAGTAATTCTGTAAAACTGTAGATTACGATAATTTTTAAAATATCTGTCCATAGCAGATGCTTTGATGGATGGCATCACTCTTCTGCAATAATCAGAAAAAATGACAACTTTTTAACCTATGTATATTGTATTTGTTACATGTTCCTCACTAGTGTCTTAAAGCAACTTATGTTGCATTGATATGTTTTATAAAAGTATATCACATCACTGCACGGTACCTCAGAATTTGTTGTCAGTACTATACTTATAATTAAATCCTGTGCTACATACCAGAAATAAAATAGATCAAGCCAAACAAAAAACAAATTTTCTTCTAAGCAAGACTTCCATAACATTTTGGAACTGTTCTAGATTCAACAAACCCACATCATAAAAGAGACAATAAGTTTCCTTTGAAAATGGTCTGTAATTTTTCTATTTCAATACAAATAACTCTACTCATGATTCTGAAAGCTAACTGTATCCAAATATGCCCACTATAGAAATACTTGCATTTTTAAATGGAATCATCAACTATTAAACATAACAGAAAGCTCAACCTACTCAATAGAAGTTGTAGATGTGGAACATCTCTGAGACTGGAACAAATTTTGCAAGTGGAACTTACCAAATTTGGATTTTTCTGTTACTTGAGAAGGGCTGCTAATATTTCTCAAATTAAATGAGATGGCTTGTTTAGGATCTCTTTAGAAAATTACTAAGGCCTTTAGATTTAAAAATACCCTTGAAATTACCTTAATACTATGAGAACACACTAAGGTTAATTATAAAATGTTAATGGTGTATTTTCTGAATTTTAAAAAAGAAAACCCGATCTGGAGTGATAGGCTAACAAGAATGAGCTGCATTCAGAACAGATTCCTATGTTTCAGTCTCTGTATTAATAAAAAACTACTGACTGAGCTACATGTGAGTTGATAAGATGTGAAAGAATGTTGTCAGCTAGTTTCAGGCCTGAAAGGTAAGCTTTGTTGAGAGGAGTACATCTAATCTAAAATTTGTAGTGCTGGAAATGTTTTTTGCTATTTTAGTTGAAATGGAAAACACCTTAAATTTTAATCTCCCTGTGCAATTTAAAACGCAAAACACAATGACATACTGTCACTTCAAGAGAATGGAAAAGTGAAACTGCCTAGAAGCTGTTTTCCATGCAACCTTCTTGGATTTACTGTGCAATCTGAATGCAGTCTATACATATGGCACTCCAGAGGTAAAGTCAGGCCAAGACCCCTGTGGGTCATTGCGGGATGGACTGATGAGACATATCTGTACGCCCAGTTACAAGAAGCAGAAATGGCCATGACAGATGTCCTTCAGATAGGAATAGAGTTTATAAAGGCTTTGTCCCAGCAACGTTCCTCACACAGAGTGCCAAGAAAAAAGTGATTCTGAACTCCATGGATGAGTCCAGCAGGCACAGATATGTTGGTTCTCCCAGACAAACCAAGCTTGCCTCAGCTGTCACTGTTGGACCACACAGGAATATTGTCTGCACTGCAGGCTGCAGGGATTTCACAGCAAAAGCTGGGCAGATAGGACATCAGTCTACCATGGTAGCAAGCACCAACATGGAGGACATCAAGCTTTCTGGTATAGCAGAGCTGGAATAGCTGTCATGAAAGTCACACCTGGTGCTTTTCAGTTTTGATGTTTACTGTACTTATTTCACCATATCCTGTGTGACACAAAAAAATTCAACTTCTCCCCACGGTCCTCCAGTGGCATCTCCCCACCAAAACCAAAAGGAAATAATGAAGAAAATCCAAACAGCAAGGACAGGTACAGTAAGAGAGTATGTAATTTAGAATAAATCCACGATTTCATTACCACATAAATGTGCCTGGTTTCTTTGCCAATATATTAAAGATACTGTCTTCAGCTGTTGCTTCAAATCATCACAAAATGTACATGTAAGCCATAAGAGGTTGCAAGAAATGCTCAGTATAGTGGATCACAACAGGCATGAACTGGACTAATGAATAACTTTCAGTCTCTGGACGAAAAGAGGCTGTAAGCTTTGAGTTTACAGTGCAGGGTGGCTGGTTTTCAAATGACGCCAATAAACTGTTTCTATATTGCAAATTCAGCTGCAGCAAGGTATATATCCTCAGGATGTAGGGAAAGAAGAAAGATCTGGAGATAGATGAATTATTATGTGGATAAAATAAATGCCACTTGCCAGAATTTCCTACTCAGAACAGTTAAATTCTGAAATGATTGTGTAGTCAGAATATTTGCCTCTCATTTATAGCACTAGATCATATAGAGGTGAATTATACATGGCCATACAGCAAATCAGTGGGACAGTTGGGGCTGGGATTCAAGTATTTCTGGCTCCAAAAAGAGAATCACGGTTGACCTACGGGAGACTAATGACATTTTAATCACAAATGCAGGACGGTTACTTCTCCTTTGGTAGCCATGGCACGATTCCTAGATTTGCTCTTAATTGTCCAGATTAGCTTTGACGCACACAGTACTGGAGGGAGCGGCTGTGGCTCCTGGTGCAGCAACTCTCCTCCCCCTCCTTCAAGCCTCCTGGGACTTTTCTGCTTGTTGAAGGCCAGGGTCCCCTCTGCTCTGAGGACAACTGCAATAATGCTAAGAGACAGATATGGCCCAAGTATATTTGCTTACATTTATCTGGAGCCAAGGGCAGAATGGAGAGTGTTCCCTCTTCTGGCTTCATTACAGGAGTGCACACGCTGCTTTTTTCTTGGAGGTTTGTGCTTTTCATGGGTGCACGTAAATGTAGTCACTCAAGAGGTAAACTGAGGACAACTGACACCTTGAAGCATGTCTTGGGGCAAATGCTGTACAGATCAGCAGGACCTTACTGCAGTTGGTTCTGGTAATTGTGACCTTTCTTGGCAAGTGTTTAAACTGAAATAGTTCAGATTTATTTACATTTTAAAAATTTTATTAGTTTTCACTAAGCTACTCTGGAACTTCCCAGGTAACTCTTATTTATTCCTAACAGTGTCTATAAGCATGTAAGATATTATCTTTGTCTTTGCATTCCATTTTTCTTTGTTTCTTCTTCTTCTTAACCATCAGTTTTTAATGCAATGTTATACCAGTGTGAATGCAACAAACTCCAAAATCCAAATAAACACGAGACAAATGAGTGCTTGTTAAAAGCAACTCCAGAACATTTGGCATAGTTCATGATATTGTCAGCCCTCCTGGACTTTCACATCCTTACTCTCACACACATGAGTAAAAATCAAAAATAAAATGTACTTTTGCAAGGCTGATGATTTGCTGTAGGCAGTCATAAGCAATAAAAGTATAAAACTGAAAACAAAAATACCTAAGAGAAGCACATTTCAGAATTTTCTCAGTATCAGACACAGAAATTAATATACAGTTTCCTTCCAGCCATTTGGCTTTAATAAAAACTTATGAACTCATAAAAAAGTCTAGTACATTTCTGTACACAACGTTTTGGACAGTAACTAACCTAAAAGACAGCTGAGTTATATTTTTAGTAGTTTTTCTTCCCTGGGGCGGCTGCTGCCTCAGTCTACCAGCCTTGGACAGAAAATGCATACAGAATGCTATCACATATGGAAGAACAGAGCTACTAACAGCACAAGCATCGCATTTGAAATGTCCAAGTTCAATGGAACCATATGTCCCCACCGTGATCAGCAGTTCCTGGTGAAAAAGATTGAGCATCTGTGAAGAAGGCTGTAAGTTTTGAGTAAAGGATATTAAAGTTTTCATGGAATTTTTGTTAACAGCACTGCAATGCTCCTTAACCACAATTACAACTCCTCCCAGTGACTACCGTCTGACTGCAGACAGGATTTTTTATTTTCTTGCATTCTCCTTAATCTAATAATGATTAGAGAGATAATTGCCTTCCAGTGTTGCTGGCTGGTTCTTGTCTATAGTTCATTTTGGAAACTTTACAATCAATGTTATTATATAATAATATTATCTTTATTTGCTTTAAATGTCCTTTAAAACATAAAGGAATTTCTTTAGACAGCTCAATAACATTCATTCCACTGTCTCTTTGATTGCAAAAAAAAAAAAAAAAGAAAAGAACAAAATAAAAAACCAAAATCTAGTTCCCTGTTACGCCACCACAGTACCAGAGGGATGGAAATCTGTCTCAGCTGTTAGGAGGAATAGTACTGAAAGCACCTATAAAAGTGCTGGAAGTCTTCAGTGTAAGCAGGTAAATTTTGTAATCAAAGAGATGTGGGAAAAGAAAAATGTTAAAACCTCAGGATCAGGAAACTAGGAGATAAGGACTCAGTCTCAGGTGACTAACTACAGCTTCATCAAATCTTTTCCTATGAAACGGGGTGAAGTGGTAATACTTTCCATGCTTTCTACTCTAAAGCCTGCTCAAAGAGCATTTGTAAATTGCTTTGAGATCTTTAGGAGATTTGTTATATGTAATAATTATAATCTCCAATCCCACCTACTGTTTGAACCTCATCTACTCTTACAAAAAGAATACAGTTTATACCATTTCTCATTCTGTGGTAAATATTTTTCCATACAAATGTTTCTTTTCACCCCAGAGGCGTGAGTACTTCAGTGGTGTGTGAAATTATATATGGCTGTGAACTGCTAGCATTTTGTCACAAAAATAACTTGGCTATTGTGTCATCATTTAGGAGAGTGGCAAGCCTATTTTCAAATGGGAATTTGAATAACAGCATCTGTTCAATTAGTATTTTTTATGTTATTGGACAAATCTACACTGAAAACAGCCTAGGTCTTGGTGCAATGATGCTTGGTCTCATTTGGCTAACATGTAACTGTAGTTATGGTATAAAAATGAAGTAGTGTGAATAATTCACTGCTTTCCTGAAAAGAGAGATGTAAAGGGAATGTTTTACTTATGAGAAAGACGCAAAGCGGAAGATTGCCCTCCTTGTCGATCAGCTTATGATACGATCTTTCTTTTTCATCATACTCATTTGCAACAGCTCTAAATGCTGTATTGTTATTTCAAGAGTGGGCAAAGAAAATCAAACAAATAAATGCTGGAAGAAAGCGAATGGTACTCACAATTTCATTGTAAGTAGGGTCAGAGCTTTTCTGAGCTGTTCTTGTTTTTCTTCGACTGACCTCGTAAGGATCTGGGAGAAGATAAAACTCAGCGTGTGCACTTGGGGCAGAGCCATCTGGGAGATGCTGAAAAACAAAACGGTGATAAATATGAATGACCATGTTCTAGCAATGAAAACAAATAAAAAGTACCAAATGAAATCTGGACTTTAAGCAGATACAGAAATATGTTACATGCTCAGTATTCTCTTGGCTAAATCGGAGTGCTAGTGTAGTAAACAACAGCTTAATATTGAATCAGGAAAACAGAAATAAGATAACACAAAGACAAGGTAAAATTGCCTATCTTTAATATTTTAGATACTGGTGGAAAAACTCTTAAGCCTACTTTAACACAACTTAATCTGATACAAAGTCTAGCACTTCAATTTTCCAGAGCAAAGCATAGAAACTGGATTCTGGCCAGTAAGCATCTATCCATTTTAACCCTTAAATAACAGTGCCAATGTTAGGGAGAACTGATTGTTTCTGAGGGTGTTTCATAAAGCATATAGAGCTAGAAGCATTTCCTGCAACAATATGGGAAGAATGGGATTCTTACAACAACAATCTTTCTGATCTCATTGCACAGGGGCAAATTCTCTTTAAGTTTTGAGTTCAGGTTACTGAACAATATTCCATCTTAAAGAAGTTACTCAAGATCAGAGACATTCTATTAACCACGAGGCACAGTCATAAGCTGATGCTAGTGGGTTCTTTGATAACTTCTGAACAGCTGTAAGTTTATCCATAAAGCAACATTTCGGTTATTCAGAAAACACACTGGCAGCATGAGAGGCTTTAAAAGAACACAGAAGAAACATGACAATGAAAAACTATGGAACAGGTATCTTGCCAGCCTATGTCATTTAGTGCTTACCTTATAATTAAACAGAAACCTTTGTGTTGGTGGCACAGAATACAATCAGAAAACACGGAATGGAGCATATCAAAATATCAGAATTTTTTATCATGTTATCAGCATTTTAGGCAGCAAGTTTACCTGGCATTTCATAGACAATCCAGTGACATGATGCAAATGAAAACACAGGCAAAAAGAAGAGGTCTTAAAATGTTTAGAACTGATGAACCTGGAGCATTACACAAGTAGTTGCATTTATACTTCCCATTGCAATTTTACCTGGCTCAGAACAAAGTTGTTTCTCAGATTCTGATTATTCACAGTATGTGTCCAGAAATATGTGGTTTTCTGCAGGCAATATCAACAACGTGTCCTTGTGACAGGAGAAACCACTGGTGTCCTAGCAATAAATAACTTCTCTATTGGGAAGAAAAAAGTGCTTGTGTTGTGTGAGTAACCAGATCTTGCACAACAAATCTCAGGTTTGTTATCTGAAATGATCCTTCAAGGTAAACAATGTGGTCAACTGCAAAGCTTGTTATTGCTATCATTAACAGCATACAGCATCAAAGGCTGCATTGCTCAAATGACTACATATTGTCAGTGCTGTGTGAACAATTACTATTACCACTGCTAAGCTCTCCAAAGTGCATCCGGTTTAAAATATACAAGAGCTTTAGACAGATGAGATTCAACAGGCAAAATAAAAATGCCATTAAAGAACAGTGAAACTAACAGATGTTTTCCTAGGACAGAGAACCATATTGTTAACACAGGATTTACAATTTGCACTGTCCATTTGAAAGCCAATCTCTATTGATCCAGGACTACACTAAAACTTCAATCAAGGACTGCAAATAACAGTAAATTTAAGTCTCTTAAAAATCAGGAAGGAGAAAGAAATTCAGCCTTAAAATCAGTCCAAGTAACAGGATCCTAACCGTAATCAAGCTCTTCCCTTCTCAATGAATAAATAAGCATTAACATCAAGGTCAACAGATTTTGGTTGTTTCAGACAAAAAAGAGAACACTGATTAAAAAAAAAAAAAAACCCACACAAAAAACCAAAGGCATTGCAGGGAGAGGAAGGGTTTGTCATTCATGAAGACCTTATCAGCAACTGCTGTGGCCCAGCACAATGATCTTCACTGTCTCAAGGATGGAAACACAGTACAGGGAGAGTCTTGTAAAATGTCAGGCTTTATAAATCATCCCAGCAGTGTACTGCCTAACCAGGGACCATGTCAGAGCTAATTTTGAAAGCTGAGGTCAGCAGCAGCTGCAAAGGGCACTAGGCTGAATAGCCCAGATGGGAGGTAACAGGCTGCAAGGATAACACAGAGGATGGCTGCATCCCTCCAGTTCTGCTCCCCTTTGAGCTGTCTGTATAGGATGGGGTGTAGTCGTGTCACACCTCCAGACAACAAAGGCACTGATCATAACAGCATTGTTTGCATTTAAAACAGGCTCAGTCTGACATCCACCTGCCAGGGAAAGAATCCAGCTGATTGCCTCCTGATTGTTTAACAGGACCTGGGTATCTAGAAATACATGTGATGAATCATAAAAAAGTCAGATAAAATTGCCACTAAGTCTTTGAGTTGCTCCATGTAGCCGGCTCGCAATGGCAGCATTATCTACCCGTCAGCCAACTCACCCTTCTCCATCAGCCAGCTCCTCCCAAAATCCAAGGAGGGCACTTTGCAGTAGTGCTATGGCCATATGAAACACAGGTAGAAAACTACTTCCTTGCTATCCCTTTGAATGTAGCTAAATATATATTGAAAGAGGTGAGTGGGAGGAGAGGGTCAAGAGAGAAAATAAAAAAGTGAATATTTTAGCTCAGAGAACAAAACTCAAGGCAGAGCAGTTTCACTGGGATCTTTCAGAACTAAAACAAAGCCACTTTTCATGAATAGTACAAATCAGCAGCCACACTGTGAGAGGTAATTTAAACTGCAGTAACTTGAATTCCAACTAGAGACCTTAGTTCCTGGTGTTGGGTTCCACTCCCCGTGCCTTGCCTCAGCCCCTGCTCGCTTTACAGATAACATTTTCCCGCTTCATCTTCCCTTGCCAAGGAAAGGCAAACAGGCCACTCCAAATTCCACAACTGACCCAATTCTCCATCTGCAGTGGCACTGTTATGCCATCAATATATCAAAAAACTTCAGCTGAGCACTCTTCAAGCCAGATCACATCTTCCACTGCCCTCCCCTAACTCCTGGAATGACACAACAGATCTAACAAGGATCTCCAAGTGTTAAGAAGGCTCTGCCCCGCCACACACTTATATTTTAAAACTACAGATTAAGACCAGGTATAAATCAGCTGCCTTGAGACAAGACTTGCAATGGCCATGGAAGCAGCTGTACATTGCTAGACCATCCCTAGCAGAGACAAAGAGAGATTTTGACAGTTTGACAGTCAGTGCAAAAATAAGAGTTGGATTAAAATAGCAAAAATATGTTTTTAAACCTGAAGTAGGTGAAATTTGAAGTGAACTGTTTCATTAAGACAACTGTCAGAGCAGGAAAAAACACCAAAGGACTAGTTTTTGAGCAAACTAGTCCTTTCTCAGCCTCTCATATATGAGCTATGCATTTGTTTTAAAAAAGAGAATGGAGAAAACATCAGATTTTTAATTTTCTTAAAAAAAAGTCTCATATTTCAGTGTCACATTCAGTGGGCAAAACCCCTGGATTATTCTTTCACTTCTAACTCAGACTGTTGGTAGATTTATAAATTTAGGTAAATGTGAGGCATATCTGACCTAAATGCAAGCCTTATTTGCACCAAAGAATATCAGTTCTGATGGCTCCATTATAAACACAGAGCAGGCATACGACTAGTTCTGAAATCCAGAAAAAACATCTTTTGTTATTATTAATAGCTCAAAAATCACTTATTTCTGTCCGTAGTCCAGGTCAGAAGGAAAATGGAAAGGTCCTTTTGGAATGCCATTTTGCACTTTAACTACTCTGCAATTACTTCATAGTTGAGTGTACTTGTCATCAAACAAACAGAAAATGCCAAAATTTTGGATTGAATTCTATTTATATTTAATTCTGTACTCATTTCATGAACTCAAAAATAAAGGAAGTGTACTTCTTTTAAAAGAAGTTACTCCATTTTTAATTACTGTCTTAAATCTTTGATTGTCCATGCCCATGAATAAAACCACGCTATTACAATCTGTATGGCTGAAAAGGTATAAAACCAAGTTCCCAACAAAAGTGCAATAGGTCTCCTTGCTATGGCTACGGACAAAAAAAAGCCAGTGATTTTGATGTGCCAACTCCTCATGCTTTCTTCAAATGCAAATAAGCCACCACTGAACAAATTTCTTAGAGGATGACCTACCTACTTGACCTGATACTGACTGATGCTTTTCAAGGAACTCAGTTACAACTGTCTGTATATATATTTAAAAGAGCACTTTATTTTTGAACTGTTCCTTCTAAAGTCAGACAGAAGGTGATGAAATTATTTAAAAATGAGGAGTAGTACAGGAAAGGAAATAATACTCTAGATTTACTTCTCTCCACATCTGTAATTCAATTTTGCAAAACTAATACAGGCATGTACCTCTTATGGCTGTGTTCCATTTTTCACTCCAATTTTATTTTCTAAAACCAAAAAAGTATTGACATTAACTTACAGAAAACCACGCAGATAGGTTATGTCCTGTGTAATTAAATTTTAAAGATACTAGCTGTAACTGGGAAAGAAGGGATGAAATTAAATTAAATTTTCTACAAGAATTTCATTACCCTAAGGACTTTTCTTCCTTGATCGTTGCTAACCATCCACAGCTCTCCTTAAGGATGGCAAATAAAGAAGTTAAGCATTATGAAAGACTTAACTACTTCAAAATTTGCCATACATTAAATGATGCAATTTAGCACCTAATATGAATATGACACATGCATTTTAAGGAAGGTTTTAAGATTAAAAAAAATGAAACAAACCATACTTTAGGGATAATTTTTTGCAAATATTTTTTAAAAAATCATCTCTTCCTGTGGTAGGCGTCGGAAGATCTCGGGGTGGTAATGTGAGAGGTGGAAGGTACAGAAGAGGTGGGCACGGAGTGGAGGGAGAGAGAGGAGGTGCTGGTGGTAGCAGATATAAGCACATGGTATAAACAAGGGGTTGGAATAAAGTATCATCAATGCTGAGTGTGTGGTGATCCATGTCCCCTCACCAGGGGGGCTGTGAGGGTGGCCTGGTGGTGTTGCCAGTGGCCGCAACATCTTCCTAAGTGATATTAAATTTTCTTTTTAGGTGACTATTGCCTCAAATTTAAATTATGTTATCTGTCTCTTTTAGTGCTTGATATGTAGGTATTTTTCCATCTCTTATCACAGAGTGAAACAAATTGATGGCTCCTGAACATTTGATATTTCCAGCTGCTGTTCTGTTCTTCGCATTTTTCATTTTCAACCGTCTTGAAAAAAAAATTAAATTATGAAAATAACTTTTATGAACTAATGCCATCTTTCTGTTTCTCTAAACTTCCTGTCTTCCTCCAAAATTAATTTTCTAGATATTTTCAAATCTCACTTGCTTTCTTCCTCCTCTTCAATGGAAAAAAGAAATCCAAGCTTTACAAAGGCTCACAGTTCTGCTACTGCCCTCAAATTTAAAAAAATAGACAATAATTAATTTACTTTGTCTAGTAGCTCTCTCTGTTTTCCTATTCTATACCTTCATCTTATTTTTTTCTCTTACATGCACTGCTGTGAGAATTTATCTTCTACATAGTAAGGATTGGACTACAAAACATTCCTTATTAACACTGAGATTTCCTTACTTCTTTAAAAAACCTATCACTATAACAATGGTTAGAAAAAAACTTCACAGCTACAAACTAATATGTTTATTAAGTGTAGAAATGAGGGAGATTTTATTATTATCCAATAAAGGAGGATTATAAAATTGCCACATTAGAAATCAGTCTTGCACCCCAGTAACCTGTATAAATTACTAGCTGACTCTTAACTAAATTAAAACTAGTAACAAATGTGTAAAAGCCATCACTGCTACTACATTGTCTTTCACTTTCTCTGAGTTCCTCTGTAACTTAGAGAAAGGTTAAACCCTGTCTTTGTAAGCTGCAACTTAATTAACAAATACAGCCTCTGCCTTAGAAAAAGATAACATCCTTTGGGCTAATTGCAAATTTGAAGAGCTGAGAAAAGAATCTAATACTAAGGAAAAGAACTAAGATAATGATATTAAAAAGCAAGAGGTTCTTTCAAAAACAGATTAATAAGATGCATACACCTTCAGGACAAACAGGAATGCTGTGTAAGTGAGTGGCTGTGCTGTTACTTCATAAATTCTAACGTCCGACTGAAGACTCTCGTTTTTCCTTCAAGCTCTGCATATCCCAAAGCACTGAACACCTCTACTCTCCTACTAGCTTTTAGTATTCCTCTTATAAAATATTTTCAATTTATTTCAAAGAAAATTATTAATAAAATCACATTTGCAGTCACTAATAATTACAAAAGAAGATAATCCAGTATATCACTATAGTGCACCATCCACTGCTTGCTAATGGTGAGATAAAACCGAAAAGCAGCCATCACAAATAAGGAATTTTTCCTTAAAAAACTACTTTTTTCACCTAAAATTTGAAAACATGTCAATGTATTGACCTATCCTGGTGAATAGGTGAAGTAGGTATGTAAGTACCCAGTAAAATCTATGCACATCTCTGTAACGCTGTCAGGGAGGGAGACCAGAAGGAGGTTAAACTCATCATATTGTGAACATCTCCTGGTTTGGCTTGGATAAATTGCTCACATATTGGTGTCTGACACCATTCAAGACACATAAGATGCTTAAGATCACAGAATCTCAAGGGTTTGAAGGGACTTTGAAAGATCATCCAGTCCAATCCCCCTGCCAGAGCAGAACCATCTAGAGTAGGTCACACAGGAAATTGTCCAGGTGGGTTTGAAGATCTCCAGAGCTAGAGACACTGCAACACATCTGGGCAGCCCATTCCAGTGGTCCATGACCCTCACAGTGAAGAAATTCTTCCTTGTATTTCTTTGGAACCTCTTATATTTCAGCTTATACCCCTTGCTCCTCACACTATCGTTGGCCATCACTGAGAGCAGCCTGGCTTCATCCTCTTGACATCCACCCTTTACATATTTGTAAACATTAATGGGGTTATTCCTCAGTCTCTTATTCTCCAAGATAAAGAGCCACAGCTCTCAGTCTTTCATCATAAGGGAGATGCTCCACGCCATCATCTTTGTGGCCCTGCGCTGAACTCTCTCCAGCAGCTCCCTGTCCTTGAACTGAGGGGCCCAGAACTGGACACAATATTCCCGATGTAGTGTCATGAGGGCAGAGTAGAGGAAGAGAACCTCTCTTGACCTACTAACCACTCCCCTTCTAATACATCCCAGGATGCCATTGGCCTTCTTGGCCACGAGGGTACATTGCTGCCCTTGGTGAGGGAAGACACCACAGCATTCCTGTGTGTCAGCCACTTCCCCTAGTTTAGTATTGTCAGCAAACTTAGTGACAGTGCCCTCTGTTCCCTCAGCAAGGTCATTATTGAATAGATTGAACAGTACTGGTCCCAGCACCAACCCCTGAGGGACTCCACTAGATACAGGCCTCCAAGTAGGACCCCATTGACCACAACTCTCTGCCTTCTTCCCTTCAACCAGTTAACAATCCACTTCACTATCTGATCATCCAGCCCACATTTTCTCAGTTTTGCTGCAAGGATTCTGTGGGAAATGGTGTCAAAATCAGACAGATTATGGGGTTAAATATTCAAATAAAAGAATTCTGGAATGACAGTAAATTGTTTCTTGAAATAGAAGAAATGTTTGAATGGGCCTTTTTAATTATTATTTCAAGATTTGCCTGCAAATTGGAGAATCATTATACTTAAAAATAACAGAGAATTAGGTTGTGCTTGGTTTTTACATAATGCAGTTGTTCTTCCCTTACCTTTAGGAAGGACTAAAGTTTCTCAGATGCCTGAAATAGAAATTCACTATGTTTTAATTTTTTAAATGTTAGTGGCACCCCTTAAAGGTCTTAGGTTTCTAATATTTGGCTTGTTACTACTCAAAAAATTTTGTGACCCCTAAGGGCCTCTCACATACATACACTGTCAGATATCAGACACAGGCCTCACTTGAGGTCCTCCTCTTCCACGGTGGAAGCTGGAGGCCAGATGAGACATGTTAGGTCATCTCCTGCATGTTTGGGAAAATTAGTTGGGACTTAAGTCTCCACTGATCAAAATGAAAGCTTAGGTATCTAGACTAAGATCCAGCTTCTGAAATACTGCTGCTTCACGTCACAAAAATTATGTATAGAGTTGAGAATATGGCATAGGCTTTATGGGAGAAAGATAGTTCTTGGAAACAAGGTGGATCCCAAAAGATTCTGGGCTTCCTAAGAACTATGTAAAATGCTTCTTTCTGAAGTAAATAAGATGAAAGCTGGCCTATGATATCCAGAAGGTCATAAGGGTTTCTCTTTCAAGTCTTTATTCCTATAGAGCTCTCAAACCAGAGTCAAACTCTTTCAGAAAGATGAAGAAAGGAACTGAGATATAGCTCTGACACCCTGTTTAAAAAATAATATTTTATTGTCTTGATGGCCCAGAGAGAGTTGTATATTAGGGTAGACACAATCTCAAATGAAATGGAGGAGAGTCTGTACAACCACATGACTATAACTGTCAGGTAAAACAAACGCTTGTTGTTTACCTACCATAAGGAGTATCAGGCAAGGAGGGCTAGAATTTACCTCTGGCAAGTAATGACACTCGCTTTGTGTGCATTTACTACTGCTTTTCAATTAACATCAAAGATGACTTAAAACGGCTTATATCCGTACCTAGCTCACTCAAAGCTTAAGTCTAGTTCCTGAGCTCTGATGCCCCTCTAATACTTCAGGACTAGATTATTGGGTGCTCCATATAGCACTATATGGGAATAAAAAAGTTAACAAGGTTGCAAAATTAATATAAAAGAAGACAACCATATAACCAGAAATGCCAGTATATAAAATGCACAACTCAGTAATTTGAGCAAAATTCACATAAAACTGTTTTTACTGAAAGAGAAGGAAGTGTCAAGATATGTTGTAGATTCCTGAACCATGTGCTGTATAAGTAACTTAAACCCCACCTTTTTGCATAGATGAAAGAAATCAAGGTTAAATCGTGCTTTAAAATTATATTTTTCTCTGGATAAGCAATGTGGGTGCAGGGTGAAGAAAGCAAAGAGCAGATTTCATCAACAAATCTCTGAAGGTTTTATTCTATAATTACCACTGAATCTGTAAAGAAGCTAAATTGTATTACTTTCAACTCTTTAATATTATTGTGCTTGGAACACTTAATTTTTAGATGAATATTCAGTTGCAGAGACTATGAAACTGGCTGGGATAAGACTGATCTAGTTTGGATCCTTAGAAACGCAGATTCCCTGTATTTTTTTTTCTCTCTTAAATAAAGCACAGGGGAGAATAAATATTTAAGACAAATCCCCATTTTGCTTCTCTTTTAAAATCACTCAGGATTAACAACATTGTTATCTCTTAGAGGGCATGAAAGAAAATTAACCTTTGAGAAAGAAATGAAAGAAAATGCTGTTGTTCTGTTTCTGTCTTTTTTTCATCTACATATTATTTTCTCTTGCTCAGGCAAGAAGTAAGTGAATCTAAAAATGCATAAAGAAATAGTGACATTGTTACCTCTCATTCATCTTGCATTATTTTTCTTCTCCATTTCTTCATTAGTTAAAAAAGTTTATATATGCCCGATCCAGACTATTTTTAATTTCTCAAAATGTACAGAGCTCCCTCCACTTTTCTTTAGATTATTCTACAACTTGTCATCTCCCTTTGTAAGAAAGCAATTCATTATGATGCATGCAATTTCTGCTCCTTAATTACCTCTCATTGCTTCTACTTACGATCTTGCTCAATGTCCTACATAAGTCCTCTCAAATTGACTGTCTTTTTCCTTAAATATTTGTACAATTGACTTGTGTTAGGCTGTTCTTAACTAAGTTTTAGTAACAATAAATCACTCCTGAAGAATCAATCAGTCCGAAGGAATTCTACTGAGAACCAGTCTTGAGAGAATTATTTTACTATCAGAGCCTTATAAAGATGAACTACTTTCTGCATCATGACACCAGGATCTGGCCTTTCTCATTGGCATCTCTCATAGCAACCTCATGTCTCACCATTTTCTTGTTTTACCTTCACATTACTGTGGGATATAAATCTACACCTCCCTGAGGAAATACTTTTCATTTGTCCAAGCTGGTTGTAGGGTTCTGGAAATTACTTTTATTCTCTTGATCTTGCTCTCCACTATTTTTTAAAATGTTTTTTTCATTTGCAACTAGTAGCAAATTTAATTTATGTTCACTTTCATCTCCCAGATCACTCACGTTATTAAACAGAGCTCACTGACTGCTGTGGGGTTTGTTTTTTCTTTTTTTTTTTTTTTTATTCAACACACATCAGCTATGTAGAGAATTAGTTATTTTAAAACTAGCAGTTAGAATTTCAAGCTGAGGCAGTGCTATGACTGTGACAGATTAAAGGGTTTAACAAGAAATAATAACACAACTTTCTGTACAACGTGTTTGTCAAACACCTTCCATAACAAATATGATGAATTCCAACAGTAATCCTTTTGCCACAAGAATAGACCTCATCTCTTCCCAATTCAAACTACTGCTGAGTAGTAGTACCCTTTGTTTATAGGTGTTCAGAAAATTTTCAGTCCAAAAGAGAGCATAGTCTATCTAAGCTAATTTTCATTAATATTTAAAGGAAAAGCATTTTCTATGAATATAATTTAAATAAAAATTCCTTATAAGCTGGAGTTAGTACAAGAGCTTTCTTTACATGGCTTTTTACTCTGTTTTTCTGTGCCAGTCTAGGAAGAACTCCACCTGACTGTGCTACCTCCCTCCATCAGCCAAGCTGCTGATTTCTTTCTGTCACCAATAATTTTTGAATAACTTCATCTCAAAGAGATTTTTTTTTTTTCCTGTTGTTTTCCATCCCTGGATGACTGACCAGCTTGGTCTTTCTATGTAACTTCTTCCCATTCCACATTGACCAATCCACGAGTTACAGTAAAGCAAGCAGGATACATTCATAATATTCTGAAAGGATAATGTGTCTTTTTATTCAATTGTGAGACATTGCATTGCTGGCAAGCAATATATTTTCCATTTAAATGTATATAACGATATTCATACAGCATAAAAGTTAGTGGACCCATGAAAGGAATGATGTGAACCAATTACGACTGACCAAAAATTCCCACCCCTTATCCACCTCAAGCTAAAGACAAAACCCAGGAAATGCAGCAGAGTAACCACCTGTACTGTACATGGGTAGTTCCCCACAGCCCTGCACCTACAGGCCTAGAAACAGGTTTCAACCCTGCGATTTAGCGAAGCTTGGCTCTCACCTTTCTTCCCAATGCATTTAAGCCATGACATCTGACAAACGTTTGTGGAAGCAATTTGTACTCGGATGCTGTAGGACATGAGATGGAAAGAGGCTGGATGTCTGTGTAAGCCTAAAGCTGATTACTAATGCGTCACCTACACATCAGCTATCCTAGAATCATTAATCACCAAGAGTGGTACATGACAGCTTCAGAGCTTTTATAAAAGGAAAGCTGGAAGTAGTTTTGGAAAGTACTGTAGGAGTTTATTTTTCTTCCAGCAAATTTTTCCCCTATAAAATTGGTTCATCACCCACACACACTTTCCCGAATTCTAGTAACATTTTACACTGATTGGCATGAGGTTCAGCATAAGTTGGCTTTGTCTCTATTCCTCACTACACCTGATGAGTTATTCTGTCCACAAGAAATAATAGGAAAAAAAATATCTAGCAGTGAAGACTGAAAGTTTAGCCACTTATCAAGAAAAACCAGGGCATGCCTGAAGTCATGGCAATGAAGTGGGCAGACAAATCCTGCTTCCTTCTGAGGTAATGCAGAACGACTGTTCCCTTTTGGTTCTCTATGAAGCAGGAAAATAAACATATTAGCCAGCCTTTTCTGAACTCCAGAAATGGCTATTTCTTTTGCCTCTGATGTCTTTTTTGAAAAGAAAAGCAAGCCCTGGCTGCTTCTGGCTGAGCAGTACTAGGCTAGCCCACAGTCTGCTCTATGTAAAATCTGGTATGGTCTACACATCCTCCATTCTCTGTGTTGCTTTATACAGATGAACTGAACTGGACTTGAGCATTTCAAGTTCAAAACCTACCTGTCTTTGAACTTTCTTAAATCCATCTGTACATGTTCTATGCAGATCTAGGGGCCTACTTTTTTTAGGTAGACTCTCAGGCTCTCTTCTGTGCACTGCCTGTCTTCCTCTTCCTGCCTGTTGCTGTTTTTATGGGTACTATGCTGCCAAATCTGGACTGGTGTTATTCTTAGCTAAACAACTCCTTTCACATGTCAAAACAAACCTCCCCTGGGGCACCTGTATTTCCCTTCTAAGACTACTTCACTTTGCAACTGTGTTTGTAGAATAAGTCTGCCCTGTCTCATCCCCTCATGCTGCCACATCCTTCATGATTCAGAGGTCTCTCTATATAACCTCTCTAGTTTTCATCCTTCTAAAAAGGTTTCCTTCTAGCCCAGCTTATTAAGAAAATATTGCTTGTACTGCCTATGCATAAAGTGCCCAGTCTGCATTTGCCCCCTGTCTGCATTAGAGTGGAGTAAGTAGTGCCCCAAGAGACTGACTTAAAATTACACACTATGCATATAAGGAAAACTGCCTTTTCTTAGCATCATGGCTTTCATGTCCTTGAAAATTGGATTTAAAGTTTTTTTTTTTCCTCAGCAGTCATAGTGATGTCATTCAAATCATAAGTAGAAGGAGTGAATCTGATGTGATTCACCTGATTTAAAGAATCTCAGGATTCAGGTAAAATGATGAATTGCTGAGGAAATCTTGAGACGAAAACATTCTTAGTATTTTAATTATCTATTATCTATTTAACATTAACTAATTCATTATCTATTATCTATTTAACAAAATTTGTCTTCATTGTGCATCCACGATCTTAAACTGCAGACAAACATTTGCAAACAGTCTTAAATCTCTCTGGTAAAAGTGCTTCTTCATCTGCATTGCTGATCTAGATGCAAGCATTTTCTCAGTGAAAAAATATAGTTTGTGCTTTACATGAGGTTATATTAAATTAATTGTACTTTCCAGTTGCAAAATCTAAGGCTATTCTTCTCTATCATTGGTCTTTGAAGCATTTTTGATAGATTTTTCTTCAAGTAAGACAGGCTTTTGTAACACATGACTAAAATACTGATGAGAGGACAAGGGAGAGGATGTTCTGAAGCAGAACTAGGGATGACTTATTTGTACATCTGCAGCGAATTTGGCACATGTAGATGCAGGAGATCAAAAGTGCCTGCACTGTAGAGTCCACACGTGCACCTTGTCCTCCGGCAGGTCCACCAGACCAATGCTCTCAACTGCTATACCATTTTTTGTCTATGACAACCCACATGAATGCAGTTAGCTTCATGAAGGAAAGAACTACAAAGCTACAGCATTGCATTATTTCAACTTCATCCTTTAAAAAACTTATGTGACACTTGACAATGACTATAGACAACATCATCTCCTTAAGGATTCTCTTGTGCATTGTATATTAACAAAAGATTTGCACAGCAGGATATAGATCTGCTGTTAAAACCGCTGGAAGTAAATCCCCACAAATACTAAATAAGATTTATTTACATGAGTCAAAACTCTATCACAATTCCTGTCAGTTCAGTGAAAATACATCTGGGATTAATTTGTCCCATTACAATTATTTTCACATCTGAACACATCATAAAATCTCTATAAAGACACAAATTAAATGAGGAAGAGCAGCATAAAAATTATTTATCATAAATTATGACATAAAACAAGATAGCATAGTAATCTCTGTACAGATGAACTACTAAAATATAATTAGTGAGACTCTGGAAAAGACTGAATATACCTGAAATAGCTTTAACACATCTTGAATAAGATATGATCTTGGCATACTTTTAAAATCCCTGTTCAGCTCAATCAAAAAGAAAGAAAAATAACAGGAAAGGAAAAAGAAAAGAGAGCATGTCAGAGAGATTGATCTATACGACTGGAAAGCTGAGAAGATTATTAACAGGGTAAGGAACCTTTCGGTTATGGGTTTCTAGTGTGAAGGCAGTCCAGTGTCACAGTACCCCAAAGCACTACAGCTTCGAATTTCAGATCAGATGACGATGGATAGATGGCCGGATGGAAGGAAGGAATCGGAAGCACAGCATTTAAAAACATGGTTGCCTAAGTTAGGCTGCTAAAACAATTAACTTATTTTCAAGTCATGAATCATTGCTGGTCTAACAGAACTGGACTCCTAAGACTCATCTGCAAATTCACTAAAATGGATTTAAATCATCTACTTTCAAAAGTAGATTATAACTTAAAGTTGTATTTTCCCTTTCTATAATGAAATGAACTGAACCCTGGATTTATTTTTGCTACACAAAGCTGACTATGCTGTAATTAATTTTCATATAATTAAATGTCTGGAACTTTACAAGTTAAAGAACACTGTTAGGACCCTATACACTAAAAACTAAGGGAACAAGGAGACAAACTATTTATTTCCAACATCTATGGCTCTGTGTGCATCTCCACATCAGCTGCCTGAACTCGCAGTGACACCATCAGCATCGCAATCACTTAACTATACCACTCCCACCAACATCAACTTTACCAGAAGTTTATCAGTCACTGAGCTTTAAAAAACACAATAGAAAAAATAAAGATGGTCTCATACTATATCCTGAAGGTAAACTTCATATAAATTGGACCTGTCAGTAGAGTCTGCTCTCACCTGTCAAAGTGGCACACAGGCAACTAAAGACAAATCTCTCAGGACAGAGTCTTATTAGATGTTATAGACCAAAATGAACATGTTTGAATTGCAAATCAGAGGCCAGAGTGGAAGAGTTGGAGCTATGTAAGCCTCATGTGTCTCATACAACCAATTAAACGTTTGGTCTCATTTTATTACTGGCTGGTGCTCACATAAGCTCCTCAGTTTGGCCCCATTTAGGGAAAGCAATTGCAATCCAGTTTGGGATGGAAGTGGCATCAGTGCGATGGGAACTCATATAGTTAATAAATGCTTTAATCTCCTAGGTAAACAAAAAAAGAAAAGGATCTCTGCCACAGCCATTACTTGAGACTGAAGCAATTGAGAATTCGAGAGCACATCTAGGTGACTGAACTCATTATGAAACAGCAGACAATGCTGCTTCAGCTGAGAGATTGCACATGGCACAAGCTAGATCTCTCAAAATATTCTCATCAGCCAATTTCACCTGTCCTGTGCTGTGGCAGCACTGTCAGCTTCCCTTTCTGATAGTCTGGCTCCAAGAACACACAACATTTACCACTTAGACTTGTGACAGAGTCTGTGTTACAAAGCTGAGCATCACCTCACCAAAAGACATTGCTTCCTAAAACATACCACTACGCCCAGCTCTTCCCTGTTCATAGACCAGTCATGCCAGACTAGAAAGAAATATATAAACAATCAATAACACTGGGCTGACACCCTACAAAAAGTCATGCCATTGCATAATGCCTTGTGTTTGACTGATATCAAAACATGTCAGCTGAAAGGGCCAAAGTAGTCATCAGAATTGCTTTTCTAAATGGCCTGGAAAAGGTCATTACCAGCTATTATGGCAAGCCAGTTCCAGTATCTGTCCGACACCTGTAACCTTACTGGGCAAGCTCAAAGGAAGAATGCAAGTGTTAAATGATGACAGAACAGTGTCATTGTTATTTTGAGTTAAAATTAGAAAGAGTGTTTGAGGATTAATGTTTTCACAGTCCTCTGCAAATGCCAGGATTTGTGAGTTACAGATTATGACAAAAATACTCACAATATTCCTCATGTGTTTCAACATTATTGTCAGCCGAGTGCTCTCATAGGATATGACTAATTGTACTCCAGGCTTTTCATCAGTTGACTGAGGACCTAAAAAAGGCCACATAGTTTGATTTTTCAGTTAACAGCTCAGAGGAAGTACATCTGTAAAATACTGCAGTACACATAAACGAACATATAAAAAGAATCTTCTAAAAAGGATCTAATCAGAGCTTAAGTTAGAAAACAGAGATAAGGAGAGTGATGGAGGAAAGTGGTCTGACAGGCAGTGCTCATTTTCATTCCTGTTTATACATTAACAGTGAGTTTTTTTGTTTTCCAATTGTCATCAATCTGAATTTCAGGTGAAAAATTTATGCTTGAGAAACAAATTGGGCATGGGGTTGTGTTTGGCAATCATTGATGACACTAGTCAGTATTACTGTAATTCTGTCTGGTTAGACATAGGGGATTTTTTTCCTCCCTTTTCCCAATAGAAATGAAAAAAAAAAGATAAAGAAAAGAAGAGCAAGAAACAACTGTTATAGAAACAACATCTGTATCTTTAATATATAAATTATCCCTTCCTCATTCTGTACTTTTCTTGTTCAAGGCTGATTTTCATGCAACTCACTGCTTTCATAGATTTTTCTACTAAGATGCATTTACAGAGTTTGATCCCATTCCCACCAAAAAGCAATTTTTCATTTTCCAAGCAAGAAGGATCAGTTTTATGGAACAAATGACTAAGCGTATCCTGTTCCTTCCTTTCTGCTAGAGGCATTGAGCCATCTGTCTTCATCGCCAAAAAGCTGAGTCTTTGAAAGTGGGTAGGTAACATGGCTTACTTGCCCCACAGGGACAGTGGAGAAAATACACACTATACCAGATAATGATGAACACAACATCTCCTTGATATCTCTCTGACCTTCTCATTCACAGTGTTAATACCTGAGCAGGGCAGACATGAGCCATTGTGCAGCATTTGGTCTGAGACTCGGGGTTCTTCCTCACATGGACATCAGTCATCAAAGATAGCCTGGACACTGCCTGTGTGAACTAGCTTGGTTCTACTTATTCATATTATAACCACTATTTCATATTTACTGTATTTGTTAAAATAAAAACTCAACCCTGCCAACCTTATGACAAAACAGTGATTTCTCATGAGTTGAGCTCTGTTCTGCCTGCCTCCCTGTTAAAGTAGCTGACCTTGAGACCTCAGACAGAATGGTCCTGCTCCCCTGCATGCTTACTGAGATCTACTACTGACACATCAGCCTTAAACACACCACAGGGTGAGATAATGACAAAAGACTAATATAGTTCTATTCTTTAAATAGAAACAAATCTTTTAAGAAGCAGAAGGAATGAGAAAGGACTATGAGAATGAAAGAATGACCATCACACGTGAGGGTTGTCCACTAGCAAGAAGATGCTTTCAGAGAGAGTATCAGGACTTTTAATCCTTAATAGCAGGCAGGATTCCCACGTCTTCCTTTCAGCCTCAGAAGACACCTGTGCACTCCCTGTTGTGCTCTCTTTTCCACACGTGCACCAGAGCTCTAACAGTCAGGGTTTTAAGAGCAAGAAATTAAACTCCCTCTCTTCAACCTTTACTCTCTTGTTCAGCGAATGAGGTAGCAGAGGGGAAGTTGTAATGAATAAGACACATTGGCTGTATTTTTCTGAAGAAAGCAAATGTGTAACCTCTGGACTGAACAGATGCTAAAATAACTGCTAAGCAGATAGAATTACAGCGGTGTCATGTACTATTGACAGCCAGAGAGCTAGCACAACTGCCATTTATCCTAAGGAAAGGAACTCAAATGAATTAAAAATAACGTGTACAACTGCCATAATATCATTTTTCCAGGTAGCCTGGAAATCAACACTTCTGAGTTTCTGATGTTTGGACTGGAATTTTAGAATATTAATCCATCTTCAACTTCTTTCCTTTACAGACTACAAAAATATATTTTTAATCACTTCCTAATTAGAGAAAGACCTGAAACAGACTCTTAAAGAACTGAAATCTTACGTAGAAATCACTAAGCTGTGACTTAGAAGACCAAGGTGCAGTACTTCATTTGTTATTCTCCTTCATGAACTCTGACAAATCACTTAGCCAGACTGTACTTATGTCATTTCTTATTCTACGCAAATAAGAACAGGGAGGGATAGGGAATGAAACTTCCATGAATCAGTCAACGCAGAGTTTTTCCAAGGGTAACAAAAAGCCTGAAAAAACCAGTTCTTCCCCCCACCATGCAAAGCCTTTTGTTAAGTTGTGGGACCTTTTTCCTGTAAGTTGCACCAGGGAAGGTAGAATTCTAGAGTATTAAAGGCAGCACACAATTCACTTGCAGGGCTTGCTAATTTTGTGAATTGCAGTAGGTCATCCTGAGCAACAGATTCCAGAGGCTAAATTGCATCACTAAAATTCATTTGAATGCTGTCTCTTTTCCCTCCTAAAAGGATTAGCACAGCTTTTTTTCTGCATAAGTTTTACAGTGGGAGTGCTTACATTAAGTTAAAGAATTTTTCTGTGGGAGTTGGCATTTTCCTTTATAAAAAAACCCAAATGTAAATAAGTTTCTAAGCAAACTGAAAATAATGAAAAGCATGGGAGAATGCATTTCTGATTAAGTATGTAAAATGAGGTCTGAAACAGATACTGTGGGCACAGCTATTACTAAAATATTTGCTCTTGCTATGCAATAAACTGAGCACTAGTGAAAAAACAAAAAAATAAAAAAGAAAGTAAAGAAAAATATAGCAGTCCAGAGAATCTGATAAACACGGAAGAAACATCTATTGCTTATATTTCATAATAAAAGACAATTACTGTTAGTTATACTCAGCTCTTATGACTTAGTTTTTCCCACAATCAGGGCTACATCGTAATTTCTTTGAAGTAGAGGTGATTTTAGTTTCAAATGATCATAAAATACACATATAGTAATTACTTCCAGTCTATCCAGCTTGGACAGATGGACTTCAGCTCAGACCCTGACTTTTTAGGAAATAGTCATGCTCTACTTGCGCTGCATTACACAAGAAGGCCAAATACTGCTCTGTTGCAGATAGAGGACAAAGCTCCACTGATTTCAGTTGGAGCAAGATTTCTCTCCCAGGGACTGATTCTTTGCTCACTGGTGTCAATGCAAAAGCTATCAAATACCAAATAAGGACCCTGGAGCACTCGTAGCATTTTTCTATATATGCCTTGCGCCTATGTAACTCAGTATTCTGCAGTGGAAGTCAGCCACCAATCTCCACTGCAGAGAAATTCAAACATTGTGCCAGTTTATAATCACTTCTATCCAGGAACATAAACAGCAGAAAACTATGGCTCTTTTCTTCTTTTTGAATGACAAAATTAAGGCAATTAGTGTTCAAATTTCCACCCAAGGTGGAATGATCTTCAGAACTGTCAGGTATGCAGTTCTTTATCTATCTAGTCTTTTCTATCATGTTGGAGAACTACCAGCTCTATATTCTATCATTTGTACAATATTTTTATTATCAGCATTTTAAAATAAGCTCTGCACTGCACTTTGCACAATGCAAGAGACGTATAAACAGTGAGGAACATGGTACACAGAAGACTGACAAAATCAATAGTGAAACTATAATAATACATTTCATTTCACATGTGGACTGCAAAGTAATGTGAAAACGCTAATTAACAAAGTGTCACAGCACTGCCGTTAGGGACTGAAGTATTATTCTGTACCCTCAGATTTTTCTTAGATCTTTCTTCTTGGTGACAGCATTTTTTGACATCTGACACTAACAGAACCTGTTTGGTTTTCCAGGTCCAGGGTTGAACACTTTGTTGTGATTTAACTCCAGATAGCAACTAGGCACCAACTAGGCTCACTCACTCCTCAACTGGGATAGGGGAGAAAATCAGAAAACTGAGAAAACTCGTGGGTTGAGATGAAGACAGTTTAATAAGCAAAGCAAAAGCCACAGACAAAAGCACAGCAAAACAAGGAATTAATTCACTACTTCCCATGGGCAAGCAGCTGTTCAGTCATCTCCAGGACAGCACGGTTCCATGCATAACGATTACTTGGTAAGACAAATGTCATCACTCCAAATGTTCCCTGCTTCCTTTCTTCCTCCAGCTTTATATGCTGAGCATACAGTATGGAATATCCCTTTGATGAGCTGTCCTGGCTGCATCTCCTTCCTACTTCTTGTTGATCCCTAGCCCACTCACTGGTCTGGTGGGATGATGTGAGGAGCAGTGATGCTGTGCAAGCACTGCTCAGCAGCAACTCAAACATCGCTTTATTATCAACACTGTTTTCAGCACAAATACAAAACAGTTACAGCCTGGACTTATAAGCCTCCAATATGCCTCCAATGTAGCCAGCTTCAGATAACCAGCTGACTATATGATTGGTTCTGTCCCACAATTCAGCAAGAGATATGAAGGGCCAGCAAAACAGCCTAAATGCAACTAAAATAGGACTGCAACTTGTGGCAAAAGCTTTACATTGAGAATGAGCAAATGCAGCACACTGAAACTCTTCATAACATGAGCAAAAAAGCCTACTCTCCCCAGAAACTATTTATGAGGACTGTGATTCTGCAGGGAGAGGCATACCATATGATAGTCTTTTTGCATAGTTTGGGTCTTCCTTTCAAAGGACACAGAGCCAGTTTATTACACTAAATGGACAGAAATGCATGGAGAGCTAATCAAATATGCCAGAACTGGACTTGGGTTGTGTAATAGCAAAGGCTTCATGATTTCCTAATTTTGGCAAAACAGCCTGAATTATTAATATTTTCAGGAGATATACTCAAGAGAAGAAAATAAGACAAGGCTGATCTAAAAATGTTTTTGATACATTTTCTTTCTTCCTTTTCTTAAAGGGCTTTTATAAAAGGCTATCTGTGACACCATTCCTGATATATCTGCTCTCACTCCCTTGTAGTGAGCTTGGTATAATGAAATGCTGACAATATTCAGTATAACTCAGAATTCACCCCACTGGGAGTACTGAATCAGTATTCATGTCAAAGTAAATTTAGCACGGATTTTTAATCACTTCATTGCTAGGAGCACAGTACAAATTCATAAATTTTAATTTTTATTTTACTTTAGTAAGTGTAATTACTTACAACATTTATAAATTAAAGCAGTGTAAGAGAAAGATGCTGTCTTGATAAAAATTCATAACCTGTTTCTATTGGGCATTCACTTTATTTATATATTGATCCTAGCTAAGAGACAGATGATTTGCTTGTGTAAAGGCTGAGTGAGATTCATGGAAAGCTACAGCCCATACTAAACCTGAGCTACTCTTTAAAATAGTAACAAATTAAGGCCCTTGTAAGCTCATAAAGCAATGAAAGCTGTGCAGGAAGGATGTATTTCTTTAATGAAAATTGTCTCTCTCCCGCAGGCTCAGTGAACCTAATTTCTGCCCCAGACTGACTATAGTATTACTATAGGGCTTACTTTCAAATTAAGAGTGTTTCAGAACACTCTCAGAAAACAAGAGCCTTGAGGGCCACTGTGCTTTTCCCAGATACTCCTTGTTTGCTACCTGGCAGCTTGGCATGATCAGCCAACTCTTGCCTTAGCTGGACTTGTCTTCTTCTCACAGGGTGGATCATAATAAGGAGGCAGAATGCCACGCAGCAAAGCTCTAAGTCAGCTAGCTAGGGAGTGGCAGTGCCTAACTCCATCAATGAAGGGCAAAACATAGACTAACATGTATGAAAATAATTTTTCAGGTAATAATCAGACTGTTCATGGCTGACACTCCTCTGATAACCAAAGTAGCTCATTTACAGCAAAGTTCACCTCCTTCCACAGTTTGCTGCAGTTCGTTCCTTGCTGACCAGAAGTGATATCATAGCCAGAACAACTCTGTCCATTCTTTTTGTTCTCTGATTTTACAGAGCCTGAACTCATTGGGTCCTGATTTGGTCCTTGTGTGCTACTGGTATTCTATCAATAAATGATAGCAATGAATTTTTTATGCCAAAGGAAGGTGGTTTTTCTGGTGGTGGTTTGTTTGTTTTTTTACTCCTGTGTTAAACAAAGGTTTTTCGCTGAGAAGTGAACAAACTTTAAAACACAGAGTTCCTGAGCAGGAGAAAAATTATCCCTCTGTAACCATACTGCTTGAGGTCAGAGACACATTAATGTCCCCTGTCCAGGCTGTGACCTTCACCTCCACTAACTGTATGGTGAACCAGCAAACTGGGTTACCTGTCACACAGCTTTCATCAAACACCCATTAAACACATTCTTACCTCTATGTCTTTATTCTCTTTAATTTTGATGCTATCGACAACAAAAATGAAGGGCTTACCCTCCAGATTATATGGGCTCAGGACACCATTGTAGGAATTAAGAGGCTGTAATTTATTTCTCAACTTTATTACAGGCTCAGTTCATGCTTTTGCTGAAGACTTTTATGCTCAGATTCTCTGTAATAATTAGGCATCTAAATATTAGTGAAATGTCAAAATCCTTCTAAACACCTGAGACTTTAACTCCCTACCATCTCAGCTCACCATCACATGTCTGCATCTTTGGTCAAAAAGTCTGGAGAGAGAGGGAGACCACAGACCCAGACTATATGTTACATTTGAACCTTGGTGTGTATTTTCGGTGACTAGATTTATATTGTATGTAACCTTGCATGTTCCTAACACCTGGGACATCTTTGCATTATCTCCTTGCTCCTTTGCAAAAGTTAGAGCAACCATTAGTAGTTTCCAATAGTCATAATGGACTTAATGTGATAATGGCATGCCCTAATGAAATGAACTCTTCACAGGGGGAATCTTCCAAAAGCTGAGAAGCCAGAATGGGATTTATTTTGTTCTGATGGATTAGGAAAAAAAAAAAAAACAGAAAAGGTCCCAGCAAAGGAGATAATGAAGCCCTTGTCTGCAGGGAGATTAAATTAACTTAATGGACATGCAAACTAAATATGCAGAGATACTTTCACTCCTTTATGAAACATGGATAACTGATGATCTTGGAAACTATCCTAGCATTTGGAGCATGTAACAATGAGCTGAATTTCTGTGGTGCAGAGTGCAGCTTTAGGCTTCTTTATGAGATTTTATTTTACCTAAGAACAGACTATGCAAGATTATTTTCGGTCCAGAAACAGTGCAATGGAAGACAGTAAACACTCACAGTTTACATTTTATGGTTCTTAATGGCTTATAGTTCTTATGGTTTATGGCTCTTATTGCTGTTATGCCAGAGATTAGATTAAATTAGATGCTGGACAGAAGAGGGAAATGGGTTAAGTATTTAGATAGGCTAAGGGAACAATGCCTAATCTCATTTAGTAAGAAGCGAATTAACACTATCATTAATAATGTATGCCTAGGCATTAAGACAATGTTCTGTTATTTACCTGCCCCACTCATTGTGAAAATGACTTTGGAAGTCATCCCTGATTTTCTTCGCTTGTGCAAGCACACATTGTGCTTTGTCACGACTCAGATCCTTCTCTGAATATTTTGTTTTGTAAAACAAGAAACCTGGTGCAGTTTGTGTAAATAAACTTTTACTTTGCATATAGAATGCTTAATCAAAAAGAAATAAAGCAAGGCTGAGGAGAATATGTCAAAGTGAAAGACATCTACAGGTCACATTAATAATATATTTTCAGAGACCTAGAGAAATTAGGAATTATTTGTTAGTATCTTAAAAAAAAAAGCCACCTAAACACTTTATATTCACCTTCATATTACTATACTCAATACTATCGGAGCAGTCCTTCTATAAAGCATGTAAGATTGGTAATCCACATACCTAAAGTCATTGATGATGAATCTTTTGACAATGTGTTTTTTGACCAATTCAGGAAGAAGCTGAGTACAAGGTCATTCTGAAAAAAAAAAAAAAAGAAAACTTTAGGGAATATCATATGTTATACTGTTCCTTAAATTATTCCTCTCCAAGCAGATTGCTGTTAGGTTTCTAATGTATATATTAGAGCTAGCAATAAAGGGTAGTCTCTCCCCTCTGATGGTGGGCAAGGGCCTCAGAGAATGACTTCTACCTAGGCACTGGGAAGACAAGAGAGCCCCTACATTGGCTCAGGGATGCTGCGCTGGTGCCTAACTGGTCCCTTTCTGTCAGCACACTTCCAAACAGCAATGTGGCATGTGGGGCAAGGATTTGCATTCCTGCTTGATCTCCAGTGTCTCAAGATATGTATTAGCAGCTGGAACTACTTTTTACACAGCAGCCCATCTGTGAAACAATTGCAGGAGAAGATCTTTACTGCATATTGTGTAGTCAGCATGAAATTTGCCCTTGGTACAGGACTGACCTCAAGCATCTGACCTAATGTGTGCCTCCTGGAGGGTTAGACACTGTGCAAACCTCCCTCACATGGCAGCTTAATGGACACTCACACTGAAAAGCTCCATACAGAGTTAACTCCTACCAGAAGCTAATGGGAAGCGAAATGGACAGTCATATTTTGCCATCCTGTTTAAAAGAGTAATTCACCCTGTGTACTGCACTATAACTTTTACTTTTATGTACTGACCTGTACTGCTCTAGTGAACATATATAACAGGTAGTTACATTCAGCTGTAGAGAATTAAAACAATAAACCAAACTCCCAGATTTGAGTATTGTGCCAAGCAATAAAAATGTGAATCCTGAAATGGACTCTTATGATTCGGAATCAAAGGTGGACAGTAATTGCATTATATTAGCTTTTTCATAAAGCCATATTTCAGAATGGCCATTCTTTAAGATGGTTTGAATTGCTACATTCATACTGATGTTACTTCAAATGACACTGTAATGAATGAGTAGAACAAGAGACTTTTCAGATTCTAGCATTAAAATGTCACCATTGTTTTTTTCCAGGCCATGGAAAATAATGTGTCTTTTATCAGCAAGATGTACTTCATGTAGCATTTGTCTTGTTTCAGTTTGACAAGATGTGGCATGAATTGTGCAAGCAAAAAAGAAAAGGCAGAGTATAGTGACAAACACAACTAGTGAGGAATTAACATGTGGGTACAGCAGACAGAGGAACAAGATGTGTATGTTCAGAACAGAGATAAGATTTACCAACATGGATTTATTTTAGCAGTTGCCTTTTATTTTTTGTTCTACCATTTGGAGTTTTTCCTCCCACACTGATATTTTCTTTAAAAGAAAAATCAGAGGGGACAAAAAGAACAAACAGAATGGTTTTCCTCAAATTGAATGACAAATCCTTAAGCTATTAGCAGTGGACTGTCAATATACCTGCCTGTTCTGAGCATGGATAATTATTGTCTCATCTCGTGAAGACAGCTTACAGGGGAAAGCCTGTGCACCTGCTTCAGCTTCCAGTAGCTTTAAACACTCAAGTTATTCCCCGTGAGACCTCCGTTTGCTCTTTTAGCACAAGTCCCAAGTGCATGAAATCTCAAGGGTTGAAAGAGTACATTTTTTGGCAGGTCAGCCTTTATTTGACAGCATGAAAATAAGCAGAGAAACTTAAGTAACCCTTTGAGTTCAAAGATCTTGAGAGAAGCAGGCAGGAGGTGGAAGGAAGGATACACTAACTGACTTGAAAGAGAAATAAAAAATTTCACACCGAGTAGCCTGGTGTTCTGCTTCCCCTCTGCTTACTTTTTCAGCAACAAATGGAAATATGTGAACAGAGAGCTTTATAAACAGGACATGCAAAGATTGTTTCAGGTGATAATTTCAAATTCTCATTTCTAAACAACACTCAAAAAAAGACACATTTGGTTTTAAGGACCAGAGTGGAATTTGTGCAGATCTTATATCAGGCATGAACACAACAGGCAGGCATGTACACTACTACTGCCACAGTACTGATTTCAAAGCTGTTCCTATGTGTGTGTTTATTGTACTCAACAAGTAAAGAAGCATATGGGGAAGCAGCAAGGCTAGTGTTGGCAAGTGGAACACAAAATCATAATTGAACAGGTCACATTGCAGAGGCAGATGTAGCAGTCCATCCAGGGCAAAGTGCTCCAAAAAGCAATAGGAGAGATCTCCTACATGTTTGTGGCAACAATAATTTTGCACACTGTTATTCATAAAACATCAGTTTCCCCCTGAACTGTCTTAACCTGCTTGCTGCAAGAGTCCACAGTTCCAATTTCCAAGAACAAAGTATGTAAGTACTTTTTGTCAGTAGGGCACCAAAGTGCTCGCTGAACTTTCAGGTGATTCCTAAATCAACAAGACTTCAATCATTTGGACTCCAGTCAATGAGACTGAAGCATATGCTTAGAGTTAAGCATGCATCTAATTACGTTACTAAATAGAAACAGGCACATCAGAGCTTTGATCACATGTATGATTAAAAGTGCACTGTATTTAGGTGCATAGAGTCCATTTCCAAACAAGCAACTGTTACTGACCATAGGCGGGAATCTTAGAGACCCTGAGAAAGTCTTGGCACTCACTCTTTGTTCCCCTTGAATTCTTACCTTTGAAAGAGTAAACGGAAATTCCCTAAAATACTGACCATTTTGGGATTTTTAGGAAAGTCTTCTATAATTTCTCTAACCATTCTTTCCTAAATTTTTAATTAATAGTTATTGTTGATATTTTTGAAGTCACTCAATAACATTAGCCTATTGAGGGGCAGCCAGGTATGTTTGGGTGCACCAATGCTTGTCTGGCTAGAGCTCACTCAGGATCTTTTTTTCAGCCATTAAACTAAAAAAGGATAAATTCCACTTTCACTTACACTAGGATACAACTGAAATAAGCTAGCAAAGCTCTGCATCACTGTAGCATGGTAGAATTTGTCTTCTGCACTCCATCAGAGACTAACCATAACAGTCCTCTGCTGTCAGTGAAACATCGTCAGATTTCAAGCCAGATTTAATTTTGTTAGAAAGAAAACCAGACTCTCCTCTGCTTTCAGCTTTCTTTTCAGCTGTGTTAGAGTAGATTTGGGGTCAGAGAACACCCGTGCATCTGTTATAGTTTAACAAGATGGAGAATCAGCAGGAAAGAAAGAAAACAGAAAAGCTGACCTTGCTGCAGCTATTATAACTTCAGGAAAGGACAGTGGAAAAGAAAGGACTTTGAACCCTCTCCATTTTGTCTCTGCTGGATGTCTTGCTGCAGGAGTATGACAGTGGTGGGAGTTTAAGGATCCAGATACCTTGGGTGCACTTTGTACCACCATGTTATATACCTCCATGTGGGCACTGGGGGAGGTTTTTTCTCATCTCTGCAAATACCAAGTAGTACCAGCAAATAAAATAGAAATGAAATATGGGAAGCTCTTATGAAACTTGATTACTTTTATAGTGTAAAACATTAGTCACTCTAGAACAATGCTGTGGTCCTGGTTTTCATTGTATGCTTGAAAATGAGCCAGTATAATTTACAATCATTTCCATTTACCTCCTCTTTAAAGCTCTTTTACACATCCTATAAGTCAGCCTAAAAGACCTGTTTATAGAGCATACTCACAGCTGATACACTGTCACTGTTTGCTTACCTGCTTGCGCTAAGTTTATCTTTGGCCTCAGTTAATTTGGTTACTTAAGATTTTGTTATAGAGTCAAATCCCAATATATCTTATTTCTTTTTACTGATTACCCAACTGTGTACCTGCACTGACCATTTTGTTTGCTCACCATGATAAATAAACCCCCTCAAACACCCAAGCACACTGAGTTTGCACACAAAATCCACCTATGTGAAAGATGTGGGACAAATAACATATGTTTATTTAAGGCTAGGTGGTTTTGCAAGATCAGTATGCACATCTAGTGTCTGAGTTGTGTCATCAATAATATAATAGCCACAAATTAAATGACACTTCTTTTAAATGATGAGAGATGGGAAGATTATCCATTGAACATTACTAGCCGGCTGATGGTACCAAATGCACTTGGTTGCTATATAAAACATTGCTTTAGATGCAGTTTGAGATTTTTCACTTTTAATGTCTAAGTCAAGTGCGGGTTGTCTTTTCAAGATAAGCATGAAGATATTCAGCTTCCTGAATGCTGCTGTTTGACACCAGGGCCAAGAACAGACTAAATTAATGGAGTCTTACCTTGCTTTTGTGTCCCCAGGGAGTGTACAACTACAATACTGCACTAAAATGACAAGCTGCTAGGTCAGCCCTAATTTATATGATATGTTATGAGATTTGGGCCACAGTCTCCTTTCAGATGATCATCACTCTGTTGGAGTTAAGAGTGAGAGAGGACAAAATGTAAAAGTGGTGAGCAGCAGCTCCCTTTTGTCACAAGTTCAATTTATACTTTCTTAAGGTATTTTTTTTGTCCTCTTCCATGTTACCAACTTTCAATTTATTTTTTCTTGATGCTTTACCTCTTATTCATGGCACTGCTTGGTTGTTTCTCCATCTAATGAAGCAAAACTCCAGGAGTCTAAACATTGTTGAGTATGTTGCTCTACTGATTCAGGAGACCCAGGAATTTCAATGCATGCAGCTGATGAGCTAGTCAGCAATGGTGCAACTGGCACAAAAATAAATATTCTTACAGTGTGATCATATATATTGAAACTGGTTTGGAAGGAGGAGAATGAAACTAAAAAAAGTGCTGAAATCTATTTCTGATCCATTCCTAAATTACGCAATATGACAACGAAGGTGCATGAACTTCTGCATTTTATTGATTGATGTAATGAATATAGCTTGTTCTTCATGTATATAGTTTGGTGGTGTAGTTATTTATAACTGAGTGTTAACCTGAATTTAGGAAAAACACTCCTATTCTAGGTGAAGATCTAAAAGGAAGTCAGTGAATGAAGGAAGTCAGTGAATGAGGCTTATGCTCAAAGTGAACCAGACTTTATAAACTACTTTGAACAGGGATGGGCATGACACAATTAAACATTTCAACCATCTCAAAAGCAACTATCACCATCACCTAGTGTTTTTGCTTTTATTTGATCTGATACTAAAATTCAGAGACAGAGAAAGACAGATTGAAGTTTATGTTCTTTAAAGAAGGATTTAAAAAAACATTTAATTCCATTTGAGGATCAGTGCAAATGAGGAGGCAACTACTTTCCACCTCTCCTCTTTCGCTCAAACCATTTAGCAGAAAAGGTCAGTGACATTCTGACCTACTCTTAATTATAACACAATTTTGCATAACCAGAACTTAGTCTGGACTAAAAACCATTAACTTATGGCATGATTGAGAAAGGAATATGGATATAATCCAATTGCTTCTTTCTAGGATTTTTAACAACTTAATTGGTAGAACCGAGCATGTAGTCAGACTTGTGTGGACTAGCCTAAACTTTTCAGAGCTGAAAACAGTTTTCAGTTTAATCACGGCAATGTGTTTATAGTGATAGCAAGGGTTTTTTATGGCAAAATCAAAATTCTTCTCTCCATCTAAAACAATGCTGCAGCATACCACACAGCTACAACACAGCTATGATACTGAACAGGTACAATTTATCAGAAAGAAACGGCTATGTGAAGAAAGTAAAGGGAACCCTGTTGTATAGACATCTGCTCTTATAAGATTCCTTTACAAATCTCTGAATTAATTGTTTATTCTTACATAGTTGTACCATTTCACAGGGATGAGAGTTTGATAATATTTGAGAACAGACAACTCACCAAATGGTTTCAGTCAGGCTCCCTAGCAATTTGAGAAAAAGGAAAAATCTGACTGCAAAGTTGTCCAAGGCACAAAGAGAGACGAAATAATTGTATTCATTTTTGAGAACGTCTCCTAGTTTGGCCTCCTGCTCAGAGTAAAAACCAAGACGATACTATGATGCTTCTAAAAGTGTCATACCAAAGGGAAAAGTAAAAAAGAAGCCTTCATCTGGGAACACAAAGAAAATTACCCACTGACTGGTCCCCTTATTCTAAGTGGGTCAGAACATGTCAGTATTTTCTAAATTTCTCACATCTCTCAGCAGGAGAAGCATATTGAAGTAAAAATAATGATTCAATGTTTGTAGAGTATCAATAACTTTAAAGGTTACAATCTAGAATTGCAGGTTAGCTGAGTGGTGGTAAGCAAGATGGTTTCCTGCCTGCAACAGCACTTTACAGATGGAAACAATCTGCTCGATACGCCATTTATTATTGTACCCTCCAAGTCCAGCATACTAGTAGCCATGCAGCCTTCTTAGGAACAAAATAATTTTCTTCTCCTCATAATTCAGCTCTACATGCTCTACCACACTGGAATGGTTTCCAACAACTGCAGAGCCCAGCGTGTCAGAACAGCCCCATTTGGCTGGTTCAGAGACATACCAGCAAATGTCCCCCAAGAGGCTTTGCCTACAGTTCCCTCTGAATACCCTATTTGTGTCCCTGCAGCAATATGCTAGGAGAACTTGACTCCACGAGTGCATGCTGCGGGATCATAAAGGGAGGAAAAGGCATAGAGAAGCTCATTGCAAGGCAGAATACTCTGGCTGATTACTAGCCTATTCACAGACCACAGAGTAGGAGGGTGAGAGACCTTCTGCTTGTGACCGGGAAATGTTTTCATTATTATCCCACAGTTTTAAGCAGTCAATTTTTTCATCTGGGAATTCAGCTTCTGCAAAGTAGTACTTGGCCCAAATTGAAAATCCATATCCCTTACAGCAGCTCAGAGCACAGAAGACACAGAGCTCTTCATTTCTACGTCACTGTCTTATATCATTGATTCCTCAGCCATCACCAAAAAGTGCTAATGTAAAATACACCCATGACTCTAATGTGGATGACAGAAATTATACAACAATTAACATCAACCTGTGCAGTTTATTTGGCAAGGTCAGACAAGGAAGTCAAGCATCTAAGTAAGCTGTACATACCAAATTAAGTGTAACTCTGCCAGACAGATATTATCTACCTTTGAAAATGTTTTCAATTTTAGCTGATAGTGCAGAATTTCTATTTATATTAATAAGAAAACTCCTGTTTGTTCTACATGTGGACAATTTCTTCTTTAATCTCCATTACACAATCATAGCTGGGAAAGTTATAAAGTCAGGCAGCAAACTTTTTTCTCCTCCTGCAAGATGTTTGAAATTTTGGAGAAAAAAACATCCTGTCATATCCTCTTTTGGCACCCTAGATTGTCTGTGCTATTAAACCAAACTAGTCCTAGTTTGTTCTATGGCACTGAGGCCATGGGATGTGACTTGGCTCACCTGGCAGAGCCCCAAGCTCTGATAAAGAATATGACAGCAGTGAAGCAGCAGGATCAATATATGAACTTGGGCCTTGGCTCCCTCTACATAAGCCCAGGATCTAATGTAAAACACTTTTTTTTCCTGCCTGCCTGAGAGCTTTCCTGACAATGAATGACTGTTTGCTGGAAGACGCTCCTTTCTCCCAGATGCCGGTGTCACCATAAGTAATTGACCATCCAACTTCCAAAGTGAAACAGCGTAATGATTTAACATCCTTCTGGGGTGCACGGGGCCTGTGAGTTGCTCCTGGCCCTGGCTTTTACAATGATGAGGTGCATAAGGCTTTGTCCTGGGCCAGACAATGAAGAGTCAGTGTTTGCTACCATTTCAACTTCCCATTTTGAAACAGGAGGAGAACACAAAAAAAGCATAAAATAACAATGAACAAACAAAGAGAGAAAACACTAATTTTAATGGACACAATGTTCCATTCTGATAATACCGAAACATTCTTCTTTTGGTCTCCTGTTTGCAAAACAATCTTTTCTACATGTTAACTACATTTTGAAATGAGGACTATTTCTGGGCTGAAGGAAAGGAACTTTTTATTTACAAACTGTCAAAATCAGACTTTTCAATATTTCAAAACTTACTCCTTTTTTAGACATTACAGTCTTCAGAACCTACTTCTTACTGTCAAAAATTCAGTGAATCACTACATTTGGATGGCAGCAAAGGAAGATAAATGTTTTTGAAAAATGCTCTGCCAGGTCTAATAAACCATTTTTCAGTCATTCCTCTCTTTGTTTTAAGTTCCGATAAATGCTGCCATGGCTCATCTCAAAACAGCTGCATTAGAAGTCGTGTCATTTCTGGTTGGTTTGGTTTTTTTTTTTTTCTTTTCTTTTCAAATGAGGCCATGGAAATCTTCCTGAATCTATTGGTGCAATGCTACTAAAAGTCATATGCAAATAAAAGAGATACTGCAAGTGCTCACATTAGACAGTTTCCTGGATCCACTTAATAGATGCTTCAGATAGAAATTCAAATCCTTCACTCTTTTATGTTCAAGATCTGTACAAAGTAAATGCCATGAGTTGGGAAACCTGTGAAAGAAGAATATTTGTAAATATAAGTCTCATGTTTTATCTGCTGAAATTTTTCCAGAACTACTTAATCGAAAAAAAGGTAACACTTTCTAAGACTGCACATAGGTGAAGGGATGGGTGCAGCATACAGAGGACTGTTAACCCTTTGATTCTGGTTCTTCTAATAATTTGTAGATATTCTGTTTCATACTATATCCTTTTTCCAGACTAAATCATTAACTAAAAAAATACTAAAACAAACCAAGCCCCTAAAAGGCACTTATTTGCATTTTATGGTATCTAAATACCTCAAACAATTTGACCCTGTAGGATCCCAGGAAAACATTACCCTCCCCATTTTTTGCACTGTGTGCAGCACAATAGATCTCTGATCTTAGCCCAGGGCTCATGCCATACAAACGCTTACCATAGAATACTGAATACCAAAGCCTTACAACAAAAATGTGACATTTTATGAAGGTATCACTGCTTGCTTTTTTACATCAGCTATTTAGACTGTAGATAAGTTTTTCAGAGCAGGTTCCTGACCTCGTATGTAATTTCAGGTGTTAATATAGTAAAAGTAGTATATGAAAACAAACAATAGTCACAATAAGAAGATCAATCCCCAAGAAAGCAATAACAATAATAATAGTATTGCTGTATTTTTATTAATATGAACCTCATTTCAGTTTAGTAAATAAATCATATATGCATAGAATGGCCTTATGTCGATTTTCAAATGCTTTGCTGATTAAAAACATCAAAGTCCCACTTACTTTAATCATCTTTGTACTTTAGAGGTGGAGCACATTAGATCAGTCAAAAGGTTAGATTTTTAACAATGTAAATAATTAATTTATATTAACTTTGTCCTGACAAGAACTATTTCACTCTCATGTTGAAGGAGAATTAGAAAAACTATTTGTGCTACATTGCATGTACTGGGTTTTGTGATACAGATTGCTAATATTTGGATTCATAACTAATATTATGCTTTATGTCCTTTAATCTATGTGATACAGAATCATAGATATTTTCATCTTCTTGTATTTCATGTTACACCACAACTGTAAAGAGCTGACTATATCTTGTTTACAAATATTTGTTTTTCTGGTACAACCTTGTTTTTCCACTAGATCTCAAGAGATATCTGAGGGCTTCAGACAAATGACTAAAGAGCCATTTAGCAGTGCAATACACCAAAAAGAGACACTTAGCTGGCCTTTTGAAAAGCAGCTGGTCAGGCCCTACTTTGAACAGGTTTTATCCAATTCCACGGCTCAGTGATAAGCTGACATCAGCTTTTCAAAAGTTAGACATAGAGTAACACATGGAGCACCCCATTCCCATCCATAGAGTGCGACACTGGCCAGCTTTGCAAGCCACCCAGCTGCAAAAACGGCAAATAGCAGCCTCATCTAGTGAAAATAAAATGACTGAAGATGCTTAAGTCATAATTTCTGTTACCAAGAGATTCAATGTAATTAGATTTCATAAACTCTAATTAGACATTGTGACGTTGGGCTTTTTGTTTTGTAAAGGCCTATTATGAAGAGAATTTTGATTAACAAGATATTGTAATTCTTTTTAGGAGCAGACCTTTACCCATTTTACAGAATGTTTTTGAGGAAGAACAGCACTGATATAGCTTACAGCAAGAGGCCAGGATGATAGCAGTATATTGTATGTATGTACAAGCTTTTGAATGCTTTCACCTATAGCACTGAAAGATCAGGGCTCAGTTAGGCACTGCACAAGTGAATAGTAACAGGCAACTCTTGCCTCACAGAATGATAGTGTCATGACATATAATGAGGTGGGGGAAATGATATGACCCAGGATCATGACATATATGAGCTGCAAAGATAAAAATAGAGCCCAGGTCATCTGGCACACATACATAGCCTGTGAATGTTCTCAGTTCCTCTGGGGCACAAAAAGGACTTCTTTCAGAAGATGGTAGGGAGGGCCTGTTTGCAAGCAGCTTAAAATTAATTAGACTGTATAACACAAAGAGAGGACTCTGGCTGTAAAATGTACGCCTTTAGAAGATGCATCCTAAGCACAGTGGCCAAACAGAGGACAGAGAAACTGCTGATTGATAGCACCAATAAATCTGCTTCCGTGAAGGACAATACGAATCTTGTGGTGGTACTGAACACTTCTTTAAAAGGCCTTCATGCTTTTTCTGAATCAGGCCTACAGCTGAAACTGACCTTGCACTTGTGAACAACAAGTGTTAGAAAACTTAACTTCCCAAGCTGATTTTCAGCTTTGCATCTACCTTAACTAGATAAGAAAAATCTAAACTTTTACCATGCAACAGACATCGTGGACAACAGGTCCTATTTCTTACTAACTTGAAGAACATCGTGTGTATAAATTACATCACTGAAATGCTTTGTTGGGTGAAAAAAATGTTGGCCTTTTGAAAGACAATAATTAAATGCAATTAGTACTCTGTCTGAGACCAAATAAGAGCAAAGGGACTAGAGTGCAAGGGCTTGCTTGGGGCAGCTTTGCTGTGCTTTGTTGTGTTTGGCTAAATGTTTACACATCGAAAAAATTCAGATGATGAGAACTGAGCTTTTGACATTACTTTCTTGTAATGTAGCCAGAATTTAACACTTGTATGGAGCAGACTCATATTGCATTATTTCCTCCTAATGAGACATGAATATATATAATTTCATGAATCAATACAAAGCAGTAACCAAATCCTTTCTGTTAGCAGTTCCAACTATTCTAGTAATATTAGACATTTTACTTTTAAATAATACATTTTCAAACTGATTTTGTGGTTACATTGTGGAACAAAGCTTTTTCCTTCCTTTGAAGCTTTAGGCATCAGGCAGAGTTGGAGCTTTGTAACACAGACAGACTAATGGTCTGATATGGTATGGCAGTTTCAGTGATAACTTCCTATAAAGTAATAATTAGATTTTTATTATTAGAATGAAATCTGTAATACATGAAAAGGCTCAAACTGGCAAAGTTGTGTTAGAAAACAAACCAAAAATTTAGCATTAAGGAAAACACATATAAAGAAATATCATAAAATGAATTACTTTAACACAATCTTAGGGAAAGATCACACAGTGACAGGTTACTGCTGGGACTGAATTACAACGATAAAGCTCTGGAGCTCTTAGACACAGCCTCAGTACAAGCAGATTAATGCTCTGTGAGTTCTGGAACTCTCTTTTGCAGTGAAAATGTTATGAGGGATTTTATTAAAGGTAGATTTATCTGAAAAAATTGGCTAGGACTATTTTTGAAATTCTCTACAGGGTTTCTTAGCTCTATGCATTTCTAAAGAGAAATATATTTTCCTTCAAAGGGCTGTGCTCACCACAGGAAAAATCGTAAATAGGTACTTGTTAGATATTTTATTTTACAACCTAATAGTGTGCAAATATCTCAAAATCAAAATTTTTATTCAAGCACTTTCAATGTTTAGTGAAATTCCAGTTCATACCAACTACTGCAAACCAGTTCATGTGAACCAGTCAAAATGAGTCAAATTGAAGCCAATTAAAATCCCCTCAGGTAGAAGTAAGAGTCTCTAGAATTAACTAACCTAAAGTCATTTAACAGAATGCCTCTCACAAGCTTGAGGGAATATCAAATTTAGATTTGAAATTCAAGGGCTTTACTTTTTAAGTCAAAATCATGTTATTTGTGGCTATTTACTTCAGGTTAAACATCAAAATCCTCTTTTATTTTTCAAGAACGTCATTTGAATCTCAGCTTGGCTCAAGCAAACTGCATGTCTTTTTGGCCTGCTTTATTGTAGACTGATCTTGAAATGGGTCTTGTATCAGGTGAGTCAGCATGGCTGTTTAAGAGAGGACTACTTTGTTCTCTATGACGCACACAGGATAATGGACATGGTATTTGTAGAATACATAACTCCACTCGTATTACCAAAGCCATTGACAATTGTTACATAGGAAAAAGCTCTTTTACATAATACAGGAATAAAACACCAGATTCACTGTCCTGGGTAACTGTGAAGTAACAGGATTCTGAATATGAATAGCAGGAATAGACAAAAAGTACTATTCGAAATTATTGCAACTAATGATATTTTTAAACAGATACTAATGATGTGAGGCACAAAGCATCATTTTATGTACCAGGACAGTACATAAGTTTGTCGCATATTTCTCAGCTGGGGACTATGTGCTTCTCTTTGTAAAGAAGTTGATCACACCACTGGTGTCAGAAATTGACTTGTTTCTTTTTTGACCTGATGTGGATTTTTCTACATTGCTTTAATATATAGATTTTGCTATCAGCTTTGATCAGCATCATGCAGCAAATAAAAGTTATTAAACCCTATCATGCCTTTAATGAAGTTAATACCACTTATCCTTTGATTTCAGGAATAGCTGTGTCAGGCCCAAGCTGTTCCTCACTTTGCCTCCCATTAAAAAAGGAGCAATAAAATATATAAAAGTTAGACTGTCACAATGGTCTATGATCCAGTTTCTTCTAGGTCTGAATAGAAGGCTTGACAGAATATGTTGCATTGCCTTTGTGTTTCTAAAAATATACCTGCCATACATTTCCTCATATTTTTATCAGTGCACAGAGAATCATTTAACAGCAGAATAACATTCACTAATATGCTGTCTTACTCTGGAAGGGCATGTGATGGAAATTGCTTCTGGAGATTGTTGTGAAGTTTTGAGAATTGGTCAAATGATTTTTCCACAAAAGTGACCACATTGCAGGTTTGCACCACTTGGACTAGATACAGCTGTTTTGGGGAGAAAAGACAGGCAGAAAAGAGAAGTTGTCAGAGAGGGACAATAAAAATGAAATGTACAAGAGAAAACATAGGGCAATTTTAACAAAGAAAAACCTTTCTTTAATGCAGTGCCAAGTGCCAAAGAATTCAGTTTGTATTTTATAATCTTTGCTATGCAGAAAGATAAACTTGCTTGGATAGCATACAACTCAAACACTGAAAGATCACTGCAGTGCGTGAAAACTAATAATGCACCATTAAAGGATTATATAACTGCCTCTGATTTCTATTAGGCTCCCTAATTTTGTGCCATGCGTTCCTTCTGGATGCTTTAATTAGCTCTTGATTTATTCTTCACTATAGGGCATGAACTGTTCTCCTTAATGGCTCCCTGCTAATAGCTGTCTGCCCAGTGTTCTTTCTCTTGGGTAGCTTATTGTTTATGGCACTGCTGTTCATCCTGTGATCCTTTTAATGTGACACAAGCACAGTTTCTATAAAGCAAGAGGGAAAGTATATAAGCTCACAGAAGAGTTGTTAAAGATCAAGGCACATCAGGACAAACAAAGAACATAATACATACGCAGGGAGACTTTTTGTTGAATCCCAAAATGGTGGCTCTTGCAATTGACTTCTCTGCATTCAGCATCATCCATTCTTGAGGAACAGTCTCTAGAGATGGAGGTTTTGCAGAGCCTGTCAGCGACATCTGTACAAGTGTATGGATCAAGTTGTTGAGTTTAACAGGAAAGCACTCCAAACTTTCCTTTATTTTCCTGAGGAACAAACAAAGAGAAGAGGCTGTATTTATACATCTGTTTTGTTTCTTGATCCTCAGTTTCATTATGCAAGAAATAAAAAAACCCAAATCCTAAAACGTACCTCACGTGAATGTGTATCAAAAAACACACTGGTCACCACTCTTTGCAACAATATATTATATCCAGCCCCTGAGCTCCACTGCTTAGAGGAGCGTTCTTGACATAGCCCAACTCATGGCTTACTTTGGGGTAGCTATTCTTCATGAGATGGAAATCTCTTTCAGACAACAGAGACAGAACATTTCCAGGGTAAAAAAACATGTATTCACTTCAACAGCTAGGGGAGAGTGCCTTAGCACTTTCTTTTTGGTTGTACTAACTTCTAACGGACTTACACATGTTTACGCAAGGCTCTTGTATCTAATTTGTGATTTAGCTCTGCATGATGTGTAGTTAAATCCTCTATACAGTTCTTAAAAGCTTTATCCTTGTGAAGCTGCTTAAGATAAAAAAAACAGAGACATTTTCTCTTTCTATCTCTCCCCATCTCATCCCTATGCAAAGGGAGACCCAACACAGTTCTGCTTTCCTAGAGTTTTCATATCCTCATCAGAAAACACACCACAGACAAAAAGATAACTAGATAGACATGTAGATATGTAGTGAAAACATGTTTTAACATCAAAGTGAACTCAACTTGAGAAATAACACTGCAAGATAATTACGGGTCTTTGAAGAGTAAGATGCAGTACTCATTAGAAAACACTTGTCCTCTTGGATTCAATTGCTAGTTTAAGATCTATTTAACTTCTGATGCTATTTTTTTTTTCTATTTCCCTACTTACTTCTACAGCACTCTGATGATATTCTGGATAGTTTCTGACGTTATAGAACAACAGCCCATTAGTTTTAGGCCATATGGCAGCAAACATCTAACAAATTGCTGGAGTTTTGTTTTTGGTGGTTTCTCCTTTTTTCCTTGCAGTTTTAGACTATATCTAACTAGCTTACAAGGGCTGACAATACCCTTAGCCACCCCTTCATCATCCCCTGCTCTAAGTTGAGCAAGTGCTTCACATGTCATTTTAAATCAAATTCTTATTCATAGGTTTCTGTGAGTGAGTTTGATTGCCCACTGCAATCAATTGAAATCAACTCCATTCATTGCATTAGCCTAATTTTCATGATCTCAAACATTCTGGCTAAAGTCTGTAGCTTCACAGTTGCAACCATGACAAAAAGAACATTCTACCTGGAGACAGTTTCTTGGCTTGCCCTCTCTAAACTGAAATTTCACTCAAAAATACTGTGTGAATTTGTCACACAGCAAGTAGGCATGCTAAACTGAGGAAAGAAGATGTATATGTTTTTCTTAATGTAGTACAAAGAAAGGTAGCTCTGAATTAATTATCTTAATTATTAATTGCATTCTCCAGAAACAGCCACATACAGACTATTTGATAAATGACACAAATTAGCACTGAAATGGAAAACAAGAAAACAAATGTAATTTCAAAATATTAGTACACAATCAATTCAGCGCTGATTAATTAGGATGCATCTGTGGTGAACTTTTCCTTTTTATCTCCTATGTATTTAATTTAATGTGTAGTTTAAACACTTCCTAAATCACTGAGACGGGATTTAGTTTATAGAATCTGTAACAGGGCCATATTACAGCTAGGCAGTTAGGGGAATTTGCAATATTATTATGAGGCATTTTAACTTGTAGCTAAAACCAGTGCATTTTAAAAAACATAAAACAGGCCTCTGCTCATAAAATTCAGATATCATCACAGTACCCAGTAAAACTGATACCAGAATAACACTATTTAAATAATTAAGTACTTTAACAGTGTCTTGTTCTTTCCATGGGTCCATTAAGATTCTAAAATGCTTTTAACATCCAGATTGCTAATTACATACTTTAAACCTAAACAGAAGCTTTTGTTGTCATTGTTGTAGATTTTCCCTGTGCATTAATTTAAATGACTACATTTAAAATAAAATAAAATGAGAGCTATATGTTGCTTTTTCCCTCTCTCAATATTCTGTTTTCTCTGTATGCAGTGCCCTCTGTTAGAATAGAAAACTTTAAGCAATCCTTATGTCAGGTTATCAACAAAGAATGGGGAAGGTCTCTTTGCTGTTCTGATGACATGTCAGAGTATGTCTTCACAGCAAGGTAAAGCAAGTTGTGGTTATGGTTCTTTAAATTTTCTTTGAAGCGCAAACTTGATTAAGGAAACTCTCTTTCCCACAGTCTCCCAAAAGCTGTTTCCTCACTGTATGGAGCAGTGGGGTGTATAAAACCATGGTTTTAACTTTGTGGTTTATTTTTGGCATGGATTAGTTCACTGACCCAGTTTATCACACTGTGGTATCTCATTCCCCTTTCTGCTAGCATTTTAAAAGTTCATCCTAAGGATCAGTGGTGGAACTTTCTCTTTGAACTCTCCAAGATCCCCATACGTCACCTTTTCTCTACAGTCACATTAAGTTTAGCCATAGGTGAAGAAGATCGTCAAGTCACAGGTATTCGTAGCTGAGATTCTCATGCTCCCTAGGCCATTATCTTCTTGGCCAGTACCTAAAGCTAACTCTGCCTTCATGAAGATGATAAAAAGTTTCGTAGTTATTTCAGAGCTCTGGCAGCCCAAACTGCTTAGAGTAAATTAGTGCCTAATGGTCTATACATGGAACTATAGACAACCTGTACGAAGCAATCAAAAGCACAGGTTAATCAGAAGAAAACAGGAAACTGGCATTAACTAGAGCAACATTTGTGATTCATGATATTGCTAACAGTTTTCAGGTAGAAAAGACTGTTTTTCCACACAACAATATTTGTTTACCACTCAGATTGGCATCTGACCTACTTCTCAGAGAAGTGAGTTAAACACCTGGGATTACTGAAAAGTAGTGACTTTTCACTTTCCACCTGCTGAACTGACTTTGAATTTTAGATTTGTCTCATAGTGTTTCTACAGATCTGTCAAATTATGATATCAGGTAAAACATGCACAGACTGGTTGTCTGCTTGTGTAAACAGAGATGGATGAAGAGATTGTCTAATGTTTTCAAGAGTGACTAGTTATAGTTGGTGCTTTGATTTTTAGGAAGTAGATACCTCTTATGGGACAGGTATTCTAAAGCCTGGTGCTTGGATCTTTTTGAACACATCAGCCTTTCTCCATAGCCTTTTAAGACCACAAACACTCATTATTGCTGACTTCTTATCTGGATCTTAGTCTTGGTATAATAAATATTCACCCCGAACTAAAGAATAAGTTTCTTTATCATTCTTGATGACATCCTGATTCTAATTTCCATCTAGGCCTGAAAATAATTTAAAGGATAATGAGTAAAATTTATTTTAATGGGATTATCAACTGTTAATGAACATGGTGTTCCATTTATTTCCAATTTTTCTATCCATGAACTTGCCAGGTTCCATTTTAAAACAGTTTAGGTAGTATGCCCCCAACAGCTCTCAAGAGACTTTCCCAGAATATTGCTCCTGTCAGAGACAGACCTTTTCTACTTTTCAGCACAGTGTATATTATTTATATATTTATATATAAAGTTTATATTCTTTTTTTTTTTTTTTGTATAGCAGTGATAACCCTTCAGTTTAACATATTATTTCCTAATGTGATGGTATACAGACAATAATCATATTCTTTTTAGCCTCTTATTTTTCCTGGCTTTAAAATCTAGGTTTACTTTCAGACAGACTCTGATCCCATAGGCTGAACACATCAGGTACTTTTCTAAAGTGCATCTTCCAGTCTGTTTTCCCTACTAGTACTCCAAAGAGTCTTTCTCAGGATAGAGAACATTCCTCTCCACTCAGCTAGTGGCATGTGAGGTTTGTACACCAGTATGTATGAATACCTCAACATTAATTCAAGAAGGAAGCCTACCTTTTGTTCCTTCAAGGCACATATACCATGATCTTTACAAACTGCGTGAATGCTGCTGAAATAAAGTTTGGTACTGTAGTTTTGGCTATGTCCTTTCAGAAGTCACCAGCTTTCACTGTTGTTTCAGTTGTTTAGGAGATTTCTTGCTGGCGTATCTATAGCCATCTGACAAAGATGGGATTGACTGATCAGTTTGAAATTAGCACTATGATTTGAAAGGAGTTGCTGTAAATTGTCCAGTTTTACAACTGCTAGAGTGATTTTGAGTAGATATGCTTGACCTGGGCAAAGAGAGGTACCTAATAAATGATTTTGTAAATAAATAAGTAAAGACAGCAGCTGACTCAAGCAGCACCCCTCTCAATCAGGCTGATGAAGATATACAGTGGTGCTTCACTGGTAGTTGTCAGGTCCACTGTGAATCTCTTATTCATGAGTTCCTATGAGTCTGTTAGATTGCACTCTGCAATCAATTGAAATCAACTCCATTCATTGCATTAGGCTAACTTTAATCCCTTAAAAATATTTTTAATACACATCCACTTACAGGCTCATTAAAAATGTTAGGCAGCATGCCACAACATGCTGACATTTGAAGACAATTGTAGAAAATTGAAGAGGAAATTTATATGCAGAGGTAAGATAGGTTTTCCGCTTCGGGTAAAATTGTATTGTCAGGAAAGGAGGGAGGGGAAAGGATCAAATTGAGTTTCAAGGATCAAACTGAGTTCAGGGCAGATGCTAGAGAGACAACAATGTTTCATTTGGCACTAGGTGCACAGAACTGTCAAGCAAACACAGAAACTCTTGTTTAACTCTCAATTGGTGCATTGTTTATCCACTATCTGAGGGTGTGACCTTCCAGAAGGCTGTAAGCTGTGAGGCTTAACACTGCTGTTCATCAGCTCATAACAGTGAACTAACCCAATGTGAGAAGGATATAGTACACAAATGAGACCAGTTTGTTGAATACATCTTAAATCAAGAATGAGAGCAAGGGAATTTGGTAAAACACAGAAAGCTTTACGATTCTGAAAAGGGTCAGTACATTACAGGCCAAACTCTAGTAGCGTTATTTTGTTGGCTAAAAAGGTGACCATGAAGAATAAATTAACACTGTTTTGCCAGGAATATTTGTGACATCATTCATCATTTCATGTTGGCTTTAAAAAACAGTAGAGGCAATATCAGTATTATTGCTCAAACCAAACTCAGATAATTGCTAAAAGCAATCTACTTCTACAGAAACATAAAGAAATAACTGTTCTGTTTCACTACCAGAAGATTGAGGTTTTCAGCAGATACGTTATATGATTGAATGTGAAAGTTTACAATAACTACTTTGTACTTTGAAAAAGAAATAACTTTCAGTTGGCAGTGTTTAACATTCCAATGACCACATTGCTTGTCTAGAAGACAACTTTTTTTAAAACAATACAGTGGGTTTTGGAAGTAATTATTGAGAAAAAGGAGCTGCAAACTGTGAAGAATTTGAGAGCTACTGGAAATTATGCTAATAATCAGAACTTTCAAGTTCTTTGTCTTTCTAAAGACAAGTTGAAAAACAGATACAGAAATAAGCTGCAAAGTGACCATGAGAAGTGTGTCACTTGATTTTCTTTTATTTACCTGGACACTGTATAATAAGGAGGTAGGGAAGAATTTTTCTGAAGGACAGGAATAAGATAACATGGGTAATGTAAAGCTCACAACAATATCAATATATTCACATTCCTTGGGACAGGTCACAAAATGCCTATACAGAGGAGTAAGTTCTGTATGGATACAGGTATCAGGCCATCTCAAATTATTTATTTTAAAAAGAGCCTGGATACACCTTTCAGAAGTTAAAAAACTACTAGATATGAAGCCTGATGTTCTCAAAGAAATGTTAGTTAATATATGCGTTGAATTAACACAAATTATGCTCAAACATGAATAGAAACTAGAATAGAGCAAAAAAAAAAAATCTCTAGGAGAAATGAGATCCATGGAAATTCATGAGCTAGTGACAAGAGATTTTGTTCTTGTGAATGAGTACATATAATACAAACATATCCTGAGAGTATTAAAGAAGAAAATATTCATTCTAGCAACATCTGACTTTTCTACATGATGTAGTGATCTCTACAGACAATAACAAATTTCCACTTCAGCATTTCGAAGGAAATTGGAACAATAGCTCTGAAGTTCACTAAAGGAATTTTAGTAGAAAATACATTTTCAAATGAGAACATAGCCCATAGCACTGTACAGGTCTGCACCATGATGTTAGTTTTGTTGGTAAGCAGGACTTGAGTGGCATTTCCATTCTGAAGGCTTTCATTTCCAACTCTAATGAGAAAACTAATGGGAAGAAGGACATGCTGGCCTTTGAGTCCTATCTATAGTCTCTCTGGGATGAACAGGACTTCCCAACCTTAACGTAAACCTCTACCAGGCAACAAAGCACACATGCTCTTCCAAAACAGTATTGAGCCTCATCTCCTTCCTAATGTTAGCTGTTTTTCAAATGCTTTGTCTGAGAAAGACTGCAGGTGAATTCCCACTCTGAAGTTCCTCACTTCCTTCACCCTAACCCTGAGAACACCACTACATCACTACTTTGCCCAATTTCAAGAGAGTGGAGCAGCAGCTTTGTCCTGAACCGAGGCTTCACTGTTTGTCTTACAGATAAGCAAGACTGCAGTGATGTTAACCTTAACCATAACCATAGTCCTAACCCAACTGAAAAGTACACTGATCCTCTCCACCTGTAGGGGAGTGCTGGGCACCAGCTCTGAGATTTCACTACACTAATATAATTTTCATTCTAAAGACTCATATTTCTCTAATTGCTATGCATAATCCTAGCTTTTTTTTCACTAATTAAATTAATTCAGTTTTTTACCCAAGAGAGACAGACGTTACCACCCAAACTATTTGACAGAATCGAGATTTTTTACAATTTAATTAAGAACTGCATATTTCCTATTTGAAGTGGAAATATAAGTCTGTAATTTGGGAATATGTGAAATTTTAAAGGAAAGCATAAGGTAGGAGTTGATGGTAAATGTGAAGCTATAATTAAAGTTTAAAATAAAATAATCTTGCTAAGGGGCAAAAGGCAAAGTCTATAAAAACAAGTGTTAAAGGAAAAGGAAATTGGTGTTCTGCTGTGTATAAAGTAATGGAACAATAGTTTTGTTTGAGAAGTTCCACTCTTTCTCTTCAAAGAAGTATCTTCCTTAAACTTTCCAGGGGTCTCTGTTCCAGCCTTCTCTGAACCTGTCACCTCAGCTTCTAATACATGAAAATTAAACATACAAACAATAAAATTAAAATTGCACAAAATCTTCATATGAGCCTCAGTAATGAGACCTGCCCAGCTGCCCTAGCTCAAGCTTTCATCTCACTTATTCATTGCAATATGCCCTCTGGCTGTACTGAAGTGTAGAGGGATTGCTCTTGCCTCAAGGCAATTTGCACAGTACAGAGAACTGTGCTGCCTTACAGGAGGTGTCCCTTAGGGCTCTGAATTTGAAAGGAGCTCTTAAGTCAGAGTCCAGTGCTGTGGACTGCATATGTGCCCTGCACTTGCGCCAGAGGAAGAGGTCAGAAGAGTCTGGCTTGCTTTGCATATGAACATGGTGTCCACAGTGCACAAATTCATAAACTATCTTTGGGAAATGATGGTGCTACACAGGAAAGGCTCAGACGAGGAGATTTTTTTTCTCATAATGTGCCTAGAATGAGATTTCCAAATCCAGACAGTCTCCACTGGCTCCATCTAGAGCATCATCATGTCAATAGTTGGAATTACATCTAATGCAGAGGCCTGACCTGAAAGATAGGATTGATATCTTCAAACTGATTTTATACACGTCATCTGCAGCTCCTTATCAATAATGCTCAGTTACTATCACAAATAAGTGAAAGGTTTCATTATAACACAAATGAAGCTTTAAATAGTCCTATATTCACACTCTACATTTTTCTGTAATAGATCTGTTACGTGCTTAAAAGGAAGAATTGGTACCATTTTGCAGATGGAGAAACTGGCTAACAGAGGGAAAGTAACTTGTCTGTGGCAAGAGAGAATGTCCAAAAAAGAACAGAAAGCAATTCCTATAGGAATTCCAGGTCCTCAGTCCATTAACAAGTTGAATCTATTTACGCAGTCAAAATCCTGTTGCAGGTAACTGTTGCATTTAAAAGCAGGGAGGAAAGCTGACTAGGCTTACGGCAGGATGGCCTAGGTGCCGAATAAGTGAATTGTTAAAAGTTTATTACAAATGCACAACTGTTTCTTCCAGAAGTTTGAGGAGAATGGACTTTTTAAAGGTAAACACATGAAGACCAATTATCCTTGGGTGTAATTTCGCTGATTACAACTTCTTAACATAACACGAAAACTGCTTTTTTTTTTTTTTTTTTTCCTATTGGTTTTATTTTTTGAGGGTTTTGGTTGGTTGGTTGGTTGGTTTTAATTTGATAACTTTGCTCACGCTTGAAGGAGATAAAGTTTCTGGATTGTATTCTACCTTTACCTTGTAAAGTAGCTTGTAGCCTGGAGGTCTGAGTCCTGAGGACGGAGGTTATCATATACATATTTCAGATCCTGAATGCTGTTTAGCTCAGGCAATCCTGCATGCAGCATCTTAAAGTAAAGAAATAGCATTAGTCCACTGTTCATTTGACAAGATTTTAAAATTAAACGAGGCTAACTGAAAAAAGAAAGGTTTTAAACCAAAAATGTTCTCTTGTAAAACACAAAGCTCTTAAGAGTGGATCTGATGCTAGAGCAATGGCTGGAATACTGAAGGGAATTAATTGCATTGTAACACTTCACACTGAGGTATTGGAAAGACATATGGATTAAAATCAGCCATCCATTTTAGTTATCTATTTTCTTTTCAGGTATCATAATCTTAATGTGTGCATCACTATGCTTCCTACATAGACTTCTAATGATGATAAAGGGAAGGCAACCAAATTCACCCAGCTGAACAATAATAACCACATTTCTGTTACACTCACAGTGTTACCTTAGTTCTAATTCAATTTAGTGCAACATCACCTTCTCATTTGTAACTACTTATTCCACCATTTACAGTCAGTGGAGGAGAAAAGTTCCTTTAGATGTTAAGTTGAGCATTGAGAACTGCCCTTTGGAGAGGGTATCGTTCTCCATCAAATAGGAACGGAGTTGTTCTAGTTAGTTTGTCAAGTTAGGTTCAAAAGATGAATAATGGAAATATTCCCCTTGCAAAGTAACAACATGGGTAAGGTAGACAACTGAGTATTAGACAATTGGCTATCTCCGGACATTAAAATATGTCAACAACAAAAATAATTTTTACTCCAAAATCTACTGATTTTTCTCAACAATCACAGTACATTGAGAGCAATGCACCCTAATGGAGAAAAAAAAAAAATCCATCTCTTCACACTGCTGAGAAGGAAATGTATCTGAATTTGCAGTCACTGCTGTACATTCTTCATTGACATTTATGTCCAGTTCAGACAGAAAGACCCACAGAGTTGCAAGTAACAGCAAAGTGAAAAAAGGAAACAGTGCTTCTATTTTAAGATTTGGCTGAGAGCCAAATAAAGGGGAAAGAGATGAGAAAGGGTTATTTTCTTTGTTCGTCCAAACTTTTAAAATTTTTTAAAGTTAAGTTTCAATATTTTGCATATTTTATTTTTGGCATTATGAGGAAAATCTTGCTTCATATCAGATCCAATCTACACTGATACTGGGCAGTTTGCTGTCTCACGGAGTTTTGGCTAGCAAGGAGCAGACAGGCAGAAAGCTCAGTGAGGTGAAATTAAGTGAGTTGAGAACAGGGACAATAACAACATTCAGCACTTAAGGACATACAATGCAATTTATTTCTATGTCTTCAACCCATTTATAAAAGATTATGACAACTCATGTCTCCTTTAAAAAAAGAACAAAAAAAGAGCTGATGTATGGGCAAATTAAGCTTCTTGTCCTATATTAGAAAAGGAAACAATAACAGATATAAAAACAATCTGAATGATCTGTAGTGCAATTGAAAACCAGGATTTTTTTTAGGTTCTCTGTGTTTCAGAATTTGGTGACCCATTGCTGAGCAAATATGATTCTTTAGCTGTGCAGTACCTACACAGTCCTTTACTGTCTACAAGGAGGTACTAGAGGCTATTATACCTCTTCATCCATTTTGCATCTTCATATAGCATATTTTTCATGTTTAGAGTCCTGTGATGGAGGAGGCTTCTGAACACTGTGTCTAGTGATACTAGATGATAATTAGTCAAGACATGGAAAAACTATTTGGAAAACAACTACAAGTCTCCTAGGGCAACTCGAGTGTCACTAGACACCTAAATTTATGTGCCTGCATTCCTCCCTTCATTTGGACATACTATGTCTTGACCTACCACACTTAGTTATCCCAGGTCTTTTGACTCATTGAGTGAAGCTGCTTATACTCTCAATAGGCCTGGATTCAGACCTGCTGTGTGAAAAATGAATAGTCCTGGAGTGTATTTTCCATGTGCATTAGACCTACAAAACAGGAGTGTTTCTCTTCCCAAATGGTGTTTCTGAGTTTAGAAGGGTAAAATTACTTGTATGGGGATGCAAGACTCTTGAGTCTTAGATTGGTTCTGTCTAGGTACTGTCTCCTGTTTTATACCATCAGGTTGACCTCTTCCTTACCACAACAAAGGCATGTGGAAAAGTCAACTATTTGCTGTCTAGTGTCAACCCTAAGCACCATTTAAGAACTTTCTGCCTGAAAAAATTTTATAACAGCAATTGATTTTGCATTTCTTTAAACCAGTCAAAAGATGCCTGTGTCCAGCAGTCATCCTCTTTATAATCAGATAAGACCTTTAATGAGAGCAAAACTCATGAGCTACAGATATTTCTGCAGCTGAACTCTGCCAGTACATTGCTGTGTCTCCCATCGATGTTTTTGCTCATGGATTATTTCTTACTTCCAGTAGCAAATGTCAATACAGTTCTAGAAAATGCTGCTCACCACTAAGAAAGAGCATTAATTCTCAAATGGGGCCAAACCCTCAAAATTGTTCATAATCATGTTTTTCTAGGAAACACTAATAGTTACTGACCATATTGGGCATAGTTTACTACTCCTATGAAGTACTGTATTTTTTGGAAATAGTCTTGTTGTTTAGAACTTTCTAACCATGTTTTATAAATAGCATCTCAGAAAACAAAATGTGGTAGGGGAAAGAAAGATTAATGATGTAAACAGTGAGAGAAATCTTAGACTGTCATTGTTACAAATAAGCAGTGGTTAGTTTATCTTACTGCTTCATGATAACATCTGATATCCTTCATGGAAATTAATTCAAAGCAGAACATCTTCACAGCAGATTTACTTTTCTAGAAATTACCCATACATTTTAATACTTACAGTTTCTGATCAACAAAGCATTTCAAGTGCAGAACCAGATGTATTTACCCTCTGAAACATCACTGGCAAAAACAGGGCATTCATAAACTTGTTTGTTTAATTTCTTTTGATATGTAGTGCTCATCGATAGGGTGTGAGGATGCTGCCAGTTCTTTTTCAATTATGAAATACAATACAATTGACTAAACTGCAGCCTGCCAACAAATAGTAAAACAAATCTGTATGCTGACATTTAGCTCAGTACTATTACCTCCTTATAGATCAGCAGAAACAAAGAAGTTGCAGCATGTCCTGAATATAGACAAACCTGAGACACATCCAGGCAGAGGTAGATAGTTATTTCAGAGCTCCTGCTGGGAACATTTTCCTAATCCCCTCTATTATACCAGAGTAATCTAAGATCATTATCTCTACAGCTTGTAGAAAAAGAGACTGAACTGAAGACAAGGAACTGGGCAGAAGATGTAGCTATATTTGCAGCTATATTTGCAGTTTTAGGCAACCTGACCAGAAAAACAAGGATTACTGCTAGGGAGGAGAAAGCAAGGTGCTCCTGACTTTTCCAGAGGCTAAGTTAGTGTCTACTACAAGTGTACTCTGCACGACTTGCAGTACAAAATTATTCTTTATGACAGGAATGCAGTTTTGCTGCACCTTTGTGATGACTTAGAAGCAGAGTTTAGAGCTCTGGGGCAAACTTTCCTGCCCCATATTGGGAAATGACTCACTATATCACTGCATGAGAGACCATGGATAAGACAGAAGAAATAAGATTAGTAAATTCTTGACATTTTTACCCTCTGTGTTGCAGAGTTGGAGACAATAAAGTAATGTTTACAAAGTAACTTCTCAGCTGTACCTCAGCCGGGTTCATGAGGCTGAGTAGGTTTTTTCATGCACACACTAGTCATCTAGGCTTTGCATGGGGACTTCAGTTTTGGGTTAATATCTTTGACCAGCAACTTACCAAATGTTAGACTATTTAATATTCTCATTCTGTCCATGGACGGGAAAATCGTTAATGTTTTGCACACAGAAAAAGAGATGCATAAAGCAGTTATAGAATCTGCCACAGCATGTGAACTGGTAGCAATGTTTAAGGAATAAAAATTCTTAGAGGTCTTAAAATCCTAAATTAAAGATTTTTTTAAACCTGTGTCAATATGAGTAATGTCCCTTCTTTCTTGTGTTTGCCGTCCTAAGAAGGGAGTGTGTAACCTGCAAAAACAATGCTGTAATGGCACCATTGTTAGCTGCAGTGCTGCTAGGTAGTCATGTCAACCACTCTTTGAAATATTTAGTTTACTTTGTCTTGCAGTTGACAGGAAAACAAAGAATGAACAGCACTGGTAAATGGTTTCTTGAAGACCTAGAAAAAAGGATGAGATAAATTCCTGAACATGAAACTAGTATTCAGTTTCTTTTGTAGTTCTCCCTATTTTGTAAAAAAAGAATGCATTAAATAAAGGAAAAAAAACCTCAAACAGCTTAACTTTTAATTTCCTCATAAATTAGTAGTGAAATCAGATAGTGTCTTTGCACAGGAAGTGCCAGCACTAACATTTCCAGCAGTGCAGCTGATACCTCTTCAAATCACAGTGCTACTGGAGCTAGCAGAGAAGTGGTAAAAGGGAAGAGGACACCAGAGGAAATTGGTTTTTGTTTTCATCCTCAACGTCTTACCATCTCCAGCAGGTTCAAGAGTAACTGGCTGTGTTTCCTGACTATATTATAAGCTCGACAACAAAGCTCCACAAACTCTTGAAAACGCTGTGGATTTTTCCCACCTTCCGTGATGAAATACTCCATCTCTGATGTGAAGATGAAGGGAGCTCGATCCCTTGAAAAAAGAATTACATGAGTAATTTCACGAAAAATGGCAAATCATGCAAGACAGTTAATACTTGTAACTCATTTTCACATTTGTTTTTCTAGTATTACCTTCCTTGTTATTTTATCTCTCCCTTCCTCAATGTGCACAGTTCTATTGCTCTGCTTGGTGTCACTGACTAATTGGGGTAGAGACAGGTTTCACAGCAAGAGCTTCCTAGAGAGAAATCCAACAGTTGAACAAGTTTGGAGCTTTCTGGTTTTCTTCTGGCTCTTCTTTTCTTTTTGAACTGTCATTGATTTAGTTCCTTAACTAAGCCTGAAAGTGAATCTGGAAACAAGTTCTTTCCTGATATTGATGTATTTAAAAGTTGTTCTTAAAGAGGATAGGACATAAATATCAACTCCCTATTAGGCAAGAAGTGAATTAAGAAAAAAATCTCACAATCCAACAGCAACAAGAAAATACAACAAATGATACTATTGTTAAATATACACCATTCTGAAGGGATGTTTCCTACCCAAGTTACAACAGAATAAACCTAAATACATTATCTTGTTTTCTGCACAGTTACTCTGTATTCACTGGAGAATAAATGAGATGTAGAATCTGATAGTGCATCTTGCCTTTTTTTCTTATCACTAGCATAGTTTGTGGCTATGACACGCTACTGCTGAAGAAAACAGATTAGCCAGACTTCTACTAACAATCCTATCATAGTTTCAGAAACGTCTGATATGCTGCATCCTTACACAGACAAAACTGCTGCAGTGATTTACTCATCACAACTGTGTATACAAAGGCATGTAAACTGATTAGAGAGCAATATTCTAAGGAAAACTACACTGTGTGTTAACTTTCAATTAAAAAATGAACTTGAATAAACAAAATAATTTTAGGAAGTTTGAATGTAGAAATATATTTGAGAATCTCTGTTTCTTGCTAATACCTCAAACATGGGCCGATTCCAAATCCACTTTGCTTGCTGATTCCTTCATAAATGAAAGAGAGTTTTCCTAGGAGTTTTCCTTATTTTACCATTAAAAATGTCTGCCTTGTTTTATCATGGAAAGAATAGTTGCCATGAGACTCTAGGTTACAGCTGTCTTAGTCATAAGAAATGTTCAGGTGGCCTTCCCATTCTTACGCTGGGAAAATCTTCCTGGTTTACATCAAAGCTAACTTTGAAACCAGACCTTCCATGGATGTCAGGCACCTTAAATGTGGGTTTTTAAAAAATATACTATTCCATTTCAGCTAGGTAGTACTAGGAATGATAGAAATCCACAATAGTACTTTTTTCTTTATACAATTTTCTGTATTATTCAAGATGTCAGTTCATAGTGTGACAGTTATGTTACAGTATGACTCTTACATAGTTATTGTGTATTGTGCTATAACTGTCAGAGAATTAAAAACTTGTGTCTATTACTGATTTCAAAAAAGCAAGATTTTCCTCTCTTCTCTTTTTTTCATTCTCCCTTTTTCACACTCTCTCTTTGTCTTCCTCACTCTTTTTCTTTCAGCTTTTAGATTATATTTTGTTTAGCAGTGGTATTTAACATAGACATTAAGTATTAAATAAATCAATAAAATTAGGGTCATGGAAGTAAATTTGTTGAAGCCAATAAGAGAAAGAGGGACAGAAAATTAGCAGCGCTAAGTATTTTCACTTATCTGTGAACAGAAGTCCAATCTACATTTTTATTTGAAAACATTTTAGCATCTTCAGAATGTCTAAAAATCAAACCTGTTTCTCACCAGCATTTACATTTTTGGGGTAAAATATAGAGTAAAAAGTCTACTACCGAAAAGGTTTCCTAATATGAATTTTATTCAAAGTTCATATTTGATTTCTGATGTCCATTTGCATGAAGAGTCACAATTACACTATAGAAACATAGGCCTTTCTGAGCTAGTCCAAGTATCTCACATTAAGTTACTTGAACTGAAAACAGACACCACAATCAGAAATTACTTTACTGGAAGAAATATAGGGTTTAACATTGTTGGGTTGGGCTGTGGGCCAACTTCCACATAATGTTCAGTGTTAGTCAATTCTCTTACTGTTTTTTACTAAAGGATCCATTTGAAAATATAACTGATATTTTAGTAGTCATATTATTTACAGATTAATTTCACTTTTAAGATAATTTCAAGAAGTTTTGTGAGGTTCTTAAATTTCTCAGCATTATTTAACTCTATTCTAAGGTTGTAGACTTGTCCACTCTTGTTAATCTGTAAAATATATTGTAGATATTAGCTTTCCCTGGTTGTGCTCTTGTGATATCAGAGCCTGTCATGGTTTAACCCCAGCAGTTATGCATCTGCTTGGCTCTTTCCTCTTTCCTATCTAATGTGTACCCCCTAGATGGAGAATTGGAACAGTAAAAGTGAAAAAAACTCATGAGTTAAGATAAAGACAGTTTAATTAGTAAAGCAAAAGCTGTGCATGCAAGCAAAGCAAAACAAGGGATTCATTCACTACTTCCCATTGTCAGGCAGGTGTTCAGCCATCTCCAGGAAAGCGGGGCTCCATTACATGTAATGATTACTTGGGAAGCCAAACGCCATCACTCTGAGTGTCCTCCCTTCCTTCTTCCCTCAGCTTTACATGTCAGGCATGGGATATCCCTTGGATCAGTTGGGGTCAACTGTCCTGGCTGTTGTCTCTCCCAATTTCTTGTGCACTCTCAGCCCATTCACTTGGGTGGGGCAGGGTGAGAAGCACAAAAGGCCTTGACTGTGTAAGCATTGTTCATCAATAATGAAAACTTCCCTGTGTTATCAACACTGTTTTCAGTATAAATCCAAAACACAGCCCTGCAACATCTGCTGTTTAGAAAATTAACTCTGTCCCAGGCAAAACCAATAGAGAACCTCCCATGCAAGGTAACCCTTGCAATCAGTCAGATGTTGAAGCTCCATTCCTACAAGTCTCTAAGGAAGCCACCTGCTCATAAAGGGAACACTCTGCAATTGAATTTAAAAGAACCACATAAACCCAACTTATCATAGGAGGCAAGACCCACTAGAAGGAATAACACAGTAATTTCTCATGATAATATTAAACAGTAAAGTTTCAGTGGGAGGAGATGCTTACTCACTGAAGAGTACATAAAGGATGTTGAAAAATCAATTGACAGTGCTGAATGTTTGCATATAGATGCAAAATGTTCCTTGCTGCCTTCAGGAACTCCTTCAGAATATAAAAACATGGAGGGGGATAGTCTAAAAATTACTCCAGAAAAATTACAAACAGCCAAGTCATCCATCATACATGGAAAAATTTACATCAGCAAACAATAGAAGCTGTTTTAGCCCACATAATAAAGTAATGCATGCCCTTGTGTTGCATGAGCTTTCTAATTTATCACACAGACACTTGCAAATGAACCTTACCCCAGTGCACAGTCTGTATTTGTGTATTTAAACCAGTACATCTCTGTCAGCCTTCTTTGTAGCACATAGGAAAGATCATATTATATAACAGCATTTATTCAGAAGTCAAGCAACACATCCAAAGGCAAGGTAATAATAACTATGAAAGACAACACTCATTTGGACATAAATCTATTACATAGCTTGTTCACATTAAGTTATCTAAAAGATGTAAACACTGAATACTTCTTACCCCAAAACATACCCTCAAGATCACAGCTAAGCCCTAGAATACTTTACATCCATAGGATGTTCAAAGATCAATGACTGTGTTACAGCCGATGTGACAAGAGCCTAAAATCCGCACCTATTAAAATATGCTGCGTCCATCAAATTAATGAAATGACTAGCACGAGTTTAACAAAACTGATAGATGAAGTATCTTCAAGTAAAAGCCTTTTATTTAATCTCTGTAGAAGACCCAAAGCTTTTCTTAAATTTTTTTTATGGTAAGCAAAAGAAATACAGAATTGAAGGATTCTTGAATGACTTCTACTCTATAATAGTAATGTTGGGTACCACTATTTCTGGAGAAAAAGAAAAAAAATGCCTTATTGAGAGAACTGGTCTGGCTTGAGAGAAATCAAAGATGTACAGTCAACAAGACTCCAAAAATCATCCAAGCTTGTTCATTGTTTTTATTTTCTTTTTTTTCCCTTCTAAAGTTCAAGATGAGATTAAAAACCTTTTGATTTAATAATATAAATGAGACAAAAAGGCAATACCCTTGCTTATGACAGAATCTGGTTGCAGTCTGGGAATTTAAAGACTTATACTTTACTATGGCTGTGACAAGGGAGTTTACTCAAGTCATTCAGTGAGAAGTAAGGACAGTTTTATGACGGTTTTACTATTTTTCTTTTGCATACTGCTTTTAGACAGTTAAGATTTTCATGGGAATGTGTTTTGCAGTTCCTCTGGAGATTAAGAATGTTTGGATGACATGTCATGAGAGGGAGGAAAGAAAGGAAACCTCAAGCAATTGAAGAGATTATCATGCAAAAACAAACTTGGTCTGGGGTGATGGGAAAATTTACTGGGAATTCACTGTAGGCTAGAAATATGCTACATTCCTAGAAGACCAGTAAAATCATCAGGACTTGTTATGAAACACTAGATGTAAACTGATTAACAGTGAAGTCAACAATGGTTTTAATTTTTCATACTATGAATCTCATGGGATAGAATGTTTAAGAATGATACATTGACCTTTATATTAAAAAAGCATATGAGATAACTAACAACAAATGACCCAATCTAAAGTTCCTAATAGTGTAGTTATGGAAAAGTTCAAGTCACACACAGTAACACAATTAAGATCAAAACAGTTGTAGTCCAAGTTGTCATATGAACATATGAGATAGTCCGTGAGAAACCATACAGAACTACTTGACAGTTAAAAATTGGCTGCTCAGCAGCATACACTCCCATGTATGCCCTGACTGCTCTAAAACAATTTTGGCTGAGTCAAGAATGACCAATAATATTCAGCATGACTATGTGGAATTTAGATATATCCAGTAAAAGAGGAAAAGATTTTAGAATGTTTGAATCCTGATATCCTTTGCTCTGCAGCAAAAGCCAAAACCTTACTGAAAATAGTCACCTAAAATAAATGAACGAGTGCTTATTTCTCTAAGTCAAGTGAAAATACCTAATCAAAGTAATCATACATATTTGTAGACACTGGGAAAAAAATGAGGAAGGGTATTCCTTTAATATATAAAGAATCAAACAGTGAAAAACAGAACAATACAATTTGTCTTAAGCAAGCACTTAAGGAGTCATTAAATGCCTGGAAAAGAGACCATAAGACATACTCCATCTTTCTGCTTACCAGGACAAGACCAAATATAAATACACTTCTGAGATGCTTATTTAGCCTATTCTCAAAGATTTTTACTGACAGAATTCTTCTCCAACTGCCCTATCAAATTTCTGTTCTAATATCTTCCTTATAGATGTTTTTTTCCCTTAATGCCTAATCTAACCTTGCTGTGCTTTCATCCTATTAAATCTTGTTCGTTCCTAAGGGAACATGAAGATCCTGCCTTCTTTACAGCAGCTTCTGATGGATTTGTAGACTGTTATTATGACTTTCCTCAATCTTCTGTAGACAATTGTTTCAACCTTTTCTCATAAGTCCTGATATCTGATAATTTTAATTGCCTTTCTCTGGATTCTTTGTAATTTCTCTGTACTACATTTTCATGTCTTTCTAAAAGTAAAATGTTAAAAGTATCCCAGCAATGTCTCAAGAAGCAAAAGGATTACTTCCCATTTCATGTTTTCCAATTCAATATTCCATCATCAACTTACATTCAACTTGTTTGTAGTGTACAGATCTAAAAAACTATTAATCCTAACTGTCATCATAGTAAAAAACTGTTAAAATAGGCCTCTACTAAAAAATGAACAAACACACTCTCTATCCCCTTACAACAGTTACTAATGAAAACGTTGAAAGATGTAAGCCTCACCACAAAGTTTATGGTATTTCGGTTTGTGTGTACATACACCGTGATACTGACATACAGGTAGGTACTTTTCACAAATGATTATTAAATTATTATTAAAGCAATTCTGAACTTTAATGATTTTATCTAGGCAATGCCTTCTTAACTTATTGTAATGTTATTAGTGAAGTTACAGGAGGTCTACTAAGGCTACATTAATTTACATCAGATTATCTGATATTTATTATTTCTCTTCTATTTCACAAAATGATGCGCTCCTGTAAAGAACAACCACTTAAGAAAGGTGAATGCTTCAAGAGAACTCTACAGTGCTTATTAATCTTCTGATCACTGTTATAGGAGATGATAATCTCTTCAGGAAGCATAGAAACTAAATTATGTAAATAAATTTTAAGTGACCTCATGATAAAGCAGCAGTTCTGAGCTTTGTATAAAACATAAATACTTCACTTGCTGGACTTGATAGCAGTTTTCCCATTGACTTCAATGACAACTTCTATTACTTGAATTTTCACTACCTTGTATTGCAAATCTATGTTCAGATTTGTTTAGAAAACACCTTTGTTTTCTATTTCTTTTAGCAAAGAAATCTTGCTAACAGTTCCAGATATGTGTCTGCTCCTGGAAAGTGTAACCAGTCTTTTGTTGAGACTCTGTCCCTCAAATCACCCAGACTTGATGTATATCCATCCGCATTCTAAGTAAAATATGTCTAAATTTCAATTGCCAAATAGTAATTACAATGCTGTAAAAAGGAATAGAATAAAGAAGTGAATTAGAAAATTTGAAACAGCTTTCCAAAAAAAAGATTTTTTTTTTTTTTTATCCTGTGGGATTTACTCTCAGTTGTATTTTTAATAGCTTTTACTTCTAGTAACAGACAGATGGAGAATTGCTTGCCCAAACAGGGTACTCTTGACTACTCTTCAAGGCAAAAAGGACATATATAGAAAGTGGAAGCAAAGACTGGCTATAAAGGAAGAATATGCAAACTCTGCCTGGGCATGAAGAAATTATGACAGGAAAGTCAAAGCTCAACTAGAGTTAAGACTGGCGGTGGACATGAATTGTAACAAGAAGTTCTACTGATAAATTGTTAGTAAAAGGAGGAGGAAGGGAATGTGGACCTGCTGCTGACTGGTGATTTAGTGACATGGGAGCACAGACAAGGCTGAGGTATTCATGTCTTATTTGCCCCAGTCTTCACTGCCAAGGCCCCACAGTGGTGGGGCAGTAAGCTAAGCATAAGCCTGTAGTAAGATAAATATGAACTCTGGAACTGATCCTGCAGCATCCTGGGCTGAATTCCTGGGGCAGCAGCCAGCAGATGCCACTTACCTATCAGCCGTTAGTCCATATCCTGCCAAAACAAGAAAGATGTCACTAAACTGGAGTAAATTCTACAAAGAGCCACTAAGATATTTTGTGGCTAGAGTACTCTAAAGAGAGGCTGAGGAAGATGGGCTTAGTTTCCCAGAAGATATAAAGGTTTTCATGAGACAAAGCAAAAATCTTCAAGTATCTATAGAGGGTTATGAAACAGAAAGATTCAGGGAAGAATAAGCTGTGAAGGATTCAGGGAAGAATCCTTCTGTTTGGCCATAAGAAAAAAACCTTCATCTTGAGGTTAATTAAATATTTTAAAGGATGCTTGAAGAGGTTATCCTAGGAAGCTTTTAAGATTCAGTTGAATATAGGCCTGGGTATACTAGTCTGACTTTTGTATTGACCTTATACACTTAATACACAGATTCCTGCAAGGTTGGAGCATCCTTGGTCAGGTAAAGTACATGGCCTGGACATTCAAACATGCATTTAAAATTTTTGGCCTACATTCCTCAGTCAAATAACCAGGAGTCAAGTCTATACCAGATAACATGGTTCTAATTTTATTTTCTGGCATTTCTGTTGCTATTTGAGATGTCTACTGCATAAAAAGTTTTCAAAGTACAATCTTGAAATCTCAGTTCTGATTACACACATTATTTTTATATTAGTGTTTATCTTCAGAGGCAGAAACATCAAACTAGAATATCTCAAATTCCTTACATAATTGAGGTCAATTCCTTAACCATTAATGTCTAATTTATTCATTAAGTTAGTTCTTCTTATGCTTACATCAACTTTGCTGTTGTCATTATTTTTTCACTATCAGAGCATTAATGTTAGCTTTCCAGTAAACACATTGTGTTGGACATACATACTATGTTGATCTGCAGTAAATATTATATTTCACATATTGGACTGGCCTATTCTTAAAGATTTATGATTCTATCAGTAATTGAAATGGGTACATGAAGATTTAATCACACTTAATGGACATGGTAGAAAACAAGCTATAATGCTCGCTTAAGCTAAGCGCTCTGATTCATCATTCTGCTAACATCTAGTTTTCCTATGTAAACTGAGCAATAGCAACTATTTATTTCTGCCTCTTTGCTCAAAGTGCAAGGGAATGTGAGTTAACTAAAATTCCTTTTGTTATGGGACAATTGAAGTTAACAAATTTGTAAATCATGAAGATTTTATCACACCTGGCCACATAGGACTGCTATGCTAAGTAATAGTATAGTTAACACAAATGTTGACAGAAAACTGGCAAGATTTGTCATGGGAAAGCAAAAGCTAGTTTGAGGCATCTTGATGATTTTTATTCTAGCTGCATCATCCTAGTCTCTGCTGTAATCACTAGTTATTCTGCAGTTGTTATTCAGAATTTATTCACTGTCACAGAATTGAAATAATTTTGTACAGTCATCTGATTGTATGTTTTGGAAGAATCAAAAAAGATCCTCCCTGAAAGATGATGTATTCTACATTAAGAATGTGCTTGTCTTAATAACTTCAAACGTTGTCTTGTTGCAAGCATGTGCATCTTATATTGACTGGTTAAAAAGCACTGCTGTGTCCAGCTTGGACACCTTCTGAGCTGAGTTAGGATCTTCTATTCAGATAGACACATTTAAAGGAGCCTGCACTCAAAGTCACCAGCAATCAGACTGCAAAACAATGTTAAGGTGAATTTAAGTCCTTTATATACTTCACTTTAAATAACTGTACTTGAATGTACAACATTCACAATGCCTTATACCATTTTCTAAAACTATCACATTTTCCAGGTTTGTTAGGAATTCATTACTAACCAGGACGATAAAACACTTGAGAATTAAATCACAAGGACATTGCAGCAATTCCTCTTGTTAACAGAGATTGTTGGACAATTGCTTTTTGTGGTTTGACTGCCCCTCAATAGTGAAAGAAAGATTTTAAAACTCAAATCTAAAAGTTGCCTTAAGATAAATAGAATAAGAGGGGTTATGTCCCATACCTATAGAGTATTCAGCTAAAAAGTCTTCAGTATGAGATGGCTATTTGAAAAATACAGCAATAGATGGTTACAGGAGATTTGTTTGTCACCAGGCAAAATGGAGAAATAAACCAATGATGAAGAAATTGAATTTCACAAGAATTCCTTAGAGCAGGAGATGAAATCCTACATGAATTAAATATATCAGTATGCTTTTCAGTTAAGGATGAAGGACAAAAACATAATGTGCAGAACTAGCAGAGAAAGATACCAAGACCAAGCAACAGAGATTAATTTAAAAGTGCTTGACTGTGTCTAAGAACAGCTCCCTCTGAATATAAATGTACACTCAACTATGTGTGAGAACAGCTCCCCGTGAACGTAAAATAGTATCTGTAGAAAGCTTTTGGAGAAAGAGATGATACAACAAAATGTTTCTGATGGGAGCAGGAAAGAGAAAATATATGTCTCTGTACACAGTTCAACTTTGAAAAGGATAAATAAAATCATATAATCTAAACGGATAGTGAAGAGTGAACATGATGTCTCTTTTCACTTTTATTTCTGTTTTATTGCTAAACTTGTCTCTAGAGTCCCAGGTTGACTAATAGAAACAGAAGGAGGGAAGGGAAGAGTGCAGGAAGAAATCTCTGAAGCAGGAGGTTAATAGGAAGTCACTTAAATAACTCATGTGCAGCATACCTCCCAAAGCAAAGGGAATTCTGGTGGCTCTGAAGGCATCAAACAATTTCTCTAGCACATATGATAATTAACAAGAATACATGGTCAATTCTTCAAGAAAGAGTCTTTTCCTGAAGACAGAAAAGCAGTTTGTGCCATGAAAAACTGAGAAGGATACTGAGAATTGCAGCAGATGACAACTGGGTTCCAGGGAACTCAGTTCAGCAGAAAAACAAAGCACTTGGACAAACTTGGACCTTATCTAGTTTATTATGAAAATAAATAACCAATGGTAAAGGGGAAACTACTATCTGTGCTTGATAATTAGAGAAAGCAGCAATAAACACCTACTCTTCAGGGTGAACGACGATAACAGAAGAGCATCTGAAACTCACAACTGGAACTTGTACTACTCCTGTTTGAGTTCTCAGACTTGACTCGTGCTTTTGGTGTATAATTTGGGGCAACTAGAGACACTTGGCTCTCAGAAGTGGTGGACTTCTTGCCTCTTAAATTCAAGGCCTCCTTTAGACCCTTTTAGGTGCATTGTTTCACCTTTAGGTCTTTATGCACATTTCATCTTTCAGTTATTATGCAAAGACTTATGTGTATGACTGTCTTAAATCTGAAGATTTAACGTCTATGTAATCTTATTAAAATCACTTACTTCTAAGGTGCTTTAAGTCATGACATTAAATCTCTTCGTGATTACAGTGAGAGATTTTGGAGAATGGCCTTCAGGAAGTGCTGAAAATGGATAGTAGCAAAGAATTAGGAGTTATCAGTTCACATAAACTAATAACTCCAGGTTGATCATGTCAGAAAAATAAATGTAAACTGTCAGAAATAGAAATGTAAATTTCCTTATGAAATCTTTCCATAAGTAATACAGGTTAGTCCAACAGTTTTCATGCACTAACTTAGAAAATGGAAAGTGATTATACTTTCAAGTTTTTACTTTCAAGTAATAGAATTTTCCTTTGATGAGTCCCCTAAATAAAATTCTAAAAAAGAAAAAAAGTTAAATTCTTGAATTTCTATCCCACTTCCTCCTCATTTTTTCATTTTTTTTAGGAAAAAGATGGAACACATGTAGATACCATATAGTCAAACAATGCAGATACAGCTCATTTTTCCCTCTCTGTATGCCAATTTTTCTGTTTTAGAAAGAAACAGCTGAAAAAAAGCGCATTTTTTCAAATGCACACTTTTAGTGAGACAGTAACAGTCATTTTAGGTTATCAACACTAAAATGGAAATGTGTTACTTTTAAAATAAAAATAGGCACTTTATGTTTCTACGTGCCTAGACTTTCCAAGGTGCTTTTCAGTATAGGAAAACACTGACACAGGAAGAAAGTGTGGGAAACATAATTTTCCCATATTTTTGAAATTTCTTTCAAAAAAATGGAATTTCCCAATGGAATACTCAGGCTGCCTCTAGTAATTAACTCTGTATAAGAAAAACAGCTTAGCAGATTTAACTTCTGGGAACACCATGCCAAGATGTGGGATTAGTTTGGCAAAGAGACAAAAGGGTGTCTGTGATTCAGATTGGAGAAAAGAAAGGCCAGTGAGCGTTGTAAATAATCAGGATGACTGGTATTAAAAAAAAAAAAAAGAAAGAATGGACATCTAGGTTATAAAAAGGTGAATGTAGAGTTTTCCATGAGCTGGACTACTCCATATCTTGCCATCAGGTTTAAGACTACATATCACTGGCTGAAAAAATATAGACAACAGTGCTGGAAGTGACTGGTAGTGAAGTGGATGAGACTGCTGAAGTCAGGATTAATTCAGTTAGCACAGGATTTAAATAAATCTATTATTGTTTAATTCACCAAAGAAGAAATGTTCAAAAGGAATTGGTCAGAAATGAAAAGAAGAAAACAAAAAGCAATGAAAGCATGACAGGTACTTGAGCCAGACACCTTCTTCCATACCATTTGATGACTCACCTCATCCCGTATCATAGAATCACAGAATCATAGAATGGTAGGGGTATGTTTGTCTGGATAATATTACACTTATTTAAGTTGGAGTGGGTCTAAGATAATTGTCATAGAATACTCGGTAGATAAAGAATGTGATGGTTATCTGAAATTAAATGGGAAATGTATCTTCATACAGTTTGAAGTATACCTGAAAAATTCACTGCTTTAGGGGAATATGGGGGCAAATGTGCTGGCTACATTAGAGAACGAAACGAGGACTATTTTATTACCACGGACAAAATGTGTCATTCTGTATGTTTTTTTTTTTTTTAAAGAAGTCTCATGGTTCAGTAGGAAAGCTCCCTGTGGGACTCTGAGAATAATTCTTCTGCCAAACTCTTTTATTATGTGCTATTGGTTAGATATGTCATGTGTCTGCCTCCAACAGTTCTTCTGAAACATTATTTCCTAGACTCAAACAAAGACAGGTTATTAGAACTATTTAATGTATTTGTTGCACTGTGAAGGTAACTGGAACTAGAAAAGACAGAAAGTGCCTGATTCCTCTTTCCTCTGTCATCAGTAAGTGCTAAACTACTGATTTGTGCCCTGGACTGATCAAATTTATTGGACATCATTTAAAAATGAGAACAGGAATTAGAAAAGTTAACTAATTCCTTGTTGTTGTGTTACACAGTCATGAATGCAAAAGTGAGCATGACTTCATGAGTCACATCAGCTTCAAAGGGTTCTCTGAAGACTCAAATAGGATTTGATAGAAAGAGCTGAAGCCCATGCATGATAGCATCTTATCCTCAAAGCTATCATTGCATGTCTTTCACTTTACTTACATCAGAAGAAATGCTCTGTATGCAGAATACCGCAGATCTATTCTCATGAAACTTCATCAGGAATAAGAATTTAATAATGGCAAGAATAGGTCTCTGAGAACAGAAAGTGGACATCTGTGGCAAGCAGCTCCCTAAATTCTGAAAGGAATGACCATTTTAAACCGTTCTGATGGAGATTCCTTTTCCGTAAGCCTTCATTCATTTGCATAGATTTAATTTAAAAAATAAAAGAAAAAAGAAAAAAAAAAGAGTTCATTTGTGTGATATGTGTAAAGAGCAGTTGGATGTATAGGGATTTGTATAAAATACTTTTCATCCTTTCAAGTCACCTATAGAACTTCACAAGTATATGTATGGCCCCTACTTTAGAAAAAACTAAGGTCAGCACTAATAATTTTAAAGATTTGAAAGCATTGTTCTGATATTTTATTAATATTATTTTAGGAGTATGATACTGTTATGAGTGTGAAGAACTCAAATAAAAATCCAATACCAACTCAAATAAAAATCTAATATAAGGAGCTGCTAAAGAAACCAGAAGCTAAATCTATTTCAGGACTTGCCTTGTGGGAATGAGTAGGCAGAAATAGCACTAAGCTTTTCAATTTTTCAGGAAGCCTGAAATTTATGGGATGTAGAAATATGATATCCCTGTGTTACAAATAATATGTTACATTTCATGAAGGTGCATACAGCTCATGAGAACTATAATCATTAGTATCGTATCTGCTCAATTGCATGTATCTATGAGGAAGACAACCATTATCTCATGATGTTCACAACCTGCTGTTAAATGTGACTCCTAGTTTTACTAAGGAACCATGAGGATACTCCAAGAATGGAGGTCCTAAATATATTTTTTTATTCTATAGCTTAAAAGCAATATACTGCATAGAGAAACAGGAAAAGAAACCAGTTACTGCTTATGGAAATTACTTTATGTAATTCTCATAGACTTAATAAGAAGGTGTAGTGTGACTGAGTTGTTAAACAGAAAAAATAGCATCTATTTTTATCATTGCTCTTATATGATTTCTGTTTAAACTTGGTTACTGTGTGTCACCCCATATTTACATTGTCCTGTTGCTCACTCAAACTAGGTAATTCTTTGCTTATGTAAACTGACTGCTCAAGGAAATTCCAATTAGGCTCCAAAAGGAGGTTTACTGGAGTGAGGCACTTGACTCGAACTTGCGCCTGAGTATATTTTTTTATTACTTTGTTCTGCATTATTCTTTCAATAGCAAATAAGCAGGATTAAGGGAGCATATCTTGAATGACTGATGATAATTCTTAGTACTGCAACTAAATCTTTTGACTGCTTGGCTTAGAAACACTTATTACCCCTATCAGTTCCCCTCATATCAATAGTCCCACACTTATTTCTGTCTAACACACTGAGATAGTGTAGAATAGTCAAAGGCCAGCTTAAAAAAAAAAAAAAAAAGAGAAAGGAACAATTAGCTCAAACTCAGTTCTGGGACTAGTTCTATAAATTGCTAGTAAAGACACGTTCCCCCCTGACCCCAAATATACAGTACTCATCAAGTCAGTATTAGGGATCTGTCCTGGGTTAAGCTGGGATGGTGTAAACTTTCACCGTCCAGGTACTGGACACGGTGCTGACATTATGTTCGGTATATGGGGGGAGCTGCTGAAACCACGGCTGTTCAGTTTGGACTGAGTGTAGGGCTCGGGGCAGTGAGCAGTGAAACCATGTGCCTCTGGCTCTATGTGCTTCTCTGCTGTTGTTATGGATGTTCCTTCTCTCTTTGTACTCTTCTATTATATTGTCCTTACCTCAGCCCACAAAGCTTTACCTTTCTCTCCAGATTCTACACTTGATCCTGATGAGGTGGGGAGGAGTGAGTGAGTGGCTGCATGGTTTGGTTGTTGGCAGCTGAGCTTAAACCATAACAGGATCATTTATCCATTCTGTGCTCTGCCACCTTCTTTGTGTTTTGTAGATACTGGCATTATCCTATCAATCTTATGCCATCCCAATTTATTCCTCCATAGCACGTTCACATAAGGAACTAGAATACACGATCACACCATTTTATTTATCTTTATCAAGGAATAGTTATACTACAGTAAGTTAAAAACACACAAAAAAATACAGTCTTGTTTAGATAAAATCAGACACTTGCAAAACAGCCCCTGAGCTCAGTGTAATTAGATGTAAAACTGCAACAGATATTGAAAAGCTTTGCAATTTTACCCACAGAGGCATAATGTAATTATTCTCCATGTCTATGCAGAAAATTTGGTTTCTCATCTGAATGTAGGAAGTGGTCAATTAGATACATCTGTGGTTTTGGATCCATTATAGGAATCGTTCTCTATTAGAAAAATACCAATGGACATCAGAATTCTTTTGGCATGGGTGAGCCTGCTATTTGGGTCACTACTGAACTGCATCATTCAAATCTCTGACCAAATAATGATTTAGATTGCTTTTTTCCTAAACTGAAAGACGATCTCCAAGATCTCATTTTAATTCCTTTCCAGACATTTGAATATTTTTATAGGCTTTCTAAATAACAAAACCATGTTATTCTGGAAAATTCATAAAGAAAAAAAAACTCCATGACCTTTGTTTGATTGGGTTTTTTTCCATGAGAGTTGATAAGGCTGCGAAATCTCAGAACATTGCTTTAAAGTTTACTATATACATTACTATAGTTACTAACCTTCGTATGCTTCCAAATGTCTGTGCATGACCTAAAAATCTTCCAAAATCTATGTGGAACATGTGTCCATCTTTTGTCAGCATTATATTGTCACTGTGACGATCACAAACTCCCAGAATGAAGGTAACAACACACCAGCCAGCACAGGAGTAAAAAAAATTCCTTATTGCCTAGTTGGTAAAACAAAAACACTTACTGGAAGCAACAGACATGTTTGTTTGTGACATTAATCCAAAAATTGTACTTTGACAAATGCTATGCATGTTGCTAAAATTTTAACAGACAGGTGCTTGTAGGAATGGTGTTCAAACAAGTAATACCCAAAGTTACAATGCAAGAACAATTTTACACATGAGGTTTTCACCTTGTGTTTATAGATACATGAAGTTCTATGGAAAACTTCTAAGGTGAAACGTGCCTAAGAAAAACAAGCTTCTTGGCAGGAAACTGACATTTTCTGCTCAATAGCCTACATGTACATTGCAAAAACAATTGTTTGTAAATTAGTTTGAAAACCACAAACTTAACCATTTGGTTTGTAAAGAAACAATATTTTGTACTCACTGTACTGTTCTGCACCTATAAAGGTCTTTTTTCCTCCAGAACTCAATTGCCTTTCACAAATGCTAATTGATCAAGACTCATAATATTCCAACTCAAATAATTAAATCCTAATTTACAGACATTAAATGAAACAAAGAAATTCTAAATTGTTTTCTGCTTATAGCATCTATTGATCTGAATAGACTATAGGATCAAACTTTGTGTTGTGCAGAGAGGTCCAAGAGAGTGATTAAACAAAAAAACAGTCTAGTAGTCACGTTTAATATAACCTGTTCCTCTGGTGCTCTTTTATGTGGTGGAGATGTGTCCTTTCATGGCGAGTTTGCTTTGTATAAGTAGATTAGCTTATTTAGATCTATCTCATGAAGCTCTTTTAAATATTACATTGTGGCATTGCACTTTGCTAAAAATGTGCCCATGGCAGCTGTAGAAAAATTGACAGGCTATTAATCTGCTCATCAGACACTCATAGGTGGGTACCAAGTTTTCTTCTAACTTCAGTGGGAAAGGTGACTTTTCCTAGTAGAAGAATCTACCCAGCCTCTTCTTACACATCATATATATTCAATGCCCTCTTTGGAGTATAAGACTGATTATCATTTGAATCAGGAATGACTCTTCTCTGAATCAGTCTTCTACCCCAAAGCATAAAGAATAGCTTTTGTATTTTTTTTAATCTTACCCGGTAGAGTTTAAGAATTGAAAATGCAGTTCTTATTCAGAAATCTTAATGTCTCCTGAATCTAAATCACAATGTAATTAATTTATACCGAAACACAAAATATCCTAATCTGTGGTCTTTATGTTTTTGAAAAAAACCTACATCAGCCAAGGTAAATTATTCTTTAGGCATTCAGGATTTCCCTGTAGATGCAGGGTGCCTACTGCATGGTACTACTTATTCATTTTATTGACACCTAAGCTTTCTGTGATTTTGTTCACCCAACTGTAAAATGAGACTATTAAAGATTATTCTGCATTAGTTTTTTGACCATTTTAGATGAGCAAAAAAATTAACGGCTAAAAAATCAGAAAGGATCACTCACCAGTGAGTGCAAAGTGAATTCACAGCAGTAATTTTACATGTGCCCTATGCAATCAGATCTGACTGCATGTATATGTTTAAAAAAAATGAAAGAATGTGGGTTAGAAATTGTTTTTAGAATATTCCACATTAATGCTACTTTTGATAAAATGCATCAGCAGCAAGAAATCAGGTCTTCAATTAATAACTAATAGTATCTTACTTTTTGCTTGAAATGTTGGCTGCACTTCTACCACAGTACTGGAAACATACAAACTTGTAAAAAACCCCAATTCTATACAGGTTGTTCCTGTTGAATTGAATCACTATGATATACTAGGAATTTAAGTGTTTCTACCAAAGATGTAGATGAACAAATGCCTATGGAATCATTACAAAATGACAAAAGCTCATCAAACATGTTTATGCTACACCTCTACTAAAAAACTGTTATAAAAGCACTTCATTTTCACTGTGGTAAACACTCAACAATCCCCTTTCAAGTTAAAATTTTGTCTAGTAATCTACTATGGGCACAGACTGAGGTTCTAAAAATTGTCCCAGCAACACAAACATTAAAATATTTTTTTGGGCCTCAGAATATGATCAAGTAAGAAAGAATTAATAGAAGCAGTTCTTTGGGAAATGTCTGCTTTTATAAATTACATTTCCAATTTTTTAGCTCAGGCACTCCATCTAGTTTCATAAAATCAGATGTATTACATGAGATCCCACAATGTGACATGAGAAACGTGATCCTATGTATCAAATGACTAGGCAGTTTTGCTGTGGCTATATACATGGTCATTTCTAAATACAGGAAACCCACCCAGATATTAAATTATTTTTATAAAATGATATTTACAAGACAATATTTTATAATATTTATATAAACTATATAATATTTATAGAAAATAGTAGTATATAAAATAATGTAGAGAGGTGACATTAAAAAACTAAATGTTTTTGAGTTAATTTCTACTTCAGCTTCTTTTTAATTTACTACTAGGTTTCAAAACAGCTCTATGACACATTTTTATCGAAAATGTGTTACAATGCAATCGGTCCAGAGTAATAACTCCTTAGACAGATAGTGGCATTTTAGTCAATTCCCTGGTTTCTATGCATGTGACTTTTGTCTTGTGCCTAAGTCATTTGTTTTTGTGACTTACTGACATTTTGTTTCTTTTTTCCTATGGTAAAACATCAAATGTATAAGCTTCATTATGATGTTACCTCTTGGTAACTTGATTCCAGAGAATGGTGATGATGGAACCATTTTTTAATTGTGTTTTCTTTCAATGGTCCTATCAGTCCAGATTCCCTGTGGATCTTTGCTAGTGTGGTAGCATCTGGCACCATCTGTACCAATCCTAATGAGACAGAAAAGAGTTGGCATGAAAAACCTTCAACTTTAAAATATATAAAGACCATCAATGCGTATTGTCTGTTATTGGATCATCCCATGCAGAAAAAAATGCATGCTTATAAACTTACAAATTATTATAATTGCATTCATAATGAATGCAATAGAAAATATAGATCAAAATTGTTTTTCTCTTTATCTTTGGAAACAAAAAGCAAAGGATACATAGCAAAAAGAGGCAGCTTTATAATGAGGAGAAAAAACCACTAAAAAAACATCATGCACACAATTGCCTCAATATACAAGCTAGGCCAAGAACTTAACGAGATTCAAAACGTACACAACCTCATAAAACATCTATAAAAAATAGGACCAGATGTTTCCTAAGAATTATAAATTAATTCATATGTATTGATTGTTTAGAACACTATACAAATTTTTCTTTAGTATGTGATCCTGCTCACAGCTGGGAGAAAGGATACTATACAGTGCAGAAATTAGTTTGATCCAATGTGACATAAACTGAGACTTTGAAATGCAGAGAGAAATGAGCACTTTGCAATGCTTCACTTGAACTCTCTGTCTCTACTGCATGCACTTAATTTCTTTTCTGGAACTGAGACCTGGCTTGCCAGCCTCCTGTCCCTGTACCCTTGGGTGGTGTCCTGCCATGTCATCCTGCAACTCTGCATTACAGGAAGGACTTCCTGTAACGATTTCACTTGGTGACTGTTGCCTTTACCATGCCTGGAAAATGGCATGCTATCAGTTCTTTATCTTCTTTTCACATTTCCGTGAAAAGTGATTTCCCTGTTCCCATAACTGTGATTCCCATGACTATGAAGCTATCATCTCCTGTCTCCTTTGTGTGGAGAAGGTAGTCCATGGGCTATGTACCCAGGAAGACCTGGGTACATAAGTCTACTTAAGCACATGTCCTGCATGGCCACAGGTATATCACCTGGCCCTTTATTGTTATTTATTATTAACTATAAATCAACTACATTAACACTCTGTAGCTCACAAGAAAAGATGTGTGTAAAAACTGTCAGACATTGAGAGATTTTCGGCTGCTATGGTGCTGAAAGGAAGAGAACGTCAGACAAAGAATATTATTTACAGTCAATCCCAGTATCTTTCTGGAAAATAAAATTATTAGTATATAAGAGAGACTATGATATTATGTTTAGAAATATTATTCTTGTATTCTTTGCCTTTGAAGCAGAAGCCTCCAAGCTTTGAGTCCCATCTTCACAAAGGAGGGAGGAGTCTTTCTGAGGTTACCTTATCCACTCAAGATGTGTGTGAACTCAACAATAATTTCTCCTAGTTCCTTCAGATCATTCATCCTCTTTCATTTTCTTTTTGTGGCTCAGAAAGCAATGATTTTTTAAAAAATATTTTAATAGTTTTTTTACAGCAGGTAATCTGGATACATCAGTCTTCTATTTGTGCAAGGATTATTTTCAGTAAAAGATTTGGAGAGTCAGTAAAAAATAGTAAGCTTATTGCTGCCAGTAAATTTCTTTAGCAGGCAATTGGTATCCCTGCTACAGTTCTACTATAACAAATATAAAAGAGAAATAAAGCTTTCAGATGAGTCAGGACAGCCCTAAGCAGCCTAAATCGCAAGAGTCGTATTTCAAAATCAACACTGCAAAGCTGTCACCGCTTCTTTACAGGTACTTTCTGTAGCCATGTGCATCTAGGTCCATTTAAGCATCTATGCATGATCACACTAGATTAAAACTTCGGTAGCTATGATAAATTTTCTCTGATGATATCGAGGCTTCTGGAAAATTCTAGTCTAAGTTGCTACAAAATTCAATGACTTTGGTTGTACTTCTGAAGAGGCAGAATGAATAAATAAAATGAACATTCAGGAATAGGCAGGTATACAATTCAGGGCTCGAGTAAATGAAATTCTGAACTTCTTTTTTCTTTGAGATACTGATGACAATAAAAGTTAGAGAGACGATTTTTTTTGCATATTGCTGTTTCCATTAATGTGAATCAGGTAACTTTTATTATCTAAAACTGACCTTGGTCTTTTCCTGTAGATAAACACCTATAAATGATCATTTGCATATCCAGTCCCTCTTGGAGCCAAATACTGTCCATCACTCGAATAATTTGCAGAACCAGCATATCTTGACGCAGATCATCACCTATCTGTGAAAATTGCACAAGAAATGGAGGTTTCTTCTTCAATACCAGACACATATAATCTTCCAATTCATTTGGCCTTTTTCTTCACATCAAAGCAGAGACATTAATTTTACAGTAAAACTCCCTTTCTTTTCTTCAGTGTTGCTACTTATCTTTCTGTGCCACAGGAAGACAAGAGTAGATGGCACATACAGGCAGAAACTGTTTTGGCAGCCACTGAAATGGTAACAAATGGCCCCTGATTAACTGCAGCCTTTCTGCTTATTATTCCTATGTAATTATTAGAGTTTGAAAATTTAATCCAGAGGTAGGATCCTAATTTAGTTACATTTTAAAGTCTACTTAAAGCTAGATCCCTTTTCACAAATGACAGCATTTTTCTAATGTTAAGCTTTACAACTTGGTATTTGCAGTGGGCTGACAGGTAATTTTATCATGAATTTATATTTTATCCATTATATGATTCATGGTCAAACAATGATGCAGTGATGACTATTCTCCCCATGGAGTTGGTCAAATAATAATCGTAGTGAAATGGGGCTTTAATTGTAGCCACAAGAAGCAATAAAGAGATTATTTTCAACCATGGCTGAGTAAATGGCTTGTGAAAACAAAAGCCCTGCTTTTTTTTCTCTCCTCCTTCCCACTCTAAAATACATGGGACTTTTACTGGTATTTTTAAGTGCTTTTTCCATTCATTATGTTCCTTTTACATAAGCATGCCAATCCACAGACATTTACTGCCATGAAATGAGTACTTGAGGACACAAATTCATCTTTAAAAATTAATAAATATCCAAATCTATTTTTTTTCATTTAAAGGTAATCCTGACTCTTGACATATACAATTAGTAGACAATTTAGTATGATATCAGTGCTTATCATTTTATGTATACATTATCCATCATGAATAAACAACAAAACTATAGTACAAGTAAAACATAATTTAACACAATGGTTTACTAACAGGAGAAGGGGATGTCAGCTATAACACTTCTCCAACAACTGGCTGTTCATTGAACATTACTGGGCAGAGAAAATACAGTCTAGGTAGAATCAGTACAAATGTTTAAATGCCTCATGATCAGTCATTTGCTCAAGTTGCTCAAATAAGTAGGAACCTGTCTATTTAATATTGATTCTCCAGTGAAACAGTATGCTATTTCAGAACTAGATATGTGAAAGCTCAGAAAAACTTAACATTGTCAGCTTCTCCATAACATGCCTGGAAAGCATACTTCTTTACAAATATTTAAGGGGTGGGTGTCAGGAGGTTGGGACATCCCTTTTTTCTATAGTAGCTAGGAACAGGACAAGGGGTAATGGGATTAAGCTGGAACATAAAAAGTTCCACTTAAATATAAGAAAAAAACTATTTTACTGTAAGGGTGATGGAGCAGTGGCACAGGCTGCCTAGAGGGCTGGTGGAGTCTCCTTCCTTGGAGGTCTTCAAGACCCACCTGGACATGTTCCTATGCAACCTGATCTAGGTGAACCTGCCTCTGCAGGGGGGTTGGACTAGATGATCTCTAAAGGTCCCTTCCAACCCCTACCATTCTATGATTCTATTCCCAAGAATCACAGTTGCTCTAAAGGTCATTTTTGTCAAGAAACTTATTTAAAAAAAAAAAGTCTTAAAACTTTTTAGACTTCTGGATAAGAAAATGATACTGCAAAAGGTCTAGGAATAATGTCTGTGGCAACACTAATGATTTTGTATCCATTAGCCATTTTATCAACTTCAGCATTTCCTAAAACCAGTGTTCACTGATATGGAAGCATTATGTTCTTCTGAAAGAGAAGGAACTTTCAAAATGCATGTATTGTGTTTCATGAAAAGACACAGCACTATCCTGAACTCTGATACACCTTTAGGTGACAACTGTTAATTGTCAGAAATTGGAGGCAGTTTCTCCAATTAACTCCAGCAAGACAGAGCTCTTCTGCTGTCCCGTTTGCTTCCTTCTTCCTGAGCCCATCCCCCCACACTGGCAGAATTAGTTCTGTGTAGCAAATGCCATATCTAACACTCCAGTATTTTGATTTGTTGGAGACATATGGACAAGGCTAATGGATTCAGTCATTCCGAAATATCTCTTCTCTGAGACTTGCCCTTTGACTTCAGTGTAATAAATAAACTAGGTTTAAAATGCAAACTTCATGTTTTAGCCTGGTTGTCTCCACTAAGACAAAAAATAAATTGCAAGAAGTCATTTGATTCTCTACTGATCATTAAAAGCTGATATGTCAATGTACTGACTCAACATATTCCATTAAAAGTTAAAACAAATCAAACATTCTTAGACTCAAGGTTTAAAACAAAAATTAGGTTAATTTCAAATCAATATTTTCCATACAAAAAGAACTGAGTAAAATAAAGAGGAAGAACATACCTTAAAAATAACATTGATGTTTCCACTTGGAGCATTTGCATTGATGAACGAGATTTTTAATGGAAAAGCATTGGATGTAAAATATGAACATGACTTCAGTGAAAAAAAGATGAGAGAGAAAAACAACAGTGTCACATTTACAAAACATCAGGATAACACAAAATCTCCAAAATAAATACCGCTCAGTAGCATTAATAACAAAAATAAATAATTCCTGACATTATTGACTGTTCAAATGGGTACAATTGTTTTCAATCAATAAATAGATTATATGAATGGATAATATTTTCCTTATTGTTTTTCATTTTCACCCAGATCTATTAAGAATAAATTTTGGTTGGGAGTGAGTCGACAAAGTAAGGCTGACTTAATGAGAATCTGTAAAGCACTGAAAAACTTCAATCTTACCACTTTCTGAAAAAAAAAGAAAAATGGCCAATCATACAATCTTTATGGAAGCAAAGAACCTGCTAATTTGTTTAGTGACCTCATGCTGGCTCAGGGTACAGAAAATTCTGAAAATCGTAATCTATTTTATGTGGAATTTATCTTAATTAAACATAAGCTCTGACTTCTCATGCCCTACAGCTCCTTCCACCTCAAGACCTCAAAGGGCTTCAAAAAAAGCATTAATGAGCCAAGCACTGCAAATCCTGTGTGAGTTAGGGTGGTGTTATCATCATCATTAAAAAAGGGAGGGGAGGAACCCACCAAAAAACCAATCAAAGGCAATGGTAAATTAATGGCTTGGTTTCTAGAAATAATGAGTGCTAAACAGTAGCTACTGCTACTGTCTTTACTGGGTGAAACATGATGGAAGATAATTTGATTCAAAACAATACTAGACACAGCTGTGTCTTGTTTTTAATCTAAACATCTCAAAGCATGGTACGCACATGCAAATATTCTCTTAGCCACATCATAGCTCTGCGATGTGCAATAGCTGTTTGTGGTGACGAAATCCTGACCCTCTATGCAATTGTGCCAACTGAAAGGTCTCAATAAGAGCTTCAAAGGTTACTGTGAGATAATGCATTACTGACAAAGCTGGGAGCAGTGCTTGCTACTAGTAACACTAATAGATGACACCAAAATGAATTAAATTTAGGTAATTACAGCTACTTAAACATTCTAATTTGCATGATTATACTGACATAGATTTCAATGAAGAAACTGAACATATTTATAGCAAGATAATGGCCTATAATGACATAAGAAAAATTCATTTTAGAAATATCTTTCTTTGGATACTTATATCTAAACATTTTGTTTGTCCAGTCCTACTGATGCAGTGCAAATAGCATGACTGTATGGTGAGATACTTTCCCATTAATCATCATTTCTAAAAAGCCTGAAAGCAGTGAGAAGCAGCAGGCTTCAAATTCTTCTGGAAGACCTCTGTTCTCAGTGAGATCAAGGCTGAATAGAAATTGCTTGAAGAATTACAGGTCAAATGCAATTGAAGGGATCAGCGCCTCTTAGAATCAGGCCCACTGTGGATAATGAGGTGGAGAACAAAAATAGAGCACAAATTGCTGTAATTAGGCAGCTATAACTGGTAGTATATATGGGTGTTCAGGTTTGGTTTGTTTTGCTCCTGGATATCTTTTCCTTCTCCAGAGACAGAATAGCTTATTCTTGGCACAATATTGCTTATTAAAACATTTTTAAAGAATGAATAATTGAGCTCTAGAACAGTGGTCAAAGTAAAGTAAAGTAGTGCTGAAGAGCATTGTTGTTTCCTTCATTATGAAGTTATTTTTAATAGGGCCTATAGACACAGGTAAATTACTGTGCACATTTAATACATTAGCAATTCTCAGTCATGTGCCTAGTCTCACCTCACCAAAAAGAGAGCTAGCTTTATGCCTCTAGCTGCTCTTAGCTGAGAAAAAAATCTGCCACCAAAGGCTACCTAGGCAGGATGGCAACCAGGTCTCTCAGCTTCATGGAAGCCAGGTGCCCTTGACAATCCCAACACAACAGCAGGGCAGTTGAGCTGGGATCAGGCTGCTTGGAATTTGAAATCTCTACTGCTGCTGCTGCACAAGGTGAAATGTACTTTCAAAATCCACCTCACCATTCCCCTTCACCTCTGCCTCAAACAAGTGCCCCAGTGTAAAGGGGATTAGGCTAGACATCAGTTCATTAAATAACTCATCATTAATATCAGTAAGATTGTTTCCCAGTCATCGCAGCCGTTTAATCCCTCTTTCTCTGTATACTAAAAAAAAAAAAAATTAAGATTAAAAACATAACCCATTGCATGAGCCAGACTTACATGTGCTTCTATGCCTTGGACAACAAGCGCGGGATTCAGGGGAAGCCGACAAACCTTTACTTCCTGGAAGAACTGCTGAAGTCTGTTGAGTTCCACCTTTAACACTTCCTACAAGATGGGAATCGTTATGGCAACATGAAAGGACATAACAGCAGCTTTAAAGCCGTTTACTGTCTTTCTATGGTTTAAACAAGCAGTACAACTTCTGGAGCTAGTAGCATTCACGCAACCTTGTAACAGCTAATGAGGTCACACTGAGGTATAGTTATTAAAAATAACTGATTTTACTCCACATTCATGCTTTTTCTTCTCAGATTCACTATCAGTTCATGCTGTCATGTAGGTTCAAATTCAATATCCTTCCTTAGGGGCTGATTAGCCTTGCACCTGCTCAGCTGCATGTCATGTCTTTTTTTGACTTACTGATGCATTACTGCAAAGTTCAAGAGCTTCTCAGTATCACAGTAACTGCAATCTTGAGATTAATCTCTAAAATTTGAATTATGCATCAATAATGTATAATATATCACTACTCTTTCTTTACAGGGATTTTTCTCTTTACATTTTTGTCTTAACTTCCATGTTTGCTTTGTCGTTCTCAGTAGCAACACTGAGAATTTTCTGAAAAATCCCGTGAAAATCTTTAAATCCTTAACAAGGCAAAAAGAATTCATTATAACTTTCATGATAACCAGCAGCAGCAGATATATTTTTATTTGGCTTTCTGGTCTGTCTTGCTGAGATCTCAGCAAGACGCAGTTTTACACAATAGGTAAGTAACAAAAACTGTCTTGGAAAATTAACAGTTTTGAATTGGAAATGTACCTATGCAATATAAAACTGCACCCACTGGAGAAGAAGCCTGCAAGCCTTCTACTGCCAGAACTGCATCTCTGCAGATCTATGTACAGTATTAATTGCTATATTTGAGATACTAAGTACAGTCTGCTCTGGTTGGCTTTGCTAAGCAATGGGAATGTTCAGCCTGTCAAGAGGAACTCTTAGCAAAATTTTCAAGAAACAATGCAGCTCTACAGGTGTCAAATATTTTGCCACAAATAGCTGAATGTGGGTATTCCTTTCAGTAAAATATTAGTCACTTTTGTTGCGATTATTTCTGACCATTACCAAGACTGGTTGAGAAACCACTGGTTTTAAATGACTTAAAATACCTGCTCACTTCACGAGTAATAGTGATGAGAGTTGTCCCATCAAATACATATTTTATGTGTTTTCAGAGCAGCATAAACTTACAAATTCTAGTAAAATCTTGAGTTTATTCATGTAAAGACCATTATAGGAAAAAGGTGTAATTTTAGAAAAAATTAAATTCACCAAATAAACTTATGTGGAAGGGCAAGTATTTTTCAACAAACCTTTCTTTTAGGGTCACTGGCAGTTTTTACTTTTTGGGCAACGTCTTCCAGAATTCTGATAAGTTTTGCCTCTTTAGAAAACTCATTGTTCAGGGCTTTTCCAGCACAGAATTGGAGAGCAGCCAGTAGTTTCTGATACCAGATTTTGAAATGAACTTCATTCTGTGCATTCTTCAACAGCCTGAAGGAAGAAAGGGGAAAAAATCCATCTGTGTATCTTAAACTGATTTTTATTTTATATCACCTCTAGCAGGAACAATAAATGGACTCCAGACTAATCTGTATTTGGTGACTTTGAGCAGCAGAGAATGAAAAAAATGTTGTTTACTTGTTGGCAGTACTGAAGTGCCATTTGATAACTAATGAGTTTCCAAGTGCGTTAAATCAATAGGAACTTGCCATTTCTTATTGTCATACATAGTACAGCATATATATTGCATCTCATTTCTGGAAGAAAAGTTTACAAAGTGAAAATAAGTTGTATTTTCTGAAGTCTAATCAAATATGTATCCTTAAATCTGTTCTTTTTTTTTCACCCCCCCTCCTGCCAATATACTTACACAACCAAGCATCAAGTACACATTTCAGCTAGGAGGTACATCTAAAGACCATTTTAGTCTCAAGACATATCAACAGCTCTAGAAACTTTCACTATTTTAAGTTGAAGAGACATTTCTGAAATTGGCTATACTGCTAAAAAAAAGTGGAATGAGCCCACTTTATTCCTTTCTTTACTCATAAGTGTTGGACTAGGGCAAAACCTCAGCTCTTATTTCTACTGAAGTTTGTAAAAGCTTTGGAACTGCAGTTATTACCAACATAAAAATCATAAATAAAACAAAAAAATGCACTTAAGAATTTTTACCATGATGACTTCTCTAATTATACATCCAGGAAAACTCTGGAGTTGATTGAATTGATTACCATGATTTTTTTTCTTATGTGGTAGTTGATCAAACCTAACAAATAATGCTAGTGTTCAGAGGACAGAAATCAGAGAAGCTGTTGACTTTCAAGGCATTTCACAAATGAATATGACACATATAAAAAAGCAAGAACAAGATATATATCAAGCACTGATATTTAAACAATTATAATTTCTATAGACACTTCAAGTCCTTCAAATCATATATAAGGCATTACAATTTTGTTACTGCAGCCCATGCATCTTTGGGTGATAAGAGATTCTTGTCATCTTTTATAAGGCAATGATCCTTTTAGGTCCTATTTTCCTATATAATTCAATGAAGAATAACATCACCTACTGGTTTCTGAAAAGCCTTTCCAGTTATACAAAACCTCTGAACATCTAAGGGTTTATAAGCACTGAAAGTCTTAAAAGAATGTGTGGTGTTTCTCTCAGAAATGCCTAGACATGAAAAGGAAGAGATATGAGAAATTTATCATCAGCACTCTCTGGAGGAGATTGAAATGACATTTTTTTTCTGTAGACTAGTGAAAACAAATAATTACTTTCTGGATCAGAAAGAAATACAAATTGTCATTGCAGTGCCTGGTGGAAGGCAAACCCCAGCACACAGATGCAGCTCTATTCTTATCCTGAACCCTCCACATACTAAAGAAGGCTGAAAACACATGCATATGCAGCAATGAATAAACTAAACATTCCAGATTTCAAGCAGAGTAAATCCAAAATTCCACAGGATGGGATTAATTTGCTTAATGTGCCATTTAAGACACTCTTTGGCCTCCAGCTGCTGTGTTGGAAGGGCATGGGTCCACTAGAGGCAATATCTTGTGTGTCACTCCCATGTAGGTGTCTCGGATGTCCTATGCTGTCTAAAAGAGTCTACATTTAGGGTACTGAATCACACTCTACAGTGATCTGATTCAAAACAAAATAATACTTTGTCCAGTTCAACAGCAAATCAGGAACAGGCTCAGTGATTATTCTTTGAATAAAAGCTCTACTGGCTTAGTCCAAACTGTCACGTGGGCATGAATTTTAGTCTATTGAAAGAGAGCCCAGCTCAATTTGAGTCCAATGAAGCAGGTTGCGTTTCTCTTGGGGCACTGGCAGAATGAATTTCTTCACTTTTGCCTCACAAAGACAAGTGCCAGTGCACCTAAGAAAAGACAATGTAATTATGATATCTATTTTGAACTGGTCAGGCTATGCTAGTGTAGAATCTGTCTTCACTTTGACTTGCATTGGAATCAGCTCCAAAGCATCTAAATCATATTAATTTATTTTTAGTGGTACACATTTAGGGAATCCAGAAAGGCTCCCTTTTCATGTTTGAGATGTCCCTTTAATCATCTCAGATATATAGAACATTACATCAACTTATATTTACCTAAAATGAAAGGCTTAGGATTCCATGTAAAGAAAGAAAAATGGTATCCTATTTTAAACAGAGCTACTCCCTGTATAAGGAGATCAACTTAGAAGATCTATTTTTTGACTCTTCTTACGGCTGAGTGTTCACAGAAAATGAGCTTATATATACATACGATATAAAGATTTATTTTAGACCTGAGAAAGGATCATGGGCCAGATTCAGACAGCTTATGTGTGAGGTGTATATGAGGACAGAGCTTGTGTAGAGTCTGAATCCTCTCAAATGTGCTTCTTGAACACAGTCCATGGGGAAAGTTGAGGCACTCATCATGATCTCAGTGGTAAAACCCATTTTCATGTCAGATGCATTCCAGCACACGTACTCCAGTTTGAGCCTACATGTAAGCTTTTGACAGTGAATGTGCTTCCCTAGCAGTCCCACGAGGAACTCAAGGCTCTTCACTCAAAATGTGCCTAGCAAGTGTGGTACAGGCAGCACAACTTCCTTCTGCCTGCCCACTGGGGTAGGTATGCTTTTAAAAGGCTGTAGATCTTAATTTGCAAAATAATCTGGGTTAATTGGGTCTGACTTTTATATTCATTTTATAAAAGTAGTCCCAAGGAGGATTCAAAGGATAGCTTTTAATTTGATGACTCATTGTAGTCATTGCTGAAATGTTTATTCAACAACTGAACAAATATTCTGTTGTAATTCTGTCTTCCCAGTTTCCTGGCACACACATCTTCACCCTCCCATTGTGAGAACTCAGCAGAGATACGAATGTCTGCAACTTCTGAAGATGCAGGATGGAAAAATGCTCAAGATAATAATGAAATTTTCAAGCTAGAACAGGATGCCTAGCTGTGACAGAAGAAGACAAAATTGGAATGACTTAAAACTTAAGGCTGCCAGTATAGAATTATATAAAGGTAGGGGTTTCTTTTCTGACAATTTTCACAGGATTCTGCAATACACAACTTGATATAAAAGCCTGGCTTTATGCCATGCCTAGACAGAAAATCTTGCTTCTAACAACAGGGATACTTCCTCACTCTTCAGGGTTCTCTGACGTGAGACAAATGCTCTTGTTCTCAGCAAGGCCACGGGAATTTTGGGGTGTCCTGAAAAATGTCCCTGTCTTCTGCAAGGAGCTGCTTCTCTTCCTCTCTGTGTGCATCCACTTTATGCCCATAAGGTCGTTTCAACTCCATTTTCTAGCACTTGCAGCTGCAAATGTGTGTATATTTTCTGGACACAGAAACACAAGTGTGCTGAAAAGACTTTTGCCACAGGGCAGAATGGAAAGTGGGATTGAATCAGGCTGAGCTTGCTCCTATGCCAAAGAAGGAGAAAAAGGGCTAAAACCAGTGGCTATGGAGAAAGAGAAAGGGAGGAACAAAAAAGGAAGGAAAGGGATGAGATTGAATGGATCTTGGTACCAAAATAGGTGAGCTGGCCCCATTCTCTTTCTTTGTAGGGAGAAAGGGAAGGTGGTGCTCTAAACGTCTCGCAGCAGTCACAGTCTGGTCTCTGAGCTGGATTTGGCAGGCAAGTGAAAGAATAAGTCTGCTCAGACAACTCTGCTGCTTGAATATCTGCTCCTTGTCTCCTTCAGAAAGAGGACCAGGGCAAACCAAAGAGTAATGCCTCGCAGTACAGATTAGTTTGCAGGTAACTTGTTATATCATTTGGTAGCAAAAGAAACCAAATAAAAGACTAAGAACTCCAGTATTTTATTGGAAGTGTTACACCTACCTGCTATGAAAGAGTGAGGTACATTTTGACTGTACATGTGGCATCATAGCCAGAGTAGTCACCCTACTTAATCTGTTCCTAAGGGATATTTAGTATTTACTAAACAAAGCTGATGCCTACCAGCACACACACTGTGTACTCTTTTTTGTTTTGATGTTTTGAATTCAGAGACACATCATGCAAATGAGGTGCCTTATGGTTTTAAGGTGAATGCTGAGATATTTACTGTTGTCGGTCAATCTTTGGTAAACTTGACCAAGGAAGTAAATATGCTTTGCTGTAAAGGTATACTTCATGCTTGTTTTCTGTTTCATTGAGCTGGAGGCAGGACAAATCACAGAAGAACGGAATATCAGTATAAGATTTCTGATCATTATGGCAATACTTGTTTTTAAATGATTCTCTACAGCCTTTCATATCGAGGATTAGCACACAAACACACTTTTCTACTAACACACAGCTTCCATATCTGAGAGTGCCATCCATCTTGATTTTTATTAGACATTCTGCAGCACTTCTAAGTTGTCCTTTGTGCTTTATTATGCCTTGAAGATTTGGCATAGACCTGTAGTATTTGACTGATTTCATTTGTGACTCTTTTAAGAAAACACTTTACTGTTTGCATTCTTAAACAGGAAGCAACAGAGGTAGTTTTCCAGTGGGATTGCATTTGAGTTTTGCAGATTTTTGAGTTGCACTTCAAGTTACCCACAGATACAAGGATGAGAAAGATGACATAAATGTGCATCTGAGGATAAATAACTACATCTAGCCTGTGACAGGCCATGAGGATGAGTGGACGACTGTTGTCACTAATTGCTCAGTTGAAGGTAAAATATTTTGGGTTTTTTTTTTTTCTTTTATCTCTCCAAGATTACACTGGATAAGGTTTTTACTTCCCTGCTAATGATAAAAGGAATAATCCCTTTGATTGAGATATCAACACAGTGAGTACTGCACGAACACTGTGAACTTCAATGAATTCCAGATTCTAACAAGAATCTGTTGTCCTCCATGCATTACACTCACAACTCCCCTTACTGCTCTGTAGAGTACAGCCGAGTCTGCAGAACTCATCTTTTTCACTTGCTATCTGGTCCTCTCAGGCACACAGACACCTCTTTAGACACCAACAAATTCTGAGGCAGCAGAGAGTCAAGCTGGCAAATAAGACTGTGGCTTTTCTGATCTCTTTGCCAGTGCCTAGGATGGATGACTGAACTTGCTGAAGCTCCCAGGAATGTGTTTGTAAGATGTCAGCTACTGTTTCAGAGAACAGAAAGGAACATTGCATTTATTGCAATGTAATCTCTGTTCTCAGCCTCTTTCACAGCCTCAGTGAGATAAGCCTTCACTACACAGCAAAAATTAATTTCATTATCCTTGCTGGAAATCCTTAAAGTGGCTCTGTTCTCACGGTCCTTTGTTACTCAAGAGAAACATACCGGTTATCTCGGTCAACTTCCTTTAAAATATAGATACCGGATAATATCAAATAACATCAAATTTTAGAAAGGATTTAAGTACTACAAGTTAGAAAAGAAAACACATGAAGCAAACAGAGAAGCATAAAATGCCTAACGTTGAGAACACCACAATTTCTACAAGGAAGAATGGAGAGCAAAGTCAATTAGGCAGAAAAGTTAGCGTATAGCAAAGATTGAAAGGATTTTGCAATTCTCCCAAGTGACTGTAGTACTGAGCATTTTCAGAAGCATTTTCAGCTTTACAGAAAGACAGTGAGAGACCATCCATTTGACTGGAGCAACCAAGACTGAACTCCCTTTCACCCTCCCCTTCTTTGACCAAGTACAAAGCCAGCAGAAAGGGGGCTGGCAGAACTCTGCCTTGTCTTTCTTTCTGTTGTGGAACAAGAAGAGAATGAAAATTTACATTTCTCAAGTAGACTGAGTGAAGCACAGTACAATATTTTCTCCAAACCATTCTAATGAAGTAAGTCTCCAGGATGGAAGAGCAGCAGCTGCTCAGTAGCTTCTAGCACCTTTACATCTCTCACATAAGAAACCTGCAGTCAGTTTCACAAAGCTGCTTTCATAGACTCATTTTTCAAAGCATTATCCTTGAATGGAAAATACTTCTGCTTAAAATGAAACTCTGTTTTAAAAGGTCATGCGATACATTTACTTTTGTTTTTCTGATTCTTTGTTTAGAACACAACTTAGAAGAGACGTCTAGCACATTGGTCTCCCTCGGACAACAACAACAATTTTTAGACTTATTATGAAGTAGGCTGGTTAGGCTTGAGAAACACAACATTTCTATGAGATCCAAGGGACCAGTTGCCAATACTCACTAATCTTCTCTCAAAGACCTTTATGAACAATGCAACATAACTTGCATCCAGACAAATCACTTGATTCAGTAGATTCAATCAACCCAGCTGCCCTCACTCCCACTGAATACCTTAACTGTGGAATATAAGCAGATCAGTGAAAACAAAGGCTGTACCACCCTGTACAGACAAGACACCAAATCCTACTAAGTTTATCTGGCTGAAAAATATTTTCTTTGGTACATAATATAGTTAGTTGCACACATTTCTGAAGTAAGAAAACAAACTCACTTTTATCTGGAGAAGAAAGAACATTTACTGTGAAAATTAACTGTATCAAAAATTAATAGAAAAGTATAATGGTGTACAGGCACCACTATCACTGTCTGATAGTAGATGCTACCTGGTCTAAGGCCTAAGCAAGAAATCATCACTTTCAGAACGTGTCTTCTCTAATTGGTTGAATGGACATTAACATCAATATAAATGCTACAATAATCATCTAACAAAAAGTGCTAAGTGTATGTCTCTTTCTGCTTTAGTTTGCAAAAAGTCCCAATCCCAAAAAAAAGAAACCAAAGCCATGAACTGTTACCAACATTGGTTCCTTTCTACTCCGTTCTTCTTCATTGGGTGGGATCTGCAAGGAGCAGAAGACTAAATTTATTAACACACTGTCATGAACAGAGAAAAGTACCTGCAGCAGAACACCAATATAACAATCCAGTGGCTGCTTCAACATCTTTATTAAACAGTACTGACCTTGGATAACTTCAGAATCTGAAGGTTCACAGTCCATCAAAGATCTCACCCTAATAAAGTAGACTACAAAAACAAAATGACTTCATCCTGAAGTGTTGTTAATACCAAGAGTGACTTAAGTTCAGGCTTTTAGCTATAGGTCAAAGTGTTCTTAGCTATTAATAGCCAGTAAAGAGAAAGATCCCTCCAAATACCACATTCTAAACTTTTTTTTTTAAAGATTTAACAAAGTTTAACAAATGTATTGCATTTAAAGTTGGTAATAAGATTACAGATGGGGCAGTATTCTTTTGCATTCAATGAGAAACATGGTACTGAAGCCTAGCATTAATTTTGAAAAGTCTGGTTCCATAATTTCTAATCTTTCCTTTACGTGACCAGGTACTTCCCTGTCTGTGCTTTATTTAAAAATTGTGGATTTTCTCCTCAGAACAAATGCCATATTGTTGTCAGAATTTCATGCAGTATCTTATACCAGAATCACCAATCCTGAAAGCTTCCAACTATCTATCTTTGCAATAGCTTCTAGCAAATTTGTGGCATGGGAACTCAAATGTATCATTCATTCCAGCCATAACAGAAATTGTTGTATTCTTCCCAGTGGGTAACTGCAGTGGAAGCCTGCAATGGGTGGGATTAAATGGAATGGTCACCACTAAAATCAGTGACCCAATGGCTTTAATGGGATGATGTCCAAATATGGCAGTAATAAATTCAATATAGGGAGTGACTAAACTACTCAACTTTCAAATCATATAAATAAAACAAAAAATTAATCCAGGATCAAGCAATCCACTAGAGCAAATGGAGTTGCTGACTTTGTACTGTATCTGAATTTAGGTCACAGTTAGCCATATACTGAGGAGAATCTGAAAATGTTTTTCTTCATCTGTGTACTGTTTGTGTAGTTCATGTCTATCAAAATGGCTTTAGATAGCTTCTGTAGCTTCCCATTAGCTTCACAGATGGAACAATAAATCCCTCATGACACTGTGAAACAAAAAGCATGACCCAGAACTAATTCTGAATGGTTCTGCATGCACTGGGCAATCCAGATTTATACAAAATGGAAGAATTAAAACTGAGCTACACTGAAGAGATTGGTTAACTTCACTTTAAAATACTATAAACATCTGTTTGAGTCTTGATTTTGGTTTGCTTTGTTAGATTTTTTCCACTTTTTTGACATACTAATCTAAAAATAGTTCTGGGAAGAAAATTGAAACTATCTTTCTACAAGGTCATTATGGCCTTCAGATGCTCATATTAGGAGTAGTTCTGGATTTTATACACACATTCTGAGCAAGATCTTAGTTTATAAGATCCTTATAACCATTGAGTTTTCAGATCACCATTCTTATGACTCACTCCAGGCATGGGGACAGAGGAGTTTGGTTTTGGGGGAAGGAATAGGATGAGATAGTGACATCACTTGCATATATTATGTGATTCAAAACAACTTATTCTGCAGAGCTGTAGATCTAGAGATGGACTGTCAATTTTCGTATTGTTCTGCAACTAGATGCAAGAATTTGCTCTGTCTAACAATGTCTACAGCCGAGGCTGTTATCATAGAATCAGAGAATGGTAGGGGTTGGAAAGGACCTTTAGAGATCATCTAGTCCAACTCCCCTGCAGAACCAGGTCCACCTAGATCAGGTCTCATAGGAATGCATCCAGGTGGGATTTGAAGACCTCCAAGGAAGAAGACTCCACATCCTCCCTGGGCAGTCTGTTCCACTGCTGCATCACCTTCATAGTAAAATACTTTTTTCTTATATTTAAATGGAACTTTTTGTGTTCCAGCTTCATCCCATTACCCCTTGTCTTATTGTTAGATACCATAGAAAAAAGGGATGCCCCAACCTCCTGATACCCACCATTTATGTACTTATAAATATGAATGAGATCCCCCCTCAGTCTCCTCTTCTCTAGATTAAACAGCCCCAGTTCCCACAGTCTTTAACCATAAGACTGTCTCCAGCAATTCCCTGTCTCTCTTGAGCTGGGGAGCCCAGAACTAGACACAGGACTCCAGATGAGGCCTCACCAGGGCAGAGTAGAGGGGGACAAGAACCTCTCTCGGCCTGCTGGCCACACTCTTCTTGATGCATCCCAGGATGCCATTGGCGTTCTTGGCCACGAGGGCACATTGCTGGCTCATATTTAGCTTATTATCAACCAGCACTCCCAGGTCTCTCTCTGCAGGGCTGCTCTCCAGTAGGTCAATCCCCAAGCTGTACTGGTGCAGGGGGTTGTTTCTTCCCAGATGCAGGACTCTGTACTTGTCCTTGTTGAACCTCATGAGGTTCCTCTCTGCCCAGCTCTCAAGCTGGTTGAGATCCTGCTGAATGGCAGCACAGCCCAGGAGGGGAATCAGCCAGTCCTCCCAGTTTGGTGTCATCAGCGAACTTGCTGAGAGTACACTCTGTCCCCTCATCCAGGTCGTTGATGAAGATGTTGAACAAGACTGGCCCCAGAACTGATCCCTGTGGAACCCCAATGGCCACAGGACTCCAACCCGATTCTGTGCCATTGATCACCACCCTCTGGGCTCTGTCATTCAGCCAGCTCTCGATCGACCTCATCATCCACTCATCCAGTCTACACTGCTTGAGCTTTCTGATGAGGATGTTATGGGAGACAGTGTCAAAAGCCATGCTGAACTCAAGGTAGATGACATCTACTGCTCTCCCCTCATCTAGCCAGCTGGTTATGCACTCATAGAAGGCTATCAGGTTGGTCAGACAGGATTTCCCCTTGGTGAAGCCATGTTGATTCCCCCTGATAACCATCTTTTCCTTCATATGTTATCTTTTAGTTAGTCTCATATTTTTACAGACAAGGTGCTCATATGTCAAGCAGAGGAAGAATGGATTTGATTTATTATAAACACATATGGAGTTAATGTTTAAGGCAGCATCACTTTTACCTCTCTGGAAGAACTTGTCTGTGTTTTAAGCACAGATAATGGAGATACAAGAAGAACTAGGATCCTGATTCTACATTGCTTCCTGGCCTGTCAATCTCTGCTGCAGCCAGTGGCCCAGCTTATATTCTTTTCCCAATGTCTAACAAATGGAACTTTTTTCAGATCACTGCCTATGCATGAATAGGGAGATATAATGGCCCTTAGCAAGTGCTGCTTTAGGTGTTTCAGCAATGACGGTACCTCAGTGTAATTACAAGATTGCAAACCACTGTTTTCAGTAGTCTGGTCATATCTTACAGAGTCTACTTTCTGTAAGATATCAAGTCTTATTTTTCTGGCAATTTGCCATGTGGCATCTCAATGCTGTACAACAAACGATCAGATTATCACATCACAGCAACTTTTCACCTCTGTGCATATGTGTGTGTGTGAGACATCAGGCTTCACTGTGGTGTTCTTAAAAAAATATAATCATAAAATCAAAGAATGGTTTGGGTTGGAAGGGACCTTAAAGACCATCTAGCTCCACCTTCCACTACAACAAGTTGCTCAAAGCCCCATTCAACCTGCCCTTGAACATTTCCAAGCACAGGGCATCCCCAACCTTGTTGCCTCTCTAGGAAACCTGTGCCTTATCACCCTCACAGGTTTTTCCTTACATCTAATCTAATTTTACTCTCTTTCAGTTTAAAGTCATTAACCTATTGCCACTTGTCCTTGTGAAAAGTAACTCCGTCCAGCATTCTTGTAGGTCCCTTTAGGCACTGGAAAGCTGCTATAAGGACTACCCTGAACCATCTCTGCTCCAGGCTGAATAACCTCAGCTCTCTCAGTCAGTCTTCAAGGGAGAGGTCTTCATTTTTACGGCCATCCTTTGAGCTCACTCCAAGAGGTTCATGTCCTTCTTATGTTGGAAGCCTCATAGCTGGATGCAGGACTCCAGCTGCATCTCACAAAAGCAGAGTAGAATGGAAGAATCACCTCCCTTCACCTGCTAGCCATAATGAAACCTACCATGTTTTAATTTGATTAAAGCAGAGACCACGAGAGATGAATCTTGTGACCTCATTCTTGTCAGTGGCAGAACAAAATAAGCCTTTACTTTGAAAAGACTGTTTCTGTTACCTTCATGCCCCTTCTTACTAGGCTTATTTTCTTTCTTCTTCTCTGGCTTTATTTTTCTTCTTTTCTTGGTTTCTATTCATTTTTTGCTCTCCCTTATATATAGGAATAGTATCTTTTGCAAATGTAGGAGAAGAGAACACAGAAGGGAAGGAAATATCTTTAGATTTCTCTGATTTAAATACTGGTCTGGTTCTGATCTTCCTTCCATTTCACTGCTTTATTGCCACCAAATATTGGTTTCATAAAAAGAGAAGTGGGAATCTGAAGTGATGCTCATGTAGCAGGGAAAGCTTGCTGTAAGCTATTAGTGAGAGAAAACTTTTCTTTTTTAGTTGGCCTAAGGGTATTTTTCTGGTCGTCATGGCCTAGTTACCATGGAAAACAGAAGAGCTGGAGGGCAGACACAGTCGAAAAATGAGGCATAACCCTACATGAAATCTGATTGGTTTAGTTTGCAGAGTTCTGCTGAAATTCATCTCTCATTTCAGATAGCTTGTTGCTCATCTGGGTTTACAAGTCCATTTTAGTTCTGCTGAAACATGTTCAACTGTGAGAACAGATCTGAATAAACTTTTAAATATGCTATATTCCCTTTTAATGAGCCCTTAACCAAGAAGGTATTACTTAAGATTTTATCAAGGAAATCTTACACAACTCTCTTCAGACCAAATCATATACTCTGTATAAAAATACAGAGTGTTAAAATTCAGGGATTTCATGTCAGAAGAATTAAAGGCAGATAAAAATGAAAATCGATCTTGAATTCCTGATTTTACTTGCGAGGTGACCTTTGCAAAATTCTTTAATTTTTCTATGCTTTTGTTTTCCTTTTCAAAAGAGGAAATTTTTATTTACCTTCTCATAGGATGCTGTGTTTGTTTGCAAGCTGCTCTTATACCACAGAGGTAAATGCCATGGCAAATAGGTCTGTTTAATCACATTGCCACCTCCTTCCCATGTGGTACTTGTATAGCCAGCATTTTTCAGTCATATGGGAGAAAACAGCAGCCCCAGGCATTTTTTGCTCATGAGAAAAGCAGAATTAAGGTTTAGTTGTTGTGATGAAAAATTCAGCTTTAGTTCCAAGATTCACAATAACATTTATAGAAGTATTATTGCAGTAAGATGTCATATTTCCATATGTCCTGAGTCAGGTAAAGAGTGGAGCATGCTCTCCAGGGGCAGTTACTTCACTGACAGAATAAATATAAATCTGACAAAAAATGATACTGGAACGTTGAAACTCACTAGCTTTGCTATAAGTCTCTCTCTTGCATTCAAAGTGCTGTCCTTACGCTCAGCCCATGTAAGAACGCAGCTGGATAGCAGACTAAGGCAGAAATAATTTTCATCCCTTTCCCCACCATACACATATTCACTCACTTGTTATTACATGAATACCTTTGCATCAGCCACACTTCTCCTCAGATGTGTATTGTGCTGAGTGAGCAAAAATATGTGTGTGTCAAAAATTAATATGGATCAGTGCCATATTATTTCTACCACAGAGCAGTGGCAGTACTCACAGGGTGGCAGCCAAGGGTAAGCCTTGCAGAGTCTGGTAAATTACTGTTTAGATCTCCTTTAAATTGCTGTTTAAAACCTCCTGATGGTAAAGCTCGGCAACAGCTGAAGATTGCATGTGTCAGCACATTTGATTAAAAAAAATTATATTAAAACAGACCGTTATTTAAGTGACTTTCCATTTTCTTACCATGACCAAGCAATGTACTTCTGATTGACAAACAGAAGAAAGCATTGACAATTGCAAGTATATTTGCCATGATGGCTGCTTAAATTCCTTTCAACAAACTGCCCTATCATCAAAAGCACATACATGAGAACTGTCGGATATGCAAGTCAATCAGAAGCTGGCTAAGCAGTGCTTAATATAAAAGTTTAATTAATAAAAATGTTTCTCCTGATAGAAATTATCATACACAATGGAATGACATTGTGGAGAAGGTTAAGTAGAAAATAAATACTGACTTCTAATACCAGACAAACAAAGGAAATGCTACAGGTCAAACCAGAAATTAGCTGAGCTAGGTAAGTAGAGTTTTATTAGCTGTCATTATGCCAGGCCAAAAGAAACACTGAAATCTTGTTTACTGTCTGACCTCTTCTGTGCCCAGTGCTCACGGGATAATTATCATAGATAGAAATTTCCCAGACAGAACCCCTTGATGATGTACAAACAACGTCATCCCTCTGTTAAAAATGTGTAATGTGTCACAATGAGGGACTGTTTCTTAAATTAATTCACACCCATGGATGTGGCTCTGGAAGTCCCTGTTCTGTCCCTTCTGCATTAGCTAAGATGGCAGCTGCCAGGATAAAGCTAATAAGCCTGATTAATATCAATTCGGTGAATTAACTTTTTTTCCAGACATCAGATGATTTTGTACTAGTACTGACATTTATACCCATTTAATATCAGTTGACACAACATAATTTGTCATTTAACACTAATTGAAAATTACTGGTTTCTTATTTCAATGAGCATTTGCTCTTATTTATAACTTATGGGTGTTTATACAGCTATTTTTCAAATAATATCATCATAAAATTTTATATTTTCTGTCTAGTTGCAGAACATTTATACTCAAGCATGTGACTAGTGATGTGGGCAGAATGGAACAATCAGGTAATTTCTCTTAAAGGTCTGAATTTTAGCAATTTTTCTTCATATTTTAAATTACACATTTGTAAAACTTCTTATTGAAACAAATGAATAAAAGTAAAAGAAACTGCTCTTAATTTAAGCAGTGCTGAATTTATCCCCTCTAGGTTTTTTGTTTGGTTGAGGGATTTTTAACTAAATAATTTTGTATTTGTTCAGTTTGCCTTCAGGCTTAGTTTCTTCAGATGCTACCAAAGTATACATCTGTATTGCTCTGCCACTTGCTGTTATGTAAGAGATAAAGTCCCCCACTGGCTACAAATGAACATCAATATTCATGTATCAAGGAGATGACAAGATGTAGGAGGAAGTATACTTCATTAAACACCTGGGTGAAATACAATATTCATATTTGTGTGATGGGAGCGTTTGCAGTGGCCCAACACCATCATCATTGATGGCAAATGGAATTCCTTGGGGCGGAACATATAATTTGACCATTATTTTTGTCTTTCTGGGATCCTCTCCTGTGGTTTTCATGACAATGCCATCAGCTGCAGCATTACCTGTGTCGAATACTATGGAAAGTTACTGATGAAAGTCTCCATCTAACAGATGATACCTATTATCAATTTGCTCATTTAGGAAACACTCATATTCTCACTTCTTCCTAAGATGACTCAAGAACTGAAGGACCATGGAAACTGAATCAGTAAACAATCCAAGATAGTTACAGAATTAATTTGTAACTCACAGAAACATCTAAGAGCTGACATCAGAAGGGACCTTAGAAGGTCCTCTAGTCTGTTCCCTATTCAAAGCAGAGCTAGCTCTGATACTGGATCATTTCATTCAGAGGGCTTGGCCTCAGCAGCAAGTTGGGAGAATTCTTGTGACAGGGAAGGAACAGGGGTGCTTTTTGACCATATGATGATGATTTCTCAGAACATAAGGCAGTTTTAAAAGATGGGACTTAATGACAGACAGGCCTTCAAGGATATAGTGGTCTACCTTAGAAAGATTTAAAATTCTGTTGACCATCATGACCTTTTGGAAACATTTACGTGAATAAGCAGCCAAAGAATCACATTTCTAAGTTGGGAACATCACTCTGGCCTGCCCTTAGTCTTATTAACTGCACTGCAACTGAAAGGCAATTTCTAGTGAGAAGTTCTAGCTGGGGCTCAACTGTCACAGGAACAGAAAATATTTCCAAATTTCTGTGACATAGATTAATTTGAGGGTATGAACAAAGACTCCACATTATTCTTTACGCTCTCTAAACCACATCATCCAGAAGTACTCCTGAGTACAGAATAGCAGCGATTAGGAGCTTTGCCACTATTTGGCCTACAGTCTTCCAGGTTCTTAGAAAAGCTATGTCAGGCAAAGAAGGGCAGTTCAGTCAAAGTCAGGATATGTGTGAAATGATCAAGTACAAATCTCCAGTGGCTCCTCTGAAAGGAGAGTTGATGGCTGCTTGTCTTCTAGAATCAATAGCTTAGACTGAGATGGAAGCACAGCATGGTTACATATCTAGGCACAAAGGTCTCCAGAGGAACATGTAGCAATATAGGCAATCAAATCAAAATTACACTGTACAGAGAGGTGAGAGTAACAGCACAGGTTACACTTGTGAATAATGTTTTTTTATGGAAGTAGTTCTAGATCTCACAGTTCTCTCAGGAGGTCTTCACCTAAATATAAACTTCTCAGCTGGGAAAAATTAACTCTCTTATTTCTTAGACAGCACAGCAGAACTATATTACTTTACTAGTTATCCCTGCTCTTCTCTTGCTTTTCTGCATCCTTCCACCTATAAAGATACTTTGCTTTGCTTTATTTGTCATTTGCCTCAGTGACTACTAGTGACTACTACTCTTTAACTCTCAGGCTGCCTAAAGCCTGTTTTTTGCACCACTTCAAACATAGTTCCCCACCTCTGTGCAGACACTGTGAATATTGTGACAATTCCCTCCTTTCCCAAACCAGCAAAGACTGCTCAGACTTCTAAGCCAGGGAGAAGAATTGGGATCTTGGTGCACGAGAGACAGAAATGTTTGCAGAGCTGAGTGGAGGTAATTTCCTGTTTTCCCTTTCAACTGACAGAAGCCTGCTGCTTTGCACATGACATCATTTACCCATTTCCAAGTGAATCTTGAAGAAATCATTCAGTTTCCAAACAACATTGATTAGATTATAAAGTCTGCATGCAGAAAAGCATGCACAGCAGAATATGTATATCTAGTAAATATAAGAACACCACTGCATGCATGTGAGAAAGCACTGGTCTGGGAACAGAGCAGGAGGTGGCGACTGGGTAACAGTTATTTTAATTTCATTAGATGACAGACTGAACAATTGCTGGGAGAATCTGAAAATGAAAACTGATCACTGACATAAGAGAAAAAAAGATTTTTATTTTAAACTTACTCAGATAAAAGCCCTGCTACACAAGCTAAAAAAATGAAGAGTAAGAAGTATAAAATAGGACTTGATTGAGAGAGATGTTGAGGGCTGCTTTGTTGTTTACACTGAAATAGAGTCACTCTTTATGTCCAAGGATCTGAATTTTCCAGGCCATTTATTACTTGAGGTGAGAAAGGGAATCTCAGTTTGAGAGATGGGGATGGTGGTGATTTTAAAAGATTATCCACTTGTGTATGTGTTATCTCTTCTTTATTCAAATGATCATTTAAATTTTGATACTATGATATATTATTTCAATGCCTATCTCAGTGCTCTCTCTTATGATAATGAGTAGGATTTTACTATTCTTAGTTTTGCTAACACGACAGTTCATTTACTTTCACATCACCATGTTTCATCTAGGTCTTTAAGGGAAGTGAGAACATTCAGCAGCAGAGTAATTCTTTTTCTAGTTTGGACAAGGCAATCTCTAAAAGTCATCTCCTAAAATATCTTAAAATTTATCTCCTCTGTAGTTCTTCACATCATTAATAATGTTAATAACATTAAAAAAAGATGTAGGCTTTACTTCCCTGGCTCTTTATCCACATAACAAAACCTGCACCACTCTAGAGCTGTAAACAGTCCATTGCACTTTGCTTGCATGGCTCAGTCACACCTTGGAATTTTGGTCACCTGATTTTTTCATCAACAGCCCACGTATTATGTTGCTATTGTCTACTAAAATTCTGAACTGAGTATAAACAAACTATGAATAGAATCAAATTTGTGTTCACCTTTTAAAATTTTCAGTGGAGATAATTTGTATCAGCTCTTTGAAAATTGACAAATGAAAAACAATACCTACTCCAACACTGAAGCTAAATTTACAAATAAAATTTACAACAAATTTCCTATATAGATGCTGCCAGCAATTTATCTAGTCTTAAATCCTACCCCCCACTTAATAACAGCCACCAGTGAATAGCAGCTAGGGGACATTTTGCAGAGATGAGATGCCAGTAGTATTTCACAAAACATGGTGTGTTTTCAAGCTAAGGAACAAGACAATCTGTTAAGGGTTTATGATTGGACAATGTAGACAAATATCAAGACAAGAAGATGTACATGACATAAAAACCTTTGTATTAGGGACTTTCTTAAAATATACATTGCATCTCCTCAAAGTTGAGTTGAAAAAATGCTGGTGACTTGCTCTAGAATGATATTTTTTACAGCAATATATGGAGGTGGAGAAATCATTCAAGACAGCTCAGTGTGGCACCCACTGGATTAGTGCAGCCACAAGTCTCCACTTTCCTATCCCCAGTGACTAGCATAACTATTAAGACAGCAGTGTGCCCAGGTGGCCAAGAAGGCCAATGGCATGCTGGTCTGGATCAGGAATAGTGTTTTCAGCAGGAGCAGGGAGGTGATCATTCCCCTGTACTTGGCTTTGGTGAGGCCACACCTCAAACACTGTATCCAGTTTTGGGCCCAGCTCTACAAGAAGAACATTGAGGTGCTGGAGAGGATCCAGAGGCAGGCTACGAAGCTAGTAAAGGATTCGGAGCACATCTCCTGTGAGGAACGGCTGAGGGATCTGGGGCTGTTTAGCCTGGAGAAAAGAAGGCTCAGGGGAGACCTCATCACTCCCTACAATGGCCTGAAAGGAAGTTGAGTGAGGTGGGGATTGGTCTGTTCTCCTTAGTGACAAACAACAAGAGGAAATGTGCCAGGGGAGGTTCAAGTTGGATATTAGGAGGAATTTGTTTACTGAAAGGGTTGTCAGGCATTGGAATGGGCTTCCCAGGGAGGTGGTGGAGTCACAGTCCCTGGAGCTGTTTAAGACACAGGTGGATGTTGCACTTGGGGAAATGGGCTAGTGGTTGATAGGGCTGGGACAAAGGCTGGACTTGATGATCTTAAAGATCTCTTCCAGTTGAAATGATTCTATGACTCTACGTCGTTTTTTCCAACTTCACCTGATATTTCACATACCATCTGAATGGTTACATCTAAGCTCAATGTTTCTGTGAAAAGTTTTGAATTTTATGAACTTTCTTTCAAAAAATCCCCACTGAAAAATTCCTTACTAAGTACTTTATGCTAATGTTTCAGCCTCCCACTATTGATACAATACTGTGATAACATATCTCTGAATATCTTACTATAGAAATAATGGCCTTTCAGAGGCAAAAAACTATTAAATGTATTTGATAGACAGTACAGAGAAAGCTAAAGAACAATTTGGTTGTCTGCCTTTTGACTGAGATATCTACTGCTTGTATGAACTATTGGGTAGAATTTTACAGGCTTTAAATTTGGAAGGAATCTTGATTCTTTTAGATTCGGTGGTTACTTTCTTTTATTGAATTCAAAGGTCCAACATACATTGGTTTCAACCACGTGGGCTCTTTGCCAAGAAAACACTGAATGAGACAATGAGAGACATGGTCCGTTGCATAATTCTCTTGTTTAAAAGGAGATTATTACACCATGTTAGCAGTGTTGTTCAAGCAAAAGAGCCACACAAATACAACTCATCTGACAGTTCTTTCTTTTCTCTCTCAGCTTATTTTTAATTTGGTCCTAGTCCAAATGAAAACATTATGATTACAGACTAATATATCATTTAATATCAGTGAGTATTCAGGAAGTAATTAATGTTCAAGGAAGTATTTTCAAACAGTAAGGGTTTTATGAATTTAATCCTGAAATAGTCATCGTCTGAAAATACCTAAAAATACTCAATTCTAATAATTCTGCACTGTTGACCTGGCGGGACTTTTAATAAATTCATTCTCCTCTCCTCCTGGGAAAGATGGCCTTTTATTCTATTTATTTATTTATTGACCTGTTAATAATTAGATTCAGTTTTACATTAGGGACTTCTTTCTCAGAAAATATCCACAGAGCAATTTTCTGTTAAATCATGTACAGACAGAACATATTCAACAGTGTAATTCATTATTCTCCTTTTTCTAATATTTCAGTTATTTACACAAAGATCTAACACCGAGCTTTCATTCTGGTGGAGAATGATGATTAAATCTAGAAATATTAACTACAGAAACATAAAACTGACAGCAACATTGAGATGACTAATAATTCATTAAACTGAATGTCCTGTATCCACTTGAAGCCTTTGTTTATTCATACTTTTCCTTAAAGATGTCACTGAATGTGTTCAGAAATAGGAATGATTTACTCAACTCAATCTTGTCAGACAAAGACTATGGTCAATTGCATAACTATAAATGAAGTCTTCTGTCATATCAGTCTAACAAACTCAGAGCCTGCACTGCATTTATTCAAGTCATATGGTAAGAGCTTTATGACACACATTCAAAGTAAAATGAACTGAAAACAACTCTAGAGTAGCTCAAAACTGCTAAAACCAGTTTAAAAAAACCTATAGCTAAAACACAAAACCTTGCTAAGCTGGAAAAAGACCTCTAAGAGAGCAAGACTTATATGATGTAATTTTGAAATACCTGAAGCTTCATTTTGAATATAATAGTTGTCATTTATAGGAAAAAAGCTCTATACAAAGGAGATCACAAGGAAAAAGTTTCCAAACATTCACAAAAGGTAAAAACTTTGAAGAAAGCTGTGAAAAAAGTGCAAACAGAAAAGGTGGAGAAATTTTTTTTTTAGGTATTATATCTGAGAAATTTAAAAGTGAGACATCCTCTCCTAGCATTTCACCTCAGCAATCAGAATCAGGTAGCGCTATGACTTTGTAGCAGAGAAGCAGCCCAATGGAGGATCCTTCTGAAGGATTGCCCTTGGCTGCAGAAAGCAATATTTCACCAGTGAAATGACACCAGCTGCTCAGCTGAGGACCACAGGAGATTCTCCATGCTGTTAGCTTTCTGACTGAGGATTTCACTCTTCAAAATCATTGCAGCCTGATTTGGGAAATTTGCATCATCTTTAAATTGATATTATTTATGAATTGGGACATTTCAGATTATTAAAGTTGATCACTCTTAATATATTTGCCTACCTCAATAATTACCTCAAGCAAATTTCAATGTAAAGATGTAGCTTAATGGATTACTTTCGGTCATCTTTTTCTAGTAGTCCTTTACAGCACAGAAAACAAAACAATCCCTCCACATATATCATATTCATGCCTGAAATTATCCATTTGAAGTGACAGAACTAGATGAACATTTTGTCAAAAGCTTGCCTGATTTATGGCTACTCTGGTTTACATCCCCAAATGTTCCTCTGGGATAAGCAAACATTATGTGAGGTATCTATCAGGAAAGATTTTGTCTCTCTGTTTTGTTTTTGAAGAAGGCAACAATAAAACATTTTTAATTGAAAAAAGATGAACAGCACAGATGAAAGCCTAGTGTGACATCTGCACAGAGACCTGCTTTAAATCCCTTCCTCAGCAACACACAACTCTGCTTTCTCAGTCCTGTTCAATTCCACAAATGGATCATTCTAGTCCATCACATCCCAGCATCTGAGACAGCAGCAGAACATCAAAATGGTCCATTCAATCCTTTCTACAGAGGATAGCCAAAAGACAATACCAATTATTCACGTTCAGTTACGATATTGGAGGAGTTATGATAGATACAATTTAAATCTAGAGGAGAGTTTTCTAGCATAAGTGAAAAACTAGATTTGTCAGCTTCAACATTTTTAAATGTAAATGGAGCCAAAGCAAAAATAAATCAGACAAGCAATGTTTGGAAAAAAACAATGCACTGAAAAACATTTTCCTCAGTGCTACCTTATAAATCATGAGGCTAAAATAATTAAGGCCAGCTGCTCTTTTTTTAAATTCTATTTTCAGAAATCTTTCATCTTTTTAGTTTATCTTTCCAACTCTAAGTTGGTCCACTTGTACACATACATAGTGATGTGCTTTTTCATTAGAGTTTCATGCAATGATAACTTTGGCACTTGCAGATTTTTTAATATTACACTCAAATAAAACATACATTCCTCAAATAGGATTTTTGGCATGGAATTTCCTACGTTCCAAATCAGACACGCAGAGTTGTGTCTGTGTTCAGTAACTCATTTATCTGCATTTGAATGCTTGCCTGCATGAATACAACTAATGACATAATGGTCACCATTCACTCTATTCTCACCTCAATTTATGATCATAAGTGTGCCTTACGTTTTCCTTCTCATGCTTGTTTGGAAAAAGACATAGCATTTCTGGATTTCTAAACATTCTGGAATATACTCTTTCTACTGAGATTCGTTAAGAAAATTAAAAACAGACACATGTACAACTATACTATTTATGTCCTTTGTCAAAGATTCACCAGACTATCATATTCATTCAATTACACAAATTCATAGCTTTGATTATTAATTTTTGAATGGGTGTCTTTTTAAAAAAAGTGTTGATTTTTAACAGATTGAAAAAACTAACTCCTTCTCTATATTTAAAATGTCAAAATGTCATGCTTATCTTCTTTGTTAACCTTTCCCAGTAGTTTGCAATTTGATTTTTATTTCTTTGGCATTTGTTTACCTTTTCCTTTTAGTTACAAGTTGAAAGGTTTAAAATTTTTATTATTTTAGTCAGAATATTTCAATTTATAAAGATAAATCATAGCATCTGCAACATCTTTGCTTTGCAAAACTTTTCACAGTCTCAGTCCCACAGAATAACTACCTGATTAAAAGGCCACTGAAGTTAGTGGAAAGTCTCATAAACTTCAAAGAGTTATGGGTTCAGACATCTTTCTTTTACACATGGGATAGTAGAGACAGCAATCTTACAAATATTTCTACTAAAGGGTAGAGCATCTGCCAGTATGCCTCTAGATTTGCTGGAAAGTGTAACTTCTAGCATGGCCTTTCAATTATGTCAGTCAATCCATGGAGCACTTTCTGGACCTGGTGCAAAACATCACAGATGTAGCAGAGTGGGTTCCCTCTGCAGCATACAGGCTGAATCTTCACTACCCACCACCGGGCTTTGTGTCTCCCTGGTGCTCTGTGTGTGCTACACCCTTCTTGACCACTAAAGTGAGCTATTCCAAAACTGTATTCTAGTGCTATCTTGGACAAAGCCGTCCAAAACAGGGCCAGACAGAAGGCAACAGTTAGAAATTCTGCAGACCAATGGTCTAGCACTAGGTCTTGCTCTCCCATGGTCTTTTATCGAGCAGTATTGGCAGATCAGGGTAGCAAAACATTGACAGTTGCTAGTACCTCCTTTTATCAGTTCCAGCTGTCTTCATAGCCAGTTTTCCCCTCTTTCTTTAGAGACACACACACACACAAAAATGAATCTAAAACAGTAGGTTTTTCTTAAAACCTACATTGTGTTGAATTAAAAGTAAGACGTGTTTGTTGATTTAAACATATCCTTTGCCCACTCAGTCTGTAAACATTGAAGGTCAAAATGAGCAAAGAGTAATATTACTTCTTTGTGCTTCTTCAGACCAAAATCTCTTTGTTTCATTTGACACCATCTTTTCCTAAAGTTGGAGTCTGAGAAAATTGAAAGTCTATAAATCAGGAAACAAAACATTATCTGTCTGTTTTCCAAGGCAATAATCCAAGTCCCACATGGCTATTAATGAAGCACTTAGCAAAGTAGACAGTTGAATCATCCACAGATATAATATTCTAATGGTGTTATTTACTATACACATAAGTAACTATAGAAAAAAATTGGTCCCTAAATTACTGATATTTCATACATAAGAATTATGAATTCAGAACTAAAATCCCTGGATGGAATTCATTCGCTGGTTGAGATTCTCTGCAGTTCAAAATACAATGATGATCACATCAAGTATGCTGAATTCAGATGAAATTTGTAATCATCACTTGGTTGAATGACACATTATTCTCAGAATGTTTGTAAGATTGAACAACTCCAGACTTGAATTCAAAGCCTAATGCAGAGTAGTAAAACAGATCAAATGTATACCAAGTCTGTCTATTCACAAGTGTAAAGTTATATATATTTAAGTTATATCTGACCAGTAAGGACTAAATTAACACAAAGAAAAATATATGTCTTTACATTACAAATGTATTTATATTAACGTAATTTTAATGGGTTGGGCTTTTCAGCCTGCTCTGTGCAGCTATTTAGGAAGTTCATTAATAATTAGCAGACTTGATAACTTCTGACTGTGGGAGAAAGATACTATAATGTGGGAAGAGAAATTACTAGTGGATGTGAGTCTGTTTAATGTTCAGATAATTAAGGCTGTTGGACAGATGAGTATCTGCCTGATTTAATTCTTCTTTTGAAGTCTTCAAGTAAATTATGGGTAACATAGATTAGTTGTGACAGTGAGAAATATATTTCCTTTCAGAAAATATTAAGAAACAATCTATTGTTCCAATGTGCTGAATGAAGCTAAGTGGTAAGAATTTTTGAAAACATAGTATTGAGGGACTAACTTCCCAATAGCAGAGAATTTAGCTGGTGTCTTTCTAAACTTTTATATGTTGTTTATGTTATTTTTGCTTCTAACAGTTCTTTTCTATATGGAAAAAAAAATTAAATATTATGTTCTAGCCTTGAAATCAATAGTCTAATTCACATTGTTTTCAGAGTGCTGGATTTCACTGAGAGCCTCTTTTTTTATCTCACATTCCTACTTACCTACACGATGTGGACTGGAAAAGATAGAAGAGTCCTCCCTTTTCTCTTGGTTGCCAGAGAAAACGTAGTTGGGAAATACTGTAAACTAGAAAACTTCTATAAAGTTTTATTGACTTTGAAAACAAGCTGCAAAAGGATATTTTGCCTCAGCAAGGATTGCACCTGACTTTTCTTGAGCTAAGCATACCAGATTCTCATGCTCTAGCAAAATTTACAAACGCTCTTCTGTGACAATGAAGCCTGTTTCTTAGCACCACATTCAAGCAGCTGCCACAGATTCTAGAGGACACTGTACCTCTTTCCGGTTATTCAATCCTTCTGTAGAAGGCAACCATCTGTGAGATATACTCCTGGCCACCTGTTGCCCCAGCCAGCTGTTTTGATTGTATGCTGCAGCTGCCACCTGTGAAAGTAGCTAAAAGCCAAAACCACTCAAGCAAGTGGGAAACCAACTGGCAGGTTGCCAGAGACAGAGGGGTGGATTAAAACTCCAGCACAAAAGCTGACAAAAAAACCCACTAACTGCACGTGAAACACAGTAGCAAGGAGATAAACAAAGAGTTTCAACAAGCAGAAGGGCCCAAAGGGCCTCAGCAGGCTTCTTTCCCCTCAAGTAACTTTTCTGCTTTGCCAGAATAAGTTTAATAGCTTCTCTTCTCACCATAGCTCCAGGGAATGGGAAAATTTGCTCCAGCCTTCTCCCAAGAACTCTGATGGGAAAAGACTAGAATCACAGTGAATTTCTAGAAGACAGTGTGGCAGGATAAATGTTCCTCATGACTCATGGGCATAAATAACTCTTGGAATAAGACTGAAATAGGATTTTAATAATACGTGGGTCCTGTGCTGGTAACTTTATGCATAGACAGTTTTCAGTCTCCTTTAGAAGGGGAGTGCATTCAAATATACTAATAATGAGTTGAAACATTGATAAATGCAGATGGCCCAAATTTGTCAAGTATTTAGAGAGGGAAAAAGTCACATATGATCAGAAAGAAAGAAACGTTGTAAGAACAATTATCTTTTCACTCTAAATAGCAGAATTAATGGGACAAATCTCTAGCTGATACAAGCAAAGAATAGACTAAAGCTATAGTGATTTACAACAGCTAAAGATATGTCCCAGGAATGAATATTCTGTCTGTTCTATCCACCTTTGCCAATTACTGTCCCATAACTTTAAAATAAAATCTTCAGGAAAACTTATCACTGTTTGATGAAAAGAAGCTAACAGTTTAGTACCTGTCATTAGTATCACAAAGATGATAAGCTGGTACATCATTGTTGCATAGTTGCTTATCTCTGGTATGCAGGGAAATTGAGTCAATTTTAAACAACTAAGATATTATTATAAATTATATTTGTCATTAAAATAGGTTAGTGTTGAGGGTCTCCACCATTTCTGGTACTGTTTCTATGATTACAATAACAAATCATAAAATGTGGAAGTTAAAATCAGCTGACTTTTTCCCTCATAGTTCTAAAATCACATCACCAGTTTTCTGCATTACATTAGAGTCCTCTTTTCCAAGTTCTATTTCAGTTGGATTCACTGTTTGCAATAATGTATTATTCGATTGTGGAATGGTAATGTCATTTGTTACAAATAAAAATAAACATGATCTTGTTACTAAAGTTTGTTTTTACTGATCCTTGCTTCTTGATCGCTAACTTTGTAATGAAACAGAATGCAACACTTGAGAACAAAATGTTACCTAATCCCATTTCTTATGTGAGTGGACATGAAAACATGTGTTCAGCACATTATTAAATCACCGAGCTTCTTTTAAAACCTCTTTAGAGATAAGTGGAAGAAAACCTCTTTTGTCCTGTTACTTCTGTAAGGACTAAAATGAAATTTGTGAAGTAAAGAAAAACCTGTTTTAAGTAATTATAGCTTTATTAATAAGAAGTATGAAATTACTGTTATTAAAACAGTATTGTTTTAATGACTTGGAAAATAGTTAAATACTGTTGGAAACTACGTCTTAAAATATTGTAACAGGGATATGAATAATTACATAAATTGAAATGTTAGGTAGAAAACAGCTTACTACTGAAGAACATGGTGGTGGGAAAAAAGGTGTGTAGTGTGATGAATACATAGAGCAAAATTTTGAGAGATGTGTGCCATATTAAAGTTTTCAGTTTAGACGCAAAGATTTGAACAAAGACTATCCAGCAAGAAAAAAACTACCGCCAGCTGAAAGGCAGGGAATACAATGAACATTGAGAAATATTCTATGTCACATGGGTATATGTAGTTATGCTATATATTAAGCTGTATATAAAGTAAATGTATTTTGACACATTAAATTGTACTGTGCCAGATAGGTATATCTGTTACTCAGGATGGCATCTCTATATTACCCAACATTATAATATTAGCCAGCCTAAGCAAAACTTGAGAAAAAAATGGGGATTTGCACACGTCTTCACTGAAAGGTAAAGAGGAAGAAGACTACAGATACCTAGTAATTTTTCTTCTGAGAGAAGAGAGGAGCTAAAGAAAATACAGACAAACCAATGATATTCCCACTGTTCACTGAATTCCAGAAATAAAACTGGAACTACCAACACTCTGGGTACATTTAAGAAATTTAGACTGGATATTTTATATCCAGTATGGCTAAGTTTAATGTAAGATAGTAAGAATAGTCTCAGGCATAGTTCAGGAACACTGGGAAAAATGGCTTGCTAAATGTGACTTTGAGAGACATGCTCATTAGTCATGTTATTGTTATCCCAGTCATTTCAGTGAAACAAACACTTTCATAATTCTGTTTTATCCCAACTAACAAATACTTCCAGAGATCATGTAGGTATACAAGTATGATCTATGCTCTTTAAGATCAAATGATCATCAACCAAACTGTTTACATTTTGAGTTGTCTTTCCTTTGCATGGAGGAAAGATTTTGCTTTAAGAGGTCTGAACCAGTTGAACTGAAAATGAAAGCTCAGTTCATCCATCACAACTAAATACAGAAAGAAAAAACAACCCACATCTGTTTCATTTTCAGACCACAGGACAGTTGTTCAGATAGATAGCAGTCATGTTCCTATTCAGAGAACCTTGAAGTAACAGTATAGCAAATAAAATAACCACTGCATGTGATAATACAATTACAGAGGTCCTTATATTGTAGAAGTAGATGGTGAATGGCAGTTACTGTCAAGACTGGTACATCTCCATAATCACAAAAATGAACTGTTGGAAACTCTACCATCACTAGTCAGACTGATATGCAAAGGGTAAGATACACATTTTGACACATATGAGAAGTGTGACAGCTTCATGTGAGGTCAGAGAAGTCAAAAAAGCAGGATTCTTTATAAGTAAGTCAATGCTCTTTGGAACTTGTAGATTTTGAGGAAAGTTACTTTTGGCTCAAAACAGAAAATGCAGAAAGATACAAATGGTATCTTACTTAATAAATGGTACTTCCTCCACTCCTTCCTGCCAGGGGCCAGATGACAGCAGATATAAACAGATCTTTTATATAATTTACCCATATTCAGTACTGAAAGGGGAATAAAGAAGGAACAAAAACTTAGGTTTGCTTTTTATTTTAAAAAAAAGAGAGTTTGTCACCAATAGAGTCATGGATAAAGTTTAGTGTAACAGAAAAATATTATGGCAGTATTGGAAAATGATCTTACCAGTAAAGTTGATGGGCTACTTGGATGCTCTGAAGAGAACGATTCAGCAGGAGTTTCACTAGAGGGCTTTTAAGACTCCACTCAAACTTGAGCACCTTAACAGAAAAAGTAATAATAAGTATCACGTGTATGCTGGCTTCATCGTCTGTCCTTTTTAACAAAATTAATCAGCAAGGACTCAAAACTTAGTTTGAATAAAGCAAGCTGACATATGGAGAACGGCCAAGCAATGCAATGAGCAAAAAATCTTCAGGACACTAGTATCTGCCATCATCTGTAAGACAGGCAGATATTACCCTAATTCTGGCTCTGTTAACTTATATGTAGATATGCAGCTTCTCTTTCCTCACTTAAAACTATGAATGGTATGTTTAAGTTTATCTGATTACTTGGTTGGCAAAAGCTGTGGAAGGTGAAAGGTCACATAAGCATCCAACCACGTGAATGCTGTAAAGCGATGCAGGTTCCACTGGTTCACAGTAGTGTATTAACATAAATATATTCATACACATATATATATCGGAGAGTCACCTGGGAGCTCTAGTTGACAGCAAACTAAGCATGGTCCAGCAATGTGCCCTCATGGCCAAGAAGGCCAATGGTATTCTGGTGTTCATCAAGAATAGTGCGGCCAGTAGGTTGAGGGAGGTTCTCCTCCTCATTTACTCTGACCTGTTGAGGCCTCATCTTGGAGACAGTCCAGTGGAAGATACAAAGGCTACAAAGATGATAAGGGGACTAGAACATCTTAAGAGGAAAGGCTGTGGAGTTGTTCAGCCTGTAGAAGACTGAATGAAGACCTTATCAACACTTATAAATACTTAGGAGTTTAAAGGATGAGATGAGCCCTTTTTTCTGTAGTGCCCAGTGACAGGACAAGGTATAAACAGCACAAGCTGGAACAAGTTCTACTTGAACACGAGAAACTTTACTGTGAGGGAGAGGAAACCCTGGCACAGGCTGCCCAGGTTGTGGAGTCTCTTTCTCTGGAGGTTTTCAAAACCTCCGTGCAATCTGATTGGGGTGAACCTACTTTAGCAGGAAGGTTGGACTGGATGAACTCTAGAGGTTATTTCCAATCTACCAATTTGTGATTCTGTATGATATCTATCTAGATATGTGTATATATGTATGTATTTATATATGTATATTTTTTAAAATACAAAACTCAACTCTGAACTGTGAAAAGTAAGCAATCCATGTGTACAGTGTCACAAAATATGGGGATAATATTTTGAAAGGTTCCACCTTAACTGCAATGTGAGACCTATTCAGCCACAAAGTGACTCTTCAGAAGCAGCAGATCCATACCTTGCAAAACATTAATTTCCAGTGAAATGCAATAAATCTATAAAAAGACAATTCCACATCTAAATCACCCTGATTATTCTGTACTGACAATGACTTTCCCCATATATATTATATTTAAAAAACTTATATTTGTTTTAACACCATTTGCTTCCTTGACTGCAATGAAGCCATGACACCACCAGCCCCTGATTTGGCAGTCACAGCAGAATTTCTCTTGTTCATATGCATTTTTTATTTTACTTTGTTACTTGAAAACAGCTTATTGTAGCACACAGAAATGTTCAATCAGCATGCCAAAACAACTAAATTCTCAAGTGGAAAACAGTCTACAGCTCAGCCCTGTTGTTAATTCAATCATTGCACCAACTTACCAGCCTTTCTTATTTATTCCTCTTCCAATATATCAATCAAACTGAAAGAATCAAAAGAATTTAATAATGTTATTGATCCAGACAGAAGACTTCCTTGGCTACCAATTTCTTCCTTACCTGAACCAGCTGTGGGAGGTATTCCAACAATTCATCATTTGACATATTTTCTATTTGTTGGACTGCTGTTCTGCGAATATCTTGATCTGGAAAACTAGAGCAAATCAAACAGATATTATTAAGAGCTACTGAACCACTCCAACTCCCCCGAGCTCTCATTGATGTAAAATGTTAGAAAAACAGGTTTTCTCTCAAAATGGAATAGGTAAAAAAAAATCAATTCATTAGCTTTCTTGTAACAAGAGTTCAGAAACACAGAGTGGATAACTTAATTGGACTGATTGTTAGAGTGTCATGCAGGGAAAAAAACATCCTGATTTTCAAATACCTTTTCTAATTCCAACTATTATGTGTTGTAATTTCCTGAAATATGAAGTAAACTATGGATCTTCTCTTGCTGCTTTTACTCACCTGAAGTACCATGGGAACTTTTAACAGTCACTTGTAGACTTATTTTGTTTCTGAGCAAGAACAATAAAAATCTTGACATTTTCCACACAAAAAGGATTCATTTCAGATAACTTACACCCATGTTAGCTCTCCTGGCTCACATCATAACACAATAACAAGTATCTTTTAAAAAAAATAATTTTGAAATGCAAAATCCATTTTATTTTTAGTTTTTCTATCGAAAAATTTAGTAAAAAAACAGCAGCTTCCCCTAGAAAGACTCCAAATCAGTGAAACAGTCATTTCCAATGCGAATATGTTGGAGTATTCAGCATAAGCTCTATTCTCAACAATTCTTGGCTGAACCCAGAGTGGCTGTAGCCTAATATAGGATTTTGTGATGGAGCTCTAATTGTAAAAATGATAAAAGAGGAAAACATAGTGTAGCAGCAACGATAAAACAGGAAACTAAGGGTGGATAACATGGCTGGTCAATGTTCTTTAAAAAATAAAAAGAATGACATTTTGATGACATCTGATCAAAACTGACTCTTAATAGAACATTATCTCTGTTTTCAGAGAAAAACACAAAAAGTATAGTGTTTCTTTTAATATTTGAAAAGTGATAAGTAATCTATTGAGGGCTTATTTTGAAAAATTAAAAGGCAAAAATCAGTTTCTCCTTTCCATGTGTTGCATTTGTGACACTAATCGTGATTACACAGACACTTTAATGTACACAGAATTTTCCTAGATTGGTTCACGGTTAGCTGTTCTGTTACTCTCCCACTTTCACAAGGAAAGGAACATATATGCTCCTCTGTATATGTCTGCTATTTGGGGTCATCCGTAACTATTGTTTCAGTATTTGAAGCTGTACATTGCCATCCCAAGAATCTTTTCTGTCTTCTCCTGAAGCAAACTGGAAATGGTCACACAGATCTTTCAGTCATCAGACCTGCAAGAGTGGCCATCTCTGTCAACAGGGAAACAAAAAGTCTTCAAACAGCATCACAGTCAATTAGTTATTATTCAAAAGAGCTTCTGGGCTTTGATCCAGTTCTCTGAGGGCAAGTATCTGCCCCCTAAAAAGTGATGAATCTCTACCCTTTGAACTGTTATGTCCATTAGAATCTTTTGAAAATCTCTTAAGTTTTTTTTTAGTGTAGACATAAATATAAACAATGACTAAAGGACACAGATTACCCTGTCATCCTGGAGAAAGTCCTTTGAAATCAGAACCATCATGTATGACAGAAGGTGTCACGGGGCCACCAGTATTACTGCTTTATGAGCAAAACACAGACTGCTCTCTACTTAGATTCCCATTCAGCACCTTTTGCCAACAATACACCCATTAGAAAAATAAATCAGAAGTGAAACATGGGAGACAGTACCGCACTTGTAGTAATGATTACTTATTGCTGTCAAGAGAGAAAGAGAAGAAATTGTACAGACAAGTGCTCAGAAGTATTATGACACCTGCAGCTCTAAACTTGAGCTTTAAGTTCAATAAAACAAGCTGAAGCAAAACAATATGTACACTTTGATCATCAAATTAACTACAGGATGTTAAATAAAAATGTGGGTATTTTTTTCTAAAAAGGCTAACATTTGGACTTACTTGAAAGACCTGGCTTTCTGGGCTGCAAACAGCTGTAGCACTTTCAAACTCCTTTTAACAATGCGGTTGGAGTCTGTTTTTATTATTTTGTTTGTTTGTTGTGATACATATTTGATGATGTTTTTAATAGACTTTATAATTGTTTGTATAAAGCTGAAAGGGCATTGATGGGGAGAGAGGGAATACATTATAAATAAATTATCTTGATAGCCCCAAATTAGCCTATTTTGCAAGGATTATTATTTTACTTATTTATTCTAGGCAACATATTAGGAATACAAAGCTGCTACTTTAATATTCACGCGGCTATTTAGAACAAAACATATTTGAAGAAGGACTGCATATTAAAAAAGAATAATCCCCTTCATATCACCCTATCTACTAATTATGGAATTGCTCCTAAGGCCTGTGTGCCAAGCTTGTGCAGATAATATGGAAATTAGACTTTCCCTTTCCCTTCTTACCTAGTTCAACAGGTTACTGAACAGTGAAATATGCTCTATACAGGGACCAAGTCAAGCAGAAAAATGTTATTACTTAGTTACTGCTTGTACTTACTATTAGCAAACATTTGAATATATGCAATGCTATGATGAGTGAAACTCTCATATTTTTTTCCAACTAAAGAAAGAACAACAAAATTGTTCAAATCCCCAACCTTTCCAGAAAATTCAACAGCTAACATTTGATTTGTTTAGAATTCATTTGCTCTAAGTCAAAACATCAGCTATATCTAAATTAGCAAAAGCATCTCTAGGATATGTGGTTAGAATAACCATGTGTTCAAATGCATAGGCATGGTGGTGAAAAATCTACAGGCTAGTTTGCTTCAGATGCCGTGTCCCTTGCCATTCTTCTTGAATGAGATTTAGGTAATGTGTTGGACCTGATTACTTAACTGATTCCTGGAATTTGTAAATCTTGAGGTCAGCTTGAGGCCCACTTGAATCTTTTTGAAAGAATGAGCAGTTAACATGTTCTTTTAACTACCTGACAATTTGTTAAGCCTCAGATATAATATCCCTTGCTCTCTTGAATTGGTCACAGACATTGATACAATAGAAAAATATTTCCTTCTATTTGTTTTACCCCTTACATTTGTATTTGAGCAAATATTTAACATCCTCAGAAACACTAGAAATACAGGAAATACTTATGAACTGAACTATTATTACATGGTGCTTATGCTACTCATGCTTAGACACATCAGTTTATTTGCTAAAAGTAAATATCAGGGTAAGTTCTAGAAGCATATCTGAATAAAAAATCTCACCCTTCACATGCCTAGAAATCATAGCATCCTGTATTCTAGTAATTAATTTGGGCTTGAGGTTATTTTTTTTCCAGTGAATAATCTTGCAAACTTTTAAGTATTCCATCAAATCTGATTTTAGTAATCCATAAATTATTCTTGATTAGAGGACACAATTAATGGATTATTTTGTTTTGTGACTCAGTGCAACAGAAATCACTTTAGGCGTAAGAGAAAGAGCTTCACAATTTAGATATTAGAGTACATGGCTTGCTACAAATACTACAAAATTATTTACACATACTTAAAACTCTGGAAGCAGAGAAGTGAGATGACTGTATCACAATGAATTCAATATTCCAGTCTTTAAGGGTACTGTCCTAAGGAAGAGGAGCTCATCTACATCAGATCAATTTTACAAAGGATTTGAATCATTGATCATCAGGTTCCTGACATGTGGCCTCTGATAATGGTTTCAGAGAGGAAGAAGATTTAGGTACCTCTCTTCCCTAGTTGTCTTATGGTTATCACCAAAATCTCTGGGAATTTAGCTAGAAAAAAAAAGCAACTTAAATCAAAAGCTTTTAACAATGTTTGTACAACTCTATTTGCTTAGTTTCAAAATGATCATTTTCATTTAGGTGGCAAATTACTTCTAGTTGTATTTTTTTGCCTCAATAATCTATTGGTCTATAAATAATTAAGTGAACAGAACTATGGTGTTCCCCTTTTATTTCCCTGATTGCATTGCAATATATTATAGCTTTCCTCTTTTGGCTGATTTTATTTGTTATCCCTTCAGGTATTTTCCACAAAGGGATTGTGACTTCTTAAAAGTTTGTCCCACATTTACGCATTGAAAAAGAGTGTAGTACCTAGCAATAGGCCACATAATGTAACTTTAAATCTCCCATTCACAGTTAATCTCACAGCCTGGATTATATTTAAGTTATGAGTCTGATTTCCTTTTATATTTAACCTCAACACCCACTTTGCTGTTTTGTTCTTCCCTCCCTGAATGATGCCAATGATTGACAGCCACGCATTTTATAACTTCTAAGTAGCTGTTAGCTTTTAGATCTCCCTTGGGACTTCAAGATAGCTTTTGTAAAAGTTGGATTTTGAGCTGGATGAGAATAGATTACGATTTGCTTAGAAACAAGAACAACTTACAGTCTTTGATTCTTTTCATATATATAGCCAGTCGGGACTATTTGTCTAGCTGTATCTTTCAGCTAAATCAGAATCAAACAGATAACTAAATGCTGTTGAGGCATCTTGTGGATTTGTAAAATTCTTTTGAGATTTTAGTACCTGCTAGTGGTGATTTGATTGTCAATGAGAGATAGAAGTACATTTCATTTTTAACAATTTTATTATCCTAATTTTATCTCAAAGTCTTAAATAAACTTATGATGAAAGATATTCATCAGGTAAATGGAACTATACATTCACTACATTTTCTAGTATGTGAGGATCTCTATAGACCTTTCATGAGCCATCTTTTAAATTAGAGACTTATGTCAAACTTTTCTGAAATTTTTTTCATTTTTTTTCTTGCATTTTCAAAGAAGAAAGACTTCGGTCCTATAAAATGCATGAAATCTGGTAGAAACAAGGAAGGCTGGGCTAGCAAACCTACCTGAATGAAGATGTCAATGTAAAACAGAAAAACTCTGTAAGTAGTAAAGGATATCATATCACAGTTGTGTGTAACTAGGCCAGGAGAGAAAGTATGGAAGAAGTGTTTAAAATAACAGACAGATAAATTTTGTATGTCAATTTAAGTATTAAAAAAATAATTAGTAAGGAAGAGAAAATAAATTTAAAGAATAATGATTAAGGAATTCTTTTCAGTTTAGCGCACATTAGCAAGGCTTATTTGCTTTCTGTTGGTGATTATTTTTTTCCATTTCTTTGAAGTCAAGAAAACATTGTGTGACCATATGAAGATTAGGAAATGGCAAGGACTAAAAGAAAGTACAGAAAGATAACAAATCTGGTTAGTAAAAAGGATACTGGATTTTCAAAGTTTTCAGTTAAAAAAGAGTAATATATTCACTCATTTTGATAAGACATGTGAGACCTCTCCAGTTCCACACATTGCAAAGTTCGTGGTCAGATATAGCTTCAGCTGATCAATTGGTAGACAGATATGTAGAACTGACTCACTGAAAATATACTTTAAATAATGCTTACACAGATTTTCTACGGGAAATTCTGACTAAAACAACAATAATTTTAAGATGTCTTGGATACCACACAGTGAATCAAATCTTAGAAGAGAATAAGAGCGGGAAAGAAGCCACAAAACCAGTTTCCCATTTGAAACCTGTATGATCTAGAAGGTTCTTACCACCCCAAAGACAAATCAGCTCTGTTACATTAAAACAAAAGAATAAAATATTATTATTTACAGATTTTGCCTCTTGATTAGATTGTACATTTATGTATAGAAAACATGCCATATCCTACATAGATGTCCATCATTAGTTTTCCTACTATAGCTGTCTGTTGTAGTATCTTCATATTTATTACTAAGAAAGCTAAAAATGGTTAAAGGTAGTTAAAAAAAAATCATATCCTGATGTTTAAAATGCAGAGTGGTTTATTCCTAACAATGCATATAAGTTATTGCTAAATTTCATGTATGTTACTACAAAGCAGTTTTAAAGCTTTATCAGTAGCATGTTCTGTACATCAAAGTATCAAATTATAGACTGTTGCTTTGTTCTTATCTCATTTCTTTGCATAAGTCTGTGCCTACTCTCCACATTGATTTCCAACTACAGCCTTTTAAACCAAGTAAGATGCAAACAGGCAAGAGATGCTCTAGCTGTATGTTTGATAAGTACTCTTTTGGACATTCTGTTGTGGATTCTCAAGGAACGGTTTAAATTCTGCTTTTATTAAAACAATGACAGTCTGATTTAATAATTTTAAATCAACTTGGCTTTCAAAGTTATAAGAACAAAATCTGGCTTGAAGCTATCACATCTTATTATAATTACTGGTTAGAAAGTGAGTTGCACATATAGTGGTATATAACCTAAGCTCTGAAACTCAATAGCTACTCTGCTACATAATGTGAAAATCAACAATTATACTGTGAGAGTTAGAGGCTGAGGGATGCTATAACCAAAAGGGCACCTTCTCTGGTCAAGGAGAGGCAGGAGTCCTAACTTCTACTCAACTTGACAAGGGATTAAGTAAGGTAATAGAAAACCCCTCTGACACCTTAATGTCTGATCTCAGCCTCCTCTAATTGGACACATGGTTTTAATGGAATGTCTTTTTCTGTGCTCTTGTCCTGACAAGAGTTAGAATTTAGCAGGAATTTTCTAGGAAAAAATGTTTAGCCTACCAGAGAGGTTATGCCTTCACTTTCAATGTCTATGTAAAAAAGTTGTCTCTTCAGAATCGCTGCAGACATGCACAATGCTGGAAAATGAGGTACCTTCTTTGGTGTCCATTTCCTGATTCTTACTTGGTTTCCTAATTCCCAGCGACAATGCCTCATAGGACTGCATGTGTGCTGTAGATGTGCCAGAAAAGGAAGGTTGGAGAAAACACTTTACTGTTTGGGTTAATGGATATATTTGGGCTTTCATTTTCGAGGATTTGAATAATAAGATAACCTGACAGAAAAATGTAAGTACGGATGTTCTATACATACACAAAACATTGCTATGTTAGCAACACATCATAAATGGTAGCATTTCTAATACTGCTTGTGGTTTCTTTTTGTCATCAAGAAAATTCACGGGATAAACAAGTTGACTGGTGTCATTTCCCTGGCTAGTGTGCCATGCAATGTAGATACAGTTACAGACAGCTCTAACTCCACTAAAGCTTGGCTTTTTACCAGTCTCAATAAGTGAAGTCAATGGTAAAATGCACAGGGCACCAATAAGCAGTGCTGAGTAGGAGGGACCAGCTTTATACTTCCTGCCTTAGGGAAAATTTTATTTTTCAGGCAATGGATTATCATCCGTCCCTGAAATTAGAGGTGAAACTAAGAGTGTAAAATCTTATTCTACACTTCCCTCTGCCATTCTCTCCATTCTGTCTTTATTGATTAAAGAAGCTTTCTTCTGGGGCTTTAAGAAGCTTTCTTCTTTATTGATTAAAGAAGCTTTCTCTGGGGCTTTAAGAATAAATGCACTTGCTGCAAGTGCTGGATGCAAGATTGTTGCTGAATTTATCTGTGAAATGTACCATGATTTTGTTTCCAATTTATAAAAATTCTTCCTTTCTAATACATAAATGGGTATGTTACCATTTGGCTGTCTTGAGATGTGACTGCAAAGGAGAAGAGTATAAGCTAGAGAGACACACTCAAAGAACAAGAAATATCTATTAAATTGTACATTTAACTTTGTAGTGAACAAAACTATTTAGAAGTTTCAGAAAGTTGCAAAGACTATTTTAACTCAGATGCACAATAATGGGGCTTGATCTGATAGGTCATGATACCTCTCCCTAAGCTCCATGATGTTGTCTTCCAAGCCAAACAATGAGGAAGCATCTCAAATCATTTTAGTTCCCTTATCCTTGCAAATGTGAGCTTGAGCTTAATTATCAGGACAGATGTTACTTTTCCCCTCTGAGAAGAGGATAATATAGGGTCCCCAGTCCAAGGCTTCCAAAAGTGACTAGTGATTTTGAGCACCTTCTCTAAACTGTATTAAGAATAAGCCTGTAGCATAAATTCCAGTTCTCTTTAAAATACTGCAAACTGAAGTGCCAGAAAAGAAAGCATCCAAAATCTGGAGTGAATGAAATTTCTTAGTCTTTTTCATGGTATTGCTAACAATGTGGTAACTTGTGGTACTTAGAAATGACACAACATAGAGCTGAACTGTGGATGTCCTTGCTACAGGATGTTCTGAAAGCTGAACGTTTACGTGGAATTGACATTTACTTGGAAAAATTTGACAGGGTTCTTAAACTAAAAAAGCCTGCCCCAGAAAGTTTCTGGGTTGCAGATAACCAGAAGCAGCACAGTTCCGTATGTTTGGCCCATTGTCATTGTCTTCCTTAATTATCTGTCATTGGTCACTATCAGAGACAGGATGCACTTTTGAGCTGCTCCTGCATTCAGCTCCTGCATTCTTCCATTATGTTAACAATACAGTAGAACAGCTCTGACTGACTTTATTTACCTTATTATTGATTTGGTAGTGATGGTAATGCAAGTCCTTAAAATAGACATGAATATATAAAGAGAATTTCTTTTATATCCTGCTCACGTTTTATATGAACTTGAATCTTTCATCTGCATCTCAGTAATCACAAGAAATCAGAGAGCTGTTTTGTGGATGATACAAGTGAGGAACTGAGTTGATGAATTGTCAGCGACAAACATAATACAGGATAGAGTTGAATGAACCTTCAAAAACAGCTCAGTTACAGAGCCTACAAAACAAAGTCAGTGAAGGCAATGGTGAAAGAAAGTTGGACCCTATCCAGTGTTACTTTTCAAAATGATTGAAATCTGAGGAAATGAGAACCAAGACAAATCTCAGAAACCCATTTATATGGAAAATACTCCTCTTCTTCAACCCACACACTCAGTCTGCATACACATGTCTCTCAGCATTTAAACCACAGGACCTAGACCTCTCTGAGACTAGTCTTTAAGGAAATGGAAGCCTTGTTTCTTAAGGTTAACTTCCCAGTTGTTCACACACCTACAAAATATTGAGGATACATGAATAATAGAAATTTTTTTAAAAAGAAGATTTGTACTGGGATCCAGAACTTCTTTCTGCAGCATTAGCATGAAAAGGAATAAAAAATAAAAAGAAGTTTTATTATCATTTGTTAGAAAGAAACTAAAGGGACAAATGAGCTAAGACCTGGATAAGTAATACTTGTTCTTTGGCACAGCTGCAGGTGCCAGCCACTCCCAATGACAGAAGCAGGAGAGACAAAGTGGTAACATCTTTCCATCCTTTCATGCCAGCAATCTTTGTGATAGAAGGAAAAGTGTGTACATGGCATCCACTATGTACTAAGAAGCTCTGTGACAGGCTGAGTCATATTAAATATCCTGTGAAGCACCTGGCAGGGCTGAATATTCTTCACCACACCCTGATGAAGAGCGTCTTCAAAGAAAAATCAAGTCCTTCATTTGCAGAAATACCACCCATATACAGAAACAGAATTTGACAAAAGGTCTGATCTGAAAGTCTGTTCTGACAAACTATTTATAAATCTGTTGCTGCTCTGGAGTGCAGAAGACAACACACTGCCCATTTAGACTACTTTCTACATGATTTTTTATTAATTGAAAGGGATTCTAGTAATGTAGTAATGGTAAATAAGATGGTGATATTATATGTGCTCCAGAAGCTGATGTTTCAGAATCTTTGCTTCCTTTATTCCCCCTAAATGTAAAAAAGATATGTATGCAAATATGTGTAACTGCTAATAGCGCAGATATAAACCTGAGACATGAGTATTCAGAGGGAAACATCAGTGTTCAGTTTTATAATATTAAATAATGTGGAGGTGAGTGAATACTTTTCTCAAGTAAAGCATTAGGTGAGGTCTATTTTTTCTAAAGGTACAACATGCAACTGAGATTGCAAACCTGATGCTTACTCAGACATGCAAGGACTTGATAAACCAAATTTGCTCAGCCATATCATTCACACATTTAATGCTTTCACAGGTAGGTCACTTAATGCAAAATACCTCCCAGGCTTCTGGAGGAAATGAAACTGCTGACACATTCTGTCCCCTGAAGTCTGCTATTACATCATAGGCAAAGCTATTCCAGCATCAAGAAAGCCTTCCAAAAAACAATAAGCTCTCAGTGTAAGAAACAGAGGTGGAACATAAGACATCACAACAGAATTTATTCAAAGTGTGGTAAACTGACTTCAAAGTTTCACCCTATCTGCTTCAGAAAGATAGGTTACAGATGAGACTGTATGTATTTACTTGGTATCAGAATCTAGAAGTGTTTTTCAGTCCTTATCTCCCATTAGTCACTTCATGTCTGAACAGTAGCTTGAAGATATGGTGTACTATGTAAGTACTAAGTATTTGATTGATCACTTGTTACCAGAAACTGACTGAATCCACTATAAAGAATGAAACAGTCTTTTCATTATCCTGAGAAATAGAAAACCTTTGCAGCCAAGAAGGCAGGGTTGCCACATTCAACTCAAGGTTCTAACAAGAGCTGCAACTTTATATTCACTTTGACACAGGGACAGAACTGAAAGCATAGTCAGTGAACAAAAGCTTGATACTGTTCTGAGTAAACTGAAGAGTAGAATGAATCAGCACATGATCATTCTGTTTATTGCTATTTTCCTCCTAAGGTAATTTTTTCTTACCTGAAAGTCAGAAGCCCAAGTGCCTCCAGGGGGTTAGAAAATCTCCATGTCCTCAACACAGCATACATTTCTGATACAGTTGTTCGATCCCAACTGGGTGCACTGCCCAGTACCAGAGGAAGGGAGCAATTTTGATTATTGCAGTAGTAACGATAAAACCATAAGACTCTTCTCTGTTGCTCTGAGAGTCTGGAAACGAAGATTAGAAATTCAGTCTGAAATTAAAACCACCTGGAGCTTTGTGTAGCAACAAACTTTATTGTGCAGAAGGGCCAAGTCATACAGTACACTGCTTCTCAGCTAAGTATGTGTTTTCCTTGGGGTAGGATATCATTTTCTGCAGACCAGCTTCTATAAGAAAAGTGATACTTATACTGTAGATCTGTCAGCCTTGGGTTATATAAAAATGAAGTGTCAAAAGACACACATATATGGTTATTTCACTTTCCAAGCACTCTCATTTTTCTTCTCCACTGCCTCTGTTGTTGGTGGTGTACTTTTGTTTGTTTTTACTGAGGTTTTCTGACAGAGACAAAGAAGGTGCAGTTATCACCTAGCTTTCATCCCTTCCTTTGATTGTTCAAAGCAGGTGTGTCTACTTTTAGTGTACCTGCGTTTAAAGTATGGTTTAGGCACATCCACACATATACACAAGAACATGAGCTCGTGTGCACAAACAGAGTGTGATTATCCCTAGCACCAGTATGAGTTCGGAAAAAGGAAGGAAAGCTTCCATCAACTTCTATGTCAGTTCTAAAGGTCTAGCATGCCTCACTGCATTCACAAAAAAAAAGGATGCAATACCAAATTCCTCATAGAGATATTAGATATCTCAATGACATATCGATAATGTGGGCAGTCTTCATACCATATGTCACCACAATGGTAAATGCCTCAGAATATCTTCTGCAGTATATCCTCCAATTTGTCAACAACTCAGATGTCTTTGCCTCATGCATATTAAATCCTAGGTTTTTATACCATCAAGAAACAGAAAAATAAACTCCTCCTGAGAAACAAGCTCAGATAGTCTCCTTAATTTGATATCTGAGCATTCAAAAGGAAGCTCTGAGAGTGCAAGCTGAACTCCATAGAAATCATTACTGAAACCACAAACAGTGCTTTTCTTAGTCATACTTGACCAGATTGGTAACGTCTACTTAATATCATAATGGAACTGTGACTTTAAATGGGCCCAGATATTTCAGAACAAGGTGAGAGGTACTTGTAGAAGGCAGTAAGTAAATTGCCTGCTTTCAGTCAAGTGTTTCATTATCCAGATGTGTAAGTAGGGTTCAAAATTCAAGTGTTTACATTCTTTCCAAGGTCTTCTTTTTACCATTTGCAATGTTTTGGGATATTCTTAGCCAAAAAAAATATCTTAGCCTTGCTCAAACTGTCAAGATTATGGCTTTCACAGCTCATAGCAATGAGTTACATTGGCTCTGTATTCACTAGAGAACTTTGCAATTTTGAATTACCAAGCATGTAGGAACAGAGTGGTAGTACAAAGATGGGCATGATTTTACTGTCATAAGAATGAATGTTTATTTCTTTCCTTTAAGAGAATAAGCTCATAAATGTATGCAGAAGATGAATGGAATAGTGATACAAATTCTGTTATGATTTTCAGTAATCATTTCAAGAAACAGCTTCAGAATTCACAGCATCTCTATTGTGACAACGGATGCCTTTGTGTGAAGTCACATATAGTAAAAGAGATAAAAGTAGGCCTAAGACTTTATTGCCTCTCTGGTTATCTTATACATTTGGATGGTATTCTGCAGGACAGTTCAGCTAAAGGACCCCTTTTATATGTTGACTTTAAACAGAAATTTGAGCTTTCAAACAGTATCCTCCAAACTAGACAATCTGTTGTTCAGATTAAAGTAGCTAAACCCTCTACTGAGCTTGCAAAGGGAGATAAGAAATCAATCCTTGTATCGGGTTTTCTAAATAACAGATTTCTCCCTCTGACTTTACTCCAGAGGCAATGTCATTTTCTCTTTCCATGCTTTCAAGATCAGAGATGAATTTTAAGGTTGAGTGAAGTGGGTTTTTTTAGGTTTTGATTTTAATTTTCCTAGTTATAAAAAAAGTGTACATGTACATGTAATAAGACATTAAGATAGATGGTAAAAGTATTTTGCATACATATAGCATCTGAAGATTGTTATGCTAATAAGGATATTTCTTTGGCTCAATAGGGATAAGATGTTAATAAAACCTTTTTATCGATAACAATACAGTTAAATTTTTTTAAGTAGAGCTTTAGCTAAATTTTCCTCCATATAACAGCTATATTAACATATATAGCCTTCTACTCAACATAGATAAAACTAAAATATCTTAAAATCTAAATAATTCAGTGGTTTCCAGTTTACAAGTTTTTATTAATCCCTTTAGTTAAATGAAGAAAACAGCTTCTGCAAAAGCTTTGTTAGCTGGTCTTAATTATTACTCTTTTTTTTCTTTTGTGGGAAAAATAGCAAAAATGAGTTTAAATGCTTCTGAGCTATTTTTGTTCTTCATGTTCAGTACTAAAGCAGAACAAGACAAAAGGCAAAATGAGGAAAGAGCAGCAAATCTAGCAAATGCAAATTTCTGTCCCCTGACACTAATTCTCACTTACAAAGTTCTCTCTCTTAGACAGACTAGCAAAATGTGCAGTATCACAGCAATTTTTTTAGACCTGTTCCACTATTCACCCAACTGGAAGCCTTTCTGGTCACAATTTACTGCAATGGCACTCTCGTGACAACTAGTGGGCTAACTAGATTCTCATCAGGAAAGCAGCAAAAAGGAAAAGTACAAGGGAAGCTGAAAGAGGGGAAAAAGTAAGGCAGAACAAAAACAATGAATGGAGAGAAAGATGGTAGAAACAAGACTGTCATGTTCCTGGCTTCAAACTAGTCTTTTATCTTTACACTGATAACTGCTGCACAGAAGCAGGCCATATCGCATTCGAGGAGCAGCCATTATCTCAGATGGTTAGTTTTCTGGGGTTCGTATTTCAAACACAGTAATCCGAAAAGGAATCAAAGGTTCACATTTGAAATGTTTTCAGAAGTCAGCCAAAGCTGCTAGGAGAAACTAATGAATCTGCTTGGTCCTCTCTTTCTTGCTTGGTCTGGTAACAGCGCCAAAGATCACACAGCAGCACACAGTGTAGGGCTGTGAAGAGCACAAAAGCCATATGGTGAAGTTTATTTCCTTCAGTCTCATTAATTTCTTCACTAACCACCACCCAAGTGATATTGGCCACAGGGACAAGTGATCTGAGCTAGCTACCAGAGAGACAGAGGTCTGAGTCAGCTAGTGGGAAGACTATATGTCTGGACCAGTTACTGTGGAAATCCATATCTGTGTAACAGACGAAGTCCATGTGCAACCAACCAAGTTGTAATGTGGTTGTTAAGCTTTGGGGGTTTGAATGTCTGGGTGTCAGCAGCTGAGGAGAGCAGAGTATCTAGGGTGAGCTCCTGGATAGGCTGTCTGAGTACAGCTACTGAACTAATAAATATTTTGATAGTATATCCAAATATATACATATGAATGTATATATGTATGTGTAAATGTTTCACTAGCAATCTTTGATGCTGATCAGGCAGAGAGGAGGAATGGAATCAAGCTGCCAGTGCTGGCTGTTTTGTGGCAGTACTGTACGCTTTTGTGTGTGCTGGTAAATGTACTACTTTCTACCTGAGTTGATTTGTTGGTATTCCTATCAGGAATACACACTTCACCTCTCTAGCTGAACCAAGGGACATGAAGCCCTAACAGCCTTGCAGTTATTACACTACTGGATTCAACAGCCTATTACAAGGACAACCATGCAGCCATCTGATTTTAAACATTCTTTCTGCTTCTTTTACCATAGGGTTAGGTTAAGAACATTTTCTATCCATGTACATATTCCCTCTGCTTTCAATAGAAGGAACAAAAGGATCCTGACAATCTGAGCAAGGTTGCTTGTGTTTTCTAACCACAGACACTCACTTACTTCAAAATCATATTTGAGGCTTCAACATATGGAGATATTGCCACTGAAAAGCTACATAAATCCCTCTCTTTTTCTTGATATATGAAAAAAAAGGAAGTGATCTTCACATATCATGGTAACAACATGTTTTGATACCAATATGTTGTTTCAACTTTTTAAAATGAAAATCTATCATGACTGACGAAGGTAAAAAGAATTCCTCTTTTATATATATATATATATATATATATATATATAAAAAAAGGCTGGTAAGTTTCTTTTGATCAGAAAGTACTTGAAATTGAAATTCCTTCATTCAAATCCCTAACATGCTATCTTTCATCTTGATGATTCATTTAGCAGACCACCTCTGCCCGTAAGATAAGATACCTGAAAACAACAAGCTGGAACAAAACAGGACTACCATTTTCTTTCTTCCCAGGACCAGTTATTGAATGTTACCAAAGCCTTAACTCCAACATGGTGACTTTTTGTGATCTCTTCCCTTCGTACTCCCACAGAACCCAAATTTGTTGTATTAGGGATGTTATAGAGTCTACCCTTGCGTGGTCTTTGTAATATGTATTTATGAACCTATTATCCATGAATTTGTGTATAGCCTTCAAGAATCTGATGATGTTGTCTACTTCCACAGCTTTGTGACGGCAAATTTTACAAGTTCGCTGCTGATTGTCTAACTTCCACTTGTTGACAATATATCTCCTACTTGTTTCATTGATTGTCCCTAGTTTGATTATTGCGAGATTGGATGATGCATTCACCTTGTCCACCACCATCTTGATTTTGTAAAAATTAATCACATATACATACACACACATCCTCTAGTCTCCAAACTAAGGAGTCCCAGCCTTTTTGGCTTGTCTTGGTCAGGCAGCTGCTTAATCCATTTAATCATTTCAGTTCCCCTTGTCTGTGCATTTGCCACATCTAACATGTCCTTCCTGAGTCATGTAGACAAGAACTATACAGCATACTCAAAATACAGTACACCAAGGTTTTAGACAGCAGTAAAATGGCATATAGTGGCTTTTTCTTTACACTCTTCTCAGTGGATGTCTAATATTTTGTTGGCACTTTTAGCTGTTGCTGCACATTGTACTCAAGTTCAGGGAAATACTAGCAGCAACATCAATATGTATTTCCTGCTTTGAATTCAGAATTGGAAGTTACAGTGGCATGTACAATGCATAGATAATTTTTCCTTAAAGACACCCCCCTAAGTTTATCTGCACTAAAGCTCATCTGCTGTGGTTTTGTCCAGTTTTATAAGGTCCTTTTGAATCTCCCCTCCATAGCACAGGGTCTGACAATCTGGAAGAGCTTAGTAACATCTGCAAACCTGCATGTCATTAATGAAAATACTAAACAAAACTGCTCCCAACCCTGAGTACCGAAAGATCCTACTGCTGATTCTTCCATTCTGGAAAGCCACCATTAAACATCCAATCTTTAACCAGTTTTCCTCTAATCTCCATGACAACTTCATTTCTTTAACAATCTGATGTGGAACTTCAAGTTTGTTGAATATCAAAATGCTTTATATCCAACAAATGCCCAATATCCACGCACTCACTGTCATTCTTCTCAGGTAGCAACAATGTGGTGAGGCAGGGTTTCTAGGAACAGAAAACCACACTAGCTCTTTCCTGAAAAATTACTCTGTGCTTAGCTAAATGCTTAATGATCTTATTCCTTCTTACATAACCCACTATTTTACTATGAATAGAGGTCAGATGCACTGGCTTGAAGTTGTCCAAATCACTTTTGGAGCACATTTTGCAGGTGAAAATTTTGCTGGTATCTTGTCATTGCCCTGGCACAGTGGCTATTAAAAAAACCCACAAATTTCCCATCCATATTTTAAAAAACCCTCAAAATAAAAATAAAAACAAAATCACGGATTCCATGGTTAATAAAAATCATTTTACATTTCACTCTGTCTTTTAAAAAGTTGAAGTAAACATCAAATACGCCAGCAAGTCTAATTCTTGTCTTTTTTAAAAGAAACTGATGGGGAAAAACCCAAACAAATAGCATAGAAATAAGCACACAGAAGTCTTCTTAACAGATACATCTTATCACACTGCAAACACTGAATTTGCTTTAGATTATTTAGTTGTTGTATGACTAATGTATCTTTTGGCCTTTGATGGAGGATTATTTCACACAATTAACTGTCATTGGTATAAATGATATTTAAATACTATATCTGAAGTCTGAATGTATTATTACTAAAAGAAGTCAATTTACATAGAACCTAATGTATTCTTGATAATACTGATATAGACTTATTGCACCACCAGAAAGTCTTATGCTTTGAATCAAAAATGAGTTTCTCGCTGTAAAGTCATGAAAAGATACAGTAATTGAAAGGGAAAACCCATCCTTTTCTAAACTGGTAAAACACACTGCCACCTCCAGGGGCTTATTAAGGCTTTTCTGTGATCTATTCTGTCATTTAGAGGTCTTACTTCTCAAATCAATCAAGCTAGGCTTGAGGAATTTTTCTTTTTTTTTTTAAGAATTGGATACATTTAATTGTGATCAATAGGATAAGTATAGCAAGCTGAGAATCAGCAGGGGTAGCTGGGTACAACTTACAGCAAGAGAGAATGTATCTGTGAAAGTCTTGCAATATGCTTCAGGCATTCTTTGGTTGGCTCTTCAAGATCACCTCTTCTTTCTTCAGGTTCAGGTTTAATGAACTCCAAATTAGTTTCTGGAAAGTCAATCTTTACTTATGAAAAAGAAAAAAGAAATAAAGACAGAAGTCCTTTTAGCAATATGCATTCTCAGCCACAACTGTCAATAAGTGCTATCTCGGATTTGTACAGGAAGCGTACAAAATATGGGAGAAAGAAGAGAGAATAATTCTTTGAGGATTTTCACTGTGTTATGTAATACTTAAAAATGTTGGTGATAAACTCAATGCATGAAAATCGCTGGGAACTTTGTCAGAATTTCCTGGGAGAATTTAATCCACCATATTTCAGTTTTATTAAAATTGCATAAACTCAAAGCTGAAGTAATTACTTCTCCTTTTTCACTCTTTCCTGGTTTTTTTTTTTTTTTTGAGATGGTTCCTAAATGGAAATCTTCCGTTAATGGTTTGTTCAGTTTTTTTCGGTGGGGTGTGTATCTGAAAAAGTAGGGATAATTCTTATGTGTAGAGATAGTGTAAGAGATAGGAATCCCATTCCTAATTTCACCTTGGATGTTCAAATTAATATATATACTGTACAGTGCATCTCCCAATTTGTCATTATTTACACTTACATATGGCTGTCAGACCATGAAAATGTTTTTAAAATACAGAGAAAGAAAACATTTAACCAAAATTACAGATCTTTAGGTGCTTGATAAGTTGAATACAGATTTAGTTAAAATTTCAGGTTGTTCTTCAAAATTCAGTTCAATTCGCACATTCCATTTTGGTTTCTTAATGCATACCATAGTCTCTTGTCTATCTCTATTTTTTTTAATACATGCATTTGATATCCATCACTCTTCTAAAGGATAACAAAGTTATTCCCTACTTAATGTAACTCTCTTTTTGGTCACATCAGAAAAGCTATCTTTATGAGATGTCCAGCATGTTCACAAATTGTGATACTGTCACATGCATGAGTATAATAAAAAATGAGGAGTGGAGAATGAGAGATCTCCTGTTTCTCTCGGCAGAGAGAGATTATCAATTAATAGCCACTTACTGTCTCAGCTTCACTTTATTATTAATAGGGGAAGCTATTTTAAGGCGTTGTCTTTGACTGAACTCCTCAGACTAGAAAATCCCCATTTACTTGTCTATTAAAAATAGGATATTTTTAGGCCAATGTCATTTATCTGTATTATCTGCTTTTACATGTCATTTGCTAATAGTCCTTCAGCTTTTTTAATACAGAAAACAATTGTCTTTGCCCTTGAAGTATCTGGTTGTTAATTTAACCTGGAAAGGTGACAAAACTGCCATGCATACCTAATGCATTTTCAATACTGGGAGCACTATTCTGTGCAGAATGAGTGTGTCCTCAGCATGAGATACACTGCTGCCTATTGAAAATTGCTTGTAGATGCTTCCTTTACAAATCCTTTATGCTACTCAGCCTAATTGCAAACTGTATGATATATTTATAATAGCATACAATTCAATAGTACTCAGAACAAAAGTTCAGATTTGAAAAGGGAACTGTAAATCAGGTACAAAGCCATTAATTTGTGTCAAAAGTATTTTTGGAATCAAAATTATAACAACAAAAATTATTCTAGAAAAACCTTGTCTAGACCTCTGAGGTGGTATCTGATATGGAAAATATCATACATGTTTGCCACCGTGCAGAATTACAGACTTCCACATGCTCTCCTTGAGCAGCTATAATGAAAATAGGAATTTTTAATTTGTGTGGTCTGGACGAGCTGTGGGAACAACCATTTTCTTGCACTTTGTCAGAAAATAACCTTTTATTTTGTTTTCTTACTTTCTTACCTGCAATACTACAGAGGTTGGTGTATCGGTACTGCAGATGCCTGGAGTAATCATTGTTGTTGTAAGTGTTCTGTACAATGTCATGCTAAGCAGCAAAGTGCCGTGAATGAGCCGACTACAATACACAGAGACAGAAACACTGTATCAGTACTGGAGACAAGGTGAACAAGGTTCACTGAAATGATATCAAAGAATGTGAAAGTGGATAGCTTAAAAGGCAACCAAAACGAGAACAAACCTTTTCATGTGGCTAGTACAAATGTGGCCAAGATCAGTAGAGTATGCATACTGATAGACTCACTGCTATAGTGGTATCTGCGTAGTTGCAGGGATCATGACACAAATCACACAAATCACAATGCCAACGACATTCTAGGTCAGTTTTGCTCTTTACCACTGACTTCTTGTGCGATACAAGTTGCCATTTAAGGTAGGGATAAAATAAAGATAATACCATATTTATATCTCAAAGTTTAAGTTTGAGGTGAAACATTTGAGAGATTGTGATGTGTCAACACACACTGAATAAGGCAGAGAGCAGTACACATTTATTCCTCAACAAGAAGAAACTCATCGCAACCTACTGCAACCATAAAGGATCTTTGCTGATTTTATGTGTAGGTATCAAGGAAGAGGAAGTATGATGTCAGAGTCTGCAAAGAGCTGAAAGGAGTTTGAGTGGGATAGTTTATATCACATATGCTGCATATGATTTTTGGACAGATGAAAGATTATGGACTGAAGTATCAATCTAAGCACTACATATACAAGAAAATCTTATAAAAACCAGGCATGCATATAGTCTGCAGATAAAAAAAATCAGCATTATTCTTATCTGCAAATAAGAAAAACACAATTCAGTCTAGAGAACTTGAATAAAATCAGAAAGTTAGGGTGTAAATTCTAATCCCAACCAACCCACTCAAATTTGGAATATGGTACGTGAATAAAGGAAGACATAGTACTCTCAATTTACCCTTTAATGTGTGCACAACTTAATGGTTAATGAGGTCAGAAATTTGATTATGTTCAACATATCTTCTGTTGCCGACAAATAATTTTATTATAATAATTCCAAGCATTGTTTAGTCAAAACAAATAAAGAGCTAGACTCTCTTCTGCCCATTGCAACAGAAATAGACAGTGAGGTAAGATGAGTTTTGAGTGCAGAGATTTTACCTGAGATGAGCATGTTAGAGGTACAAGAGAACTCAGATGGACTTTCTGATCCCAGCATGAGTTTGCAACACTGCTGTAAAAGTACTTTTTTAATTGCTAACTGAAATAAATTGTTGCTAAGTCATCCGAAGAGCAAATAAACTCCTGCAAAGTCATTTTTACAGTCAACATTCAGCATAAACCTATTTAAGAACTTTTTTTTTTTTTCACTTCTCAAGTTATTCACATTGTTACTGGAAAAAAAATTAATTTTACTGTGCGAACACAGCTCAGGAGGATTGAAGACAAAACCACTTTCCAAAGCTTTTTTTCAGATGCAGGTGCATTTGCAGGCAGAAAAAAGAAGCTGTGATTTGAATAAGATAGCACTCAGGGGAAAGCAGTTGTGTGATATGAAATCTTTCATATGTAGGCCACTGATGTGAGTATGGAACTGATTAATGGTGATTCAAAGTTGTTTTTCTGTGATGTGTACTCAGATGACCTTTAATAAATGAGTTACTTCAACCAGTCCTTTGTTGACTGGATTTACATCATAATTTGAACTAATTAACACTTTTGTTAGAAAGGAGTAGCTGAAAACTGAATAAACACGAAGACCAAACTACCCTTTTGAGCACTCCTTACTGCTAATCATTTTCATACAGTGCTCTAAAACTATAGGGGGCTTTAAAAAACAGGATCCACAGTGGATTTTTTCCTGGGAAACTTGTTCAGACAAATACAAGAAGTAGCACAGACCTCAGAGGCACTGCAGATGTGTTTGAGACATTTTCTGAGCTCATTATTTCAACTCACTTGTACCCCACACAGATGTGTCTGAAGACTGTTCAGGAAGATAAGGAAGAATAGTCAGGTTGGCTTCTCAGAGTCCTCAACTAGAGAAACAGCAAGTAAAGCAATGCATTTTTGTTGATCTGAGAAAACGTCACATGTGAAAGCAGATGAGAGGACTGCGAGTAAAATCAAAGATATTAAACTACTTCAATAGTATGGAGATGATCTCTCCCAAGAAAAAAAAAAAAGTTTAAAAAACTAGATGCGTTTATGTCTTGTATATAGAGTAGCCTGATTTATATATTTACAAAAAACTGAGCAGGTCATATGCCTTCTACCAGTAAGTCTCTTTTTGGACTAAGGCTGGCCTGTAAACATGGGAGGCATTTTAAAAAAGAAGTGAAGGTGCATCAACAACTGCAAAATACACTTGATGCTTTTGAGACACAGTTTTCCCTAGAAATCTTTGAGGCACTGTATACACTGCACAACTAACCTTCTTCAGGATTGAGTCTTCTTTTGGACACACAAATGGAATAGTATCATGGGCAGTGCAAATGAAAGAGACAGTTAAAAGATGCATCACTAATTTTAGCAAAAGGAAAAGAAGCAGGAGAGTGTGCAGGATCTATTCAGAAGAGAGAGCTAGCATCATGAGCATGGTAACCATAACCTTTAATGAACAGACAGATTCTGGTTCTGCTGATGGGTTCAGTCAGATTTCCATGTAACAACTTTAGCATCACGTATACCAGAAGGTGAATAAATAAGTGCTGCTCTGTGTCTACTGCCATTTATTTATTTGTTTATATGCTCATACAAAATCAAGACAGATGGAAATCCCTGGAATTTTACAGATTCTTAGCCTTTTTTTACTACCAGAGATGGCATAAACTTCCCATTGTATTACAGCAGAAGAGGACACTTATTCAAAGACAGTTCAACTTACTCCAACTTCATAAAATCAAGCTTATGTCCTGAAGTCATGTAGAAAACTTCCATTACCACACCCAGCAAAAGGAAAAACTCTTTTAAATAGTTTTAAAACTATTTTGCAGTTGTGTTCCTTATTCTTTCCTAATTTTTGTCCCAATACATAAAGTTAAAAAATAAGTTTACAGGCAATAATTTTAAGATAAACAACTACATTTAGCCAAAGATAGGAGAATATTAAAGGAAATTAGTTTTCTAAAGAATGAGACTATTTGGACAGAAACATGCAAAGTTGATAAGCAGTATCTTAACACATTTGATAGAGAGTATGATGGCTGGCCTGTATATCCATCAGCTAGTCATATTATAAATCAACACACTGAAAGACAACTGTCAGAATAGTGAGATATATTACTAGAATTCAAGAAATAATGTAAATTAAGTAAATTTGAAATATACTAGACAACTGTTAACTGACAAAGCTTTAACAACAAAAAAACCCAAAATTAAACAGGCTGACTTTCTGAGAATATTTTTAGGTATTGTGTGGCTTCAGCATGGGCAAGGTACAGAGAACAGATTGAAATAAGAACTGCTAAAAAATAATTAACATGTTTTATTTAAACAGTGGGGTTTGCTTCTATTTTTTTTCTATAATTCTCATATACTCAGTGTTTTTTTAGAGAAGAAATATAGTGTTAAAATCTCAGAAAATGTCTACAGCCCTTTCATCTGGCAAGAGACTTCAACATGGTCTTGCCCCAAAGCACGAGAAACTCTTCACAATTCTTAAAACACATGAAGGTAATATGTACATTTTACATAATAAAATAAGCTCGTTTTTTCTTAATCTTCAGTTCAGATTAAACATAAAGAATGAAACTATGAAAGACAGAAGCAATCAAACAATGACAATAATCATTTTAGAAGAGAAAATGGACAACAAATTTACAGAGAAGTGTAAATTCAATCTCTATTAACATAAAGTGTTCTTTTGCACTAGAAAGGTTCCTAAGTAATATTTGGGAATAATCCCAAACTGATTTGTGGGTTTTTTTTTCCTTCCCATTTTAACATGTCATAATCAGATTGAATGAATTCCTATGTTCTTATCAGAATGTCAGAATAAGATACAATGGGACAGCAATAAGGAATTGTATTTTTAAAATGTTTAGAAAAGAAAAAAATCAAGTATCTGAAAGATGCTTGATACAAAAAAAGAGAGCAGTCTCTGTTCTTATCTTTGCTGCCCCTAGAAGAATAGCCCAGTGACCACCTGGGACAAGGATTTGAAGAACGATTTTTGATGATCCAGACAAATATCTTAGGGCTACCAGCTTATTCAAAGAGCTTATTTCTGTCTTTTCCCCTAAAAATTAGATCCTAGACATGATAAGGTTAAGACTTCTTTTAGAATTCAAATTCACTTCTCAAAAATTTTCTTCTGAACAAATATTTTCCAAGTTAGAAATGTTTTGTCAAAGATTTTCTGGTCAGATTTCTTTAATCTTTTATATACATTTACAGAGTTCGTTCATTTAGAGACCCTAATAACATAATATTTGCAATAATAATAGGTACACTTCACACATTAGCATGACACTAAAGGTAGAAATCGTTTCTTGAATCACACTTTCAAGCTCAGAAGTATTCTGTTGAAATAAGTCTTGTGTTTTAGCTGCATTCCAGCAGTGATGGGAGTGAAGTTGGGTTAATTTCTCAATTGCTCAATTTATTAATGTTTTTATCAAAATCGGTGCATTAAATAGAAACATTTATTAACTTACAAAGCTCTTCTGGAGCAGAAATGGCCTTTCAAAGTGCTACTGTTTCTTCTTAATTACTTAAACTAACATAGCATTACTTATTAAGAATAACCTGATAGTTTTAATCCTGCTCCTTTCTCAGTAGGTAACCCTGAGAACAAGTTTACTCTCACAAAAAATATTAATGATTTTCAAAAGAAAAGGAAAAGCAGGCTAGGTGAATTTCAGATATTTGTCTCATTTCAAAGGCATTTCAGGGTTATCCTTATTTTTATACCAGTCTATCAACTGAAATAATGGTGAATGAATAGTTCTGTGGAGTTGTGGTTGGCTAAAAGAGAAAAAAAGCATTTAGGCTTCTTTGTGTTAGTAATCACTATAATTGTAAATGACATACCTATCAGATTAGGGAGTATTGAACAGTTATTCCTAAATGATTCCTCTGCAACAACTCAACTTTTATCTCTGCTTTCAAGGGTCATTTCAGCAATGATCTCTACAATTATAAAGAAGATGAAAGAAAAGCAGCCCTCTGTCCCCTTCATTATGCTGCTTGTGTGTACTATGAAAGAATGAAGCTGTTTTTCAACAAAATTTTTGATACTAACTGTGTGACTTGGAGACTAGCTAATGAAAATCAAGATGTTTACTCCAATGGCATACATTTAAAAAAATACATTCAAGGGAGCTGAGAACTTCCAAAATTATTCTTTTTTGACTCAAATGCTGAAAAATAGGAAAACCTCTGGTACAACACAGGTCTCAAGAACCAGATTCTATCATACCTCATTTACCTCCAAAGGTGTCTCAGTATTCCTCAATTAAGTTAGCATATCCTTATGTCTAATCACTGCTTCTGAATGTAGTCAAGGTATATCAGCTTGCTGGAGATGAGGACATCTTAATACTTCATCTCAAGTTAGATTCTCAGCAAAGATAGTCCATCTATTTCACTCTAAACACAAGGGTGGTAGAAATACTCAAACACAAGGCATGCTTTCTCTACAAAGACATACATAGTGGAAAAGGGAGTGATGTACTCTTCTTCAGACAAACTATGAAAGAAAAGTGATTGAATAAAATGCCTAAGCAATCCTTGGAGCACACAATTGATTCATGTTTCCTTCCTTCCTTCAAGCTGTATTTACCGAGTCACAGAAGAATGTTCTCTTTTTCTGATCAGAGCAATCTTAAACTCTTCTTAAATATCTTCTGAAAAGACAGAAAAAGCCTTTATCCCAGTCCAACTTATTTGCTAGTGTTTTAAGCCTCTCAGCTTGAAAGGTCAGTGGAACTCAAGGTTTCTCAAATATAGTAAATCCATACATGCAATCACATTTTGTGTTTTAAATGGGGACTGCCATCACATGGAGAATTACACTAAGATGTCTCACAATTAAAAAAGAGCTATAGCTTAGACTTGGATGCTAATGCAGAAATTTGTGAGGCTTGACTATATCCCATTTATTGCCCTGAGTGCATAGAGGACTATGGAGTCTAAATAAAAATTAAGTATCATTCTAAAGGCTTGATCTAATTTCAGATGTCTCAATGCCACAAAAATATATTTAGAGCACTGCAGAAAATCTACCTCACATCTCTGTTTATGCATCACTTCAGACATTCAAGGCTACGAGCATCTTTGAATCACTGTTATATTGTGTGCTATGTAGAAAGAAGAGGTTAAAAAACAGGAGAAAGCTTTTAGAGTGGTGTGTAGAGCGAAAGGTGCTCATTGTGGTCATTGCTAACTGCCTCACTCCCATCAGAATGAATCGGTGTGAAAATAGAATGAAGCCTGAAAGGAACACCCTAACCATTGTGAACAAGAGGCTATATTGAACAGGACTTTGCAAAGCTACAGGAAAGGGTACAGCAGGGCCTTTCAACAGGCCTAGACAACTTTATTGTAACTGTTACTCAGTTACATAAACCAAGTTCAAAACCAATGTATTGGAAAGAAAGAAAGGGATGGAACACTTAATAGAATATCAAAAGGAGTTTACTGTTAAGTGACAGTCTCAATCTTATTACGTCAAGGTCCTGACTTGAGTATTTCTGTCTTCTTGTATGTCACCCAAGTTGAGTGCAATACTATTCCAAGAATGTTTTTGGTTTTTTTTTAAGATATCACACAAAACTGAACTTACTCTTTTGGATACAATGGAGAGCATGTCCAAGCAAGCACTTCTGTATTTTTAGAGGCACTGTTTACTCCAAGTAGTTTTATTGTCAGCATAGTTTCCCTCGGAAGAGCCTTTATTCGTAGAGGAAAGTTGATCCTAAAAGGAAATCAGAAAAAAAGGAATATAAAAGTTTAAAAAAATTGAGCATTGCTACCACAAGGGAGTTCTTTCTACATTTTTCTAGGTGCTTTAACACATATATCAAGCTACAAGTTACAAAAGTAGCACTCTGAAGGAAAATACAGCTGGATGATCCTTTCAACACATTGAAGATATTGCCAACTGTTAAAATTCATTCACTTGAGTGGTAAACAACAAATATAAGAAAAGCTTTAGTTAAATTTTTGCTTTAGAATTACCTTATCAATGAAGGGCTATTTCAGAATAAGCATCCCCTAAGGGTGAATTGTAAACCAAGAGTTAGTTATTTGCTGTTTTATATCTCCAGAGGAAAACAGTACTTAAGAAACAAAGAGTTGCTTCTTTGTAGAATATGATAATAATACGCCATTCAAATGTGCTTTGGTGTGTGGTGTTTCCCAACCACCCAAGAGCAATGAGAGATTCTCACTTTTTAATGAGAAAATTCAGATCTAGCAATATTTGTCTCAGCTTTTTACTGACCATTAGCAAACTTGATTCATCATTCAATTTGTTTATATAGATTATATGAATTGATTTAAAATCATAACATTTCTAATAAATAAGGTATTTTCATGTTGTATGGAAAAATCATGTGTATTACTACCCAGACATGTTCAAGTCTATATTTTCTTTTACCTGAAGGGAATGTTCGTGGTTATGGCACATTTCTATTTTTTTTTCCATGTATATTCAGCACAAACTTCAATTCTCAAGTGGGAAGTGAAATTAATTACATTTTTCTGTACAAACAAAATCAACATAAGGAGCTAAAGGCTAAAAGAAGCATTCAACATTGACAATATTAGGATTAAGAAAACAAAAGATCTTCATAACCTTCATTAAGAAAATAAACCAGAAGATAAATTTAAAAATATATATTCCATTTAATTTTCAGCTACTCAATACAGACTGGCAAAACAATGCAATTTTCACCACTTTTAAAAAGCTCTGGTCATACTTAGGTGGTAAACAGTTGCAGAAAATGGTATTTTAAAAGTATAGTAGCCTGAAAACCATAAGTATTTTTGGTATCAGAAATAAGATAAAGTAATAATATAGAGTAAAATTAGCATAAGATTTTGCTCCTAGTTCAATCTGTCAAAATTCTATTGGCTTTCGGAAAGTCTCCTTGAATGCACCAAGGAGACACAGAAAGTAGATGTAGAATTTCAGCTGGAACTCTAAATTAGCAGTAGTGTCAAAATTTCAGATGATCAGTCCTAAACATTTGGAAATCATTAAAATTTGCATATCTCTGCCCCTGAATAACAAAGCAAGACAGTAGTTTCCCACTCTTTCTGATTAACATGAATGGAATTGAGAAGCAATTCTCAACTGTCTTCTTACATGTCCCTATTTATAGCCTTCAACTCTCCTTTCCCTGTCTCATGCCCTTTTCTTCACTCATAATTAGTTAGAAACAGTTATTGGTAAAATGAACAGTTTTACATACTACAGATAGTTTGTTCAGGTGTTTTTGTTTTTTTTTTTTTCACTTACAGGCCAACAACTCTGCCCATGCTATATAAAACTGTTCAACAGAGTTACACTTCACTTAAAAGCACCATTAATGCTGTGAAGAGACTAAATTTTTTTTTTTTTTTTAAATGAGGCATGCATTTTCTAATACACTCCTTGTGAACTTGAAGTTGTGAAGAAACTTACAATATCCTCACCGCAGAATGCAAATATTTCCTAGAGGTTCCACAGGATTCATATATTTCCTAGAGGTTCCTTAGGACATGACATATACCACTACCAGATGTACATCAGTAGGTAAAGAACTTGGAAACTTTGATGAGAGTTAAACAGGAGCTAAAGTATGGGCCGAAGATGACTAGAGGGGAATATTTGTATTGCATTTAAGAGCTGTGATTAATGTTGATGTATATGCACTTACTCAGTTGGTATTATCCTTTCTGACCAAAGGAGGTTGAGCCAAATCACAGAATTACAGAATGGGTTGGAAGGGACCTCTAAAGATCATCTAGTCCAACCCTCCTGCTAAAGCAGGTTCACCTTGATTTAGTCATACAGGAACACATCCAGGTGGGTTTTGAAAACCTCCAGAGAAGGAGACTCTACATCTCCCTGGGTAGCTTGTGCCAGGGCTCCCTCACCCTCACAGTAAAGTACTTTTTCCTTCAGTGGAACTTTTTGTGTTCCAGCTTTTGTCCATTACCCCTTGTCTTATAACTGGACACTACAGAAGAACGTGTCACCCCATACTCTTGACATATCTCTTTTAAATATTCATAAGTATTAATGAGGTCCCCCTCAGTCTCCCCTTCTCCATGTTGAACAGAATGTATGAAAAAATGGATGACAACGTAAAAGAAAAAAAAGAATTGGAATGGTGGCCAGACATAAGACACATTGCAAGTGAACACTTTCAACAGTAGTTGAGAACAGAGAAGCTGCTTACTGAGATGGTGCTATTCGCAGATGTCTGTAGATCAGAGGATGGAAAAATAGATGAGGATGGAAAAAGTGAAGATGGTGGAATAAGTATATGAAGAGTAAACAGCTAAGATGAAAGGAAAAAAAAAGAACTAAGATGTCTAAGTCATTGAAAAATGAAGCTGTTGAGAAAATATCAGAGCAAATTTTGGACTTTACACATTATGTGCTAGACAGTATCAGTCTTTCAAACTCTGCACCAAGGAGATAATCACACTTTCAAAGATAACACAGAAGTTCTAAAGCAAAAAGTACACTCTTAAAAAAGGACAAACAGAAGAAACACTAAACAAGGTAATTTCTGATTCTATTTTTTTCTGAGAACATTCTAGAAGACTATGATAAAGTACTTAACAGAAGCTCACATTTAATCACAAAATTCTATCAAGTTACAGTTCAGACAGTAACTGTGTAAACCACTTGGAAACACAAGCTAAATACATGAAACTCAGCAAAGAAAGCAAGTCTTGTCTTTGGTAGAAATTCTCTTCCTAGATTCCTAACCCTCAAAACACTATTTTCCTTTTTTTTTTTTTTTTCCCCTTTGAGCCAATCCTTATCTAAAGCAGGACTCATATTGAATTATTTAAGTTTTTTTTCAGACTGATTTATCCCTAACTGTATAGAGAATATTTGACTTTGTAATGTAATAGAATCACCTCCTGATGACCTTTTGCCATATGCATTTTGAACAGATCAACAGAAAATAGCATATGGGTCAAACAAAAGTATCATTTTAATTCAGGGCAAGAGACCTTATGAAATAGAATTTGTCTCCTCTGTAAACTTTTTATGCAAACATATTCCCTTCTGTTTCAGAAAGGTGATGTTATAACAAAAAAACAACTATGAGTTAATGTAATTTGGTTATAGTTTTGAGTGAGCCCAGACTTCCTATGATAGGAAATGGTGCCACTTGGTTACGTGAAAAAACATGAAAATAACAATTGCAGTAACATTTCATGAAAATATTCTGATCTTTAATCAATTCAGTTTGAATTCTTTCAAAAAGTATTATTAATGTTTATATACATGTATTTATTATAGGAAAGCCAAACCAGCTCATTCTTGATTATATTTTAAATTATGCCTGTTATGTACCTAACACCTTCAGTGATAATATGATACCACCTCTACTGTTCCTTCTCTCTTCTGAAGCTACTGATTATTCTGTCAAGTTTTTATGTCTTATCTTAGAGGATCAGCAGCACAAATTTTCTCATTATAGAACTATGAGAAGTATTTTATATTTAAAATGAAAACAATCTAAACATTTCCTTTCCTATGTACATTTTTGTACAGGAAAGATCTTCCAACATCCATACATAATATTCTGATACAATACTAAATTCATAACTGTGGTAAGCTTTTTGTCATCTCATTGCTTTAACTGAATGTTGTTTGAGTGTGTGCTTTGTTTTTCAATGGTGTTATTTTCTTCAAGGCTGACAGGCAGATGATAGGCAGTTGGTAGCCTTTACTCTAAAATTGCACTCTCAAACTAAGTCCTCATTTTACAACTGCAGACCCTTGTTATTACAAAAAAAAAACCCAATCCAGAAAAAAACCCAAAAACTCCAAAAACCAAAACAAATCACAACAAAAAACCCCAACCCACAACAGCCTTGTTGCTTCTAAAAAAAAGAACTCTTAAAGAAAAGTTGTAATAGGTTCTCAAGCTGGATTGCATACCTACTAGAGGTGGACTTATAGGGAAGAAATCCTCAAAATAGAACACAAATACAGTCTTTGGCTTTATCTCCTTTTGGTTCCAATATTCCTAGAGTATACCTCCAGTGAATGAAAGCTATTCTCGGAAAAGCTTTGTTTAGCTCTTTGTCAGATAAGACCTAGCTTAGACTTATTTCTGTTCCTCTTTTTCACTTCATTCTAACTCCCATTTCCCTAAGTTTCTCCAAATTCCATGGATTTTCATTTGCTCAGAATAAAATCCGAAATAAAGACGTTAGTAATCTTTTTTTTTTTTTTTAATGAATATTCAATGTGTAAAATCTGTCAGACAAACATATACCAAACACAGACCATAACTTACTTCTCATTCCAGTCAGTCAGGAAAAAGAAGGATCTTTTAACTGGTATACTTTTGCAAATCTTCACTTGACATATTGTCTTCCCAGCATAAGTTAGTGAACAGGAAAAAGAGAAAACTTTGTAGCTACAAAACAAAACAAAACAAAACAAATTGCAATGTACAAAGTTTAGCACAGTAAATTTGGGGCTAACCCTTCAGAAACTTGTGAAGAACCATTCTTTCATGCAAAAAGCATTAAAATAATGAATCTCATATTAATGGGAAGGAGTGCTTATTTTTTTTGTTTGGTTTTTTTTAATGTTTGGAGTTCAAGAAAAGTACTTAAGACTCCTAGATTCTGTTCCATGTTTTTATCATTAATACTATTTTAATTTTTTTTTTTTCCACTATTGCAGTCAAGGGAGGTTTGATATGATTTTTGAAGTGTTACAACTTTCTCATCATACAACTTCTGTCAACAGTAAATCTATTTGTACTTAACTCTTCCAATCTGTAAAAAAACAAGTTAGAACTTACTGGAATCTATACATTCATTACAGCAGAAGCATTAAAGCTTTCTCTGTTGGCATTCCTTAGATTCCCGACTGACTAGCTTCATAGTGTAATTTGGGTCTGAGGCTATCTGTTGGTTCCAACTAATGTTCTTAATTAGTCTTGTAACTTCCAGATCTTCCTGCCACTCAGATTTAGACCATGTTCTGTGCTTGAATGATGAACACGTGAAACAAGTTAAATCTGAACAGGAAATCTGAAACATTTGCAGATTCAAGGAGCCTGGATTTGTTTGTTCAAACGAATGATGGTTGTCCTCCTCCAGAACATTACAATAATTATTATCATTATTATAGCAGTTTTTTTTTCTTCTCAGTGTCTTTTTGGTTTCTTTTTCTAATTAAAATAAAAGGATTTGGAATCTGTAGTATCTATGAGACATTAATCAGAGAAAGGAAAAAAAAATATCTTACAAGACTAGGAAATGTTTCTGCTCTTAAACTTGTTATCTTTCCTCTAGTCTAAAGATTACAAGTGGAGGATAGTGTAGGAAATAATAGTTTTTAATACAATACAATGATTAAATATTTATGTTTAAACAGAAACATTGATACACGATATACAGACATAGTCCTGATTTTTACACCATAAGGGCCTAATTCTGTAAATATTACTGCCTATTCAATGCTTCAGTCTGATTGAAATCAGAAAGGTTGTTCAGAGTGTATGTACTTCAACCCATTTTAGGTCTTCATAAAGCATTTTGCCTAGGTAGCCTCCCTGTGAGTTCAAAGTCATGACTTTATAATATTATCCCTGAGATCACTTTATATTATTCAGTTATAGGCAGGAATCTGATTGTTTTGGCCTGTAGAAACAAGTGCAGCCAAACATCATGATAGCAACATTGTACCACTGGCAGCAACTAAGGTACCTCTGCTTAGAATTGAAATGAGATAAATTATGAAATTTATAAAAGAAACAAGGAATGAAAATGCAGTAAAGAAAGAAAGGTAATCGCTTTTTGAACATTATTCTGAAACTTTTAATGTCTGCACCTATCTTTTTAAAGAGGACAGTATCATAGAATCATAGAGTCATTTCAGTTGCAAGAGACCTTTAAGATCATCGAGTCCCGCCTTTGTCCCAGCCCTATCAACCACTAGTAAGACAAGAATAAGAAAATGAGAGCATAAATATAATAATCAACAAGAAAAAAACACAAAAGTGAACTTGACATGGATTTGACAGGACACTAACATGATTCTGTAAAGAACAAGACAACTGACTCTCCCTTACCCCAAATTATTGAAAGAAAACCCATTTATCTCATACTGGTAGACATAGAAAAAAACTCCACATTGTGAGACAGATAGAAAGGCATGGCAAAATTCTATCATATATAATACATGTATTACATATATGCAGGAATATATATTAAAATATATGATACAAACAACAGCAAGACCATAAAGTGTGAAAGGGATTTATGAGAGCTGTGAAAGGGAAAATGAGAGCTGTGATATAGTCAGAATGAATTACTGCAGTACAGAAATAAGTGTGGGGAGTATGTACGTGAATGAAGTTAGTAAAAGTATTTGAGGAAAGCAGGTGTCAGAGCAGCAATCTATGTCAAGAAATCCATGATAGAGGACACAGAGGTGGGCTACCATGCTTGTAAAGGGTTTGGAGCATATCTCATATGAGGAATGGCTGAAGGATCTGAGGCTGTTTAGCCTGGAGGAAGAAAACTCGGGGGAGACCTTATTGCTCTCCACAGCTACCTGAAAGGAAGTTGTACTGAGGTGGAGGTGGATCTGTTCTCCATAGTAGCAAGCAACAGAACAGGGGAAAATGGCTTCAAGTTGAGCAAGGGGAGATTCAGGTTGGATATTAGGAGGAATTTATTTACTGAAAGTGTTGTCAGGCATTGGAACAGGCTGCCCAGTGAAGTGGTGGAGTCACTGTCTGTGGAGGTGTTTCAGAGACGGTTGGATGATGCACTTAGGGAAATGGTCTAGTGATTGATAGGGCTGGGACAAAGGCTGGACTCAATGATCTTAAAGGCCTCTTCCAGCTGAAACAATTCTATGATTCTATGATTAATTTTCACCTGCTTTCACCCTTTCACATAGTATTCAAGTCATCAGTGGCTTTTAGGCCACATGTAATTTCACATTTTTCTGGTAAAACAAAATGCAATGGGAATAGTATACCCATCTGAAAATTAGGATAATGATTACAGTTCTGTATTTAGTACCTTAACTAATACAGATTGTCTCAGATTTTTATTAAATGCTAATTACAGATAATGCTGTATTGTACATTCTCTTGCCCACAGTCCAATGCAAATGATCCTTCTGTTTTTTAATCAGTCATTTGGAATTCAAAGTAAAGTGGGAGCAAGGGGAAAGTATTAATAAAAACTCAGAGAACACTATTTCGACTTATAAAAATAATGTGACTAGACTGTAGTCACCTGCCCTGCCTTTAACACACTGGAGTGGTAAGAGAACACTAGTTTTGCTCACTGTAGGAAAAGCAGCTATTTGAAGAGATGACGAATTTGACCAAATAAGTAGTGCAGAAGTAGATTCTTTAATCAGCTTTTTATTAAAGTTATGTCCCTCTTTTCTTTCTATGCTATGATTATATACTAGGTGTACTTGGACCTATAAGCTATACTTATTTTAACCACCATGTATAAGGAGGATCATCACTGAACATGCTTATCCAAATGATGGGGTTTAAATACACAAGAGCAAAAATTGCTGATAAAGCCTCATTCAGATTAGGTTTAAACAAAAGAACTCTACTCAGTAAGCTATCATTCAACCCTTCTAGTTACTTGCACTGCAGAGATCACAAAAAGTGAGTGTAAACTCTTGGCATGCAGCACATATCCTTTCCTCCATCTCGTTGAGTTAGTCACAGGAGTGTTTGTACACATACCTGTCAAGGCCAGTGCTCTGATATTATTTCTATTACCACTCTTCCATACTGGTCAAGTGAAACCATCTAGGCCACCTCCTTGATTCACCATCTATGGGGCCTGGGAGTCTCCTAGCCAATCAAACTTAAGTAAAAGTACTTTATTCTAGAAAAATAGTGGAGATGTACTCAGTTCTCAGTCTCTAACATTAATATAGGAGTATCACCAAAGCAATGGAGGTGACCTAGTATCTGTGAAAAATATGTCATCTAGGACAACATTTCATCTTGTGAGCACCTACTGGACCTCCTACCTGTTCACCCAGGCCTCTGGGATGTTGTGGGCCGCATAAACAGTGAAGCTGAGCTGTGAATCTAGACTGATGTCTGCATATGAAGGACTTTTAGGTATGCTGGCAAGCTGGAAATTTACATCAAAGCTGCTGCTGTAAACATGGATGAGACAAGAGATGGCCATGGAGAGCTCAGTCACAGCAGTCTCTATTAATTCTGAATGGAGAGAGAGAAATAAATAAAAGTTAGTGATAGGTCATGTATGAAGAACCATATTTATCTTAAACCATTAGTTTTGGCTTTGAAATGCTTCCTAATGAAATTTAATGAAACTGACATAACCTACCAACTGAAGCCAATTAGCCATCTGTGCTTCTGAAATCAGTCTTAGCTCATTTCTGGTGTATCATTAACAGTCTTTCATTACAGTGCTTTCAAATTAAGGCATTTTCAAAGTAATCATTTTAAACTACAGCAAGTTAGTATGTGCCTCAGATATTCCATTTTAGTCTGTTAATTTTTGTGCTGGAAGGATTTTTATTATGTAGGTATTTTGTAATTTCAGCAGCTAAGTAGCTACTTAGTTCAAGAGTACTGTCAATACAGCAGTAGAATGGGGAAAAGGCACTGGTTAGATATTAAGACTATAAAGCTGTTGCAAGTGTAGGTGAACAATTCATAAAATATATAAAATAACAGCCACATTCAGACATAGTCAGCATTCAGATGGTCATGGACTGGCAAAAACATTATACCATGATGGATGCCGAAATACATCTATACGGATATATATAAAATCCAGGCTACACCCTTATTTGTAACACACCTTTATTTATGTTATTTCCTCTGGCTTCAGCTCTGCAGTGCTCTTCATCTGCAATTACTGGCTTTTATCCGTCTTCCCTCCCTCTGTGTTTTTGGAGAAGCTAGGGATGGCCTGAGTACCAGTGTAAATTAAAATCCCACGCCCTGGCAGCCTCCATCGAGTGAAGACAGTGGCTACAAGCACTCATTTCTGGCTAGAATACTACAGCTTGTTATGTTGTAATTATCTTCCATATATGAAAACTGTATCATTTTAGAGACTTACAGGTTAAGAAAACTCATTCCTTTCACTTTCTGTGCATATTTCTCTGCGTAGCACTTTATTTTATAAAAATTTATTCTCTCTACAATTTTCTCCATTTATTATCCTTTACTGTAATTGTTCTGAATAAATCTTTTGCTGTAACAATTTGTTTCCTAGAATACCATTTTGTTCTCATAGCCAGTTCTCTTGCATGCCCAGTAACTTACTACCTTACAAACTAAATGTTGAATTTGCACTGGATTCTTTTACATTCCAAGGAATGAATTACAGTAATATATATAAAGCCTCCTTAAGAGGTCCCAGAAAAGGACATTAGTGGGCTATTATTTGAACCAGTATTTTGCACTTTATCCAAAAAGTAGCACACTATTTACATTACGAAAAAACAGCTACTTAGGAGACACTCTAGCTCCAATCCATTCAAAGTGGCAGACAGGTAGATGTGTAATAAGTAACCATTTATTTATGCAAACTGTCTCTTTGAAGTCAGTGAACCTTCTCTGCATTTTCTCCAAAAGAAGGTGAGATGCAGTTCAGGGTCACAGAGTCTTAAGGGTTGGAAGGGACTTTGAGAGACCATCTAGTCCAACCCTTCCATGTAAACTTCCTGCTGTGTGTGGAAACATACCCTTTGGCCATCAGCAATTTTTACACAACCCACATTCTAGGCTGTAAAACAACATTTAAAATTTTGTCCCTGGAACAACAGGAAATAGATTATATTTCATCTAAGCCACAGAAAAAAGGAAATGCCCTTTAAAAAAACAAGTCAGGAAAAACATGCACAATAGTGTAAATATTTTCCATAATAGAAAATTTACATATGCCAGGCAAGGAAGTGAATAAGATGTCTATCACTATACACAAGCTATCTTGTCTACTGGCCATTTTGCAGAAGAATGATTCTCATGATTTACCAAAATCACAAAACTGAAAGATATGTAAAAAACACAAAAACCAATCAAAGTACACTGATACTGAGGGGGAAAAAAAACCTCCACAAATTTTGCCTCATTTGTACCATGCTTCAAACCATCAGTGGTGAGGCAAAAAGAGCTTCCTGGGTGTCAAGGACCTGTCTAGATGCAGTAAGGCTAAAAGTCTTCCCTTAGTTATACACAATGTCTCTCAGACTCCCAGCTGAAGGGAGATGGGAAATGTTATTCTTTTTCTTCTCTCTATCAAATTTCCACCTTTTACCAGTGGACTTCTGGAGTCTGTGCTTGACTGGATAAATTGAACCATTTTGGAAGCAGGGCCTGGGGGTCTTCCTGGCTGCAATGGCATGTGAGGGCTGAAGACAGTATGGGCTAATCAGTTCAGCTACCAGCAAAAGGGAGACAAATGAAACTTCATCATTATTTATCTAACTATTAGGAGATCCATAATAAAGATCTTCTCAAGAACAGAGTTCCTCATGTGTAAGCAAATGTCCAAGTCTGACCTGCTCTGCAGTCGTATGATTTTTTCTACGTGCATTTTCTTAATCATGTCAGCTCTCAGTTTAAAAAACATTGTGGTTTCTGTGTCAGTCAGCCCTTCCCCCCTCCCCCACACTCTTTGCTCATTAAGCCTGGTAGCAATTAACTAAATTAGAAACAAACATCTTGGGTAGTCTGTAAATATCCATTACTCAGAAGAGTTGGTCAGCATTTTCACTTTACTTTTACAAGCTGCTGAATAGGAATTGGTAAGTTGAAATTCTATTGCCCATTCATGAAGCCTGAGAACTTTACTGCTTTTTATGACTTTTATGATTAATAAATCTCAGATGAGAAAGGATTATGTTATTTCACTGATGTACACAGGCTATGGACTTCCTATAGCAGATTCACAGCTTCAGCTATGCCACTTTATTTTCTAGAGAGGTGTCCCTTAGGTATAGGGGATATATATATATATATATATATATATATATAGAGAGAGAGAGAGAGAGAGAGAGAGAGAGAGATAAATAGGAGATATATATACTGGGTATACTTAGGTATTGCCAGTATCTAGGAGACAACAGACACATCACATTGCAAAGTGAATTCAGATAAAGACTAATCATCTCACTGCTCAAATCTCATAATCTATTTCTAACATGAAATTATTTGGCATCACCTTCTCACTGAAGGTGAGAAGAAACTAGAAGAAATGAATTAAACCAAGAGAAGTGAACTTTAACCACAGCTATCAGATATGCCTATTTCTGAAACATGTTCCTTGTATATAAAGTTTGAAGGAATAAGTTGCACCCTTGGTATGAAACAAAGCTCTGAGAGGGTTAATGAATACACTTGCAGATGCCTTCAAGGTTTAGTAAGGAACATACTAGCTTATTCTTTATGGAAAACCACTTTCCTCTTCTCAGTCCAGTATTAAAATTCACAGGTTATTTCAGTATCAGACCTTACATCTACTTTGCTGTTATTGCGCAAGCAGAAGATATCAATCCAATACACACTAAACACACTGCCTCTAACTCTGTATGCACATGTTCTCTGGGCAAAACATGACAAATATTTGGTCAAAAGGAATTTGGAATGAAGGTTTAAGGCCTTTTTAACGCATTGAAGATATTTTGGACAACGGGATCTGGATATTGTTCTTTCCCACTTATTTTCAGGGAACAAGATTCTAAATACAGTTTAGGTCATACACACACTCACAACTTTCAGAAAAACAAAGCCCTTAAGGTCTAGGTAAGGTTCTAAGAAGCATTAACTAGATCATTACTATAATAAGAAAAAAGGCAAAACATGAAAAGGCTCTCATGCAAATACTGATCAGACGAAGTTTCCAAGCAATAATATTTACCTTATTATTTCCTCCTAGCAGTTGAAGAATTAAAAAAAATCTGCTTTCATCTCTGTTGCTGTATGCTTTATAAGGCCTTGGTAACTTTTTTTTTTTTTTGAGAACTAGGGGGTTGCAGTTTTTTAAAAATTGGTCTTGGTTAAAAACACCCTGGCTTTCAGAAAAACATATCAGCATGTAACACAGTAACAGCTTAGAGGCAAAGAACCATGCTCAGTTTTGAAAACAACGCAGGAGATACTTATGGAGATGAAATGCAATCAATAAAAAGCTCTTGACACTTTTCCATGTTCCAAAACAAAAAGTGATTTTTCCAAAACAAAGCTATAGTGACTTTGTAGCAGGCAAAGAAGGAAGCAGAGTTTCCTTTTTTAAAACAAAAAAACCCACCAAACAAAAACTTTCTCTGGTGAACATTTTTATGATCAGTTTAGAAGCAACCATCAAATCCCAGGCACAATTAGGGAACCTGTACACCCCTAAATATAATGATGACTTCATTAAATATATTGTCAAGGTATCCAATTTTTGCATTCACTTAAAAAGATAGCTACTCCAGTAATTTAGTCGGAAAAGATTATTAATTCAATATCATCAGCTCATGGTGCATATCAGAATTCCTGGGATGGGTCACAGACAACTGCTGATCACATTCCAAAAGCTGCTTATTATGTCTGATCCAGTGAAATCCCTGCCTGCAGTAGCAAGGCTATAGACTTTGTATAAACATTCATTCATCAACTTTTGAGAAACACACATAGACTCAGTTTTGTACCAGCTTGCAGCCTGCCTTTTCACACTCTGGATTGCAGCAAAATCCAATGCTAAATCTCTGTTAATGTGAATAATCTTATTCTTTATTTTCTGGGAACAGTCGATGCTGTAAAAAGACGCTGATGTCTAGAAATTCCCATCATTCTTCCCATATAAGAAGAAATAAAAAAATAGTTTGAGTACTAAAAAATTAATATGATCATCTAAAGACTTCATACAGAGGAAAAAGAACTTGATCCACACTTAGACATAACATGGATAAATGCTGTTCTATTTGCAGCAATGGAATAATTTGGTCTAGAGAGATAACACTGTTAATAAAGCCAGTTATTGCAACACTAAAACAAGGCTAGATATTTTGAATATAGTCTTTGACTTGCTTAGTCCATGGTCAATGACTAATATTAAACCTCTGTTATCTTTTATTAAAGAGAAAGATTAAAGCAGGTTCTAAACAAATTATTAAGTAAGGCTTTAATTTTAATAGATTCTTTATCTTTTCCTCTTTTGTGGTAGAGAGAAACTATAGTGAAAAAAACAAAACTCTTACGATACAATAATAACTATCCCTTTGGTGAGGAAGAGGAGAGGAAAAAGAAATTATATAGTTGGAACAACCGATTGCTGCTCTTGCTATTCAAATTTGATCATCTTTTCTTCAAGATAAATATGAACACATATAAGACACAGAAAAGAACAGTAGGAATAGGAAATATGGTTTGTCTCTTCCTTAACTGTCAATGCTGACTTCATTTGCAACGGTGTTGCTAGAGAAAGCAAAACACATGGGTTTTAGCTTCCCAGAGGTCTGGAAATTTTTACTAGCACTGAGTTAAGGTGGTGATTTTACTTTACTTTTGGGTCACAAGTTTGCAAATTTTCGCATGCCTGCAAATCTAGCCAGCTAAGTATAATAAAGTAAAAAGAAGGTGGGAAGCAAATGAAACAGAAAAGAAAACTCAAAGGTGATTTCAGCAGGAATGCACAACTCATCACCTAGTAGGTTTTTACTTCTATCTCTGGCAGGGAAAAGTATCATCTGTATTCCTCTAAGGCTCAATGCCCTAGGCTAATGGATGGGAGGCTCCTTAACATTACCATGAAGGTGAACACTGAGATGACAGAGACTAAGGAAAGCTTGTGATCCCCAAAAGAAAAGACACATAGAATGGCTTTGACCACATCTTGGGGATGAGGCCTAGGTTCCGGCAGACTAAAGTTTTCATCATTGCTCTCAAACTTTGTTTTTGTCAGACATGTCCTTAACACTAGCTTTGATATGATAGCTAGATTTTTCTGTTAACACTCACTAGCTCAACTTTAAATATTTTGCTGGCTTGTACAAGTTGATTTAATTGGTGCAGATGTAAGGCATGTAGTACACTAAAATGTCCATGAAATGTATCACCACATGTAAGAAGTCAATTTCAATTTTGGTTACACTGAACAACCTTTAATGTAGGCTTCTCTACAGAATGACTAATGGCCTGGTAAGTTCTGACTTGCAATCGGTAAGCTGCAGTTTCTACTATTACACTACCAAAAAGATTCTGCAACTGTTATGAAATTAGGGTGTGCCAAGAACAAACAGAGAAGCATGACTCTTCACAGTTGAAGGTTTCCTGGCAAAAATAAATAAGTACAGAGAAGTAAAGAATAAAAAATTTCTGACTCCTTTACTGTTATTCAATAAATCAGATTTTCCGTGAAGAAGCTGCTGATTCAATGAAGCCTGAATTTGGAAATATCTTGAAGTAGAGGAATGGTTTAGATCCTTTCCAGACAGGTTTTCAGAGGAAGATGTTTGTAAGATAGATGTTGCTTAGTAACTATTCATTCTTTCCATTATCAAGAATTACTTGCTGTTAAGAGTGTTAAAAAACAAACAAAAAAAATTGTGGGATAATTGACTATATCCAAGGGAGAAGAACTCTACAAATTGTATTTACCTTCTCTTCCTTTCTGCACCTGCGTATTCTATCCCCACTCTCCTGATCCCCCAGCTGTTTAGCTTTTCCTGGCAGCATACAAATATAATTGCTGTTTCTTTGTTTGCTGTTCATGAGGTTGAATAATGGTGAAAAAACAAGTGTGCCATTTGGAATACTGCATTTGAATCACCTCTGTGCTTGAAAGGCTGCTGTAATCTTTGTGGTTGGTTCACCTTTTTGCCTTTCTGAGCACACTGCAATAGACAAAAGCAGATAGAGAAAAAAGTGGGGGAGGGGGGAAGCATCTCAGAGGCCACTTCTTTCCTTAAATAAAATGGAAAGAAATCGCCACAGCGTACACCTGCCCACCTCACCATTAAGGTGGAGGGTCCTTGTCATGGTTTAGCAAGGAGCAGCTTTTGCTTGGTAACAGGGGGAGCGGGTTGCAGTGAAGACCCAGTAAAGAGGTTTTGGACTCTCCCCCGGCTCCTGGGTTCACACCCACCTCCGGCCCGGCTGGGCCAATCTGGAGCCTCTGCCATCACTATTTAGGGATGGGAATTTGAAGTGCTGGCAGGAGGTGTAAGAGTGATACAAGATGGAAGCGACCACGCGGACCCCACAGTCAGAGAAAGAGGAAGGAAGGAGAAGCACTAGACCAGAGACCCCTCTGCAAGCAGTAGCGAGAATGCAGGCTGTGCCTCTGCAACCCATGGAGGGCCATGGCAGGACTGTGAGTTACCAGCAGCTCCATGTGAGTGAGCCTGGACGGGTGAGGGACTGTGTGGGGAGACGGCCATGGCACAGGCCGTGCTGGAGAGCCTGCGCGCCACAGAGCAGCCCCACACGAGAGGCAGAGAGGAGCTGCAGCCTTTGGGATAAATGCGCATTGGAGCAGCCCTTGCAGAGCTGCCGTGTGTGTGAGGTACCCCAGGGACTTGCAGGGAAGACAGGTGGTGAGTCCACCTGTCCTGAGGAGGGACAAATGGCAGAAGCTATCGGATTCCCCTTAGTGAAGCCATGTCGACTCCCCCTGATAACCATCTTTTCCTTCATATGTTTAGTGATAACAAAACAAAAGACAACAAAGAACTAAAACTTAAGGAGGGACAACTGAAAGTTATGGGAGCCAAGTAGAAAACCCACACACAAAAGTAATTTTTTATGATTTTAATGAAGTTCCCTATTTTCCTTTTTCTCCACAGTATAGTTGAGATTAAGGACAATATCTACAACCACAATTAACTGCAATCAGCCCTTTCACGATACTACTCATTCTCCATGTCTGAATCTCCAGGTTAGTTTTAGGAATGTTAAGTTTTATTTATATTTTTAGATCACCTGAAGTCTAACTTGTTGTAATTACCTTATAGTATGATTAAATATACAAACATCTGCAACATGCCAACTAAAATATTTCACTAATATAAACAAATAGCAAAGCATGTGTTTTCTGATGATATGTCTTGAATTAACATATTTTTGAAATAACACTTTACCTTTGTCTTGTGTTTCCACACTTTGAAGTGAATTCTGTAAAGACAAAACCCAAGGAAAAAAAAGTTATCAATTACTTCAGAAAAGATCAGATAGCAGTTATAATTGCTGTAGGAGTAGCACTTATGGAAAATATGGTGAGAAAAGCAGAAGAATGGATCCTAATGATGACAAAAGACATAACTGAGATTCGGAGGATCTGCTTTCTCCAGCTCTTCCATCTGCTTCCTCTACCATCTCAGGCAAGTCATTCAGGGCCTAATTTCTGATAGTATTTAGGCATGTTATGACACAAAGAAGCGCTTACCAACATTTGAGGTGTGTGCACATTTTCAGAGATGTAACACGAGTAACAGAGATAAGAATACAATCTCCATCCCTTTGCATGCCTTATAGATTCAGACATGAATCATATAACCACACTGAGCAAGAAGAATCTCAGCATCCTCTCAAAACTGCAAAGTACCAAATTTCCATGCAAAGGGCCTATGTTCTCACATATGTTCTTATGCCAAATCTGCAAAAATAGCTCTGCTCTTCAAAGGCCTTTGAGCCAGCAGCTAACCAAAGACAGCTAAAAGGAAATACTAGGTGCAGGGATTTAGCTGGTATTTAAGCCCTTGCTGCCTAAATACAGCCTAACATTAATTCAGTATCTGGATTCCCACTTCTCATATTCTACTGCTGTCAGCAGGAACTGTTGGGTGCTTACGATGGTGGAAAGGTAAGGCCAGTTATTTAGACTGAACTGACTAGCCTAATTAAACTTTTTTTTTAAAGTTGCTCTATTAAATCCCTGAGTACAATAACTACTATCAATCAGACTTTGCTCCAGGCCTCACAGACACTGGGCAAAATTAAATGTCACTAAAGTTCCCATCCACAGTGGAAAAAAAATGCCATGGCAGGTAGCTTGATGGATCTCCTGCCAGGACAGACAGCACCCGCAGCCCAGGGGCCACAGGTAGGACTCAGCCTCAGTCCAAAGGTAAGTGTCAGGGACCAGCTTCCCCTGCCAGCTCCCCAGTCTTCCCCATCTTCAACTTGCTCTGACATCAGGCTCGCATCTACCAAGGTGACACAGAGATAAATTACTGAGGTGCAAAGACTTGATCAAAGAGACTAGTGAGTTAATTCTGTGTTTCAGTATTTCCCATTGCTTGCACCATTTGAACCCATGTCCTTGAAAGGTTTACTATCCTTTACAGTCATTAATCCCTTTGCAGCAGGTTGAGAACGCTTCATGGAAAGGTGATGGAACAACTCATCCTGAATGTTATCACTGAACATATGAAGGAAAAGATGGTTATCAGGGGAGTAAACATGGATTCACTAAGGGGGAAACCTGTCTGACCAACCTGACAGCCTTCTATGAGTGCATAACCAGCTGGCTAGATGAGGGGAGAGCAGCAGATATCATCTACCTTCACTTCAACAAGGCTTTTGACATTGTCTCCTATAACATCCTCATCAGAAAGCTTAGGCAGTATGGATTGGATGAGTGGATAGTGAGGTGGATCAAGAGCTGGCTGAATGACAGAGCACAGAGGGTGGTGATCAATGGCACAGAATTGAGTTGGAGGCCTGTGGCCAGTGGGGTTCCACAGGGATCAGTTCTGGGGCCAGTCTTGTTCAACATCTTCATCAAGGACCTGGATAAGGGGACAGAGTGTACCCTCAGCAAGTTGGCTGATGACACCAAACTGGGAGGACTGGCTGATTCCCCAGAATGATGTGCTGCCACTCAGCAGGATCTCGACTGGCTTGAGATTTGGGCAGAGAGGAGTCTCATGATGTTCAACAAGGACAAGTGCAGAGTCCTGCACCTGGAAAGGATCAATCCCATGCACTAGTACAGGCTGGGAGTTGACCTGCTGAAGAGCAGCTCTGCAGAGAGACCTGGGAGTCCTGATTGATAATAAGCTAAACATGAGACAGCCATGTGCCCTCATGGCCAAGAACGCCAATGGCATCCTGGGATGCATCAAGAAGAGTGTGGCCAGCAGGTCAAGGGAGGTTCTTGTCCCTCTCTACTCTGCCCTGGTGAGGCTTCATCTGGAGTCCTGTGTCCAGTTCTGGGCTCCTCAGCTCAAGAAAGACAGAGAACTTCTGGAGAGAGTCCAGCGCAAGGCCACCAAGATGATCAGGGGACTGGAACATCTTTCATATGAGGAAAGGCTGTGGGAACTGGGGCTGTTTAGTCTAGAAAAGAGGAGACTGAGGGGAGATATTATTAACATTTACAAATATCTAAAGGGTGGGTGTCAGGAGGTTGGGGCATCCCTTTTTTCTTTAGTAGCTAGCAGCAGGACAAGGGGTAATGGGATGAAGCTGGAACGCAAAAAGTTCCACTTAAAAATAAGAAAAAACTATTTCACTGTAAGGGTGATGGAGCAGTGGCACAGGCTGCCCAGAGGGGTTGTGAAGTCTCCTTCCTTGGAAGTCTTCAAGACTCGCCTGGACATGTTCCTGTGTGACCTGATCTAGATGAACCTCCTTCTGCAGGGTGGTTGGACTAGATGATCTCTAAAGGTCCCTTCCAAACCCTACCATTCTATGATTCTGTGATTCTATGTTAGTACATATGTATTCAGCAAGATGCTTCTTGAAAATTACAATGCTTGCAGGGGTGACAGAAGAAGTGCAATGCTGGATGCACGTTCTCCCTCTGGTACCCAGCTTGGAGTTGCCAACATTTGTCCGGTAAATATGAAGAGAAATCAAATGCTTACTTGAGGGGAGAAAAAGGAACCTTCAGGCTGAGAAATATGTTTTCACAATCTTTACAATGCAGTGAGACAAATGGGAACAGAGACCTTTGTTCTATTATTTCAAATTTTGGAAAGTAAACAACCTTTTGGAACAGCACTTATAACTTCAACACAGTGTAGCCCATTTAATATATAGTGGATTAGTGCCTGTTCTGGCAGGATTTGATCTCTGTAGACTTTTTGTGAGCTGCTGCAAGAATGGAAGGAAAAAAGATGAAAAACATTAATTGTGCAGCAGGCCCACAGTTTCCCCTGAATGGATTTTTAAATCCCAGGGTTAGATTGGTTAGAGACTGAATGAATCACATTTATAAAGAGATGCAATCAGTTAAGAAGAAATTATCACTGGTGCCAGTTGCTTTCATAATCTCTTAACCACAGTATGTGAATACACAGTACTGGCAGTAAGGAGGTAGTAAGGAAGTAATACGTACAGTTTAATTAAACATAGTAGATTGGAAGTAAGTTTCTTTCTTTCCCTTTTGTTTTTCCCCATAAAACTAGAAATAATTAGAAACACACTGAGATTCTATATTTTTAAAGTATGCAAACACACATGTATAGATATGTATACACAAAACATATACTGGCAGCCTATGTAATTTACATTGGAAAGAGTAAGCAGTAGTTTCCCTGAGGCATTATGAGCACATGGATCTTGCCAAACAGATGCGTTAAAAGGCATTCTACACATAATCACACCATATATTACACTAAAGCATCAGGAAACCATGGTGAAAAAGTAATTAGAACTTTTTTTTTTCTGGCATTTCTCTCTTACCCAATATATAATGCTGCAACACTTGAGATGTAACAGGTAGCCTTGAAAATTGCACTTGTGTACAACTACTTTTGGTACTATGCTGATGACTATGATAGAAACAATTCAAGAAGACTGACAAGAAGTGCTAATATTGCAGGACTTAATCCTTCTGTAAATATCCAGAATTTGTATAAAATGGCCTTACACTGTTGTATGAGTTCAACTCAAAAAAAGTTTGGATGAGATGGTACTCCGTCAAACATCCAACTGCTCAGTACTAATTTTTGCTATGTATGCTGATACAGACAGAAGAGATGGTCCATTGTCTTTGTATAAATACTAGCAAACACAGGTAAAATGTAATTTGTTGTATTTATATACGTAGTGGTTTAGCCCTGACTGGGTGCCAGATGCTCACCAAGTCATTCTATCATTTTCCCTCCTAAAATTGACAGGGGAGAGAGAAATATAACAAGAGGTTCATGAGTCAGTTCATTACAGATGAACTTTGCCACTACTACTTCTCAGAGAGAGGCCTCCTCACACTTCCCACTGCTACAGTGTGGGGTCCCTCCCACAGAAGACAGTCCTTCACAAACTGCTTCAGCGTGGATCCTTCTCAGGGGCTACAGTTCTTTACAAACTGCTCCAGCAAGAAGCCTCCCAAGGGGGCAGCTCCTCACACCCTGCCCCAGTGTGGGTCATTCACTGGGAGAACAGTCCTTCAGGAACACAATGCTCCAGTGTGAGTCCCTTGCAGGATCACAAGTCCTGGCAGCAAACCTGACAGCCACATGGGATCCTCTCTCCCCACAGGCTCCCGGGTCCTGCCAGGACCTTGCTCCAGAGTGAGCTTCCCATGGAGTCACAGCCTCCTTCAGGCATCCATCCACTCCGGTGTGGGGTTCTACATGGGCTATGAGTGGATCTCTGCTTCCCAGTGGCCTCTATGGACGGTAGGGGGACGACTTGCCTCACCATGGTGCTCACCACAGGTCACAAGGTAATCTCTCTTCCACTGCCTGGGCACCTCCTCACCCCTCTTGGTGTGTGTGGAGACGTTCTCACATTCTCGCTCCCTTCTGCTGCTGCAATTTAGCAATTATGCAGCAACTTCTTCCCCTTTTCAAATACGTTATTTACAGAGGCATTACCTCCATAACTAATTAGCCAGGCCTTGGTCAGCAGTGGGTCCATCTTAGAATTGACTGGCATTAGCCCTGTCAGCTACAGGGAAGCTTCTGGCAGCTCTTTGTTTAAAGAAACCACCCTTGTAGCCCCTCAGTATCAAAAGCTGTCCAAACAGAACTACTAGAGTATATTGTTCTATATATGAAGCAGTTCATATAATATGTAATACCATTTTCATAAAATGGAACAGCATTTGAGTTACACAACATGCAGAAATATTTTTTACTGCTTTTATGACATCTATAGCTCAGTTGTTGCTGAGAAAGTTGAAGCTCTTTATAAAATCAAAACTGAACTTTTCCTCAATTGCTGAAGTCTTACCAACTGTCCTAGCACTTGTTTCTCAAAGGAGTAAAAAGTAAGCAGCAGTAATAGCTTTTGCTGGTTCAGTAACAGTTTGAATTTCTGTTTTTATTTTTCCCCTTCCATATCTTTGATGTCTGTTGTTAGTCAGGTCCGCTTCACCAAGGAGGAAGCAAGAGGGAGAGGGGTGTCAGTCAAGGTCATAGACAGTCTTTACAGGAAGGCTTCAAGGGACAGACCACTAGTTCAGCCAACTAAGCCTGAAAGGGTCTATTAAGGGAACAAAACTTCGATAACTTGAAAATTTAAAAAAAAGAATAACAATCTAGTCAGTAGTCTCCAAGAGAAGTGTGGAATAGCTTCTTATGTGAATATTAGGACAGAAAAATATTTTAAGACTACTGATAAAATATTCAATCAGGACAGAATCTTTTTAATACTCAGAAGAGGTCATTCAGGAACAGTATCATTTTGCTCATTACAGATGAGCAAACACTATCATTATCATCACCATCACTTATCATTTTTAGCCTCTGGAGATTACATCCAGACCACCACTCTACTCTGCTGGAGACTGTACGTATAGATAAGTATTCCTTGCTCTGAAAAGCTTGTAATTTAAATACATAAAACAGAAAAAGTGTTTTACTCCCTCTGTGTGAGGAAGCACATGGAAGTTTATACAGTAGGATCCGTATATATTAGAGACTGGCTATATAGCAGAGTTGGAAATTGGATACATGCTGGATAATGCGAAATAGCAAGCTGAGAACGTCTGGAGCAGGGGGTTTTGTTCGGTTGGTTTGTGGTTTTTGGTTGCTTGATTGATTTTACAACAGGACAGATGAAGTCATAATTCAATTATTTGCCTAGTAACAACCACTTCATCTCTAAAATAAAAACAGTATTTCCATGACAATGACTCACAAATGAAGCAGATGCAAATGTGAAAGCAACAGAAACCTTAGACTTGAAAAGCATGACCTGTACTCTTTGTTTTTTATCCCATTGTCTTATTCTTCATGTCATGACATGTTGGGTTTTCCAGTTGCTCAGGACAGGCCCCACAAATAGGATTTGACTCTTTGACCAATATATCTCTCTGCTGGAATTCACAGACCACGCAGCTGAAAATAGACTCAAGGATACTTGGTAAATATAAGCCAGTTATAGGAGGCAATTTATACATTGGGTTCACAGAGGTTACCTGAACACTCAAAAAAGAAAATACACTGAATTTCTCTTAACTCCAAAAGAAATCTTTTAACAAATTAGTCCCAATACATTTTTTCCGCTCTAGTTCCTTTCTAAAGCAGAGTATGTTCTGTTACTGTCCTCTCTATCTTTTTTACTGTTCTTTATTTATCTCTTAAGAAACATTCTTAAGAAAGACAATATGCTTTTCTCAAGGGGAAGATGCTGCTCTGACAGATGCATCTTAGGATAGCCTGGGGTTTAACTGAGAAGTAGATGAGTCCCTTGTTACTTCTTTTATCTCTTTCTTTACTGCATATGCCCTCCAATATACAGAAAAAACTTCTTAAATGATGATATTCTTATTTCCAATGAAATGAACAGTATGGCATATAAAGTGTGTGCTGTCGCAGACTCATTTATGCTGGAATTTTTCCAGAATAGGGACGTCTAATAATTGATGCTTAAGTGGACAGGAAAAGATTTAAGATGTTATGTAAACAAGACATACAGTTAGTCATGACCTAGAAGGGAAGCAAGAGAAAGCGCTTAAGTGAATGTTAGTCAACTCTAAGCAACAACAAAAAAACCTAGAATTATGTTTCTTGCAGCTTGATCCTTAACAATACTTGTTAACCTTCAGAGAGACAGCATCCTTATAACTAATTACAGAAGGCCACGGATGGTTCTGCCCAGGCAATGTAGCAATATCTGCTCTGTGATGTCTAGTGTACTCTCTTCCAGAAACATGATATAGGAATTTACTTATGACTTAGATCTGTAGAAAGCTACATTGGTGTTCTAGAGCTCATTTGTTTGGGTTCCCTACTTAACCTAAGTTGGAAGCTACTCCCTCCCCACCCCCATCTAAATGGAATATGCAGAGGCCAAGAATGCAGAGATTTGAGAACAGTGATTTTTTTGAGCACCCCTGGAGTCTCTTCAACTAACATACTTTCTGTTCTTTAGTGAGTCTTTTCACCTCACAGGCAGAAGTTTACCTTTGTAAGATGATGAGTATTTGAGGGTTTGAACTTGTCAGGTGTAAGTGAATATGGATGATAGCATATCATTAATTTGCTACATATCACTCCTATGACACAAGAAATGTTATTAAAATAATTATGCTAGCTTTCCCCAGTCATACGTTTGGGACCTCAAACTGCCTTTCAGGCATAATTAAATAACTTTCACTTATGTAGCTAGACATCTTTCTAATTAACATTCACTAGTTAACTCAGTTAACAGTAGTTATCCCATTGCTTATATCCCTATTCCAGGTGTTCTTGCGCATATCACAAGCCATGGGCTAAGAAAAAAAAATTAAAAGTAGAGAAAGAATTAGAGTTTTTTAAGCAGGTAACAGTCTGCTGAACATGAAAACCTTGCCCGTGGCATGTTTTTCTAAACAACATCTGCTATGAGAAAGAATGGCAAGACAGAAACAATATAAGGAAAGAAAAGAAAAACTTAGTAATTTATTAAACTTTTTAAAAATGTGTGGAGAAGGATTTTCATTAGGACGGTAAAGAATTAGATTGACTTAAGTTCGCAATAGCCTAAATTCAAGTGATTAATGGTTTAATTTTCAAATTTGCTGAGCACCTGTATTTCCAAGATGCTGATTTAAAAAAAAAAAATCTGAGTGCTCAGAATTTCTGTAAATTAAGTCATAGTGACTTATGCAAGGTCATACCAAAATAGTGATGGCAAAACTGAGAACAGATAGTACCCTTCAAAGTCTCACAATTATACAGCAACCACTGGAAAACTCACTTCAGTGTTTTAAGAGTGAATATTCCAGGTAAAATTAGGACTATAAAATGCTGGCCCTTTTCTCATAAATAGTGGAGATATTTCTATTTGAAAAACTCATAATTTAAGTGACATACAGAGGGAATGTGGTTGTTTGGTTTTATTTTTATTATTAACAACATATACTTAATATATGAAAATGGAATACTTTGAAACGGCTTGATTTGGTAAACAGATGCTGTGGCAAAATAGAGATTTGTATGTTTGGTGGGAATAAAAAAGAACAACCAGGGGAACATACCACAGTTAAACACAGGACAAATCCCCTGTTTCTCCTTTGTCACACATTGTCAATGGTCTTTTTTTTTATAGTACCTCTAATCAATGCTTGTCAGAAGGAAAATATATAGCAAGGCCTGATCAGAAAATTAGTCATGCCCTTGCAAGTTTCAGCTTTATAGAGAAAAATAACACAACTTGCATCTTTTACCTGTGTTTTCACCAACGACACTGCACGGAGTCTCTGGACTGCATCAGTAATATCTCTGGTTTCCACAAAACAGAGGACACTGCAGATTGCTTTAGCTACTTCAATCACATTATCAACTTCATGCTGTTGATAGCAAAGGAAGAAAAAAAACCTGAACAGTAGATACATACAATTTATCATAAATTCCTTGCCATAAATTTCATGCCAGTAACTATGTAGGAAATCATATCTGCTCAGACAAACATACACTGGATACGTTGAAATCACTAATGACCAATATTTTGCTAAGGGTAGTATAATTTTTGTTGAAGTCCAATTATCTTCCACAAAATGTAACTTGCTGAAAACTGTAAAAAAATTGGTATCTAAGATTGATTTTAAGGCAAAATATTGGTTTATCTGAACTTCATGAGTGTACAAACACTGCAAAGAAACTTCTGTGGAAACCTGAACGCAAATGATTCACAAACTTTCTGAGGTTTTTATGATACTGTGAGAGCTGGCAGAAACCGATGTTTCGCCTAAAAATAGTGACTGTGTGGGAAGCTACATAATCTGACACCTGTGGACTTACTACTTCTGCAACTAGCTTTTCTTTTATATATATATATGTATATGTATATATATATATATACAGTTCAAACCATTAAATCTTACTGATAAATTCAGACCTTTAAAAACTGCCATATGAAAAATCCCAAAGGCAGGAACATGCAGTCTTCAAATATCAACTACTCTATGTTCAGGAAAATAAATAAATAAGCAAACATAGGTTTCCTGCATAGTAATATCACTTCATTAGACCTTAAAATACATTCTCTGAACAAGTAGAAGATCTCTTATAAATATTCTCCATGTTTCTGTACTAAAAGACATTCTTTTTAGTGTGCTACAGCATGTCTGATAAAACCATGACGGAGAAAAATTGTACCAAGATGAACTTTGTAGTTCCAAGCTTAAGGTCTACAAGCAGACTGTACTGAGAAGGCTATCACCTGTCATTACCAGAAATAAATACAAAAATATACTGAAGTTACTAATCCCACATTACTTGCCTTGAGCAGAATGAAAACAGGAGTGAATTATATTAAATATCATCAAATACTTGATGGTTGGAATTATTTTAACATAATTTTGGGGATTTCTTTTTTTTAGTAAAAAGACAGCAATGCTTTTTCATACTAGAGGTTTTGCAAATTCAAAATCTATGGTTGACTGTGATCTCTTGAGAATTCTAGACCTTCCTTTGGTCTGAAGTTGATTCAATCTGCTAATTTACAATGATTTTATTTACTTTTTTTTTTGCATTTCTTTACCATCATTTAGATTTTTAAACTAAACTATTGCAACACACACCCTCTATCCACAAATACACTGACAGTAGAAGTAGAGCCCTGCAAAAATGTCATGGCTTTATTATCATTTATAACACTGACAAACCAAAGAATTATGCATACTGATAAGCTACCGAAGTATTTAATATTTTATAGAAGCTATTATACTATAGACTTTATTTATATGGTAGCTACTTCTAAGGAACGTATTGCAGATCAAGGAGAGTAAACATATAACAAAATTTTTGTTATACTGTATACTATGAACTATAATTATTGTAACATTTCTCTTTTTGGATATTGTCATGTGGAGAGTTTTCCTTTTCCATATGGAGACATATCAAAGAATAAAAGAATGATAGAATCATAGAATGGTAGGAGTTGGAAGGGACCTTTAGAGATCATCTAGTCCAACCCCTCTGCAGAAGCAGGTTCTGGTGAAATATTCTCATTTTCTTCTTCTCATTCCTTTAATATATATTTATGATTGTAACATTATAGCTCTGTATTTTTTCCAAGCCACTTACTAAAGCAAAAAAATAACACTAGTTTTGGTTATTACTCGTTTGAAAAAATTCCATACACTCTTGTGCTTCTGAAGGAAACATTTGCATGGTGACCTGACCTATGTCATTAACTTTCAATGCTGCAAGTTAAGACATTCATATGAACTTTACTAAGCATTCTTGTGTAGACAATACCTTGTTAAAAAATAATCTACAAAGAAGTAATACATGCATATTTTTTGCACAGCATGAATATTTGAAAAATGTCCTCACTTCCCTTTATAAAAAGTTAATGAACTCAAGTAATTCCTTACTCAAAGTAAAAATCTTTTAGCAAAAACATATTTAAGAGTGCTTCATTATTACTACACTGCTTCTACGTCGGTAAAGAAATATACATGTACATTTGAGCTTGGGGACCTAATTTTTTCTAAATGATTATGACTGTATCACATTCTATATACTAAAAAGTCTTGAGAAGTTGCTTACAAGGAAAAGTTCAGTGAATACCTACACAGCACCAAAACCAGAGCTTTACTTTCTAGCTAGGCACAGTTCAAAAGCTTTATAATTTGTATGTGTTTTGCAAAACAGAAGTGTCAAAGATGTACACAAAAATGTAGAAGAATTTTATCTATATATATTTATATAAATTTATAAATTTATATATATTATATAAATATGTATATTTATGTATTCACATGTGTGTACATGTCTGTACGTATCTATGCATTTCTGCATATGGGTACACCCTTGTAGGTACGTGTACGTTTCCTGACTATTGCGCAGAACAGAAATACCCACAGATTAAGAGTATCCAGACAGATTAAAATCTTAATTTGAATATGTGACAGATTTCTCAAAATAAAGAAATAAACAATTTTCTGCTTTAACGAATATTTCAAAGAAAACCATACTTCAGTATGATGAGTTATTACTCTAGAAAGGATGCACTGGAATATCTCTATGCTACATTAGTATTTTTTGATTTTACTAACATCCTTTGTTTTCTTTCCTGTTCCAAATCCTAGAAAGTCAGTTAGCATGACAACTTGACACTCAGATCAAATAGTCTAATTGCTGCCTGAATTGAGTCCTGCAAACTATCACATTCTTGAATATATATCTTAAATATGTAAACATTTGGTGTGTGGGTTTGCAAAATCAGGGACAGATTTTGCAGATACATGTAGTGTACTACACTTCTATTAATTCATATTATTACACTGCCAACACAAATGACCCTGTTTTTCTTTACAAGTTCCTTGACACTTAGAAACAATCACCTTTGACATTTTTTATTTGTAGCACTTTATTCCTAATCTCAAGCCAAGTTTTAACATCTATCATTTCAAAGTCAGATTAAACAGCCTTAATTAAAAGTCTTCCCCAATTGCATTTGAGACATATTAATAATTAGATACCTTTCACATAGAAGTTAATGTTTTTCTGGTATGAAAAACTGAGAACAAATACCTTATTTTGCAATAGAAATTCCACTTGACCTCTATATTTCCTAATAACTGAGACAAGGTTCTGTCTGGAAATGAGAAAAAAGAGAACATCAAGTTAACAACAATTGGATAAAAAGATTAGGTTTGCTTTTATCTTTTCCTCATTTTATAAATTTTGAATAGTTTAATTGATGGTTATTTTATGTTGGTATAAAATAAGTACAAGTACTTATGCTGATGTCATTGAATCGAACCTCAATCTGCATGCTCACAAGTGCATAATCACTTCCCTGGTCCTGCTGGCCACACTGTTTCTGATACAAATCAGGATGCCATTGGCCTTCTTGGCGATCTAGGCACATTTCTGGCTTGTGTTCAGCTGACTGTTGATCCACATTTCTCTGGACAGCTTTCCAGCCGCTCATTCCCAAGCCTGTAGCGTTGCATGAGGTTGTTGTGATCCAAGTGCAGGACTCGGCATCTGGCCTTGTTAAACTTCATACAGTTGGCCCCAGTCCACCGACCCAGTCTGTCTAGGTCCCTCTGAAGGGCCTTCCTTGCCCTCAAGCAGGTCTACATAACTGCCTGGCATCATGTCATCTGCAAACTTACCACTTGATATCCTTATCCAGATCATTGATAAAGAGGTTAAACAGAACAGGCCACAGCACTGAGCCCTGGGGAACACCACTGGTGACTGGCTGGTAATTCGATTTAACTCCATTCAACATCACTCTATGGGCCTGGCCATCCATTTTGATTCTTTCAGAACAAATGGACTATTGTTTACAGAGAAATTGTGTATGTTCTCATGTATCTTAGTTGGGTTAACCAAGCAATCACAGGACAGAGTTGCAACTATGGTGTAAAGTATAGGTCTCATGGTATGTGGTTGGACTTACATGAATATATTGCATGGCAAGAGAAAAGTGAGTCACTGCACTGAAATTATCATACAGAGTGAGAAATGTTAGGTGTCCTTCCTTGTGCTAGTACCAGAGTGCATTTTCTCGTAGATGCCTACTATTCACCTCCTACTACAGATGGTTTTGCCTTTCCAGTTTTTTATTTCCAGTCTACACTTGTCTTACTCAGCCAGGTAGTATGTGTATTGAGTAGCTGTCTAGCAATTCCTACCATAATCCTGTTAAATCAGAGCTAATACAAGTTGTTGCTTTGCTTTGACCAACTGTCCAGGCATAACATCTTTTTCATAGCATCACTCACCTCAAAACTAGCTCTGGACTTATGAACTTGCCTTGCTGCCTTGATGTATACAGGTAAGCATGTCTATTAGCATGCTTGGCAAAACGTAGGTTTCAGAATAGTTTTGTCAGATATAATACTAGTTCAAAAAATCAGCATATTTTCCATCAATTTTGCATTAGATAATTTTCTGTATAAAGTAACCCTAATTTTACAAAATTAATAGAAAACTTCTCCAGCAATTGTAAAAAAGATCAAATATCTCTACTAATGTTATCCTGAATCTTTGGCTACTAGATAACTAATAACATCCATGTGTTACCACACAGACATGCTTCGTACCTGTACATCTTTCAAAGCTGTGTATAAATACAGCAATGCTAACCAATCCATGAACAGTAAATGCTTCTTTGACACAGGAAATTTTTGGGCTTTTAGGAATGCAATATAGTAGAATAGTTTTGAAAACAGAAGTACAAACAACTTGGGAAAGTCAGTCTTAGATCCCAGATGGTCTATACAGGAGGAAGATGACAAGTATATAGCACATACTTAAAGCATTAATTTTACAGTTTCCTGGCAGGATCACCTACTGTGGGGCAATGCTAAGTTTGCTTTCTAAAATGTTTTCACCATTCTGACTAACTTAGTTGTGCCTAACTGCATGGATCAGACAAGCCATTGTGTTATAGTCACTGGCACCTCAGCATTGGAAATTATGGCCCAATGGAATTCACACAACAATATGGGAACATAATCTGCTGGTCTTTCTAGGTGTCAGGCAGATTTGTACAGCCTATATTAAGCCCATTCAACTGCATCTCCATTCCACTGCATCCATCTACTCCACCTCTTAATAACCATATCTAGATATAGAACAGAGGAATTATCACATCTTGCAAACATACATCCCAGTGCAAAATAAGTACAAAGATATTGTTGCATGATATGTTAGAAACAGCTGTTTTGCCTAGGTATGATATTATTGACTAGTATTTCCTAAGTATGATATTATTGACTATCCTCAGTCACAAAAAATTGCATACTACTAGGATGGCACTGCTTACAGGAATAACTGCTTTTCTTCAGTGTATGGCTCACTTCACAATTTTGGTGGTGCTTCAAACCCAAGCACTTTCTCAACATAACTGTGCTAGTGCTTTTAGCTCAAATTAGTTGCCTCTTCAGAGGAAAAAGAATATGTGATCATTGTTAAAGAACTTTGCTCTGAGGAGTGATTGTGTTTTTTAATCTCCAAGTTCAGGAGTTAATGAAGGCTTGTGTTGACAATACTTAAAGTAGCCACAGTTAAACAGAACAAACTGTGTACCCTGCATAGCACCAAATAGGCCTGCTATGACTCTACAGTGCTACTATGACATGTAGGGGTTTTTGTCCATTAAAAAGGAGATGTTCCATTCAAAATGCCCAACATAACAAGGCAGTTTGCCATTTCTATATAATAATATGGAAATTATGGCAGAAGACTGCATATGTGCAAGGAGTATAGTGTGGTGCAGTCTCAAGAGAATGGCCTCCAGGGAGAAGCCCCTGGAACAAACTAGGAAGTGGATGAGGATCAAGTTAAAGAATACTTAAACTGCACATATGTAAGTCCATGGTCCCAGGTAGGATGCACCTGCAAATGCTGAGGGAGCTGGCTGATGTTATTGTGAGGCCACTCTTGATAATCTTTGAACATGACTGGAAGAGATACCTTAAGATTGGAGGAAAGCAGATCTTACTCCCATCTTCAAGGAGGACCTAGAGGCTCAACAGGCTGATCAGCCTCGCCTTGAACCCTAGGAGTGTGATGGAGCAACTAATCCTGAGAACCATTTCCAGTCACATACTACTAGAAGGTGAAAGAGACTGGTCAGAGTGGATTCACCAAGAGAAAGTTGTGCTGGATGAACTTGATAATATTCCATAATGAAAGCACAGGTTTTGACACTGTCACCCATAGCAACCTCATAGAGAAGCCGTATGAGCTGACAGTGAGGTGGATCAATCACTAGATGAATGACTGGGTACAGAGGGTGGAGATCACTGACACAAAGTCTAGTTGGAGGCTGGCAATTATTGGTGCACCAAGGATCAGTCATGGGTCCAGTACTGTTTAACATCTTCCCTAATGATCTAGATGATTGGTCAGAGTTTACTTTCAGCAAATTTACTGACAACATAAAACTGGAAAAAAGTGGCTGATACACCCAAGGATTGTACTGCCATCCAGAGGGATCTCAACAGGCTGGAGAAATGGGCTGACAGGAACCTAATGACGTTCAACAAAAGGAGTTGCAAAGTCCTGCACTTGGGGAAAAATAACCCCATGCATCAGTAAATGCTGGGGGCTGACTATCCATAAAATAACTTTGCAGAAAAAGACCTGGCAGTCCTCATGGACAGGAAGTTGAATATGAACTAGTAATGTGCCCTTACAGCAGAACAGGATAAAGGCAGCTAAAGGTATCCCAGGGCTGCATTAGAAGTGTTACCAGCAGTTTGAGGGACACAATCCTTCTCCTTTATTTGAGCACTGGTGAGGCCACATCTGAAGTACTGGGGCCAGTTCCAGGCTCTCCAGTACAAAAGAGACGTGGATGCACTAGAGCCAGGCTTTCTTCAGTGGTGACAGACAACAGGACAAGAGGCACAAATTGAAACACAGGAGGTTCCAAGGATGACTGAGCACTGGCACAAGTTGCCCAGACAGGTTTTGAAGGGTCCATACTTGGAGCTATTCAGAAACCATCTGGACATAGTCTGGGGTAAGCTGAGCTGTGTCCAGATATTACTTGATTAGGTCTTATGCAAATAAATTCTTACTCTTAACTATTTTGAATATGCTACTTTCACATCATGTGCCCTTTATCCTGAATTGAAAGATATAGTAAATTATCCTCCTCTGCAGACATTCTCTGTGCTCCTCAATTTCATAGACCTGTCATTCATAAAATACCCATTTTCTATTTTCTCTTCATCTGAATGAAGAATATTATAACTTGTTTCTCCTACGGAAGGCATTTCATTCCTCTGAACATCCTTGCTGTCCCTCTTCACTTTTTAAAGTTCTACTACATAATATTTGAAGTGAGAGAAACAGAACTGTTGGCAGTATTCAAGATAAATGAACACCCTACACTGGCACTGTGGCATAGTACTGTTTTTAAAAAAAATTCATGTCTTTCATAATAATTCCCAACATTTGTTTTCTGTTTTTTTGTAGCTGCTGTGCACCAAGCTGACATTCAGAACTATTTATTATAACCACAAGAGCACACCCCTGGTGGTAAAAGTCAACTTGGAATCTATCATTTCATATGTGAATTTAAGACCATTTCCTTCCATCTACATCTATCTTCTCAATATTTCATCTATCACTTTATCACACACTCAAGTCAGCATTGTAAAATCCTTCTGCAAATCATCACAGGCAGCTCCTGTGCACATTATGGATAGTAAACTTTTGTCACTTAGCCTTTACCCCTTTTTTTTCCTCAGATAAGTTAGAAATGCAACTGAGAGCACAGGGCCTGACCACAGATCTTTCTGGGTCATCACTGCTGGAAAATGTTTTCTCCTACCCATCAACAATCCATGGGACAAGTAGGAAACAGCAATCAAACATGATCCAAGCTCTCACTTTTAAAAAATTTACTGAACTTGTGATTGAAGAAAGAAAGTATTTATTGCCCTAGAGAATCAGAGGAAATTGTGCAGACCACAGTTGATTTGTGGCTTTTATCACGCATGCCCTCTGAAGACTCTCTTTGCAATGGAAAAGGCCACATGCTTTACATCACAAGAAATAACAGTTAATAAGTAGTGCTTGTGTAGATGTGTGTTTGCTTTGATTTCTTTATAGCAAGGACCAGAATGGAAATTTGGGCCACAGTCCTAGGAAGCCAGATGGATCCTCAGTAAGCACCAGATATTCACCTTAAACAAGTCACTACCTCTGTTTCTCTCCATCTGCTAAATGACAGGTGTGGCATTTACTGTTCTTGGCAAAATACTTGAGAATGCATTGATGAAAAACATAGCAAAAAACATTAACAGCTTCTTTATCTAAGTACATGAAACAGAACACAATGAAAGCTGAATGAGGAATCTATCTCATTTAGTGCTTGTACATGGTAGGTTAGCTTTAGTCAGATGTGCTTTCAGTGCCAAGTTAGAAATTTGCTGTAGCTAGCCTCCATCAAAAAATAAAACATCACTCAACTGAAAACACAGGCAATGAAGAGCAAATTATTATTTCTACAGTATTTACTCTTAAAAATTGTCTAAGAGTCCTTCAATCTTGGGAATCTTTGGGAAACATGAAAGGGAGAGAATGGGGAAAAATTACACAGATCTATAAATCATTACCGACTTTTGCTTAGAAATCAATAAGATTTGAAAATAAGAGTCTAAAATATTTAATCAATTTTCTTTCTCTTTGCTATCAGTCCTGTCCTTAGTAGGTCTCAGAATTGAGACCTTTGGGACTGGAAGGCTCACTGCCAACATGAACAATTACAAATAGAAATACTTTTAAATACCACTGTTCTTACCGAGTCAGTCTCCAGGCATAAGTGTCTTCTAATAGCTCATTCACACTGAACTGTCTTTGGTCATCCTCTTGCTGTGGAAGGAAGCATATAGTGAGATACAGTATTCTGACAGAAGAACATATGTTGGAATATTTTTCCTGGTATTTTCCAAAGTCAGCCTTTTATTTTAGAAACTCACTTTTCAGAGGATTCAGGATGTTTCTGTATGAAATTTTATTTGGTGAATCTCTATCATGTTACACTGGGTTGTACCATGCAGGAGGCCAAGACAGATTGTCTCAGTGGTTCGTTTTAGCTACATATAGATTAAGACTATAGTGAAGCCTCAGTAGATGCTGCCTCTGCTTTTTTGTTACTAAGGGCAGAAGGTACCGTTTTCAAATGGCATTATACATTTGTCATGAAGCAGAAATCAGTTTGTATCCACCACTTCTCCATGTTTTTAAAAGAACAGAATGGAGAACATCTGTACCATCCTTTGCAGCCTCTCTTTACCTCTCTCAATGAAGAGTCACAGATACGATCGAGGTACTAAATTATTTTTTGTATGAGGAGAGGCTGAGCTGTGACTGTTCAGTCCAGAGAAGGGAAAGCTCAAGAGGAATCTTATCAATGTGTACAAATATCTGAAGGGAAACAATGAAGATTAGAGAGTCAAGACTTTTCAGTAGTGCTCACTGAAATGGCAAGAGGCAAAAGGCACAAATGAAAACATATGAAATTCCACCCTAACAAGATAAAAAAATGTTGTGAAGGTATGCACACACAGGAAGAGATGTTCCTGGAAGGCTGCAGAGTAGGTTTGAGTATCTGCTGAGATATTCAAAACTTGACAAGACAGTCCAGTGCAATCTCTTCCAGCTGGCCCTGCTTGAACAGGGAGATTGATTTTTCCTGATTTGACACATTCTGCTCACCAAATCTGTTCCCATTGACATTTAGTCCTTTCTCTAGCCCCATGGATTTGTTGTCTCTGGTTCCTTAACTCTTCCCACCCCATGGAGGTAGCTCAGCCCATGCTAGGCACATATTGCTAGCTTGCAGGCACCACCATGTTCTGAAAATTCTTCCTTTGTTCTGATTCATGGTTGAGCTCATATCCCTGTAATTCATACTGAGAAGTTACAGGGCTTATGATAAACATGACCCCAAATTCATTGTTCAAGGATTACAAAGGGAATGACATTTAGGAACAGATATAACTCTGAAAACAATGGAAGGATGAGAGAAAAAACAATTTATTAAAATCAGAAACAGGAGAGCAGCACAGCACATCTAGTAGTGATAAACACAGCTTAGGAAACTAGGCTACAGTATATTTACTTACACGTGTACTGATCTAAAATATTTGGTTACTCAAAGATGCAAAGACAAATTCTATCTGGCCAAGGATATAGAAGAATCTAAAAAGTTATTTTAGGCTGGACTAAACTAATTAAACTTTCAAGTGCTTTGTGAAAGGAAGTTTAACCTTAGGCAGAACATTTTAGTAAGAAAAAAAAATCTTCTGTCATCTTTTACTGTTATAACTTTCATACAATAAACAATTTTTTATCAAAAACCCAGGAGAATAGCCTAATCCAACAGTGATGAAATATGATTCATGATATTGTTTTTTTCACCTCAAACACCTTTTTTTTTCATCTTTTCTAAACAAAAAGAATAAAACCAATCTTTTATTGACTTGGCTGAAAAAGACTTCTCAAAAAATTCTGAATGGCAGTGAATTCAAATATTGAAAGTCTGTTCACATTAGCAATTTTTTCTAGTTAATTGAAGTACGGTAGTGGTCTAAAGCTAATATTCCTGAGCAACTTGTGTCTCTGCTACGGTTGGATTAAATTTAAACCTGTTAATTGACACGTGAATTAATTCACATCAATTCTGCTTTAGATCACTATATACAGATTTAGCAATAGCACCATTGACGGAGCAGGATCTTGCTAAGCTAGATACGTTATAGATGTTCTGTAAAGAATTCCCATCTGGAACATTACTATCTCTTTTACCACAATGGTGGCAATAAGTGAAAGATGGATTAGATGAATGAAATGGTGAAGGGGTGAAGGTAAGAAAAACTTTTTCATGCATTAAGCCTTGAATGTATGCATCTTAGACCTAAGCATTAAGCACCCCTTTGTCTGGGCATTTGATCTTACATAACCCCCTGTGTACCTTATCTCAGTGTATTGACATGAGATTGTTAAATGTTACCATAGAGAAGAAGACAGGATAAGTATTCGGGGTTAGAGGATGCATTTGAGAGTATATAGTATTTTCTCAGCTGATTTCAGAACCTCGCTGAGTTGCTCCTACAAAACATTACAAAACATACAAAAATAGTTTATGGATGTCAGTTTCCTGAGTGCAGCACTAGTAGTGCTACATATGTCTATGACTTAATAACTACTGTTTTTGCACACAAATCATGTCTCCTGCCCACACCATACTCTGAGGCTTGGAGCACCTGACCTCCAACCAGCTTTCACCAGGCTACTTCAGTGCATGCTAGAGGACTGGTGTATCTCAACCCTTTTTGCAGTGCCATCACAATCAGAAGCACGCATTCCAGGAAGCAAAGAGCACACAGGAGTCCAAAGTGGCTTGTTAAAAGCATACAAAAATTCACATAAAATTATTTGAATATGCTACTTCTAGACAGAGTCAATCACACTCATCTTTACTCTCAGAGGTTCATATCCCTTTTTTTTTTAAAGTCATGCTACCCGACAGCAGTGCACGTTTTGTAAGATCCACTGTTGCTGTACTCTTTTGACGCTTTTAGAGACCTTACAAACAGCGGAGTACATCTGAACTGAGCAATTATGTGGAAAAAAAAGACTGATAAATGACAAACTTCCTCCTTCATCTCATACACTGACAGGACTGGAGGACAGGGAGGGATGAACTTGGAAACAATGTGATACAGACTGAAGTAGAGAGCTTTGAAGCTTAGAGAGAAATTAGGTATGTGTAATTGATACAAACGGAGAAGCTTGCAGGGATCTGATAGAGTAGGGCAAAAGGTATGTGAAACATTTACCACCTGAATATATCTATGAGTGATTATTATATAGAATGGCTGTAAATATAGTAATATGCTTCTGTTACGTTAGTTAAAATACAACCTTAGTAGAGATTTCCATAAAAATAACATATTCCAAACCTAAAAATTTTGAAGGCTTCTATAAATCACAGGTGAAATTCTCCCAAAGAGTCAGTGTAGATTAGCTCACAAAAATAAACAGTATTTGCAGATGTGCTTAACTGTCTGAGAGAGCTAAAGAATTGTAAAAGTCTCACACTTTGTGCCTTTTTTTTTTTTAAAAAAAAAAAGAAACACACTGTTTTCCCATATTTTTATAGGAATCCTGAGGGAGGGAAATTTATTTTCAAATAAACTTTCAAACAGATTTTACAACCAAAGCCATAAGTTTCAGAGAAGGACAACATCAAAATTGCCTGTGAGCTCAGTGTAGATTGCCGCAGACTCTTGAATTGTGTGGCTGGAGAAGGTTTCATCAGACCCCCAAAATCTAGAGAACAGGGTCCACAGTGAAAGGAAATGATGCAGCTTTCAATGCATCATCATCTATGTCTCCTCCATTAGGTTTTGTTAGCTCCTGATAGACTTACTGATGGCTCCTGCATGTGAGTAGGACCTCTCCATTCTGATACAAATGATCGCAAACATGCTGGAGGAAATGTCTAGTTCTATGACTTACACTAGGTCATAAGCTGCTCATGCGTTTTGCTATTATTAGTAACCTGAAATAATGGTAAAGTGCAGTGAATAATTCTCTTGAAGGTACCTTAAAATTTCACTCTTCCCGGTTAAACCCTATTGTAGGTTATTAATTATAGTTTCACAAATTGTTTAAGACAATCAATGTTTTCTTATAGTCTGGACAGTGCTAATTTGTCTTCCAAGATTGTTAGTTACCTGCCTGAAAGACTATTTTTGTTTGCTTGTAATCATTCTGCTGGGTAATTGTAACCATTTCCAAAATGTGAAATGTCAAGAGGTGCTCAATCTCTCCTCCTGTCCTTCGCAGTGCATTGTAGTATATTAAACCTCATTTAGACCTGTCAAGCTGCAACAGAGTTGAAGGAGACTTTGAGCATATTAATAGAACATGAAGCACAAATTTAAGGGATACTTAAACACAAGAAAAGACTTCTTTTTATTTGGAATACTACACAATCCCTCTGAAAAGTTGTAAACATTTAAATAATGAAAAAAACCCACATCTTCTTGTCACAATGGACCATTGACTTTTCTCATCTGTGATTTTGCTCAGAATGTAAACACTTAACTCATTATGTCTGGTAAAATGTTAACACCATTACACTGGTAAATATGAAAATAAAGTGGTTTTGAACTTTCAGGAAATATCATTTGCTGGCTGCTTTGGTCCAAAAATCCCTTTCTGGAAGTAAAAAAAGCTCTTGCTAGAAACCTGTAAGTGTTCTTTGCTGCTTCTCCACTGAAAAGATTTATACCTTCCCCAGATAATCAGTGTGTGGGGACAATTCCAATAAAATGGGAATTCCACTGCATATTTCTTCCTTCCTAAACACCACCTAGCTACTAGGAATTTAACAATTCTGACCCACTACAACTTGTAGAGTATGTGCTTAAGATTTGCCTTTTAGACACCACCTAGGTTAAAATACAGAGTAGGACAGGTTTGTATTCAAAACACATCTAGTAGCCTTTATTTAGTGTTACTGTAACCTTTGCACACTGGGTCACCATTTGACAAGAGGACTACTGGATTCTTTCCACGTTCATCGCAATTCTCAAGATTATAATGGGTGGAGAAAAATCTGAAACAGGCAGAATTCCCACTCTTATCAACGTAAGCTCTTTGTCTGGCTAGAGAGGATAAAACTGAGCCTCAATATACTTCTGTATTATAAAGATAACCTTATGTTCCCTGTATAAGCCTTATTTGGAAGTTCAGTAGAAACCTAACATTTAGGAGGAGCTTAAAAGATTTTTGTTCCAAGAGTGTTAACGCTGATGAATCTCATGCCTCAAAAACCCCAAAATCAATTGAAGGCCTCCCACTGGCTGGAAGACCTCTGATTCTATGTAAATTCCCATGAAAAATTTCTTGCTTGTAAATTCCCAGTTCAAGACAATTTCCACTTTTTAAATACTTCCTAATAGAATGCCATCTTCCCACTAAAGGAAAGGAAGCAAGTATTCACCTTAGAAAATGAAAGATTTTCAGCTGAATTCACAAAAGTATCATGACCATTTAGTTGTTGGTCAAAGTTCATATGCTATCTGGTTTAAAATGAATAAATAAATAGATGCACATTATGTATAAGTATCCACTTATATCAGTTATTATGCATAATAATAAAATAATTGTAATTTGTATTAATAGACAGATATTTTTAACTATGGATAACAGCGTTATGTAGGCAGCCTCCAGATGGCATTGGTATAGAGTTTTGCTTCCTTTGCACAGGGGTGAGTTTTAAAGCTTCAGAAGACTCCTGAATGTACTATTAGATTCCAAAGTAGATGATTTTGAAGATCTATATTAATAGCAGATCTATATACAGCAAATAGGTAATTTGCTGTGTATTTTAGTTTTCCTGTTTGAAGACAGTGTAACATGTAGAGAATCAATCATTGGCTTGGAAGTTTGAAGAGATTATCAGGAAGTTGCTTGAGGTTCCCTCTTCTCAGTATATGCATATACAAATACGTTCACCACATGCTACACACATATAAGTAGCAAAACACATTTGATTCACACATCTGTCAATGATTTCTCAGGCTAGAAAATATTGGAAACCTGCAGCTTCTCAGCAGAAGAGTCTATTGAGAAGATAGAGATGCTGACCTAAAAAAGGTATGAAAATTTTCCACTCTTACACATACTTATGTGTGTCCACAATTACATGTAATCACCAACACTCCACTTTTATCAAGCCCTTCTTTGGCAGCACTAGATGGGAAAAGCAAGTTCTTCATCTCCTAACACAAGAAGTCTTGTCACAGATCTACACTCGAAAGGACTATGATGACTATCTAATCGCTATTTAATGTAGACATTGGAAATCACATGATGATTCCTGTCTCGATCTCAACAACTTGCAATTAAATGACAACAAGGTACAGCAGATATTTTCCCAAGACAAAAATAATTCCAATGGTTACTGGACATGTTATTTTTGCTGCTGTGATATGGGAGTAAGGTGAGGAAAGACATGAGATGGATACTTGCTCATCTCATTCTGGAGGTATAGTCCAACATAAAATTATTTTCTCTCTTCTCAGAGAGAAAGCAGTTGGCAACTGATCTGAATAATTTTTGAAGAAGTGACCTGGCAATCTAAGCTTCAATTTTTTCTAACTTACTTTCTTTTGGATAATGCTATATCAAGAAGACTCAATAGTTTAAAAGAAAAAAATAAATAAGTGCATAACATTGTTAATGAAGAACACCTAAAATTTATGGCAGGAATGTACATATCAGGACTAAATTATTCTGTTTGCATCTATAACATGGTTAAAATAGTCAATCTATCTATCTATCTATCTATATATATATAAGCCTCATTATAAGTCCTTTTTTTTAATGCTCTAGGTAACATATTGCATTAAATTTTATATTGCATGTGGTAACATATAAAGGAGATTAAAAGAAAATCCCAGCCCTTCTTTGTTAGAAACCTGCCATCTGACCATTATATATTGACACTTGGGCTGATGGCATACCTATACAAACCAAGTAATTGGTACTACCTGTGGAAAGAGTCAACACACTATCAGTGAAGACTGCCCAGAACAAAACCTCTACTGTACTGCAAACTTCGGGTTGGAAGTGATTAAAAACAGTCCACTGGAAATAAAGCTCACATTTAGTAGCATAAGTCAGTGTCATTAAATCTCAGTAATCTACTGCTTAATATAAAATAATCTGAATAGGAATCTCCCTGGAATTGGGATGTAATTACAGCCAACATTTCTGCATATCTACAAACAAGCACATACATACACACAACTATACATCACACATGCCCAAACACACCAACTGTGAGTCTGGCTTTTATCAGTCTATCCTGGTTTTCAATGATAATGACAAGAATCTATGTCTACTGTATTTTTCACAATACTTGGCTTGGTTTTCCCCTCGTTATATTTCAAAATATGAGAAGGTCAATCAAAAATAAGAATCCTCTGACCACCTGAAATAAGTAGTACCAAACTCTGACAAAATTGATTTCTTTCTAAAAATGTAACATTTCATCTGTTTCAGTTGTGTGTTCTCTACAGCAACTCACTAGATACAAGTACAGGAACAAAGTAGAGATGTTACCTAGTACATTTCAACTTGAGTTCACCAGTAATTTTATGCATTCTCAGGAAAGCAAATAATCTCAGATTATTACTGAAGGTAGCTACATGAAAGGATTGGTGGAATTTTATTCCTTCAGGGATGCTGAAAGAAAGAGGAAGAAAAAAGGACAACATACCGTTCGAGCTAAACTTTGCTTCAAATTCCTTGTGTTGTGCAGTCGAAGTTGAATGCAGGTGGTTGCTTTGCGAAGACTTTCATGGCTGCCCAAAGTATGATTACTGCAGTTTGAGGAAAACAAACAAACAAATGATTATCACTGCTTGCCATTTCCTTCTTTTTTCCTCTATGTGCAAAGCAGATTGGATAATATAAAAGTTGTACTTGGCAACAACTTATGTCAAAACTGATGGGGTTGTGTTCTGGCATATTTTCTGGTGAAACAATTTGAGAAAGTTTGCTTAGCTGTATCTTTGCCTATTTATGTTCTGTAACAGAACAGAAATGACACAGACAAAGAATATAAAAACAAAGTGCACATGGTCCCAAACTTTGGGATTATTCACACAAATGCCTCAAACTCAAATTAATGCAATTTATAGCATGTATCTTGGTTATGAATGCACTACTGCAGAATGACTTGGAGTGTTTGATACCCAACTTGAAAATCAAATATTAACTATGACTTTGAAAATCAAGTACATTAAGACAAGTGGCCCCCGATTCTTAAATAAAAGCCATCTTCCTCAGGGGGATCTCATTAATATTTACAAATATTTAAACGGTGGATGTCAGGAAGTTGGGGCATCACTTTTTCCTGTTCTATCTAGCAACAGGACAGGGGGTAATGAGATGAAGCTAAAACACAAAAAGTTCCTTTTAAACATAAGGAAAAACTATTTTACTACGAGGGTGAGGGAGCCCTGGCACAGGCTGCCCAGGGAGGGTATGGAGTCTCCTTCTCTGGGGGTTTTCAAAACTCGCCTGGACATGTTCCTGTGGGACCTGATCAAGGTGAATCTGCTTTAGTAGGAGGAGTAAACTACATGATCTCTAAAGGACCCTTCCAATCCCTACCATTCTGTGATTTGGTGATTCTGTGAAATCCAGTTAAGGTCAGACACACAGTTCTACTCACTCAGTTGGAGTGGTTACTAGAAACTACTCTGCTGGTTAAGGGTGCTCTAGCACTCCATGACAGGTGAATTTCTTATTCTTATTTGCCTCTTCAGAGCAGCTTCTAGTCCACATATCACTCTTGGCAACTTCTTCTAAGTTATAATACACTCTTAGTTTATCATTCTGAAAACTACTTAGAACAAAAATAATTCCAGTTTTCCTTCCACTTTTTGTTTTATATCAGGTGAGAGGATGCAAAAATTATTTCTGAGTTAAGACAAACTTCTTTCTACATTTAAAAAAAATTTACAGTGATTTTTGCAAAGGCAAATTAATCACCAAAGCAAGTTAATATGCATCATCAATTACAAGTCTAGTGTGTGTTCAATTAGATCAATGTTGCTTTTTTCAAGGCTCCAGCCACACAAGCACTAAAAAAAAGAGTTATTCCATATTTATACAGATTTCGAACATAATTAACTGTGTTGAACTCCCTGGGCCATAAAGAAAAGATGATTCTTTTTGTCAAGTACCATACAAACTTCATAAACAGATATAAATTATGTTTCTCTCAACCTAAAAGGGCTTTTGATTGAATATCTGAATACAACTGGCTGGATTTAATTCCAAAAAAAATACTTGTCCTTTGAAAAAATCACGGAATGTTTTAATTAAGGGAGAGTCTCATATCTTACATGGCAGCAGAATTCTCCAGCACAAATGCTTAGTTAAACTTAAATAAATGTGCTGTTCATAATTGCTATTCAGCACAATTGCTGAGAATTTATATATACTGCAATTGTTCTGCACCTATACTACACTATGTTTAAATAAAATACATATTCTCCATTAGTGGTCACAAAAGGTCTAAGTGTAGATACAGGAATTTTTTAATTTTTTTTTTTTTTAAACCAAATACTTTAAAGGTCACAGAGGACAAATGCATTTCCATTTGACATAACGAACACCTAAAGCAAGGTCCTCTGACACCATTTCCATTCAGTTGCAAAATCCCTTGATTTTAAGAGTATAAAGCACAGATGTAAGAGACAGAGAACACCAGCACACTGAAATACTTGTACTGGTGGCAACCACGTTACTATTATGCCTCAACCCTTCCCAAATCTCTTGACATGAAAGAGTAACCACTTTCCCATTCCTGGGACTGTACCAATGTGTAGATTATCTTATATTGCTTCTCAGCCCATATCTGTGTCATCCCTACCCATGGCTTTCTTGAAACTTCTTCCTCTCCTCATTTTACCTAATCATGTCTGCCTCATGACTCTAATGATGAACTCTCCCATGATCCTTGCATCCTTTAGAACTGGCTCACATCTGTTTTTCACCTTTTACCCTGTCAGTATTTCTGTTCTTTCCATTCTACTTTACCTGCAACCTTAAGACATGCATAGTAATGGAAAATTACAAAGAAAGACATATCTGTGAATCCTAGTTACTTTTTCCTGAATCCTTCAGTATATATAATTCTATTGTGATGCCAACATTCCCCCAAGCCAATGGAACAAATTGGTATAGCTGTTCCAATATAGAGGAGCCTTCTGCTAATGTAAATTGGTATAACTGTACCACAGATGCATAAAAACTATCTTTTTCAGATATAATTATTCCATGTCATCATGCCTCCAGGTAAAACAAGACACACCAACAGAATTTGAGTTTTGTGGTTATAACTACATTTACACTTGTGGTTTATGTTAGCTCTGCTGTGTTAGGCAGATACTATCCATCATCAAATCCTTTATTGACATAGCAATGCTGCATGAACTGTCGCAGTCAAAAGTACAATGCAAACAGTTGACTTCATGAGTGAATTTTATTTGCATAAATACAAAGATAAAAGTTTTGACAGGTATTGCAACACAAGAGACCTGACAAAATAGATTGACGCCTCAGTAAAATAATGTGAAAATCTGGTGGAGACAAAAAGTGAACTACGAGGCACAGAGGTGTAGCTTTGCCATAGATTGACAGACTATTCTCTAGCCATACCCCAGGCGGTAACATTATGCAGATCTGCTGATATGCTGTACTATTAAGATAAAAGTAATTTAGCACCCTTTGGAGGATTTAATGATTATTAGTAACTGGTTTACAGTGCTCTGAGCTCTGTAAAGGAAACACAAAAGGGCTACAGCATTACTAACTGGACAGTTTTCTTCCTATTTTTTTCTGGAATTACTACATGGAGAACACATTTTTTATATGAATGTCATGACAAAAGCCAAAGGTAAAGGCAGTCCTTCTTCTGAAAAGACATGGTAATGAACTGGTCAAAGTAAAGTGACTTGCCTGTGGTGCCACAATATATCATCAGTACAGAGAGGGAAAATCCCTCAGTCCCTTAAGAGTCCCTCACCACTGCATGATTTTGCCTGCCCACAACAAAGCCTTCTGATGTGCTATATTCTCCAAATCCTAATACAGTTCAATCAGACTGGTTTTTTTTTTTTTTTTTTGAAAAAAGACTCAGCTGAGCAGCGTATCTGAATGAGAAATTTAATCTGCAGTGACAAGAGGAAATGAAGTTTATTTTTTACAAAGAACATATTCATCCAAAAGGTGCTTGCTTCTTATGATCTCAATCTGCATGAATATAACTCTGCCCGGTATATAATTAATAGCTTAAACTTCACTTTGAGTGAAAACCAATTCTTATTTAGGTCTTATTTCTCAGAGAATAGAATTAGTAAGGCAAAAAAATGTCACCAATAAGGTCATAGGCAAGTATGTGAGCAGAAATGACAAGCATTTAGACTTTCTATTCCATACCCAACTCACTGTGTTGGTTAAACTGCAAAGCAGTAAGTTAACTGTGCAAATTACACCATGGGAGAGTGTGGATGGAATGAAAAATACATCTGAAAAGATTCCTTAAAAAATCTGACTTTTTATTTTAAAAACAGGCATGTTTAGAAATAAAGCTTACAAATATCCTTAGACTACATTCCTTTGTTGAGTCTGCATTACTGTAACCTCTTGTTAGCATACAGATCAAATTAAAAAAAAAAAAAAATTAGAGCACCCCATATTCTTATATACACTCCTGTGCTTTGTTTTATTAGGCTTTTCACGACGCCCTCAGTTTAGAGTCTATAGTTCTAAAGGTAGAAAAGTCTAAATGGAGGGTTGATTCATTGCTGTCACATGAGAAATGTTGGGTTTGGCTTGCTGCTGGCATTCAGAGCTAGTAATTACTTGACACAAGCTGCTTAACTCAAATTTTACTTATTTGCATGTAGCATCTTTCATGAAGGGAATCATAAAACCATTTTTAGGGGCATCCAGCCTAAATGAAAGGAAAGAAAGGAAACGGTGAGACCAAGATTTAAAGGCAGATGTAGAAGGCTTGGACAATGGGACTATGAAGCAACAAACTTTTAGAAAGAGCAGATGACCCTCCAAGAAATGAAAGATGATCATGAACACGACAGGTGTAAGAGAGTGGAGAGCACACCCACAGCTGGGAAACCCAGAGAAGAGGGGTCTATGGATACATGTGAAAATCATATACTTCTGTGAACAGTAGTAAAAATTGGCGAGAGAAATATGAGGTTAACTCCTTTCTTTTTTCAAGATGTCTCTGTCTTTCACACAGGATTCTGCCTCCAGGTGCATTTACATTGAACACCTAAAAAAAGAACTACAGAAAATCAGCTGGAGAAGTAACTAATGTAATTTTTACAATGACGGAAGGGGCAGTGACAAGGTGGCAATGAATCCTGATCTCTTCTACAGGCATTGCAAAAAACCTGAGGGAAAAGGAAGTGCAGGAAGGAAAAGGAAGCCTGCAGGTTGAGGCAAGGCCAGGATTTCTGATCATTAAACAATGTGAACTTAAAGTTTAACTTAAACCAAATGAGATTCCAAATCAGAATTTCAGAGATGGCTCTATCAGTTATGAACTAATCTGTAGCCTATACAAAGCTTTCTGATGTTTTTTTTAAAAAAATGCATATTTGAAATCCAATATTCTACTTGTGAGTCAGACAGTATGTAAGCTCAAGGATATCTCCATAGGATATAATGAATAATGGAATAATGAAATCTTGTGTTGTTGAGTGTAATGGTCATTAACACACAAGTCAATTTTTCCCCACCTCATTCAAAACAAAATGCATTCCAGAAATCAAGTCTTTCAGGTGCTTCTGCAGAAGGCAAGGTGAAGTGTTCATTAATACAGCTCAATGTAAAATGTATGAAAGCTTTTGACAGATCTTCACAAAGTTGTCTAGTTCACTAAAGGCCATTGGTCTGAGAATAATGCATCATGACCTTGTTTTGGCTTAATTTTTTTTCTGGATTACAATAAAGGAGGAGTGGCAGAGTATTTATCCCTTTTGCTGTCTTGTAACTTGGGGAACTTCTACTTAAAATCATCTCATAACTTGCAGAACTTCTACTTGAATTCATTCCTGAGCAATTTCCAAATACTCTTCTGGGGAACAACTCTGCACAAGTACATCAAATCACTCTCTTAGCAACTTCGAAAGGAAAGCAATTTACACTGAAAGATAGCTCAAACATAGGAAAAAAAATCACACTGAGGTAACTCTGCAGGCCATTTTAACCTACCCAAGGGATCATTATGGTCTGAGGTTTCATATTTCAGATACAGGACTCTGGTGAGGAGGTGGAGAAGAAAGAGAGCCAAAAGTACAGCATAGTATAGAAATACAAGCTGCCGAGGCCAGAAATGCAACTCAGTGCTTTCTGCGTGACAGCGAAGGAGCAAAGCAAAACAGCTGAGAACATTATTGACCTTGTTCCGCTGCTAATGAGACGTGCAGAGATTCTGCAAATGCAGGAATTTAAACAGTCCACTATTGATGTGTTCTTCCCAGCAGTGAAAATAAAACTGTTTAGAACATACTGTACACTGTACTGAAACACAGTGAGTTCACCCTCAATACAATGACTCATTATTTCCATTTTCTCTAGCAATTAGTTTGAAATGAGAAGAGAGACTTGAAAATAAAAATAAAAGTAAAAAACCAATAAAAGTCCTAGCCTTCTTATGTAATTAACAGATCAACGTATGACCTGATTCTCTACTCAGCAGTGCCAGCATTATAATGCTTTGCGCTGCACTCTGCTGCAACAGCTCCTGCTTTAGGGAGATTTGAACAAGTGGGCCTAGAAATGTTGAGGTCTCCATCTTCAGTTGCAAAGTATAATTCACCGTAAACATCTGAACATTTGACTTGTGTAACAGTAGAAGTATCCAAGCTGGATATAGAACAAATTTAATTTACACAGTGTACCACTTGCTGGGCTAGTTCAGGTAATCTTTACACTATACTGCAAATATGACTGCTTCTAAAAATTTGCTGTTCAATTACAGATGTATACTATTTTACCTAATACTTCTTTCATCTCTAACAGATGAGCTCTGATTTCTGCAGTGCCAGCGTAACATGTTACCACAGAGAACTGCCAACTTGGCCCCTTCTGCTGAAAAGTCACCATCCCTACAGCACAGCTGACAACAAGAGCCTGCACTTTAGCTGCTTCAACACAAAATCTGCTCCCTTTTGCTGACAGCTGAATTTAAGCTGCCAGAGGGCAAGAAACAACTAACTAAGCCCAGTAGTGCTTTCAGCCACCACAAGAGTTTACTTCAATGAATGAACATCACAGCATTTACTTCCTTACTTGTAGACTACATATATTCAGAAAGACCTGTTTGTGTACAATGTGTTTTTCTTCGACTTGCATTCTGCATCAAAATGCTGACTTTATTTACTTTACTACTGTTGCAACTGGGTATGAAGAAAAAACGTCTGCTATGCAGCTATATACTCCTTTATTTCCCCCTTTGAGGATATGAGCACCCTCCTCACACTCCTATAAGATACTGGAAGTAGCAGCATCCTTGTATTACGGATGACAAAGACCAGAAGGGCAGTGGAGGGAAACAAATTATTCAAGGCTGCACAAAGGTTATATAAAGAAAACAGGATTTGAATTCTTGCACCGGAGCATATCATCATCTCTGCAGAACATCAGTACCATGTGCTCTGGGAGTTTTGGAAACCATACATTAAGTGTTTCAAACATGATATTCTAACTCTCCCTATGGTTTTGTTTACATGGCATGTAAACAGAATTCTTTAAATGCACAGCTTAAATCACACAATACATACTCAATACCGTCTCAATGAGATACTTACTTCTGTAAGAATTCGTCAGACCCACAAACACTTAAAAGGCATTCCTCCTGGACTGGGTATTGATTTGTGCAACGGAGGATCTCTATAATTAAGTCATGAGTAAAACAACCAGCTGTACATAAAGATACCAAGAAAAAAAATAAAAATCAGTGAACAGCTGACATTTCTAGGGGAGGAAGCTGTGACAAAATCAAAGTTGAAGGAAAACAGAGTTGGTTACCATAGCTAGCTGGATAGTAGCTTGCAAGAGACTTTCAGGCTACATACATGAACAAAGAAAATCAGAATTTTTTTGGTAATTTCTAACTAATGTTGCAGACTAGCTCCATCAAGAGAAAATAGATCAAGACACACCTAATTTTTATTTTTTTAATTTTTCTTTTTATACTCTACAACGAGTAACAGAATCTATGTCCATTAATAGGAAATTAGCAATTTGTCAGGTAGTTGGAATGAAGAGCTAACTTCCCCAAGCAGAAATGGACAAATGTACTTTTTTTTTCCCTGATACACTTCCTGATCCATGAGTCTTGATACATTTCCCATGTGCAAACATGGTCTGATCAAAAGTTGTTTCTGTTGCAGTTCATGACCCAAGAAGGCTCCAGAATTTTACTTGGCATTTTTTCTGCTGAGTAAATTAACGTTCATATGCATGTGTAGATATTTCATATAATATATACAATTATATATAATTTTATATGTATATTTATTATGTATATAATTGTTTATTATTATGTATATTACTTAATATTATGTATAGACAAGTTACAATAGTATGTGGATAAATTATATATGATGCATTATAATAAATACAAAATAAGAAGTTATATGTCAGTTCATACAATCTACTGTTCAGAAATATGCTAGAATTTTAAGAATTTTCTCCATCTCTACTTCAGCTTTTTAAGCCATTTTCCAACCCTGCTCGTGCACTTCCTCTCTGTCCATTTTAGGACTAATAAAAAAGAGGAAAAAAATTGCTGCATAATCTGACAGCCAAATTGCAAAAATGCCTGATATGTTGTTTTTTTACAGGCATGCAGAGCATGCTGCACCAGCACTGATGATACAAGTCTAAGATACCTCTCTGCAGTAGAAAAAAGATTCAACTCTTCGATGAAAAGTCTTCGTATAATATAGCAAGATTTTTTATTTAAAAATGGAAACTATCTATGATTAAATACAAACCCCTAGAAACTAAACATGTAATCTAGATTTATGTCTTTGACCAATTTACACTGGTCCAGGTTCAGACAAATGGTTTAAACCGAGTCTTATCAACAAGTTTCACTGTGTTTAACGCTTCTGAATTACCCAGTCACACACAGCAGCCAACTCATATTGGCAAATCTGGTTCAGTGTGGCTATTTGTTATTTTAAAAGAAACCAAGAAATGAAAAATTGTTTTTGTAAGGAAGTTTAAGAGAATAGGATACTGATGAAAAATCAAACCAAAACAGTGAACAGCTGACATTTCTAGGGGAGGAGGCTGTGACAAAATTGAAGTTGAAGTAAAACAGAGTTGGTTACCATAGTTAGCTGGATATTTTTGCTTTGGTTTGGTTTTCCTCAGGGCAAAATACATGTATGAATGGATTTAAAAGTTAATTCATAAAAATTTTCATTATCTTTCAAATCCTTTTTTGTTTGTTTGTTTTTTTGCTTAGAAAGTCACTTAAACATTTTCTACCAGTTTTACTCATTTTAAACATGTAGCCCTTTGATGACTCAACGTTTTAAGTAACTTCTTATAGCTGGTTAGATTTCTTAACAGCAGTGCCTGTTGAATTAAAACTGTCACATGTACTTTTGTTAGATCACTGATTGGAAAGAACTCTGAAACTTGCTAGTATAATTAATTTGCACTCTGTAGACTCATTTTCCTTTCCTTACTCTGACAAATGTTTTTGCATGGCTGAACAGTTCTTCATATTAAATGGTGCAAAAAAGTGTATTCCCTCCCTCTAATTTTATTGTTTACTTAGTCTCTAAGAAAGTTTAGGATATTATATTCCTTTCAGTTTTAGCTGTGCCCTCTAACTTATTTTTGTAAATAAAGTTAGGCAGATTGAAAATGGAACAACTGTAGGGTAAACGATGCTATATGATAAAACAGTTCCCAGTAGGGAAGACTTTTGCAGTGTAGATCTCCTGCCTAGATGACAGAAGTGCTGGAAACACTACTTTCCAGTCCAACTGTTCCAAGACTTTAGGCCCTTGGTTTCACAGCACCTGAAAAACACTGGTTTGAGATTATTTCAATTTACTACTTTTCCTGACTTTCTAATTCTGTAGATGCTCCCAAATCAAGCAACCAAATTTGTATGAATAAATGTATAAGTCTTGGCTATCTTATTTATGAAGAGTTAAATGTTTTATTAAAAATATATCTTGACTGACACTTTGTAGAGATTTGGATTTTCAGATTTCACCCTGTCAAATGAACTAATAGCCTGTTAAGCCAAATAATTCCTTGACAGCTGAAGAAATGATTCATTAAAAAAAAACCAAACAAACAAAAAAAAAACCAAAAAACTATCACTTGATGAAACAGCATGTGAAGTGAGGGGGAAGAAGATTTTATTTATTTATGTTTTGCATACGTGGCTTAAGAAGTAAAAATTACCAGAGCTGGAATCAAAAATTTTCTATTTCACCACAGATACAGGATGCACAGGAGCAGTAGCAGTTTCCCATGGTCACTAGTAACAGAATAATTTAGGCTAGGAAGGCCTCATCAGTTCCACCTAGTGCAGTCTCCTCCACTAAGTATAGTCAATACTGAATTCAGAACAGCTTCTTCAGGGGTTTGTCCTGTAAGACATTAAAAGCCTCCAAGGACAGAGTCCACAACCTTCCACGGGCAAACTGTTCCAATTATTATTCTCCTTTTCTTTCCCAAATTTCTCTTTAATTTTATGTCCGACATATATTTTTCCTTCACCTGTACATAACCTTAGGTGCACAGGAGTTTTAGCAACTGCAGAGGAAATCTTGGATTCAGAAACAGAGTAAAGACTGTGAAGAGCTCCACAACTATAAGGGGGAATACCCCTGCTCTTCATATTAGGCACAAGCTTAAATTCCTTCTGGATTAAAGTCTGAATGATGGTCCATTTGAGACTTCAAGAATTGATCTCAGTTTCGGTTTAAGAAAGTAAAAATCTACACATTAGCAAAATTTGATATTTAATATGTTTTTAATTTTATGGCAAATATATTGAACGTTTGATACTCAAATATACACTCAAGACTTACACAAGGCTTGCTCTCCAAGTATCTTTCCAGATAACAAATGCATTTTTTTATTATGTCCATAGACCTGAATTGTGGAATAATATGGACACCTCAATCACTTACCATGTTGCATAAGAAGCAGAGGATGTGGTGAAGAATCTGTCCAGACACTGATTTTGAATTTTGATTCACCAAAGATATGGTCTGGGAACCTTGTTGCGACACTCCAGATTTTCCCAGTGTTTGTTTTCAAGTCAAAAGCAGGATAGGCTTTTTTTATTCTGAAAAGAACATGGGATGAAATTATGTCTAAAAAGGTACGCATGTCAGCTCTCTTGTAAAGACAAAACAAAAATTCTCCAAGATACCTACAATAACAGTACATAAAGAGCTGTTATGAATAAAATTTTGTGCAAATAGAAGGAAAAATGGTAGCAAGTCAAACTTTGTTTTCATATATTATTGAGGTAACTACATATCAGATAACATACACATAACCACATCTTTTACTTATTAGGAAAACCATCAGTAAAATCTTTATGAACTTCACAGAATCACGTATGTGCTTGACCTCAGTGAAGCCAAAAGGAGTTTAAACACAGACTTCAGTATACACTAAGCACAGTAGAAATGAAGGTGTTCAAATATGTGCTTAAATAACAGAGTTTTAACGTAAAACTAACCAAAAGCATGTGTACAGACAGCTGCAACTAGGACAGCCGGTCAAAATGAATACAGGAACATGCTTTCTATGCAAAATCTTAAGAAGTCTCTGTTTTCAGTGTGCTACAATCCAATCTGAAATCCTCATTACTAAGACCCTGGGTATTTATGTAAATGTCTGTAGAGAGCAGTAACTGTTGCAGTCACTGAGTCCCTCTGATATGCCATTACCTATAGAATATATTGCCCCTCCTCGTTCCAATTACCAAGGACTTGCAAAAGCTAATTCTTCCTGAGGTACCATTTTCTAATGAATACTGGTCACACGTGTTATGTCTGTCATCTGAGATTAAACTTGTTTTTTAAGCAAATACACTTTTCAGCTGCAGGAAATGGTACATATTGTACCAACTGAAGCTTTACATTTTACTAAGTGGCCTGAATATTTTAGTAGCTGAGCTCAAACATCCTGTACTAAGCATATCTCCTTCTTTATTGTTTGTTAGTTCAAGCAGCATTTTGTAGCTTCTGAGTTGGCAGTTCTTTATTCCATCTCTGATTATAGTGTATTTTGAGCCATAGTTCTCTCCCATAAAAGTTCTTCATTACCATGTTACCTCCTGCCTTAGGGCTGCCACTCAAATCTCTTAAATAACAGTATGAACTGCTCTTTTATAGCATGAGAAGGAAAAAAAAGCCTAGGCTTCCAAAATTAATAATCCAACGAAGCAGTCCATTCCTTATAATGAAAAGCCCAGGGGCATGACGTTTCAGTGGGGTAAGAGGAAATGAGGCTTGACAATACCTCTAGTACGAGATAGATCTATATTCAAAGTAAAAAACAAATCATCATACTACAGAAGCTGCTTTGGTGACATATGTAGTTGATATCAGCCTATTTTCTTTGCAAGCAGGATACTGATAAAGCTTTCCCCTATGAAGAGATTTACTCTTGTTACCTGTTTCTGTAAGAAGATCAAGGACTGAATAAGACTGGCACTTACTGCCCCTTCTTGAGCAACAAATTAATGGGCTATGTACACACATGGGCCATGAATCATCTCCTCAGCTTACTGGCAGTCATTTCAAAGCCAAGCCATCCTCATCTGCTTGCCTACCCCCACACTATCTGCTTTTTATGCTTTTCATATAAAAATGCACTCAGTTCCAGAAAGCATTGCTCATTTACTGTTTTCAAACAATTAGAGGGCTTTTGGCTTGAGCATGAAGTACTGCAGAAGTATTACATGAAGAAAATCTTGTGCTGCTTGTTTTCTGGGCTGTAGCAACTAAGCACATGTGAAAAGTACTAATATTTACAGAGATTTGCTATTTCACAGCATTTCACAATGCTGTGTATTTCTCTGTGGTGGAGGTTACATCCTTGGAGGAGGTGTAACATTGAACCCTGACACAACCAGCTTGGAATCTTCTGGCATCAAACTGGCTTTAGGATGTATTCTAAAGTCACCCACAGATGTATATTCACTGTAGCTATGTCCATAACTGTAGAAGTAACCTGATAAAGGGATTTGAAACCTGCTTTACAGTTGTGTACAATGAAATGTTTCAATTATAGATTGCTACCTGTACAAATATTACCTAGAGAAAACATGATCGGTTTCTATTTGAGATACATCCTGGAGATGCAAGTCTGCATGACATAGAGTTTGAATTATATACCTTGCCTTTAATGTATAAAATTGTCAGTTATTGAAATCATTTGGGGACTAGAAAGATGCTTCTTTGGCAAGACTGAATCAGTTAGTTATTTGCAAATTTATGACCTTTCTGGGTCTTTTGTTTGCTGTGAAGTTTTGTCCTAAGAATGCTTTCCCATTTTTTTGATAGAAGAAAAGCAGTAGTTGTTCTTATTTCCTTTTTAAGAGTATTTACTAGTGATGCACACTAAACAAGTTATTACAAAATGGGAAAGGCTTTTTTCCAAAATCAGAGTAAAACTGGAATGTAGAATGTTTGGACATTTTAAAAACTGATACATATATCATTAAGCATGTTTTGAAGCTGACCATCCACACTATATGACTATGTAATATATTCACTGTTACTTTCAAGGCAACATAAAAATGGATTGTTTTCTTTTAAGAGAATCCAGCTTGGATGACCTTGAACACAGAAAATTCATTAAAGTCTAATTAAAAAAAGGAAAAAAAAATCAGCATTCATTTTCCAATTCCCAACTATTTTCTGGGAGGAGATACATAAATTTATGTCAAAAAATTGATAGCATGATCAGTGAATAGCTACAAAGGAAAATGAATCTGCACAGATGGTCTAAAATCTTGTATTTCCTAGTGCTCTTGGATTTCAACACAATTTCTTTTCCCAAAGCAGATCAAGTAAAAAAAGTTCTATGCCATTAAGTTATGCTATTAACTGTTACTGTGTAACAGTAAGCAATAATTAAAGTAGTTTTTGTCAGTCGTTAAGTTTCACTTTTCATCATGATAGTATGTAGTAATTCTTTTCTCAATCGGTCAGTTCCTCCAATTCTTTTATCCTCTTCTGAGCTACATAGGCACTAATAACATCCAAGACATTGGTAGAAAGTGGATCTTAAGTTTCACAAGCTATAAACCATCAATACTGAAGTGTTAACTGTACTTATCACTGATAAAAGGGACAGCTAAGGGAGATTTTTTTTTTTAAATTTAACACTTTGTTGTGGATTTTAATCTTTAAATTTCCATATTTAAATAGATAGTGGAATTATGACACTGTTCACGAACGCAGGGTGTGATGGGTTGACCTTGCCTGGACATCAGGTGCTCACCAAGCCACTCTATCACTTCCCTTCTCAGCAGAATGGCATGGAGAAGAAAATAAGATGGAAAAAAAACCCAAACCCTCAAGGTTTTTGATAGATGAAAACAAAGAAAACCAAAGATTCTCTACTTCCCATCAACAGGTGCTGTCCAGCTACTTGTCAAGAAGTAGAGCTTCAGTATGCTTAGTGTTTGCTCCAGAAGTAATGAGTATCCCCCATCTTCCTCCTTTCTCTTAGCTTTTATTGCTGAGCACACATCATATAGTATGGAATATCCCTTTGGTGAGTTCGAGTCACTGTCCTGGCTATGTCCCTTCCCAAGATCTTGCTCATTCCAAGCCTACTGGGTGAAAGAAGCAGGGGGAATGTTGGAAAGAGAGCCTCGATGCTGTGCCATCACTTCTTGGCACTAGTTAAAACACCGACGTCTTATCAATATCTTTCTAGTTACCAATACAGAGAACATCACTGTGAGGGCTGCTATGTGGAAAATTAATTCCCTCTCCAAATACACGGGGATCACCAGTCACACAGAATCTTAAAGGTTGGAAGGGACCTCAAAAGATCTTCTCTTCCAATTAATATAAATAAGTAAATAAAGTTTTTGTCATTACTTACTTTTCCACTGCTTTGCAAAAAGCAATTGCATTTTCATTGCTTCCTTGATTTGCTTCAACTAGCTGGATAGACCAAACTGTAGCCTAAAAATACCAAAAAGACATCAGAAGAAACAGAGCTCAGTTATTCAGAACAAAGAATCAGATGAAACACAAGGCTAATCTTGCATTTAGTTCCATGAGAACTAACTTTCATACCTTATCATCTCTCCACTGACTTGATGGAGGTCCAAATAACCACAAATAACCCCATTTTGACTGCACTCTAAATGCTTTCAGAGAAAAAAACACAGTCATAAAGCATCAGCTATCCGGGGTTTAATGATTACTTTTTCCCCTCCACGTAGAGCATAAGGACAAAGCTTTGAAAATTGGCCTAGTGTCAGAGCACAGATAACTCTAAATGTCAAACATGTATGCTTGTTTACAAAAGGGAGAGGGGACAAAATGAAGATTATGCTGCAATGAGTTTTAATCCTTCCTTCCTTCCTTCCTTCCTTCCTTCCTTCCTTCCTTCCTTCCTTCCTTTCTTTCTTTCTTTCTTTCTTTCTTTCTTTCTTTCTTTCTTTCTTTCTTTCTTTCTTTCTTTCTTTCTTTCTTTCTTTCTTTCTTTCTTTCTTTCTTTCTTCCCTGGAATGAAGCTCAGGATCCCTTCAAACTCCATAAATCTGTCAGGTAAGCCACTAAGACAGGTAACAAGAAGCCAATATATTCTATTGAACATGAAAAATCTCCAGACACTATCTCTAATCTTGGAGAGCACAGGTCTGAGACACTACTTTGGGCCAAAGCACTGCCTTGTTTGTTTGCTAGAGTACCGTTTAGTCAGAACAAAACTGCCAGGAAAGAGCTAACATTATTATATCTACAAATCCATTCCACTATTGTGCAGTGAGACACATATAAGGTTCAGCTGAGACACTAACTTAAACCTTTTCAGAAAGAGAAGCAACTAATATTGTCACAGAAGAGGAAACCAGGATATGGTGAAAGGTGTATCTTATTATTTTAATAATATTTTTATTCAAGTAATTTATAGTGTGAATTTATTTAAAACAATAAATTCTGTTTAAGATATTTTTATCCTGGACAAGGAAGTGAAATATGTTTGAAACGACAGACAATTGGAAATTCTAGTTTAAACTATGTGATGAGTACAAAAAATGAAAGACCTGTCAGGAGCTGGCTAGTGGGAAAATCACAATAGCAGAACTGGAAACTCAGAAGTTGCAAACCTGTTATAGATACCACCAGTCTTGGGTCTCATTGTATTAGTATTTTCATTAACCACAATAGCACAAGTATTAGGAGAATGGAGGTTCATCATTTAGAAATTATGAACAATTTAGTAAAAGTAAGGACCTTCAAAAATTATGTGGTCATATAAAACCTCATAATACAAATAAAGAACGACCAGCAACAAAACTCCCATATTCCTTATTACACTTAGGTCAAAGTACATGGTTTTAGGAAAAGATGTACTGACAAGGCTCTAGGAAGTTTGCATCTGCGATGTTCCAGATAGAGGAATTCAAGCTGGAACAAGCTGTGTTTGTGGGATAGTTCTACAGCCAGAAGGACCACAGGGTACAGAGCACAGCAGGCAGCTAAAACTACAACAGTTGTTGGAACAGGGGTGCAAAGGGAGCCCAGAACCTGCACTGAAGACTATGCAGTGATTGTGGTGACATGTCACATGGTGCAATCTTCACTACAAAGTGCAGGAACTGGCCCTGAGGACATCAGAGACTTTAACAGACACAGAGCTCCAGAGAAAAGATGCTACAGTCCAGGTGTCCATCTGTAGGGCTTATCTGTTGCCTGTTCCCAGGGGGTGGGGTTGGCAGTTGCCTCACTAGTGGGAGTTGTGCTCTAGTTGCAGTACTGAGCTTCTGGTGAAGGAGCTGCAGGAGGAGGTTAGCAGCCAGAAAGAGGAATAGAAGATTGACAAGGACTCTACAGAGCTAAGGACCAGTCAAGCCCTGTGTTGGAAAAGAGGGACAACTTAAGACTACCCTACAGGAGCAGGAAGACTCCCACAGAAAGGCAGGCTCAAAATCTGCTGCTTCCAGCAACATAAATAAAAGCTCCTTTTCTGACTGCAGTTCTGTCTTTATAAAATAGATACAGTGTCCCAAAAAAAGTACACGAAAAAAGAGAGATAGAGAATAAATCAAAAGCTAAGAAAACCAAGCCACAGGTAAGAAAAAGTGAGGCCAGAACATGATGTTGAATGAGACTGAAGATATTGAAAGAGCAAAACCACAACTGGGAACTGAAGAAAGAGGAACAGAGAAGAATTAAGCAAGGAGGGAGTCAAGACTGTAAAAGGATGTTTGGTCATGAGGATATGGTTATGGATCAGGTTCATAGCATGAAGAAGAATGTGATTAAATAATTACTAAAGGATGGCAAAAAGAAGCTTGATAGACCAAGCTGGAATCTGGACACTCTCCTGCAGGAGACAGGAGTAACACAAGAGCCTCTCTGCACGTTTGCTGACAGCATTTCCAAGTGAATCATAATGGCAAACAAGAATTCTGTGTAGACTAGTGATAGTTTACACAAAGGGAATTAATATACCATTGCTAACTCAAATTAGTTCTTGTGTCCGAGATGTACATAGCAGATACATAGTTCCAACTCCATTGATGAATCATGTTGATGAGAGATTTGGTTTTGTCATTTCTCTTTTCAGATGTTCAGAAAATTTATTTTATTCCTATTGCATATAAAGGTAAGATATTAATTACATGATCACATGGGTTTTTTTTCTATAGGACTGTACTCTCCACTCATTGCAAACATCTGAAAGCGTTCAATGAATGAAATAGAGGATTTAGTACAGGTAGGACTAATGACAACAGGGATAAAGTAACAGATTTGCATCCCTGGACAACTGGAGTCTATCTTTGCCCATCCACAGATTTTTAACATTATGCTAATAGTCATCTGAACCATCCTTCACAAATATGAACACTGAACACCCAAACTGAAATAATGAAGTTTAGGCTGATGATTGGTCTTGGGTGAAGAAGTGAGTCTTGCTAGTTATTCTGAAAACAATAGTTTCTAAATATCATAGATGTAGCAGCCAAATCTATTATTGGATGCTTTTTAGCATGTATTTCAGTTTTATTTCTAATACGGAGGAAATAAAACCTCTTTTCACAGTTTCTTTAGTGATGACAAGGATAGAAAAAAATCAACATTTTCTTTATGACACTGGACATATTTTAATTAGCATGACTCAAAGTGTAGGGCCATGCAACTGCATCCAAGAGCTAAGGATCAGAACGACAGCATGATTTAAACAATGAATTATTTCACCTTGCATATCTATGACCTACCTCCATATTTCAGCATCTTATTCATTTCACTCTGTCTGCTGTCTTTCTTCTCAACTCCTACAACACAGATGCATCATTTACTCATCCTGACCCACCAATCCAAACTCTGCTTGTTCTCCTTCTTTTGCCGTGGTGCTCCACTTTTCTAACCATTCTGACGGTCGTAGCTGGCATCGGCCCCGTCATCCCACAGCCCTTCTTATCTTTTCAAAAACTCTTGACCCAGTAGCAACGAGTTACTTCTTCACAGGATTTTTTTTACCTTTCCATCTCTTAAGTTTCTTTCATTCTCGTTTTTCTGTTCTTACCATTGCAAAGGTTCAGTTGCCAGCCCCTTGCCCTGTCTCTCTTTCTACCCGGACATAGCTGTTTCTCCCTGAAGGAATTCCTGTGACCACACTGACTTTTCTGTTACAAATCAATTCTCTCCTCTCTCCTATTTCTTCCTCTTCTAGCTAAATCGCTCGAATACCTCCCTGACTTAATCGAATCCTCCCACACATTTGATTGTACTCACCCTTGACTCACTCTTCTCTTCTCTTCCCTCCCCTATAATTCTCTCCTCCTCCACCACAGAAGTGTTTGTGCCTGTTCTTATATGTCTGTTTCCTCTAGCACCTCTTCTTCCCATACCACAATTTAATCTCCTTCTGTTCGTTTGTATCCCACTATTTTCTACTTTTCCCATGAGAAGGCTTGTTCTTTTTATCATGATGTCAGCATGCTTTAGTTTTTGTGTCATAAGTAAAAAGCAACAATATCCTTCTGCCTCTCCACTAATTTATCTCCCTCTCTTCTGTATGTAACACTGAACTTCCAAAATGTGGTGCCCAGGATTAGTCTTAGAGTTCCTCTCCTCATATATATTCCCCACCCTCATTGCCTCATCTGTTTGGGTCTGCATTTGTTTATTTCTACATTTCTCCCTATTCACAGACATAGAAACAAGTCAATCAAGTGTCTTTATGATACAGTGTCTTTGTATCATAAAATCTTATGCTTTATGATATTCTGATTACTGAGAGTTAAAAGCAGGAGTGAATCTAAACTATCTTAATATTCACAGTGCAGATGTATTCTGTAGGCTATTTCAGGATTCTTATAATGATTCAGAATGTTAACAAGGACTAGAGGAAGAGGAGGATTTATCATTTTCCTTCTCTATGTTACGATTTTGAAAGAAAAAAATAACAAGAGATAAAACATTACAGAAAGTCATAGGAGTCCCATAAGACACCATTATTAAAACCAGTAAAATCACAAATGGAGCTATGAACACCTGATGGAAGGAAGAGAAAAGATAAAGTATTTGTTTCAAAAAGATAGCTAAAGACTGTGTGTGTGCCACAGGATCCAGTTTCTACAGTTATAGTAGATATGTCTATATATAGAAAATAACTACACATGCACACATAGGTGCATGCAGAACATGGTGAAGACGGGACACAGTATGTTTCATTTCCCAGCATCAGGATATCATAGAATCACAGAATCATAGAATGGTAGGGGTTGGAAGGGACTTTTAGAGATCATCTAGTCCAACCGCCCATGCAGAAGCAGGTTCATCTAGATCAGGTCACATAGGAACATGCTCAGGCGGGTCTTGAAGACCTCCAAGGAAGGAGACTTCACAACCGCCCTAGGCAGCCTGTTCCACTGCTCCATCATCCTCACAGTGAAATAGTTTTTTTCTTATATTTAAGTGGAACTTTTTGTGTTCCAGCTTCATCCCATTACCCTTTGTCCTGTTGCTAGCTACTAAAGAAAAAAGGGATGTCCCAATCTCCTGACACTCACATATGTCAGACTAGACACAGAGAAAATAACCTGGCTCAAAAGAAAACAACTTCAGCATAATTTATTGCTATTTTGAATCCCAGGTTTCATATCAGACCATAAAGAATTGTTATCTTAACTCTTTCAAACACATCTTAATCTACATTTCTGTACCTATTTCTCTGTGGTAGTTTTATGGTTCAATGGGCCATAAAATGAGTCTACTCAAGCATTCTAGATTGTAATCTAGATTCCTTTCCTGTGTTAAATAGCAAGTTTCCATAGAGGCAATCAAGATACTTAATTTTATACTAGGTCCTATACTGGCCCTATTACTTTAAAATTAGCTCTGTTTTAATAGGTAGGCTGTAGAAATGTGTTGACATTTTAAGTATAAGTTGGTTAAAACACGAAACAGGTAGGATACAGACTTTGACAATTTAAAATGCTCATTAGCTAGTCAGAGTAGGCATCCTCCCTTCAAAAGTCATTTTTTTTCTGGTCTGCTGGGTTCTCTTCTGATATTAGAATCAAAGGAAGAGGACGTTCAGAGGTTTTCATACTTTATAAAAATCTCTTAACTAACTACGTATTGTTTGTCTGAAAGCATTCTTCTTGTAAAGATACAGAAATACTGTGGGAAATTCTGACTGCCAAGAACTCAAGTTACACAACTATTGGAAAATTTACCTGATGCTTTCCTGCATCTCTATCTTTGGAAGTAGCAAAGGTCATACAAGAAGTGAATAAGAAGTCCCATGGTTGCTTTTTTCTAGCTGAAGCATAAGACAGATAACTCTCTACAGGAGCAAAAGTTTTTGTTTCCTCTGTGGCATAAATGTTTTATTTTTCATGAGGTCTTTAAATTGAGTGCTTCTAACCCATGTCACATCAGTGCGAGTAAATACACCAAGTGCAAATACACAAACCAGAATCAAGAATGGTAAGCACTGTTAATATGAGAAAATTTGAATACCTCTCTGTCATGTCCAGAGCCTCTTGGCCAGGGAAGTCCTATGTCACATCTTCTGGAAGCATCAGTTAAACACGATTCCTTATTTCCAGTTTCATCTCTCACGTCTTTTCCAAATAGATAGTTGTCAAAGAAAACGGGACATTGAGCTTTTATACTGTCAAAGCCTATCTGAAAACTCAGATTTGTGTTGTCTCTTTCCACATTTGATTCAAACACATTTGTGACTGGACTATTCCCTCCATAGAGTTCTCTGTCCTGACTGTAGGGGTAGAGATCTGCCAGAGGTAAGTTTCTGTAATCAGATAATAAAGAAGATCTGAAGCCAACTGTTGGTGACACTGTGTCTTGTTGCCAGTGAGAAACAGGATTTCCAGGGTAAAGTTCACCATAAGCAGTTAGAGGCTGATCATAAAACTGCTGGTCAGACACATTCAGACTAAAGACGTTTGATGGAAAAAAAATTTCTTCATGATGGTGTGAATGTGATGAGCCATAAAAAAAAAATTCATTGCTGACTTCATCAACTATTCGATCGAATCCCAGTCGGACCTCCCCATCAGAACCAGAATGGTACGTTGGGTAAGATGCTTGGTCCCTAGTCTGTCCTTCACAAAATTCATTGTGTGAGAAAGGCACCCTCCCAAAGTATGCCATGACTGATTCTTCTCTTCAGTCTTGTGAATCCTCAGGAAAGTCTCATAATAGTTCCAAGGTCAAGGGAATAATGTTCAGAACTGTAGCTACAAAAACACTGAAATGAAACACAGAATAAAAGTTAAATCCTAAAATATATAGCAAAATGAAAGCAATACACTTCTTTGGTTTGGCTTTTTTGGGGTTGGGTTATTTTTTTGTTTGTTTTAGAGCTTTCTCCACAGGGTGAAGCTTGAATATTCCTTTGCCTGATCTTTATTTCCACACAGTTATTGTTATTAAGTAATAATAACTATTAATATAATAATGATTACCCTAGACTCCTAAATAGCAGCAAAAATATGTCTGAAACAATTGATCTAAATACTAATAATTCTGACAAATAGTAAAGAAAATATTAGTATGTTTTCCATTACTTCACACTTGTACAGCACACAATGTGGGAAACTAAAACAAGCAAGTAGGAAAGCTTTGTATTAATGTTTGCTTTAATGGCAGCTTCATTCACATCTTCCTCTATATTTGTGTCTCAAATTTATTCATATTCTACCACTTTTTATCCTATTGTAATCTGGTGAAGAAAGATAAGTCAAGGAAGATAGAAGATAGGGATCTCCATTTTATATTCAAAACACTACATCCCAAAAGCTTGTATATAGTGTAAACAAAGGAAAATAAATATAAGTAAATAAATTTCATCCTTTTTTGTTCCTTTGTTTTACAAAACAGATATATATCTTCAAAGTCTGGGGTTGTATTTTATTTTTAGAAAATTAACAAGCAGGGCATGAACTTCTGCAGAAGCTCAAAGTCATTCATATTGTTACTAGAAAACTTCCTGATACAAATTTGGTATGTGCTAAACAACTCTATGGTTCAGATGGGCAGCGTATACTTGAGACGGTAGTCAGTTGGCATGATGGTGTCTTCTTTAGGAAGAGAGTTTACTTCTGAAACCATAATCTATTCTGAGCCACTTGCCCTTAAGGCCTTGGCTTGTTTCATTTACTGATATAGATGCAGCCTAAAACCATAAATGACACAAAATACCAATGCTACATAAAGTTGTGCTGAGTACTGTATCACATAAAAGAAATAGAAACATCTGATTTAATAATTCAATAAAAAAATTATTCCCCAGTAGGAAAAAAAAAAAGAGACAACAAAACGTCCTCAGAAATTGCTAAAGATTAGCTTCAGAAATAGCTTTTCCAATATGTCCCCAAGATCTATATTGTATTAGTTTAGATAATAGTGCCTTGCAATGAAAATCTATATTACAACAGAAGGTATTCATCACAATTTTATTTTAGTTTCATTTGAAGTCAAACTCTAGGTAACATAGGCTTCTGTCACCCACGGTGAGGAAAGAGAAATGAAAAGTTAAATAAGGTGAAATTAAATCTCCAAGTTAGAGGCTGAACTACTCTTTCAAGCACTCAACTTAGTGATCCCATGTGTTGTGTGGTTTGTTTTGCTTTAACTGTGTTGAAAAAAACAGCATTCATGAAGTTACACTAACCCAGGTAACCAAAATGATGCATACCACTTTGAATGATGATGTAAGCATGAACTTTAATTACAGTTTCTTCACCTTTCTTTCAGAGTGAATCCTAAAGTTCATTATGCTTTCAGATTAAGATAGCAATCTTTTTTGCTGAAAAAATTACTAAGCATAAGATTTTTTTTTAAAATGAAATTGTCCTCATTTATAACTTCCTCTGTTTCTCACTTCTACAGCAGCTAAATAAAAGAAAGAAAACAAGAAAGAAAAGGTTATATACATAAAATCAAAGTCTTTAATTATTTTTTTTTCCATCTTGACAATTTGAATGTTTCAGGAAAAAGAAAAGATAAAAGAATTTCTCCCTCCAGCCCCATCTTCCTTAATAAATTCTGTTTACCTGACAAACTATAATTGAGGCACAGAAAATATAATACCTTTTACATCCTTTCAGGTCTTCCTTAATTATTTTCCTTATATTTCAAAAAAAGTCTAAGAGCAAACCTTGCTCATTCACCACTATGGCTTTTATGTGTGGCATTCCCATTTTTCTCCAGCTGATGAATATTCACACACGCAGAGTCCACCTCCATTGATCTGTATATGAATGCTTATCTCCTGCACTCTCCATACTGTTCAGAAGTATTGCTTTCCTAGTGGTCTCTAAAAGCATACAATTTATCTATATTGCCAAAGGCTGGTCTGTGTTTTCTACTCCCCTGTTCTCCTCAGAGGGCCTGGAAGTCCACGTGAGTAATGAGAAGTCTGCGTGATGCAGTGCTGCCTCTCCCAGCCTGGATCACGGCAGAGGGAGCACCTGGAGGGAACAGACACTCATACAGCACTGTTTGTCTCTTATACAGGCTTGTGTTTAAAACTAACCATTTGACTGGAAACTGCATGTCATGTTGTAAATCTCAGTGGTTTAGGTCTTACCTGTTAGTTCAGTTAATAAGACTGGGCTCTGTATTTGAGCCAATTCCTGATCCTTTTCAAAACAGCATACAAAGTTCAGGAAAGGATTTGTATCTTTGCCAACTACTCTTACTGCATTTGAATCATGCAAAATGCATTGGTAAGACTGAATTTTTAAAAATCACTAATGAGGTAAGATTTACGATGCATTTTTTTTTAAAAAAGTGATATTTTTAAGTTCATTTCCTTTGCCTGTGGTTTCTGAATTCACATTTTAGAGGGCTTGTCTTTTTTCTCTCACAACTATGAAGTCCTCCTTTTCCTTTTAAATTACAGCCATGTTTTCACATAATCATGCAATTCTGGGAGCAGGGGTTTTAAGGAAGAATCCTAACAAATATTATAAAATATTCACTACAAATCAAGAGGTTTGACAGCATTGCACAATGGTCACAAAATTGTAGTTGCCATCCAAACACACAAAAATACTTTCCTTACTTAAGCACGCACATGCATTCCAGCTTAAGAGCTTGGCGCACTGTGGGCTCATTATTCCCTTTTTACCGGAACCCAGAAGGTGACGATTACACCACTTGCAAATTGGCAAGAGTATTTGCTGCAACTTCTTACCTGAAACACATAATTTGTTAGAAGAATATATAGTCTCCAAGTCTTCCTGTTCACAGACACATTCAGACGACCTACGTGCTTTCTCCGTATCAAGGGGGTGTAACTTTTTCAGAAGTCAGAAGCTTCTGTTCCTGTTTAACCAGTTTATTGTGCTAATGATTCTTTCCTACATCTTCTGTCAGTGAAATTTCAAACAGCAATAACAATAAAAATTTAATACCTTATCTCTTCTCTTTCTCAGTTTGGGAATCCAATCTTTTTTTTTTAATTTTCTTTTTTTTTTCCCCCTTTCCTTTTTTTTTTTTTTTTAAACGTGGTAGATGATCCCACACTTTCACTGCAAGTATCAAACATGCTTAAAATAACAAGATGGATTCTCTAAGGGAATGATTTGCCTCTTAGAAAGACTTATGCACAAGAACAGGATTCAGAAATTTTATTCTATTCCATCTTCACTCAGTTTCCACCTGTATCTGCTGGTGGCTCATGCTCAGATAGGACCTCCAAGCTCTGCAAACAGAAGGGGTAAGTACAACTCTCACATGGCAGAGAGGCCCTCTGGCTTTGGCTCCTCAGGACACAAAGTTGGGAGCCTAATGGGGGATGAATGTCCCTTATGCTGGGATATTTCCCAAAGACTGAAGAAGCCTTGCCCCTTTGCAAGGGGGCTGCTGAAGAGCTGCAGTAAATATAGCAATGGTCACAAACATCTTCCTACATCTCAAGAAGCCCAGAATCCTCCATAAAAAGAAGCAGCGGAGGCTACTTCTGGCACAACACAGGGGTTCCATCAGGGACCGTCTACCATTCCTTAAACAGGTGTAAATTGCTCCACTGAAGTGGCTATTTGAAATTAATACAAAATCTCAATCCTATTCTACTTCAGACTTGTAACAAGCAGGAAAATATCCTCAAAAGTAACAAGGGAGTCGTTACAATATTTCAGTTACAAAAAGCCATGCTGTAAAATGACAGATTAGGAGAGTGCACTTAAAGTTAATAATTAATCTCAGATATCTTATATCTGATAAAGCGAATGAAGTAATAATTTGATAAACCATTACAGGGAAAACTCTGCCCTTCAAAGAATAGCAAAAAGCTGTCATTGTTGTCATTGTGATATAAAAGCAGCTAGCCAAGGACAAAACTTTTTTCAGTTGGTGAAAGGTGGTGCTTTTCTTTTTCATATATTCTCCAACCCTTAAAATGTCAACTTGCTCCACAAACAATTTGGTGGCATTTGTGCTGTACTGTAGTCATTACCAGTGATTACTGTGAAACAATCCTGATAGACAGGAATATACCAATTTTAGGAGCTGCCATTCAGAGTTTATGGCACAGTGTGATGTCTAATTTCACAGGAATTGGACACTGTAAAAAGAGGAGGATCGAGAAAACAGAGGAAATATGCATGGGAAGAGGTTGTATTCCCAAGCAAACAGAGAAGGCTATATGCTTAATACGAACTAAGCTGGGACACACCCCCCTCTCTCTCCCAACAGTTATTTCCAGGAGAAGGTTATGAAGGTTTTTCTTGGGAAACTCTGAACGTTTTTCAGGATTTTACTAGGCTTTTAAGGTGGACACTGTTTCTCTTTCCCATCAAAGCAGTAGGCAGGAAGCTGCTGAGTCACTTTCCACCCTAATTCCTCCTAGTACTACTAAGAAGTGTCTCCTCTTTTGCTGGCCTGTGGGACAAAATCTCTAGAGACAAAGAGAACGCGATACTCCCTGAGACGCCTGTTTTTCTTCTGTTAGATACTCCTGCTGCTCCACCATCTGGCAAGAGCCTACATCTCGCTCAGATAAAAGAAGAATCATATATTTGATTCAGCTATGTGTGAGCATGCTCACACAGGGAAGTCCGGAAAAAAAGCTGCAGGAAAAGATATGATGAAATAGTTGCTCTAACACAACCCAGGATGAAATACAACATCTTCAGTAAACATTTATTCTCAGTGTTGCTTCATACACAGTTTGGAGCTTCTCAAATCACATCCTTGCATTTGAAGCCTTGAGGCTTCCAGTAATAACAGGCTTGTAAAGGGAACGCAGCAAAGTGTTTCAGCAATCCGTGAGGCTAGAAAACTGGATAAACAGAGAGTTGGTGAGGAAATTGTTCCATCCCATATCAGATCCAGCTGTCTCTGTTCTTATTCTCCAGTGCCACCTACTGTCATTTCCACAAAACTGTGAGGCAAGGAACAGAGATCAGTGTCAAGCACAGTGACAATTAAGCTTTATGCCTGGCTGCAGGGAATGTCATCATATCTGTCATCATCACTAGCAAATATGGACCCTGTCAGAAGGTTGCTCTTTCTGGGAAAGATTCATGATGGTTGTGATTCTGCTTGAAGATGGTGTGATATTACTTATCTTAGCTCACTGCTTCAAGGTACTGCTGCACCGAGGCAATAACAAGGTATCAGAAAAATTACATTGGTACAAGATGTTTTTTCCACATGCTGGTGTAAACAAATGTCAAGATTATTTTGTGTTTAAACAGTGAATGAACAAGAATTCTGGGAGAAAACCCCAATGTTAATATCTGTGTTTTTTTGGTTTGGGGTTTGTTTGTCTTTTTTTGTACTACAGGCCCTATTTCTTTCTCACTTAGAAGCTTCATCAAGCAGGGATTGTGTTTTCCTATCTGTTTATAAAACCCAGCTGCTGGGTAATAAAAATTGTAAGAAACACAATACAGTGGTTGAGTCATTGCCAAATTATTCATCATTAAGGGAGATATTGCTGTAAAGGGCAAGGAGGACTTTTGAATTCTGAAAACACTCCTGATCCTCTGCTTAATGAGACAGAACAACTTAGGGGAAGGACAGAGAGAGAAGAAGAGAGGGAGAGAAGCGGAGTTTCACTTTTTCAAGAAAAAGAAATAGAAAACATTTTGGTTTACTTTGAAAACATTTTCACAGGCACTGCTGACACCTACATATAATATAAAAAGTTACTAAGTTATCAACATCCTCCTGAGATTTGAAATAGGCTGTTGTCAAATATTAACCTCCACAGTCTGCATACACAGACTGCAAAGCTAGCCATGACTAAATGCAGATTACGGATTTTAATCTCTCCTTTTATTTGAACATCTTTTGTACTTTGAACCTGTGAAAGGAATAGCACACTTTAGCAGAGTTGTTTCTGGCAGAAACAATTACTCTAGGTTAAAAAAAACCCAAATTGCTGAGAAAAATAAGTGTTGAAATGGAGAATAGTCTTACCACAACCATCTTAAAATACAGAGTTAAAATAAGACAAGTAGGCAGACTTTTATGTGTATATATGCACATGTACATACACACCCTCATATATATGCTTCTATCTAAATATATGTATTTTTACATACACATCTATGAATATATGTGTATATTTTTATGTATATACAGATCTCTCTACAAAAGCCTAATATGTGTATATACGTACATATAAATGTCGAACCTACACTAAGTGACCCAAGGAAAAAGATTAAATGTTTCAGAAAAGAAGTCAAGCCACAAGTTTCAGCTAAGAGTCTCAAACATCCCAAAGTTGAGGAATACTTAAAGCCAAAGCTTTTGTTCATACAGCTTTATAAAATTCATTTTGTGTAGTTTTCTTCCATTTCTCTTACCTTCTGCCACTTTTTCCACTGTTTCTTATACTATTCCTTTCATCTCTCCAGTCCAGTGTGCTTGTTCAATGGCTTTCTGTGAAATTCAGCTTTGTCATTCCAGTGTATTCAACAGTTTGTTGACCTTCCAGAAATTGTTCATATCATATATTGCACAAATATAAAAAAAGAGTCTTGTGATACTAGCATGCTGTTAAGATAAGCTCCGTAGCCACTATAGCTGCCTTTATCCTATGGAAAATTTAGTAAGCTGCCTCATCACCATTCCTAAGAGCCCTCCCATTGAAACTCGTGGTTCATGGAGCTCTACAGGATTGCTAGAGCAGGAGAGTAGAGAACACCTGAAAGGACAGAGGTGGACCACTCTGTCAGACCTGAGCCACAGTGACAGAGCCAGGGCAACTTCATTGTACTAGCCTGGCCATGCTGCCTCAGAGAGTTGTTAATATTGTGACAGCCTTGAAGAGGATATAACTTTAGTATGACTTTAATTTCACCTCCTAAGTGACTCACATAAGAGGGAAGTGCAAATGGTAATAAACATCCACTTGCACTCCTTATTGCGTTTTGCTGTGAGTGGATCTATGGTTCATATCATATGTCAGCTCCATAGCTTGTTCAGATGAAACAGTAGGACTGAGATCTTTTCTTCTACTGATGCCAGTGAAACCAGTGAAGTTCTATAACCCCATACTAAGTGTATACTGTAAACCCCTATATATGATACTATAAGCAAATATATACTGCAAACCTAGTACAACATCTGAAACAGCTCTGTTGTTATCAAATTAATAACAGTTTAAGCATAAAAATACAGGCATTTAAAGCTGAAATCCTGTTTCAATTTGCCTGTCCACAAGGATGTTTTGCTTATGTTTGCAATAGTGCACATTTCACAGCATTACAACATCTTAATGCAATATTTCTGAATTTTCTCCAAATTTCTTGCACTCTTGCATTTTTCTCAAACTTTACTTTTACTATCACAACTACTCACAGTACAACTGAAACACTTGCTTTAAAAAAACCTAAAAAACAAACCCCAACAACTCACATATGACTTCTTCAAAAAAGTAGTTTGTGGGTGTATATATAATTTTAAAACTAACTGAACAACATTCCTTATATGCAATTCAGGATATTATGCATCTGCTTAGATAGCTAATTTGGCTGCATACTTAAGACTGCCTGTGCATGCCAGCAGAACATTCATTACTGTTTTCATTAAAACTTTACCTGCAGCATGAAAGCCAACAATAATTTACTTGAGTTTTCACATAAATAACACAAAGACACTGATTATCTGCAATACAACATATTTCTGCAAACTGTGAAGTTAATCTCACAGCAGTCCTACACCACAACTGGACTGACCCCTGAATGAATGGGTGGCAGAGAGATAATCTTGCAGTGCCAAGAATCCAGGTTCATCTATCACCCTTCCCCATCAATATAACCCACACACATTCCTCTTAGAATAACAACTCCTCTCTGTTGGATCAGGTCCTGCACTAGCCTGTTCTTGGTTTTGCTAATTATGTTTTTGCATTTATGAACTAGGGGAGCAACAGAGAAGACCCTGTTGACTGGACCTGTAGAATGAAACAAGTGAGGTGCATCCACTGGGTCTGGGCAAGACACCTGCACTACGGCACTTCTGCAGCAATAAACATGCATCCTACTCAACAACACCAAAGGTATTCATCCTATTGCAGTAGTACACAGTTCAATAGTCTCTACATAGACAATAAGTTCCTCATACTTCTGGATGGGGATAAGTACTATAAAAGAAACAAGCAGTACCATCATCATGGCCTACAAAATGGCTAAGATCACTATGTGCTGATGAAATGAACGTAGATAGATAACACTTTTCACCACAGTTGCCGAGGAAAGTGAAAATAGAGGAAACTTTGAGGTGAAGTATGTTCCCTACATTCAGCAGTGTTGTCTTGTCACCCCTGTCCCACTAGCCTATGCCTAGTTCACTCTCCTTTGAGGTTCATGCAAAATAAGAAACCTCAGTTTAAAAGAAGTTTCAGACTGAGGGTGGTGACCCTGTTACAAAGAGATACAGCACAAGCAACGCAATCATCTCCTGTCTTTCCCAAGGAAGTGCTGAACTTACTAGAACCATCTGATCCCAAACATGGAAACACCAGACTGATCTTTCCAGTTCTGGCAGTGTCAGTCTGGGAGCTGTTCTGATGCAAAGCTCTGAGCCTGGACACCTGACTGCAAACCTGCAGCATTCAGGTCAAACATGTGCTTACAGTATGCCTGAAAGCAAATAAATAGAGAACTTACTGTAATTTTTGTTTTCATTAAGGGCTGGTTCGTTTTCTGGAGGAGGAGGGGACAGGAGTTTCAGAATGCAAAACAAAGCAATTTGACCCCCAGACATTCAAGTGCTGAGGTGTCATCTTGGAAGGCTATGCTGCAGGACTTCAGGATACAGTCTAAAATAAGATATCATGTTAGCCTCAAAATAAGATATCATGTTGTATCTCAGTAACGTGCCCTTCCTTTGAGGCCTAGTGTCACAGCATGTTACAATCAATGGCCATGAAAAAAACCTCTATACTTGAATTTGAGAACATAAGCATGGTTTATCTCGATATTAAAATAAATCTCATCCATAGAACTCCTTGAATTTCTGCGCTTACTTACGACTGCTTCAATTAACTGTATCATGCCTACACTATGGCAGCAAGTCCTGAAAAAATCCAGATATCCTAGACCGAGGCTGCAGCCACCGCAAGTTCATGTCTGCTGCAGACTAAGAATAGCAAACTCATTCTTTGCTTGGCTGATATACTTTTACATCCTTGATTCAAATGGAGTTATGCAAACCTCATGTTTGCTATGAAGAAGCCTATTGTAACCAGGACATAGCTTTCTGAGATGTAAATGTACATGCAAAATAGAAAGAGCTTTGATATTGAGATTTTTTTCCCCAGAGGTTCAAGTATTTTATCATTTTAATAAGATTCCATTTTCCTGTTGCACTCATTTTTAAAACATCTTTTGTATTAGCTCCGAGTATTATAATTCCTTTCAAATTCCTCTGGAGGGCACTATTACCATAACTATACAATTAGCTGCAGCTGGATGTAATAGAGATAAGCACTAAATAGCCTTGTTGGCAGGAGGCAGACTGTCTTTTAACCAAGACAGCTTCTTTACTGCTGTCTGGGTTTTTACTCTGCTTTAGAGGATACGGGAAATCTTAGCTAACAAAAGAAAGACAATCCAGAAATTATTATTGTAGAGGTTTGTCTCACAAGAAGGTGGTGTGGTTTTGAGATGTTTAGCTTCCCCCCCCCCCCCCCCCAAACGTCATCTTTGTTAGCAAGTACTAGAATTTGATATCTTCTTCAAAGGCTTTGCAAAAGTGAAACTTCTAAAACACAGCATGATTTCTGAATGTTTAGGTTGGAAAGGACTGAAGAAGTGATTATCTTGCAGACTCCTCTTGCTCTCTATGGCTACTACTTGTACCCTTGAGGCTGAACCAGCTATCTGTAAGACCTATACTCCATTCTCCTCCCATTTACCAGAGCTGCTTGGTCCTGCAAAGCAAAGTCATCCATGCCTTCAGGATTTAGAAAAGCCTGTCCAGTGTACAAAAAAAAAAAAAAAAAAAAAAAAAAAAAGTTTTTCAGAACTGAGACGGGAATCAGAAGTGAGCCTTGCAACTTACAGGAAATCTTTTGAAAACAGGATAAACTAGTGAAAGCTTGGAAACGTGAACTTTAAAGCCCACACGTATGCCTAATTCGGTCGCCCTCTTGTGATCAAACAGTATATTGCACGATCATTTTATTGGAGTGCTCTGAAATTTTGTACGGTAAGCTAGTGTTGAAGTGAGACCGTAGAGTTCAGGTTTTGAGCTGGTCTGTCATCATCTCCTGCCGTGTCCATACTCCCCATATCTTCTGGGAAACATCATAGTTATGTACAAAAAATATTTTCTTATTTTTATTTTACTACTTCCTCTTGCATTTTTCCTATTATGACTTGCAGGAGTCGTTTCATCTATTTTCCAGTTAGACTAGAAATTAGTCAAGTAGGTGAAGTATTTGTGTGACAGTTTTTTATAGCAACTAACATAGCAATGTTATAACAGTGATGAGGGTCTTGGGATAATGTATCATATAAAAGAAAATGACACTGATATAATGTTTTTTTAATTAGGCTATCAAGCAAAGAAAATAAGAGGGAAGGGTATATTTCAGTTATGGAAGAAATTATATGGAACAAACCAATATTACCACAAATAATCAGGACATACAACTAGAATAAAAACTATTAGAATAAAAATAAATAGAGGTTTTGAATTATCTTCTTTTGAACTTAAGTTTGGATCTGCACTGTTATTTGTTAGTAAAAATTATCCTTGCTCTTTTTCATTGATCCCTTACCCATTTCAACCTGAATTCTGTTACTAATTATCACTTAATTAGACAGTCCCCAGACCTGTTTATTTCACAGTCTTTCCTTGTCCCTGACATCTTCACTGCCATACTGAAGTCACAGCTTCTCCTCCTAAGCACTAGCCTTCAATAGCAATTGCAGAATTTTGGTTTATATTAAAAGGTTTTAAAAAAAACATAAAAACAAATGACATGAACTTTTCAAATAGATGTAAGAGGGACTGAAAAAAAAAAGGATAGGTCAGATACCAACCTTGACATTGTCCTTTTAAAGTGCTCCCTAGGCAGCTTTAACTTTTGCAACCAGCACTCAAGCAGCAGCTCACCCTAGGGCCCAGTCAGCTTGGCAGGATGACAGAGGTCAGCATTTCACATGAATGAACAATTTTTCCAATATATAAGGCAAGCATTCACAGAATTAGATCTCTCTCTTTTCACCTGTCCTTTAAAGTTTAAACTGAGACTATCATAGGTACTGTGCACAATGCAATAAAAATCCCTCTTTCTATTAATCCTTTGAACCCTCATGATAAGAAGTGATACCTTTACAATTTTAAACTGACAGAAGTCACAGAAGGTCCTCTCTTTCTTCCCCTTCCCATATCAACTTATTTTTCTTATGTGGTTTCCCTCATAAACAAACCTCCATTACCTCTGTAACTCAGTCATTGAGTATAAGAAAACCTTGTTGTTCTTTCAGAGCACTTAAAGTACGTGCATGTGGTGCGGCCAAGAGGGTGCAGTACTTTGACTAGATTCACTTACTGGATTAATGGATTTATTTCTGCTTTGAATGTCACTGGCACTTACACGCAATTAAATTTTGGGTGAGAGAGGGAACATCTATACATTGATGTGGTTCAGGAAACTACCACGCAGAACTTGCAGTGAGGCCAAATAAAACTGATTATGGTAAAACAAAGACTGTTTAGTGAGTCCTAATCAAGACGCCAGGCAATATGTATAAATTTTAGTAAAATGAAAGAGGTAAGGGTTAAGTGATCACAAATCTAGAAGATATAATCAAAGACTTAACTCTTCAGTTCTAAAAAGATGGAAAGCCCATCACTCACCTGTTATTAGTTGAATGGTCTCAACAGGCTTGAGTTATCAACTCAGGTTCTCTGAACAGTTCTCACAATGCACCTGTGTGACTTTGGTTCAACCTCACTGTTGAAGGAAAGGGGAAAGAAGAAAGCAAATGGAAGTCCAGATAAGAAAATTTGCATTGGCTTTACTGTGCTGTTACACAGCCAGCCAACTTCTGCACTCTCAAAATTCAAAAGTGAGAACAGACTTCTCTGAGGTAGCTGGGACTCTGCTTTAAACTGGTGTACAATTTTTATTAAAAAAAAAAACAAAACAAAAAAACCCAAAAAAACCCCATGCAGAAACAAGTCTCTGGGTAGCTATTAAACATAAAATACCTATTTAGCTAGTTTAAATTAAGACAGATTAGATAGACTTAGAAGGCTAAAAAATAGTAAAAGTACAGTGTGGATTTTGCCAATTAATTTACAGCACTTAAGGTGGCCATAAGATAATTCTGTGGGCCCTGAAGCCACATGCTGATGTTCGTCATTCCAAATATTTGCATGTAAGAAGAGCACCCGGAGGCTATTAACACAGCAGAAACAATTCTGACTTCAGAAAAAAATGTCACGCCTCTTTGAGTTACAAATTGTTGTAAGAGCCATAATGGTCACTGCTTTTTTGTCCAAAAAAACTTTAAGTGAAGAAAATAAAAGAAGGGCCATGAGACCTGAATTTATTACAGGAAAGAGTTAAGAAATTCTGAGCTTGTAACATCCAAGTTGTCTCAACCTCAGTGTCATTTAAAAAAACTAAAACGTTAACATGTGCAGGATTAACCATAAAGCCTTCGCTTTCATTGCACAAAGCACCACTTTGCCTTTTTCAGTCAGAAAACTGTAACTGAGTACATTACAGCTAAATATCAGACACACATTTATTTAGACATATATACTAAAGGAAATAAAACCCACGGAATCGCAGATGGTGCCCCTTTTAACAAACAAGCGAGAAACTTAAGCCATGCTGATAATCCCACCAGGCAGCTAAGACATTGCATTTTTTAGATTCAAGCATTTTCGTTTTCTTTTTATTTGCTTTTTACCTCACATCTAAAACTATAAGCTCCAACATATCTTATGAAGTTTAGTGACTATCTTTCTCAGTCCCATATTTTTGAACCCTTTTTTTAGTGTTGCACCACTAAAATATTTGGACAAAGTGAGAGGTACTCTCCTGCAGCTGTACACAGGTTGTTGAAAGAGAACAGGAATACTCAAAACAAGGATCCCTTACAAAACTACTCTTTGGGGTTTTTTGTTGGTTTTTTTTTTTTCCTCTTTGAATTATCTTTTTTAGAAAGCTTGCAGAAAAAATAGTAGGGTTTCAGGGCCCCCTTGTCCCTCCATTTTCTAGAAGGCAAAAGCTTATGATCCATATACATCTCTGAGGGCTGAATTTCAGCTAGAATTCCCTGGGGCCTGGCCTGAAGGGGTTGTTGCTTCGGTGAATTCAATTTTCCAGGGTATTAAGAAATGAGAAAGTAAAATAGATGACAGGCGCTGAGGGTGGAATTCTAGTTCCACTGGAGGATAATGGGCCTTTCTACCACCAACCTCAGGTAGGCCAGGATTTCACCAGTACTTTGGGGAGCAGAGTAGAAAAATGTTATACATTTTTTTAAACATTTATTGTGTAAGTCGGAACTTGATAGTAAAATGTGAGTAATGATACTGACTTGATTTGTAAAACTCTTCAAAAGGTATGGAAAGAAAGCATTACATAAAAGTGTGGTATTGGGGATATTCTACTGCTAAGACTGAAAGTCAAAAGAAATCAAGACTATTTTTAAAAATTGTTACTTTAATGATATTAAGTCTTTGATAGGGTTAGCCGTAAAGCTGCATTCTCTATTCAAATCTATTGTGGAGAGGAAAAATGAGCCTTTTCATATTCCTTTCAAGGCAGAAGGCACTAATTCTAGACAGTTCCAGTCTGATTTCCTCGGTAGACACACAGCACCACATCAGTCAAAAAAACTGTTTCATGCAATATAATGGGGCAGTCTCATCACTAAGACCTTCCACAGACAGTCAAACAGACAAAGAGCCATGGACAGGGTTCCTGTGAGATTTGTTGTCAACCCATTTCCATTTCTGGTCTTTCTGTTGGCTCATTTCCTTTTCCTTATAGGAAAGATTTTAAATAAACATTTGGCTCAAAATCTCTGAAAACTCTAGATCTAGGTCTCTAGATCTATCTTGGATGCTGAATATAAGGGGATAATTCTCACTATGTTTCTTGTGTCTGTTTCAGGAATGTGTTTTACAAGTCATATGTAATAGTGCTCTCAAACTTCCCTGTATATTTTAGGGTGCTAATTTAAAGCAAAACCAAAAATATATCTATGGTGGTTTAGCCAGGTGTCCATCAAGTCACAATATTGCTACTCCTTCTAAACTGGACAGGAGAGAGAGACAAATATAATGAGAGGTTTGTGAGCTGAGATAAGGACAGGGAGATTGCTCAGCAAATAGCGTCATGGGCAAAAGAGACTCAAGGTTTGATTTATTAAAGGAACAATAAAAGCAAGATGATGAAAAATAAAATGGAAAAAAATCTTAAAAACACCTCCCCCCACCCCTCCCTCTTCCTGGGCCTCCCCTTCCTTCCCCCATAGCAGCACAGGGGATGAGGGATGGGGGTTGCGGTCAGTTCATTACAGACTTTGCTGCTGCTTCTTCTCAAGGGGAGGCTTCATCAAACTTCCCACTGCTACACTGTGGGGTCCCTCCCACAGGAGACAGTCCCTCACAAACTTCTCCAGTGTGGATTCTTCCCATGGGATACAGTTCATTACGAACTGCTCTAGCATGGAGCCTCCCACGGGGGCAGCTCCTCACATCCTGCCCCAACATGGGAGGGACAGTCCTTCAGGTACCGACTGCTCCGTCATGAGTCCCTCACAGGATCACAAGTCCTGACAGCAAACCTGCTCTGGCGTGGGCTCCTCTCTCCCCACAGGCTCCCAGGTCCTGCCAGGAACTTGCTCCAGGGTGGGCTTCCCATGGAGTCACAGCCTCCTTCAGGCATCCACCTGCTGTGGTGTGGAGTCCTCCATGGGATCTCTGCTTCCTGGTGCCCTCCATAGACTGCAGGGGAACAACCTGCCTCACCATGGTCCTCACCACAGGTCACAGGGGAGTCTTTCTTCCAGGGCCTAAGCACCCTCCTCCCCCTCCTTCTCCACTGACCTTGCTATCTGCGGAGACATTTTCATATTCTCACTCCCTGTTGCTGCTGCAGTTTAGTAACTGCTCAACCACTTTTTCTTCCACTCCAATATGTTATTCACAGAGGCATTACCTCCATCACTAATTGGCCAGACCTGGGTCAGCTGCGGGGTCCATCTTAGACTGGCCCTAGCCCTATCAGCTACAGGGGAAGCTCCTGGCAGCTCTTTGTTTAAAGAAGCTATCCCTGTAACCCTGCTGCTACCAAAAACCTAGCCCAGGCAAAACCACTACATGATGTAAAGCTGATTTAGGTTGAGGTCAAACATAAATTTACTGGAAGTACATCTGGTCACTTAGTACAGAATTATCAACTGCTAAAACTCATTCTGACAACTGGAAAAACACTTTTGATGTACAAGAGGATTTTAATTGTCTGTTTTAACCTAAGAGAGGAAAATTAGAAGTGTAGAAGAAAATTGCCTTTAATTCCAGTTCCCATGTACTTTCATTGGTCTGAATGTTTTACCTTGATCTTGGTGGTATGAAAACACATCAATATATAGGCTGTCTTAATACTACCAAATGTAAGGAAGAAAGGAAATTAAGAAAAGCAAAAGTGCAATGAAGAAAGCAGGTAAAGCTGTGTAGCAACAGATCAAAACATCAGGAGCAATGGAAAGACAGCAAATAAGGAGAGGAGCAAAAGAGATAAAGTCATCAGAGAGGGCAATAGAGGATGGAAGAAGATGTAAGCAGAGGAAGGAAGACATTATCTAAATCAGAAGCGTGATGGAGGTAACAAAATATTTAAATGAAGCAGAGCGATGTCACAGAAAACAAAGTTTCAGAGAGCAAACTGCCAAATTATGAAAATGGGCTACAAAAAAGAATAAGGAAAGCAAAGGAGCTGAAATATAGAAAAAGAATAAAGACATCATTCCACATCTAGGAATTCATTTAATTCCAGTAAGGAAGTGACTTAGGCCTACATTTAGTTGACCAAATTCCAAGGAAATCAAGAAACCTAGGTTCTGGATAATGCCATTACTGGTTGCCTTTTCATGCCTTTTGCCTTTCTCTGGATAATTGGATTTCTCTCTTCTGTCTTTTTCCTCCAACTTTTTTGCCAACATAACTTTAACTCCCAAGTGGTTTTATGCATCTTCCTCCCTTTACAGTCCTTCTGCTTGCTATTTTTCACCTTGATTTAAAAAGACAACTAAACCTCGCTTTTAACCAACACTAACCAACTGAAAGATGACAGCTTACCCACAAAAACAGTTCTATCAGTTCTGCAAAACTAGGTCCTATTTCAGTACTAAAACACTTGGCCAGAGCATAAAAGTCTTGCAGCCATGATTGCAATACTTTTAAGAATGGATTTGATTCTATTGTTCCAACACTGCTGAATTTGAACTCCAATACTTCATAAGATTAAAAAAAAAAAGCAGGCCCTTAGTAAGAAGTCTTCCCACTCCTTTCTTTGCTGTGAATAAAGAAAAGTAAACCAGACATGGAGCACTAATGAAGCACTGCAGCAATTAATAGTATGCATGTGAAAGTGATGCTGTTAAATGTTATTCATTACAGCTCTTGATTAGCAGCCATCTTGATGAAAAGAGGGACAAGATCATGACACTTGCAGTTTGGGATTTTGAGCTAAGCAATGCTATACCAATTGGTGCACTGTACTAATGTAGCTTTAACTATCATATTGTATTTAGTAAGTAGCAGAGCAGATTTAAGGTACCTATTTAAGACTGTGTTTCCTCTTTGTATAAAACCAACATTGGTGTGTCTCATCCTGGGACTCCACGCAACCCAGGTTATGCTTCCTGTTTCACTGACTTCTGTTATGCATCAGTACAGCTAAAATCGGTGTCTTCCTATGTGCAGGCAGTTTTATAAAGAGAATAAAGCCTCTTTCATTCACTAACCACAGTTCTGGAAGTGCAGGAAGACTCAACTTGGTTTTGTGCATAAGTGAGCTTCCATCAATCTCACGGTAGACATCCCTGGATGGAGTTAAGAATAGATTTTTCAACCCTGTTTCTGTTTTCTGTTTAAGTTCTTAATCTTTCAAAACTAGAACATCTTGTGAGAATATAGAACTTGCTAGAATACTTTTTCTACATGAAAATTTCCAAAATTTACAATCTGTTTCCTAGTCAAAACTAGAGAAAGCACCCTACCTGACGATCACACTGAGCCAAAGTGGGAACCAACAATGCAGTCTTTTATTCTAGGAGACCTGAAAAAGTAAATGGGAAAACAACAGCATTTCAACTTAGTACAGAAAATTACTTTTTAACATTTTCACATGAAACAAGCATTTTCTGAAAAGGAAACCTGAAAAGGATTGCAGCCTTGATCACTGAACTGAGGGTTAAACAGGAGAAAACTCAGGCAAGTGAAAAATTACAAGCATGATCCGTAAAATATTCTGACAGCTAGACACAAAGTAAGCCTCGCTACTCAAAGTCCAAGAAGAGAGTCCAACTATGCAACTACAACTGCTCAAATTGCCTGACAAGGATGATTCAATGACTGGTTTTTCCCAAAAAGAAAATGGGTATGCAGCACCCACTCACACCCATTTCTGCTTATGCTGCTGAAGTTGTCCATCTGAGCCACATATGGCCTCTGAGCTAACACTTTTTAAAATGTAAGCTTCAAAACTATTACAGTTTTCTAGTTATAACATACCAGTGAACCATCAAAGCAACGGACAAAGGCAACTGCTGAGCATGAAAAACAATCATTGCTAAAAACTTTGCTTAACTTGATCTGAGGAGGGGGGCCTTAAACATCAGAAAATACAGATTTTAAATTCAAGAAAACAAGATTGTTCATAGGCCTTTAATAACTACTACATCTTTATTGTCCACAATTTCCACATAAAATTAAAAGGAGCATCTTCACAGGGTAGGCTACATAAATCACAAATTGCTCTCAGTGGTTATCAGTAGAAAAAAAAATGCCATCTAGGCATTTCAGCACCCAAAACGGTATTCCCCTCTCTGCCAGGTTTACCTAATCTTGAACAAGTTTTTGCTTGCATATCCACATATAAGTAATGTCAAAATTACCACTTTGGATAAGCATGAAAACCACATACCAAGACATGGTCTGTAAAGTGAAAGGTATTGTGTCAGTGCCCAAATTATTTTGTGCATGTCAGTCACACTAATCTCTGTATGTGTTTACATACATTTAAAGTGCATGTAGGTTATAGCTGGCATAGGTTTTAAAATCCTGGCAAAAAGACCCACTTCAAATCTTCTTATTAATAGTCTTTAAAGCTTTTGTAAAACTTTTTATGAGATGTGGAGGAAGCAATGTAGCCACAGCCCAATACCATAGAATATGAAAAAAATCCCAGAAACAGGGATTCTGTGGTAGAAATAATCATCAGTGCTTAATAAACAAAGAGAGTACAAATTCAGCAAAGCAGATCAGGGCACACCATCCCTGCAGCAAACAGTAAGGTCAACAGCTGGAACACTTTCCTAAAAGTATGCACATTACTCAGCTCTTCTTTGAAGAGGGATGAGCTGGTTTCCAATCCAGAAATCCATTACAGTGACAAAGTAGCTCTTAGCATGCCCAGTAACACGCATGACAGCAGCAAGTGCTGAGCTGCAGCCAAATTCTGTCTCTAAGTGAGATAAAATCAGATCCAGAAGGCTAATAAGATAAGGATCAGTGCTCTGTGTACATCTATTCATTCATCAGAGCACCAATTTAAGTAGAGAAAAAAAAAGGTATATAGAAAATGTAAAGCAAGAAAAAAGTCCTCTTAGACATTTATATTTCAGAAATTTTGTGGGAACATTGAGTAGTTATTGTCATTGTCAATAATATTTTTCTGAGGCTGTTGACCAGCATAACAAGGAAAAAGCTTTGTTAAAGCCAAGCTATCAACTGCCTTTCACTCAAGTATCATTTTCTACAATAAGGTGCTTTCACAATAGCTGGAAGAGGAGAGTTTATAATTGTAAATAAGACAGTCTCAGTCACATATTGTACATACCTCCATCTTTTCACTGTAAATTCCTTAAGGCAGAGACTATTACTAATGCTAAATATATTAAAATAAAAATCAAATATAAGAAAGGAAAATAAGCAGCAAGTTAATTAAACTTGCAACCAACACTGCATTGGATAATGTTGCAAATACCCCTAAGGAAATTCAGAGTACAGAAGAATCTGAAGAAATTGATCAAATGGGCAAAGAAAAAGTTTTCAATTTGGAAATAATACTATATCTTCAATTTATAAGCATGAAATCATGTGCTTACTGAAGCCAAAAAAAAAAACCCATCTATTCACAAGGGACTCCGGCTCTGTTTTTAGCTGTGGCTGAAGAACTCAGTTAGCAGAGCTTCCCAGTCCATTGCCTAAGGTGACTGAAATCCTGATCAGATGTAAGCTAGCCTAGGTCTTTGCCCTTTTTGTGTCAGTTAGCCTTTACCCTCCTGTTTATTGCTAGCTAACTCACAAGTCTAGTCTTTGACTGTCATCTAGACTATTAGGTATGGGTGCACCCTAGAAAAACAAATCCCACCACATGAAGGAATACAAGGACAATACCACACCTTTAGTGCGTGAATTAAAAGCCCTTTGTACATGCGGGAATAATTTAGAAAATCACATTCACTGCAAGTGATGACATTTCCAGCAAAACACAGAACGTGGGTTCTTCATATAATAGTACATTAAATCTCCTGTGAAGAATAAGTCTCTATTACCAAGGGAACAGAGTAGATGATCTCTAAAGGTCCCTTCCAACCCCTACCACTCTATGATTCTATGATAAACTAAGTCTGTCCTGTGTATCTGACTCAAAATGCACCTTCAGACTCTGTTTTCATAACTGGAATGTTTTAATGAAATTTGACTGTATCAGTGTGTCAGTTAAGTTTTGTAGATGCTCCAGGCAGGTTTTGAAAACCTATTGCTATCATCAGGATCCCCATACCTCCAATTTCTATTAAGGAAATCAATGCATATCTTGCGTTACTGCTGACACTATTGAAAGCAACAGTCAGTCATAGTGATGATCGTAGCATGAACATTCTCCTGCAAACAGTCAGCATGAAAGCTTTGAAGTTCAGTTAACAAAACCTTGTCACAGTTGTGGTGCCTACCTAATTAGTTGTGCCTAATTCATTATATAGAGATAGCAACTTTCAAAAAAACAACATAAATATCAGGGATTTTCATTTCTTTGTTATGTTCAATACATCTAGAAAGAGATTTCAGGGTTTTCACAGCTAGCAAGAGTATAAATTGGCCTTGGCCTCAGAAGAAAAAAATCCAAAGTATATTTTAGGAAGACAGCAAGCATGTTCTTTGAAGTAAATTAATTTTCATGCTAAATAATAAAAAGTTGGTATAAAAACTATTTAAAATGTTTCTTACTTAACAAAACTTTAGCATTTATAAAAAAAGAGACAGGTTGGCAGGCTAAGAGCTGAAGTGCTTTCAACGCACTTAAGAGGTTTGGTATGGACAATATATCCATACTATTAGCCATATATCCTTAACATAGACAATGAAACTCATTCCAGTCCTGAGAAGGATCTCTTTTAGGAAAGCAGTAAGTTATCTTTCAATCTTTTTAATTTCTTTACTGACATGCCATTTCCAACACGCTTCTTATTCAACACTTAACAAACCATATGAAAAGGACTAAGACTACTGAATCATTTTACTTAGGCAACTCCTTCTGGCAACAAAGTGCTACATTACCTTCAGAAAAAGGCAAAGCATGATAAGGGTCAATGGATGAAATCCTAAAAAAACACTTAAGAGTTGTCATCCAAGACTGGCACACAATGGCACTGGACAGAGTCTCAAGTGATCAAGCCCCTCTACTACTGGATCTACTCTGTGAACTTTATATATGCTTTATATTTATATCTAAAGCATATATATATATATATAATATATATATATATATAAAGCATATACATATATAACTTTATATATGCTTTATATATAGCACTTTATATATGCTTCAATACTTCCACTTGTTTATTCATGGAGATTGTTGATACCATGAAAAACTTTAAATTAAAACCATATGCATTTGGGGAACAAGGATAGAGAAGAGGAAAGGAGAATTTTCAGCATTTGACTGGAAAATTCAGTCCAAGTTCATTAGCAGCATGTAAATGATCAAACACCAACTGAATGGTATTGATATAATCGCTTTCCTCTGGAGAAGAAACATTAGAGAACCTTTCCTAGTAAGAAGTGATGATTTTTAAGAGATGAGACCAAATATTACATCACATATTCACTATTGCCATTAACTATTCATAATGTAGAAGCACTGAATGTCTGTATTCTTTGTTTTGTATGTGTCTTGATAGTATTATTATTACTTTACATGTATTTACTGCTCTTCTATTCCACTCACCCAGAATACTTCTCCGTAGAATTTTTTTCCTATCATTGACATGCTCTTTGTCATTTATCATCTAGAATTTTTTTGGTTCCCATTTACTTTCTTCTGAGATCTGGTAGTGGTGCTTTTAGTTTTTTTCACTCCTCTGCTTCACTTCTTAGGCAAGTGTGCATGTTCAATGAAGTATGATAGGTAATGTCGAAACGACCTCATGCGATGATGAAAGTTTAAGTTAAAGCACTTCTGGGTTTAGAGAAAACATTGCGTAAACAGTTCTGTGCCTTCCATCTCTAGCTGTACTTTGATCTCCATATTAAAAAGGATGCATTTGAGTATGCATCTTAATAAAAAGAGCTCTGAGATTGCACATGTTTAGCAGTTAGCATTGTCTGCTTGGGTTTCACACATTTTGGAAAAAGATCAGAAATTAAAAACATGCTTGCAGAGTTTCTAACAAAGTATTACAATATAGAAAACTTTGCTGAGAAGTGATATGTTTGAGAGAAGGTTCTAACTATATTCCTCCAAGAAAATCAGTAAAGAAAGAGCTTTATACTTTAATTTTAAATACTCACAGATGTACATTAGGAAGAATTTGAAAGTGAAAGTTGGACAATTTAACAAACAAAATCTAAGACCTCTTCTGTACTGCTGAGAAACTGCTTTACTCTTGAGATGCAGACTGTACTTCCTCAGATGAGTTTATGCAAATATAATATATATTTCCGCTGTATACAATAATGATGATTTTCTTGTCCTTTATTTTTGATTTACATCAGTACTTCTTTCTTTTCTTCTGAGGAAATTAGATAAGAATTGTATTAAAAACTTCACTGTTAAATATATTTAACAGTGGAAAAAAGTTTTTGAGGAATACAGTAAAACTATGCCTCAGCAATAACAGCTGAAACCCAAAGTCCAATCAACTCCTGTATCACATCCCTAGTTTCAGCTATATCCAGTTCTTCATTTTCACGTCAAGCAGCCTGAAGTTCTTAATTTTAATTTGATTTTCTATCACTTCCATTTTCCTGTGAAGGCCTACACATAGGCTACAGATAAATGCCTAGCCCTTTCAGCTTTGTCATTTAGATCACTATAATTCTGATTCGGAGCTTGCAGTTCCTTTTCAAAGGTTGATATTTGATCTTCCAACTTTGGCACAAGATGTTCCTGTGCTTGGCATTTCACATTAATCCCTCCTCCTAATTTTTTAATCATCTCAAATGCCACATGACATGGACCCTCAGAGGATAAATTCACTGCTAACATTCCTGCCTGCTTGTGAATCATCACAAGATATGGAATAAGAAACTGTAATTTAAAAAAGTTTCTCTGCAACTTCCTCTCCTGAAACATTTTGCCTGGTCAACAAGATGATACTCAGGGGATTTCTGTCTTCTCAACATGATCTTACATGCTAAAAATAAGACTACTGAATCAGAAAGTTGAGGTAAAGCCTATTTTAGGAAAAATAAGAAAAAAAACAAGCATAGAAATTCCTAGAAAAGAAAACTCAAATTTTTCAAGCTATTGCAGTTTAATTCTTTTTATTACAAAATTCTACAGTGACACCTAGATGTCTCACCTGAGATCTGAACCTCATCCTGACATGTGCTGCATGAAAACATTGATTAAAAAAAAAAATCCCTTCTCTTAAGGGTTTAAAATCTATATGAAATCAATACAATAGAAATCATCCAGAGTAAATGCATTTATATAAAGTTTTCCTGATCTTAGTTTAGGGATTATAGTTGAGGTAATTTCTGATGTATCTCAAGATCATCACCACCCCTTTTGCCAGTAGTCACAAGTCAGGAAGGAAAGCAACAGCAAAAGAGCTCTGCAAAGAAATGCAAAGATTGCATCAGAAACAACACTCAAGTCAGGAGCGAGGTGAAGGTTAAAACAAAGATCTCATCAGTTCCATAAACAATACCCTATTATCCATCCTCCTCATGGATTCTGCAACCTTTGCTCAGAATAAATTAAGTTGTACTTTGTCATTGCAAAGCTGATTTGTATGGGAGTGTTAACAACCAGTACTATTGAGCAGTGGTTTTAAATATGGAAGAATCCATCCAGTCTGTGTTGTCATACAGCTGCTGTTGTCCTGAGCCTCATCTCTCTCTGTTGTCCTCAGCCTTGATATTCATTCAAACTTTTGATAAAATACCAGCACTGAGACATGAGTGATTTGTCATCTTTATACCCTGTAAATGCAGCATAAAAATAAGTTAGACTGATTGAGATTACACTGTTGAGGCAAAACAAAATAGGGATCAAATCCAAACTGACAGCTACATGAATTTTATTAGTTTGAAGAGAAAAATTTATGAAAAAACTGTAATCCAAAAACCAATAAAGCACTTTGCCAAATATGATGTTATCTCAGACTCGTCATATTAAAAAAAGTTCTGTTAAATCCCCTACTTTCAAGTTCAGCATCAAAACCTCTCAGTTTAAATGATATTTCTGTCATTTTTTTCCTTAACCTTCATGAAAAATTTACTGTATCATGCTTAGAATTACTTGAATAATACATATCTTGTTTTAAATTCAAGTTATTACATGCACTTGTAAAATGCTATTTGATTTGATTTTTCCTCCCACACCTTGCGCAAAATATGCGACACTTGTTTTCTCTTGGGCAGCATGTATACGAGCTAACCAGTTCCTATGGGATTTTCAGTTGCCAGCTAATCCAAAGCTATTTCTTTTAGAATTGCATGCAATGAAGTTAATGGACTCAAGAGGCCTTTTTTTTTTTTCTGCACCGTGTGTGTAGGTTTTGGTTTGGTTTGGGTTTTTTTTTTTTTTTTTTGGCTTGGGCATTTTAGTTTTGCTTTGGTGTGGTTTTGTTTTTTGTTTTGTTTTTTGTTTTTTTATAAGAAGGTCCATAACATGTTTTCTCTTTTCTAGACTTCACACAGAAAACTAAATTACAAGACCATAGCACCATGTCTAGCAACATCCACTACCATAAAACCTCTGGTCTTCAAGATGACCCGTGGTAATAAATCTCTATTCTTTTTCAGAGTCTCTTTGCTCCTATCAGGGTTATATGCAAGTCTGATGAAATTTACCACATATTTTACAGACGTGTACACTGTTAAATTAAAAGTAAAAAATTCCCCAATTACATATGTATCACTGCTACTTTGCTCCTCCCACCATCTCACTCCTTTTCTCATATAGACTTGTTCTCTGAATAAAGTTCACAGTATCTTTGCCTCTTTCCAATAATTTTACATCTCATTTTTCCAAACAAAAACCTTGAATTGTTTCTGGTTCTGATAAGCCTGACTCAGTGGGATTTTAACAGAGTTGTCATTGCTATATGGGAGTGCTGACATCAGTGATGGCCCTGGTTATGAACAGCAAAATAGGTTTCATCCTTTTGATGCCCAAAATATTACAAGGTCAAAATGATTTGGGAGAGAGGATGAGGAAGTCTCTCATCTCTACTTGAAGCACTTCTGTTCAATTTCTTAACTCCTAATGAACCCCACAGAAAAAAATGTGGGCATACAAATGTGTTCTGACTGATTAAAAAGAGGATATCCCATGAGCAGCTAATTTAATATTAGATCAAATGAACTAGAGTTGAAATTACCATGTTTTTGTTGACTATTTTAACATACTCAAGAAGGCACAGGGATCTTTACATATTTCTAAGTCTCTTTGTAGTATCATTCTTCATATGTTTTACCAGTCAGTGTGGAATACATGGACTTGAAGGCATGAGCGGCTGGGAGAAGTTGCGGAGTAGATTACTGATGTACCCCAGAGAAGTTTATTAAAATGATAAAAGAAAATTCTCAACATAATTCTTTTTCTATATTTTTTTCTGCACTGTTAAACCGTGTAAGTCTCTAATAATAAAGCTACCTAGAGTCCAAGACTTGTAAGAATACTTTCTGGAAAATTTCTGGCAAATTAAGAAATCATTACAAAAAATTGCAACTCTGCTTTTGAGCTTAGCTCTGTTATTTCTTTACAAGCAGTAGCATACCTCATACCTGTTGGACCCATGATTTTTTTACAGCAAGATGGGAGAGGCCAGGAAAAATATATAAAATTTGTAAAAAAATTGAATAAAATTTGTATAAAATTTTGCAACAGTGCTTGAGGTGTACTTCAATGATATAACCAGCTTGTGTGCTGAACCACTCCAGTTTATTTCAACAACCTTATTTCCAGTCCAGGTTTTATGCATCTCATCAAGTGCCCATGGTGTTGGAGATAGGCTAGAAAGGTGTGGTTTTGGTTTAATTCTGGCTGGAACTCAATCATTTCCTAGCAGACCGTTCCCATTTTTCCCGCATCTCTTCCTAAATTCATAAAAAATTCTTCTAAGTTTTATTAAAAAAAAAAAAACAAACAAAAAAACCCCCCACAACCTAAATCCATGGACTATGGTTCCAGGAGAACAGAAATAGTGAGGAACAAACTGCACAGTTATTGTTTTACTCTGAGTGCTTTCAGGAGATTGCAGTCATCGAAGACTAACATAGCAGTTGGATGTTAAGTATAGATATGGTGCCAATTGTGTCTGAAGGTAATGGAAATTGCATTTTTTTATTTTTATGTGTGTTTTAAACAACTGAAAAGATCTTTTTGTAGCTTATCTTTTTCTAGAAGGTGAAAGAAGATGGCCTAAAATTTAATGATATAGTGATGGTTCAAGGAAAAGAACAAAATCTATAGAATAACTAGGGAGACTGGACTAATTTTACTAAATAATAAGGAAAAAAAAGAAAAAACAGAAACAGTAAAAGGGAGATCTGTGGAGGACAATCAGGAATCTGTTGACAGATTAGTTCTCATCTTCACCATGCCAGCAGACAGACATTCTCAACACTGCCTCCCCAAAACTATTCCCAACACTGCCTCCTCATTACTGCACTACTAGGAAAAGGAAGGTTTTCAGTCAATCAAGTCAAAGACAGTTGCTTTTTCTCAGAGAAGGGTGATCAGTAAACTGAAAGTATCTGGCAGAAGATACAATGGAAAGAAGCATTTCCTTTTTAGACCCTACTATCATCAGTGTAGTGGGTTTGCTGGCAAGATTTTGTTAATGGGGGTAGTAACTGGAGTGCTTTTGTGAGAAGTTGATAGAAGCTTCCTCTGTGTCCAATAAGGCCAGTGCCAGCTAGCTACAAGACAGACCTGCTGTTGGCCAAGCATGAGCTAATTACTGATAATGGTAACACTTCTGTGACTATCATATCTGAAAAAGGGAAAAATGTTACAGTTGCAGATGCAACTACAATGGAGTAGGATTTCACCATATATAGCTATGTAAACTCATGTTTCTATTTAAAATCAAAATGTTTCAACTTGTATTGCCTAATTTCAATGTCATTTGAAAATTCTCTTCACCTTTGCCACCTTCCACTGCAGTCTCATCCTTTTTTTCCAAAGTAATACAGTGTCATGGTTTGACATGACAGCCTTTTCTGGTATGGGGGAAGGGGCTGCAAAGATGGCTCCTGCAAGAAGTTGCTCACAACTCTCCCCAGCTCAGAAAAGGCTCACTTCTGGGGCTGAGCCAATTAGACACCTCCACGATCACTTTTTAAGAAGAAGCCGGAAGGGGAGGTGTCTTCCTCCATCTTCTTTCTTTCTTCTGCCCCTTCTCTTCTTCTGGCTGGTGGTGGTGCAAGGAGTAGGAACAGTGAGAGAAACAACCATGCGGACTCCAAGGTCAGTGATGAAAGGGAGGAGGTGTACTGTAGCAGAGACTCCCCTGCATTCTATGGAGAGAACTGGTGAAGCTGAGATTTATTTTCATTTCTTTAAAGACCCCGCATCAGCGGTACAGACTCATTTTGATAATGAGCCCGCATCAGGGGCAGAGACTCATTTTGCTAAAGCTGACCCCGGACCAGGGGCAGCGATTCACTTCATTAAAGGCCCCGAGCCAGGGACAGTGATTTTGGCCGGAGGAGGCCGTGTCCCGAAGGAGGGGCCCTTTATCACTATGGCCGGAGCAGGCCTTGTCCCGAGGAAGGGACCCAATATCCACAGCTGCAACTGTGGGGAGGAACCCACGACAAAGCAGCTCATTAAACTTATGCCCAGAAGAGGCCTTGTCCTGAGAGAGGGACCTTGCAACTGCAGAAACTGCAACCGCGGTGAAGAATCCACGTCAGAGATATTCACCAAGGACTGTGTCCCGTGTGAGGGAACCTGTATCGGCAGAAGCCAGAGCTGTTGCGAACAACCCACACCAGAGAAGTTTGTTAAGGACTGTGTTCTGAGGGAGGAACCCCGTGTTGGAGCAGGGGAAGAATGCCAGGAGTCATCCTCATCTGAGAAGACAGAAGCGGCAAAGCCCATCTGTGAGAGACTGACCACATCCCCCACTCCCTGCCCCCCTGAGCTGTTGCGGCAGGGGGAGGAGGTAGAGATATCGGGAGCAGTGAGCTGGGCCCGGGAAGAAAGGAGGGATGGGGGAGGGAGATCTTAAAGTGCTGGTTGTAATTTTCTCATCATCCTACTCCCTTTTTGCTTTTATTCTGTTCTGTTTCTTGTAGAATAAACTTTCCTACTTTCCTCTCTAAATCGAGTACTGGAGTCTGTTTTGCCCAGAACCATAATTGGCAGTGAGCCCTCCCCGCCCTTGTCTCAATCCACAACAATCTTGCTTATCTTTTTACTCCCATTTCACTGGGTCCTCCGCCATCTTAACGAGGGTGGGGGTGAATGGGGGCATTGAGCGAGAAACTGTCGTGGTGCTGTTGTGCTAGCTGGGCCAAACCACGACATACAGCATTAGAGCTGCTGATGTTTCATGAATGTTTGGGAGAGAAGGGGAACAATTACCTCCGGAGTTGAACACATCATTCTTACTTATAAATCCCAAACGAAGGTTAGGCTCCTCTCCTCTCCTCTCCTCTCCTCTCCTCTCCTCTCCTCTCCTCTCCTCTCCTCTCCTCTCCTCTCCTCTCCTCTCCTCTCCTCTCCTCTCCTCTCCTCTCCTCTCCTCTCCTCTCCTCTCCTCTCCTCTCCTCTCCTCTCCTCTCCTCTCCTCTCCTCTCCTCTCCTCTCCTCTCCTCTCCCCTCCCCTCCCCTCCCCTCCCCTCCCCTCCCCTCCCCTCCCCTCCCCTCAAAATCCCCCACACTGACAATATAATTGGAAATAATTCAGGACATTTTCATGAGGTCTATGGAAAAGAAGAAATGAGTTGCATTCAACTATCATATTGACCATAACTTTGCAAATATCTTGCAGGTAAAACATAGTATTTTGAAAAAGCTGAATTAAGCTAAAAAAAGAAAAAAAGTATTTAAACAAGAGATAATAATGTCTTACAGCAACTGGGAAAACATGGTGATGACTTCCAAACCAGGCAGGTCACTGGGTTATGTATAGATTTCAAGCAAATAAATGTGATCCCATTCCCTGAGATGTACAGGTATAGACCTGAGAGATTATAAGAACAACTGTGAAAAGCTGAGCTCATGATGGTATTTGAACCAGATAGTATTGGTAGATATCTCCGAAGAAAATCTTTTGCACATTGTGAACACTCTGAATTCAGAACAAATGTCATTCATTGACACAGGATAAATAACAGCATCGATCAGCTGAAATGCTCATCAACCCACAAAGAATATGCAGCTCAAGTCATACATGATATCACGACCTGCAGTAATGATGGGGGGAACACTAGAATTCAAGTAACAGCAGCAATTCTCCAATAAAAACCAAATCAAGCAGGTATGATTGCAAATCCAGACGAGAATGCAGTCAGGATTTCGACGGATTACGACAAGGCTATGACTGGATAAAACTTTTGAGAGATAATGTATAAGCTTGATTGCAGTAATCAGTAACAGACTAAAAAACAGGAACTGCGAATGTGAATATTAAATTTGTCCACTTACTACAGGCTCTGGTGCCCTTGCTTAGAAGTGATAGGGCTACTGATAAAATTTATCAAGAGCAGACTAGGAGGATAAAGGAAAAAAAAAGGAGACTGCTAGAGATCTAACAGACTTTACCTGTCCAGGGAAGCATCATGTCTACAATCAATGACTGGAGAACTAAAGAGAGCTATTCAATTACTACAGCTAACAGTGGGGTAAGCCCACGTGGACAGAGAAGAACCAAGACTTTCTCACACTATATTCTGATAACACATCTGACTATGGTGAGAGAAGACATAGAGAAATTACACTGCAGAATGATTACAAGGGAGGAAAAGAAAAAAAAAAAAGTCCAAGGTACTTTTTACTAACATCTATCTATTTTAAGTCAGTAAAGAATTGTGTCTCACTGTTTGGTTAAATCTAATTATTACTGATAGACTATTGAGCATATCTCTGCTTCTAGCAAGTTTCTTTTCCAGTAGATCATCATTAAGAGATAATGCTTCTTAAATTTTCTTCAAAAAACCTCCTTGTATGGAAGTTTAACCCTCCTTTTCCTTTTTCCAAAGGTGGAGCATGATGAATTTAAAAACCTGTAATAGGAGCAAAGTCACACTGCTGTTCTATACAGAACAGGACTTAGCTTATAACAAGCATAAATAACCTTACGTACTCTTTCCAAGAAAACAATCCTCCTATTTCATGGGAATAAATTAGTTTACCAACAGGTTAGGAAAAAAGATGAAATACAGCAAATATCAAAATAGTAGCATTCAGTATTGAACAAAGCCAAAAAATCATCAATGCTATCACTAAAACATACAACTGTTTTGACTTTGGCAGGACTTACCTATCACTTCAGGTTTTTATGGCATTCAAAAGGAAGTTGTAAAATTCTAAATTCAGTTGTAAAGGTGTAATTCATTTAGGTTTCTCAATGGACGATTGAATGTGTTTAGCTATCTTGAACAGCAGGGCATACAGGCCACAATTGGCAGCTGTGATTTGTGATTCTTTTGGATAGAAAGACAATGGCTGAACTCAGTGTGCCCAACTGTCTTGATATATGCAAGCCCCTTTAGAAGATAATGGATTATAACAGGATGCTCACTGTGAAAAATGTATTCTCTAGTGTAACTGCACTAAGGCAAAAGAGTTACATGAGGGATTAATTTGGCATTTACTCTTCAGATGTTTTTTCTGTGCTTGTAGCTATTATTGTTCTTTTGGCACAAACCCAGATTAGCCATTAGTGTGTGGATTGCCACTACTCTGCCAAGCTTTTAGAACATAAACAAAAAATAAAAGCCACTTTGCTAAGATGAAAATAAACATTTAAAGCCCAGTATCATCTCCTTGTAACTTTGTTAACATTAAAATATGGAGCCAGTCTTCATGTATAAATATGGAAAATGGGCTAAAATAATTAAGGCATTAAAGACTTTACATAATTAAAATTGTCATTTTATATCTGCTGCAATAAAAATAGCTATTTTACTTAGAGTAATTACCATCAGTGATTGGTGTTATTGTATATGCTTACTAAAAAGTTTATTTCACTGAAGAGATTAATTGAAAACTGGAATAAGAAAGCTAAAGAGTAGGGCTTTAGCAATATTTTACATCATGGGACACCAAAAGGGAGCCTAAACCTATTTTTAATTTGATTTCCTGAGAAGTGTATTAATCTAAAGTGTGGGTGCCTTGCTATTGCTTTGATTTAATTAGCCTGAAGAACTATTATGTATTTTCATTTTATCTTCCACTTTTCAGTGGAACAATCCAAATCTTATTGTTATCTTCATGTGGATCATACAAATCTTATTGATGTAGTAAAGAATACTACAACTTGAAAAGTAGCTAATTTTCAAAGCTAATGCTTCAAAAGCCGTGCGAATTTCAGGCATGTAAGATGGAGGAAATGGGTAATGGGCAAATTATTTTAGGAATGTGGGAAGACTTGCTTTCCTTACATAAAAACATTCCTCATAGCAGAAAGAGACTAACATCATTTGTGGTACACTGGTGGCCATAATGGATTGGAACATGTATATTATATTAATATTTGTGTAGGAAAAAAAACCCAACTCTGTGACTAAGCAAGACAGACATCTTATTCGCTAGACAGGATAAGAGTAACCTCCCTTCCCCACTTCCCAAACAAAATCATTTCAGTAATGCCAGAATTTCACCCTGCATTTCACCAGAAAAACCTCTCAGATTTTGTTTTACTAGATTGAAAAAATAGAGCTCTTCTAGTTTCCCCTTCTTAGACAGCTTTTCCAAAAGCCACTTCTCTTCACCATCTTTATAGTACTTCTACCCTAGCTTGGGTTTATGTTGTTCTTGGAGTACGTGCAAAATGACTCAGGTAATGGCAAAAACTGTCACGTCTCTGTGGAAATAATTGCCTAATTTTCACTTTCAGTTCACATTTTCCTGTCCTACAGACATATCACAGTGGTGGCAGCTCAGAAGTACTAGCTATGAGTGCCCACTCCACTTGCATTTTTCATCTCAGTTTTCTTTAAAAGTAACTGTCTGCACTTTATAACAGAAATTGATGGTTTTAATCCTTTAAAAAAATGACCTAACAGTTTGTACTGCTGAACCTCAATTTCTTTTTATTACTTCAAGATCATTAAATTCCTATTGTAAAGTATTCCATATCTCAGCTCTCATTCTCTCTCTCTCGCTTTTTCTTTCCTGTCTTTGAGCCCATACTCAGCCCAATCATCCTCACAGATTGTAAGGCATATTATTTATTTTTCCATTTTTACTCTTTATCTTATCCCATCCTATAACCTAGAAGGTTTTTCTTTCTTTAGTCTCTTTTTATGTATATAACTGAAAAACCTTTTCCTATTTGCTTTGACTTCTTTCACAAGGTCTAAGTCAGCTTGACTTTTATCAAATCTTATCTTTACACAGCCTGAGCTCTAGCATGTAGCTTCCTGTGCTGCTTAGTGCCTCTTTCAATCTCCAAAGGTGTTTTCCTCTTGGAGTTTATTTTCATCATGCTGGATTTGTAACTCTTCAATATCTGTGATTTCCTCTGCTTAGTATTCTGGTTTCTGATGTCTTTTGTAGCTCTGATAAAGAGAAACGTGAAACCCCTACATGTTCAAGTCTGAGCTTTTCAGTGCAGGTGACTTCTCTAAACAGATCTTTTTAGGTTCTTCTGAGCTTCCCCTTTTGAAGTAAAAATGGAAGCAAAAAGCAATGGTACGTCCAAAGAAATCTATTCTTTTTATTCTTATGGTCACTATATGTAGTTTATTTTCCACCAAACAATATGAACTGGAAACACTCTACTTAAACTAAGAGCATCTCCTAGTTCTTACATTTATTTTTTGGCACTTGTGCTAATACAGCTTCTGTACTTTACAAAGCAAAGCCCTGGAAAGACTAAATTATTTCAAGATCATTCAGGACTTCTATTCTAAAGCAGAGAAGGGAAGCTTTTGGTTTCCTGGGGAAAAAAAAAAAAAAACAAAACATCTTAGTTAAACCTGTTTTCCTCATCTGCATTCTGACATAGACCTCTTTTTGACCTCATCAACAAGCAGTCACTTGTTTCAACACTTATTTTTCCAACTCACCTCAACTTAATCTCACTAGTTAGAAAACAGGCTGAGAGGTGAAGAAAGAGAAGGAATAGGAAAGGAAAATCGTGAGCACTGCAGACTGCAGACTGAAATAGTTATTTACCCATGTAGGTCATCATCTGGTAAAGCTTTTTTTTGTTAAGGATATATAAAGAGGTCAAATTGAAAGATCAGGGAGAAAAAGTTTCTACAAGAATACTACTTAGTGTACTGTACCCCAGTTAGCTTTAAATAGGTGTTCTGACACTACCAGTAACAGAACTGTAGAAGCAAACACAATATGGGTTAGATAATCCACCTCAAAACCTCCATGACACTTTATCTCCACAAACAGTAACACCTAGACCTAGTATAACAGTCTAATGCTATTATAGTATGGCTATGGCTCAAGTATCTCACAGAAGAGGGCTGAAGACTTTTGAAGAAACAATTTCAATGCAGCACAGTACTACTGAAATATGTCTGTATGGTTTGAGAACCAGAAATATATCTGAGCCATAGCATCAATGTGATTTACAACTTAATAACTTTCTGTTTCCAGAAATAAAGCAAAGTTGTTATTTAATGGCTGAAATACTGCCATTTTCTCCAAATGCCAGTAATAATTTAAATTCATGACTTCTGTATTATTCATGTGGTCCAATTTAATACGAACAGTATTTCTGATGCTCAGTGTTTATGAAGAGTGTCTCTTTAGGGTATACCTTACTTTATGACAAACAGATGCTAGAAATAACTACCTGGTGTTCTGCTGCTGTGAACTGGGGATTAAAAATAGGGCTCATAATTTTCTAACCTGAACAGGGGGAAACATAAGGATCTTTTCTTGATATGAAGCTAAGGCAATGTAGCATAATCTCATTTTTTTTTCTACTTCTCTTTTCTCTCTGCTGTTCTCTCTCCACTCATAAAAACAAAGTTGCTACTAAGTGTGATACACAGACTCAAAGAAAATCCCACTTAAAAAAATTTCATAATTTGCCACACTAAAAAATTTCATAATTTGCCACACTACCCTTTAAGCCTCAGAAGCTTCACAGGTTACCAAAACCCCCAACACTTTAATTGCAGTAACGGACTTTGGAGGCAAAGGGATAACTGAGCTAAATTACCCTTTTTCCCCTTCTGAGAACGTACCTGCAAATGCACTGCTGTGAACCAGCGCTGCTCCTGACAGTCAGGATAAGCCAAAAGGTGACTATAGAATCTACTAAGTGTGAATGTAGTTTACACAAGAAACCCAGCGAGAATATTCATTAATTATTAATAAAACCAGTAACTGCTTGAAAAGCAAAGAAATAACAACATGAATCAAAATTTGATGTCTATAACAGTTTTTGCTTGACCAAAGTACTTTGGGATCATTTTCATGCTTGCGTTTTTCCATGGAGTACTAAGAAGAAAAAGGAGTAGTTATTTGATTTTCAGTTAACTGGCAGAAGTTCCTAACTGGAATAAACACTTTTTAAAACAGTGCAGGATAGTCAACAACAGTTCAGGAAGCAGCAGTTCAAGCTACTTTGCTTTGCCTTACTGACATATCAGAGTATCGCCTTAGAAGAAATGATATAGACTCAGGAGATCCCACTTCATCCTACTACCAATACCTACTGCCATGCAATGTTCACTTTGTGATTTCAGGTTTTACCTTGTTGTTTTTACCACAATCACTGATATACTTACAATTTTTATGGTGAGGCTAACCTCTGTTCTCTGTTTAATTAATTTTAGGGTTTTGTTTGTTTGTTTTTAAAGAAAGTATAACTTTATTCAACCCTTCATGAAAGAACTCCAAAAAACTAGTATAGCACTGAACTGGAAGATAGAAAGATCAATAGGTATGAACACTAAGATACCAAGAAGAGGAAGATCAGATCGTTCTGTGCTTGTCTTGTTATCTTTTCTGTAAAAAATAAAAATAAAATTCAAAAAAGGAAAAAGTGTGCCACAGCCTCTTGCCCAGCAGCTATTTCTGGTTGCACAACAGGAAAATATAAAAGTGCCTTCTGCAAACTCTGTGAATTACAAGACATATCCAATGAACAGTGATAGAATTTATCAAAAAGAAGCAAGGGAAGAAAAGATATACTGATTTACTGAGGACCTTAGAAACCTAGATGAGAAGGAAGTCAGTCAAATCCTTACGAACCTTAAACTCAGGATATCTGTTTACCTTGTTATCTATACATGCTCTAGCTGAACATTCAGTTGAGATTATAACCTTGTTTTGTTAACAGAAACAATCTTCTCCCAATTCACAAATAATAGAATTCAGCTCCTCTTAAATTGGCTACAAACAGAAAAAGCTGTAACCAAAATAAACCACACTCTAAACCAAGTAAATATCCCCCCAGGAGTCTGTGCTGTTTAACGATATCAATTTAGTTAGACGGCATCAGTGGCACCTAAGCCTGGGGCAAAAGCTCTAAATGTTCCCTTCCTGTGTTGAAAGGGGATAAAGTACATTAGGAAACATGTTGTTTAGTTTGGTGATGAATATTGCTCAATTGCTTTTTTTGTTTGATATGCAGTGGAAAATTAATTATCCCCACATCACTAATCATTTACTATGATGTCATATACTTTACAGATTATTTCTTCTGTGAAAGGTGGGAATGCAGCAAATAAGAGAAGTAGTTCTTCCAAAATATTTGGATATCTGAGATATAGACAGTGTATACTTCAACCACTTACTGTGGAAAACACAATATATTCTATCATTGACTCTATAATACTGTGTTTGTAAAGTGTTATTTTCAGTCAAAAAGTATCAACTTTATATTAAACATATTTTTCAGATTAGTTGATGTGGAACAACTACCTAAGTTGTGGAAAGATTACATCATCAAGAATGCCTTTAATCTAAACCATAGTCAAATGTTTTCAAAACACAAGTTCTAATTTTCTAGAGCTGATGTTTACATTTCAGATAACTGTGCATCTAGACACTGAGATTGGCAGAGGACAACTAAATTTTCATGTAAAGTGATACTCGGACTTTGTTCTCATCCATGAGAAGCTCAGTTTCTAAGGTTTCTCAGTTCTTTCAGAATAAAGCTATCTGGAATATTCCACAACATAACATTGATTCCTATATTTACGATGAGATAATCTGAATTTATGAAAAATTAATCCTACATTAAAAATTGAAAATCATGAATAGGGCTCAAAAGAGGAAAATCTGGCAGACCGTGGAGCAAACTATTTGTTCTTCATACGTCCGGTCTATGAACAAATACACACTTCACTGTAAAAAAAAGATCTTTAGGGGTATTTTAAAGACCTCTAGCATGGGGGGTTGGGCATACCCATTAGTGTGAGAAACTGCTATTTAGGCCTGTTAATAGCCAGGCTCCCACATGGGACCAGCAAAGAACTTCAAAGATAATAAATTGACAGCCCAGGATTCACTGACCGCTCCTCTTGACTAAACCACTGGTGTATACTTGAGAAATTATCCATGGCAGGTCAACAATGAAACAAATGCCAGTACTCAAATGTCAAGAAAGACTTAATTTCTCTGAATATTACACTTACGGTGAGCTGATATTTTAAAATTATTTTATTCATCTCATATCTGTGATGAGCAAAGCTGAAAAATAATGTTTACTTTTGATATTCTTAAGAATATATTATTTCAAAATTCAAAATAAATAAGGGAGAAATCTAAGCATCTGAAACTGTATAAAAAGTTTAATTCTAATTAAACCAACTTCAGAGATCTTGAAGAAACGAAGATTTTAGTTCGCACAAAAGTGTTAAGCATACTGGTAGGGCAACGTATCAGCTAGCACATGAGAAGATAGTTATTAGGCATTACTGACTTACATGAGTACAATTAAAATTGTTTTCTTCTTCACATCAAGGGTCCTGGCCATAAGCCTGAAATCCAAAAATAACCAAGTATGCTGCTAGCTTTTTCACAAAGCTTATACATAGCATTTAATAAACAATTTTTAATGTTTAGTAATGTGCTTGCATAGAGTGATGAAGAGGTCAATTAACTATGCTTTCCTCTGAAGAGGAAAAGTTATCTTCTCAGGCTTAATGGAGCTACATCATGGTAATCAAAAACCTTGTAGTATTACCATTCTCAAAGTGAAAATGAGAATATTTTTTATAATGCAAGAGCATTTTTCCTTATAAATAGAGGAAATTTAAATGTATTTATTATTTCTTTATGCAATATTTTTTTTTTCTCTATTCTGACATGCAGCACATAATACTGTCAGATTTTGCTGTAGAAAGATGTGCAAGAGCAGAAATCCGGGCAACCTAGAATTGCATTATTAGTAATACAAATTAAAAAAAGAGTTTAAATTTTTAAACTCTTCCATCCCAATACTCAAAATGTCCCATCAAGCTTTAATTTTAACCAATTTCCACTGAGAAAAATGGGGCAGGGAGGAAATACTTTTAGTAGCAATATTTTGTAAAAATAAAATACTACTTTGGAGAAATTGCTAGCCATTTCTTATATGTAATTTATATAGAATTCAACATTCCCATCACTATAACTCACAATTGTTAATGGATTATTTATTTTTAAACTTACAGCCTACTGCTAAGACATGAAAGTATCCCCTCAGTTTGCAGATGGAGGTCCCATTCACGGCAGAAACTGCATCAAATTTCAGGCATCATTCCATACATTGCTAAAGCAGCCTTTGTTTCGCATGGCTAAAAGAATACTAACAATTTATTGCTTTCCTACACATTATCCCTGCTTAGTGACCAAGAAAAGGCTTTATCGTATAACCATATGTGCATGAGTGATGTCATTCAGCAGTGATGTTAACAGGACTTAGTACTCTGGCATTGGCCAGTGGCTTCCTGCATTACTTTTTTTCCATCTGGCCTTCCCCACCAAAAATCTTTTCTGTTTGCATGGAGAAATGTTTTCTGGATGTGCAGCTCATACAATAAAGTCATTTCAACTCCATGGATTTACAAGGCCTCATATGCTCTCAGTCTATTTCTTCTGACTGTCACAGACAAAATCAAAATGTGTAAATTTAATGTAACTTTTTTTATGAATACTTAAAACATAATCGCATCTTCTTTATGGGTCTTCTGCTAGCTTAGTCTCATTAAAATTCATTCTTATGAATGTGCAGCGCAGAGAAAAGCTTGCTAACATGTCACAATAAACCAACTGTCTGAAACCCTGCAGAAAAAAAAGAAGTAACATTTGCCTTGTACCTTGTAGTTTACGAGAGAAGATATCTAGAAGCAGCTGTAAAATGGTCATAAAATAAAATTGGAATTTATATCAAAATCACTCTTAATACCTTGGGGCTTTTCTATCTCTGCATAGTTTACCCTGAGAGATTTAGTAGTGGAGTTTTATGCTAACGGGCGGAAAGTTATAGTGGAGTTGTCAGTAATACTACCTCTTTTTGGTGTGTCTGCCTATATATCAGTCTATTTATTTTTAAATAGCAAGATAGTAACCCCCAGAAGGTGCAATACAAAAATACTATTGGCAACAGCTGAACAGTTATAGAGCTGTTAACCATCCTTAATGAAAATACTATTGAATGTAAGCATTTTTAGGTTTTTTTTAGAATGACTATTTTTTAAATGGGGGGCGTGAGGCAAAATGGACTAGCACACCACCCTCCCTGACCAGGTTTCCCACAGATCAGAGCACTGTTCTGACTTCTACATAAACTTCTGTCAAGAGAGATTTATTTAAAAAACAAAACCAAACAAACAAACAGACAAAAAAAGCAGTATGAGAAACGGCAAGAAAATTCACACACATACTGAAATAGTTATGAAACATTTCCTGTATGGTGTATAGTGTCTGGGGCAGTGGGGGAAAGCAGTTACCATTAAAGCATTTGAAAAACAGAATATTGACCTCTAAGATAAGAGGTATGTGTACATGTATGTGATAAGAAAAGTGCAAAGACCAGGCTTATCGAACTTGAAGGACTTGCATTAAAAAAACCCACAAAACTGAAAAATGTAAAGTAAATGCTAGTATCTTACTCTAGGTCCTGCTTCATGAGTAATAAGCCCCAATGATTTACAGCTGGGGAAGAAAAGGGACAAAAGAAAAAAAGATTCCACACAAAATAAAAGGTTTGTTTGGTGTCAACACTACGAGATTTTCACTTCCACACTCAGACGTGCTGCTCCCTGATGCCTGGTGAATTTTTACAAAAAAGTTTGCACAGCTTTACTATCTTGTCAGCTCAAGTCTAACCTCAATATTTATTAAGTTCAGCTTTTATCTATTTTCTGTAAGCTTGTAAAAATGTATCATTACAGAACTCAAACAATGAAGGCTTGTATTCCCAGATGCTCTAGTATTCCAACCCAAGAAGCTATACTGATAACTTTCAGGTAAGGAGATTCTCAGAAAGAAGATGATCTTGTACACCCAAAGTGAAGAACAAAAGAATATCATGAACAATTAACTACAGTTGTTTATAGCAAGATTACACAGAGAATTCTCAGGCATCTTCTTTTCATTGGAGCAGAAGAATCTTATTTCAGTTTCAAGATTAGAAATGGAGACCTTTGCAAGGCATGAAAACAGATGATGAGCTACCAGGTCTCAACAAGTTACCTGTTCTGGAGCAGTGATGCTGCTACTCACCTCCACATAAGCACAGGCTGCTCCAGTGTGAACTAAAGCACCTTAGCTTAAACCACTGTCAGTCACTTATCTGTACATGACAGCTATCCTATACTGCTAGCCTGAGCTAGGACCTCACTACCTACAAATGTGAGGATTGCCTGCTGCTGACTAATGGAATGCGAACTCTGCAGGTTTTCTAGATGTATTTGCTTCCCAGAACAGTGCCAAAATTTGCATGCAATACATCCTCCATATTTCCAACCATCACTTTATATCTATGGCCACTTCATTTTAAGATACAGTGCAGTGGCTCTTTTCTTACAACAGAGCATGCTAGGTCATGAAAATTCACTTTTTGGGTGCATCATTTCTACTCAGGAAAGTTGCAGGTCATTAAAGAACTACTGATATCTTTCAAGTATTTATTGCTAAGGGAAAGAAGTAGGAAAGAAAATGTGAATAGCAGCTGGAAGCAGGGTGCAAATGTCTAATGCTAGAAGATCTTTCACGGCGGAATCACTAGAGCTTGAGATAGCCAACCACATGCATGGTGATTGGAAAAGAAGCTTAACTGTTATCTTGTGTCATGCATAGCAATGCAAAATTTCATAGTCTTTTTATATTTGCTACATCTGTAGCAATACCTAGAGCAGTAGGCATTACTACTGTGGAGAAGATTTAGGAAGCCCAAAGATAAAGTAGGCTGATATAAGACTGTATCAGGGAATTAAAATCAAATATTTTAATATACTGGGTTTTGCTTGAGGTCCTTAAAAACTATCTGAAATGATGACAGAACTACAGGCAGTTTAAGAAATAAAGCAAGAACAAAACCTACAGAGCTTTATTCTCAAAAGATTAATTTCCACCAGGACTAAAAATGCATTTGAGTTATTCTAATCCTCTTTAGCCACTACATGCCTTTAATGAAGTGTGGACAAAGCCAGACAGTACTTAAGAAACAACAGGAAAGACTCTGTAAAATGGTTCCAAGACCATGGAAGACGACAGATTTCTTGTTAGAGTAAACAGGTTTAAAAATTTTGGCAACTTAACCGGATTAAATGGAATTTACATTTCTCATGACAAAAAAGTCTTATGACTTTGTCTTAGCTACAGGGTGACCAGGGCTAACTTTAACCAGAATTTGATGAGGCTTGATAACCTAGAATTTGCATCTGTTTTATTATCTTGGGACTAACGTCAGTTAGGTAACAAATTACTAGGGAAGTGTGAATGAAAGTATATTTTGGTACCAGTTGACTGTTACCACCCATGTATGATACCATCTGGAAGCAGGTTGGCAGCTTTAAAAAAAAATCTTCAATAAAACCAAGAAGCAGCTGTCAAGTGGCCTCACTAGGTGCACTAAACAATGTAAGAAGTTTGTTTAAAAGCCTCCTGTTTGCTTTATTATAAGCTGAGACTATATTAAAATCTGGTGAGAGATGGGGCAAAAGTAAAACGTTCTTTGTTTCAGAGCAAGTAGATTATGTGCAGTAAAAGCAGAATCATGCTGGAGAGAAGCAGGATGCTACCAGCCTTATTTTTAGTCCAAACTAGTAAATAAAACTTAGGTATTGTACTCTAATGACTAATAGTGAGGTGCCCCATTACCCACTAAAAAACTGAGCTGGGACTGGAGTGACCAGTGTCTCAGCAACATGAACAACATCAAGGACCTTAAAACAGAATTCACAGAAGTACGTGGGCTACACTATCCAACAGTCAGTGTCACCAACTTTTAGACCTCATATGTAATTAAGCATCTAAGTCCATTCTTAACAGACAGGCATATATTTCCTCTTAATATTCACAGCTGTGATTCCTCTCCAGAGGTGAGATGTTTTCTTCCCTTCTCCTACTCTACCAGAAGAGTGAGAAAAAGGAAGTCACATTCAAATTGAACTGTACCTTGTTCCTCAAGAAATCAGTGAGACCACACAAACACCACAAACTCAAAGACCACAATGCTACTGAATGTTAGAAGGCATGACACAAAGTGGCCATGAATCTGAAAATCTTTTTCAGACACATTGTTATAAAACAAGTTAATCTGCAAGTAATTTAATTTAGTTATTTGGAAAAAGCATAGAAGTGCTCTGCACAGCATTAGGTGTCTAAGGCCTATCACAAAAGCAATCAGATCACTCTGGAGACCAGCTGTGCATCAAGTAGATTGCTTTTATCTAAGTGATAAAAACCTTGTAGACTGTGAACAATATTGGACATAAAACGAAACATTTTTAATGAACAACATAAAAGATGAAAAGAATGAGCACAAGAAATGGCAATTTAGTCAGAAGATGGGAAAAAGGAGCCTCCCTAACATGACATTTTATAGCAAGTTGGTTTTGCAGCAAGTAGAATTTAGAAGGGAAAACAGTATTTTTCTATTCTAATTAATCTAGTTGGGGTACCTTGCAAATCGATCAGGAGTGTTCCAGAATCAGCTGACTGAACCTAAAGAACATTCATTACCATATTTTGGACCTGCTTTAGATCCAGGATAAGTTATTGAAACTCCATTAATTTCAATGAAGATGCAAAACTGGCCTTTTTACTGTAATCTTCTACATCAACATGAAAGAAAAAGCATAAACCATTAAGCATATAACTGCCTTTCTATTTTATTTCTTTTATGAGGCTCCTAGAAGGACATTAACAGTAGATTATGTCTTTTGTGAGCCATAACAGGACATTAAAGATGGAAGGGTGCCCAATAAATAAAATGATTGTTATTACTACTACTTATAGTTGGCCTGCCAGAACCAAACAATAAAATTTTAGCATTTGAAAAGTCAGAAGCTACTTCAGCAATCTGCACTTCAAATCATCCTCTTCATGTTCTAGTATTATTTCGTTCATCCCAACTTGAACACAACTTAATTTCAGCATCATCTATTTTTTTTTTTTACTTCCAGGTGCTGAAGATGCACAGCAGAGATCTAAACACTGCATTGACAGCAAGTGCTGGCATAAGTCAGTCCAGAACACCTACAATTGGGGAGAAAATAAGGGCACAACTGGATGTGGAAACTGAAAACACCTGTACAGTTGTTCATGCCCTTCTTAACATTGGCTTTTCATCTGTGGTGCCTTTCTACATTTTGTTATGCATTCTCATGCACTACCATTCCTTCTGTCATGATCCACTTCACTGTTTCAATACATCTTGTTCACAGGCAATTAGAAGTATTTTGCATTTGTAGTGAGTTTGTAGGTCAAGGTTTTGTTGGAGGGAGGTGCTACTTGCGGGTGGCTTCTGTGAGAAGCTGATAGAAGCTTCCCCTACATCCAATAGACCCAATTTCAGTCAGCTACAAGGGACCCACCACTGGCCAAGGACAAACCAATTAGTGATGGTAGTAATGCCTCTGTGACTAACATATCTGAGAAAGGGGAAAAAAAGTTATTATTTATGATTCCCTGGAAGGCTGTGCTCTCACTTAGTGAGATCATGACTGACTTGACAGTTGGGTAGAGAGGAATCTCATGAGGTTCAACAAGGACAAGTGCAGAGTCCTGCACCTGCAGAGGAACAACCCCATGCACCAATACAGGCTGGGGATTGACCTGCTGGAGAGCAGCTCCGCAGAGAGACCTGGGAGTCCTGGTTGATAATAAACTAACCATGAGCCAGCAATGTGACCTCATGGCCAAGGCCAATGGCATTCTGGGATGCATCAAGAAAAATGTCCAGTAAGTCGACGGAGGTTCTGCTCCCCCTCTACTCTGCCCTGATGAGGCTTCATCTGGAGTCCTGTGTCCAGTTCTGGGCTCCTCAGCTCAAGAGGGAAAGAAAACTTCTAGAGAGAGTCCAGTGCAGGGCCATCAAGATGATCAGGGGACTGGAGCATCTTCCTTATAAGGAAAGGCTGTGGGAACTGTGGCTGTTTAGAGAAGAGGAGACTGTGGGGGGTTCTCATTAACAAAAGTGTTTAAAAGATGTATGTCAAGAGGATGGGGTGGCACTTTTTTCTGTAGTGTCCAGTGACCAAACAAGGGATAATGGACATAAGCTGGAACACAAAAAGTTCCACTTAAACACATAGAGAAAACTTCTTTATTGTGAGGGAGCCCTGGCACAGGTTGCCCAGGGAGGGTGTGAAGTCTCCTTCTCTGGAGGTTTTCAAAACTCACCTGGACATGTTCCTGTGTTACCTGATCTAGCTGGACCTGCTTTGGCAGGGAGAGTTGGACTTCCAGCCACTAACATTCTGTGATTCTGTGATTCTGTAATGTGCAAACTACAACTGGAAGAGAGTAATGAGAATATGTGAAGGCAACAACACTGCAGACACCAAGATTAGTTAAGAAGGAGGGCAGGAGGTGCCCCAGGCACCAGAGTAGAGATTCTCCTGCAGCCTGTAGTGCAACCCATGGTGAGACAGGCCCTGCCTCTGCAGCCATGAAGGCCATGGTGGAGCACAGATACACCTGCAGCCCAGGGATGACCTCACAATGGAGCAAGTGGATGCCCAAAGGAGACTGTGACCTTGTGGAAAGCCTTCCTGGTAGGACCTGTGAACTCATGGAGAGAAAGGAGTCCACGCAGTAACATGTTTGCTGGCAGGACTTGTGACACAACTTAAGGGACCCACACTGGAGAAGTCCCTGGAGTACTGTCTCTAATGGGAGGGACCTTACTCTTGAGCAAAGGAAGAATATAAAGAGTCCTCCATCTGAGAAGGAAGGAGCTGCAGAGAATACAGCAGGCATCACTTTGGACTTGCCAATCTTAAAGGTCTTTCCAATCAAAACCTTTCTATGATTAGTCCTAATGAAGTATACTAGTCTCTGAGCTCTTGGAGAGCAAGCCATGCTCAACCGTGACAGACCAGGCATACCAGTAATGCAAGCTCTCCAAGAACTCTCAGATCAGCTTTTCCATTTCAGACAAATCTCCTCTGTTTTTGAGAAAATATCTCATTTCTATATACAACTGATTCTTGGCTGCTCAAGACAGACTATAAAAAATGAAGATAACAATCCCAAGAGTGCTACCAAACAGCAGACAGAGGGGAGAGAACCAGAGAACAAGATCTCCTGCTATCACCCAGTAGAGGGCACATTGTCTTTGGAACAGCCAGGCGTTTGTTCAACAGCCAAGTCCAAATACCTTCCACAGGGCAAAAAAGAGCACTTCATAGCACTTGTTTACTTCAGCTGAAGGCATAAGAGAGGTAACACTGAATAACCAAGCAGTTTTAAGAGAAGTCTCACAGAGCATTATGCATGTCAGGCATAGGTCAAAAGGACTTCAAAACCAGCAGCAGATGCCCTATAGCCTAATACATCTGACCTAGTAGCAAAGGGGGCCAGCTATAGAAATTCGTGAAACAACTCAGGGCCATACAAAATGCAGTTTGGTTTTTTGTTTGTTTTGTTTTTACTGTACCCCATTCCTATTTCTTTCCCTCTCCACATTTTATAAAAAGGTTTTTCTTCAGTGTATTTTCTTACATGGATACCTTCTAACATGAAGATGCAGAGAGCCAAGAGGCAGGAAGGGGATATAAGGAGGCCAGCATTAGTGTCTCAGGATACAGTGATAATTGATACATTTGGTCTCTCTGACCCACTGCTGGTGGCAAGACCCTAACATTGCATACAGTACTTGGGACCGTATGTCCATCTATGGCTTCAGCAAACACTAAATCTAGAACACAATGTTGTCCTGGATGTTTTAGATGGCAACAAGCCTGGAGGCTAGTGCAGATACAACTTCATGGACCTCCATGAGCTAATGACCTTGGCAGACCTAGCAGCACTCAACTATTATGCCATAAAGTATTAAGAATTAGACATGGATAGCTTCCAGAGTCTGATACAGTCCATAAATGTTTGTGGTGTTCCTTCATGTTTCTTCAGTCCATAATATAGATCCCACATCCCAAAATGAAAAATCTACCATTGACAGCCCACATTCTGTCTGATTTCATGTTCTCAAAGACACTGCAAATATATGTAAAAAAAGCCTGTCAAGGCACATTGGTGTCAGTTTGCTGGTAGCAGACTTCAGTTAGCTAGCTATGCTCTTGAAGTATTAGAAAGCAATCAAAATAGAGTTGTTCACACCAGCCACTGTATTATAGACTAGGAGATAAACATAGTGATTCTTTCTCATGCAATTATAGAGTCCTAGAGTAGCCCGGCTGCAAAGGACATGATTTTATATTCCCATGTTCAGTCCAGTATGAAGTTCTCAATTGTTTTTCTCTTGTGTCCTGCAATCTTGACAGTCACAAGCTATTGCAATATGTTTGTATAAGAGGATGATTATGGACAGTGAAAGGTGGTAGGTTTCTGTTACTCATCTATGACTTACATTGTAGGGCAGGGAATCTGACAAGGAAATCAAGTGAAAGCTAGAAGAGATTTGTTGGTGATTAATGCAAAAGGTTATGGATTTCATGATGTCTGACAGATCCAGGGGTGTTCATTATGAGCAAGAAAAAGCCATTCTGAACCTGTCCTACGAAAAGCCAGTGGTGGATGCAACTGAGAGAGTCCTTTGGAAATGTCTGTCACAGAGGATGTGGTTGAAGAATAGTAGCACGTACAAATTAAGGACCAAACTAGCTCTAGATCAAGCCTGGAAAAGAGGTCATATTTGTGATGGGAAAAAAAACCCCACAAAAACCAAATCAAACCACAACACATCACCTTTGGCAAAGCAGTAACAATTTGACCTATATGACAGAGAAGGAAAACAGCTCCCCCAGCAAACTACATTGTCCTACATAGTGATTCCTATTGTACAGAGGCAGCCTCACAAAATACTCTAAACAAAAACATTTAATCAAATACAGTCTTGCTAATACAACATGGTTAATAATCCTGACAATAGGTACAGATCAGGAGGCACAACATTCAGCTTTCTGCATCAAAGTTTCATTTTAGAGAAACAACCATTAGTTTTCCTTATGAAGAACCATATCAACACAATAAATGCCTACTTCAGACTGCAGGCTCTGATTGGATTTTTCACTTATGCCATTAAGTTACAGAACCTGGATGAGTTTCTATGTGACCTACTCTAGGTGGTCCTACTCTGGCAGGGGATTGGACTTGATAATCTCTCGAGGTCCCTTTCAACTCTTAAGATTCTGTGATTCTGTGAATGTTATGGACAATATGGAGGCTATCAGATGCTGGCATCTTATGTATCAGAACAATTAAAATAAAAAAATTATTTTTGGACACCAAAATAAAAATTACTAAGGACTTGCAAACACTTAAGGATATTCATAAAATACAAGTTTCAGTTTGATTTAGAGTCCCAGAAGCTGCCATCATTTAATGAAAGCAATACTGTGCCAACTTTGAGAGAAAACAGATTGTAAACTGCAGCTATGTCCAAATGGTAGCTGTGAATCTGTTGCCAAAGACAGATAAGTTCTTCAAAGCAGTAGGTAATACTATGTCCAATTCCTTGCGATAAAGTAAGAGTCTGTGATCAATCTCTTTCTTAAAAAAAAGGTTCCAGATCCACCATCATCCCAGGTAAAAATTATGAATTCAAGGAAGAAATGGCACAAGCTAATAACTAACTCACACATTAAAATGTGCAACACAATACAAGGTATCTCTGAGACTGTTCTGAGCACAGGGCACCTAATTCCAAGCAATGGGGTTCTGACAGTCTTAAAAGCAAACAAAAAAAACCCCAACCTACAATAAAGGGAACATGGAATCTATATCTAATGCTCAGATAGACTGAGGAAAGATATTTTATGTAACTTCATCATTAAGATGCTTTTGCAAGACTCAAATTTTATAAAACACTGACTTGTTAGGCCAGACTTTGATACTGAATGAAGCCTGACACATTTGCAATCATTTTTGAGAAAAATAAGTTTTTATACATTCCCCAGTTAAATGCTTTGTTGTTGTGAGATTCTGCAGGAACTTGGATAAAAACATCCAACTTAATTCTCTAGATGTTGAATTACTATGTCCAGTGCATTAACATTTACTATTTTGATGATCAGACAAAATTTGAATTAGAAAAGGAAAAAAAATCAAAACAAAACACTGCACATTCAAAGTAACTGGAATGTATGGAAATCTGCTATATCATTGGGATAATTACAACTAAAAACTGCCTTGCTATTTGTTGCTATTCATCATGGCACGCAGTATGGCAGCATGGAGAGCCTATGCAAAAGGAGCTCAATATATCCAACAGCAAAAAATATTTGTCAGAAGGCATGAGAAGTTCACAACTTGCAGAGTCTTTGCCAGGTGCCATCTTTAAGAAAACACTGCTGCAAACCTGACACAGTCACTTGATAAGCAGTTAACACAAACAAGAGGCACAAACAATGCTTAACATTGCAGATTAATTGCTGGTTAAATATAAACTGCAAAACTGCTAACAAATTAGCATGAATACTTATAGCAAATAGCATTCTACTAGGTCTGAAACAACCTATAAGCTCCTTCTCTTAGCGTTTTTGAGCAGCTTTACTCATTCCCTTTCCATCATTTTTTAGATCCTGTTTGTCACCACTTTTTGGTGGTCCTCACCATTCACTGGAAATTAGCTTTCCAAAAGAAAATAATCACTCTCAAATACTAGATCATTACAGAAGAATGAACCATTTTATCTGACAATCTGGCTTCGTTCTGACCATTAAATAAATTGTCTCTTTCAGGTTTTATTAATTGCCATTTCTCTGTCTTTTATAGCTTTTAATTGTGGATCATTTACAAGTAAGTGATTATGTTTCTTTGACAGCCAAAACTCATGTGTTTTACTGGTTATTTGTCAGAAAAAAAATGCCAGAACATATGCATCCAAACTTAAAACTGGATTTCTAGAAGAGTTTGGTGTGCAAATATAAAATTTATTTCCTGTGAACATTTATCCTACTAAAACCCACTCATTCACAGGTTCATGAAAGTCATGTACTCAAAACATATGACTAACTAAAACCAAGTTCCCTTTCACACTTTAGTAATTTTTCTTTTTTTTTTTTGCTCCCCAGAAACAATTGATATTTCCCAATCTAACTTTTATTTCCCTTTTTAAAAATATGTGTTTTGTACGAAAAATTTATCATAATAAATTCACAAATATGAAAGGGACCTCAGATGATAATCTAATCCATTGTTTGGACTACAATGAATCAATTAATCTCATGCAATTCTTGATAGACTTTTTTTTAACCTGCATTTTTTAGGCCATCAAATCAAGTTAGTGGGGGCATTTTGTTGTTTATGCTTTGAAGTTTTGTAGTTTTTGGGGTTTTTTTTAAATCTTACAAGTACTCTTAATGACTATTCTAAGTCATCTTTGCTGCAATAAAATCTATTTTCTTCTGTTCCAACCAGCATACAGAGTTGCTCCAACCAGCATACAACTTGCTCTCTCTGCAACAGCTATTTATGTAGATGAACACTGTTGTGTCCTCCTCCTGTAGCGTTTGCAAAACTAACTAGCCATCCTTCTTGAGGCCCACTCAATGCTGACAGACCTCTGCTCACTTTCACTGTTTTGTCTTTAGTTGATCCTCCTTGAAGTAGAGCATTCAAAAATGGACACAACTATCCAGCTAAAACTTCTACAACACATCACTTGATTTTCAGGTTATGCTCTTATTCTGTATCCCATAAACAATATTTTTCACAGCAATATGATATTGCTCATTTAGATTCAGTGCAAGACCCATTAGAATGCCTCAAACTTCCCCCCATCCCAAGCTGTTCTCTGCTTCATGTGCACATGTGTATTAAACTGATTTTATAAACATGTATTTATACAAGTGGTGAAGTTTCTTTTAAAAATCTGAGATAAATAATGAATCACAAATAAAAAAAGTTTTGTTAAGAGAAAAGCCATAACAGACTTTCATTTTGACTTCACTCATTTTCAATTCCTTTCCCCTTGTTTTTTAAAGAATTTTTTTAAAGCCAGGTTCCTCTGAGGAGAGATCCTGCTAGACTAGACATGTCTCTATAGGGACATGAGAAGCAGGATTTTTGTTTTCAGCAGGTAATGTCAAAGGATCCAAAGTTTGCCTGCAAATACATAGAACTACTTCAGTACTGTTAACCTGAGAATCTCATCACCTTCTTCCTAAGAACTGTAGGCATATTTAAACTAGATTTTTTTTTCCCAAAACTCCTGTAGTGTAAATGTGCTATAGATACAGTATGTTTAGCAGACAGAATCAGATCTTGACAAGGAACATAATAGCTTCCAATTTATTTAAGTGAGGCTGTGAAAACAGGGTAGTAACACAAAGTCTACACATCAGTCATTAGAGAACATAGTGTGAACATTAAGAACTCCAACTAGATTTCTTTTCTGACCTTTGAGAAGAGAACTGCCTATAAATTTTATTAAACTCCAAGTTATTCCAAGGACCAAGGACCTAGTCTTCAGTCTACTTGAAACTATGCTGCTTTACATGGAATAATCAAAAAGTCACAGGGTCAGAAAAGAAAGACTCTATCTGTCTTACTAGTTTGGGTACTTCTTTGGATGGATAATTTATGTTTTTCTGTTGCAAGAAATCTTTTAGGGATTTAATGCAGTAATTTCTCGGTGTGTTTTTCTAAGTTCTTCCACAATGTTACACTAGAAGTTGGCATTCTTCTGAAAAGCAACAGATATGGGCTTGCACTGTCTGGAAAAGAAAGGACTTAGGAATGTTCAATACAACTTTAGAAAGGAGGAATATCACCTCGATCTCCAACTGTTCTTCGTAAGAAAAAAGACAAAACCAAGTATTTTTTTTCTTGCCTTTGGAGAAGACTTAGGGCTTACAGTGAAAGTAGGCAGATTTCAGCAGCCCAGAGTTGATCATACAGGTTCCTGAAACAAGGATTTACCTGAAATTATCAAGATTGGCATTTATCTTGGCTATCTGAAACCACCTCATGCTCAGCCTCCTCACTGAAAAGCCCCTGTGAGGAACACAGGTACCACATATCCATGAGACTGGAGTTCCAGTATGATTCTTGGAGCGATTAAAAATTACATGGGTCTTCAGCATCATCTGCTTATATCCTTCCATGAGACTAATCTTCAGTCTTATAGGATACAGAGCACAACTTTTCTCAGAATATTAATTAATACTGAAAAAAAAACTTTCTGGCAACCCCTTTAAAGTAAGTTGAAAAGTTCAGTTTGAAAGGTGAGTTCAAAGTCTGGAAATGTGTGACATTCTTGGTACAGAAAAGGAAGAGTCACCATTAAGAACCTGATTACAACTACCACGACAATTATCAGCAAACAGAGGCCTTTCATAGCAACTTTTAGGAAAGAAAGCCTCTCAGTGCAGCTTGGAGAAGATATGTAATAGCATAGATTATCTCAACTGGCTTCTGCAGGATGCTTAGCATGCCCACATTCAGCATAGAGTGCAAGTAGGTCCTTTGTCAAAGCTTCTAGAAGTGAAGCTAGTCCCATTTGATCCATTTTCTGATTGTATGAATTTACAGGTTTTTGGTTAGTCTGTGTACATCTCTGTATTTTAAAGGAATAACCTCTAAAGTCAATCTTTGGGAAAAAAAGGTTAAAACTGGTTTATTTACAGTAATAATGAATCTCTTTCTTGCAATAGAGAGAGAAAGGGTGAAGCTAGTGAAATTATACAATTGTTGGTTTGCTCTACTGGTGAATAGTATCAACTCAGTGGTTTCAAATTGTTCTCACAAAAAATAAAAATCACTGCTTCCAGTGGGAAGCTCTTCTCCTGCTGAAACTATAATAATTTTCAATTATATTTTCATGGATTTATGGATTTTAATTCTTCATAGGTGAACTATTTCTCTTTAAATTGAACTAGAAAACTATGCTATTGCTGAATTTTATTAATGTTCCAAGCAATAAGAGAGACTGTAGGACTAAATATGTATCTCTCCCTGCCAAAAACTCACATCAGTGCAATTAAGAAGAGACAAAAAGGTGTGCTGCAGGGAAGAAGAAAAAAAGTGCTCCTTTGATACATTTTCTCAGTAAAGCATTTCAGTGGTGCCCATCTTCTCTGAAGTCTTAGCAGTGTTATGGCCAAGTCAAAATAATAATTCATTTACACTGTTACAGATTTCAAAGTAGCATCAGCAAAGACACATAGCATAAAAAGTAAGGGTTGCATTGGCCTTCCAAGATCTCAACTTTGTGCTTTCAGACCTGTAATCATATACTTTTTTTGTTAATGAAAATAAAAAACACTTACAGATTTGTCAACCTACAAATAATTAAAGTCCAATCCTACCTTGAAAACCAACCACTGGGTAAACACCTTTAAGGCTGAAACATCCTGGCAAAAGAGGATTAATATTCAATCATCACATTTTTCAGGATAATTCCAGCAAGAGCTCCTTTCTACATATCCTTTTGTTTCAGAATGCCCAGTACCATCCCATCCTAAACCAAAAGGTTCTTCTGGACTTCTTGGTATTTCTTCCTGTAAGCCTCACACTACAAAGTTACTCATCTGCTTATTTAAATAAATCATTTTGAATCACAACATTCAGGTTGTCTGTTAAGTTCCTTTGTCTGGGGGGGAGAGGGAAGAAGTCCAAGCCAGGGACAAAAGTTCTTTTTTTGTAAAATTTCAGAGGTTTACATTTGAACAGATGTATTAAAAAGCTAAATAATTAATAAACATTCCCTAAAGTTAATATAGAATTTTAAGGTGCTATTTTAGTTAAGGCAACTGGTTTGGTCTCATTTCTGGTCTATTACCTTTACTTACTAATCTTGAGTTAATTCTTATGACAAGTATGGTAAGCCATTCTAAGGAAGCATTTAAAACAAATTAAATAACTATTTTGGAGGACTCACTTTTAGGTATCTCAAGTTAGGTATAAAATTAGGACTCAACCAGGCTAGCTTTAGACAACAATATCCTGGTCTGATCTATTCGTCTAGACTTCCTTCAGTCAGGTGAAAGAGACAGTTTAGGATGGGACTCCTAGTATGCAATCATAAACACACTCTTGTGTTCATTGATCAGACAGAGAATCCAACCTCTGCCTCCACTACATGAAAATACAAAGCAGAATCCTAAGTTCAGGCAAGAGAAATCTCCCAGAAATCTTTTGCACATTTATTTTATTTTTACAGACATTTGACATGTTTGAGTGTGCAGGGTTTCTAAAAAGACCCTAGAGCATTTCAGCATGCATATTACCTCAAAATGAACCACGTTAAACTGGACTCTTCTTAATTTAAGAACAGAACAGACTTCTCCCTCTTAAAGTTTCAGGCTTTTCAGGTTAATAGGTTGTTTCACTCATTTTCAACTGTGCTGTAGCTAGCTTGATGCTGTCTTCTACTTACCTTGATCCAGCACTTCTTTGTATCTGCAAATGCTCAGGAGGAATTCACAATTTACGAGTCATTGTACATCCAATTAATACTACAGAAGAGGCACACAAGACCCAATACAGAAAATTATGAAGCAACTTGCACTGTATACATTTTTTAAATAAAAGTTTATTTATTTAAGGTCTCCTCACAGAATACATTTACTTCTAAGAAACAATTTTGTTACAACTTGTTTTGAAGTTTGAATTTGTTTAACATTGAATGCAGTGAAGGTTAATTTGCCTGATTTTTTTTGATGGTCACTTTGATGCTCTCATTTTTTTTTACATACAGATCTTGCAAACATCTATGTGGCATTTATAGGGATGAACTAAGAATGTACACTTTTTATATGTCCATAAATTCTAAACTTCCCCTAAATTCTGCCAAGAACTGAATTCAAACTCCAGATAATAATCTGTCCTTTCCATAACTGACTCCTGATCTTTGTTTTGTCTGTATTTGAGGAGAGCAGGTATTTGCTCCAGCACAAACTTTCTTTTTAAAGACTATGATGCCCTCCATTTCTCAAAATTTTTTGCAAGTTTTCATTTAAGAAATTAATAGGCACTAATGAAATACCTTCTAACATATTATTTGTGCTACATAATTTGAAAAAGTATCTACAGAACATAAAAATCTTAAGTATTAAATTCTATGAAAGTCCACTTAACTGCATGGTGTATGTATTATACACATACACACATTTAAAGATTTGACTAATGAAAGAGACTGCAGATATGTTTGCTTCTGCTCTGCAGGAAATGGAATAGAAATGGTCAGTCTTGCTGCTGCTAAACTGCAAAGACAGACATACAGTGCTATAAAATGAGAGAAGAGAAATATTTCCCCTTTTTTGATCTTCCTATTTTGTCCTTTTTTTTCACAAAGGAAGAGTGCAGTGAAATATATTTAAATAATTTCAAAGTCATGTCACAAGCACCAACATTGTCTCTCTTCCACACACAATGCAAGAAACACCACATACTTCACAAAGTCATCTATGGAGCAGAAAATTTTCTTTCCATGACATTCACCTCAAACATCCTGTTTTCTGAAGGTACTAGCTTTGCAAACTAAAAATCTACATTAAAAATGTTCTCAAGACAGACAAGTGTTGACTTCCTCTCTCTTAAAAAAAAAAAGTAATTGAGAAAGTCTTGTGAACACTGAGCCCAGGCCCAGAGCCTGAGAAAGGTCAAGTCTGTTCTAAATACAGAGCCAGTGGTGTTCCAACAGAGTTAAAAAATCCACATCCTCTGCTCTCCCACTCCCAATATAAATCCTGAATTATTTAGATAAGCTTTTGGGGACAAAGGTTAATGAGTCCTTAGGTCAAAAACCTATAGTAATCAGCATTACCAAATTAAACAATTAAATAGTTATTGTTTCTATTGTCTTCCTCATTTTCTCCCCAAAGGAAAAAAAAAAATGTTAATCCAAATGAAAAAAAAAACCAAACCAACAAAACCTCAAAACAGCTTTTCAGAGAATATTGTTGCTAAGCGTGAATGCTATATGCACAATATACCCTCCCTGTATAATCACATATTGATTTATCAGATGTTATGTCTCTATTTGATTTTTCCAAAATATAATCAAGATGTTAGTTTGTCCTACACTTATGAAAGGCATAATCTTTCCTGTTTCAAAAAAGAGCTTGGGAGCTAAAATGAAAAGATGGTGTTTTTAGTGGAAGAGAGATATGTAATAAAAACATACACTGAAAGTAAATGGAGTATTTGTGGCTATATGCCTGAAATTAAGTAGTAAAACAACAGTTATATGAGTTCAGGATTCAAGGCAGTAAGTGTATTAATGACCACCACAATTAACACACACATCTTTCACTGCACTTCTGTAATTGCACACACCTGCTGAGGTAATTTGTTACATATCTATACCACTACAACTGTATTTTCAGTTGCATCTCACCGTTCTAGAGCTTTTAATTACGTATTGTGGGGAATGGGAGGGAGGGTATAAGATTTATTCAAGAGGCTAGGGAGACCCTGCTCTTACTCAGATCACAGTGACACGGAAATGTTGGTTGATCATTTGTTTTGTTTTGCTGCTTTGATTTCTTGGGGGTTTTTTTGTTTCTTTGTTTGGGCTTTTTGTTTGATTTGGGGGATTTTTTTCCCCTCCAGGGGGAAAATTTTCCTATGGAAATATGAGGGAAAAAATCTTAAAATAAATCCTGTCAGATGTTACTGTATTAACTACAACATAACAAATTTATAACACAGACTATATTAGGCAAGGACACTGTATATCATGTGTACAGGGCACTGAGTCATAGGAGATGGAGTTTAATTGTACAAGCCATTTCTTGAGATGAAAGTTTGAAACCTTCTGCCTGGACTAGTCAAGAAGGCAGAAAAAGCAGCACTACTCCTGCAGCAAGACCAGACACAAAATCTCCAGTTACACAAAATCCTAACTTCAGTACTCATAAAACTATCGAGTTTGATCCTTTTTCTTTTTTTTTTTCCTTTTTTATTTTTTTAAAGTGCTTTCATAGTTTCAAGTAATACAATGAGAAGGTTGAAAACAAACAAACTAAAAACACCAAGTGAAAACATTTTAATGGGGACTATAAACTTGCCATGCTATCAAACAGGGATTTGAAGGTTGGCAGGAAACAGCAAAGGCCTCTACTTCAGAAATGTAGTTTCCATAGCTCCCATGAAACTCCCTACAGATCTGAAAAAAACCTACAATTCCCTCTCTGCCCCTAAACCCTCACATCTCTTCAGAGTAGGACTTACTCAGATCTTCAACAACTCACAGCAGTGCACATACTCAAGCCTTTCATCTCCTGATTCAGAGCACAGGCTAATCCCACACAGCAATAAACATACTTCAACCCAAAACTGAGCTGGATTTTTACTGCAGTTGGCATGGTCCCATTCAGGAGAAAGAAATAATGAGCATCCAGATTGCTTTCACTATACTTTCAGTACTTTTGTTACTGGTGCTTTGGTATCATGAAAGAACAGGAGGAATGTTAAGGCACTGGAGGAATGGGAGTAAAAGTGAGGCATTACAAAGGTTACGTGAAGTGGCAAGGTTTTAAGAGTCACGGGCCTAGAGGCCAAGAGACTATATGACAAAAATATCATTATTGCATTGGTCCTCCACTGGTCTTTTTTGGATACCTTTATATCCAGCCTACAGAAGAGACTTGCTTATTCTTCCTCTTGTCATTATTCTATTAAAAGATGCTATTACTTTCCAAATTAACAAACATATACAGAGATGTCTTAACATCTTAATATTATTTTATAAATGACACTGGACACATTATGACACATTACATTTACTGCCTCTATCAAAGACAGAACTTCTGGTTTTGGTTTTTTTTTTCCCTGTGTGTAAATTCTGGTCATGAGATTTGTTTAAAAAAAGCTATGAAACATTTGGATAGTTTGTAAAAAGCTGAAGTGCTTAATTCCGATCTCACTGGAACTCCAGCCATGTTAATGCAGTGCCAAAAGTAGCCTGGAATGAGCATCCAACCCTAAATGTCTCTAACTCTTCTAGATGGAAAAGTTCAGGAAATATCAAACTGTTGGAAACATACAACAAGTTTTGTTATGTATTTTAATAGCAAGCTCTGGGATTAGAAGCACTGAAGAATCAAACATTAAAATGCTTGCTTTGCCTCCTTTGCATCTTCGAATCAACTCTCATCCATGAATTGTAAAGTCTCATGGAGGCATTGTAATTAGCATGCTTCCTTCTTTTCTGGAACCATGCTGATTTTTTAAAGGGAAGTGTAAGACATTCTTCCACTTACAATCGAACGTAAATTGTATAATTTATTATTTCAGTAGCACTTGATATTTATTTTAATTAATCTTTAAGTCAGACATGAACACTGGGGAGTAACAGCAGGACATCAGAAGCAGCAAAAGTTGGGGTTTTTGCTTGAGAGCGTTTTTAATGAAAAAGTAGATAATGCACTTTACTTTTTAAAGTATGATAAATAAAGTTTGATGGAATTAAACCATGTATCATGGATGTTTCCAAACAAAGAGGAAGCTTCTGAATGTGATATCTGCGTGAGCAAGCCAAGAAATAAAAGCCATCAGCCCCACTTCATCTCAGCTTTCCCTGCAAAGCGGTGCAAGACACACTGGGATTGGGAGTCTCTGTTGGGACAGAATTAGAAAGCTTGATTAGACTCTTACTTCCTCAAACTGTGGCTGGAGGTAAAGGAAACTCTCTGTAGGATTCAGCAGAGGCTGAATTCCTAGGCTGTGTCCTAACCCAGGAAAGGCACATTCTTCCCTTTGTCTTCTCTACAATCCAGGGAAAAACCACACACATTACATCAGAAACTTTGATTTCAGAGCTAATCCCGAATGGACAGAGTTTAGGACATCATATGCAAAGCTCTGACTAGAGCACCTCCTTGGCACAAGGGAATCAATGCTAAAGATCAGTGAGCAGTCCTTTCTGTGCAGAGAGTTGACCAGCATGAATAGTAGAGGACAGTGGTCAAAGCACAGACCTACAATGTTTCTCCATCTCATGTCACACGCTGCTGCACCAAGCTACAGCACAAAGATAATCCCAGGAATTTACAGCTGAATCGCAGACTAATTTTCACAACTACATTAATAACTTGGAGTGGCAATAGGAGTGCATAGCACTTTGTTTGGTTTTGTGGTTTCTTTTTTTTTAAACTGACAATACTTTTTCCTGGCAAAGCTGAGTTTCAGCAGCTTATCATTGTGCTGAATCTTCTATTACAACTGCAAAATGGGAATTACTTTGGCCCTTGAAAACACTAAATACAAGATGCTCAAGTTTTAAATCCATTTTCACCTAGCCATATGAGTTGTTCCTAAGATGCTATAGATTTCACAAGAATACAAGCCAGTATTGCTTTATTTGTCTGCATTTGACCTCTACAGATTCCAGAATATTATCAACATGAAGGTCATATTTCTGGGAAAACACAGGCTCCTCTTTTATAAAGAAAACTGAATCAGATTAAATTAGCAGACTTGTTTAAAAATAGCATGGGTTTCAGTGTTTTGGGGTTTTTTTTAAGATAATAATAAATCTGCTTAAATATTTGGCTGTCTGTGACCCTAAATAAATCACTTAGTGTTGTGATCCATCAAATTGCAGCTGGAATAGGAAGAAGAAGAAAAGACGAAAAATAATTTTGGCATGACTTTTGTGCCAGGATTATTTGGTAACTTGCTTGGCTCATAACATGGGTAGGATCAGCTCTGCAGTTGCTTGGGTCACTAACTCACAGGAAGGGTGCACTGTGCTCAGTGCATTAGTTCTTCACACTTCCCCCGCCATTTCCTTCCTCGTGCCCACACACTACTATGCACAGCTTTGATGTGTAAGACAGGCACAGAGTCTTTATCCAACTTTACTTTGAGTTGCACAGAGGGCAACTACTCTGTGGGAGACATTTCTTCTACTGTGTGCTGCCATCAAAATAGAAAAAAACCACCTCAGCATAACCAGAATAAAAGAAAGAGCCACAACTTGCACACCTTTCAGTCTCAGACTGTGCTTTCACTGAAACAGTAATCTCATTCCAGTTATTTTAACTGACTCAAAATTAACTCAGAGTTAATAAGATAATTTTAAATTTGTGCATGTGAAGTAGAATCCACATTCCTCCCTAATACTCACAACATATCTGAAAGAAGTATCTCATGCTATTTACCCTACCAGCTAAAATAGAAGAAAACATCCTTTTCTCTAAACAGAAACAAGATCACATAGCTGATCTTCCAAATATCTTTTCAGAAATGCCTGACAATAACATGACACAGAGATCTGCAAGACTCACGGCAGAGCCCTGTATCTCCCTAGCTATTGCCTAGTAGCCCCATCCTTATTGTTATCCCTTGATCAAGGGGTTTTTTTGTGACCCCTTGATCATAAGTGTCCCTCTGGGGAAAGGTTCAACAATATGGAGTCTAGGTGTATTTAAGCTCACATGGAGGGAACTCCATGGCACACAGTCATTAGGCAGCTAGTAGACAGTCCCTTGTTTCTTGACATTCATTCTCATGGTAGCTTTTGTTTTGTAGGCAGGAACTACTTCTCAATGTTTTGCAGATTCAGATACTAAATATTTCCACCATTCACACAGTGCTATCCCTTCAAAAGCCTCTCTACACCAAAAGAACACATAACCTAAGATTAACATGAAGATTTTCCCTTTTTTTTTTTTTTACATTAAAGTAACTAGAGATACATGCTTAAATTTCATAGAAATTGTTCTGCAAAACCACTTTTTCTTTTTCCAATCAGTGCATGAAGAAATGCAGTGGAGAAAGATGCTGCTTTTCACAGGCAGGCAGTAGAAACGCCACTTGCAAGGTCATAGTCCAGATAAGAAGTTACAGAGCACAAACATAATTTTGCTTTTCATAATTGTTTTCTGAATCTATCTGGTTGCTCTGAGTTCATGTCATCATTTCCTTTTTTATATGCCTTGCTGCTTTGCATATTTCTTCACATACAATGTCAAATATAGGCAATATAATGGGAATTAAAGCTCTTTGAAAGCCTACGTCTCAAATTCAATTAGCAGTATCAACAATCTGGTACTTAGCAGCAAGTCCAAAACACATAATAGGGTTACCTGAGATCACTATTCAAGGATCACTTTTTCCAGGCTCACGATCAGAACATCCCAGTGAGTAGGAAACCAAGAAAGGGAATCAGGAGACCCACATGGTTAAATACGGAACTGTTGGACAAACTAAATGGAAGAAGAGAGTCTATAGATCATGGAAGGAAGGGATGGCTACTTAGGATGACTATAAGGCTGTTGTCAGAGGATGTAAGGAGGCAACTAGGAAAGCTAAAGCCTCATTGGAGTTGTACCTTGCAAGGGAGGTCAAACACAAGAAGAAGGCCTTCTTCAAATACACTGCAAATAAAACTAATCCTAGAGGCAATGTAGGTCCACTGTTGAATGAGGCAAGTGCCCTAGTGACAGGATACAGAGAAGGCAGAGTTACTAAATGCCTTCTTTGCCTCCATCTATGCTGTTGGAGACTGTCCTCAGGAGCCCTAGACTCCAGAAGAAGTCAGCTTAAAGGAGTTTTGTTTGGTTGATAAGGACTGGCTTAAGGGTCAGTTGAGCAATTTGGATGTACAGAAATCCATGGGCCCCGATGGGATGCACCTGTGGCTGCTGAGGGAGCTGGTGGAAGTCATTGCTAAACCACGGTCCATCATCCTCAGTAAGTTGTGGAGAACAGGAGAGGTGCCTGAGGACTGGAGGAAAGCAAATGTCACTCCAGTCTTCAAAAAGATTAAGAAGGAAAAGCCAGGTAACTACAGCCTCACCTCCATCCCTGGAAAGGTGATGGAACAACTTATCTTGAGTGCTGTCTCCAGGCATATAAAGGATAAGAGGTTCATTAGGAGCAGTCAACATGGCTTTACCAAGGGGAAGTCATGTTTGACCAGCCTGATAGCCTTTATGAAGATGTAACCAGGTGGATAGATGGTGGTAGTGCAGTGGATGTGGTTTATCTTGATTTCAGTAAAGCATCATGACCTGATCTAGGTGAACCTGCTTCTGCAAGGGGGTTGGACTAGATGATCTCTAAAGGTCCCTTCCAACCCCTACCATTCTATGATTCTATGACTATCTGACACCATCTCCCACAGCATCCTTGCAGCAAAACTGAGAAAGTGTGAGCTGGATGATCAGGTAGTGACGTGGAAGTGTTTAAGAGACAGTTGGATATTGCACTTAGGGAAATGGTCTAGTGGTGACAGGGCTGGGACAAAGGCTGCTTGATGATCTTTAAAGGTCTCTTCCAGCTGAAATGATTCTATGATTGTATTACAGGTTCCAAAAAAACCATAAGGAAAAACTTCTTCACTGTGAGAGTGACAGAGCGCTGGCACAGGCTGCCCAGATGGGTTGTGGAGTCTCGTTCTCTGGAGACGTTCAAAACCCATCTGGACATGTTCCTGTGTGACCTATTCTAGGAGGTCCTGGTCTGGCAGAGGGGTTGGACTAGATAATCTTTTGAGGTCCTTTCCAACCCTTAACATTGTGTGATTCTGTGAGAGTTTTGTGATGAATAAAGTCCTACCCCAAATACCTTCTTTGTTGCTTTGTTCTCCTCTAGAAGTGAACACAGAATGTAACTTTTTATCTTAGGTCTAGCTTATTTCAGTATATAAAGTATCATTTATTTTGGTGTAGAAGAGACAGATCAATGGGATGCCTGTTACCTCCACCTTTCTCATCCCACGTCAGCTTCGAAACTGTATTCTGCTTCAACAGCAGACATTATGAAATGCTGTGAAAAGCAGACACCCTTGGAAGAGATCATCTATGTCTGTACCCTTACAGCCTGACTCAGATGGATCCCTTCAATATCACACAGCATTTAGCCTGAGTTTCCCATGGACCTTATCTTAAATTAACGAGTGTTGTCACACCTTTCCACTTCCTGATGTCAGGAAGAGCAAGTGCACCATGCTCTGATGAGGTGGGGATGTTCGAGGATTCAGCGTCTTCAGGGATAGTGAGGAGTTTATAAAACACAGGAAGCAAAATTTACAAGAGTCTTATCCGTACTACCAGAAAAGATTGCACATTGAAGTAAAGTATCTCCAGAATCATTCTTTTGGTTAATCTTTGAAAGATTTACTTCACTCAAAACCAAGCCCAAGAGCATGGTGACAGATATCATGAACAGTCAAGGATATTTGTTTCAGTGCCTACAGTTTAAAAATGCAGAAAGTTAATATATTAAGAGAATTTTCTAATATTTGCATTTGCTATCACTTCCATCTCTACCCAGAAACATGTGGGAAGTTGGGGGAATGAATTTCAATACTCTATCACTACACTAAAGAGTTGCTTCTAAGCCTGAAGTTATGACTTCCAAACTTATAAGCAATCAGTTCCAGACACAAAACTCCAGAAGTGAGAAGTCATTCACCAAACTGGAGTAGATCCCACAAAAAATGTGGTGCTGCAGTGTGGAATGAAGCTTGAGGGAAACAAGTTTTAAATAACTGTTCCAGGTATTAGCTCAAACAAATCAAACCACACCCAGCACAGCCCTGTTCTGAGCTATAAGAAAGCCTAGCTGATAAAAAAAAAAAAACAAAACATAGTCAGACATATCTCTACCATACTGCCAGGAACCACTATTTAGTTTCAAGAAGTCAACTTTTTGATCTCCTTTGTAGTGCTCTGCCTTCAGCAAAACTGTTTCAAGGCTCTTCTACAACGCCTTTACTATGTCTAGGTACTTCCTGAGGAGCCAGATGCAATATGTCTGTTTGGCATACAAGAAAATTTTCTGGTAGAAATCTTCTTTTAACTTTGATGCACTGAAGGAAGAATGAGCATTTTGGCTGGAAAGAGTTCATAAAGCTCTGCAGTATTAGCCCACTAGAAGGGGCAAAAAGCTTTTATGTAATTATTACCAGTAGGTGGTATGCATTAACTACTATTTTCAAACCAGCAGGTTATTCAGCAGCTTTAGAAACAATAAAATCCTCAAGACTTGAGGCAAAAAAAGTTTTTAAAAAATCATTAACAAATCTTACGCATTGCTGATAAATTGCAATCATAAGCAGGCATTCATGCTGGGAATAATTAGCAACATACCTCAACATCATTGAATGTCAACGAAGTCAAGAATACTCTTCATGAAAGAACAATACCGAAGAGGTGGCCAAGTTATATTTAAAAGGAGTCATGAGCAATTCTGTTAATTGCAGAAAAAATGCCAGCTATAAATAGGATGGTCTCACAGTCTGCAGCATTTCTTCAAAACCAAGAATCACACAGACTGAAGTGCTACAACTTTTCTCTAAAGATTTTAAGAGGATAGGGTGCTTGATGGCCATTTTTAAAAACATGTCTCAATGACAAGATGCTGTTACACTAAATTACATCTTTGGTGAATGAGTATTTTGAGTTCTGTTATCCACAAAAATCTCCTGAGACTGTAATGTGTACCTAAGAGAAATATTAACATAAAGTGTACATCTAAGAAATAGTAACATGAATACAAAATGTAAATCTCAGTGCTATATAAGCAGATAAACAAAGTTACCTGCTCAGTTCAGTGCAGCAACGAAAAAAAAATCAAAAATTCAACAAACACTGGTAGTTTGGACTGTTGTTCACCTACTTTAGTAACACCAAACTCAAGTTTTGTTTCTTTAAGATGGTCTAGTAAAATACAATAATTTCTTACCACAGTTGTCCATGATGGTGTCTCAGCAGAAGTTTGGGCTGGCATTTTCACCCCCCTATAACAATTTTCTGCTCCTTTTATATAATGAGAATAGCATAAGCCTTATTCTGTAAACAAGACTGCAAGAAGTTGAAGTAAAGAAAATACATACAAATAACCTCAAATCTATAGAAGTTTAAATACTTTTAAAATTTGATTCTAAATTAATTGTCTCAGGCCAACTGGGAGCCTGAGGGTAAGCCAGAGATTTTAATCCAGAATTGCTAATATCTAAATTTATGCTTGTGTAACTTGGCTGGCAAATCTAAACTAAAAGAGGAAAAGAAGAATTCCTAGCAATAAGCAAATTTTCTACTTCTAATGAAATAGAAAAGGCTCGGAGAGAAGCAGGATAATGGGATAGTATCACAACAAGATGATGAAGTACTTTCCAGTCCATTAGTAACTAAGTAATATGTTAAACAACATCTACAAGAAATAAACACTCTTAAAATTACTATACCTAGATAACTCACAGTGAATATTTGAAATATATCTGCAGATGATTTCTCTGGCCTACCTACATCCAAATCTAATACAATTTATGCCCTGAATATATTTTACATCGCTGAAAGAAACCTAAAAGCCTACCTATATTCCAAAAGGGTAGTCTGGATGCATGCATAAACCTGCACTAAAAGATCCACCTCACTTGGATGACTTTCAATTATGAACAAAGTAATCAGAACTCAATAAATAAAGGTTTAAATTACATTAGCTATATTCCTGTCAAAGGATGACTATAAAAAACGCAACAAAACCAAAAAAGTAATACTTATTTCACTGTGGTTTATATAAGCAGACTTATGTAACTATAAGAAAACCTGGATATGAAATGGCAATGTATGCTTGCAGCCCAGAAAGTCAGCTGTATCCTGGGCTGCATTAAAAGAAGTGTAACCAGCAGGTCAAGGTGGGTGATTCTGCTCCTCTATTCCACTCTCATGAGACTCCACCTGTAGTGCTGTGTCCAGCTCTCAACACTCCAGCACATGAAAGACACGGAGAACAGTCACAAAAATGATCAGAGGGATGGAACATCTCTCCTATGAGAAAAGGCTGACAGTTGGACTTGTTCTCCCTGGAGAAGGATCCAGGGAGATGTTATGGCAATCTTTCAATACTGAAACGGGGCTTGTAAAAAGACTGGGACAGACTTTTTAGCAGGGCCTACAGCAATAGGCCAAGGGGTAACGTTTTGAAACTAAAAGAGCATAGATTTAGACAAGACATAAGGAAAAAATTTTTTACAATGAGGATGGTGAAACACTGGAACAGGTTGCTCAGAGAGGTGGTAGATGCCTGACATCCCTGAAAACATTCAAGGTCATGTTGGACAGGTCTATGAGCAATCTAATTTAGTTAAAAATGTCCTTGCTCATTGCAGGAGAGTTGGACCAAATGACCTTTAAAGGTCCCTTCCAAACCAAAGTATTGCATGACTCCATCATTTATACTGAATATCCTTTATTCAAATGTGGTATGGAATTTAGTACCCCGTGACATTCTGATCATCACTCTTTAAAAGTTTAAGAGATATTTAAAGACTTTTAAAAGGAACTTTGAAGAAACAGAAAGTTGTGCTCAGAAGAACCATAAATTAAAAAAAACCCTTTTAGCAACAGACTTCAGAGTTTGAAAGTTTTCTTAGATCATCATCATGTTACAATGCACTATGTAAATTCACAGAAATCACTATGCAGTAAGCTGACCTTTAACAAAGGCTTTGTTTACATTAATAGGCAGTATAATCCCACTAGGAAAGGACCTGCAGGGTGATGAAGACCTGATGCCCATCCATTAGGGGCCTGTGGGGAGAAGAAGCAGAAGGAAGAATTATTTCAGACTGTATTCAGAGGCATTTCAGAACCTGATTTCCCAGCCTCAAATCCTCTTCCCAACTGCGGCACATTAGCTAGGCTCCTGCTCCCAGAATGCATCTGCTGGTGGAGGCTCACTCTGAAGGAATATGCTCACTGGCTCCAGGACTCTCTGATATGAATGGCAATGCAGATTGTGGGAATGGAAAAGGTGGGGTGGGAGGCACACGAAGGTCATGGAAGAGCAAGAGATAAAAAAGGATCAGCAAATCTGCTTTGAAACACATTCCTGATCTGAACTGACATGCAGTCAATCAGTTTCAGACTGAAGCAAATGCATAATTAAACTGTAAAGGAGATTTATTTACTTGAACCAGTTAACAACATAATAAGCTACGATCTCCATTTCTGGCCATCTCAAAACCTAGGCTGTAAGACTTTCTGGAAGATATGAATAGCTTTGTTTAACTAAAGCTAAAGTTAACAGAAGTCACAGGACCTAAGCAGGACAGGTAAACAATGTCAAATTGAGGGGACTATAGTATGACTTATTAACAATATATGGATTAGATTACACAAACCAAAGGACCGTTTAGGATTTTATATGCCCTGAAGTTATGAAATCTCTCATAGAAATGATACTTTACAAACTGCAAATCAAATTGATTTTGACAGAAATGGAGGCACACACCACCACAGAAAACAAGATGAAAAATTACATTGACTTTGGGCAAGTTGTGCTTTATACAGTTTTATAGCACTAAATGAAATGTTTCCTACTGATGTTTAAAGTGTTAGTTATAGAAAACTTAAATTGTGCAAGCCATTGTAAAAGCAAAAAGAAAAAAACCCTGAAATTTACATTATAACTTAATAAATTTGGACATATTTTTAATCACTAAAAATTGGAAAGCTTAAATAATGCATATTAATACATTCAGTTATTCCAACAATATTCCAATAGCCACTTGTTACCTCAATATTATTCATTGAAAATGTTATATCAGCATGTGCTCATAATAGCCATAATAGGCAACATGAAAATATTTCTATTGATACATATTGTATTAAAAGTATTGGCAAGAATTGCTTTAAAATATCGCCTGTGAAGGAGATACACGTGGAGACGGCACAGAACTCTCTTCCCAGGATAGCAAGATTCCACTTTGAACCTGCTTATTTAGGTACCTCTATAAAGCTGTCAGTATTGCAGAATGAATCTTTGGTAACTTAAAAAGCAGTCCAGCAGAACTACACCTTCTTGGTGTTTTGGGGAATCAGGTGACATGCAAGCAGGTCTGAATCCTAAGTAATTTTTGCATTAATTTAAAAATTTTCACTAATACAGTATAAACCTGCTTTCTTGATTTCTCATCCCCCACATAACTCTCATAGAGCTATTTATATACACATTTTCTTAACATTCTGGTATATGAGTAGTATTCACATGAATTCAGAAGGTAACCAAGACTTAAATCAGGTGTAAGCTAAAAATTGTGTAAACTCCTTTGTTCAGTGCATAGGAAGAGTATATTACCATTATGTATCGGGTCAAATGTACAACTTAGAATTAGATAAATACCACTTATCTGCATTTCTGTCTAACATCAACACCATCATCATCACAAATCCAAGCTCTGAGTATATGTGTAATGAGAAAGAGAGATTATATTCATGGAAAAAGAAATTAGCACCAACTTCTTAGGTTTCATTCTCTCCCTTGAAGAAAACATGAGGATGTCTGTCTTCACTCCTAAACAATGATGACACTTCAGCTTTACCAGTGTGGCATCCCTAATTCTAAACAAGTAATTTCATAAGCTCATGAGACCACATTGTCCTCATTGTACCTATTTACGACAACTTCTTGGCAAATGTATTTGGATTAATGACACATATAAGGGGATGTGTCAATACAAACTGGTAAAACAAGGCCTTTTGCAGGACAACAACGTATAACGTTTTCTAATCATGCAAAGCAGCTTCTTATGGCTCATTCCCTTCTGTAACAGTATACAGGACGTGTTTAAGTTTTGTACAACACACGTCCAAATTAAAGTCTTCACTGACATGCAACTAACTATATATTATCTTTCTTTGAAATATTCTGCTGTGAGGCTGTCTAAACCATAAGCTTGCTGTTGCCTGAAAGATTTGGGGGTTCTTTTACCAAAGAGACTAACGCTTGGATGGTCTACTACTGCAAGAGCATGGAAGCAAAGCAGAGATTAAGATGTCTTAACTTGAGTACTTCCATACATTTTAGTGACTTTATTTGTTTTCCTTATTTGGAGAGGGGAAGAGATTGGATTTCAGAGGATTTTGTTGTTTCTGATGGGTTATTTCTTAGTTTTGTTTTGCCTTTTTGTAAAGACATGGTTATTTCCAGAAAACAAACTTCATTGTTTGTACTACAGAGCTGAGCTATGCACACACAGCCACACAATAATGTAGAACACAGTGGATTGACAGATTTGAGTTACTGATCTGTATTCATGCATGGACCAGTTTTATCACGTTTGCAAAACAGCTTTTTTACATCAGAGCTCCTGAAGAGAGTATGTGATTCAGCATAAAGGGAAAGCAGGATATCACCTTGTGTACATACAAACATACCTTACCACAATTTGAAAGGCAAGAATAAATCATCTAACTTCTTTAAAAAGTGAGCACATCAACAGATACCAAATGCTTCCGGTTTCTGAAATTGACTCTTGAAGGTACCAAACAAGAAAAAACCTCCAATAACTAAAAAAGAGAAAATTCACTTTCTGCAGGGTAAGTCACTAAACAGAAGGGTTTGAAACCAATCTGTACTCTTTGGGTGCTGCTCTTGAAGGCTGGAACTTTTCCAGCAGCCTTTCTTTCTCATTCAACAACTGCTGGCTGTTGTAGACCTCCAGAACTTCGAGAAAGCTTTTTTCTTTCTTGTATGTGTGTGTTGCCTGAAGAGCCACATCAAGATTCTGAGGTCAGGGTCAGATTAAGGCACAGATGTGACAAATCCATATCTGTTTAAGACCCTCCTGAGACCATATAATGTTAAGGGCTTTTAAATAATAAACAGATTTAGTTCTCCAATCCATACCCCTATGTAACTTGGTGGACCCTTGAGAGTAAATCCAGAACTGCACGACCCAGGAGATAGCACCTCTTACAGGTGTGGTTTCTGAAGGCTTAAACTGATCTTGATATTACTTTTATCATAAAATTTAACACATTTTACAACAAAGATAGTTTAGACTCTGTAGTTCCAGACTAAAACAATCTGAAAATATTAAATCGTTATCATGGTAAAAGTTAAGGATTAAAGTGCAGGTACAACTAGAAAAAAGATGTAAAAAAAGGCCATTACTTCTCTACTATATCTCCTTATCTCTGCAAGTTATATATGTTTACTCTTCTGAAAAATAAATTTTTACTGTGGCAGCTTTCACCTTTCAGAGTTAGGACAGATATAGAAAGGCAGACTGGATTCAAAAATGTGTCAATCAAATTCTAAATGCAGAATCTCTGGCAGACTAAAGCAGAAGTAAGAGTTCTGATTTTTCAGACTGAGGCTGACTTTGCAGTTCTGGAAGTCAATAAAAAATGTTTGACTTGTAAACTGAGCAGATTTGGTCTGGAAGCCACTGAGAAAAAAATAAATGTAGTCCTCCCAGCATGTCAGCTTGACAGGGTCACTTTGCTTTCCTGACCACAATTCTACTTTAAAACCAACCTTTCAACAGCTGCTCAGTTTCAGTCATCAATCCTACTACTGTTGAAAAGCAATAGCAAAAACATCCATTGACTTCAGTAAGAACAGGAAGAGGCTCTTGATAGCACTTATCTTATAAATGATTGTCTTATAAACCACAAAATGATCATAAAAAACATATACTTTAGACAGGCAGAAAATATCCCTGTTGACCCAGCTCAGAACACTATAGAGACCCAAATCAATTTGTTTTTTGTTCATCAAACAGAAAAGTTTATGATTTGATTTTTATAAACCAAGCCAAAGATATGATAGAAAACAAAACCTACCCTATCTCAGGTGGAATCTGAACATTACTTTTGTAATAAGGTACAAAATCTCTGACTCAACCATATCTAGCAGGCAAGCAAAGCCCCCAGACTAAGGCTGCATTTTATAAGCTGGTCTACACTGACTTTCAGGTTCCAGGAAACCAGAATCCAAGGCTGTGTGAGGAGGGATGCAGAAGACATAGCTCAGGCCAGTCTGGAACTGAGTGGAATGCCCAGCACAGCCATGCCCAAGCCTGTTCAGTCACGGAGCAGTGAGATCCTCTTTCATATCATTCCTGTGAAAGTAGTTACAAAGTTCCACTCCTATCTGTCCTCCAAAAGGTGAGTCTTACAACTCTGGACACATTAAGATCGTGACATGTGGTCTACAGGTAGCTTGGCTGTTTCCATGTAAACCAAAATGTGATTTATCATTATTTCCTTTAAGAAATAACTTAGACACATAAAATTGGGAATATCAGTTATTTATATTACTTTGTGAAAATAACAAAATTTACAGATGTAAGTGTATGGAATAGCCAGCAGTTGTAGTTTTTCTATCTAACAGGTAATGTTACAACAACCATTTCTAAACCTAAGTAATTTCCTGGATGGTCCATGGTCCTTTGAGATGAAAATATGCTTTTGCTGGTTGTGATGCACAATGAACAATAAATTACAAGGGAGTGGTCTGGGTTTGTCTCCTGATTTGATAATTTCTGGCAAATTCATTTTTGGTTTATTAGGATGTCTGAAGAAAAATGAAGGTTCAATCACAAATGAGTCAAGATTTGCCACCTGGTCTCAGGAGCTAGTCATCACTACCCTCCAAGTTAGCTCACATAGCCACAACACCCTTTGCTTACCAAACTCACGCTTTTCCCTTCTGATCCCCAGTTACAAGAAAACACTTGAGGCCTTTAAATGGAGTAATAACATTGTAATGCAAATCATTAAGTTGCAGGATTGATTCTGAGACACCAAGAGGCCTCAAAAGGGAAACAGAACCAAAAGACAAGCAAAGACTTAATAAATTCTTACACAAGTTTCAAATTAAAAATTCTTTACCTTCACTGCAATGTTTTACCACAAAAAGTCCTCCCCAGCATAACACGCTAAAATGGAACTATTTTCACTTCTTTGGTTTGTCTGCTCTTGCAAATTCATTTAGCAACAGTCTGGTTCCTGCCTTATAGGACAGGAATCGTTTTCAAATTGTCTAGCTCTTTCAGAAACAACTGAGCTGTCATCACTATGTCAACAGTTCCAAGCACTTACAGTTTTCTAGAAACTAATTAAATCTTCATCTAGATGCCAAGCAAATTAAAAACCTCAAAATAAGTATGAAACAAATTGGCTGTAACTGGGCATTTAGATGACTCAGATACCTGCTGATGAATGTGTTTCTGTTCTTTTTTTCCCCTCCTGCTTCTTTCAGCAGCAGAGTCAACAGCTGTGGGAACACGAAGCATCTATAACAATTCAAGATTCAGATGTTAAATCCTGAGGTATTTTTTCCTCACAGTCATAAGCCCCATTAGTGTCTCTACAACATATTCTGTAGTGGTATATACCTGGGGCTTGTTTCTATTCCTGAATTCCAAAACCTTAGAGCTAGCTTTGATTTTTTTTTTTTTTTTACTGCTATTATCCTCAGTATATGTATGAGAATCAAATAATTTATAAATTTCTCATGAGAGCTTATGTGCAAGAACTCTCACAGTCAAATAAAGTCCAAAGAATTGTTCAGTAATACATTTATACATTGCCCTCAAGAAAAAAAACCCCAAAACAATACAAAAAACGCAACCCAAGCTCAAAAGCTTTCTGTGAACATGCTGTTTTCCACTTTTCATTTCTAAGCCAGAAAGATGCAAAATCTCCTATGCTGTAGGAAAACAAAAAATGTGGTTTTCTGTACATTACAGCTCAATAAGTTTTAATGAAAATAGGTCTTTTTCAGATCTTAGCAACACTCTTAATATGGCACTATCAAGCCACTATCAAGCTCCTACTAGATTTCAGACCAAGAAAAATATTCCATGGCTTTTGTTTAAATTCCAGTGGTGATGCTTCTAAATTAGTAACTCTAGTCCTGAAATGCTTGCACTCTCTAATGAACCAAGCAAAACAAAACCCCTAGTGAGAACTTGAAAGTAATGCTGACAATAATAAACTGTAAAAATTTCCATTGCCCAAACAGAAAAAAATTCAAAAGGTTCATAACCAATATAATTATTAATAGTAATTTGCATCATAAAATCACTTCAGATTCTCATGTTATCTATATAAAAAAACATAACCAAAATAACTACTTGTTACCATTTTTATCTTCAGTAGAACTCTACATCTGAACCCATATCTTAGACTGCAAGCATCTTATACTGATGAAACCACATGTAGTAAAGCATTAAGTAGCATTACATGAAAATATGATGTGTTTAATTGGAAAAACTGACCATAAAAATTAAAACCATATTGTACACTTTAGTTTCAACAGGCATATTAAAAAAATGAGAGTTTTAACTGCTAGTTTTCCAAGGGTAATTCTGCTGAGAGTCCCTGTAGTGTTCTCACTAGAATGACAGACTACAATATACTAATAAATAACTCTAGTTATACTCTACTTGCAAATTGTCTGGGACTATTTTAAAGGCACAAAAGCCTGTTACAAAGGGTAAGAAAAATCACATAGTTAGATTATGACTTGACTATCTGCGTGACAGATTTTGGAGTGCTCAGAACCTCTTCATATGAATTGCATTTTGGAACAACAGTACCTTAAAGAACTTCCAAGGTCTTTTAAAGTCATTTTTAGTAGCTTAATCGTAATTGTACTGGGAATTAACTTAAAAGGATATTCAACTAAGTTTAACATCAAAGAAAAAATGTTCTTACAAAAGTGGATGCATTTAATTTCCATTTGTCACCTTTGTCTATCAATATTCCAGACCTGCCTGGAAATTCTGCAAAATTCTTCAAGACCTGCCTGGTCATGTTCCTATGAGACCTGATCTAGGTGACCCTGCTTCTGTGGGGGGGTTGGACTAGATGATCTCTAAAGGTCCCTTCCAACCCCTACCATTCTATGATTCTATGAAAAATACTTTTTTGACAAAAAATATTTTAGAATGTTAGAATAGCTGAAGAAATCAATAGTTTCCAGGAAATCCTAGAAATAGTTGGAAGAAACCTTTGGAGATTCTCTAGCCAAACTCCCCATCTCAGTGCAGTGAGAACTAGTGTAGGTTGCTCACAACTGTCCAGTTGAGTTTTTAGTATCACCAAGCATGAAGACACTAGAGCCTTTCTGGGCAATCTTTTCAAGTATTCAATCCCTTTCACAATAAAAAAACATTTTTTCCTTATGTTTAAATTGAATTTCCTGTAATTCAGTTTGTGCCCCTTGCCATTTTTCCCTTCACTGTATACCACTGAGAATAGACTAGCTTCATTTCTTTATATTCTCCACCTAAATGACCGCAGAATCTTTCCTGTAAAGCAGTTTTATAGCTGGTCAGCTGCCAGTCTGTACTGCTGCATGGAGATATTTCTCTCCAGGTGCAGGGCTGGCCCATTTCTCCAGTCTGTCAAGGCATCTCTGAATATCAGCACAACTGTGTGGTATATCAACCATTTCTTCTACTTTATTACCACTTGCAAACTTCCTCAGGGTACAGAAAAACACTCTCTTTTATTACCCAGATTGCTGATGAAGATATTAAACAATATTGGTTTCATTATTGACCACTGGGGTACCACCACTAGCAGCTGAACTTCTGCTGGTTTTCTAGTAAGTCATCATTCTGGCATGGGGAGAGGCGGGGTAAAAAACAATGCAGTTTTCCAGGTATGGTTTAATGAATGCTCAGCAGAGGAGATGATCCCTTCCTGCAAGCTCCTAGCCATGAGCTGACTGGTATAGCCTGGGAGACTGTTGGCTATCTCTGCTGGTTCATGCCCAGGCTACTGCCCAACCAGGCACTGGGGCCTTTGGGCAGAGCTGCTCCCCAGGCAGGCAGGCCTCAGCCCGTGTGGCTGCTGGGGCTTGATCTTCGCAGAGCAGGGCTTTGACCTTCAATTCAGCTGAATTTCATTAGGTTCTTATCAGCCTGTTCCTCCAGCCTGTCTGAGTCCTCCCTTAGTGGCAGCTTTGCACTCAAGTGTATCAACTGGTACAGCCAATTTAGTGTCATCTGACAATTACACAAGGGTGCAACCTGACACCTCCTCCAGATCATGGTCAGGTCTATTTCAGTTCCCTATGCGACTCCACTTGTTTCTGTCCTACTGGTAGACTGTGACCTATTAACCACTACCTTCTGAGCCCCATTGTCTAACTTGTTTTTTACTTACCTGGTTGCCCACCCATCCAGACCAACATGTCTCAGCATGGACAGATGAATAACATGAGAGACAGCATTGAAGACCTTGATAGAGTTGACCTCATGATGTAAACTCCTCTCCCTTTATTCACTTATCTAGACATTTTATAACAGAAGGCAGTCAGGCTGATTTAATGTGAATTACCTTTCACAAATCATAGCACATTTGATGTCCATGGTGATTGTTCAAAATCAACACCTTCTTTTTCATGAGCCCAGAAAAAACTTCCAAGATTTTCCCAAGAAATAAAGTGAGATTGACTGACCTGCAGTTTCTTGGATTTTCCTTTCTGTGCTTTTCTTGCAGTTGGCTGTAAAATGTACCTTTTTCCAAACATCAAAGGTTTTGCAACTTCCACAACCTTTCGAAGAAGATAAAGAACTCTCTCAGTAACCTAAGATGCAGACTAGCTGGTCCCATGGAATTTTTAACTTATATTTGCCCATCACTGCTTAAGCTGTTTCAACTGCAGGAATATTTCGGAAAGTAGCAGGGGTGCTCTCCATCCTGCTCATGGCAACATACCCCCACACCTTTCCTTATACTACAGTTTGTGATCCAGTATTGAGTCACACAATCACAGAATCTTAAGGGCTGAAAATGACCTCGAAAGATCATCTAGTCCAATCCCCTGCCAGAGCAAGGCCACCTAGAGTAGGTCACACAGAAACTCATCCAGGTGGGTTTTGAATGTCTCTAGAGAAGGAGACTCCACAACCCATCTGGGCAGCCTGTGCCAGTGCTCTGTCACCCTCACAGTGAAGAAATTCTTCCTTTTATTTCTCTGGAATCTTTTGTGTTTCAACTTACACCCATTGCCCCTTGTCCTATCATTTGACATCACTGAGAACAGCCTGGCTCCATCCTCCTGACACCCGCCCTTTACGTATTTGCAAACATTAATGAGGTCACCCCTCAGTCTCCTCCAAGCTGAAGAGCCTCAGCTCCCTCAGCCTTTCATCGTAAGAGAGATGCTCCACTCCCTTCATCATCTTTTGGCCCTGCAATGAACTCTCTCCAGCAGCTCCTTGTCCTTCTTGAACTGAGGGTCCCAGAACTGGACACACTATTCCAGATGCGGTGTCATGAGGGCAGAGTAGAGGGGGAGGAGAACCTTTCTCGACCTATTAACCACCCTCCTTCTAATACACCCCAGGATGCCATTGACCATGACGGCTCATTGCTGGCTCATGGTCATCCTGCTGTCCACCAATACCCTCAAGTCCCTTTCCCCTACACTACTCTCTTAAGAGTTCATTCCCCAACCTATACCAGTACACGGGGTTATTCTTTCCCAGATGCAACACTCTACACTTGCCCTTGTTGAATTTCATTAGATTTCTCCCTATCCAACTCTGCAACCTGTCCAGGTTTCATTGAAAGACAGCACAGCCTTCTGGTGTGTCAGCCATTCCCTCCAGTTTCATAGAATCACAGAATCACAGAATGATAGGGGTTGGAAGGGGCTTTTAGAGATCATCTAGCCCAACCCCCATGCTAAAGCAGGTTCACCTAGATCAGGTCATACAGGAACGTGTCCAGGTCTTGAAGATCTCCAAGGGACTCCATACTCTCCCTGGGCAGCCTGTGCCACTGCTCCATCACTCTCATAGTGAAATAGTTTTTTCTGATGTTTAAATGTGTTTTATGTGTTCCAGCTTTATCCCATTACCCCTTGTCCTGTTACTAGATACAACAGAAAAAAGCGATGTTCCAACCTCCTGACACACACCATTTATATACTTGTAAATATTAATGAGATCCTCCCTCAGCCTTCTCTTCTTCAGACTAAACAGCCCCAGTTCCCGCAGCCTTTCCTCATAAGAAAGATGCTCCAGTCCCCTGATCATCTTGATCATTAGTTTAGTTTTGTCAGCAAACTTGCTGACAGTGTTCCCTCATCAAGGTCATTAATGAATATATTAAACAATAATGGTCTAAGCACTGACTGAGTCAAGCCAGTTAATTAATCTAAGATAAAACTAAATGCAATAACATTTTTAAAGTTTATTTTTGTATCAGATCAGATTTGTATCAGCAAGCTGATCTGTTCAGTCTAGGGGACACAGGACCATGAGATTTAATGCTATGGAAGTCACCAGAATCCACAGGAAGAAACAGAGGTAGAGTTGGATGCAATTTCTATCAGCTTAAGATGAACACTGAATTTTCTCTTCAGTGCCTTCCTGAATTCAAGCCACGGAAACCACAGAACTGGAAATGGCTCTGTAGTTTCCTGCAGTATTTAGATTCTGATATATTTAGCACATTTTATCTGGAGACTGAACATCTCCCATAGAACAAGAAGTTATGACTAAATGTTGACTGTTTTAATTTTCTAATTTATTGCTCCAATATGCATTGGATAAAGCACAACTTCATTTTGGAAGTACTCTGAACTTCACAGCACTAATCTACCAGAAATTAGGGATTTACTAATTGCTTATTTATTTAGTGATCTAGTAAAAGCCTCATCTAAAAGGTACTAGTATGAGCTGCCATATAACTCACAGAGGAACATTATAACACATATAACACAGGCAAACATTAAAACTTATATGAAACATATAACAAGAAAACATAAAATCTTTAAAAAGAAACTGTGTTACTTCTCACATCCCATAATGATTCAAGTCATCAAATTACAGAGATATAAGCCTCCCCAGGGGGAAAAAAAAATCCATTCTCTGCTGCACATATATACTGTTAAAACACACAGATTTTGCAGAATGTATCTACAAACAAATAATGCAGAAGATGTGATTCTCAAGAGTTGGGAGAACTGCAGATGACAAGGAATATGCTCAGTTGGAGTCTTCCTTCATCTCTAAAATGATAGAAGCAACTTCAATCTTCTCCTGACTATTGAGAGAGCTGACATCAAACTTGAAGGGCCTCAAGCAGAGATTAAGACAAAGCTCAACACGAACATCTTTAGTACCATGCAGAAAGACCTTACTTCCATTACAGATCAACATATCTCATATGTTTACTTGAGGTAAGAACATATACATGTTGACATTATATTGTGGAACAATTATAATGCTGCAAATTCAAACCCCAGTTTATCTCACTGTAACCTGACAACTCTCAGAAGGACTTTCACAATGACGTATACGAAACAGACATCAATGACCACTAAAAAGGATCTGCCGTCACAGCAGAAGTACATCAGGTGTCATTTTCAGCCTTAAGCTTTAACAGTGACCGGGTCTCCAATGAATTTCAAAGTTCATTGCAGTCTGTCTTTCCTATCTCACTGCTAGTGAAAACTTGTAATCTAATGCTACACTCATACTATCTGTTTCCAGGACCATAACTCTTTCATATATTTTGGAGAAAACAGATTGGTTGCAGCTCCTGCAATTTTTGTATACAAGACACTTGTTTATGGATTGTGGGAAACATAATACAAATATAGGTTGGATTGCTTCTCTAATATGCTAAATCCTCTTCATATCACAAAACAATACAGTTTTTTTTCCTAAGGAAGTACAAAAAAATACATAAAATAAATTAAGTAGTGACTATATATATTTTTTTTCTTTCCTGAAAAGTAGCCAATTGCTCTTAGGATGTAAGTTCACAGGGTTTTTTTCTCCAGTTGATGGCAATCATATAAGTACTTTTTCACTATGTGTTTTTCTAAGTGTGCTATTTGGATTTTGGGTTATGTTTTGTTTTGTTGTTTTTTTTTCCTTATGTGAATATCCAAACTGGCAACACAACAGAAATCATGAAAGTATGTGATGCTAATCTTTCTCCAATGTCTGTTAGTGGAATTGCCCTTTGAAAAATCAACAGTGATCACCCTGAGTTTTTTTTAATAAGTCCTCTGATCCTGAGGTCCAGACTCATTAGGAAAACTAAAACAGATTTTCTGTAACTTTGAGTGTGAATAATTTTAATGCAATATTTGCACTGTTGAATATTACTTCACGGTTTCTCCATAAAATAAAATAAAATAAAAAAAAAAAAAACTGGGTACTTCTCTTTTTAGTCTGTAAGTACAATGAATGAAAAATATTTTAGTATCTCAATCAGAGTATTAAGAATTTGGTCAAAATTCTTATTAAATCAGAGATGGAAAATTAGATGAGGAAGAAAAAAAAGATCAATGCATCCAATAACCTAGTGGCAAAGGCTATTCTTGCCTTAAAAGTGAGGAGTCCTTACAAGATTTTTCTATAGCTTTTTTCTTTTTTCTAAGTTCTTGTATAAAGAGATCAGTGACAGAATACAAATAGTTTTCATCCTCTAAGAGTATTGCAGTCACCTGGGATGTAGGAGGTAGAATTTTAAATTCTTGTTTTGATTCAGGACAGGGATTGAGCTTGGGTTTTAAAAATTTAAAGCAAATACTCCTCAATAACAAGATTATTCAATTACTTTAGGATGATCTCCAGGTCTCATTTTAAAAATCTACAAAGCATACCTGGAAATTGTCTATTTTTATTCAATGTTAAAAAGTGAAAAAAAACCCCTTCAAGATTGTTGATTATTTCAATAAGCAATATTGCTTTCTGCCCAATTTCACTTGTATTGGGGTTTGTGTGGCACTGTATTTTGGTAGCAAGGGAGGTGCCACAATAGTAGTCCCTGTAAGAAGCTGCTCAAACTTCTCCTTGTCTCCAAGTCAAACCTGCCTCTGGCCAAGGCCAAGGCAATCAGGTGACTCTGCAATAACATATTTAAGAAGGGAAAACTGGAAAACTTGCAATGGAAGGGGGAAGTGGGATGGGAAAGAAACAACCATGTAGACACAAAAGTCGGTGAAGAAGGAAGGGAAGGAGGTACACTGGAGCAGCCCATAGTGAAGACCATGGTGAGGCAACATGTGCCCCTGCAGCCCATGGAGCTGAGATCCACCTTCAGCTCATGGAAGGAGCAGGTAGCTGTGCCCAAAGAAGGCTGCGACTCTGTGGGAGGGCTGTGCAGGAGTGCGTCTGTTCCTGAGGACCTGTGGCCTGCAGAAGGGACCCACACTGGAGCAGCTCATGGAGGACTGCCTCCCATGGGAAGGACCCCAAGCTGGAGCAGCAGAAGTGTGAGGAGTCCTTCCCTGCTCAGGAGTAAGAGAGCAGCTGAGTGATGCTTTGTTGCCAGAGAGGCCTAAATCATTAGGCATCCTTACAGAAAAGGATTTCTTTTTTTTTACTTCCTCTGTGGATATCAATACCTTCCTCTGTATATTGTGTTTAATTTGTTATTGTAAATTACAACATTAAATTCTAGTACGGCTCATAGTTGAAGATGCATTTTGTGGTTCTGTTACAAAGAGGTCTGCGTAACTTGAGCTAACATTCTTGTAGGCACCAAAAATAAAAATGTGTAATCTATATATTGGGTATAAGCACCCTCTGCAAACACTTAGCCTTGCAACTCAGATTTTGCTGAACTTGAATTGACATGTTGAACCACATAGAGAAAGATTTCAGTTTTCTGGGGAAAGTCTTGCAAGCAGGCAAGAATTCTGTCTAAACTTAGAATAAAAAATAATTATACATAAACAAGACATATACCATTTAAATTCTCTTTCCTTTTGTCATTAACACCTTAACTATTCAAGAAAGATTTTCTTAAGGCTTCCATATGGCAGTCCACACCATAAGATGAGAGTATTTCTATGCTTTAATATTTGCATTACAATGAAATGTGGAAGTCTTTATCATGTGCTAGTCCCTTCATAGTTACACATTCAAAAGAGTATCTGTGTCCCAAAGTCTGTGTTGAACAGATGTTAAACAAATAGGTTGTTTATGTACTTAATTACTTACAGTACGAAACTGAAAATCAACTTGACAGTTTACCTTGCAGTAATGTAACGCTGATGAGGGACTTCCGCAATCCAAAGCACACTGTTTATACCCAAGAATCACACAAGCCAGTTTTTAAAAGATTTTGAGCATACTTTTCATGCTATGAAGAAAATACATGTGTTTATATCAACAATAGATGATAAATGCTATAAACATTTAGGTCTAGATGCCTCAGATTTCATTCTCAGAACACTGACCATAAGCTATTCTCACTAGACCATGTGGTGTCCAAACTGTTTGTGAGCAGAATCCTCTAAGTGTTTGACCACTTGTGTGAATTAACCCTGCCACACTGTCCTTATTCCTAAGGGTTATCAGCCAGGAGGCATATAATGAGACTGCAAAATCCTTTGTAATACCATAGGGATATGTACTTTCAGAGTCTGTGAGAAATGTGTGAGAAGCCACAAAGTTTTGTGTTTTTTCACATCTAGTGTGACTTTTCTTGAGTACGAATGATATTTTATCATAGATCAAATTTATAATTTCTGCTAAAAAGCCCACTTTCTCATGGCCAGCAAGATAAAATTTCAATCACTAAAAACAAAACTTGTCTCCAAGAGCAGTCTTTCAAGGGGAAAACACCAGTTTTCATCTTTTCCACTACATCAGGCAAAGAGAACACAACATTAAGTGGGATTATGCTGAATCGTGTCTCTCTTCTGCCACAAATATTTGTATCTAAGTCTATAGATGGTGAAAACATTATATTTAGCTGATTTAGAACTGTTTTTCTAGTTCTGTTCATTTTGCTGCAGTTTTAGACCTCTAGTTGAGCAGTTCACTTGCTATGGAAACAGTTAAAGTAGCAGATGTAAAATTTACAGTACTCTGCCTGAAGATGTGCTGGAAAGTGGACTTTAAAAGAATGCCTAGAAAACATTACTACGTAAGCCAAATAGGAACTAATTCTGTGGGGATGTAAACTTCACCAAGCTTTAGAAATCCTTTGCCATACAGGGCAAACAGCTGGCATCTGCTTCAGACAGTGCTTTCTAACTGAGCTTTATGGATCCAAGCCTTATGCTTGTACACAGAGTACAGATCATCATATACTCTCAATTCCACCTTATTTCCAGCAACTAAACTGAATGAAAAGAGAGCTAAAAAGGAAAGTAAATGTTTTTTCTTATGTTAATTTTATCCACAAGCAGGTTTGCCTCCTAGAAGTCTGGAATCAAGCCACAGAAGTCCTAATCTATAGAGCTGGGAATGAAATACAAAGTGACCTCACCTGACCAGTCATCTGCAGACTTGTGAAAACTTTTAGCTTAGTTTAAAATCAATCTTCCATCAGGTTCACCACAAAAGTAATTTATTCTATCTAGTTAATAATTTTTTTATGATACTTATCAGAAGCCTAATATTTTCATAGCAAAGTTTTACACATGTAAAGAAAGCTTACTCATTTCTAACTTGAGCAGCAGTGTTGATTGATTTTTGTCCAACCAGACTTGAAACCAACACAAAAGCTTCTGCTCTCTAGAGATGAACTGTATCCTATGCACCTCCACCGTTGTACGGACATTTATATCCATATCTAATGAAATCAAAATCATTCCAGTACATAGAGATGGCCAGCACAGAATTAGTACTGGAAGGACCTGAAACAGACAATTGTACAAGTTGCAAAAAAGGACAGTTACAGTGAAAGTAAGTGGCTGGAGCAATTTAAAGAGGTGTTATTACTAAATACGCTGCACTATTCAACTACAAGCTTTTCTATAAAAGCTCAAATCTGGGCAAATAATTAATTAAAAATGTACATTTACTTTGCGATATTTCCTCCAAGCTTAGTGTTATTCAAAGTGTTTCAATAAGCTCATTGACAAAAGTGTTCATTATAACATAAAATGGCATTGTTTAGACAAGTGAGCAACTTCTGCAGTTGAGTTTTGTGTAGGTGTTCGTGTAAAAGAAATCTGAGATTTGCTCTCCAGGTGTGAAGGAATTAAAAAAATATTTCCGCACATAGACTTGTAAAACACAAATGGAGCAGTAATAACAGAATATGCATTGAAGAGTTTATGAATAAGATTTAAATTAACTGTTTTAGAGTGGATATTCAGGACTACCTTCCATTAGAAATTTTCTCACTTCTATTTAGTCCTTGTTAGTGATAGAGAAATATAGTCTTTTAGAAAAAAATGGCCACATTGCTTAATCTTCAATTAAAACTTCTGTATTGTTTTAGGGAATATGCACACAGAATATACAGAACAAACTTTCTCAGTCTTCTTATGAAACTTTTTAATATTACTAAAAAAAATAAAAGTTCCAAACAGTATATTCTTTAACATGGGCAACCTCCTAATTTGATTATCACAGCTGCTGTCTAGGTGAGATAAGTGTTCATGTAGGTAAGTCCCGGTAAGGGGAAAAGAGAGAAGGATTCTCTTCTTCACTATGCCAACAGTACAAAATAAGAGTTTGGACAATTTATATCTTAAGTACAACATTCAGTGTTACAGCATTTAATTTTGAATAAGCCATCATATTATTAATATTGATGCCTAAGCTTCCTGTACAGTGAAGTCTCTCACCTTCCAATTTTGCTTGTACTTATATGGCTGCCAAGTGTCTGAAACACCTGAGTGAAGACTTCAGTTACTGGGTAATCTTCAGTACGGCTGTATCATAGAATTTACTGAGCTGAAACATGACTGTTTCCTGTTCAGTTTCACACACTGTAACACACAAGCACAGAAAGCTGTGCCTTCCCACTATATCACAGGGGCTGGAGTGAGTGACAGGCCTATAAGACGACAACATTGTCATGAAATAAGCAAAGAGTAAAACAAATCAGAAAGGAGAAAAAGTCAACCTGAAGAGTGCATGTCAGGCATAGTCCTTCTTAGGAGTTAACCTCTGTTCTCCTCTACCGTGGACATTTATAGGGGTTAAAACTGTAAATCGGTCTTTCCATGGCATAGTGATAATCTGCACATACTTCAACAGAAACCAAAGTACATTCCCTAGCTATGAGAATACCAGGTTCAAACCTCACACTTCTGCTTCTAGGGAACATCAGAACAATTTATTTAAATTGCTTGCAAAAGTCACAACCTTGACAATGGGTGTACATGGATAAGCAGTTTTAGACTTTTCCGTTGCAGTGGTTTTGATGTATATGAATATAGCATACATTTAAATTACATGAAATAATAAAATGCTAAGTTGTGTCAGTCATGTCAATGCCTAGTGATCTCGGCATCCTGCTATTTCAACAGCTAATGTTAAGATAGCCACCAAATGTCAGACTACAGTTCTTTTTACAGTTCAGGACACAGACATCCCCTGGATACAGCTCAAGACATTAAGCAACTTGTAAATCAGAAACTTTGGGGCCAAGCTGTGCCTGTATGTGTATTCTTATTTTCCTTTACTAAGCTTTTCCTTCAGCCATAACAAAAATGCATTCAAATACCTTGTTTGCAACTTTTTTTGAGCTCCTGTAAATTAGTTGTATCAGTAATACCCATTAGCAAGCATACTGAAGCAGTGCTTTATTGAAGCATTTACACAATACATCAGTTTAATCAGAAGAGAGTAAAAATATCACAGTAAATTATATTTGGGTTGTATAAACCAAACAAAGTAAACACAAATAGAGTACTTATAAAAGTGTAACCTGAATGCTAGCACAGTCTCTTACTCACTAGGAGACTAGCTAAACCTGTGCAACCAAGTATTTTATGCACTTTCAGAGATAAATAGCCATTTAGCACTTGAGAAGCCTCATAATAAAATCAGACATACAGAACAGTGTCTTTTCTGTGACTTTAGCCCTTTGTGTGTCACCTTCCACAACTGTTGTCTTCCTGCTTCACAGAAGTGTCATAAGCCTCATCTAAGCACCATCTGCCACATAACTGTAAACTTAAATTCAAATTAAACATTCATATACATTAAAAGGCATGTGCAACGAAGTTTTTGCAAGTTCAGAGGTTTAGGGAGTGACTAGAGTTTTTAAACTTGGGTCAGAGAATACCAGAGAAGCTCAAAACACTGAGTTTTACAAAGTTACCTCAGAAGCATTTAAAATAAATAAACAAGAATCTCTTTAGCTTCTTCACTTTCACATGCCTGGTACAAAAGGATGACAGCCTGCAAACAAACTTACAGCAAAAGTAAATAAACAACCCTCCTGCTGAAGAATGTATTTTCCTTCACTTTCCTTCTCGCTCTCCTCCTTCCTTTGCCCTTTCCTCCTTAATTTCTGACCGCTTTGCGTACTAGCGGGGCCCGAGGCTGAGAGTGAGGGGCGGAGGAGGAGGTCCGGACCCCTCCAGCCAGCCTGGCCCAGGTGCAGAAGCGCCGGGCCGAGCCGGATGCCTGAAGAAAGTTTGCACGGTAGAGGACTAAGCTGAGGGACGGAGAGAACGAGGAAAAGGAACGAGGAGGAGGATGCCTGTCAAAGAAGATGAAAACTACCGACCTCCCACGTAGAGCTGTACCTATCGGCCTCGCCGGTGGGGCGGGGAAAGCGGCCGGGGGCCGGCGGAGGGGAGCGGAACGGAGCGGGGAGGAGGCGGGCTGCTAGGCGGCCCCGGCGGCTATAAAGAAATGGAGGCGGCGGGGCGCGGCCTGGCGGCGGGATGACCGAGGTGAAGTTGGCCGTGCTGGGCGGGAGTGGAGCCGGCAAGTCGGGTGAGGCGGGGAGCGGGGCGGCCTTGGTAACTTCCAGCCTGGCTTTACCTCAGGTTTGGTGGAGAGGGAGGCGGGTAGCGACGCGAGCGGCGGGGCAGCATTAAACCTGGCGTCTGCTTTCCTCCCGCAGCGCTGGCGGTGCGGTTTCTGACCAGGCGGTTCATCGGAGAGTACGCGTCCAACGCCGGTGAGCACCGCGGGCCGCCGCCGGGCGATGGGGAAGGGGCGGCGGGAGCGGGACCCGCCGCGGGGTGGGCGGGGAGCGGCGGCTTCCTTGGGCTGGGCTGGGCGGTGCGGGCGCTCGGGGGAACGGACGTGCCACGCTTCAAACATTTGTTTGAACAAGAAAATGGGCAGAAACGTAGTTTCACAGAACTTTTCGGGAAGATTTACGTTTTGGTTCTTTTTATCAGCGAGAGTTTCTGATTAAGTGTAAGCTTTGAAGACGGGAAAAGGCAAGCCAGGTATCTGTGGAGAGATCGCTTAACACTCCGGTGGTGCACCCGGGCGCGGGGGCTGGCGAAGTGCTCATCGCAAAGCCGCTGCGAAGGGACTTAGGAGGGAAAGATAACCGGGCTGCATGAGCGAAGCGCGGGTAGATTATAGTAAGCTGAATCAAAGAGGAGATAAAGAACAGAGTAAAGAAATAGACTGGAAAAGAAAAAATCAACACCAACACCTGTCCTATTGAATATCTCACTCTCAGCTCTGTAGGAGAGGTGAAACATTGTTTATCTGGCACTACCGGTTAATCAAAGCATAATGCAAAGCCCCTTGCTTTTGCAGGAGTGTACTGATTTGATAGCTCTGAGGAAAGCCTTGCCGTGTTGAGGATATAATTTCTTGTTCATGCCAGAACAAATACAGTGATCCTTAAGACACTTCTAAGGTCTTGGAAGATGGCAAAGCAGGACTTGAACTTTCACATCCTGGGTAGAAGTACTATTTATCTGATAGATAAACACTTTTGGAAGTGTGCTACCCCAGGAGAGGAGGGAATGAAAAGTCTTGTAACTTAACAAGGAGTGGCAGTTGCTGTCAACCTCATATTTCCTTCTAAAGTGAAAGACTCTTTCTGAAACCACTTCTTTACAAAAATCAGAGTAGCTTCCCATGATCCATAAAGAAATAAGAATGCTAAGCTAAACTGAGTATGTCCTAATGAACTTAATCTGAAAGCAGAGTTATAGCTGGACATATTCTATCAACACTTGTTACTATACAAACCCAGATTGAAAAGACAGTTTGTGTCCCAAGTGGCTTAGCAATGTCTATGTCATATGTAAGTTATATAGTGCTCTGTGTGTGTTCTAAGCCACTTACAACTAAAAACAAGTTTCCTTATCCTGTGCTTCCAATACTGCAAGTCTCAGAAAAGGAATTGCAAACTCCCAGAATGTTTTCACTTGTTAACAAAGCTTTTTTAGAAGATAAGTTTACCTCAACTTCTAGAGAGGAGAAAAGGAGTGGAAAGTGGGAATATAAAGTAACAAAATAAAAACCATCTCACTGTTAGTGGAGTCAAAGTATTAATTAAAAATATATTTAATTATAGAAACAACCAAAGTGTTGCAGATATGTACCCTGAGAAGCTTGGGACTGATAGTTCATCAGATGAACTCTTAAGATGTGCCTGGAGAGTACTCAAGATTAATATGGTGCTGAACTGAAGTTCCAGAGACAATAGGTCTTATCTATGCCTTCATTACATGCAGTCTGAAGTAGTGCCCACAACAGTTTTTGTCTCTGTAGTTAAGTAACTATGAGAAATTATACCATAAACAGACTTTTGACAACTACTGCCACAAACACAAGTTGGTTATACTTGCTTAGAACAACGTGTTACTTAAAATAATAGTGATGGTCTGTCAGCAATGAAGTTCCCAGGGTTGCTAGTGCTGGTGAAGAGTCCTAAATCTAAGAAGTTATGCTATAGAACTATTCTAGGATCTAGTCTAAGGACATGATCCTGTAAATACTATTGGTCTGGTGGTACATAGTAGAACTAGATTTCATGGTAAATAAATGTTATTGCCAATAATAACATTTGTACAGAATCAGAATTTATACATAAGCTGTCTTACTAATTTCATAATTCCAAACCTTGATATCAAGCTGAGTAGTTACCAGCATTTAGCTGATTCTGAGCATTATGTAACCCCTTTGCCTCCATTTTGGAAGATGAAAACTTGTGTCTAGAAGTACTTCTTGCACCAGCACTTCAATGGGAACACCACAGTGAAATGGTGTTGGGCAGCCCAAGGATTGGGCAGCTCATGTGTTGCAAAATAAAATAGATTTATTCTGAGTATGTGTTTAAAACAAATAAACAAAAAATCCAACAAAAAAACCACCAAACAATAAAAAACCCAATCAAACAAAAGAAAAAAACACCCAACAAAAGCTCAACCAAAACAAAACTATAAAAAAGCAACAAAGGGGAAGAAAACCCATTAACAAAAAAAAAAGCAACCCCCCCCCCAAAAAAAAAAAACCAAAAAACAATCTCAAGCTCACCCTTCCAAAACCTCCAACAAAACTAAAACATAAAGCCCTCGAAAAACCAGACAGTACAGATTCTGTGTGAACCCTCCGTATTATCTAATCTTACTTTTGCTGCCTTTTCACTACCACCCTCTCTCACTAATGCTGGTTTTCTTTGTATACTGTGTATCTTCTAGAATGCATCTACACTAAGCACTTGTGCTTGGATGGGAGGCAGATACACTTGGAAATTTATGACCCTTGTTCACAGGTAAGAATTTTAGGAGTCAAAGAAAAGCTGTTCTACCTGTGTAACGGTAAAAAGGGGTTGAGGGAGGATTACAAACTTGTTGTTGGTTATGGAACTTGGACTTTTTTTTTTTTTTCTAAAGACTGAAGTCTTGTAGTTGCTGTGGCTTAAAACTGCTGAGTACTTTCCCATTTTGTGGAAGAAGCCTCTCCTTGCTTAAATTTTCTGTAAAACCTTTTGCATTTTGGAGTATTAGTAACAGAAATAACTTTTCCCACTTCTTCCTTATCTAGGTAAATACAGAGATATTTAGTTATAGGATTATATGCAGTTTTCTCAAATACCTTAAGTGGATTACATTTAATTTTTAAAGCAAGCAGTTTATTAAATGTCTGCAGAAATAATCAAAGTAGGCAGGCCTGGAAATAAGACCTGCGTTCACAGATCCAGGGAAGGCCATAATGCATGTTAACAGATATACTTTGATCACAATAAACCACTTAGAAATAAAGGGTTTTGTATTCATTTCTTTGCTGCTACTACAGGAATAGAGAAACTTTGGTATTGTGGCCTAGGTAGGTCTGTCTGGCTAATCACATCAGCTGACAAGGTTCTGTTTTGGGCAATGATGTTGTCTTTTACCAACTAGGATGAATGCTAATACTAAAGCCAAAATATTACCTGGAGTTAAATTCCAAGACTTAAAAACTTTACCTAGAACACAAAATGAACCACCAAACAAATCTGGCTCCCAGGAGACAAGCAACAGCATTAATTGTCCCAAGGCAATGAGGATACTGAAATAGCCACTGTGCAGTGTAACACTATGGAGTCCTCCCTTGCCATATAATGTTCTGTAGACTTACTTCCACCTGACTTAGACCCATTTCCTAAGCTCACCTATGGCTACAATTTGGGCACCTCTTTGATTTTAAGCAAAACCAGTTGTATTAAAAACAACTCTGCGTGCCGATACTCTTTGTGCCTCGTTCTAGGTTTTACTTGGGAACAAGGCCTAACTTTAGTTCTTTGCTGTTTTCTTTCTAACTTCTTAGTGCCTGCGAAGGAGTAGGTAGAAAATTGTGGTGGTATTGGTTTTTCGTGTGATAGGACTGGTGATTTTAGAAACACGTGGATGTGACATGGAGATCCTGTACCCTGTGAGAGCTGGAGGCAAAAATAGATGCAAAGAGGAGGCCAGGCTGGGAAAAGAAGTCTTGCCATTTTTGTTTCAGCTTCCTGAAATCTTTCTGCTCTCTGAGCCTTCTCTCTAGTAGCTGTGTCCCTGGTCTGCAAAGCTCACTGTCCCTTCATCCATCTGGGAAACAGCTGTGACATACACAAGTCACCATTCCTGCACTTAAACTTACTGCACAGTCACCACAACATGAAAAAACTGTTGTATTAATGATAGTGAAGTCTTCATACAGTCCTGGAAACAGTCCTTTTTTTTTTTTCTTTCTTATACACTCCCTTTCACTGTCAGCATTCAGTTGCCATCCCTCATGGTTACAGCCTTCCCAGTCCAGTTGTTTATGATGCTACAGTGCTGCCCCGGTGCTGAGCTAATTGAAGCAACTGAGGTGGAATGCCAGAGAAGATTATACATTGCAAGTAGCAAAATACTAAACTAGTGTGAGAACAGCTTTAACAGTCCTCAAATTACTATTGAAGATGGGTTTTCTTAGAGCAAAAGTCAATTTTTTATTTTTATGTGTTCCTGGTCAGCTTCCAGTATTTTACGTGTCTTGAGTCACATGACCTTGCCAGCTGCTGGGAAATCATTTGCAGGGATAAACTCATTTAAAGTAGTTTTAAAATTATATTCTTTAGCTTAAAGGGACAGTTTGCAGTTGTTGCTTTCTAGGAATTGGGACAGGTTTTTTGGGTGAAGGGACTCAATAATTGGGAAGGGTCTAGAGGACAAGTCTGATGAGGATCAGCTGAGGAAATGAGGATTCTGTAGCCTGGAGAGGAGGAGGCTCAGGAGCACCCTTATCACTCTCCAACTACCTGAAAGGAGGCCGTAGCTTGGGGGGTGTTGATCTCCCAAGTAACAAGCAATAAGATAAGAGGAAATAGCCTCAAGTTGCACCAGGAAAGGTTTAGATTGGATATTAGGAAAAAAATCTTCACCAAAAGGGTTGTTAAACACTGGAACAGGCTGCTCAGGGAGGTGGTTGAGTTAGTGTTTCTGGAGGTATTTAAAAGATGTGTAGATGAGGTGATTAGGGACGTGGTTTAGTGGTGGATATGACAGTGTTAGGGTAATGAGTGGACTCTAAGATTTTGGAGGTCTTTTCTAACCTAAACAGTTTATGATCACTTGAGTGATTTTATGTCACTAGTTTTATTACAGTCAACTGCAGATGGAAAGATTTTTTTTCCGTCTCTCTAGAAATTTATCGAGTAAATAGTTTCAGATTCAAACAATGCAAAGAAGAAACAAATGAAGAAACAAAGAGAATAATTAAGTACACTGTAGTCAGACTATTAGCAATATGTAAAACTTGAAACTGCATAAACACTGATGGCTCCCATATGTTTCTTTCTCATGTAACTCTGTAATGACTATACAGGTTATGCAACTTCACTGCTTAAACATTACATTAAAGTCTAAGTGTTTCATTATGCATTTGTTGGTGATCCAAGGTGTCATCTGTAATGATGGTTATTTATTAGGCTTTTGGAGCAGGACTCACCTGAATTCAGCACCAACACCTAGACCTATTAGTATTTTTTGTAATAAAAGATATAACATTCTCACATTCACAATGATAAAGAACATACTCTGAAGTGACAACAGTAACCATCTTTTTGCATGTGAATTTGAACTTTTCAGCCACAGCGGGGAAAGCTCTCCCTCACAGACGAGCTCCATTGGGCTGATGGATTTATCATTGTTTATGACATCAGTGACAGGGCATCGTTTGCATTTGCCAAGGCATTGCTGTACAGGATCCGAGAGTCTCACGTAGGAGCTTGTAAGAAGTAAGTAGGTTTTTTTTTTTTTTCCCCCCTTAGCAATCTTCAAAAAAAGCTGAGAACATTTCTGTGAGCTGTAGGCATCCCAGTAGCAATTGAAATCCAGCAGCATCCAAGTAGCATAACACAATACCAGGAATAAGGTATCTGTTTCATGGTATCCAAAGCCAAGTACATCAGGATTTTTGTTCTTATTTCTTATGACACTGCTGTTTTAAGTAATTGCGGTAAATCTGTCTGCTGTGATTTATGTGGGCAAAAACCTGGCATAGTCAGTCTCTGCTTTTACTCCCCTACTCTATTACCAATGGAGACGCACCAATGTGAGGGCTAAAGAAAACATTTCCCACAATAAATAAATCTTGTATCATGAAGTCTCCTAAACTGGCTTTAGCAGTGACTCCAACAGTATTTGTGCACATGGGTGACCATATGATAAGAAACTACTTTCTGTCAAGAAGAGCCAGCCAAATTGTAAGTCTGAGTAGATGTGATGTATATTCTTGCATCAGTCATCTGAGATACTTTCTAAATAGAGTGAAATCCTACCCCTTATATTGAATAAAAAACCCCAACACTATTCTTTATGGTTTACTGCTGACCTTTCTTAATTAAGGCTTCTCTGGAAGGAGTAATTTTAGCAAAAGTTTGGGATTAGGCTTCCTGTGGGTTTTTTTTCTGAATTACACCACTGACACTGATGCATCTCTTTGACTCTGTTATCTACAAATGGAGATAATGACCAATTTGCTTCTTTGTGAAGCCCAGGAGCTGGCAATATTCTCAGCAGTATAGTGTGTGGAAAATGCAGTGGATGAAAAATACATGAATTCATTGAGCTGAGGAACCAAAATGAAAATTTACTGATAGAGGCTCATCTGTAAAATCCTTTGACATTTGACTATGGCAAATGGAAAGCTGAAACTCTACCTGGCAAGATAAGGGAGTTGGTTTGTTCTTTTGGGTTTTTTGCAATGCCTATTACCCTGAACGTACTTCCCATACACACTATATGTATAGCACAGAGTACAGCACAGCATTGTAATATACCATTTCTTTAATTGTGATCTTTTTGATTTCAGAATGGTCGAGTCATCAGTATTTTTGGTAGGTAATAAACAGGATTTATGCCACATGAGGGAAGTTGGCTGGGATGAAGGACAGAAGCTTGCAATCGATAACAAGTGCCAATTCTGCGAACTATCTGCAGCAGAACATTATCAGGAAGTTGTGGCAATGTTCATGAAAGTCCTCAAGAATATCACCTCAAATTTCAAAATGAAGGAAAAGAGACGACCAAGTGGATCAAAGTCAATGGCCAAGTTAATCAACAATGTGTTTGGAAAGAGAAGGAAATCTGTGTAAAAGATGGTTGGTCTTGAAGTAGGAACAAGCTGAAATAAAGTTGCTCAGGCAGCTCTTGGGATTCGGTCAATTTCCTCCAAAGGTTAGTATCTGGAGGAGTAAGGCAGTAGAAACCAAAGGCAGGAAATAGTATGGATGGGGTCTAAACCTAGAAGACCTGACTTTCTATTTCCAGTTCTACTACAGATTTACTGTGTTAAAGGTATGTCACTTAAATTCCAAGCTGCTCCTCTCACCCTTTCTCTCAGAAGTTCTTTGAAGGAGAGTTTTAGTATGCATTTATTCAAGACCAACGTGGTCTTGAATATCTAACATGGATAGAGCTTCTAGGTGTGACTGAATTGTAAACAGTTATTTCCAAGAAACTCAGCTTTGCTGATCAAAATCTTACTTTAGAATGAAGAGAAGCAGCTGTTGTTTTTTTTTTTTTTCTGTGCAAGAACAGTTGCACTAAAGAAAAGCAAAATACTACTGCTTCATGTGATATTTCTATGTAACTCAAGGAAGGATCACTCATATCCTTGTGTGCCTAAAGGTGCCTAACACTTCCTTCAATTCATATGAATTAAATGCTTAGACACCAAATCAAAAAAGGTATTCACTGCAAAGCTATCTTGCAGAGGTGGCAGAAGGGAAGCAGTATTGTCTCCTGTCTCAGTATTTGGAGGTTTGTTTTTTTGAGTGATGAAAGAAAGTAGAGAAGGTTGAAGAGGGTGGGAACTGGAATGTTAGTGAAATGTTAGTCAGTGAGCATTGGACTGTTTGGCAAGGTTGTTTAGTGAAATAATTTTATGGCAAAGGCCAATGTGAAGGCCAGGGTAACATCTGAGGCTGATCACTTGCACGGAGTAGTTTTTGTGGACTGTAACAAGGTTTCTTTACCTGTAAGATGGATGTGCCTGTTCAATTTTAGATGGGAATGGAAGCTTGAAAAGCACATAGAATGTTCAAGATCACAGGTTCTCTAGGCTGTCTGCCTGGATTTAAAGGTCAGCCTTCTGGTAGGACCTGTGCTCCTAACTTAACACAGTGTTTTTCCGAAGGACCAATGTCTTTACAAGTAGTCATCACTGTGGTATTGAAATGCCACTTGAGAAAGCACTAAGGAATATGTTAGCTATGCTTTTCAAATGTGGCTATTAAACATCAGACAGATATAAATATGTTGTCAATTGACATTCAGAGCTCTTAGTGTAGGCGACTAAATAAGGGCTTAGCCCAGTGTGTTTGAAAGTGCTGTGCTCATACAGAAATTATGAAAGGGAAGTGATCTGAAGATGAATTACTGCCTCCTATGCGTTCCAGAGGACAGCTGGGATTTGGTCTGAGCAAGTTGCTGAGTGGGAGCCTACTTCTGCTCTGAATTTTTTCCTGTGTGCAAACTTGTAAAAGTATCAGTCACAGCAGAACACCAGTTTTTTTTTTCAGACATCCACCCCATAACATTAAAAAAAGCTCTATAATCTTAGTGTTACTTTTGTAAAATAAAAGCACATTTTGATAAGCGTTGACCAAAGATGACTTTTTTTTTTAAAAGGAAGAGATAGTGTTTATTTCACTTGTTTTAAGATTCCAGGTATTGGAATATAGTTCTCAGTGTTGATAGGCACAGTGTTGCTTTGTTTCTATGCAGATACTGCTGCCATATCAGTAGTGCATTTAACTGTACTGTCAATATCTATAAAGCTCAATATGAAGACTATGCATGTACAGCCTTCATCTTTCCAGTGCCCACTGAATTCTAGAACTGCTAATAGACTGCTGACCTGTCAGGTAGCTGTATCTCACCAGCTCTAGCATTGCCAGATTCGAGAACTGTTAACTATATTTACTGCTGTGGTATTAAATAAACTGGATATTAGCTGGATGTATCAAAGCCTTTTTTTTTTTTTTCCCCTTTACTGTAGTATACAGATACAGACTTCTTGTTTTGATTACTGTAAAAGTGAAGCACCAGACAGATCTGGAATTCAAATTTGAAAGAGTAGATCTGGGAATCAGATACTTGCACAAAAAAATGCCTCTAGCTATATTTTTCGTACACAATGAAGAAGCCTTCATGTACTTCTATGCAGTGAACGGTAGGGAACGTTTCTAAAAATCTGTATCCTTTAAAAATTTGTCAGGACAGCCCCAGAGAAGCTAATTAATTTTGATTTGCTCATATTAATGGAAATACGAACTTTCAGGTAGGTGGAATCTGTGGTATACACGGTTTTCCTTACATTTTTGTTCAAATGGGTCCAAGTGTTGGAACTCAGAGTGACTGTATTCTGGCCCCTTGCTAGGCTTCACTCACCTGAAAACCAGCTGAAACAGATGCAGGATGCATTTATATTTAAGCATACAGAAGCATCCCATATAGACATGATTTTACGGTCTTGGGATCAGGATTTCACTTGTCTTTTATTGCTGTTAAGTGCAGATGAACAAGAGTGCAGAATCTGAGAAGGAATTAAATTTTAAAGCAGTAAAGCAGATACACACTTCCCCTTTCCAAGTACGTTTTAGTAATATGTATTTTTTTAAAAAAGTGAAGGCCTTTTAAAGAAAAATGAAATACCTAAAGAGCATTTGTATACTGCTAAGTGTTCTTGGGGTTTTAACAGTGAAGGTAATGTGTTACTGGCTTAGCCACATTTTTAAATGCTAGCAAGAGCCCTGTTGCATAACACAGTGAATGATGTAACTGATGTTAAATGCTCAACCTTGTTAGTGACATCACATAGAGGACGTTGAACTTGTTGTGGAAACATGTATTTTTGTTGCTGTGGTTTGCTTGCATGTGACTGTCCTTTCTCACTGAAATATTTTGAAATTGTCATATAAGAGTTAAAAGTATCTGGAAGTCTTTGTTTATATGATCTTTCTCGTTTCAGTAAAATTTGCTTGAGAAAGGCACTCTGAATTGATCTTCAGCTTGTTTTTACTTTAAGAACAGTGACATAAAAGCAGAGAGGTTCTACTGATGTATAAAGGTAATAGCCCCTGGCTCCCCGGTGCTGTCTCTCAGAGAGCTTTAGGGAGGTTTTTGAAGCTCACTCTTACTGCATTTTTGAAATAAACAATCCAGACAAACACAACTTCAGCTCCTTTTCCTGCTGTCATATCTGTGTGTATTAAACTTTTTGTAAATCTCACTATATTCACATTCACAACAAGGCAGAAGGAAAATCATGACAGAGAAACTTGAAGCGTGATACTCCTGGAAGAGGGAAAAATTAAGTGCAGTGTTGAGTAGACTAACTAAACATACTGTTTCTTTCTAATATATTTAAATCAGGATGGTAACAAAAAAAGGTGGATCAGAAGTTATGGATGTTATGCTTTACTCTGAAGACAAAAGTAGCTGAGGCTACATTTCTAGCCCATTGCTAGAAGCTGATTCTGAAGTGATGGAAGGATGAATATTGAAGTGCAAAAACCTTGTCGGTCATATGGGGATAGTCTTGTTTCTTTCCTTTCTGTCTATCTGACTATGCTGCTTGAAGATGATGCACGAGCAGATAGTGGAAGATGTCTGATTCTGGCATTCTGTCCATCTAGGAGGCAGAGAGTGGGATGGGTGCTGTGGCTGTCAGCCTGAACAGGTATGGTGACACTGACAACTGGATCCAGAAAAATCAATGGTGTTTTCAGATAGTATGTTATAAAGAAGAAGGTATTATGAATACCACTCAAAGCAAAACTAAAGTGCAGTAAGTATCCAGGAATATGCATTTTTTTCATCATGATGCCTGTTGAAGCAAGTGTTTTAGGTTAATGAAGTTTTCATACAGAGCTGCTTTGTTCATGGACAGAGGAACAAACTCCATAGGCTTGAGAAGAATCCTTGCCTGTCTGTTCTGAAGGAAGAAATATTTTTTTTTTAAAAAAGACTGTTAGACTACTAGAATAAGCCAGAGGAATGCTGAATGATACTATATATTAAGAAAATGAGCCCTCTACTTCCTTAAACCTGTCCACAGGAACACAGGCCTTAATCTGCCCTTTGGGAATAAAAACAAAGAAAAGCTAAATTTTGATATCCAGTTCAGTTTAAAAAGTTTGAAGAGTTTGAAAAGCCCTTGTTTATGTGCCTAAATGTGGATCTAGGTACCTAACTGCCAACTTTTGTTGCTCTAAAATTTGGGTTTGATTTTTCTGTAGAGTACTTTAAATGGCTAGGGTGCCTTCCCTGCATCCCCCACTGCCGCCTTGATATTATGTGAGACAGGCAGGCTATTCTGGGTATAAAGTTATTTTTAAACAGACATTACTCTTTTCCAGAAACAGACAGTAAGTTTCTGTCTTCTTTTAATTGCTTTACAAAGTAAATTGAGTCCCTCTGGTTATATAATTAATATCCACGTTTAGTCCTAGATATTTGACATGACTTGAGCCATTTACTACTACATTCATTTTTTAAGACTGGTTAGGAGTTCAGATATGTGTTTAATTCCCAATGAACTCTGTAAAGCATCCTGAGTTTTTCCAGTGAAGGCCGCTAACAGCACAGAGAAATGTGTACTACAAGCAAGAGAAGTGAAGAACAGAGCTCTTATCATGGGGTTTGAGCCAAATGATCTATGCAGGTCTGTCTTATACACTACGGTGTTCGTATTCAGCAGCAAAAATAGCATTATATCTATATTACACATTGTATTTTTCTACTTGAAATAAATGTAAACCAAAATTAAAACATTTGACCTAAAAATTAGAAGCATTGTGGAATCTAGTGAAGATGTCATTTTTAATAGACACAACTTTTTAAATAGGCTTCACGCAAGGTTTTGGTTGTGAGTTTTGTTCTTTTTTGGGTTTTTTTTTCAAAACGATTTCTAACTTTTCAGCCCATTTTCCACCCGGAAAAAACTTTATTTTAAAGATGTTTTGCGCCTCTGAAAGTTTAACAGTCTTTTGCTGAGTGCCTTTTAAAGGTAACACGCTGCTTAATGAGGAGAAACTTGGCAGTTTTACTGCTTCCCACAGCTCCCTCTCGTGGCTCTTTGCTCACACATCATCCTCCTCAGCGAGCAATGAAGCTCTTTAGTTTCTCCTCAGGTTGAAACAGCAGTGCTAATAAACCTAACAATGCTGATCACAAAGTGCAGGTAAAAATCCTCCTGCCTTCCAATATTATAAAATTCGGCTATCGATTATGCTGAGCTCAACACTATGACATTTCATGGGCTTCGTTTGACAGTATCCTTACTAATAAAAATGCAAATGTTGATGAGGTTTTTCTCACAGTTGATGCTTCTGAGCTCAACTGTTCACTGAAATAAAGTTCAGCTATCTCGTCTAAGATGTTGAAAGGTTTCCTGTTAACATACCATCCATACATATTAATGTCCAAAGGCTTGAAAGCTTCTATCATTTTCTCAGCTACACTTATTGGTCTGATAAGAGGTCTGACCTCCACCTTGTCTTTCTAGAGCTTCCTGAAGCTATTATCCCCAGAACATGACAGAGAGACACGACAGGGAGCTAAGGCAGAGTTAGGCAACAGCATTTCTTCTCTTATCTGTAAGCTGTAGTATAAACACACAACTTCAATGTTTAAATAAGCAACATCACTTACTGGAAAAGCTCCAAGTTTGGACTCACCTGGCCCAATATAGAGGTCTGCTTCTAGATTCTCATCTCATCTCATCTGGAGGCCTTTCTACCAAACATTTTACATCATCAAGGTGATTCCTCAAATAACATGAGTGAATCACTCTCCAAAAGTCATTAAACTCTCCATCAACTATAAAGGTAATTAGGATTGGGGATCTCTAAATTTAGGTGAAATGAATCATGTTCCAAATATGGCCTCTTGGGGCTCTTTGCTAGCTGTTTTGCCCTTCAGCACTACAGAGCCCATCTGTCCTACTTTACAAAGTCAACTGAGTCCCTATGGTTAGACAATTAACATCTAACTTGAGATGACCATTGGGTCATTTAATGCTAAATGTATTTCATATGATTGATCAGGGTGCTGGATTATATTTGATCCCTGCTGAGTTTCATGAAACACCCTGAAATCCAACTGTCACATGTTAAATTAATTGATGGACTGTAAATGAAGCCAAGGGTAAGTTAACTGTGTAGTGCCACAGATTGCTTCCAAGCTAGCTCATTAAAAACTAACTAGCAGACCTTGATGCTTCACTGCAGTCTGCAGCAAAGCCATATTTTAAATGCTTGCCTATGGTAAACCCAAAAGCCTTAGGTGGATCAGAAAGTTAAATCAGGTCTCCTTACTGCCAAGCTAGTGATTCAGCTAATCATCTGTTTTCTCACTTGGAAAATATGTTTCAACAATTTGTGTGTGAGCAAAGATATTAGTTAGCTTTGTGACTTATTCCAACAGCAATTACCTATATATGGTAAGAACCAAGCTCATTACTTGCAAATAGACAGCATAAAATCTCTGCATCACTTATGCCTTGATTTGCCATTTCATGTCCTCCTCTTTGCAACTGGAAGATTTTGCACCAGATGGCTCTAATCTTAAAATATTTATTTAAACAGAAAGCTTAACTACAACAACAAAGTTGTTCAGTGACCTATTTCCTTTAGACCACTGGTGTAAGGCCAGAGTCACACGAGTTTCTCTTCACATCTCCAGCTATTACAGCACTACAGTATACAAAACAACCATATGAGAAATCCAGAAGCATGCATGTTGTTAATGGAGCAGATGGCTGCTGCTATAGAATATATGCAGCAGTTGAATTGTAAATGTCTTTCCCTCATTGAACGTGTTAATTTGTGTCTCTGCTATATTCTGAGAAATTTGTTTTCATGAATCTTAGGGGAAGACAAAGCATTTTGAAACTTTACTTCCTCTTTCAAATTCAGCTGATATTTACTAACAGAAGTTGGTAAAGGGAGAATGTACTGACAGGGCAGTTCAGGAAAGATTCAGTGGGTATCTACACTGGAATCTAGGCTGAAATATTACTATACACTTTTTTTTTCCTCTTATACAGTTAAATTGGTAGAATAGAACAGAAATTGCTTCATGGTTTCTTCCATGTGAGATATCACCAGGGTAGCATCTTTTACTTTGCAACAAGATAGCTGCATGGATAAAAACCCTTAATTTAAAAACAATCGCATCTACAACAATGGATAATTAGATGGATAATGTCTTGCTGGCATATAGGTAGGCCTCATTCTTCAAATTCTCTGCATGAGAATGCCCTCTGAGTGAGCTTTCCTACTTAATAATGACGAGTCACATAGGTAAAGCTACTTGTGTATAAGGGTTCTTATGATTGCTGGGCTGATCTAAATGGATGCACAATTATATGATTAAATACAGCAACATTTTTACTAACTACATATAATTTTGGCTGTCACTCAGAATTCAATTGCATTAGATGATTCAATAAATGACTGAGGTAGTCTGGGATCTGTCCTATACAGACCTTAGGGAATTCTGCAAATACTGAGCTAAATCATATAACTTCTCTTAGACGCAAATGGAAAATGTTTACAAAGGAACTAATCTATATTCATCCTTTGCAGTGTTTGAAATCTCCTTCTGTTTGCTTGCATTTTTGATCATTAATACAGATTTAGAAACAAATGCTATTGTGCATGTAGCTGTTTCTCTAAGTACATAGGGTGCACGCAGTTTAGCTTATTTTAGAAAAAAAGCCAGTACATACAAATTTATCTCTCCTGAATGGTCCAGTCTCACTTCATAGAACTAGTTAAACTATTTTTTTTCCCATCTAGGCATTAAACAGTGCCTCTGAATACATTTTGTCTGTACTAATGTGGTAAGCCTCCTAGGAAGCACATGAGCTATGCTCAGCTTAGCAATTTACTCTTTCTCCTTTCTGTTGTTTCCTTCTCAGTCCACCTTCAAACTCTGGATCTCATTGTTAACAATTTAGTAGCAGAGGGTATGTATGTTCTGATTGCTAATACATAGAATAGGTGTATTACAGATTATTAGAACAGATATAGTACAGCTTATTGTCATGTCCTGGTCTATTTTTAACAGAATGTACTGTTACGTGTCTGGGGAAGCAGAGGGGCATGGGAGAAACATTTCCGCCTCTCTTCCCTTTCCATATGAACAGACAAATGCACTTGTGATAAATCTGCTCTAGTTCACAACTATGTAATGGTGGGTGCCAGGAGGATGGAGCCAGGCTCTTCTCAGTGATGGTCAATGATAGGACAAGGGGCAATGGGTATAAGCTGGAACATAAGAGGTTCCAAAGAAATACAAGGAAGAATTTCTTCACTGTGAGTGTGACGGAGCACTGGAACAGGCTGCTCAGATGGGTTATGGAGTCTCCTTCTCTGAGGACACTCAAAACCCACCTGGATAAGTTCCTGTGTGACCTGCTCTACATGGTCGTGCTCTGGCAGTGGGGTTGGACTAGATGATCTCTTGAGATCTTTTCCAACCCCTAAGATTCTGTGATTTTGGAAGTCCATGCTAACATACCTGAATGGAGGTCAAATTAGAGCAACACATACAACAATTTAAATGTGTATATTAGCATTTGTCAGGCATAAATTACAGAATAAATAGATAACATAGACTGTGCATCGTAATTCCTGCATTTCCACTTTGGCCAGAGTACTCTCACATGCAGAACAGGAGAGACAGAGATGCTGGTCTGAGAGAAGTTCTGAAGTCTCTTTATAAGAGGACACCATAGTCAGCAACACTCTTCCTTGCAATTAACTAGTATTTTTACTTCCTTTTACCCCAAATGAAAGGATTAATTTTGCATCAAAACTGATTTCTTACTAGGCGATGTTTTGGGCCAAAATTACTGTCCGAGTAACACATATTTTCCGTACAGACCCTGTTGAAACTCATCATATGAGAACTGATCTAAGCTAAATTTGAATGATCAGGTTGGAAATTAGAAGCAGTCCAGTTTAACCTCAGCGTTACTCTTCACAGCAGACATGCACTCAAAGGATTGAGAAGGTGCACTGATAAATAAAGCACTTGTCTCATTGGTTCCACTCGACTTTTCTAAAATTGGCATTTCTCCAGATCCACCGAGCTACCTGAGCTACCTTGTACCTTTTGAAGAAGTATGCACAGAGCCTTTTGTCCAAACCCTCTTTTTTCCCCAGCTATCTCTCTTCCTTTGCTCAGCTGAATAGAAGAGGTGCAAGCCTTTGTTTTTAATTTGACTAATCTCTGGGTCAAATTCTGCTTGCTGTTATTCTGGAACAAACACAGAATGACTCCAGATTTACAGTGGTATAAGTGAGAACTAAATTATACCCTGAAAATTCATTTAAAAATCTTTCAGACACCTAAACAGATGGATAAATCAAGCACAGATTCTCAGGTCAACCTCTACCAGAAGGCATCTCTCATCTGACTTACGGTAGAAGTAAGATGCTATGATAGCAGTTAACAATAGAAAGAGAGATACAGTAAGGGAGGCAAATATTTTTCCTTACCAAACTCACTTGATTTAATACAAGGCATGGCAAAATAATGATGACTTTGAGTGATACCTGTATGTTTTATAGGTTTATAAATTGGTTGTAGTAAAATCTTATACATCCTATATCACTAGGTATTGTTTCAGCCTATTACAGCAGATATCTATCTAGAGTTGACTGAATTGTATTAATCTGATCCTAGTTTAATGATGCCTTAACATTTTTATGGGACAATTTAATGTTTGCAATATCCATGTTCCTTATTTGAAAGTGTGACTTATAGATTCTCATCTTCCTTAAATTATGAAATCCTTCAGCTAATAAAGGAAAATGATTATGGTTTGCAAAAAGGCAAAGTCATTTAACAATCCATATAACTGTCTATTGTAGGTCTTTGCATAATAATTGTAATTTAGCTATTAGGAGATCTAAAGGCAGTTATCAGTCATATGCCGGAATTCTGAGGACTAAGGGAAAACTCAAATTATTTAAGGACTTTGTACTTTCTGAAGAGAGAAAAAAATACAGCAGAAATCAATAATACTTTTAGCAATGAAAAAAACCTGTTCTACTGAAATAACCAGTTTTTGATGACAATTTGTCTAACTATCCAATATTAAAATTTTTAAGTTTCCCCCATTTCACTGTAACAAAATCATCTTCAATTTATGCAGTTACTTCTGTAAGCCAGGAAAGCCAAGTCAGGAATTGAACCTACAATTTTTGATGCCCAAGATTTTCCATTTTCCCCACCAGCTATATGAAAAGAAGTGATTCAAAGAAATCAGATGGACTGTAAATTTGAAGAGTATTTATTTTTCAATTTGAAATGACTACCTAAAATTGATTTCATATCAAAGATATATCTTGACTGTTTCCTTCACTGAAGAGGAAACCACACATGTGAGTCCAGCTTAGATAATGGCACATGCTTTCATAAGTCATACACTATGACCAATCCTATGCAATTATGGGATTCTCTTTTCAGATCACAACCCTCCTTCCTCCAGCTCCCAGCTGTCCTCACCAAGAGTTGTACCAGGACGCTTGACATCTGGCTGAGGTGACCACCCTCACCTCAGTCTATGAAGATTATGTAGCAAGTATCCTTAGAAGCCATTTCCAGACATGTGGCTAAGAAGATGACTAGGAACACTGAGTATATATTTACCAAGGAAAAAGTTGTTCCTAACCACTGTGATCACTTTCTATGATGAAGCTGGTGTCTTATGTGGATGCGGGCAGAGCAGTAGTTCAAAGTTTAACTGGATCTGGTTTCTGCAGGCATTTGTCATGGCTTGATACTGAGACTGACACTATGTAGCATGTCCATTGACAGTCCCTGTAACAGAAGAGAATCCAAGCTTAGCAAGTTTGTGGATGACACCAACTGTGATGCTGCTATTCGGACAGACCTCTGGAAAGAGGCAGAGACAATCTGGAGGACTGAGCTAACAAGAAGCCTCACGAAGTTCAGCAAAACAAATATGGAATCCTTCATCTAGGACTTCATACAGCAGTATAGTCTGTGGTTTGAGCAAATGAGAAGGCAACTCTGCAGAAAAGGAGTTGGTGATCCTAGTGGAAAAGTTGGACTTGAGTCAATGGTGTGCTCTTGTCACTACAAAGGCCAACTGCATCCTGGATTGTGTTAGTAAGGACACAGTCAGCAGATTAAGAAGAGAGCAGATTGTCCCCTACTTGATACTTACATGACTGCTTCCGAAAGACTGTGCGGTTTCTGTCCTTCTCGTACAAGAGAAACAGGCTTGAATTAGTTCAACACAGACCTAGAAAGCTGTTTGAAGGGCTAGACCACATGGTGTGTTTGCAGAGACTGAGGGAAATGTGTTTATTTAGCCTGGTGTCATGGGTTTGTGTGGAGCTGTTTCTGGTAAGGGGGAAGGGGCTTTAAAGATGACTCCTGTAAGAAGTTGCTAAAAACTTTCCCTGTCTCCAAGTCAGACCCACTTCTGAGACTGAGCCAATTGGGCACCTCCATGATCACTTTTTAAGAACAAGCTGTAGCTGTTGGGAAAAACTTAAGCTGGAGAGGTTTGTTAAGGACTGTACCCTGTGGAAAGGACTCTGTTGGAGTAGAGAAAGAATGTGAAGAGTTTTCCCCTTCTGAGAAGAAAGAAGTGTCAGAGACCATCTGTGAGGGACTGACCACATCCTTCATTCCTCACCTACCCGTGCCATTGAGGGGTGAAGAGGTAGAGATCACAGAACCACAGAATCTTAAGGGTTGGAAGGGATCTCAAGAGGTCATCTAGTCCAACCCCGCTTCCAGAGCAGGACCACCTCGAGTAGCTCACACAGGAAATTGTGCAGGTGGGTTTTGAATGTCTGCAGAGAAGGAGACTCCATAACCCACCTGGGCAGCCTGTTCCAATGCGCCATCACTCTTGCAGTGAAGAAATTCTTCCTTGTATTTCTTTGGAACCTCTTGTGTTCCAGCTTATACCTATTACCCCTTGTCCTATCATTAGCCATCACTGAGAAGAGCCTGGCTTCATCCTCCTGACACCCACCCTTTATGTATTTGTAAACATTAATGAGGTCACCCCTCAGTCTCCTCCAAGCTAAAGATCCCCAGCTCCCTCAGCCTTTTGTGATAAGGGAGATGCTCCACTCCATCATCTTTGTGGCCCTGCAGTGAACTCTCTTCAGCAGCTCCCTGTCCTTGAACTGAGGGGCCCACAAATGGACACAATATTCCAGATGCAGTCTCACGAGGGCAGAGTAGAGGGGGAGAAGAACCTCTCTCAACCTACTGCCCATAGTCCTTCTCATGGATGCCATTAGCCTTCTTGGCCACAAGAGCACATTGCTGGCTCAACCAGTTCATTTCAATGAACTCAATCAGTTAGCAATCCACCTCTCTACCTTATCATCCAGCCGACACTTTCTCAGTTTTGCTGTGAGGATGATATGGGAGACGGTGTCAAGATAAATCACATCCACTGCATAAATAGAGATATTTGGAGCAGTGAGCTGGGCCCGGGAAGAAAGGAGGGGTGAGGAAGGGAGATCTTAAAGTGCTGGTTGTATTTTTCTCATCTTGCTCTGGTTTTGCTTTTTGTTCTGTTCTATTTCCTGTATGTAGTGGAATAAACTTACTTTCCTCTCTAAGTCAGGTAGCAGAGTCTGTTTTGCCCAGGACCATAATTGGCAGTGAGCCCTTCCTGCCCTTGTCTCAATTGATAAGGTCCTTGGTTATTTTTTTTTCCCTCCCATCTCACTGGGGCCTGCAACACCCTAAGGATGGCTGGGGAGGATGGGAGCAGTGAGCAAGAGACTGTGTGGTATTTCGTTGCCAACTGGACCTGAATCATGAGACCTAGAAAAGAGAAGGTTGAGAGGGTAAAATAGCCCATTTTAGCTACCTACTAGGGCATTATAGAAAAGTCAGAACCAGACTCTTCTCAGAGGTGCATAACAAAAGGACATGTGTCAACAGATAAAAGTGGCAGTAAGGGAAATCCCAACTGGATATATGGAAACAAATTAACAATGAGAGTAGTTAAGTATACAGGTTTCACAGAAAGGTTGTGGAGTCTCTGTCCTTGGAGATGTTCAAAACTTGACTGTAAAATGCTCTGAGCAACTTCAGGTCTTGGTTGGAGCAGGAATTGGACTAGATGACTTCCAGTCATCCTGTCCAATCATATATTTCTGTTCTATACACTCTTCCATTGATCACCTCTCAGAGCTGCAGTGGAGCTAGCAGAGCTTCTAGGCTCAAACCTATTAAAAAAAGTCTACCTGTGTAAAAGAAAACCAGTGAGCTAGAAGGATAATTTTTGTGGACCAGCTGGTTGGACAATACCAGTAATCACTGGCAAGTCTTTAAGAATACACATGAGGACATGTCTGGTCATATGACAGCTCCAAACTTCTTCCTCTTTGCAATATCTTATGCAAGACTATTTACAAAGAATTTCAGTATAATATTAATGAAAGCTAAGGTGAACAGATGAAAATTATCTAAATAAGTATGTCTTAACAAGCACAAAAATAAGAATAGTTACAATATCAATTATTACATGATATTAAAAAAACATTGTGGTGGGATAGCTCTGCCTTCACTTCACCTCTCACATTTGTCTTCCAGTCTTGTCCCACTCTGCTTATATTTGGTACATGGCATATTTTTTTGTAGCAGACACAGAAGTCAAGTCACAAAATTGACAGATGTGCCAGGTACACAGATACTAACAAGCGTTGCAGAATGCAGTATCTACAATGAATGCAAATCTTCAGATTCACCAACTACCTATAACAGAAAGTACCATTTAACAGACCCAAATGCAGAATAACAAAACCGTATTTTGAGTATGTCCTTTGAACTCTATATTTACTGTAGTGCTAACTGTCTACTGCTGGTAAATGCTGACCACCTTGCACATCAATTGATTTTTGCAATGACAGGATTCATTCCTTACATGGATCTGCAGAACATGCTGAGAAAATAAGCAGTAATGGCCTGATAGAAAATGAATTACTTCTGTAAATTGCTCATCTTTAATTCACCTAAAATAGGTGCAAAACACACAACCTAGTTAAAAAGAAAGAGAAGCCAGCTTAGTAAACATGAAAAAAAAAAAACAAGCTGTTTTCATGCATTCTGTGGGTGTTAACTCCTTTGAGAAAAGTGTCTTTGAAGAGTGGATTAGTTTCTTACCTCTTAAGAATTATTGTTACAAAAGATTTTCGTTTATCTCTTTCAATTTCTGTTTACAACAAATCCAGAAAGGACTTTGGGAAAAGTGTTCTGGATGTTGTATGTCCTTGAAAAAACTCCAAACATCAACAACAAAAAACCTCAAAGAACAGAAAAATTTGTACTTGTAATTTAACATTTAAATTGTTTAAAAGAGACCAGCTAATGCTGTCTGTGTGGGTAAGAAATAAAACAGTTTCTAAGGAAAACTTTTGATAAAAGCCTGATTAGTTTAAAAAACAGGCTATTAATGTGTCACCTTTCTATTCAGAAAAAATGTTCCCAGTGTCTCCCTAAAGCTTATCAGCCTTTGCTGCAGCCAAAGAGCTTCTATAGGATCCTCAGACATTTTAGAACTACATGAAGTTCTCAAGTCCCCAGCAGGTGTGACTAGGATGCAGACAAGCATTTCTGCCTAGCAGAGTGGAGTCTTCCAATTTGTTCTTTGCTATACTCATTTTTTATAAGCCTCTGTTAACCTGCATTATTCTTGTTGCTTTGAATCTCGTTTATTTTCTCTCAGTGACTAGCAGTAGTCTTCCCAGCAAAGATGACAGCACTAAAGAAACTAGCAGTGGTATAACATCTAGAGAATATGTTATGCAAGGTTTAGGTGGTGAGAGACTTGATCACAAGGTGCTGGAATCACTGAAAATCTCTTGACTGGCATCAAGGTGCTGTTCATCGGCTCACATGATGACAGGTTCAATAACCAGTCACAAAGAGCAGCAATCTTTCCTTGTACTTATGGAAAACTATATCCGGCTTTCAGTGGGGCATTCTTTTTCTTGTTAGTGACCTCTGAGTAATTTAGGGTAAATACTGTTGAGAGTTATTTTTGCCTTATTTGCAACATAACAGTAGTCAAAGAGAGCTACTGAACATAAATCTTCACACCCAACTGTTCTGTGATTTAGGCTAAAATTGTACACTATTGGAAGATGATTATTTTAGTTAGTTAAACCATAAAGCTCCATTTAAATATGACCAGTAAGAAACTGAGCTATTAATAATAATTATTGCAAATGTCACTGATTTCAGAGTATAAAACTTAATAGACTATCACCATTAAAACATGTGCTCTCCATAATTACACTGTGTACCAACTTGTGCTTGATTCTGTCTCTGTGAATCACTTCAACGCTCTTTTCAAATCTCTTCTTTAAAGATGAAAAATCATGTTTCCCAGACAACTGGGGAGAAGTTTAGGGAAAAAATCCTTTTTCTGTTCATGGCTTTGGGACAGAAACAGAAAATAAGTCTAAATATTTTGTGTTAAGCCTTGATTTGTGTATTTTTCTTTATCAGCCAATTTTTATGAAGCTAAGCTTAAAGCATTTTATGAATGACATCTTGACTGGTTCTTGTGTTTCTATAGCCTAAGCGCCAGGCTTTTAAAGCTAGGTCACCTGAGAATGCAGGATAGATCTGTTCTTGACACTGTATTTCATTTCAAATCACAGCAAATGAATGTGTAATCCACTTGATCTGGTTACGTCAACTGACTCTCTTTTTTCTAATTCTTTCTTCCAGCTTCCTCAGTGTCACACATGGGTAGGTAAAGGTAAGACAAAATACAAAATAAGACTGTTAAATGACAGACACAATGCTCATCCTAATTTCAAACACAGAACGGCTTTTGAGGAACAAAGAGTTATGACAAGAAGATTTTTTTTTTTTCTGCTTTCTACAGAAAAGTAATACTACAGAATATGCTACAGAATAAATACTTAGGAGCTCTAGCAATAGACAGAGAAAGAGGTATGGGAAATATATACTAGATTTTGACAGTAGATCCTGGTCTGGATATCAGGAAACACAGGATTCTGTACAAAAAAATGTTTCAGAATACTTGACTATATGGAAGACCAAGAGCCCACTTTTCAAGTGACAAAAGCCTTCAGTCTTTTACAGAAAGGGAGATTAGCTGCTATGAAAACCTATTACAGTGAATCACTTGTAGCTGTATGCCTCAGTTTCCCAGTTTGCAAAATTTGTGTGCTACTTCAAATATTTCTTTAAACAAGGCTTGAAAATGTTCAGCTTACAACAGGCCTCATGCATATGCACATGAACACTTTCCATATTATTGCTCACAAAATTGGCAAGTTGTTAATATAAAATAAATGAGGCTCAAAATTATGCTATAAAGCAAGAAGTACCTAAAACGAAAGTGACATTTTAACATGGAACAGATGCCTTTACAATGAGCAGATCTAGAAATCAATCCAAGGGGCCTTTATGTAAATAGCCGAGTTTGTCAATTTAAATCATTAGTGCACCTAGCAAATCATAGCTTGTAATGTCAACATATCATCCTAGTACAGGGGACATAAGACAATAAATGAGATGGTAAATATTTTCTGAGAGGAGGTCAATATTTGCTATGCTTGATGCTGTTTAATTCCTCAAATCCATTAATGCTTAAATGGCCAGAATACAGAGGAACTCTAAAGCCTGTACTTCCTACTGACTTTGGATGGGGATTTGGTAGAGAGCACCTTGCAGAAGGAAGGCACAGAACCTGTCTCATACAACATGTATGCCATCTATAAATTCCAAGTTATTAATGAATTTTAAAATTGACACTATGTAGAAACACTCAGGGCATGACCTGATGACCATTTGACATTCAGGAGTCTACTTGTAGTCACAATTTCCATAGATTTCTTCTTGGACAATCTCCACCCACAGGCTAAAAGCTTACTTGAACATAAATGACGAATTCCATATGCTGATAAGACTACTAGATGAGAATGTTTATAGTTGTCCTTATTTGTTTATCTGGTTGCTTTTTTTTTTTAGCAAGAGTCTAAAGTTCCTGCCTGTGGGAAGTTATATGTAATGGAAATAGAAACTGCAACTAGATTATATGGATAGGATCTTGTGGCTTCTTGTTTTTTACGTTGTTTTGTGAGGTTAGAGATAGTATTATGAATTACAGCTTCCAGGAAACTGACATTGCTTACCTGATGAGAAAGAACAAGTTTTCCCAAGCCTAATCTCAGAGAAGTAAACAAATTAAACTGAAACAGAGAAACAGTGACCTTGGATAAGTTGCTTCAGCAACCAGTGTCACTTTGTGCTCCCTGCTTGTTTGTTTTACAAGCAGCTCAGGACAAATTTACCTGTTTTCATGCCTATAGCTTGAATCCTCCATCTGTAAGGACTGTGCGAGTAACACTGGCAGTAGTAGCAACTAACACACAAAGAGTTTCCAAAACACCCTTTATCTACCTTTTCAATATAGCTTTATCTAAGCAGTAACAAATCTCCAACAAAGCATAAGCGCAATAATTAATGTAAAGGCACTGAATTTACCAATGTATCTAGAAATGGAAAGAGGATTTGGGAACAAGGAAATGAAGGTGTCTGAACTGAAAAGAGACAAGATATAACAGTTTATAAGGTTGCCCTTGTGAAAGTCTTCATTGGGCCTTAACGTCCACAGAAATATCTGCAGCATTAGTTTACTTCAGTGTGCAAGTAGGCTTGTTTATGCTTTCCCACAATACCTTAAATTCTGTGTTAAAAAAATTGGCTCTCTGTCAAGTCATTCAAACATTTAAAACTTCTTTTCTAAATACAAATTTGACTGACTATCTTCAACAGTTTTCAAATAAAATTTACTGTCTGCCGTCAGCACCAATGCACCAGTCCTGATCAATCTTTTCCTTCTGCCTCTAGCTATATATAACTTGATATCCACATTTTTTTTTTCCCCTTAGCAAACTGTATTTCGGAAACAGGTCTTACCTGTTGGGATATTTTTCTCCCTTTTTTTGACAGGCCTATACATGAAGATAAGAATGCTGTTGGGATGCTGAATAGCCTACCTGTGTATGATGTTGCTCTAAACATATGGCTCTAAAATTCAGAACTGATATATCATTGGTGAAGTCCAGATAATTGATTCATAAGTCAGCTGCATCAGGCAGGTTTTTTCATGGTATCTTTATAAATAGGTTGGTGCTTTGAAAGTGCCTGATGGTATCTCTCATATTGACATGAAAGGCATTTGGAGGTTGGAATATGCTAGTTATACAACTTGCATTCTTGGTACAGATCATGGCTGCTGTCAGCTTCTTAGAACACTAATACAAATATTTGGGTAAATATCTTTTGTGTCCTGACACTTTTTAGTACTTAATCTTTCAGTCTTTTAGTGACTTACTGAATTTTGTTAAATAATTTTGAATTCTGCACTTTCCCATTGTAAAGAAAAAGTGTGGTTATTCTTCAAAAATGACATGAATGCAAACATGAAAATGACATCAAAAAATGACATGAAATTACAAAACAACATTTAATAAAAGAGTGCCTTTCAGTTTCTTTTTTTCAGAAAACACAAAACCCAATTTGTATAACTTGTGAAAATTGATCACTAAGTCCTTTATAAATAATACTGTAATAGACCCACACATTCCCTACTCAGTGAAATTTTGGACCAAACTGTAGAGACAAAAAAACCCAACAACACAGAAACATTTGTTCACTCCAAGCACACAAAGAAGCATTCAAAAATACTGGGCAACCCACATAACTTGGTTTACAAACTTTAAAAGCAAAAGCAAGATCAACAACTGACAAAATCCCCTTAACTTAGAGGAGAAGTTGCCTTCCAGGAGTGCCTGCAGGCTACTGTGAAAACTTCATACCTGTATGTTTCATTTTGAAAGAGGCGATGCCATTATTAAAACTGATAAGAATTTCTTTTGTCCTTCTTAAGCATAAACACTTAAATAACAATCACTTTTATACACATTCTTCCTCTGCTGTGTATACATTTGCATATATATAAAGCATCTCAAAGCTTTCCTGCTTTAAACAAAAATACTGTAACAGAAAAAAAGAATTAAAGAGAAAGGTATCTAATAAAAAAGGAGGTATACCCACATCTCCTAGGTTGATTAACTGGAAAAAAAAAGGCCTAACTTTTTAAAGAAATTACTCTATTCCCTAGATGTCCTGGCTACTCACATTAAGAACATCATGTCACTGACATTTTCAGTCATTGTATGACATAAATAAAACAGTAACTGTTGCACACTGAGACACCTTACCTAACACTTTTCACACATATAAATGCTTACTACAACTTCAAATCTTATAATTGATGAGTTCTGAACATACAGATAAAAAATTTACATGTCCAGAGATCTGATTCTGTTCTAACACCTAACCACATGCTGGAGCACCCTCACAAACACTGACGTACACCAGCAGAATAACACCTGAAACATTTACAGAAGCAAGATGCAATGAAAATCATGGTTTTTGAGGCCTAGTGGTATCCAAAACTCTGCCTAGGTTGAGAGTTTCATGGTGCTGTGTGGGAACAGCACCATGTTCAGGTGGAAGTGGACTGAACGTTTCTCCTTTGCTTTCATACACAAACTATACAGACAGTAAGTGTTCAATGCTCTTGAGATAAACTACTGAGATATCTCATTAATTAAATGCAATGTTTTAGTTTGCACAATAAATGGCCAGCAGCTTCACTGAGGATGTCTTACAATGAAGCTCAACTACTAAGTCTATTCTGCCAAACTAACAGGGGCCACAGCTCAGGCAAATGATTTGTGCATGTCTGTAGTGTTAGTGCTCTCACAGGTGCGTATTGGCTTACACCACATAACAGTAGGTGAACCTGCTATAGCAGAGGTTTTGGACTAGATGATCTCTAAAGGTCCCTTCCAACCATTCTGTGTGATATGGCACTGGCACGTTAATGGCAGGGGACACTGTAAGCCAGGATCTGTTCCCCGTAAGTTACATAAATGAAACACTACATATTCTGAGAGTTTGCTGGGAGGTGGGAGGCAAGCAAGTAGGGTTGAATCATTCTGCATAAGTTTTAATCTGATAGGTTGGGCTGTTAGGGAATATGAATTTTGCTTGACTACAGGGAGTGAGTGGGTTGACTGATTCAAATGCAAGCTTAAAGATATGAATCCCTGGAAACCAAAATTTAATGCAAAGTAGTATTTATGAAAAAAAAAAAAAATGCAAACTCTTTTGTGGATCCTGGCAGGGACGGGGACAGTGACTGCTCATCCCAGTAGAGCCCAGGCCATGGCAGATCAGGTCAGGCTTCTGCCCCACACATGGCTCCAGTGCCATTTCCCCTAAAAGTACAGATGCTGTACAGATGCAGCTGCCATAGGAACAGCCATAGCCCTTCTTCAGATAGGATTAATCCCCGTCTATCACTTCAGAGAGGAAGATGAAGGGACTTGGAGTGTCATCCCTACCCCATCCGCCCTGGAACAGATCCCAACAGTACACTGCAGATCTTCTACCTGTGGATGTGACTGATAAAAGCGTGTTTTCCCTCCCTGCTCCAGCATGCACCTCCTCATGAGAGCTTCTAAATAAACTGCAATGACAAACCAAAGAAATTCTGTCAAGGGAGGAAATAGCTGATACTCTTCTTTCTCTCTCTTTTTTTTTTTTTTTTTTTTTTAAATTAACTTCACACAGCAATTGGAAAACTCGGAAAGTGGCATCAAAGTGGCCTTTGCCCCAGCTTGACAGCATCTTTTACAAACTAGCATAATCTCTGTGATCCTCAGTCTTACAGTAAGGGCAAAGATTTTCTTTGCTGCCAATAAGAATGAAAATATTGGTTTTAGATGAACAAACTTGTCCACAGATAGTGATTCTTGCACTCCAGAGTTAATATTTCACCTCATTAATTTGTCTCTTTTTCTAATTTAGAGTTTCAGAGGGTATGTTTTAGCAGGACAAAAGTTAATTGTTCGGCATACTTATAAATGGAGCTTAAAAAGCAAACTTAACACTATTACACCAACTCTACATGGGCTAAAACATCTTCTGTTTTAATATATTTCTATTTTCGGTACATGCAGTAAGGCCTAATCACAGAAACATTTATAAGCGCATACAAACACATGCAAACATCTTTCCAAACAGGGCCTTAGCTTTTGTTCTAATAGCATTTACAATAAGCATAGAAAAAGACATCACTTTTAATTCAAGAATATCAATGTAATTATTGAAATCTTTTTACAATAAGCTAGAAGGAAACCACTCCTGATGTTCAGAGCAAACTGCTGAAGATATCAGTTTACCTTTCTACATAAGCTTAGGAGTTGTAAATAAGGGCGCCTGCCCTGGCTACTTGCTCTGCAAAGGGTCCTGGTGGACTCTCACCACACACTACCAATGGCTTCCAAAAGTACCAGTCTGGGAACTATATGCCTCTGCACACATCCATATGGAAGCTGAATTTCCCACCAAGGAAAAATTTTAGGGTCAAACCTCTGCATAACATAGAACAACTGTTGCCACTCTGTACACTGCCACTGCCACTGGACAGTGATGTAGGGCAACACCAAACTCTATTTGCTGTTCCCAACAATGAGCAGGTCCCTTTGTGACCTGAAATATTTTCCCTCTCCCTTGCAAGCACTTTAGAAGGAAGCTTCTCTCTTCAAACCTCCGTTTAAAAGGATTATCTGCATAGCTCAAGGCAGACAGAATCGCTGAGCTCATCTGACCTGCCTCCAAACTCCAAATTGAGTTACCAAGTCTCTGAAGAGGGAGAAAATTATGGGTAAATGAGTTGTAAGTCTAACAAGGGTTTTGCATGTAGCAACAAACATTGATTTATTTTGGAAGAACTTTATATAAGAGATTGTCTGATGCCTTCTGTATATTCTGCAGTCAAATTTCTTCCTCCTTCCAACCTTCCCTTCTTTCTTTGTGTGGCGTCTCAGATCCTGAGGAACTGAGCTTCTTGTCTCACCTCATCAAAATCTTTATTTCAATGTTGTTACTATCAGAACAGTGGCATTTGCTATCTTTTGGATCTGTTTGTTAGTGGCCTGATCAGCCAGTACCCCCAGGGATATACACTGTTATCTCTGTTGTCTACAGTATCTCCTTTGAACTTATGCATCTCGAATTATTGGAGTTCTTGAGTGAAACTTTTTACTATGGCATCCAAAGGACTGGAAACCTTTATAGTTACTAAGATTTAAATTTGTCCTTAAAGTATCCTTCTGTTTGGTCAGGTTTTTACGGTTCCCATTTAACAGGAAATTCTTCTACTGTCTCCATCACCTTCTTTAATAATTTTAATCAAAGCAAAGGATACAAGTGGAAGCCAATTCCAACTTTGTTTCTGTCCCATTCCTCCTCCCTTCCAGAGTCCAGAGAAGGATTCAAATCTGAAAAATATTTCAAGAAAAGATATGACACAAATTGGACCACTAATGATCAAGACTCAAATCTGAGCTCAGCTGATTGCATCCCATGAGTTTGGCATGCCATTGCTAGAGCTATGATTTATGGAGGCACACATTTATTCTCCTCTGCACCTTATCATTCTTCGAGGACTACATTACAATACCTGAGTGCCTCACAATCTATAATGCATTTAATCCTAATGACATTTTTGTGAGGGGTAGAGGTGCCATAATTTTTGTTTCATGGATGGGTAGCTGGGGCATGTTACAGACTATGGCCTTGTCTAAGAGTTATATCAGCAGGAAAAAGGTTCCAGGTGGAGACTGCTATAGCAGAATAAGGATATCCACAGAGAGGACTATATCAGTGTAAGTATGTTAGAAAATTCCTCAGTGCAGCTACTAGTCTCAATAACATCCACAGTTTTCCAAGGGAAGCAATGGAGCAGAACCTTCTATGCCCTGGTCTGGCATTGTTTCGGAGCTCAACTCCTAATCCATCCTTCCTCTCGTATATCATAAGATCCTTGAAGTCAGTGCAACAGGACCTCTTCTAAGCATATTTACCATAGCACCGTAGAAAGCTGGCATGTCTTTTCCTATCTCTGCAAACATCTGGGACAGCAGTGCTCACAGCTTTGTTCTGTGAAGAAGAGAGCTTGGCCTATTGCATTCTGAGATTTATTGTTATTCTGCCTGATTGAAAGAATTTGGACACCTGTGGTTCTTCTTTTGGGGAGTTTTTGTCTTCCAAAAAAATTAATACTGATAAATTTACTTGGAAACTAAAAGCAGTTTTTCAAAACTCTAGTTTACAAAGGTTAATAATATCTTGATGACTGAGGGCCCTAATTTTTCAGATTCTTACTCCCTGAAGGGGACATGGATCTCAAACAACTCCTCCTCTTTTGAAGGATGATCCTTTAGTCCCATTAGGGTCTACTGTTCATCTCTGCTGGCAGGCTTTCTCTTTCTCTGGTCCAAACCAGATTTATAGTTTGGCCAGAGATAGGAAAAATCTTCAAGGCTAATCATGTTGGCATTATCCCTTCATAATCCTTACCAGTATGAATATTATTTTTCCTGTTTTCCAGTCAGATGGTACCATTGTTGGCGCAAATGGTTTATTAAACCTGTTTCTACTGGACTTGCTTTGTCACGCACCATTTGCTGTAAAATTTTGGGACAGAGATTATGTAGTCCTACTAACCTGATATTCTTTTATTTGCTTCCAATCCAGATGAATGCGTTTTTGCTTCAGGCCCTCAAACCCAGTACATATTTTGTAGAAGCATCCTTCCCCAAAATTGTTATCAGTCAAGATCTACTCAAAGAAGCTTCTGAATTTTCTGAAAGATGCATGATTTGAAACAATTTTAATAATTTTCTACCAGTTTTCGACCATTTCCTGCAGAATATGCTGATAGTAAGCATCCCTATAAGCAAACCGTAATATAGTTTACATAAATCATTATAGCTCCAAATTAATAAAAAATACTAGGCTACCTGAATGCTTTTTTTGAAGCAGGATCTGAAAAAAATAGAGACACAACACTAAGTTTTTTCTCACTCAAATGTAAGTTAAGAGTACTATCATCATCACTTGAATGATGATTTAGGATTTGATTCTCTGCTGGTCCTGTTTGCAGATTTTAAAAAGTTAGATGAAACTGAGACTTATTGAATAGCAGATTATAACCACTTGAAAGAGAAATCTGACAAGGAACCTAAATTCAACTTGGGCTTGCTATAAGCAGCCTTACTAAAGCTGTTAGCTCAATACTTTCAAATATTTCACAGAAAACAGGAGTATATCAGATTCCCATATTTTGAAGGCTAATTATCTTTTTACTGAACAAATATATGAACATATACTTTGTTGATGCTTTCTAGAAGATTTAATTCAGCTACTTATTTTCTATATATCTGAATCATGCAAGAACAAATATTTAAACAGAGAACAATTCCCTAGCTTGAGAAAAATAATTGAAATAGGAATATATTAATGTTTTAATAGTACAGTATCATTCAAAGAAAATACACGTAATAATATAGCCAATCCTTAATTATTAAAAAAACTCAAACAATAGAACTCCAAAGGCTGAGCTCACAACAGTACTTGTCTCCCTTTTTGTGCATCAGATAATACTTGTTACATTTATATAGATGCTTTTCTTATTAGTTTTTTTTTTTTTTCTGCCAATTTACACTAGATTTCCATGACAGATTCGCTTTTTTTTTTTCTCAGACCTTATGTGAGTTTCATGCTACAGATGAAAAAGAAAACCTGGACATGTTTCATGTAGCTTCTTGTTTCATCACAAAAATTTCTCACAGCTTCAGTAAATAAACAAGAACTCCTTTAGCATTAACTTTCTTAGGCTCCTACACACATACTGTAGTTACTTTTTCCGAGAGAATCTCAGATTCTCTCATCCATTTCTCTTTCAGAAAACTAAGTTTTGACACATCAGTTTATTACATGAGTCAGCTGGGTAAATAACAGTGACTAGATGTTCCAGAAAATTTAAAAAAAAAAAAAAAGGTCATAAAGAACTTGGACATTTTAGATAAAATACATAGGGGTTTTTTTATGATATAGAGCTTTGCTCCATGTTGCAGATTTTCTGTATTTTTAGGTGGTGCAATGTGTCTGTTATGCTATAAAGGAAGGAGCCCTGGAGGGATATAATACAAAACAAGTATTTGCTGGCTTAACACAAGTATATCCAAAGTATCTCTAAACCTTGAAGTTAGGTAGGGAATTAGGCTACAAATTTCAGTAGATCTGCAAGCAAAACACAAGCACAACCCAAAGGTGTGAAGTCAAATCAAATCTTCAGACTTTGAGTTATTGAGATAACAAGGTTGCATGAAGAGCTTCAATTAGAATGTCAAAGAGGTTGTACCTATTGCAACTCTGCAGAGTAAAGCAAAAATATCCTTTATTGCTACCATGACATACAGTCAGAGTTTAAGTGAAGCTTTTGAAGTTCAAAACTTTGCAGCTATAAAAGCAATTAGGTGTTTTGTGGGCATGCTGTCTATCAAGTATAAGGTCCAGTGCAGCAAAGTTTACAGTATGACACATTCAGCTTATGTTCAAGAGCATTGTTTGTTAGAGGGACCAGGCTTGCAAGCCTTGGATGTCAGACATTTCAAGTGAAGCTCCAGTTTCCATCAAGTTCTCACAGATCATTCTGGAACAACCTAAAACTTTAGACCAGCTTGAATTAATCTCCTAACTAACCAAAGGTGTGTGTCTTGGGAGAGAAAGCACAGTAATAATTCAAAATAATGCAAGAAAAACTATAGCAGGTTAGTTTCTTTGTGACTCGTTTAAACATTTTGTACCCAACAAGGCTACTACCAGTTCAGTTTTGTTAGCTTGGAGACTTAAATAAACCTGAAGAGGCAAACCAAGAGCAGTAGTTCTGTGTTTCATCATCATTTTATATAAATGCCATGTCAAACATGAAATTTCCCAGGGTAAACAATATAAACAAACTCAAAGCAGTTTCATAAAGGAACTTAGATGTGATTAAAATAAAATGTAGAATGACAGAAATCAAGTAAATCTGACCAGTATTTTGTGTTTGTAGCAAAAGCACTCATGTATTTTTAAAGAGAAAACTTAAAGACAGGGAAGATCTTTTATTGTGTCAAACACCATTGCTGGAAAAAATAGATCAGCCTTTGGGCACTCAGTCCTTCTTTGGAACTGAAGCATAACAACAACCTATTCTTGCTTCACCAAAAAAGGAAGGAAAAATCCTCAGAGATTTGTTTAAATATTTTTACATAACCTGGCCCTACAGCAGCCTCTGTTTCCTTAATTTTAATTATTTTCTGGAAGATTGGAGAGCTTGACTTTCCCTTGAATCCCTTCTGTTGAGTCTTCATTGGCACTAGACACTACCTCCTCAGGAAGGAAAAGCATGCCTGTTGTACATGAACTCTATGTATATACCCTTGCAAAACAGAGATTGCAGCCTTTTTGTCTTGGTGAATGTCTGTGCATGAAAATAAATATGTTCTTTTCTATTAAGAAAAAAGTATGGAAGTTTTAATCTTTACTTGGTTTTGCATCCTGACCATCAAAGCAGAGGAGGGATTTAGTATAGAAATGATTATGGTTCAGCCAGTACATTAAAAACTACAAGACCCATTAAATGGAGTTTCTAATAAAAATTCTTCCTAACTGGTTAATTGCAGTTGCTAAATGGTATCTTTTTATAGCAAAAGCTTTATAATTAACAAGCCAGACATTGATTTCTAGTCATTATCAATTTCTCTATGATTATTATTGCTTCTATAATAATCTTCACTGTATTAACATAGATTAAGAAGCTCTTTAAAATAGAGCAGCTTCATTAGCTCTTGCTATCACAGGAGGACCTGCAGAACTTGGCACTTCAGTTAACCACCATGCTGAAGCTGAAAATAAATGCTGCAAAACTCTGTTCCTAGAGACATGCACAGAGAAGTGTGAGAAACCTTGATACTCAACTCCAAGCATTTAACTCCCAGTCAGTAAAGCTTCTAAAATCATTATCTTGGACAGTCATGTTAACAATATTTCTGTATTAATCGTTATTGCTACATTAATGAAACATCTTTTATCCCCTGAATCTACAACATTTCAAAAACTTTATAAATCCAGCTGCATAATTTCATCTGAGTAAATGAAAGTGTGGTAAAACAGACTTTGAAGACACAGCAATTTAATGAAATGGTAGCATAGGAAAGGGGATGAGTAGCTCTCATGTAAACCTGCTGGCTTTCAGGCTTTGGAGTACACTGATTGAAGCAGGAATAGGGATGGGACACACAGTTTTGCTCTTGTGAAGTTTGACAGAGAATCTTTGCAGACTGAGGCTATTTCTCATCCAAAAAGATAATGGCTCACTCACTAAGCTTTGCCTGATCTTTTTCATGGGCAGATACTAAGACTGGTAATAGCTATGGCTGTCCTTTGGACACACACAGACCACACATTTCTACCTGCAAACAAATTAATTCAATAAAAGTTTCGGTATACTTTGAATTTGTTTGCTTTTAAAGTTATACTGACTGCAGTGAGACTTTGATGTATGATTCATATGGCTGCAAAGAAGTCACATAGAAGGCTGTCAATGGGCCATTTTTCTGAGCTATGTAGGAGTTTTATTTCATATATAGCTCCCAGATTGATTAATTCATGACATATAAAATATAATCTAATTACTACTATTTTGGTTGACTATTCTTGGATATTCCAAGTAACCTCACTCAACTCTTCATGAATTTGCAGAAGAAATCCAAACCAGGGCTACCTGGAAAATGTTTTTCAAAATATTACGTGTTGTTTTATGCAATGAACGTAATAGATAGAAGAAGCAGCCCTATGCAAGTCTTCAGTATCTCAACACAAACTCACAACATGTGAATCTGGACTTCTCCACATTTCAAAATATGTCAAGATATGAAGAATTGGTTTGGCCTGCCACCAAGACTGAAATAGTTGGGCAATTTAGAGCTTTTAAAATGCTGAAACACAGTTGAGATCAGATGTGTTCTTCTACTCTTACTCATTTTACCTAAATATTACAATTGTGGATGACAGAATACAAAAAGAAACTGAACAAATTGAAAAAGAATTATACTGATGGATTAAAACCAATAAGTGCTCAAATTAAAATCTCTTATTTGAATTATTGCCTTTATTTTTCAGCATAGTTAAAAAAAAAGAAAAGTGTTGGAGCAGCATTCTCTAGTTAACTATAATATTCTTTTCTGTTCCTAAGAGACTCAGGCATTGTGGGATTTAAAATCATGCTTAATTAATTTACTTTGTCAATCCGGGCCTCAAATATGCTCAGCCTTCTCTAGCATTCATAGAAGCTGGCTAGCTAGATGAAGGGAGAGCAGTGGATGTCATCTACCTTCAACAAGACTTTTGACACTGCCTCCCATAACATCCTCATCAGAAAAGTCAGACAGTGAGGCTTGCATGAGTGGACGGTGAGGTGGATTGAGGAGCTGGAACACAGAGCCCAGAGGGTGGTGATCAATGGCACAGAATCGAGCTGGAGGCCTGTGGCCAGTGGAGGTCCACAGGGACCAGTTCTGGGGCCAGTCTTGACAGAGTGTACCCTCAGGAAGTTCCTTGATGACACCAAACTGACAGGGCTAGCTGATTCACCAGAGGCTGTACTGACATTTAGCAACTGGCTTGAGAGTTGGTTAGAGAGGAAACTCGTGAGGTTCAACAAGAGGAAGTGCAGAGTCCTGCACCTGGGGAGGAACAACCCCATGTACCAGTACAGGCTGTGGACTGACCTGATGCACAGCAGCTCTGTAGAGAGAGACCTGGGAGTCCTGGTTGATAATAAACAGAACATGAGCCAGCAATGTGCCTTCATGGCCAAGAGGGCCAATGGCATTCTGGCACGCACTAAGAACAATGTGGTCAGCAGGTTGAGGGAGGTTCTTCTCCCTCTCTACTCTGCCCTGGTGAGGCCTCATCTGGAGTCCTGCGTCCAGTTCTGGGCTCCCCGGCTCAAGAGGGACAGGGAACTTCTGAAGATAGACCAGTGCAGGGCCACCAAGATGATCAAGGGACTGGGGTATCTTCCTTATGAGGAAAGGCTCCAGGAACTGGGCCTGTTTAGTCTGGAGAATAGGAGATTGTGGTGAGATCTCATTAATATTTTCAAATATCAAAATGTTGGATGTCACATGGCCGGGGCATCAGTTTTTTCTAGTAACAGGACAAGGGGTAATGGCAAGAAGCTGGGATACAAAAAGTTCCATATAAACATAAAGAGAAACTATTTTCCTGTGAGGGTGAGAGCCCTGGCACAGGCTGCCCAGGGAGAGTGTGGAGTTTCCTTCTCTGGAGGTCTTCAAAACCCACCTGGACACGTTCCTGTGTGACTTGATCTAGGTGGACCTGCTTTGGCAGGGGGATTAGACAAGATGATCTCTAGAGGTCCCTTCCACCCCCACCATTCTATGATTTTCTGATTCTATCTCTGCAGTAATGCTTTTCCTGGTACAGGCAGACCAGACTATTCAGAGTTAGCTTGGAATTTCTAATATATGTAGATATTGTGGAATAAACGTACTCTAAGATTCTTTGCTACCTGTCTTCTTTTAAAAAAATTAAAATAAACCTTATTTCCATGTCATGATACATAGAAATTTGTATTTCATAATGCTGGACTGAAATTTGACTCAGGAAAGTGAAACTTTTCTATGCAACAGCACAAAACTATTACAATTATTTCATCTGACCATAACCAGCAGTGAACAACTGAAGACATAACCAAGGAATCATTATGCCTTTTGAAAACTATCTAGATAAACTTAATGGATACATACAGCAATATGATCTGAGGGAATACATGCATTCATTTCCCTTTTACATTTCCCTAAGAGGATATTGGAACTTTTATCTGATGCTGCATTAAGGTATAATGTGCACTGATATGCAACAGATAAGGAATTCCTCAAACTTTCTTTGATGTCTTTCAGTCAAGTTTCCATCAAATAATTCACTATAGAAAGAATACACATAGAAATTACTAACTACTTTGTAACTAAGCAATTGGTTTAGACTAAAAACCGTACTATTTCTTTTGAGTCTTTAATCCAAATTTTCTTTTCTATTCTTGTCTTATGTATCTGATCTAGAGGGGAAAATTGCACATATTCATCTGAAAACTTAGTGAGTGAGAAATCAAACCTGAGAATAAAGGCCAAGTCTTTCATCCTGTAATAGAGACAACATCAAAGGGCCACACCTATGAAAACATTATTTCTCCTCTAAAATTTTTGTCCCAAGGCCAACACAAATCTCTCTGCTCCCGTCTGATTTATGTTTCAACAATATTTTCAATAACCTCTGCAACTCAGTGTCTATTGAGCAAATACCCTGGAAGTATTGAAAGAATTGTTATATTCTAATACAATATATATATAATAATAAATACATTGAAAACAATCTATTTTCTCAGACATGAAGAGTACGTGGATATGATTGGTATTAAAATTTATGACAAATATCCTGTGGCTATAGTAACTAGGGCCCTGAACTGTAATAGAAAGAAGAGCTTTACATCTTCAACTTCACATTGGATAGGCCTGTGCACTGCCTTCTCTAAATTCAATGCACGACTGGTTTAGATTCACACAATTGTACTCGGTACACAAGCACATCTTATAAATGTTTCAGAGAAAACTCATCTCAGTCCAATTCTATTAACTTCTTGAGAGACATCTATGTTTAATCAGAAAGTGGATTAAAGCAATTAAAAGCTCAAGGCATGAAATGATATAGGTGTCTCCTATTATGCTGCGATCCTACCTTGTCTCCGCTGGAAAGCAAATGCCCAGGCTGTGATCTTCCTGTCACCACAGATGCTTGCATTTTTTTGGTCATAAAGTTAGCATTCCATTATCACGATTTGCACTTTTATGTGAGAAGATTTAGGCCAATGAGACTCTATTGGTCATTCTCAAGACATGTTAAGAAGAATTTATTTGCAACTATCAAAAGTAGCGAGATATATTGAGATGAATTACTACCTGTGTTGAAATTGATGACAATTGATGGCTTCAAGAAGGCAACAATTTAAAAACAAACCCAGGATATACTTGGGGTCTGATCTGAATCCCATATACTACCTGATTTGAAGAGAAAGAGACATGCAATATCTATAACTTAATCTGACCGTGTTTTAATTTGATACATTCATTGGTCTTTGTTCACCTTCCTTATTTATTCTAGACATAATTTTTAGTAGATATCCAGAAAGCAGAGTGAAAGAGACCATTTCCAAATCTATTTCTGAATTTCACAACTAGATTTTCTTTGCTAACATAGAATTTTAAATCTAAAGCCCACGAGCTTTGGAGAAACTAGCTCTAGATTCAGTTGTGGCTACCAAATTACCCATGGTTCATGAAAGTTACTCATCTGTACTCTCCCCCTCACCCTCGAAATCCCAATTAGATCTGTACTTCATGGGATGAAAATGTGAAATAATTTGCAAGATTAGAAAATCAGACCTAGGGCACGAGGCAATCCATGTCTCTAGGTATTTATTTATCTAAATATAGTATGGTCTGATGGTTCTTAACATATGTGATAACAAAGAATAGACTATTTTATACTCTTATAAGCCATAAAAGTTGTATTAAATGAAGTTAATAAAAATATTCCATCAGTCTATAAAAGATTATTTTGAATATGAATCTTGAAATGGGATCAAAAGATGGATTTCATCATAAAACATTGTAAAAGAATTAGTAAGTCATAAGAGATCTAATCCAAAACTTCTAAAGTTTTATCCATGGATGGCAAGTAAGTGGGTCAGACTTCAGAAGGTACATAAAAAAGTAATTCTACCAAGCGATATTTTTACATCCTGTGCTTGTAACAAAAGTTGTCTTAGACCATATCAACTCAGTGCATTCTCAAAGAAGTGTTACAGTGGGTTCTGGTGTGAACTAATGGCAAGGAATAATACAGCAGGCATGCTATTGTGATTTATACCAGAGAAGCTCTATAAGCTTTTATAATTCCTTGGCAGCAAAGCCCTTTAGATCCTTTTTCTTTAGCAGATTTATCCCAGAATTTTCTTTTTCCTCTCTCTTCCTCTTTCTACCCACCCACACTGATTATTCCCCCCAGTTCTAGTTCATCTGAAAGAGATCCTGAAGGTGACTTGAAGGATAATTTGGAATAACCATATAGAAAAATTCCTTTGCAGAATGCATTCAGATGCTTTGAGAAATACTACCCTAGAATATCCCCAGGCTGCAAAGACACAGATGTATGGTGTAATATCTCCCTGACATTATTTACACTAATGGAAGGAAATTAATTTAAACTGCATGAAGCTAAAGTAACTAAATTTTGCATGAGAAGGAGAATGAACTGGGAAAGTGAAATCCATACTCCAATCTGATATAAGAGCTTTGCATTCCTGAGAGCACCTCAGATACTCCAAGTATCGAGTTGGAGGACTGCTTGTATATTTGCAAGGTATGATGATGAAGAAACCAACATGGATGAGGTCTTGTGGTCTGTCCCTCAACTCACTAAATCAACACATAGGCACACTGACACAATGTCATGTCCCCAATGTCCCTCTCTATCTCACAATATTACTAGTGAGTGTGGTTTGTTTAAATGCAGGTTCCAGAATCAGAGAGTCTCCATCTGGACCCTAATAGCAGCCTCCCTTTCCTCTCATTCACAAAGGTCATCTTGGATCCGATCTTTTGTTCTTTTGATACAAAGAGCTAGGAATTATTTGAATCTATCCTAGAATCCTTTTTGTTTGCTAGATATCAACTTTAATGTTGAAAATCCTAGGAAGTTACACTCAGTCACCAAAATTTTGATGTGTGTATTTAGTGTAAGACATGTATAAATAAGAATCATCAATGATACAGGCATTTTCATAATAGAAGTATAAAAAATGTTTCAGAAAGAAGATGGCTGCAATTTCCTAAGTTTTATAGAACTAAATTATGAAGTTCTAACAGCTTTGAAAACATCTGGAATTATTGACAGGACCAGCTCAGACACAAAAAAAAAAAAAAAAAAAAAAGTAAAATGTAGTTGATTTCAACCATATTTCATTTATCTTAGCACTGTGATTACTATCTCTGCATCTTTTATTTAAACAGCTTCACATAGCTAAGAATTCTTAGCAATAATCTTCTTAGACTTGGAAATTCAGAATTCTCATTTCCAGTCCATAAAATTGTTTCAGATGAGAATTTAGGAACAACAAATAGTCAGTCATTATTTTTAGTATTGCCTAAATTAGATGAAACAATGAGAGAGAATTACAAAGCAAAACCACTGTAAAAAGATATTAAGATTGATTACTAATGTTCTGTACAAGAAAGTCGTGTCCCTTGAATCTTTCAAAATGAATGTATCAGCAGGATGGCAGTGAAGATATGCGTGGAAATAATCAATTTGGCTTTCATAGAGCTTTTGAAAAGTCCCTCACAAAGAGTTTAGTTGTATATAAAATACATAAACTGAAATTTTACTTTCCAAAAGAAAAAAAGCCCCACAACACAATAATTTTAGTTTTTAGTATGGATGTCTTCTAGCTGTTGGAAAGTGTAAGAAAATAATCCTTGTATTCTTGCTGCCAAAAAAGTCTGTTATGCTCTCTAGCTGCTAGGGTAAGTCTGAATAGCCTGCAATCTGCTTCCATGCATAGTGGAGTGCTGACACTAGTGGAGGGTGACTACAGAATCAGAAAAAGAGAGAGAAACCTACCAGACACTCTTACCAGATTTGTGGCTCTGCACAAGGAGTTTTAAAGTGTTTCTTGGCTGCCCTTGAAGGCCAGCATTTTGCAACTGGAATTAATTCTGATAAATACCAGATAGAACATACATGTTTTAATGCAAAAGGTATTGAAGATGAGAGGACACTTAAATGAAAATATAAGAATACATATTTATTCTCAAGTATCTACAGTTATTTTGATGGAGACAAGCAGATTGTTTGGATTTTTTTTTTCTCTTGTCCTGTGATATTAAATCTGAAGTAGATTTTACTGGCACAATAGAACTAGTATAGTTATTTCACTAATTAGTACCATTTCTGCTGTTAGCACTGAAAATATTGGCTTTTTTTTTCCCAATTTGCCTCTTTCAAAGAAATGCTCTGAGACTGAAAATTAATAGCAGTATTTTGATCAAGCTACATTTAGAATGACTGTGATCACTTAAAAAGCATGTTAATTCTGAGACACTGAAATGAATGGCTGATGCTTTTCAGCTTCCTGTTTCCAGTGGCCAGCCACAGATACACAAGACTATGAACAAAAACCAGACCAGTATTCTCTGTCCATGGTAATGTCAAGCAACAAACCACTAAGTTTCTGTAATTTTATATTTTCTTTTTCCAGAATAAACATAGAAATTGCTAGTCTGCTTTGTTTTAAATTTATTTTCTCCACCAATTGTAAAGACCACTCGTCCTTGGATATCACACAATGTATATGGTATGCAGGATCAAACACTGTTCCTAAAACTCAGTGTAACAAGACAAGTTATGGATAGAGTGGGAATTTTACAGGAACTACATTTTCTTTGCTTTTGTAATCTTCAGGTAAACTCTCAAAGCAACACTGTGTTAATGTAGTTTGCAGGAGGCACACATATGGTAGTCACAAAAAAGGTACAGAATAGATAATCTTTAACCTTATTATTTCAACTATTAAAAGCTGAGGAAAGATGAGAACATGTATCTACCATGGCAGAACATATTTCCTTATCTAGGTAGCAGAATATATTTAGGTAGCAGAGCTCACTATTCAGTAAAAAACACATTGCTGAAGCTTTTATTTTGGTTTTGGGGTTTTTTTTAAGGGGAACAATGGAGGGAAGTGTCAATTTTTGAAGAAACAGTTGAGACTTTTCTGGGCTATTTTTTTGTATTTTCTTTTTACACAAGTGTGTTTCCCCAGAAGAAATGATTTTTCTTCTTGTTTCTAAATGTTTGGGTGTCGTGGTTTTTTTAGACAAAAATGATTAAAGTACTACCTCCTGGTTTTGCTAGACAATGCAGACTTTCTTCTGACACCTTTGGAGCATTTGATGTTGGCAACAGCTGCATAATGGACATTGTACTTTTGAATATATGCTATAAAAAATGTGGTGGGGTGGTGGAACTTTCAGAATATAAATATGTAACAAAATAAGGTATAGAAAAGAGATAATTTCTTTAATGTAGACTAAAATCACCTGGTAGCATGCTTGAGTTCCACTTAAACATCACTTCATGGTTCTAGTAAGATTGTTCGTGAAGCAATACCTATGTCATCTTTTTGCTCTTTCTCCCCTTAGACTCCTCTATAAAATTGACTCAATCCCTCCCTGGGGTCATATACCAAAGGAAATTCTTGCCTTGAAGAGCCAAACTAATGGGGTGAGGCCTGGGGGAACAACTGCACCTGTCAGCTTGCTGAGAGCTAGAAATGTTTTATCCTGTTTATTGTAGCGCTCTATTACGGCTTTTTCTAAATATGTGAAAGTAATATTTCTGCATGACTGCTGAACTGTGTCTGTGTATGTGTTATGCCAACGTACCCCTGCTTTTTTCTCCCTGAGCATGGTGCCCACTTTTCTGCCTGGGCACAGCCTCTATGACTACATTTGATATTGTCCTGGTTTGGGCTAGGATAGGGTTAACTTTAATGAGGCAGTAGGAAGGAGTACAGCTGAGCAACTGTGGCATGCACCATTCCTTTTGTATATCCTCTCATTTACTGTTATAACTGTTTTTCCTGAACTTGTGTCTTCTTATTGTTGTTCTATTAAACTGTTCTTATTTCAACCTATGCAGATTTTTTCCCCTTTTTCTCTGGTTCCCCTCCCTGCTCTGCCGGGAGTGAGCGAGCACCCTTGTGGCTCTTTGTCCCTGGCTGGACAAAACCACAACAGAGATTCTGGATCCAATATTATCAGATACCATATAGTGAAGTTACTTCTCTTTGCAGTCCAAGCACAACATAAATGGCAGAGGAACAGCTTTGCCTCAGGAATCGATCTAGACAGAGACCAAGGCAAAAAATTCCCCACATTGTTCAGCTGATCTCTTTTTGAAATGTACCCCTGCACAGAACCACACATAACTAAAATAAAGGGCATCTTGCACAACAAAAATGAGAAACATCCTTATGTCTCTAAAGGTAGAAGCCAAGCTCCTGTAAAACCTCAGCAGGCCCAGGATTTCATCTACATTTTTCCAATACTCAGTATTCATTCACATCAAAAGAAAATACAGCTTGAAGAAATAGGTACAACAGTATCATGTGCCATAGCTTGACCACCTTTTCACTGTAAACACATCCAGCTGCTAACAAAGATGGGAAAAACAGTGTTGAGTCAAATGTACTTGAATGGGAGTTTCCCTCTGGACAGGGCTTAATTTGCTTCCAGCGCTCATCTGAGCCTGCAGACATTGCCAGGCCCAGCACTGTGCAGACCGAAACAGCATAGCCAAACCCATTATTTTCACCTACCCCACAGCCTTAAGCACAAAACTAGGCAAAACTTTTCATTTTATGTCCTCAAGTTGGTTAAAAACTTTAAGATGTGTTCTAAACATCTGGGTGCTTTCAAGTTACTTCACCAGTGTTTGAAATACATTCAAACCCACCAGCCTTCTAGAATTGCCTTCTGGAATAGTCAAACCTAACACAAAGTGTTGTAACTGTGATGGGATTTATCTCAACATATTGAACAAAACACTGAAAGTCTTCATATGTGCAGCTCAGTGATACTGCTAGGAGGGGAAAGGATTCAGACAATAAACAAAAAAGCCAACACCTCAAAATACAAGATTGGGAGTGACTCCCTAGGTTATTGAGTCTGTTTCATCTAATTTTTAAAAAGACCAAAAAATCCTACATGGTAGTTGATGACACTATCATAAGACAACTTAATTCAGGCTTTCTTTTTACCTCCCATCCAGTTGAGGTCTGTTCTACATCTCTAGTCCCTTTGTTTTCAAACTAATTTTTTTCAAGCTTAGTTTATATATATTTCTTAGCCCAGTCAATCAACCCTCCTCATAAGTTCAAACAGTTTTTTTTCTCCTGGACATTTATCTGTGAGTGTGGATGTTCTATGCTAAAATCTGTCAGAAGGTATTCTTTTTGGCTCTAAATTCACATTAGATTTTAAGTCACCTATATGCCACTGTGCCCTTCTGGGGATGCCATTCAGCATGAGAACACAACATAACTCTGTTCATATCATGACAAGTGTGTTCTCTAATAGAACACTTCCTTCTGAGTTGGAGAGAGAGCCCACCATAAGACATGCACACATGAAGAGAAAGTAGGATTAAAAAAATGCACTAGATGAGAAGCTTAATAAGCAGGATGGAGCATTCAATAAGAATAACGGAAAGGAAAAGCTTAAAACCCATGAAATCTAGCATAAATCAACAAGATTAAAAGACACGGTTGGAAGAGGTCCACCAGGACAACTTGGTGAGCATAAACTAGGCACAAATAGAAATATTTTCAGTGCTGGGGCCACAGTCATTTTAGTGATGCTAGGCAGTGTGGAAGAGGGATGAGAGCAAAAGAAACCAGGCAGTTGGATTTTGGCAGCCAGCAGGATGGGAGCTGGCCAAAATGAAGACAAGGGAGAAAGATTCATTTCTGTCCCCTTTTGAAATCTGTTTCCAACGTCTGAGGTCGGGCTGATCCCCCCTCATCCACTCTTTGTAACACAGCTGTCTTGAGAAGTCTTTATTGAAAGAGATGAATTCAGCTGCTAAAAATGCCTGTGATCCTTCTGAAGTAAATTGAGCTACATCAATTTGCAGTCACCTCACGCTAGAATGTAGTAGCCACTAAGCTATTATTATACTTTGATATAAACCATATGCTTAGCTTGTGTAAGGCTTCCTGAGGAAATTGTCACCTTTCTCCTTTTGGAAATGCTAGGTCTCTTTAAGAATTCTGAAATCTATTGTTTTTCTTTTTCCTTCCTCAAAATGTTCTTAAGTTAACAGCAGTACCACATTTCTAATTAAATGGACAGATAGGATGCTGATAAGATCTGCTTTCTGTAATAAAAACTATTGATATTGTTGACCTGACAGATTATCTGCAATAGACAGAACACAATGGCCAAATCTAAAAAGGAAGGGAGGAAGAGCACCTTAGCACAAGAATATATATTATTATCTGTTCTCCTGCCTTTTAGAATTATTAAGAATGACTATAGAAATTATCAGTCATCTCTGCTTCTTGTTCGGGCATATGAAACAAAACCAGTGATTGAATGTCACAGAGAACTTTGATCATTTTTTCTTGTTACAATGACTTTGTAAGGTGAGCTTAGTCCTTTTTTTTTTTTTTTTTTTTTTTTTTTGGTGGTAGCATCTCTTACAGGAATCCCTGATATGACAGTAGATAACATTTTTCAAAATTTCCATCCCATGTTGTATGGAGCAAAACTTCAAAGAGTAAAAGAATATTCTAATAAAAACTGACGTCTTTTATAAAGCTTTTTATTCAAAGACCTTAGGACTTCTGTCACAACCCATTCCTGATTACTACTTAAAATTATTAGCTTTCTGGGGTTTGTAGTAAAAACCTGTTCCTTTGTGCATTAAAAAAATGCACTAGATGAGAAGCTTAATAAGCAGGATGGAGCATTCAAGGTAATACAATAGCCTAGTGAATATCTACTCAGTAGTTTTACAACCATGCTTAAAATCCCAATGTTCCTAAGTCATATACTTTCCTTAATTAAAGGATTATGTATTACAGTAGAAACACCAGCAATGTTTTGGTGTCTCAGAACCGAACGAACTGAAGTTTCAATTTGGCTCTTCATGTAAGAACTTAAGAAAAATTAGCAACTAAACTCTTCTACATAGCATTAGATTTGTAGTTGGAATCAAGTGTCTGTTCTCCACTGATTTTAGAGCAACTCTGCTCATTTACTCCATGCAGGTGGCCTCAGGTCAACCTCAGCTTTACTCTCCAGGACTGGAATACTGGCTATTTGCCCATTCCAAGAGGAATCACTGTAAGCTGCCTGTGACACAGATTTATGTGTCTCTGGACTTTTGGAAACCATGGCAAAGACAACAGCCATCTATTTATCCCTAGCTACTGAATTTCCAGGAGTCAACAAACATGCAAACAAAATACTACTTTAATAGATTTAATCTCTCCCTTTTGTTCCCAATGCCAAATAGAAGAAGCACTTTATTTTCAGAAGCTAGCCCATGATATTTGACAAGTACTAAATACTCAGGAGTTAGTTAAATACTTTAGCCTGAAAGGTACACTATTTTTTTTTAAAGGCTTAATGGAGGGTTTATCTGCATTTGCCAGTAATCACATAAGTCAAGGAATGTGAGCTTTAAGAAATAAAAAAAAACAACCAAATGTCTTGATGGCTGTCTATGTAGGACCCTTATCTTTGGATGAGAGTTTCATTTTCTTTGTGCATTTTTTCTATGCACAAAAATATTACTGCAGATGAAGAAACCAACATACAAAGTTAAAAAGGACTAGAAATTCACCATATCTATTTCAAATTGCTGGGCATTAAGGAAAACCCAGAAATTTAATGGAAAGATAGTTAACTTTTACCTGTTATTAACCTAACTTTTAACCTATTATTTACCTATTATTATAATTTATTATTTAATTAATAGTCCCTGAAAAAATGTTTGCTTTTCACAATATGAACAAAGAAAGTTGATTTTAAACTGTTTGGGATTTCCCAATAGTCAATTCATCTCATCTGGCTATAGTCTTTGTTATACTTTACAATAGGTTCTCCTACCACCTAATAAATATTAATTTTTAAATTAAGCAAAAGACAACTTGCTTGCTCATGGTATTCATTAAGCTTTATTGTTACAACAGCTGTTTTTAGTTTATAAGATCTCACTTCTCCTATATTTCTTCTTAAAGAGAACTTTCAGACCATTTCTAAGCTAAACTATCTCTACCCATGATCTTCTCTCATTTCAGTGAACTAAAACTCCATCAACCTGCCTCACATTTTTCCCACCTCCCAGAGTTTTATATAGCTGCTCTTCTGCCTCAATTCTGTTTCTACTATGGTGAAAGTTTGCTACCTATTCAAAGTAGTGTCTTGATTAAATTCCATTTTTTGATTGGTGATGCAAAATCATTAATCTGTATAAAAAATATTGCAATGCTTTTTACTGTTACCCAAATTACTCAAAAGCTTCATGTTTTTTTGGTGAAAATGTTTATCAGTTTTGTAACTATTTCATCCTTACTCAGACACTTATTAGCTTATGCTCATTTCCCCAAATACACAGCCACATACTAAACATCACCTGAAGTTACCACCCACATTTGTAGGTTGATGAACTGTTGATCACTTGTTGCTGAAATGTCATATTTTATTTTCCTTCCTCTTATCAGTCGTGAAAGAAATTTCACACTGAACCTTGTGGTAATAGTTGAAAAAAGACACTTGTCTAAAGATAGAGCTCCGTGGACGTTTTAAGTGTCAAATTGTGAAAACAAAGACCTCTAAGGGACTTCTGATGGAAATGAGGTAATTTTTATGACATAGTGCAGCACTTAGGAATACATTGTATGTTACAATTCTAACACTGTGAACATGGTAAATAGTTACAATTTTTTAAAATATTGTTCTCTTATTAACGTTACTTTTACGTTTCTTCTGTATCATTGATGAACTGAATTGGGGAAATTTTGAAAACTCACATAAACCTGGACCTCGATCTCCTTGAATGGACCCGTTCTTAGTTTGTCAACAGGTACAAAAGAACAAGGCATTAGATCAGAAAGGTGTAATAGATAATGTTAATGCCTAAGAATATGGTATATACCATATTTTATGTGTCTTCACAGAACTATACTCTCAGTAATTAAGACTTTACATGAGGACAGACTGGTTTTCATGGAAAATATGTATTACTTAAGGTAACCTTGAACACATGCTTTCCTGATATCTAAAGATGTATAAACTGACTCTCAAACAACATATATCAATCTAATTTAAAAAAGCAGAAAAGATCCAAATCAAACTTTCCTCATTTGGGAACATCCTTGTAGTTTATAACGTAGGAACATGACACAGTTTAGACTCATCTAGGAACAAAGGACTTCACTTATGGTCCTAGGCAAAAGACACAACTACTCAAGTTGGGGGAAAAAATGAAACTTAATCTAATCCACCACCAAACAAAAACATAACAAACAGAAAACAACACAGAGTGGTACAATGACGAAGAGCACAACCAATCTTTAAGACCACCTTCCCCTAACTCATCCTCTCTACCTGGCTCAGAGCCCTAATCCTAGTGTCTTTACCTCATCCTACCATGAGAGGCTCAGAGGGGCAGAAAATGGAGGTTTCAGTGAGTCCTTTCCCTATGGCTCCTGCTGTTTGTCTTCCTCAGGGCAGGTGGCCTCCTTGCCTGTCCTCTCCTCTCTAGCATGGGGCAGTCACACACTGGGCAGCCCTGCATGGACCACTCTGACATGTGTTCATCCTAAGGGCTGCAGCTCCTCTCCACCTCCTGTATGGATCTCTGCAGCCCACAGGCTCTCCAGCATGGCCTGCACCATGGCCGCCTCCTCGCACAGTCTCTTATCCATCCAGGCACACCCATCCAAAGCTGCTGGTGGCTCTCAGGCCTGCCATTGCCCTCTGTGGGTTGCAGGGGCACAGATGCATTCACATCACGGGCTGTAGAAGGGTCTCCAGTGTGGCACTCCACCTTCTTTCCTCCTTCACTGACTGTGGAGTCCACAGGGTCTCCTCCATCTTGTACCACTCCTCTACCACCTTTTCTGCTGCAGATTTCCCTTCTTAAATAGTGATGGAAGAGACATCAGATTAGCCTGACTGAGCTGTAGGTGGGTTCACCTCAGAGCTGGGGAATGTTTTGAGAACTGCTTACTGGGACAATACTGCAACACTCTCCTCCTGTTACCAAGTGAAAACTGGCTCCACCAAAACCTATGACAGAATGCACTGTAATGGTGATAAAAATTACCACCCCTACCAAGCCTATCCAAAACTTACACAAGTTATTCAAGTGTTGATCTTAAGCTAGTTTTCAGCAAACCCTCTGGCAGTCTGCTTCTTCAAGGTGTCAACTTACTGATCTTTTAAGTGTGCAAGAGCCATCCTGTTTACTTCTCTCTGGATAAGGCATCAGATCTCATATGGCCTCTGAAAACCTTTTCCAACCAGCAAAACAGGAGCTGATAGTCCTACCACCAGGATGAGCTCACCAAACCTCCACTTTGCACCTCTGCTGCCAAAAGCAGCACTGAAGATGATTCATAGCTCACTTGGGAAATGAATTACCTTTTGCTGTGTTATATCTGCTCAACTTTTCAGAAATATTATCACAATTTGCATACATACACTCATTTTGTTTACAATATTAAACACCCCTGCTTTAGCTGAAAAAAAATCAATAACTGTATTGTTTCACACAGAATATAGAATTCCTCTCTTCATGCCAAAATGAAATCCTGAAAACACAACGTTTCTATAAAGAGAGGGAAGAGTTACTGCAATTCAGTCCAGAGACTTTGCACAGCCTAAGACTCTCTGAACTTGAACTTTCCTAATTCACAGAATCACGGAATCTCAAGGGCTGGAAGGGACTTCAAGAGATTATCTAGTCCAACTCCTCTGCCAGAGCAGGCCACTTAGAGTAAGTCACACAGGAAATTCATCCAGGTGGGTTTTGAATGTCCCCAGAGAAGGGACCTTTCTATCTGAATAACAACAACTTCTGTTCAGGAATCCTGACAAGCTTCAAAATATTTCCAACTGAATTTTTAGCTCTATGTTTTAAAAACTTCTTCATATAAGTAGACAGTTTTCCCTAGAAATTAATTTTTCATTTCCTTTTTAGAATTATGTTGGCACAATGTATACAACCCAATGCCAAAAGTTTAGAACTTCTATGAGAAGAATGAATACAACAGAGGTTTAGAAACATTTCAGATATCTTGAGCATGTAAAAAAATCCCCAAAAAAACAAACCAAAACACAAAAGGAAGATAATCCAATATTCTTGGTCATCTAGAATTGAAAAGAAGGAGAATAGACAAATCTAAAATGAATCAAGAAGACAAAAATTAATTTCTCCTCCCTGTCCAAGCTTTTAAGTCAAGAGACTTACTCATGGGGACTGCAGTGTGCATAAGGTCATAGAAGAAACTTAAAGATCACAATTTTGAACACAAAGTAGTAGCTTTAGTTGAAGTGCGTAAGTTGTCTACAAAGTACATCCAGCTTTGGAGTTATTAGTGAAAAACAAGCAGGTGGAACTTTGTTCTATATTGCATAGAGAGAGACTGTTGAAATCTTTTTTGGGGACAAGTGCTGTTTATTAAAAACACACGAGTTGAAAAACTACCTTTTTATTCCTCAATTTAAAAAGAAAAGATCTTGCACTTGACCAATATTTGCCTGATACAAAGAAAGGTTCCCAAGAACAATATAAGGATTTTTTCATTTGGTTTTATTTAAGGTCTAGAACAACAGTTGTTTTGTCATCCCTTTGTCCATATATGACTTATAGTCAGGGAGGTAGAAGCTTTTCTGGAAGCCACAACATCTCTTCACCTTCCTGACATTACATCATTAGGAAAAAGCCTACAAAGTTAGTTTCACCAAAAGGTCCTTGGAATTTAAAAAAATGGAAAAGCTGAAATTTTCAATTTCTTTATTTAGATCAATAAAATTGAAACCTTTTTTTAATAGTGAAGATTAAAGGAAGAAAGGCTTACAAGTGATGGCATGGACCTAAATTTTAACTTCACACTCAGTCCTGGTATCTGGGAGGTGTTGTCCTGACATTGTAGGTTACTGGCCAGAAATATCTCTCATCTCTCCTAGAGGAGATTCCTCTCTGTTCTGTCTTACAACAGTTAGCTTTTGGTGCATGGGTAATTCCTAATGGCTTGATAAAGTCATATAAAAGGCTATTCTCCTTTGTGTTATAGTCAGACCAGAAGCAAAATTAAAAACACATCTATTTCTTGCAGATATGAAGGCATTCACAGACACACACACACACAGAGGGTTTTTTGGTTGTGTTCCTTTTTTTAAAATTCCTGATCATATGTGACAAATACTGAAACCAAAAATAAAGAAAATCTACCCGTAATAGCACCGTAGATATTGTTTGTTGAACTCCTAAACACCATGGGTCACCCACCATCTGGAGTTTAAGTATAAATTGTTGTTAGCTAATACTGTTCCACTAAGAAAGTTAACGTGTCAACTCTATTGCTTCTAGCATTATCTGAAAGAAATCCTAATACAGCCAGATTAACAACAACTTCAGGAGCACTAGTAGCCAAGAAGCCCATACGGGCAGTAGCCAGTGTTTTGTGTGCTGTCTCTCACACCTTGCCTCAGGCTCTATTCTCACTATTAACTGCAGACTTTATAGGCTTGATAGGACTCATGTGACTTTAATATTTTCCTCAATTTTTCCTCTGGCAGAAGCACGTACTGTACCAGGGATAAGGTTTGGTTTAGCCTCTCTTGGCTTTCAAAATTCAGCTCTCCACAGTCTCTGCCTGTGGCACTCTCAGTCGCACAGGATTGCAGAAGTAGAGAAACCGAAGCTAGTTATGGATCATTGAAAGGTATGCTTGCTGTAATCCCTAAGAAAGCAGAAGATGTCAATATCATCCATCTTAATGGCTTATGTGTTTCTCACAGCACAGCTGCCAAGTAGCTAGCTTAAGGGAAGATGAATTTAATGGGACAAAAAGATCTCATGGAACAGACAGACCACGCTCCCCAAGATGTTATCAGATGAGATGCCAGCAAGGGACAGAAAGGGCAGTCATTGGTGTGATGTCAGACCGAAGGAAACATTAACTGAAGGTGAAAAGAAAAAACACTTTCTTATGTGAGGAGAGGTGAAAAATCCATTTTGCCCAGAAGAGAAACAGCCAAAAGAAAGGGAAGAGCAAAAGAGGAGTAAAGAAAACCTGGAGGACAATTAAAAATTTCTTCTGTGTTTGGAAAACTATTTCTCATATAGTAATGGAATTTTTGGAAAATATATTGCCTTGCTGTTGCCACCATGACTATTAAATAAGGAAAAGAGCAGAAAGATAGCTGTTTTTTCATCCCACAAATTTAGTTTTCATTAAGCACAAACTAACTCGTTAAAATAACCAAAACTCAGGAACAATTAAACAAACCAACCTCTGCAGGTTTCAGATGAAGAATCATACAAGAAATCTGTGGATGGACATAGAAAAGGAGTGGATAACTTTGTGAATATAATGATGTTTACAACTTACCATTATTAAGTGGGATAACTGCATCCTTGCAACACTATGTTTGATTAATTAAAATGAAAAAAAGAAACTAGGAAGCAATGTAGTAAACCAGATTCATGACGGTAGAACTTTTAAAGCACAAGTATACTGTTGTTAATATCAGTGTTTATATACACAGCTCTTGATTAAGTCATGGTAAACTTGGGTTTATTCTTCCTTAAGAGTTGTGAATCTCAGCACTACTATTTATTGCTATTTTTTATATATGTATACATACCCACACCGAGCCTTTCTGACTTGTGAAGAGAACTTTTAAAACAACAAATCACACGGGACTTATACCCTCCCACTTGAGTCAATAGTTCTGAAGGTCAGTTTTTTATCTGATCTCCCCACTAGCAGCATGTGAACAGCAGAAGCCATTGTGAGAGACTGGAACAATTCAGATGACACAGTTCATTCCCAGGGTATGTTAAGATCAGTTATCATGCAACCCTTAGTTGCTATCAACACGAGTGTCTTGAAGAAAAGAACTATTTTCCTTCTGTCATTTCTGCACAAGGGAGAAGCATCATACTGCAGGAGTAAAGAGATAGTGATGATATTTAGATGAGGCTTTTGTCACTTCTTGGATGTACTCCATGATGCTGTCTTGGTCTGAATTACCTTATCCCTATCTGCATAGAGATATGGTTGAGGCGTACTTGGAGAAGCTCTCATTCCACATTTGAGAGTGCTGCAGTCCTAAGAGGGACTCTTTTGCTTCTCAGCTATTCAGATCTTTTCTACAAGCTTTGGAGGTTTATATCTTCCCATACAGTAAAAGCCTCAGATAGCATAGATCTTCAGTGAGTCATACATTGCGTAACCTGCCCTGCTCAACCAGTAACTACTACTTGCAGATGGAGGGAATGAGGAAAGAAGACTACGCAGAGTGATGGCAACATTTCTCCCCTACTGAAATCGGTGATCCTACAACACCTGCAACAATACAAAGTAACTGCATCAAAATGTCCCAGTTTCATTATGTTAAATTCATTCTGCAGATAACAACCAAGATTTGTAGCCGTGTAATGGAAACCTGTAGGAAGTCCTCCATTCTGGTGAATAAATGGATCTCCAAGTTCTCAGCAGTGCAAAAGACGATAAAGTGAAATATTGCTCCTGGGGAGTATAAACCCATACACTTCTGCAGAACCCAGTTTCTATTCCAGATCAAGACATTACCAAATGTTTTCATTTTTGGTGTTCATTAATGGCCAGTTTTGGGCTTTGAATTACTTTCAGTTCCCTCCTAGTGGTGGTGTAGAGGCAGAATCCTTTCTGTATCACATATCTCGTACACTGTGATATAGCCAGAAACAAGGTCATATTTCACCCTGGTCTGTGGTATTATACTGAGGATGTAGCTGGACAGCTGGCCCATCAACAGCATCTAGTGCATGTGGCTGGTGGTGCTAGACCAGAAAAAAACATGTGCAAAGACAGTCATGGTGAGCTCTGTAAATCCATGTCATGCATGGGAGAGAGTTGTCTGGAAATTCTTTTGGTATTGTTGGAACTTTTAATAGATGCAACAAGTACAGACAGAAGGGGTAACAGAGACATATACTATGAGTTAGAAATGAGAGTCTGTTGTGGTTTAGGCCCATTCAGGGACAAAAGACCAAGATCACACTTATGTACCACAGACTTCAGAACTCCTGAAGGACAGGGAAGGCTTAGTTGTTGCTTATGGTCCCAGACAAAACAGACAAGACTACTCAGATTGGGGAAGAGAATGAAACTTAATTTAATCCACCTCCAACTAAAACATAACAAACAGAAATATCCAACAGAAAAAAAACAAACAAACAAACCAAAACAGAGTAGGGAAAATGATGGAAGTGCAACCAGTCATTTAAGATCACCTTTCCCCCACCCCTCTCTTTTCTGGCTCAGAGCCCTGACCCCAGTATTATTACTTTCTTCTCCCATAAGCACACAAAGACATCTCAAATATTTAGCTCAGATACAGTATTTCCTTTCAATTGAAGTCATTCCACCTCAGATTTTGACTTCTGAAGAAAATAAGGTTTGGAAATAAAAAGTAACAAAGAAAAAAGAGTACATATTTATTTGATTTAGTTTATCTGAATTTCCTAAACCTTGACCTGTTCCCAGAAAACATTTTGGTCTCATCAGTGAATGAGACAGCATTTTGCAACAATAACTGTTTTGCTAAACATTTTAAAACATCCTCTAATTCTTAACTACATAGTCATTTTATCTTTGAGAAGTTTTCTTCTCCTTAATCATACTTAACTCCAAATCAGAAGAATAACTTTCAGTTCATAATTCTATTGATGCATATAAGATTTTCAGCTTGTTTCCCAACAAGGAAGATAAACCAGACAGTGCTTAAATATTGTAATAAAGAGATTTTGTACTGAATGACAGTTACTCTCTTTATGATCCTAACGCTGGAGAAAAAGCACTGAACTGATTATATTTCTTGTTTTAAATATTAATGTGACAATGTTGAAGACAGAAATGAATATCAGAATGAAAAAATGACAAGAAAAAAATGACTACAAGAAATCTCTAGACATTTATCACAGGCCTAGAGGACACAAACCAATCGACTTCTAAAATCTGCTCTTTGATCAAGATGCCCAGTTAAAGCCTACATTATTAATATATGATTCTGTTTAAAAAGTCTATTAATCAAGCAGGGAGGAATGATTAAGTGGATAAAGCACTAGCCTTTGACCTGATAGGTAACTTTCACAAATCTCCTGTGAATTAAATTCATAAAAAAAGAAAAAGAATGCTTTGATCGCTGTATAAATTATCTGGAAACAATGGTTCTCATTGTTTTTCTCTATGTCATTAAAGGATTTTCATTTGCATGCAACACCATCTTCATTATATGATTGCTAGGCTGATAGTTTGCTATAGGATGAGGTGTGATCAATAAAGCATGTGTTGCTTCTGTTTTATCTAATAATAACTGCAACAACAACAAAAAAATCTTTCTCTGCTCCACTTTTGTCTTCCAAGTCTTCTCTAGGTCTTTAGAAAGATTAATGAAATAGACTTAAACCCTGAAAACAGCTCTGTACATCGGAATTCCTTTTTTTAGCGTGTTATGGTGGGATCCTGGTTGAGGAAACACAGAAAAACTTAAACACATTCATGCTTTAAGGCTGAGAATCCTGAAGATTTCAATACTAAATACTAATAGCAAATACTGTACATGCATTAACACCCTTCAGGAGCACTACAAACCCAAAGATTTAAATGAAGTGTGTACTGTAGTGAGTACTAAAGTTAGTAATGAGCTCAATATATGTGTCTCTGTTTTGTTTGGGTTTTTTTTAATAACTAACAGATTCAAGGTATTTAATAATCTGTGAAAACTGTTTTAAAATATTGTTTTTACTTATGTTATTAAGTTTTTAAAATAAACAATTGTGGCCTTGGATGTATACAGGAAGCGTTGTGTTATATGCTTATTGTCTCTTTGCAAAACAGAAATTTCTATTAGTATAATGTAGAAAGGTTTAGTTTGCTTGAGTAATTTAAAAGTGATAAAATTTTTCTAACCACAAAACTAGTATTGTTTTTCACTCACTTTGGCAATAGAGGTCTTGTCTACTCACTTTAGCATATTATATTTGCCCAGTCCATATTAGACATTTTTTTTCCTCATCTGAAAGTCCAAAAAGGAAACTGTTAATTTCCAATCCCAGTGCTGTGATCCTGATGTGTTTCAAGACCCATTCACATATCCCAGAAATTCTATCAGGAATGACTAGAAAATTTCCAGTGGTAATTTATAAATTAGAAAATAATTGCTTTACTGACTCTTTAATTCACTTCACAGAAGTACATTGAAGTGTTCCATCTCCCTAGGAATGGTTTCAATCAGGCAACAAAGCAAACATAAAGTCCTAACTTTTTCTTTTGAACAAAGGAAGGAATGAAGAAGTCCAGCTTACAGCAGAAACTCAGCTCTGACATTGAAAGTATTTAAAAATGGTACAGTCATTCCTATTCTTAACCACAAAACAGCCTGAGCAGAGATCTGATGCCTGACTGTATTACATACTTAAACCACAGAGTTAAGACAAGAAATTTCATCTGCAGACACTGCACAGATGTTGCACTTTCCTTAGCAAATGTCCTATAGGACTAAATCGATTGGAATTAGGCACAGAAAGTTCCAGAGTATTCAGGCTTTGATATGAAACACCTGCTGGAGGCTATCCCACTTGTGTTGCATCCTTAAGCAGTTTTTAGCTTTTTGTGGGTTCATTTCAGTGCAGTAAGAGAATCTGAGGAACTTAATATGATAGCATAAACTTCCTTAGAGATACTTTCTGGGATTCAGCACTAATTCCACTGAGTTGCTGTGACCAAAAATTTGTGTCTGATGTTGGGTATGTAGTGACAACATTAGTTACTTATGCTAATGAATGAGTACTTCTTAATTCTGTAATGTCATGTATGATAATCTGCTATAAATCATATCTCATACTGGAACATGTTATCATCAGGAGGGCCCAAAGTAATAGCTGCACCTACCATTCAGGTAGGGGATTTTAATTTTGCCAGAGGAAGTATGAGGACAGTAACTACCCCCAAGTGAGTAATTTCTTTCTCCAGAGATCTCAGCTAAGGTGCTGGAAGAGAAGATAGATTTGACAGAAGTGTTACAGACCTTGCATGCATTTGGGTTTCTGAAGACATTTTGGTTCAAATATGTAGAAAAATAAGTGGAGTTCCCATAACCCTCACCTAATGAGGTTGGTCACAGAAAACTAAATTTATATGAAGTGGAAGCAGAGTATGCACATTGGCCATGTGAAGATTCCAGATTTATTGAGGCAAAATCATTTTTCCTTGCATTCTTCGTATCACGAGCTAGAACTAAACTGCTAATTAGACGGATAACATCATTAATTTGTCACAAGCTAGAGATTACAGACATCCTAGGAAACTGGGAAGCCAAGAAGGGAGAAAAAGTCCAATGTTGTCAGATAACCAGATGCAGAAGAAGAAAATGAAATAATATCAAACTACTGACCTACTTTTGCTGAGATGGTTGGTTGGGGTTCAGTGTTGAATCCCAGTGCTCCTGGATATTCTTTCAAGAAAGAGCTCACTGTCTGCACCTGATAAAAATCTACTAGGATAGATGTTGGATGGCAGCAACTAAAACTTTAGTCAATCATTCAAGTGATTAGTTCTTTTCCACTTTTCACAACATGAATCACATTAGTCCCTAACTAGCAAAACTAGACCCCCTCCCTCCAATTTACAGGGAAAAAGTGCCCAGTACCTCATTGGAAACAGTCTATACATCTATGTCAGACAAAATCCTTTCTTATTGTCCATCACAAAATTTTGAAATTGTATGTCCTCACAAACAGTGGAACTTCCTGGCTGGATGTTGTCTCTGTTAAAAAAGCTCTGTAAATTCTTGCTTATATATCCTCTATGTTCCAGACAATTTAATATCTGTTCTATATGCAAAGGTATTTCTGCATTGCATTGCTTGACAGTAACAACATTGTCACAATGATTAGGTGGAACAGTGAAGTCAATAGTGTTCACCACAACTAGTAGAGACAGCAGTCAGTTCATTTAAAGACTGGATGGAAATTGTGAAGCTTACCCTAAACCTGTTGTGATAGCTAGAGAAAAAGTCCTCCTTCCACCCTTTTAGCCCCTAATGGGCCCCAGACTGATCTTTGAACTAGTTTACCTACTGAAAATTGTGATGGCTTCTGTTCTTCACCTATCAACTGAGATAAGTGGTCATTGCTAAATAACAAAGAGGCGTCATACCTGATTTTGGTACAAGTCTGGAGGAAAAAACAACATTTAGAAACAAGTACAGAAATGCTCTTGGTGTTTTAGAAGCAGAATGAACTAGGATAAGGTTTTTTTGAAATATGGTGATCTTGGGACATACTGAATGGAATTAATTCATGCTGTGGCTAATTACTAAGACAGACTAGCTGTCTCTTTTCCGGGTTAAGTGAAGGTGGCCTGTCCACCTATGACAAGTCCAGTATTACTTGTCAAATTACAATTTTGTATGACATGTCATATGGATCCAGATGAGATTTGGTAGTGCTACTCCCACAGCCATTCGGTGGTACTCAGCATTCATAGTTGGGTGGATTTATTTAAAAGGAAATAAAAGCATTATACAGTAAAAAACAAAGGGATTAAAAATTTACAATACACGTTTAAAACAAAGGGACGCTCCAAACAATAACAAACTACTACAGGAGACTACAATAAAACTACAGAGTAATAAAAATAAAAACTCAGTCTTAAGGATCACACTGCCTTTTGGCAGAGCTTGCAAATGTATGTATTATGTCCACTGATGTAAAGAGCACCTTATTCAACAAGTGTCTAGCAACTTTTTCTCGTCGGGAAGCGGAGAGACCTAATTCGGTAAGTAGCTCAAAGTTACTTTCAAACCACTTGCCTCTAGACCCCAAAGGAAAACCAGAGAATTTCACAATCAAGGCATTAGTCAGTTATTTAGTTTAGTATTCATGATGTCTGTATTTGTTAACTTTTTCCTCAGCTGCATCCTTAAGAGTAGCTGACTTATTTTCAAATCTAATTGTTACATCCATCGCCTGTGCTGTCTGATCTTTAACAAAAACCAAATTGGGTTTAAATAGTTCATTGTTATTGTCTCTGATCAGTGGTTCTTGAAAATCGAACCAATCGCACTTTTTAGCTTCTTCTATAAGAATTTCACTAATATAATTATGTCTTTTAATTCTGGCTTCCTGTACCGATGGGCAGAAGCCAATGATATGGGCCGTGGATTCTATTTCAGTACTGCAATGCCTACATGTTTTATTAAAGTTGTCTTGTCTACCTCTGGCCAGAAATTCTCTTGTGGGGTAGACATTTGCCCTGAGTTGTAGGGCAGTTATTATTTTCCTTTGAGGAATGCTTCTGTTGTTACCAATCCAATTATTGTTGATTTTATCTCCCTCAAAATTACTAATACCCAGCCCTGAGATTACAACTTGACCCATTTTTGAAATTCTTGTTTTCTCCAGTTACATGATTTAGGAAAATAAACATTCAATACAGGTTTTTCCCATTTTGTACACTCGTCTAGATCACTAACCTCTTCGGACACAACCAAGACTGACTGCCGTTCCCAGATACACAGAATCTTATCCCTATCCACTCCAGCTGTAACCCATAATTTCAAGTACTCTTTCTTGATATTTTCCTTTTTTGCAACAGATCTTATGACTTCATCAGAAGATTGTGCTATTCTATGCAATCTTCTGGCTTCTATGCTGGGAATTAATGCACTTAACCTGGTTATGCCCAGGCCCCCATCCCTGGTTCGAGCATATAACAATGCATCGCATGTAGAAGGTTATTTGCTTACTTTCTTGGTTTATGAGAGAGATTTCCTGTTAAATGTGTAAGTAGGTAAACATTTTGTAAAAGAGTACATACAATATTCAGAATTTACAAATGCCAAGAGAGGCTAAAGTACAAAATCCTATATTCTTTAACCATCAGAAGTTCTGCGTATATTCATAAGCTTCTAGGTAATCTTCAAACGTCAATAGATTTTGATTTTTTTTGTCTGAAGGGAATATACATTCCAGAAGGTAGGTTTGTCTGTTTCTTGCCCACTAACAACTGTTTAATAATGCTGAAACTATAAAAACGAACATAAAATTAGGAGTATTTTTTGTTAAGTAACAGTTAAAGTCCTTTTATCTACAAAGTGAACAATGCTTCTTACAAACTGTAACTGGTTATAGGAAAAGCTCAAGACAGATAAGTTTAACTCAGAATCTAAAATTTAAGTAACTCAAGAAAACAAAGTAATCTGAAATTGTGATTGAGCCTCCCTTGCTATGAACTGTGTAAATTTTCAAGATTACTGTTCTCACTAAGTACCGTGTCTGAATAACAAAAATCAGTGAGGACTTTGATGCTGTAAATAAGGGAGGAAAGCAAGCAAGCAAAAAATAAGTTTATTAACTCCTCCCCATGCTTTAAGGATACATTCTAAAAATTATCACTTGACATTAGAAAAATTGATTGTAGTATGACAACATACATTATTTAATAAATTTGCTAAGCTGTTTTATAGTCTTTGCACAAAATTTATAAAGGTCATTTCGTTGACAAGTATAATATTGAGACTACTTTAGCACACAGAAACAATTACCAGCAACTTAGAAAATATAGGAATTACGATGTCAGATCTAAATGAGAGTACATAGGTGATTAAACAGAATTACTCAGGATTGCTTTGGAAAGGTTAAAATCTCTGTTCCATAAGTATTAAGAAAATGTTATATAACCAAAGCAACAGGAAAGATTTCTGTTTTTTGTTTAATATACCACAATAAAGCACTTTGAGATACTTTGCACCATTCAAGGCCTGAGTTCCAAAAACTCTATCCCCAGCAAGCACCAATCCCTTTTTCTAGAGACATCTAGTCTAGAGCTCCAGTACCGCTGTCATTTTGGAGTAAGTTTTCATCATCTAGAACCTACTTCCTTTTAGAAAAAGCACCAGCCATTATCCATCATTGCTGTGAGAATACCCTTCCTATCGAATCACTGGGAGTAAGTGCCAGATTATCAAGAGCTGCAGGAAATATCTCATGGCCTTGATTGTGCTTGTGTGTTGCCTGTGAGAAATCACCATTTGTCTCTGCTTTTATTTGGCTTTTAACCTAGGCAACTTTGGTCATATTTGACCTACTGATCTGGAAAATACTCTTTGGATTAATTTTATCTACTTTCACAACTGAAAAAACTTATCATATAAGGCAACAAAGAAACAGCTTCACCTTAGCTTCCATTTCAAACAATTACCTTATTATTCACTATGAACTTTTAAAAAAAACAATAATCTCCTGGCAAGATGGCTAAAATTTATGATCTCTACATCTCAATTCCAGATTACACTCTGCTTGAATTTAAACAGAAATCTAGCTTCATCAGCTTTTATACATTTGATGTTTCTACACTTTCTGGTGAGCACCTTTGCTTCTCTGTCATTCAGCAAGCTTTGGAACTGCATTTCTTATTTTAAATCTACTCAAACATATGTGTATTGTTCTTATATTCTGGTTCTACTTTGCTCTGTAGCCTTTTGTCTGCTCAGGATTGAATATCCTTATTGTCTATGCAGTATTTATGTACATCTGGTTGTTTCAGATACATTGCAACAACAAATTATTCATGTTACAAAGAAAGCTAAATATAGATACTGCTATAAATATTATTTGGTATTGTTTATAGTTACATGCCTGGTTTCTATCTAGTTCTGTTGAAAAGAATGAATAGAAATAATATTTAACAGTTGCCCGTGACATAAGCCTGAAGACTATACGTTAAAAAATATCTGTCATTTGCAGCAGAGTGTTTGTCCTCACTCTGAGCACTGGTCTGATAAGGCAGGCTTAAATAATCACTTCCCCTTGCCTGGTTTTAATTAAAGTGACAGTAAGTAAACACTGACTAGAAATCGATCAGAATCAATGGACTTATGGCAAACCGGTGGAGAAAAATCTAGTGCGTCAGTAAAGATAAAGAGCCAGTTTTCAGGCTCTTGCATGGCCTGTACCTGAAAGGGAAGAATTTAAATCCTGTAACACTAGTGAAAAGGAGGAACACAGCATATGAACGAGATGAATTGATAATAGAGAAAAAGGCAGTCCACCTGCTAGCAGCCTTTCAAAAGCAGAACAAGTAACAAAATGTTTGATAGCTACTGTCTGATTTGCAGCTTTTACAGCCACTGGAGCAAGGTTATAGACTTTGGGTTTTTTCAATACACATTTCAGCTAAACAGAGTAGAACTATATCAGCATATGTACTGCTGTTTTGCTGCCATTTATCAAAAAAAAACCCCTTTTTCCTATATTTGTCTTCACAGTCATGCCCTAATTCGGCACTCATATATTCCTTTTCTCTACTGAGTGTTCAACAACCACTACGTAATCAATAAAAATAATGTAGAACTGTCTTGCATGTGTCTTGCCTTCCTACCTGTTTGTCTCATAGAAGCCTAGAAAAGTTTAGATAATTTGATCAAGGACAGTCAAAACTCTGACATTTGGATCTCTTTCTTTGCTCTAATCCCAGGACTTTTCTCTCCCTGTAGCACCACTTCAGCATTTCTTCCTCTTTCTCTGCCCAGACATGAGGTAGCCTATCTGTTTCTGAGTTAGAATATCATATTTGTCTTAAAGATAAATGAAGGTACATTTAAAATCTAATGATTGGATTTTGCTTCTTATCAAGGTTCTTTTATTTTTCCTCAAAAAAAGAGTTGGATTTTAATTTTATTTTTAATGCTTTTAATGCTCAGGAAATTACGTTTCCAAGTAACTAGTTTGTAATTTGTGATCACGCATGATTCTGATAGTGAAGGAATTTCATTACAGGTACGGTAAAAAGAGGAGAATGCATGTACATTTGCATGTCCATGCACAGGTAAATAAATAGTAAACCACATTGATAACAGAGGCCATTATAATTTGAATAAGATTATATTCTCTCTAGGAGAGATAAAGGGTAATGAAAGACAATTCAAAGCTAGTTTGTTATTACTTCATCAAATACCTCAGGCTCAAGCTGATAAAATTCCTTGTATAGCTCCCATGAGACATTAACTGCAATGATGCTGCCAACCATTTGTAGTGATTTCTAAAAACATTAATATCACTATTTAAATGAGTTTGTGATGTAGTATAACAGAGGGTAAAGCTAGAGGTGAAACAGCTACATAAGCTTTCAGAAAATGACTACAAGTGTGTTGCTGGGCATGACAAAATGAATTATTTTCACAACCGACAGGTGCTCCAAAGAGACTTTAATAGACTTTTGCAGAAGACAAGCTGGAAAATGTTCTGCAAAGTAACTTCCAGTGTCCTTACCACTCTCAATAAAAGCCAGAACTTTTTTTTCCCTTTGTTTTCATCCAAGTAAGGAGTATCAGATTCCAAACTATTAAGGAGTTTGACTCAAGTCTATTTGTTCCTGTCTTTCCCTGGACTTCTCTCATGTTATGTCATCCTTAATTCTTTCAAGAGTCTCTCCTTTTGTAGCCAAATGTCTGTAAAGATTTGGGCAAGTGTCCCCATGATTGTCATAGTACTATGCAAAATTAAGCATATGTGTTAGTCTCACCCACAGAGTGACTTTGAAGGACACAAATGTGTCTAGATCCAATATATTACGACACACGAGTTTTTACTGTATTGATCCCTCCCCTAGAACCTGAAACAACTACTTTAATGTAGAAATAGGAAGTTGCTGGCACTATTGACTTGCAAAAAACCTTGCAAATCTGAAAAGTAATTAAATAACATTTTCTGAACCAAGGAAGTGATGGGGAAAATATGGCATGTAGGACATCTGTTTGTCTTATTTTAAATCAAAATGTTTGTATACTTTAAAAAAATCATGCTTGACTACAGACGTGTTAAAATCTTCTCATTGTTAGCCTGTTAACTGAGACTTTCTCATGGGAAGTATTTCATTAACACTTGGAAAGAAGAGGCACAGAAGCAAAAAGTAATGCTGTCATAGTGTGGCACTTGACAGACTGTGAGGAAATTTAACATTCTTTGGTAAAAGTTCAATCCTTTCCAGAGATACTCTGGAAAACCAAAGTAATTTTGTTAAGGAGTAAATTAGACTGGGCTGAGAGATGGCCTAAGGCATTCACATCTTGCCCATAATGTTTGGGCTTGGATTTTTTTCTTAAAAACCACTCCTTTTGGAAGCTCAGACCATCAGTTTCATACTTGTACAGCATAATGACTACCATGCTCCAACATAAATAACGAATTAGTAAAACAATCACCATTTCTCAAAAACTACTATTATTGTTGCTGATCAGGAGTTAGTCATTGGCCATGAACTTCAGTTATGAAAATTGTAGACATCTAAGTTAAAATCGTAGACATCTAAGTTAAAATCAGACTATTTTGCCCTGATACTTTACGTAAACAGTCAGGTTTTCTAAGTAATAATAAAAATCAAATAACCTATGAAGAAACAAAGAAGTAAATAGGAGGAATTATTTAGATCTTTCTTAATTTAAAAAGAAATGAAGTGATTGTTTAAAATGTTCACTGTAGTATCTGAGGACAAAGTTTTAAAGATTTGGTATTGTCTTGTTTACTAGTGAGCATGCTTATTTCAATATCTGAAATAAAGTGCACATAATGCATACAAATACCAGAAAACGCTATTGAGTTTTATTCATGAAGATATACAAATATTTCTCTCTTCTTCTGCCCATCTATGATAAATAAGACTTGATGAGTAAAATAATTCAGACTGTGTTTAAATTGCCTTCCAAATAAAAATTCTTAATAGAATCAAGAGACTTTTGCCAGAATAAGGTCAAGAAGAACGTGAATTAATATGGATGTTAACATGAATATTCATTTTTTTTACTAACACAATAGGTTATTTTCCCCACAAGAGGGAACACGACAAATATTGAAGACTATTTTGTAGCTTTGATTGTCAGTATTCATTTATAGGCTTCCTTTTGGAATAACGGGTAATGTTGTCTTTTGTTTTTACCCTTAATTGGGATTTTTATTTCATTGAAGGGCAGAAAAAAGATTCTAATTTTTAAGATATATACTTCCTTTCTTACATCCAAAATTAATAGAATCACTAAAAAAATATGGTTGTAGTGAAATGGGATTTTCCACTTCCAATCTGTCCTTTTACAATTAAGAAGTGACTGAGAATGTTTCAGACCATATAGTTAAGTGTTCTATGACTTTTCATTCAAAGTTAACCCTTGTTCAGAGCTTACAAAATTATGAGCATATGAGCAAAGTTGCAGAGAATAGCTTTCAGTCATAAGTATTATTTTGAAAGTTGATGTTTCTTAGAGACATTGTGCATAATCTTCATGGTGTTTTGTGTGGTGAGGTTTATTTCTATTTTGATTTGTTTCCCCCCCACCACCCCTCAGTTAAAATAAATTGTAACCTGGAAGAATATGCACCAGGACAGTGAAATATAAGCTCATCTCTTCAAAGACTGGTATTTCTACCCCTGTCATACATACAAGCAGACTTAAGAGCTTACTTGTCAAGATTGTTTCTGTCAGCGACTCAATTGCATCCTTCTGTCAAAGACATTGCGCCAGGACTCGAGCAGCACTAACTGTTCTTTTGCAGCAGAGGTGACACTTGCTCTACTTTTGAGTTCCTTATAGGCTGTTCAGATGAGGAGTGACTGCTAAGTGATGATGCTCTTCAATGCAATATGTTTAAGGACATGAGCCTGACCCATCTAAGGACTCTGCCTATGGAATGAACCAAAAGGAGAAATAGATGGAAGAGCCCTATGCAACAAAACCCAAAATGTTGTGAAATCAAGCCTAATTTCATCCTGCTTCAATATCTCAAGTGCATTATAGAGGCAAAAAGCATCTCTTCTACAGGAAGTTTTTCAGTTCAGTAATATTAACACTATACAGACTTAAAATTTATACTACGACAATTAGTAAAATTGTTCTTTTCCAGCAGGACATAACAAGAACCCATTTCCCCACACAGCTGTGTTCACATCAAGAGAATCAATAAAGTATTTCTATTCCTCTTAGTGAGAATAGAACTGGGCACATAGTTAATACCAAAGCCAGGAGGAAGGAATTAGCAACTATTTATGATAGAATTGCCTTTATAAAGATTAGACTAGAAACCAGGGATTAAAAGATTGTAATTTCAGCCACAGAGACACATCTAGAAATGTATCAGCATGACACTTCATACTTTCTAATATTTTAAGTGTTATTAAAATTATTTTAATGCATTTTCTTCTGACTATGTAGAAATATTTTTCTTTGACATCAGAGACAACTCATAGTGTAAATCATCTTTCTGTGACAAAAGCCTCGTGAGACTATGGTGAAGCATGCAAACCACATTTAATTTATCGAGAGATTGTCTCAGTACTACTCTTCAGAAAACTATGTTGTCATGCAGATGGAGTGAGAAATAAAACTTTTCCATTTTCCAACAGAGGGCCATGTCCTGGTATCTTCGGGCTGGGCAAAAAGAAAAGTACTTGTATGTCTTAGTGGAAGGATTAAAGAGCAAGGTGGAGATCAGCCTCAAAACCTAACCAAATTTTAAAATACCCGAGTGTTCCAGGAATCCCACATTCTTCACCCAAGGTTCATTCCTTTTACTTGCTTGCCTTTGCTTTGGCCTCCTTCCAAGAGATACAGCCCAGGAGAGAATCAGAGATGCCTGTGGCTAGCTAATTAGTACACTCTTAGGGATGAGGGCAGCAGCCTGCCTGGCTCTCTCTGTAACAAAGCCCTTCTGCTGGGCAAGTTATCTAAGGATGAATCTCCTGCACATGTATTTCAATGGGCACCCATACTAACTATGCGTTAAAAGGAAAAAAAAAAAAGTGTGTGCCATCCACAAGTAAAGAGACTATTTTGACATCTAAGTGCAGAAGTGGGTCTGTGAGTCCCAGGATCACAGCTATAACTTAGGGTTTTAGAGAGACATCCAGGAAAATTAGCTTGAATTTCAGTGTTTCCATTCAACAGCCTTTCCCTTGGTGCAGCCAGGCATCAATGAGCTTGCAGCTACTATCAAAACCCTTCATTTGTGAGATTAAGGATCTGTGAGGTCTGTGCATCCCCATCCCAAAGGTGAGGCTCTCCAGGTAGCTGCTGTTACCCATATTGACCTCGATTGATATTGCACCACAAATCTGTCACAGATGTTTTTCTGTAAGACTATTAATGGAAACTTCAAAAAATGCTTATGACTTATCCCCAGCTGGAGACAGAGTTTTCACAATAAGAAATGAATTTGCAAAATCAGCACAGATTCACATTTTCATTAGACAGTTCAGACATTTTCCATGTTCAGCTTTTTCTTTCACATTGATCTGCAAAGCTTGCTTGCAGACCCAACTCCCCAGATTTGATGGAGATTCATCTCTAACATCTCACTCTCATCCTTGGAGTCTTTACAGGGGTAATACTATATATTTTCCACAAGGTGCAAAAAACAGGGCTGAATGTGTGTTTAATGTCCTAAAGTGGTATTGCATTCTTCTTTTGAAGAGTTTGTTCCCTGGGGAATAGGTTGGATGAAGATTTTCCAGTCATATCGCAGACCTTCTTAAAATCACAGCAGATATAATCAGTTTTTGAAATGCCCTTTATACCTGTCAAACTAAATAAGATTACAGATTTGTCTGCTCACAAAAGTGTGATGTCATATAGTCCCATTTGCTGCAGTTCAAGTCATTATCTATCTTGTCTGAAAGTGCAGTGTGCATGATCTGCAAGATCAATGTTGGCTTTGTTAAAAGGGAAAAACTAAATATGACGGCTGATGAATTCTCAAATGGAAAAGTAGACATCAAGATGCCATAAAATGTGGCTGTCCCTGTATAAGTCAGCTAGAGACACAATTTCCTAATCAGCAAGAGGCAACTAGTTTAAGGCAAACATCAGAAAACATAATAGGACAGGAGAGCACTAGAAAAGCATAGCTGCACGTGCTTCATTTGCAGATTGATAATCAACGTCAAAGCAGCAAGTGTGAGAGAAAATATCACACCATTTTGGCATAGATAACTGGAGATGCTCTTAACTCTCCAAGCATTCCTGGGGGCACTGTGCTTAAGATATTGTTTCCCTACACACTACTAGGTACATCTAGCTGCAGTTGCACTGGACAGTTGACTGATATATAGCATCCCAGACAGCCGTGAGCTGCTAGGCTACAATTTAGTCTATGCAAGACAACTGGAAAGATGAGATTCTGAGGTTGAGGAATTAAAATCCTTTTAGACAGAAGCTCCAAGTGTCAAAGAAGTTTTTCATACACAGAAGAAATTAGAGGATCCTACATTGTATTGTTTTCAGATGAACAGTTCTCCATAGATTTGCCTGAACTGAAACTCAGCCTGAATTTCATGAACTTCATATATTAAGCAGCTCATATATGAACCTACCTGTGGAGTCTGTTCATCACTCGAAGTCTGTTATATCTTCTAAAATTTAACCTTTTGAAATGTTGTCAACTACATCCTATCCTATTCCCATTTCAAAAGCCTTCTTTTTTGTTGCTATTTTGTCCCAGATATATCAATGATATTTTACCAGTTGACTTGGTCTCAGGCACAGAGCATTGAAAAATGTCACTGTCTGTTTCTTTGGCTTTCTTTGGCTAGCGTGTTGTTTATAAGATTTCAGATGAAGTCTCCATCTTAGGAGGGGGGAACACAGCCAGGCTAAGAGTATGAGAGGCAAAATTACTAGTCCTTAAGTGGAAGGAACATCCATAGAAATGCCACTCTGTCTTTGCTTACTGTCCTTCATATTTTACTGGGTAAATCATTTCAAGAGAGGAAAATTGTAAGAATTTTTTTCATTGTTTGCAGTGACTTCTTATCACTTATTCACTTATTCTTCTTACTTCTTATCACTATTTCACCTTGAGGGTGAGGGAGCCCTGGCACAGGCTGCCCAGGAGGGTTGTGGAGCATCCTTCCTTGGAGGTCTTCAAGACCCGTCTGGACATGTTCCTATGTGACCTGATCTAGGTGAACCTGCTTCTGCAGGGGGGTTGGACTAGATGATCTCTAAAGGTCCCTTCCAACCCCTATGATTCTATGATTCTATATATTAAATGATACAAGACAAGACAGTATTGCCAGCTACATGATAAAATAAAAGAGTAGAAAAGAGACTGAATTGGGAGTAAAAAACATTAAGGTAAACAATAATCTGTAGTAGAAGTGTTAGCATTTGAAAAATCTACAAAGTTATATCTACCTGTTATCAACCAAAACAATTTTGTAGAAATAAGTTATAAACTCAAGATAGGCACAGATTCACAGGGAGAAAAAAGTGACTTTTAAGTTTTCCATTGTTAAAACAGACCGATGCTCCCTGGATAAATTCCTAAACTTAAGTCTCATTGTCTCTCTCTCCAGTGTTCTTTACATATTTGTGTTTAACACAAGCATATTCAAGAATTGATATATTAATGTAATTTATTGGCATAGATTTAAAACAAGTGAGAAAAGACATGAAGTTTGGCTCAAAACTCCAGGAGAAAACACTGGGGAAGTCCCAGTCTATGATGTAGAGAGCGCTGTGTCTACTTTGGGGCAGAATTTCACCTGTGTTATTGGTTAGCAGAGCGCTAAGTGAGGATGCCCTGCTTTGAACTGGAATGTCCTTTACCCATTACAGAGCAGAGTGTTTCTAAAACAGCTTGGCCCATCTGTTCTACAAATAACAATTCATGAGTGCTCAGATACACTTGACTAGACAGAAAAGAATCTCTTAATTCCTGATTTTCAGTATGGACTAGGCTATTTTACAGTGCATTAACCATACAAAATGTTTTATTTATTTTGCTGTCCAAAAAATGTATGGTCTGCCAACTTTATTTCAATTTCAATTTGAACTGGCTTTACCCTTGCATGTGACTTTCTGACAGTACTAATCTCACAGGCTGTATGTATGGTAATATACATATTTCTGGCTGTTAAACTGCAGAGTATAATTCCAATTTTCTTCCAATACACCCATGAAGATTTAAACTTCAAATTACCAATGAGTTATAAACTTATCTTCCATATTTTAAAATGACATCCTGTAGAGGGTAATCATGTTTACCAAAATCCATGTCTTTTGTTTTACTAAATAATAAGAAAATATATATATTTATTATAGAGTATATCTATTTTAAATATATATATATTCAGTGTTAAATTATCATTGCAATAAGCCAGTATCTCCATGCCTGTTCCATCTTTAGAGGTAGAATGGGAACAGGGAAGGAATGTTTTCACTGTTAAGTTTCAGCATTTATTTTTCTTTGTATTTGAGCATTTAGCAGTTAGCTTCAGAGACTAATATCTCAGTATTCTAGTTCTATAAATTGGACAATATAAGGAATCTTAAAAAGTATGTGTCTCAAAATCTCACTCAAAATATGACTCAAAAAGAGTGAGAAAATAATATTTCTGACTAAAATAACATAGGCAATGTTTCTGAGCAGAAATGTCTTTCTTACAAGCTTGATACTAAAACTTTTGACACCCCTCTGCCAAAATGATTATTACAGCATATATTTTAAACATATCATAACAAAATCTTCTTTTTCACTGTCCCAGCAGCCATTATTGAGGCTTAAGGAAGGAAAGGAGCACAGAGGTGAAAATCTAAGTCATTTCATCATCTAATGATAAACACAGGTGTTTTGCAGTATTTTAAGTCATGCTTGAGCAAGTAAAGTGACACAATATTGACTTATGGTGAGATTATCTGCCCCATGTTTAAGCTCTACCGAAAACAATGGGGTTTAACTGTTCTTAAGAACAAAAGGCAGAGGTGCCCAATTGTTTTGGCAGCTATACTCCTGCTAAGATTAAGACATTACTTTCTCCTAAACCTGGTTCTTACTACCTTCTAGTGATTACCCCCTAACAGAGTCAGAAGCCCAAAATCCACAAGTGGCTCCTCTTCAAAACAAAATGATCTGGCTGAGCTACAACTGATCTTTCTCAGCTGTTCTTACATGTCCTTGCATGCCTCATCTACCGGACTGTATCAGAGGTGAGGTAACTAACTCAGCCTGGGAGGGGACACAAGAAGATGGAAGTACAGGGACACAAGAAGATGGAAGACAGATAATGTTGTTACTGAAGGACTACCCTGCTTCTACAGCTGGTTTTCTCTTCTGAAGAATTATACACTTTGCTATTTCCAATTGCAAAATAAAAAAGAATTTAACCTGTAAATTAAAAGCATATAAGAAAGCATAATAAATATTAAAAAAAACAGGAAAATGTATGTTTCCTTAAATGGAATGACTCCAAATTCTACTCATGTTGGGGGTGGTGGTGAGGTGTTCATTAACAATTTTGTCAGGTGCACATATTTTAGAATAGGTGTTCTACTGATGTAAACACTTAAGTCAATGAAGTTTCATGTTCATGAAATAAAGCTATAATTAATGAAAGTTCAAATTCAAATGTGCAATTGCAAGAGATTACTGAGGGAAAAAAAAAGGTCTGGCAAAATGTAAGCCACCCCTAACTCTATGATCAACAGGATTGCGTTAAGTCACTCAGTCATGCTAATTCATCCAGTTTTATTACTAGCTCTTCATTAACACTCACACTCTGTGTAATTATGCAAATACCTCTAAAAAAAAATGTTCATTTCAAACCTGTTTTTTAGTTCTGGAAGACGTGGAACAACGTATGTTTTTCAGATACTGAAAGGTAGCATCTATGAATACACCCCTACTAATTGCATTTCATTAACTTAAACTGAAGAATTTCTTAGCATCAGTGTGGCCCAGTCTCTTTGTATACTGAAATCTAACTTTAACCCAATGCCAAAGGTCACAGTCCCCTGAGGAGGAGGTTTAACTTGGTATAAATCCTTCTGTCTTTGAATATTATAATACATCTTGTCGCTTAGGAGATACTCTGTTGTATTTCAATATTCAGTTTCAGGAACCATATCAGCTTTCTGCTTCTAAATATATGACTTTTCCTCACATACTAGATGTGTTAGGGATGTCAAGCTGAATAACAGAAGTTTCTTTTGGAGAAAGAGGAATATGCTGTGTGGATGGGTGTCCCAGTGTAGGGCAGAGGGCCTTGACCTACTAAATATCCTGCTGTGCCATACTTTTCCCCCATTCATGCACAGATATGGTGCTGTCTTGTGTGCAAGAAAGCACTTCAGAGTCAATTAAGTTTAGCCAGGGAAGTTAAGGACAGTAATAAGGCATTTTTCAAGTACATCAGCAGCAGATGATTGACAAGGGGGAATGTGGGCCTGCTGCTAAACACAGAGGGTGCCCTGGTGACCGAGGATGCAGAGAAGGCCAAAGTACTGAATGCCTTCTTTGCTTCAGTCTTTATGGCCAAGGCCGGCCCTCGGGAAGCGCAGTCCAGCAAGGATAACAGGATGGCCAGGACAGCAGTGGAAGAGGAAGAGGTTAAAGATTTGTTGGCCAAGCTTAAGGCTCATAAGTCAATGGGTCCTGATGGGATGCATCCTAGAGTGCTGAGAGAGAGGGCTGATGTGATTGCTAAGCCTCTCTCCATCATTTTTGAACAATCATGGAGGACAGGTGAGGTGCCTGAGGACTGGAGAAAGGCCAATGTCACACCAGTCTTCAAAAAGCGCAAGAAGGATGATCCAGAAAACTATAGGCTGCTCAGCCCCACCTCCATCCCTGGAAAGGTGATGGAACAACTCACCCTGAATGTCATCACTAAACATATGAAGGAAAAGATGGTTATCAGGGGGAGTCAACATGCCTTCACCACGGGGAAATTCTGTTTGACCAACCTGACAGCCTTCTATGAGTACATAACCAGCTGGCTAGAAGAAGGGAGAGCACCAGATGTCATCTATCTTGACTTCAGCAAGGCTTTTGACATTGTCTCCCAGAGACATAACGTTGTCATCAGAAAGCTCAAGCAGTGTGGCTTGGATGAGTGGACAGTGAGGTGGATCAAGTGCTGGCTGAATGAGAGAACCCAGAGGGTGGTGATCAATGGCACAGAGTCGAGTTGGAGGCCTGTGGCCAGTGGAGTTCCACAGGGATCAGTTCTGAGGCCAGTCTTCTTCAACATCTTCATCAAGGACCTGGATGAGGGGACAGAGTGTACCCTCAGCAAGTTGGCTGATGACACCAAACTGGGAGGACTGGCTGATTCCCCAGAAGGCTGTGCTGCCATTCAGCGGGATCTTGACAGGCTTGAGAGTTGGGCAGAGAGGAACCTGATGAAGTTCAGCAAGGACAAATGCAGAGTCCTGCATCTGGGAAGGAACAACCCCACGCACCAGCATAGGCTGGTGGTCAAACTGCTGGAAAGCAGCTCTGCAGAGAGAGACCTGGGAGTGCTGGTTGATAATAAGCTAACTATGAGCCTGCAATGTGCTCTCGTGGCCAAGAAGGCCAATGGTGTTCTGGGATGCATCAAGAAGAGTGTGGTCAGCAGGTCAAGGGAGGTTCTTTTCCCCCTCTCTTCTGCCCTGGTGAGGCCTCATCTGGAGTCCTGTGTCCAGTTCTGGGCTCCTCAGCTCAAGAAGGACAGAGAACTTTTGGAGACAGTCCAGTGAAGGGCCATCAAGATGATCAAGGGAATGGAACATCTTTTATACACGGAAAGGTTGCAGGAACTGGGGCTGTTTAGTCTGGAGAAGAGGAGACTGAGTGGAGATCTTATTAACATTTACAAATATTTAAATGATGGGTGTCAGGAGGTTGGGACATCCCTTTTTTCTATTGTATCTAGTAACAGGACAAGGGGTAATGGGACAAAGCTGGAACACAAAAAGTTCCATTTAAACATCAGAAAAAACTATTTCACTATGAGAGTGATGGAGCAGTGGCACAGGCTGCCCAGGGAGAGTATGGAGTCCCTTGGAGATCTTCAAGACCTGGACACGTTCCTGTATGACCTGATCTAGGTGAACCTGCTTTAGCAGGGGGGTTGGACTAGATGATCTCTAAAAGTCCCTTCCAACCTCTGCCATTCTGTGATTCTATGAATCTCCTCCCGACTCTACAGCCAATTCTGTATATATTTATCTGGACAACCAATTGACAAACATTAGTATGTGACAGCTATTTGAAGTTATTTGTTTGTTGAATTTGACTGACAACGTTATTTGGCAAATATCTTTTTCATTTTATAAGTCTCTAAGGAAAAGAGCTGTGTCTACTTATGTCATTCTATTCCAGCTTCTTAGCCTAAAATATACACTGCTACCCTACCTGCCAGGAAGAAGGACCAGTGCCTAGCAATAAATTAAAAAATAAGTGAATGTATTGTTATAAATACAAGATTAACATGAAATGCCATATCTTTGGGCACGTGCACACATATACTTCATTGCTCTGTGATCTCACTCCTCACAAAAAACAAACTGTTTAATTCTGATTTTTAAAGAGCAAAATCATTTGCTATATTGAAACAGCCCATTCATCACATAAAGCATTTGATTCTGTCACCTCAAGTACTTGTTAAATCACTTCCAGCTGCTACAATCAAGGGCTAGGTACTTCCAAGGTCTGACACTTTCTGAGCTCTATTACACCTTTAAGTATGATTCTTCAATCCAATTCTAGCCTTCATAATAATCAAGTGCCCACTCCACTTAACTTCAAGGCAACTGAGGAACCTGGAATTCTCCATATATGCCTGTATCTGATTTTCAATCAGATCTCTTCAACCCAAGACTGAAAGCTTCTGAATATCAGCTAAGTATTAAAATGGCATCATTTGCAACCGCAGCAGTGTCATCAGTAGCACTTCCATTGTTAAGTTCCTGTTTTTCTCAGATCCAAAGCAGTATGTTTAGACTAAGGCTGAAATTAAATATACAAAGTAGAATTTAACTGCAAGCATGCACAGTGATGGCTACCTAAGCAAACTCTGTCTAATCTCACAATCTGGTTAACGGGTCTTAACTAACCTGCTGCATGTTGCTAAATTAACCTTTCTGTGCTTATAAATGGGATTGTCACACATATCGTAAAAAACAAAATGCAAAGGATAGTAAGAAAGTGTGACTCTGTTGCTTGTGATATTAAACTCAAGGATGAAGCACTAACATGAGTTACTCCAAAGGAAGAATTATTATACTTAGGAATTTTTCCCCTTTCTATTTCACGATCTGGAAGAATATCTATTGGTTTTCTTTTCTTTTATCTGAAAACATTAGCTTCTGTCCACTTCAGAAGCAAGGCACTTAGACAGATTATTGCACAGTGATTCCTGAGATCCTGCAACTGTTGGTATGGCAGGAGATACACACAAATCGCTTGAATATCCCTGTCCCCTGCGTCCTTGATTGGTGTCAGCTGTATTTACCTGCTTGTGCAATCCTGCAGTTGGATAGACCTGCCTCTGCTTTTTTTTTTTTTTTGTTCCAAACAAAATGAGGAAATTTCTGTTTTGACAACCTGTAGAAGAGCAAGAAATGTGGAACAACAACATAGAATTCCATAGACACTGACTAAGACGTCCTGCAGAAATTCAATTTTCTCTTCATCTGACACAAGAAGAAAAAACCCACAGTGGAAGTAATTTGTCATCCCTCATACCAGCAGCTACACAGGGCAAATCTTGTGTAGTTCCATTTGATTCAGCTTCAGGTATTGTGTTTGGGTTCTTTCCAACCTAGACATCTCTATGATTCTGTGAAAAGGAAGTTTAATACTTTCCTTGTGGGTGACTCATTCCTCCACCACTTTCAGGTACTAATTCCATAGGGGCGAATAATACTCAAGTTCCCACTGTGGTCTTTCCACAAGACAGATGTTTGTGGGACTCTGTATACTTTCTTGAAACTTGTAGGGACAACTATTCCTCCCTACTTGTATGCTGCTTTGAATGTTACAGGCAATCTGAATACATTCTATACACAAAACAAATGCACATCAGATAAAATTAAGGGTGTCAATGAACAATATTTTTTGAATTAAAAGTTTCCTATAATATGTCAAAAAAGCACTGCAAATACTCTTACAACAAGCACATAAAATAAGGCACTGAAAATTAAGATAGGTATTTTTTCCAGACAATTTTTGATTGGTTCTCAATTTAACTGATTCTGGTGAAACAGGCTGGACTACTGACTACTGACTACTGAGCAGATGCACGCTCAGTGTCCCTTTAATCCCTTCAGACTGGGAGCTGGAGATTCGAGATGTTGCACTCCTCATTGTTAATGGGCACATAAAAGCTCTTTGGTGACAGTAAAGAGACAGAGAAGCAAGGGATATGGACATTATTAAGCACAGATGAGAAGAACTAAGGTTTGACACATGCATTGACCGCTGCCCTAAAAGAAAGGGAGAAAACCAAGCACTGGCTTTTTCTAGTCTAGTGAATGAATAAATAGAAGATGACAGAAAGTCTTTCGGATGCTTATGAATGTCAAATACTTTTAAGTGGTTGCCTTTCCTTGTCACTTAACATTAAAAAGCCCTATAAAAATACATTTATGCTCAGTGATTTGGATAGGGACATAAGGTTTAGTTGACTTATAACTTTGATATTGGTTAGATACAAATGTTAAGGTTGCCTTTTCTTTTAAAATAGCCCCCACACCCACCACCCCACTAGCTTATCTATCATCTTTGTATAGTTCTCTCACCATCTGTGTGTATCACTTAAACAGATTAACAAGCAGAATAGTAAATTAATCTCAAAAGAAACCCTTTCAAACTCAGGATATGGGATTCTTTGAGGTTTTGATTGGGTGGGGGTTTTTGTGTGTGGTTTTTGTTGTTGTTGTGTTTTTCTTGGTTTTTGCCCTTCCCAAAAAAGGTGTCCAAAAAAGATATATACATTAAGATATTTCTTTGGAAGATTTTGCAAACCAAGAATTACAGCATTTTTCTGGTGCATGAAAAAAAAAAAAAACAACAAGAAGTGAAAACAATAAATCCTTCCTAACTAGACATGTAAATTTTGCTTTCTGAGTACAAGAAGTAACGGATCAGAAAAATAAAGTCATTATTGTTTCTCATTTTGCCATTAGAAATTTCATATCCTTTAATTTGTGTTGAGATGTAAATTAACTCTTTGGTGACTATTCACCGAATGAGCAAGCTGAAATAGTGGTCCAAATGAAAACAAGAGTAAGCATCAAAGACCCGAAAGTCTACAATGGCATCAAAAAGCTGGACCAGCTGTTGTCTGTGAAAGCTAGTTGTGTGGTTCTAATTCTAACACAATAGATAGGAAATTCCAGAAAGAAAACAAACAGCACAGTTTGTATCAGTAAAGGGTTACGGTTTCTTGCTTGTATCAGTGAACAGATGTTATTGCCAATTAGGGAAAGGAGTTACTTTTATCTCCTTCCTCTGTGCCAAGCAGGCATAGTTCAGCTGCACCATTCAAATCTTGCTCTGCCACTGCTTTTGGTTGTTTGCTTTTTTTTCTTTCCCCTTTCAATTAGCTCATCTGTGTGACCAGATTATTTTTCTTTTACCGCCCAAATTCATCTCTGCAGTATATCTGTGTCAATGTTTTTATACTAAATTCTCAATTACCAATTTAGTTAGGTGTTTGGATAGCTGCAGTCATTAAATTTTTTTTTTTAAAAAATTCCCCAAACTCAAAAAACAACCAGTGAACCAAACAATAACAAAAATCCCAATATAATACCACTCCTGGAGACCTCATACTATGGTGAGTTTTAGACTAAAGGGAGATGTTCACATGGTTTTTAAGGAGATAGAGATAAAGCTCAAGCCCAGCTGGCATCTTACAGATCTGTTGTTTCAGACCATTATACATAATACAAGAGCATTACACAAAGACCATAGAATTGTAGATTCATAGAATGGTAGGGGCTGGAAGGGACCTTCGGAGATCCTGTAGTCTAACACCCCTGCCAAAGCAGGTCCACCTAGATCAGGTCACATAGGAACATGTCCAGGTGGGTCTTGAAGACCTCCAAGGAAGGAGACTCCACACCCTGCCTGGGCAGCCTGTGCCAGGGCTCCCTCACCCTCACAGTAAAATAATTTTTTCTTAGGTTTAAATACAACTTTTTATATCCCAGCTTCTTTCCATTACCTGTACTGTCCATTGTCCTGTCACTGGATACAACAGAAAAAAAGGTGATGCTTCAACCTCCTGACATCCACCATTTTAAATATTTGTAACTGTTAATGAGATCCCCTCGTGGTCTCCTCTTATCCAGACTAAACAGCCCCAATTCCCACAGCCTTTCCTCACAAGGAAGATGCTCCAGTCCCCTGATCATCTTGGTGGCCCTGCACGGGACTCTCTCCAGCAATCCCCTGTCCCTCTTGAGCTGGGGAGCCCAGAACCAGACACAAGACTCCAGATGAGACCTCACCAGGGCAGAGTGAGGCAGAGGAGAATCTCCCTCGACCTGCTAGCCACACTCTTCTTGATGCATCCTAGAATACAAGAGTATTAAATGCAGAGCAAGATAGCAGAATGAACTCCCCAATGTCATGTTATCCTTTTCCATCTCTAATAAGTTCCTATTAAAACATGGTGCCTCAACTGAACTGCATTTTAAAACTCGGGGTTTTTTCCCCATGCCACTGTCAATTGAAGTTCAACTAAATACAGCAGAGAGAGGACAAGGCAGGAGCTCATCATTGACATGCTAGGTCTTTCTGCCTCCAAGATTTGGAGGTGGGGGTAAACAGTGATGACAAAGAGCTTTCATCACAAACACAACTTGCTCGTGATACTGAATTGAGAGGTAGCTAAAAGAAAATTCAGTTATAGAGATTTGTAACCAAATTCCATAATAGTAGCATATAAACATTATAAAATAGCAAATTAAATTTGGTGCACATGGTGAAAAATAAGCCATCCTCTCATCTCAGAATAACAGCATGCTAGCTATTACCATTAAGGAACATGATCTTGGAGCTATTTTAGCTAGTTCTGTAAACATGCCACCTCAGAGCTTACTAGTGATCAAACAGGCAGACAATGTTAAGAATGAGTAGGAAGCAAACAGTGAGCAAATCAGAAAATATTATAATGGCACTGTATAAATCCACTGTGCACTGGCATCTCAAATAATCTGTGCAGCTCTGGTCTCCTCTTTTAACAAGAACATAACAGAATTAGAAAACATTGTCATGGCAGGAAGACAATAAGGAGTAGCAAAGGTTGCACAGCTTCTGTTCAAGGAATGATTCAATAGGATTCTTCATAAAGGAAGAGATGTCAGAATGAAGGTGATAAACATCACGAGAGGCACAAATAAACTAACTAGGCAGTGATTGTTTGCAGTTTCTCAGTTTGACCTAAAAGAGATTGAATGAAGCTGTCTTAAAAAAAAAGGAGGGTTAATTTTTTCCTTTTTTTTACCCCTCCCTACAAAATAAGCTGCTCATTGGCAGAAGTATTTGTAGGTTTGGGTTTGTTTTGGTTTGGGGTATTTTTCTTTTTTTTCTTTTTTTTTTTTTCCTTCTCTTCTCCTTACATTAATATATAACCCTTCTAAAATTTTGTCATTATCAATAATGTGTTATTAAAACAATAACCATGAGGCTCACAAGGACTCAAATTAGCTGGGAAGGCAAAACAGAGTACACGTCAGTAAGTGCTTTGTCAGCCGTGACCATTGTCAGGAGTTAAATACTGGACCACAGGGAATGTCCATTCTTCACCAAGAATGAAATTCACAAATACTCATGTAAATTTTCTGAAACTGGTAAAATATTTGAGTTATATGAAAATAGGTATGTGTTATCAACACTGTGTCCAACTGCCAAACACTATGAAGTCTTAATATTTCTTGAGCTAGGAGAGAGAGGACAGGACTAGTGAGAAAGTATCTTACAGAGATAGCTCTATTTAATAACACAAAGATTGTAAAATGATGGACCCCCTCACTCCCAGACAGAGCATTAAGTTTTTCAGATCTTCCACTGCATAAACTGGTGGGATGTACCATGTGACCACACAAAAGACCTGTTGTCCAATCTTGTGAAAGATATTCATATTTGGTAACATGCAATACAATACAGAGAATTAGGCACTTGAGTTCAGAAATATTAATAAAAGGCTATGAAGGTTGATACTTCTTGGAGAAGGAACACTCAAATACTAAGAAAAGTTAAAAATTGTCGAGGAGTGGTTAAGGGAGAATGGATATGGATCCCAGGGTATAATGTTAGGCCTGTTGGGGCAAGGCAATCTGAGTTCTAGTTATATGAATTTAATGCACAATCAAGACCAGAGTCAGAGCCATGGTTAAAGCAGTTGCTGTCACATAGTCAGTGCAGACAGCAGGCCTCTTTCTGCTCCTTCAAGGTCGGGCTGTTTTCAGCTAACGAGCTAACAGCCCAAGGTGGAAAACAACTACGGGGGAAAAAACAAGATGGGAAAATGTGAGGGAGCTTGCTTATCGCAGAAACCGCAAGTAGGATGAACATAAGAATGTAATCTACTAGCTGCTGTGGCTGAGCTAGCTTTGAAGCTGCTGTGTATATAAGTTAGAGCCTGCTCTCAATAAAGAAGAAGATTTCTGCTATCACTCACATTGAGTAGGACTGATTTCTTCCCACCCAGCTGAGAATCGGACCCTGGGTTGATGGCCGCATGAAGTAGGCTTCGTGCCTGGGTTTTTCAGGCTTTTGTGGCTAGGTTTCAGGCCTTCGTGCCTGGGTTTTTCAGGCCTTTGTGCCTGGGTTTCAGGCCTTCGTGCCTGGGTTTCAGGCCTTCGTGCCTGGGTTTTTCAGGCTTCGTGCCTGGGTTTCAGGCCTTTGTGCCTGGGTTTCAGGCTTCGTGCCTGGGTTTTGGGCCTTCGTGCCTGGGTTTCAGGCTTCGTGCCTGGGTTTCAGGCTTCGTGCCTGGGTTTCGGGCCTTCGTGCCTGGGTTTCGGGCCTTCGTGCCTGGGTTTCAGGCTTTGTGCCTGGGTTTCAGGCTTCGTGCCTGGGTTTCAGGCCTTCGTGCCTGGGTTTCAGGCTTTGTGCCTGGGTTTTTCAGGCCAAGAGCCGAAAACTTCGCGGCAAAAAATGAGTTTTGATCAGTGAACAATGGGAATTGTGCATTTATTACATTAATTCTTTCATGTGTTCAATTTACATTTGACTTTTTAACATAAATTGCATTAACTATATAATCAGCTGAAGAGAGCTAAGCCTGTTATGAGATAACAACTTTAGCAATTCTCTGCCCTTCTGAGTAGAACATGAAGGGTGCAGACCTACCTGTCCCTCTACAGAGCTGGGGAAGCTTGCACAAGCCACTTCACTGGGACATTGCCATCTGGGAAGCATACATAAAACAGCTCTCTGAGACACTATGTTCTGCCTTGGATTCTATTTTAGAAAATAAAGTTAATGATATAGTTCTTCCTCCCATTTTTACAGAGCTCTTTGTACTGCACTACTGAGAAGCTACTTAAGAGCAAGGTATCAGAGATCAAAATCAGACTAGAACTGCAAACACAGACCCATCATTCATGCAAGTTTTGATTTGGACATCAACTTCGGACTTTGCTCCTTTCTATCCGTTGTACTGGCTGAGGACATAAATATCTCCATAAGCTTCAAGAAGGTTCAGATACAAACCTGAACATGAAGTTTCTGCCTCCTATTCCTCTTTTGACTTTAAAGCTTACCTCAAATGCAGCCTCCTGTGCATGATACATTCTCAGTGCAATGCATGTCTTACTGTGTAATAGAAAGCACTTCAAAGCACAACCCTCTGTTTCTCTACTGCTCATTGGCTTCAGTGGTGAACAGTAACTAAGCTGGCTAGTATTACGTCTGTCTTCTTCTTCGACAGAACATCAAAGGGACATAAGTATATTTTAAAGAATTACAGCTAGAACTATGCAAAGCTTGCCTTACAAGTCACAAACCTTAGTAGTAAGTTTGTATCTTCACCTTTCTTTACGTTATCCTTTTCCTGCTCTGTGTTAGGATCACACAAAAACCATTGATAGAATAACTCCAATTACTCAAAACACACTTTAAAGTTTTAGATAACGAATTATGTCCTTGGTGCTCATAGGCACTGGGGAGACTAACTTGTTTCAGTTAAGAAGGAATGCCAAATAATTGCACAAATAATACATGCCTGAAGTTTGTTACATGCTTGGTCTCCTTCCTTTCACTCTGATGTGTATTCCCCAAGTTCTCTCATTCGCTCCAAATTGTTTGCATGACAACTCTGCCTCCCTGAAATAACAACACAAAAGAACTCCCCATCCCACAAAAGCTCAGCACCACATAAACCATTTGAGAAGTTTTCAAACAGACACTTGACATTTTTTAATTTAGGGATGCAAGTGGATATTTATGCTGAAGTTGTTTACCTAAAGGTACTTTAGGTGCCTCCATTACTGGGTCACCATGCAAAAGCTACAGCTGTCTCAATCTTTCATGTACTCATTTTCTCAATATCTCATGGGAAGTCAAGAAGTGCTTTCATCTCTAGCTTATAATTAGGAAAACGAAGACGAGAGAAGCAAAAAGCATGGCTTCCAAAAGTTCATTAGATCCTAAATCACTTAACCCTCATAACAAGCAGTATTGTGCTGTGCTCTAGGAACAGCATGGATATACTAGGAGCCTTTTCTATATTGCTCACCGAAATGTAGCAGAGTGCTCCTCCAGGGAGCAGCCTACATGTCATTTCTGGAAAAAGGAACATTGGAAATGTTTACGTGTGACAACACCTAAACCAGAAAGGCCTTTTTGAGAACAGCAGACTGTTTTCAGGCCTCAACTTGAAATATTTGCAGTGTCACACTGTGTTACAGCATTGCTACTAGCTCATGATCCTTGCATCATTCTGGCTTCAAGTGACATGATGCTTTGAGCTTATAAACTCCTGGGCTCCAGCAACACAAGCATTCCTGAAAATTTTACCTTTGCACAAGTTGGTTATATTGAAGGTTACCTGAAGCCCCAGTCCTAACTGAAGAATCATCCTCAGGTAGATTATGTTCATGCATGAGTGTACATATCTATGTAGCTAGGTACAGGTAAATAGTGACACTGGTAACTTCTTAAGGAAGATAGTGACATTCAAATTGGGCTTGTTTGGTGTATTTTAGAGTACTGACCACTAACAAATACCAAAATAAGCAAATAAAATAATAAGATTCCAGTGAACTCATCCACTTGCACACATGAAATCCTTGAGGTTGATGGAAACACTGTAATTTGAAGATTTTTTTCCCCCTTTTTCCTTCTTCAAAATAAACAGGAAGATATTCTGATTAAAAAAACCAACCAAAGAAACCAAAGTCAAGAAAAGCAACAGAACATAGAACTTTTCCCTCTTGCTGGTATTTTATAGATGACAAGGCATGAAATGATTGATCATGCACTGTAATGACAGATAAGGACAATTGGCTAAAAGGTCAAAACTATTAAATAAATACTAAAAAAAAAAAAGAAGAAAGAGAAGACGGTACATTTCTCTGAGGCATAGTAAGTTTAAATGGCAGGAAACCTTTGTGTCATAGCCACACTGCCTTCATTTAAGCTCAAAGAGTAGTGAACTGAAATACCAGCAATTCGTTAAACATTTTTCATTGCTCATTGACATACAAAATTTGGTGTTTGGATTATCATCAACACATATTCAAATTTTAAAGTTTTTCTTTAAATAAGTGTATCATAGCCTGATATCCTCAATGATTTATTACCCTTCATTTATAAGTATGCATCTACATAGCCAAGCACAAATTAAAGAAAAAAAATTATGAGCACAAGCCTGAATTTATATTTATTTCATAAATTACATATCTCTTTAGATTCAAACGTACTTATTCCAAGGGTGGATTTAGTCAAAGCTATAGATCCAGTAGTTTATGTGCTGCTAAAGTGCAGAGAGGATTTCAATGATAGTAACTTGTCTTTAGTTTATGGGCTAAGCTTACCTATCTCTGGTAATGAAAGTTCAGGGAATTTGATGCAATGCCAACCAACCTGGCATATAAGAGAACCTTGTGGAGCTAGTGGCTGTGCTCAGTGATCAAGACATTATTCTCCTGGGTATGGCACTACAGATAGAGAGGCTCTGAAGAAATTATCAGTATCCCCTAACACAGCCAGCCTGTTTTATGAGAACAGCTTATCACCATACCAATTTAATTTATTTGAATTTTCTAAAATCCTAAGCATTTTTCATTAACATGTATCCTCGAATGATCAGTATTGGTGCATTTTTTGTTTATCAATGTTAGCTTAGGTATTTTTTTTCTTTCTTCTCTTCCTAAAGAAATCTTTGCAAAAATATCTCAGTTACACCTACAAATCACTGAATCTACTTAGCATTTCTTGAAGAGGTGCAAATTTTTTTTTTTAATGTGTCTTTTTTTGTGCTCCTGCATTTGTCAACATTAGAGTAATTAGCTCAAGTTTCATCAACTAGCTGGTGCAATCTGTTCAGAAAGCAACTTGGAATGTTAAAAATCCTAATAAGCATTTCCAACTTCACAGTTAAAGCCTGAGGGATTCGATTTCAGTTCTGTATAAAATCAAAGGAAGTATTTTAGGAGATAATATCACTAAAAAACATAAACAACAACAAAAAATTACTACGTAAGAGTGATGCTATTAGGAAAAATTACTTAAAAAAATATATTTTAGGTTGATGCATATTTTAAAAAATTAAGCAGTACTCTAAGCAGGGGAAATTGAACTAAAGCAAGAAGTAGAGCTCTGAACCTGCAAAAGCTTCCATTCCTTGATAACTCACATTTGAGAGTATTCCAAGTATAATAAAAAATATTTGAATCACAAATAGAAAGTTACCCAATATCTATTGAGAGTGAAACAAATATGTGGAAAGTAATTTCTGTACTGTTCTTGGTTCTTGCTTTTCTTGGGGCTGTTTGTGTTCACACATGCAAGCATTTGTGTGTTTTAAGTACAGATAGAATCACTTAAGGCAGAAACAAGGTGAAACCTGCTTTTCAATACATAAAAAGCACTTATTGACAGGGGTTTGTCTCCACCAAAAGGCAGCACGAAAAATGGAGCCTCTGGAAACATTTTGAACAGTTGCCTGATCAAAAGGTAAACATAAGTTTTGAAATACCAAAGCAATCTTTCTCCCTTAGCAACCATTTACTAACACAGTTCAGGAAGACAAGAGGCTTGAAAAACTGTCAAGTAGAGAAGTCGAAGAAACTACCTTAACAGCATTGGATTTTACAGTAAGAATGACATGAGGGTATAAATTAAGGTACTCAAAGGTATATCTTGGGTAGATGATGACTTAGCAGAGGAAGCTGTAGGTGAAAACTAGTGTGAGAATGAGACAAGAAAAAACACCAACTTGGCCACCTTGATTCATCAAAGTTCCACACACTATGAGATGAAAGCACACAGCCAGGCTCAGTCTCAGTAGGCATGGAAGGGGAAAGTAATGTCCTGGTTTCAGCTGGGAAAGAGTTAAGTTTCTTCCTGGTAGCTGCTACAAGGCTGTATTGAGTTTATGCTGAGAAGAATTTTGGCACCACTGGGATGTTTTGGCTGAGTAGTACTTGCAGAGAGTTAAGGTCTATTCTGCTTCTTGCCCTGTCCTGCCAGTGGGAGGCTGACCGGGCACAAGAAGCTGGGAGGGAACATGATCAGGACAGTTGACCCCAACTAGCTAAAGGGCTATTCCATAACCATCAGAATGGTATGGTGACATCTCCAAACAAGAGGAGTAGGCAGGGAGGGGCCAATTGCTGTTTGGGCATCAGTCAGCAGGTGGAGAGCAATTGCATTCTGCAGTACTTGACTTTTCTTGGGTTTTGTTTCTCTTTATTATTTTTCTATTTTAGTTTAGTTACTACATTGTTGTTATCTCAACCTGTAAGTTTTGTTTTCTTTTCTGATCCTCCTCTGTACCCTGTGGGAGGTGGCAGGGGCCAAGGAGGAGCAGTGAGTGAACAGCTGTGTGGTGCTTACTTGCTGGCTTGGGTTAAAGAGAAATAGGAGGCTTCAGGATGGAACTGGAAATAAGCACTGTCAGTGTATTTCAAAATGCCTGCTCTTCCTCCTATATTGCCCGTTGCATATGCAGACAGACCAGAATTAACAGGCTTCTGCATGTGCTATTTTTATGGTAATAGAACCAACAGATGAGGAGGAGAGAACAATTTTTCATGAAAGGGGGAAGAAAAAGAAAAGAGCTAGGGAAAAGGCCAGTAACAAATGCCATGGATATAAAATAAGGGCACTGTGCTTGAGCAGCAAAAAGAAGAAAATAGCCCTGACAATAGCCTCCTGCCTGTTTGATCACTTTATAGAAAATATACATTTTTTTTAAAAGATGCCTTCTCTGAGAGATCAAATTAGGCTATAATACATTTACTGATTAACAGTAATGTACTATAAATTACAACTTGCAGGGTTTTAGCTAGCAGTAATTATTTCTCTTGCAAACAAAATTAAACATGCTTTTGCAATCTGTTCCACAACAATTTTCCTGGATTTCCTTCTGTTTTGCCTCACATCAACAAAAATTGTGGGCCATGTTTTGATCTTTAGGCAATACACCTGTTCACCCATTTTCTGAGCACTGCTGGGGTCTAGAGCTGGGGAACGCGGAGAGGAAACATTCCTTTGTTGTAATGCTGGGTAAATTCAGACAAAAATTCTGAGTTACTTTTTTGTCCATGCCGTATTTGCTAGGAATATAGATACCATAAATCCAGTTCTCAGCAGTTAGCTCATCGAGCAGAATCTGCAGCAACCACTTCTCAGCCACAGCATGGGGATGTCAGAACCGTGCTGTTTTGTAGGCTGCACAGCAGCAGCATCTTGCAGGCAACTGAACTGCTCTAGAGCAGTTTTACGATTGCTCTGGTTAGACTGAGAATTTGAGGAGCTGCCAGGGACTCAGAAATACAGAGGATCGGTGCAGCAGTACCCTATGTCACCCTTTGGTATAGGTAAGAAGTTGGATCAAGGTTCATTGTACTTGTCTAAGGCCTTAAAGTTGTGTTACAGTTTTCTCACTTTTCTGCTGTTACACTGATCAGCATCCCCCATAAATGAGTCTGCATTATAACTGAGGACAAAGCTAAAGTCCTGTTGCTAAAGACCTTCCCAGCAAGAAGGATTGCAGGAGGCTCTGATGTCTCCTGGGGAATTACTATTCTTGGGTGACTGATTGCTAAGTGCTGTTTGTATATCACATTATGCTCTTTGTGTATCAAATTTTGCTAGTTGAAATTTGGAGAGTGGAATGAAGTTTTACTTCTCAGATCACAGCAGTTAAGTGTTGCGAAGACTGTTTTGGTTTTTATATTTCTTTGTTGGTTTGTTTGTCTGATTGGGTTTTGTTTATTGTTTTTAGGATGGTACAGAGCCTACTGTTACTCATTACAATATTGACAACGATCTTGATAATTCTTGTTAACTTTCCTGCTTCAGCAACAAAATCGTGGCCTTTGCCCCAACTTTTTTTGTTTTCCTGCCTCAGTGCCCACTTTCTGTTTATTTCATTTAAAATATGAACTATATTCTATGTGTTTGTTCTCTCTCCCTTCCATATAGTTTATGGTGTGTTCAACAACTTCATCCTCATAAAAGGGGTGAAATATGCAATTTAGTCGTGCAAGTGGATTTTGACAGGCAGTCCCAGGACAAACGCCTTTTAACCTGCCTGCTATGACAACAAAACAATGTGAGCAGATACGTACAAGAGGGATCAAGTCATGTTTAGGTTTTATTGCTGTTTAGTTTTGCAGATTTACTTGAATAAGTGGCTATGAATATTTAGTCATATATTACTTATTATACACAGAACATAAAGAAATAAATGTTAATTTCCGAAACAATATTTATTTGAGATTCTTTAACATGTTTTCAGTCTACTACTGAGTTTTAACAAAAAAAATGCAGTTTATATTATTACTTTTACTGCTCTGGTTAGCTGGCTTTCCTTGCATATATGACAGTTATAAAAGTAACTTTTTTTCCTGAGTTGATAAACATAAGTGTTGTAAAAAGAGTATCTTGAGTGAATGTTTATTTGATCCACTGTGCATAGCATTTTAAAGATCACCACAAACTGAAAATAGTGCAGTATCTAACAGAGAAATGAAACTAAGCCTTAAGGATGGTGTTTAACAGGGTACTCAGTCTCACACAAGTATGGCTATACCATCCACTCTTGCCAGCATGTGGCAGTCAATATTCAGATGGTCCCACCATGTGTTGACCAGACTTGAAGGTTCCTTCCAGGCTTATTTTCTCTGTTATCAAAAGGCTGCCTTAAATGATCATTTGGAGATTCTCCTCATGCAGAGGAAGGATAACATAATATAAAAATGCTCCTCTGATATTTTTGTTGGTTGTTCAGGACAGGTAGCTAGGCAAAATAGTATATGAAAGGAAGATCTTTATTATTAGCAACCCCTGAAACAGCCTTTGCCAAAAGACAGAATACCCTTGAGATTTCTTTGATTTGTGTTTCTTCCAATAGCCAAACATCTCCCTTGATAAGAGGGCAGATACTAAGATGGCTTTAAAATCCTTGTACACAGTTTGTCAGCATCTGAGAATCTAAAGACCAGAGTTGCAGATACACTTACACATATTGAACAGCAAAATGAAATGTTATGAGACAGTCTTAATGTTCCATCCTTTCTAATATGGTCTATTGCAACAGTAACAATCTATCTTTTAAAGTGGTACAACACATTACATCTCAAACACGATTAAGCTGTTGACAAAAGAAGTCTTTTAACAGTCTGCATATTTTATTAAAGTATTCTAGCTTCTAAGTTACCGTAAAATGTTGGGTTGTTTGTTGTTTGGTGGTGGTTTTTTTTTTTTCATCTAAGCAAGTCTTTACTCTTTGAATACAACTTGATCTATCAGAAGAAAGATGAGAAGACTGAATATTTGTCTGAGTTAGTTTAATAATCCCACTGCAGATGGTTATTTTAGTGATAAAACTATTTTTCAATAGTTTAGTAATGGTTCTGAAGTCAATATATTTGGAGGGCAATTCTAGAACACAAGTTTAAGCAGCAAAGCCAGTAATACAGCATATACATTTCTGAGCTGCTATTCAACCGGAAATAAAATGAAAAGCTTAAATGCCCTTCACATTTGATTTTGCAAACTAAGGCTACCCTTGATGTACAGAGTCTTATTGAGGTTCAAGAACTTATGAAAGAAACATAAAATTGTAAGAAGAATTTGGTGGGCAATCAGAAAGATATCTAGTGATTTTCTACTTCAAGTAACTAGTAAAACAGATTATAGTTGGCTTGTGTATATTTTTTGCTCCTCTGCCTGGAAAAAATATCGAACTGAGAATTTTTCTTGAAGTACTGCTTGGTATTCTTACTCCAAGAACAGAAATCTCCAAATTCCCAAAGTGTTACCTCTTATTTATATTACTGCACTCATGTTATCTGTGGGCCAGATTCTAAGTGCTGCCAGGGTCTACCTTGCTTGCAGTATAAATTAGAGCAGCCTGAGAGAGTAGCTGCTTCCCAGGCTATTGTAAGAGGAGGAAAAAATCAATTCTTAGCTGTGCCATGGGCTTTGTGCCAATGGAGGACATCCTATAGATATTTTCAATCAAAAACTTTCATCCTGAGAGCAGCATAAAGTGTCTATAGTGAAGAACGAATTGAGCCCTTTGATTCCTTCCCTTTAAAAATATAGAAATGAGTCTGTTTATCAGTGCCAAATAACACAGTAAAACTTTGGAGAAAGTTTGGACCTATAGCTGTATTTTATAACATGCTCCCATTTCTGCTCCTGACATATCTTGCTGTGCCTGTGATTAGAAAAGGTTATGGCTGTGAATCATGGCTTGAGGAAATGTGTAGTACACCTGTGTACAAGAGTAAACTAAACTCAGTTTGCTATTTATCTACTGTATTTATCTCAGTTAAGTAAACTTTGAGTTTGTCAAGATTTCCTGCTGGAAATTCTCATGATAATACGAGTATAATTGCCTTTTTATTGCCACAGACATCTGCTACAGTTTTCAAACAAAGAAAATACTTTTTTTTTTTTTTTCTTTCTTCCCCTCCCCTGTCTTTCTCTATAACAAGAGAAAGATCCTCTCTTATTTTGTGTGTAATAGATTACAAAGCCAACTGAGGAGCAGCAGAAACCAACCACTCAACTCTTCTTCCAGACCTTCTTACCCTCCATGAGGATAAGAAATAAAAAGTTGTACAATAATAGTTATAGTCCCTTAATTTAGAAGATTGCACACTAAAATGCAGAAGGGATCAGTCAATTCCTTCCTAATCACTCTGTTGTCTTACTAAGGATCTTGGGCTCAGTCAGAAAGCCCATGTCACTTGCAATATGACCAAGAATACCAATGTGAAAGTACAAGGACACTTCAAACAAGGCTGAATGTATCATGGCCTGCATTCTATTTGGTCCCACAGGAAGATTTGAGCCTTCATCTTCACCGAAGGAAAAATATTTGGATTGCATTTCATGTACTGGTCTTGAAACAGTTTGGTATGAGAACAAAACTAAAGAAATTGAAAGAAAACTGGACCAGTATAAAGGAAAGGCACTCCAGAAATGATTTGAGAAAAGTGCATGATGCCCATGCACAATCTGTTTTTACTGGATAATCACCCCACAGGAGGAAGAGGAAAGAGATCCTTTAACTTTTGCTCACAGAGATATTTCTAGAGAGACCTACAGTGAAGATACTCAGAAAAGCCTCTCTCTTGCTACAGGCTAAGGTAAACCACCATCTGTCTTAGCTCATCATCACAGGGCCATGTGTAAAGCTACCTGCTCCAGGATTGATTCAGACATATTGAAGCAATCATCCACCAAACAGAGATGAGTAGAGATGAGTCTTGGATGTACAAAAGTGGATGAGGCATCTGAACATAATCTATAGAGGAAACTATAGAGGTACAGACACAGGTCAGAGACATTGATAACTGTGAGATGTATCATTTAAATAAATTCCTTATCCTGATCTTAAATCAGCAGCTGGACTTCTGCAAGAGAAAGGCTGCCATGCAACATTGGCCTCCCACATGCAGATACTAATTCACATGGGTAGTTCCATGACAAAGGGTGGCCTGATAACTGCATGTTACGGAGAACAGTCTCATCTCATTTTCCTTTTTTGTTTGCTTGTTCCATCACTGAAAGGAGCAGCAATATCAAAATACTGCTGCAGTTTGGCAGGAGTGTTATTCACCTGTTTCAGCAAGCCAGGCCATGAAGAGCTGACTCAGAAACGTTTTGGTCCCCTGGTTGTAGCAAAGGATTTCTAACCATGCCCATAGGGAGGAGGAATACACAGCAGCAATTCCATACTGACTGTAAGTATCTAGAGGGTCAAAATAACAGAGGAACTTTGAGGTGGCAGTATAAGGTATAACTAGTAGCACTGCAATAACCATGGACTTGGCTGCTAGCTACCTACATTATGAGGAGCTTGCCTTCTACATTTTTTTTTCTTTAAACAAAAGCAAACAAACCAGAAGTCCACAGATCTTTGAAGGAGTAGATAACTCCTCAAGGACTGTTAAGTGTTCTTGATTTCAGAGCTCAGACTTTGTCAGAAATTACTATTTTTAAGAAAACTTATGGAAAAGGCAACATGACAAGACACTTACCTGGAAGAAATGACAGAATCACAGAACCTTAAGGGTTGGAAGGGACCTCAAAAGATGATCTAGTCCAACCTCCCTGCCAGAGCAGGACCACCTAGTGTAGGTCACACAGGAATTAATCCAGGTGGGTTTTGAACGTCCTCAGAGAAGGAGACACCACAACCCATCTGGGCAGCCTGTTCCAGTGCCCCATCACCTTCACAGTGAAGAAAATCTTCCTTGTGTTTCTTTGGAACTTCTTGTGTTCCAGCTTATACCCATTGGCCCTTGTCCTATCATTGACCATCACTGAGAATAGCCTGGCTCCATCCTACTGCCATTCACCCTTTACATATTTGTAAACATTAATGAGATCACAAAGGTTACACAAAAGACCAAGAGGTCTTACATTGAGTGAGACAGTCAGGGGATAAAGACTTGAAAGTATATGTCCTGCATCCTCTTGACTTGCCTTAGAATATGGCACAGGCTGTTGCCTATTTTGCCTGATAACAAATGCTGAACAGAGTTACAGTGCCCTCTCATTTCCCCTATTACATGCTGTATTCTAGTACAGACCCTATTTAACAGAACATCAATGGGTTATATCTGTGAAGAGTTTCAAAACTATTACATCACAAGAAATGTCTAGAAATGTGATTAAAACATAACATGGAAGTTTGGTCTAGGTATTTCACTTTGTAGTTAAAATTATGCTGTGGAAAAGTGTAATTCTGCCTCCCCATCACCCCTAGCCTCCTCCATTTCAAATTCATGAGAAATTTCACTGGCAATAAGATCCAGATGGAGTCTGTTATGTAGGAAATCAAAGACCTGATCCTTTAGTCAGACAGACAAAATTCAGACATGTAAAAAATGTGCTAACTTATATTTTTTGCCATTTTTATGTCTCAACTCTTGTTCTCTATGATCCTTGTGGTGAAATGTTAGTGATGAAAGTTACCTTTTGTAGATTATTCAAGCTATTTCCCTCAATATGTAGGATGTTTAAAATGACATGATCAAAAAGCCACTAAAAGTACAAGCTCTTCAGAGATAGTGTAGTGTCTAAATCCCTACAAACTCATGACTATGTTCTCAAGGCAAAGCTCTGAATACAGAATACGTTAACACAGAAGCTGATAATTTTTTGATATGATAGAGATCATAGGTGAAGTCTATATAGGTGAATTATTTCATTATTATTATTTCATATAATATTTCATATTATATGTATTAATTGGATTAAAGTATACAACAAAAAGACCAAAGCTCAGCACTTAGCATGTAACCTTCATGGGATGTTACGATTTCCCCTCAACTTTTTATTAAAAGTAATGGTTAAATAAACAAATCTGAATACTTGGTGACTCAGTATGAACGATGTTCAGATGAATAAGCATTAAAAATTTGGAAGCAGTACAACTTCTATTAACACTGCACAGAGGAAGAGCACTTATATGAAGTTTTCAAATATTCTGGCTTTCAATCAAACATATTCTCAATGATAAAAATCATTCTTATAGTCAGCTACGAGGGACAGCAAGATAAGTTAGACAGCTAGCTGGTAGCCATAATTATGCTCTGATATAAAAAAATAACTATTCTGTTTGCTTTGTTAATAGCTCTGGAAATTTGAACCAACTTACTAAAATGAAAAAAGGTATTTGGCTGTCTGAAAGTCATCATACAACACTTATACACGCAATGCTCATTTTAAATAAAGGGTTGACACTATGCTATAACATTACACAGCAGTTACAATTTTTCAAGGAACAGAATTGGTTGTTACATCAGCAGTGAATGCATACTCGAAGTCACTTTTCAAGGCATTCATCACTTTGTCCCTATGAGTAGCATAACTGTTAAAAAAATAATCACTGCAGCCTCATTTAGAGATATAGCCTTTTGGTGATTTCACCAAATTAAGAACTGAAATCCAGGGAGTGACCAAGAGTCTCCAAACAACACAACTGCAAGATAGGTCACATAAAATCAATTAAATTAATGAATTGCAACAGCTACAAATGGATCCTTCTATGCTTTTACACTTTGTGTTTATAGTTTGCCTTGAAAAAAAATTGTGTATCCTCACAGCCCTAAAGACATCAGAAAGTGAGCTTGGTTTCACAGTGTCCGTAAGTATATATGAGTAGAAATGAAGCGAAGTCCATCATCATGAGGAACCTACTTCCTGTGTACGCTTTTGACTTTCTTCCCTTGAAAAACTTGTATCCTTCAGATTTAGGAAACGCATAGTAGAATGTGAAAAAATAAGCTGCAAAATGAAAGGAAATTGAATGTATCACTCAGGTTTTCCTCTTCTTTGAGATCAGAAGATACTGTCACTGCCACTTTCTCTTGTGCACTTTTCCAGAAAAGTGTTGTGGGGGTACACTGAAAAATAAGTCAGTTCACTTAAATTAGAACCAGTTTGACTTAACATGATGGGGATAAAAAAATATACACATTTATGAAGGGCCTCAAGAGAGAGTCATTTCTGGACTTACATGAAGAAAAGTGTGGTCAGCAGGTCAAGGGAGGTTCTGCTCCCCCTCTAGTCTGCCCTGGTGAGGCCTCATCTGGAGTCCTATGTCTAGTTCTGGGCTCCCAAGCTCAAGAGGGACAGGGAACTGCTCAAGAGCATCCAGTGCAGGGCCACCAATATGATCAGGGAACTGCGGCATCTTTCTTATGAGGAAAGGCTGTGGGAACTGGGACTGTTTAGTCTAGAGTAGAGGAGACTGGGAGGAGGGATTGCGTTAATATTTGCAAATATCAAAATGGTGGATATTGGGAGGTTGGGGCATCCCTTTTTTCTGTTGTATCCAGTGACAGGACAGCAACAGGTAATGGAAAGAAGCTGGAATGCAAAAAGTTCCATTTAAGCGTAAGGAAAAACTATTTCACTGTGAGGATGAGAGAGCCCTGGCACAGGCTGCTCAGGGAGGGTGTGGGGTCTCCTTTTCTGGAGGTTTTCAAAACCCACCTGGATGCATTCCTGTGCAACTTGATCTAGGTGGACCTGCTTTGGCAGGGGGGTTGGACTAGATGATCTCTAAAGGCCCTTTTCAACCCCTACCATTCTATGATTATAGGAAAAACTACAGATTTTAACTCAAAACTGACTGCTTAGCTATTGCTTTAGCCAGTAATCATCTTAGGCAATTCCTTACAAACAACTTTAACAGTCATTGCTTCTCTCTGCTAGCCCCACTCTTCCCCTGAGTAACAAAGTACAACAGCCTTTTGTTTATATGAATTTAAGAACCTTTTAGAAACATCAATATCAGGGGAGTAAATTGAGAATGGTTGTGTAATTTCTATCACAATGAAGTCTTAAATTAGAACTGGAATAACTAATATCACTGAAATTCTCCTGTTTCTAATAATAATAAATTGAAAATGACTCTTTGGATTATCTATGTAAGTAATGGAATCACATTAAGACAAGTGCACTGAAGATAAATATTGGATATAAACTCCTGACAGCAAGACATCTTAGAATGAGAGATGGGAAGAAGTTCTCTTCCTTGAATTATATTGATTTAGAAAAGGGGAAAAAAGAGCAGAAGTTGTAACACTAAAAAAAGCATTGGATTGGCCAAAAGCACAAGGAAGCACGTAGGTGAAGAAGGAGAGAATACAATGGCCTAAGTAAACTTTTTTTTTTTCCTGGAAAAGGAAGTGTCATTTGGATCTCTTGGGATTGCAAGTTAATCTTTTATCAACCTGCATATTCTACTTCTGATTATTAAGCAGACCAGCTTCATCAGGACCTACCTCTACAGACACTTCCCAAACCAAAGAAACACAACAAATTTTTTTATTAGATGCCACATAGCAAATCAAATATTTATATCTATGAACCCCCTCATCCCTACAATAGGGGTGGCTTCCTGCATCAGGAGAAAAGTAAGTCAAATTTATTGAGCTTGCATGTCTATAGTAGAACAGGAGGAATTTCACTGTTGTATTTCATTGTTCTTAATGATTAATGACAGATCCCAGCAACCGTCATACTTTCTCATCTTTTTTTAAAGCAATTAAGAGTGTTAATGTCTCGCTGCAATTTGCATAGTTATAGATGGGCTAATTTTTAAGCTACTTGCTAACAATGAACAAAACTCTACAGGGACTTTGTGATTTTTCTAGTGCCTGAGCAGTCATCTGACAACTCAGTAAGTGAGAGCTGGCTGCTGCTGAGGCTAGGGATTCCCACAGCAGCAGCATGAGGGATCGGAACATTCAAAAGCAATAATGACCCAAGATGCAAGCTATTGCAGGCTGAGAAAGGCTAAACCTAGCTTTTCAAGTATATTTACATTGCATATAGGTTGACCCTTGAGGGCACAGCAATTTTCAGAACATCTCAGAGCAAAAGAGTACTCAAATCTGGTTTTAAAAAAGTCAACAGAAACCTGGTTCAGTCCCAAAACCTGGGGATCATCTGGGCTTCACTTGCAGTGTAAACATGCCCTTGCTTGGCCAGAGAGGAATCTGGAGAAACTAGATGACTATCTGGTGGGTGAAGTAAGCATGCCCTTACACCGTGCCACTATTATAACGGCCTTGAACTTCTGAAGTGCTGAGCTTATTTCAGTTTGTACTCAAGTCTGCAAGACCACAGAGGATACCCTGCCTTTCTGGAATATGCAATTGCAGTTGAAGTGCAAAAGTAAAGCTATAAGTACCTGGAAACACCCCACCTCCAAGTGTGTCATACCCTCTAAAGTGCCTGGTCCCAGACCCCAAGGATCTATGCTGCTGATATTCTGCCAGTGAAACCTTTCAGTTCTTTGCATCTTTACGCAAGACTGCCAGCAGGAAAGTTGATAATAGTCTGTTACAATGATTGTTTTATTCTTCTTCCACTAGGAACAAATTCAGGATCACTTAAAGTTAGTTCATTCCAGACTCAAAAATAAACATCTGCCACTGTTTAGCTACTGTAGTAGTGCTATCACCAAATCAATTCTGTCACAGATAAATAGAAATGGAATATACACACACTCATATCCTGTCTTCTTGCATAATAAATAAGATCTTTGTCAATATTATCTGTGAAATGATGACAGGAAATCTTCAGAAAGAGTTATTCATACAGTAATCACAGGAAAACAATGCAACAAATCTATATTTCTAACTTGAGCTTGGTCAGAGTACAGTAATGCTACTGAAAGAAGATGAAGACAATGTGGCTCTGTCCATTTCCTATAGATCAAGAAACCTCTTTGGCAGAGGAGATGTTTACAACCGCCCTAATCAGATGCTTCTCAGACATTTTTATTCCACCTTGCACTTTCAGTTGTAAATCAGGCTTTAAAAGGCAGATAGCAGCACTGTGATCTTATGTCAAGAATGAGAGATGTTTGTTTAATGGGCCTTTAAATTGTTTGGTTTAGAAAATACATATACCACTGCCAACACAATAACTTCCCACCATATATTTTAACTTGCTCTGTCTTTATGCAATAAAAAAAATGATAGGATAAGAATCAGCATAAATAACACTAAAGCTCTGTTTGTTTGCATTTTACCCAACTGCTACCACCCGATTTCTCTGTAGCCAACTTGTGGTTGCTATCATTTTTTGGAATATATTGTTTTCACCAATTCAAGAACACGAAAAAACACTGATTATATCACTTTGAGCTGAACAGATTCTTTGTTTCACTTAGCAGTGGTAGCACAGCTTTGAGGTTAGAATGAAAATCAGAGGTCACAGAACACCTAAGTGTTAAAGCTGTGAATCTAGAAAGTGTCTAGGAGACTTAAGCACTTGGGTTTAGCATTTCACTGTCTTGGATTCTCTCAGGGCTCCTTGCGAAAGTTAGTTTTTCTGGTTTTTAATCGAATCATCACAGAATCGTAGAATGGTAGGGGTTGGAAGGAATCTCTGGAGATACTCTAGTCCAACCCCCCGCCAAAGCAAGTTCACCTCAATCAGGTCATACAAGAATATGTCCAGGCAAACTTATCCTTCTTCAGAGAAGGAGACTCCACAACCTCTCTCGGCAGCCTGTTTCAGTGTTCTCTAGCATTTCTAGTAAAGAACTTTTTTCAGCCTTACAGTAAAGAACATTTTGTGTTCCAGCTTATGTCCATTGCTTTTTTCTGTTACCGGACACTACAAAAATAAAAAGTGTCAACTCATCCTCTTGATATTGACCCTTTAGGGATATTGGTACCTTTAGGTACTTGTGTTGATGAGGTCCCTCCTCACTCGTCTCTTTTCCAGACTAAACAGTCCCTGGTCTCTCAGCCTTTCCTCATATGAAATATATTCCAGTTCCCTGATCATCTTCGTGGCCCTGCTCTCGACTCTCTCCAGAAGTTCTCTGTCCCTCTTGAGCTGGGGAGCTTAGAACTGGACACAGGACTCCAGACGAAGTCTGACCAGGGCAGAGTAGAGGGGGACAAGAACCTCCCTTGACCTGCTGGCCACACTCTTCTTGATGTAAGTCCAGAATGCCATTGGCCTTCTTGGCCATGAGGGCACATTGATGGCTCATGTTTAGTTTATTATTAACCAGGAATCTCAATAGGTCTCTCTCTGCAGAGCTGCTCTCCAGCAGGTCTCCCCAGCCTGTACTGGTGTTCCTTCCCACATGCAGGACTCTGCACTTGTCCTTGTTGAACCTCATGAGGTTCCTCTCTGCCCAACTCTTAAGCCGGTCAAGATCCCATTGAATGGCAGCACAGCCTTCTGGGGAATCAGACAGTCCTCCCAGTTTGGTGTCATCAGGGAACTCTGTCCCCTCATCCAGGTCATTGATGAAGATGTTGAAGAAGACTGGCCCCAGAACTGATCCCTGTGGAACTCCACTGGCCACAGGCCTCCAACTCAATTCTGTGCCATTGATCACCACCCTCTGGGCTCTGTCATTCAGCCAGCTCTCGATCCACCTAACTGTCCTGTCATCCAAGCCACAATGGCTGAGCTTTCTGATGACAATGTTATGGGAGACAGTGTCAAAAGTCTTTCTGAAGTCAAGGTAGATGGCAAAATAGTTACTTGATACATACTGTTTAAGGCACAAAAAACTATGTTGAGTATATGTCTCAAACAAAATAGATCTGATGAAATATAGTTTATTAAGTATATGTATTATTTTGCAGGTCCTTCTTCCATGTTTCTATGTACACTGTTGCAAATATCAGAGTCCAATTAGCTATTGTTTTACTTATCAGGTCACAACTGAAATTTTTAAAATCTGCAGTTTTCAACAGTTTTTCCCATTTTTTCCCCTATCAACTCCACTTTGAAGGCCTCTAAAACACATGAACGTTTTAAATATAATTTATTCTTCATAGCAGAACAATGTTTTTATTTATTTATTTATTTTTACTTACCTATGGAGGCATCTATGCAAAGAAGCTACAGTAATACCAAGCCACTTCAGTTTGAAAGCACACTATGGATAGGAAAAAAAAAAAAAAAGAGAAAAAAGTTGATTATTAGGGCCTGCTGCACCACCTACTTTTCCTTAAAATATACACAACTATTGTGCTAATTAACTTAATAAACATGACTAATTGTAGAAAGCTCCAGAAGACCTTAGATAGACAGAAATTCCCTAAAACTAAGAGCAGGTGATGCTATTTATATTTTGTTTTTATAAACTGCAAAATAAACTACAAAATTAGTAGTTCAAAAATGAGATGATTAAATGGAATTAAATAGAATGGAAGAAATAATCAAATACCCCTCCCTTCCTGATCTATAACTAAGGTTTCAAAAAGCTGAGAAGGCTGATGAACTATTTAGCAAAATCAGTTGTACTGAAAAGGTACGAAATTTCACAGAGCCTCAGATTTTTCCACTTGTAGTTCAAAAGCACGTAAATTAGACAGAATTTTTATTTTGCACAAGAGAAGAATTAGAGAGAAGGACTCGAACTGCAACAGGATTAGTAACAGTGTTTTAGAAATAAACAGAAAGCTTCCAAGAAGTGGAAGTATTTGTAGGAAAGAAAGCTATATTCAAAGCTGACAACAGGGATTAAGTGCAAATGACCAGAGTCATGCAAAGTAATGAAAACAGTAAGCGATTCCTCACTCATATGAAATCAGAAGAGACAAAAAAAAAAAAAAACCCAAAACCAAAACCCAAACCTGCTACTATGTAAAGGAGGAGGAGTGGAAACTGAAAATAATTTAGATATTTTTCATAAGCTAAGCTTTGGCTTTCAATAAAAGTTATGTTGCCAAACCTAGTAGCAAAGATTGAATAGCTAAAAATATAGTGATAAACTTATGTGGACCTGAAGCTAGACAAAAATCAAAGGACCTTGATGCATTTAGGGCAAACATTAGCTGGTGTTTTGACAAGGTATTATGAAAAGAACGTGGCTTAAAAATATATCTAATTTCAGGCAGCATGATACACTACTAGCAGCTCTAGTATCAGACCTATATTTAAGGACCGGGGAAGAAGGAAGCAACTCTTTCCCGAAGCTTCAGGAAATAAATCTGAAGAAAAGAAATTTGACAAGAGAAATGCAGAATAAGAAAATAGTGACATAAGTAGACAGTAAGATAAAATACAACATAGGTTCACTAAAGGTAGGAGTTGACAAGCTTGACATCCTTCTTTGATATGATCTTCTAGACAAGGACAACATAGCAGATCTAATCTATTTGGTATTGAAAAAAGCACTGGATTTCATGTTACACATGGCATTTCCAGTCAAAAAGAATAGGATATGGATTAGAATTGCATAGTTAGTAGCTTCACAGCTAATATTACAGAGGAAGCAGCTAAATTATAAGAGTTAGCAGGTCTGGCAGTGGTAATTGCCAAGCCAGAAGCATGTCAGAAAAATGTGTATCAGTGTCTGACCTTGTAACAACCTTTACTTTCATTCAATGCCCTGTCACACAATAAAGAGGCCTGCTGAAATGTCCAGAGAACAATGTAATTGAGAAAACACTGTCGATAGACAGGAGGATAAAAACATTGAACAGGAGGTGGGTCTGCCTCTGCATTAACATTTTCATTTGTAGTAGCTGCTGCTGTCTTGAAGAGGTAGTCTAGCTTTGAAGAAGCAGTCCAATAGTTAGTGGGTTTTTAATTCAGAGGACCAGGCTAGGGCTGGAGTTCTCTGCTTTCATATACCAGAGGCTTAGAGTGTGGAGGCCCTCAGCACAAACCATTTCACTCAGGAAATCAGCTTCTGTTGCATGGTGCTACTTGTTAATGCAGACATAGCACTGGTATCCTCGAGGACTTTAGTCACAGGAAAGATATTTAATGTACACAGTTTCAGGTCATACATAAAAGATTAAGAAAAAAATTCTCATATTTGGAAATGCCAGAGGGTGAAGGAGGTTACTGCTTCATCATAAGATGGTTATGGAACATAAATGTAACACAGTGTGTGCCTGTGAGGCCAGAGAAGGCCAGAGCAGACTGCTACAGAGAAAGCCCATATCTGAACTTTCTCTTGCATACATTTAACTCCTAAGTTTGGGCTACCACATCCTCTGTTTCAGGTCCTCTGTCCCCTTGTAGTTCTTAGCCACCACTTCCAAGCCAGACTGAAAGAACAAGTGTATTTTCTCTGTTCAGTTCCAGGCAGGATGCATGGAGCAGCCCTAGACCAACCAACACTAGTATTTACCATCTTGAAAGGGAGAAGAGAGGGGCCCTACTACTGCTCCAGTAGTGTAGTGCTGGCTTCTCTGGCCCCCTAGGGCAGATACCAGCTGTGTGGCAAGCTCAGGTCTTCCCATTGACTGTCCAGGTGCAGAGACTGGCAGCTGTATTTCACACACAAGGGAATGTGGTCATGGCTGCTCAGGAGCATGCTACAAGTGTGGGCTGCCCATCACTTCACTCTACTCTTGGTCAGCTTCCTGATTGACAATCCCTGGTGGAGGCACTGCTAAGAAAGCATCCAGTTTTGAGGTTACTTCTCTTGAGCAGAGAGAGATCCCATACTGCCTCTACCCTTTAGCAGCAAGGTTCTTGTGAAGCTTTCCAATTCAGAGAAGCTGGCACCTGCTCTCTTCCACCTGAGGCCCAGCTTAGGCATCTGGGAGTGGCTGACAGTCCATGCTAAAGCTGCTAAAAAGTTAGAGTTAAAATACCACCACGACAAAACCACAACATAGGTAGTAAAACATAGATATGGCCACAAGCTGACACAATGCTCCTATGCCCTTACACCATCAGAGAACTGGAGAGGAGGAGAAATGTCTGATTATATGAGAAAAGAAAAGTAGTTAAATGTAGTAAAAAATTAAAAGGGGCTAGGATAGGCAGACTCTCCAGTCTTTATCTTTGAGCTAGTAGCTTCCATTAGCAGCAGCAGTAGAAAACTTGTTTTTATCTGGAGCCCCTGGAGTCAGTCTCCAAAAAAAGAATCCATCCAGAGCCAGTATTATGAACTATTCAAATTCACTAGGTAGTTTTATGAGCTTTTAGGTATGCTTGAAAGATATTTTAGCAGGAATTATTTTGATTCTTCAGTCTTGGTTAATAATTCAGCAGGGTGGAAACCTCTCTGAAATCTGCCCTGAATCATGGGATGATAACCTACTTAAGCTACATTATGCTCAAGAGCTATGGTGTTGAATGACATGGAAAATCCAGAGGGAGCTAGATCAATTGGAAATTAAGACTTCCAGATGCCATTTTATAAATTAATAATTTGATTTCCCATTTGTACAAGGACTGATGTAAACAACAATTCTCAGAAACCGGTAAAGAAGAAACTAGAGGGCCTAGCAGCATATTTTAGTGTTACAGTAGTTTAATAAATGTATTTATTGAAGTTCCTCGGGGGATTGTGTGTCACAGACATAGAGCTACGCTTCATGGGCCAAATTCTGCTCTTGAACTTTGTTAGAGGCCTTTAAACTGACATAACGGAAAATGGGCATGCTTCCTCTGAGATCTTTAAATTCTTTTTGAAATAAGGATAAAAATAGAAACTGAAAATATTTGCCATCTGGAAGGAACAAATAGGCTTCAAAAGAAAAAAAAGAAGGTAAAACAGTCACCTACTTACTAGAGATGTTTACCTCTTCCAGACATCATGCCATCCACTTAAGTTTTCTTTTTTTGTCAAGCTCTCCCACAAGTTAGAAATGTGTTTAACAATGATCAGATAAGTATTGACTAATTTTTTTTCTGAAGTCTTCCTAGTTCTTCTCCCTACTTCCTTACTCCTTAAATACTGAACTTTTGCAATCACGTACAAGTCTCAGATTTCTTCTGCACCTTAGTACACTCACAGTTTAATAGTTGCCAAAATGAGCTTTAAAACTGCTACCCTCTAACAGCAGATGAACAAAGACATGTCTGCCATTTATTAGTTTAAACTTCACAATTTTTAAGCAAATTTTGTGATTTTGTGACAGTGGAGTTCTGATAGAAAAAACTTGTTTTGCTTTTTGATGTAAAAGACATGCCATAGTTTTTTAAAGAGTGGCTGGACAGCAGTGGGACTGCTTCATGTGTCCTGGCAAAAGCAAATACTTTCTCTTGGACCTTAAGAAGAACGTGAAGAGTTGAAAATCGATCAAAGTCTCACTCTCCTATAAAAAAAGAGAATGAATGAAGCATCATCTGCAAGACCAGTGGATAGGAGATGTGTTTATAAACCTTTTTATTTCTATTTTTTTCTTGCCCAGCTGATTTGAAGGTGGGAAGGAGAGACTTTTCAATCTGATTTCACTGCTAAGACATGTTATGCCCATATGCACTAAACATCGAAATAAAAAAAAAACTTGGCTAAAGTTCTAAACTGGTTTGGTTGACTAAACTAAACAATTTTTTCCTCTTAAAATTCTTCTTACTTTAGTGCTAATTTAGTGCCAGTTGAGAACTAAGGGCCTAGGCAGAAAACATTCTCAAATATTCTCAAATTTCCAGAGGTAGAGCCAGGTATACTGAAGAAGTTTGCCCTTTGTTTTCCTGATCAAATAATTCTATAACAATATTAGAGGAGCATTCAGTAACTCCCTATGGTTGAAGTCTAACAAACAGCCCAGGAGTCACACTTCTTTTAAAAAGAAATATGGTTGTTTCTATTACTTACCACAATCATTCAAACAACTTTAAACATATATGCTTCATTTTTCTTAATATTTTTAAGGCTAAAAAAAAGAGAAAGAAATGTATCCCCCTTTCCTAGAAACAAATTACCAGGAGGATCCCTTTCATTCCTCCAGGCTTGCAACAAATCAGAGGTATTGCCTAAGAAATGACTATGAATAACTAGGGAAATAACTAGGAAATGACAAAGAAGCTATTTTACTATATCTAAAGGAATCCAGATATAAATAGATTAAAATTAAGTAATAATCTGTTGCTGAACCCTAAAATTCAGCTGTCTGTTCACTATTTTGAATACATTAGGACAATCCGAGAATGAAGGAACAATATATTGCCATTTCAACAGTTAGGGCTTGAGCCAACCCTTCCATCTTGTTGTCCAAGGGTAAAGTCAATATGTTGTTTTTCTTCTACATTACTTGAGACACAAATAATCTGGTGGAAAGGCACTTTTAAGTTCTCTCTGGAAGATGAAAGACAAGAAGCAGAAGGCTGTAATTGGGAATATTAGGACATTTAGGAACATTTGTGGTTTAACATACCACTACTTGAAGTTCTCATGAAGTCAAATGGTTGCTCCATTGTACTCACTTCTATAGGAACTGTTTACAGTGCACACTGAAATAATTAGCAATCTTAGGGAAAGAAATCCAGTAAAACAGACACTGTACTGATGAGTAGATCCAAAGGGCTTGTGGGCTACACATGTTTCTGCTTGAGGGCATCAGTTGGAGTCAAGCTAAAATCAACAGGAATTTTTATCTTATGACATTTACTCTGTGCCTTGGAAAAAATACATGCAATAATCTCAGCATATCAGAAAGTACATCTTCACAAACACATGTGCACATCAATTCCGAATCAGCAAGCACTCTAACACCTGGTAGTGAGAGTTTCTGCATAGATAACAGATTAATAGAGACAGAGCAGTACATGTAGTTGTCAGTTCTTGAAGCAGATCATGTCTGGGACACATCTGGGACATGGGAAATGGGTCTGAAAAGGTAAGCTATGTGGAAAGAGTAGATCCTAACTCCAAGTCATGTTCCTCTAATGGACAGTTACTCAATGTTTACAAAGTTCAGTGGGTAGTTTTACAGGAATCTGCTGAACAAGAAACAGCTTTGGTCAGTAATGAGTTTTTTAGTGTTGGTTTCTCAACTACAATCTTACAGAATCCTTACTTCCCAAAGAGATGAGAAGAACTAATCAACAACAAGTTATTTAGGAGATATCATCTGTTTCATACCTTATTGAGACAAAGGCAATATTAGTTTATGGTCTTGGTATAGACTGGAATCTACCCCTAAAATTACCCTGAGCAAAGGTAATTGGTTGTGTTTCAACGAAACTGTGTTAGATTAGAACATGATTTTTTTTTTGTTCTGTAGAAAGACAGGATCTTCAATTTACAACTTGTGGAAACTAGCTTTGTACTAGGCAGTGTGATTTTATGATCGTTTTCAATAAAGAAATAAGGATATAATCCAAAGACAAAAAAGATTGTCTCCTCACCCACCCCTCTCCAAGTGTTTATTATTTTAGTTTCATGTAAGTTTTGCTGTGATAATTTCTTTAGCCAAACCTTAACAATCACATGAGATTGAGATTAGAACACCATTTTTATCCATGTATCTAAATTCTCTTGCTCATATAAACAGCGAAAGCACTTTGGCTAGAACTTTTTAGCTCCACAAGAAGGCACTAAATGAATTACAGTACACACTGTATTCAATAACAGTGAATACTTCAAAGCTTCCTAATAACTAGGGCATGAATGTAAAATGTGTTGCTCTGCACATCTAAGAGTTTTCCCTTTTCTCATCATGTTCTTTGAAAAGGTGGCTTTATTCAGATTTTTGTGACTGTTCTTGTTCTACAAAAGCACTTTTAGGATTTTATTGAGGTTTACATACACCAATGTTCAAGACGAAAGGCTTTCATGTCAATTATTAATAACAAAATCTTTCATCTGTCTATTCAAAAAAATAAAAACATGATCCTTTTTTCCCTTCATTTTGATGTTTAATTTAGAATGGAAATCAAACTCTTTAAAAAAGTTTTCCTCACTATCACAGGGGAAACTATGATGTTTTTAAGAATTCTGTCTATGAAGATAATGCCAGCTAAAATAAAATAGAAAATAATAAAATAAAAAGCTTAATCCTTTAAAAAAAAAATGTTGAGCATACTTAGTGATTTTAACAGGAGTAAAAAGGGACTCAGAATCTCATGGAATCAAAACACAAATTGCTGTTTCTATGAATGTATTTGGGGATAATCAGTTCATTGGCTTAGAAAGAAACTTGACAGCGACTTCAAGAACTGTGAAAAATGAAATTTCTGACTTAAAGAAAAACCTATTTCATTTGACATTCGTTTCTCCAAAACATCTCAATAAGACCTCAGACCACCTATGATCATGAAAGCTTGCCCTGTTATGACCTGGAAGTCGTGGTCCCTTGCTCCTCTTGCAGTGGAATTGCTAATCGGCAGACATCTAAGCCTGTAGTACATGCAATTGAAGTCACTGATGCTCTGCAAAAGTCATTTTATAGAACTTATCATAGCATTACTGCTCACATGCCATCTCAGACTTCTATTCAGGACCTCAGTCTGTCAGATTTCATAGAATGCATTTAAAATTCTAATGTCAATCTGACATTTCATTCTTTTTTTTTTTTTCCCGAAGCACTAACTACCTCAGAAAAATCCTCCTCTGAAACAATCACCAGGTAAGTCTTACTTAATAAAGACTCCCATACAAAATTTTGAGTAGTTTCACCAAATTTCATAAGATTTTGAAATAGAGATATTTTTTTTGAGATAATGATGCTTGCAGTTCCTGGATTTTATTTCTGAATTACCTGTCCTTGTAATTACATTTATATTTCAATTAAGACTTGATGCATCTCACACATACTTCATAACTTATTTTAGAGCCACAGATGTACCTTTAAGTACTTTCATACAGCTTCAGCAAAAACAAGTGCTAGAACAAACTGCGCAACACGAGTCAGACAACTTGTCTTGATGTGGTCTCACACAACTTGTCTTGATGGGGTCTCTCTCATCAGCTTTAGGGACCACACATATTAAAGTGCTCTGCTGCTACAATATACCCTAAATTCAAATTTCTTTTGCTTCTTATTGCCTTCAGGACTAGAGTCTGAGTGTTTTGGTAAAGTAAACAAAAGAATAACTTGCCTGTTACAACTGATCTCATAGTGTGCAGGAGCTTTGCTCTTGGAACAGTGACACTTGTCTATGCAGATACATTTCTCATGTGAACCATTATGTCATGAGTGATAGAAATGCATATGAAGCTTTCTCAGTGTCATTTTGATTGTTTGTGTTCCCAATAAGATTAGGGGACATGATGCTAAAACCAGGGGAGCTGACTGTGGAATTTTTCCAAGTGCTAATTGCGGTGTGTTGCTAATACTTATGTTGCAAAATAATTTATTTTGTTCTTAAAAACATCTTTTAGCCTAACTCTATGGAAACAGGCCTCAGCCTTCAGTTAACAGTTTTCAGTACAACCAGGGAAGAATAGCAACATGCACCTCGAAACTCAACTTCATAAAACATAACTATATATATATTTTTTTTTTTAGAAAAAAGAAATAAAAAAATGAAAATTCCCAAATCTTTTTAAGATTTTTTTTTTTTTCCACGATGTAGCTGCACTTCAGAGCAGTTACATACTGCCTTCTTAGTAGCTGGTTTTATACTTAATCTATCTTCAGCTAGCAGCTCCTATTGGCAATAGAAACTGAATTTCTTTCATGGCTGTCACAAAAAACAGGTGAGCCTCTAAAAAGTTTGGGAGTCATTCCAAATACCTTCTAAAAATCCACAAGTCCATATTGTGCATTTGACAATGGAGAGAGAAGAAAGATGCAAAAGCAGTAATAGCTAAGTTTCGGTCAATTGAGTAAAATATTTTAACTTTTTTTTAAACTTCAATACTTATTAATCATACAATCTCTGACACCTTACATCCACTTTATGTCTCGCTTTTTCACTCTTTATTTATAGAAGGCAATAATACTCATCTTTCTGAAGGAAAGTTTTGTGCAGAATCCACCTAGTAAGTATAAGTAATAATCATCATCACTATGGTTTACTAGAGAGCTTAAGGGGTTCCCTTCTCACATGACTAATGATTGCCTTGAGAGGAAAATGAAGGCTCCTTGTTACTTTTTCTGCATTTACTTACACACTCAACTGCCCCTTACTTTTCATCTTCTGATTAAGCTAGGGCTGATCTGGAAATCTTAATCGGACTCATAAGTAAAATAAACCACTCACCTTTTTATTTAACAGCATTAGAACTCTTTTGTTGTATGTGAAGGGACATTAATTCACTATTCTTATTTTCCTGCCTTTGCCACCCAAATAAAGAGGCTAATTCCATTTTACTGTTCCTGGATGATAGCAAAGATGTGATTCATCTGCTCTAATTTAGGCACCATCTGCCCAAGGTCTGAGGCAAGTACCGTCAGTTTCTTTTATTATCAGTAGAGAGAAACAGGCATCTCTAGAGAGCAATTGATCTTATTTCAAGATGGGAGTGTCTAAAATAGGTCAGAAAAATCACACTCTAGAGATATCCATTGTATTTCCTTGACTATTAAGGAAACCTTAGGTGGCTTGCTCAAACTTGGGCTCATAACTACAATACATCCCACCCAGAATATGCACAAGAGTTGTTAAAATGATAGTTGATCACCTTGGTATAGTTCTTACTACAGGCTGATACAATCTAAATGGGACCAATAGTGCTTCCTGCATCTCACAACACAGATAAAGTCTGGCACAGATGATCATAGTTAGCAACTGTGAATTTGATGCCTGACATTAATCAGGAGATAATAGTTAGATTGTAAGCTTCAAGAGCCATCAGATGAACTGAACCCAGTCATCATCAATCAAACACAATGTGCTTTTACATAACATAGATTGGGTCCTCTGTGCATGAGGCAGCAATGCTAAAATATGCTACTGAACATCGTTTTTTTCCTGTGACAAGTTCTTTGTTTTTAATAGTAGTAAATTAGTTGCCATTGATTCTCAAACTCTCTGCTCATTTTAAACTAATCATTAACCTTCTTGCAAGGTAGGAAAGTTCCCTATTAAAGTGAATCAATTTTAAATTTGGGGCCTTACAAAAAAAAGTGTATGTTAAGAGTTTCTCATGATTGCTCAGAATCTTGATTAGAGATACTTTTGACAAAGTGGTAAAGATGTAAGAAGATTTATTTTATTATGTAACTTTGAAACACAATACACAGATCTCTCCAATATGTGGACAATCATCACCATAGCCACCACTGAAATGCAATTGTCTCACAAGAGACTATGGTTTAACAGCATACTGCAACAGTTTAGGACAGGAATTAGCTAAACATATTGAGCTGCTGACACTCCCAAAAATCTTTGGTTTCTATGTTATTATCAGAGAAGTTTCAAGTGAGGAAATAAATTAACATGGAAACTGGCAACAAATTAAAAAAAACACAAGAAACCAAAAAAGCAAACCAATGCTTTTGTATGAAAAAGCTTATTGGTACCTCCAGCAAGCTACCTGAACCTGTCCTTCCCTTGAGTTCTGCTGCAATCCTGTTGCTATTCTAATCACTTCATATTTTGAATATTACAGTAACTTCTTTTATTTTCTTACTAAATCCCACCTCTTCAGACTTCAGGTGTTGAAGGCACAGAAGATAAATTATACGCTGCCCTGAATATATGCTCGGCAACACTCATTTTCTTTACTTACAAAGCAGGCTTTAAGTTAATTAAATGTGACATCACCGCTCTTTCCCCCAATAAAGAAACTATTGCCCTGTTTTGAACTCCTACTACTTTCTGCTCATTATTTCTTCAGTTTCAACCGACTCTCAACTTTAACAACTATCCCACACAACCTTAACCATAGTTTTTCCCTGTTTTCATCCCACGTGAACATCACAACTCCAAATGACAAAAGGAAACATTTTTCTTCCCAGAAGTGCCTTTCAAGAGGTCTTACTCTTCTAACTCAATTCAATTCTTAAACATGATTTCATATCTTCTCTCTTTTGAGAGAATATATTTCCTATATGATAATGATTATGGCCTCAAGTTGTGCCAGGGGAGGATCAGGCTGGATATGAGGAGGAATTTCTTTACTGAAAGGGTTGTCAAGCATTGGAAGGGGCTGCCCAGGGAGGTGCTGGAGTCACTGTCCCTGGAGGTATTTAAGAGACAGGTGGATGTTGTAGTTAGGGAAATAGTCTCGTGGTTGATAGAGCTAGGACAAAGGCTGGACTCGATGATTCTAAAGGTCTCTTCCAGCTGATTCTATGATTCTATCAGATATTAAAAAAAGACAAAATATAAAAAATCTGGAGCACTCATAAGAGTGAGGGAAGCACAACAACTATCACTCCAGCTGACAAAGAATCAAGTGATTATAAAAGCTACAGTTTCCCACCTCTCTCAAAAGTAAAGGTTTACCCTGAAAGAGAGTGGATGGAAGGTGAAGATTTATTGTCTCTAGGAAAGATAGACAAGAAATATGCAGACTCAAAAAAAAGCCTTTTTAAGAAACTATTACTTCTCTGTTTTAAGGACAGAAATTGTTGAACTCTTTCACTGACAGCCTTACTCTTTATTTTATATAACTTCCTAGTCAATAACATGTTGCCTTTTGTGGTAATATGCACAAAAGGAGCCCCGTACAGAAACATGTATATTAAAATATTCATATTTTCACTGAAAATTGGTATTGATCCTATTCATATTCACTATGATCATATTGGTCATAGCCAACATTTTATTCAAAGAATAGTGAGCATGCAGGACACTTGCATCCTCACAACAGTGCTAAAACTCTATCATTCTTATTTACAAAAAACAAACCAATTAATGGGCTTACAGTAAAAAAGTATATCTGTCAGTAAAGCTCAGAATTGACAAATTTAAATGGGTATTTGTTTATAGATATTTCATAAGCAGTGGTACTAATGTTTCACTTGCAGACTCACATCCTAATTTGCTTTATTTGTTAGATTTAGATCTACAGACACATACTTGTCTCAAAGTCAGCAATAGTCTCCAATTTACATTTTAAATAAGTAAATTGGACTAGAAAGAATATAACAAGGAATAAAACGACTTGTATAGATTGACTTCTTGGAAAAATAATGAAGCTGGGACTAACAATGAATTTTCCTGGTCCTTGATCTGGTCTCTTTATCACAGACCCACTTTAATTTTATTCAAAGTTGTTGGAAAAAGAAGCAACAATTTGAGCATGCAGAGTATAAAATCTTATCTGAATATCTAATATCTCATCTGAATGAAAAAATACAGTTAGATTTAAGGCTTAGTATAGCTATCACATTTGTCTGTAGAGGCTTATGAGCTTGTTATATACAAATGACAGTTGTGATGACTAGAAACTTCTGATCCCTAACCTAGGCATTAAGGAACAAGACAGAGCTGGGTGCAGTAGCACAAGAGCTACAGCTTGCATCAAAGATATAATACTTCTGACTAATGTAGTAGAAACCAAGTCTCACCACAGAAGTACTAAAAAATCAATACTGGCCTGAAAGTAAAATGAGTTTGCCTGAACTTTGTTCACAAATTCAAATTGCCAACAGCAGCAATGTCAGCTCTCACTGTTTTCTTTGGGACTGTTGTGATATTTGTTATTCTTCTTAAAGTCCCAGCACCTGTGGTCAAGGGATTAGGTGATGATCTCTGCTTCCCTCTAAAATAAAAGTAACTTTCTCAAGTTTAAGGAAATGCTTCTAAATGTTGCCTGTACATGACAGACTAGTTCTTCTATGCTCCACTTCAGCCAGACAGAAAACAGCTCTGAAGTAGAAAACGTACAGCTAGAGTGCTGTTTATCCTGTGCTCCTAACTACTATTGAGCTGTAAGAGCTCAAGCTGTCTGCTATCAAAGCTATCTGCTAACTTTTGGAGAACTGTTTTCTCTTATCCTGTTGGTGTAAAGCATAGGCAGAGAAAATTCATGTCTATCTATTCAGATAAAAAGACAGAGAAAAGGACCTCAAACCCATGTTTTCTCCAATATCTACTCCATTCTCATAGTTTTCTTGCCAGATGAGGTTATTTCTGTATTCTAAGATGTGAAAATCTGCTTATGAAAAGACTTTCCAGTGCTGTTCTTCTCCATATTCTCCTTGAAGAGTATTATACATATAGCATACAGGAAACAGTTCCATTTTTGCAATTTCAATTCACTTACACCTTTCATGGGATGACAACAGAGTCATTTTTCTAAACCTAGACAATTGAGGTAAAGGAGAAGAGGAAGAAGATTTTTGTTATCATTTGATAGGCATGCCAAATATATTCTGTTCATAAGATACATAGCAAGATAAATTAAAGACAAGAAAAGAGGAAATAGAGAGAAAATGTTATTTGTGTTCAGTAGATGTGCTATATCTGCTGTTAATTTTGCAAGGACTAGCTAGTAAAAGAAAGCAGGTGACTATATTTTCTGTTTTTCATGGTGTTTTTCTGATCTGAATAGTTTTCTTCATTGTACTCCTAGAGCAAAGAAGTGTACATTCTCCTATGCAGTGTATATAAATGGGGTTTCCCATTACCTTTGAGACTCTTTTTGTTTATGTTATTTTATTCTCTCTTTATAACAAAAAGTTTAAAATACGAGAGAATACAGAAGTTTAGGAATCAAAAATATTTGTCTGATCTTGGATTATGACTTTTCTCACTCTCAGAAAAATATGGAACTCCAGTGAAACTGGTCTGGGTTTCCATCTTTGTAAACCATTGAGAATTGGTTCTGTATGAATTCATAACATATATGTTAAAAGTGAACCACTCTACAAAGCTTACCTCAAAGCTATTCATGTTCAAGGGACTATTTTTAGAACAGTCTCAGCTCTTAAAGTTCAAGTTTTCTCAATGTTTAGAAAAACTATGTTATCTAACTGTACATTTAAATGAAATCCCCATTTCTAGTTTTCATACATGGCTTCATCCTGGCACATGTATAAATCTTTCCTATACTTCATACTTTTGATAGCTATTTAATCCAAATGAAATAAACCATGGAATATATAGAGTAGATTCTTACCTCCCGCTCTGAGGCCAGAAGTTAATATAACCAACACTGGGAAAACACATTTCTAGTTTTGCTGAGTCACAAGACCAGAAAGGAAATGAGAATCCTCATTCAGAGACAGCAGACTTCCTTTTAGGACATGAACGGAAGATATATTAGGTGACAAAAGTATATTTGGGTCTGTGTGCCTCGATTTTACCATCTCTTTTAGTTTTTCTAGGGAATAGCAAACTAGCAGGCTCGAATTCTCAGTAAGTTAGGCTCACAAATATTACTGAAGTGTAATAGCTCCCCCTGCCAGGTTTAGATTGCAAACTACATTTCACAGACAGTACAGTATACACACACACTCTCAAGAAATAAATTAACACCTTTGTTAGCATTTGCTGTCACTCCCTTACTCTTCAGTGATTATTACACCAAAAGAAAAATTATATACACTTGATATTTGATATGTATTAAAGTAATTTTGTAAAACTTACAAAGAAGTAGACATTAATATTAATTTTCCTTCAGAGAGAGAAATAATCTGAATACAAAAGCTTACTTTTGCTTTAATTTACTGTTTACCTTTCAATCTTGTATCAAATTAACTTTTTTTTTTTAGGTACTTGATTTCATGAATTACAATTGTAGCCTAAAACTTGTCTGCTGGTAACCTAGGACAAAACTCTGTGTTGTACTACGTTCTTTTCATTTTCGGCTTCAGTAAAGCTAACGACAGAAGTCCAAAGCTAACATCCTTAGCCTTCAAAAAATTATGCGTGTGCCTAGTGCCAAGAAATCCTATAGAATAGTTTTGAAAGACAAGCTATTAAATTAAAATTGTATCTGAAAGGATAGAATTCAAATCTACTGTTAAAAAAAACATTTGACAATTCTATGGACACAGGAAAATGTCCATGAGTTAGAAACCTACAAAAAGTGTGTCCTTCCAACAGCTCTCATTAATGCAATCTTACAAAGAACCAGTTATACTACTGCTGCACTAATATGGCACTTCTTATTTTCTGGGAAGTCTACCAATTCATTCACAAGCGTCTTGGAAGAAAGATAAGTAAACCCATACATTTTTTGGGTATATGAAGGAAAACTGTTAATTTGAAAGGATAGGATAATCTATCGTGACATATTTTATGTGTCTGATACACATTGGAACTTCAGCAGCATAATCTGATGTACATGAAAGTCAGTCTCCAGAATAAGCTTTAAGTGAATTTAATTTGAAGTAACACAGTTTACACGAGGGACAGTGATATATGATAACCAGATTGAACCTCAAGGACATAGGATATTTTTCCAATTCTGGAACTTGAATACTGGATTATTTTACATCTCTCTGGTTTTAGTTTCTTTTACAAAGAGATCTAATACTAATGAACAGGAGTCTTGATGATCTGTGTGTGAAAGCATCTCACAACAATATATAGTTATTTAGGAAAAAAACCATTATTTTGCCATTCTACTCTTCCCTGCCATTCCCTTCCATTGTCCCCACACTGGTTTATGCATTAATTTAGACCCAGCAAAATGTTTTATAATCTTACAGAGAATTTACAATGAATGCCAGGCATCTTTCACCTTCATCATCATCTAATGCAGATTAGCAGTATATATGTTGAATGAGTTTTTTATTGCTAACTATTGCTAGAATAGCCTGTTCAAAGTATTCAGAAAGTCTAAATTTGGTCCCATGGAAATTGTGAAATTGTTCAGGAAAACATGGTTATAATGTCATAAAACCCCTCAGTTTTTCCATTTTTTGTCTCTTCAGCTCTTGCTAAGTCACTTATTGGAGATGTTTTCCACAATCGTCACAAGAGAGAAGAATTTCCAGTGAGTTCACTAAGTCCTTTACTTCAAAGTCACGTTCTGAATGGAGTTGGACCCTGTGGTAGAGATGAAAGTACAGTGCATACCATGGCAGTTGTGCTGTTGAGTAGCTGTGGAAACACGAAAGACACTCGCTGAAAGAGAAATCCCCCCAATAAGCACCAATTATGATTTTAAGAGAGAAGGCACTGGAAGAACCAAGTAATGCCAGTAGAGGAATCACTTTTATTCTGTAAAATATGTTAGAACAGAAAGTGTTTGTATGAAACTAAAAGATCACTTTGATCTTACTATGGTGATAGAGGTGACAACAGCTTAAACTGTTGCAGAGAGTCTATCTGTCATGATTTCAGATGTCGAACTTTAAGAATAAACAAGAGTAGCTAAAACTGAGATTTTTCTCGTGATAATTCTGTTTCACTGTCATTAGCACAGGAATTCTCACAAACTGCACCATATTGGGAAAAAAATTATTCAATAGAAACATTTTTCAAGGCTGTCTATTGCTAAGCAGTGAAAACAAGACCATACTTTTTTTTTTTTTTTGCCCATTGTTTCTTCATTGTTCCTTTCACCATTTTTGAGAAGAAAAATAATAAACAAATTCAGTTCATTTAACGCTTTGATATTAAACTATTAATCACTTCTTCTGAGGTTGTGATCAACTCCAAGCTCATATCTTGTGATGCTGACAATTGTAATAGTATGAGTAGAGATCCTAGAAAAAGCAGCACTAAATTGGATCTATGGAATTTTGGCAGCTTGACTCCTTGCATCCTTTTAAAGTGAAATGTTGGGGTTTTTTTTAATGTCTGTTTCTATGAAAACCAAAGGCAAAGCTCCTGTTTGACACTGGTTAATGAATAGAGACATGTTTTGTCTATTTAACCAGAGGTCTCAGAAGTGAATACTGACTTTGTGCACCCAAACACATAAGGACAGTTGACTTCCAGGAAATAGTAGAAATAAAATCTGACATGTAAAATTCCAGACTCTCCAGATTGTTAGTCACTTCTGAACATCTTACCTTTCACTTCCAGTGGCTGGTTTCAGGAATGTATCTTGTAGGGGGAAACTCCATAAAAAACAAACAAAATTATCAAATAACGTAGGCATCAGAGAGGAAACTTGTCTATTAGATACTTTATCTTTCATAATAGCATTACAAAGACAGAATAAAACAGTATGTGTTATTTTTGGAAGAGCCAAGAATAAAGAAAACCATCTAAATTTGGACAAGAAAGTAAACAAAATGCATAATAATTTGTGTATTATAATGGTCTATTTTTATCATGAAAAGACTTTAAGTCTCTTTTGTATGATAAAGGTAAATAAGTCTTAAAATATAGAAAGGTGAAGTGCTCAACAGGTCAACAGAAAGAATGAATACAGAGGTAAAGGGTAAAGAGTTGCTATCCATGTCTAGAATAAATTTTAGTACAGTTTGATTTGAATTTATATCTGTTACTAAGCATAGGAAATTTTGTAAATGGATAATTAGCATGTCCATTTGACAGCCTACATGATCTGCCAGTACATCTGAGAAAAAAAGATCAAAGCAAAGAATTCACAGACTTGTGCATGCAACTCTGAAGTTATTGTATAAAATTTTTCAGTTTAACTACATATTCTACTTGTATGTAAAAATGTCATTTACATTTTTTGCAGAACTTCTTCTAAATTAACTTTCATTATTTATTAATTTAATCTGATGATGTCTTATAATTAGAACGGCTGAGAGATTGACTACAGTATGGCACTTTCCTATAATTAGAACTGCATTGTTCATAATTGCAGAATTTTTTAATATACTCACTCACACCTCTTGGTTGCTTAAGGAATGAAAAAGTTGAAAAGAGCTAAAGATGCTAAAAATATGATTGCATGTAAATATGCATAACTATACTTTTTTTTTTTTCTTAAAATGTGAAAGGAATGGCAAGTTCCATTTGAAGGAAACAAGACAGAAGAGGTAAGGGCAGGAGACTAAAAGAAAAGCATAATGATCTTCAGGTTGAGAAACAGTATCTGAACTTAGGTAATGTGTTCAGTTCTGTACAACAACAGATGCATTTTCACACACAAAGGGTTTGTTTTGTTTTGTTTTTTTTTCTCCATACTATGTCACTGCTTGGTTGCTGGCTCCTGATCTGTCCCATGTGCTTTTACAAACTGAGCATGGAGGTCCTTTTAACACTCCACCAAGACATTTGCAACTGGCATGGAACCAGTCACATACTCGGACAGCCAGTTGCCACTGCTCCACTTACAAATGATATCCAATAAGTACAGGAATCTCTTTACTAGCAAATATTTGTCTGCATCTTCAAAAAATTCCCCTTTTTGTTTTTTATGCCTCTTGGTCATATCTCACTTTTAAAGGGGAATTTACTTTTCTTTTAACTTACAATTAAACCCAAAAATGTCACAATTTTCTATTGGCATGTTTTTGACTGTCATAATAGGCTTCTTTAAATATCTCATATGGGAAATTAGGCAGTAATGTTTATTACTGGCTAGAAGTATACCCATAGTTAGTTATTACAAATAGTAAATAATTAATATATGTTGCCTTGATTATGTAGGAGGGAGATTAGATTGCAAACTTTGCAAAATAGGCAGTGCATCAGAACATCACTATATGGTTACAAACACTGTGACTTTATATCCATAAAAGGTAATAATGGTTACAAATATAGGTCAAGAATAGTTTATTTTAAGTGATTTAGATGGAAAAAAAAGTTATTTTGACATAGAAAGAAACAATAGTAAAGTGAAGGGTATTCCAGACCTTGTTAAATTATACATACACATTCCTTGGAGGTCTGGTTACATAGCTGTGCATTTCAATGCAGAAATAATGACAAATGATATTTGCATACTGCAATAATAATTGCTTTTTCTTTATAGTAGTACAAATTACTTCTATTTTATATTGGAATAACAAAGACATAGAGTTGGTCACTGACTTTCTCCTGCAGATCTTTCAGCCAAAGAAAGGCAGAATGAAAAATTTTGTTTAAAATGAAGAGAAATTATGGGGTAAAGAAATCGTCAAGCTATATCTCTAACTTCATTCTCTTTATTGCAAATCTGACTTATTGCTTTGTGCATCATAGTTTTTAATGAGCCCAGCAAAGACAAAAGAAAGATATTCTGTTCTTACTGACCTCCCTGGGTACAGTAAATCCCTAAGGTGTGAGACAGGGAGGCAGGGAGAGCAACTGAAGTTTTTCAAGAAAGCTAACATGCTGGGATGGCAAAGCTGCAAAACCTTCCACTTTCCAGATGGAGCATTGTTAATATTCTGGATTTGTGACACTATGCTATTTTGAAACAAATAAAACCAAGCAATAAAAAATGAAGTTCATTTGCCATATGGCTGTTTATTTCTCTGTGCTACAGCTTAGAGATAAGTAATGTATGGATTCTCAATATGGCACATACACACACATGCAGCCCAGGTGCATACAATATAGTACACCTAGATTAATGCAAGTCAAACTCCTTTTGATTGCATTGAACATGTGGCATCGTGGCTTAAGGGATTTTCTCCTTCAGTTGAAGTATAAGATACATTTGACAGCTAGGAGAGGAAAAGATGCATTTAGTAGTGAACAGAAGGATGAAGGGGAAGAAATACGTGGATGTAAAACCACAAAAGATAACATATGTGGTTGGCTGTTCATCATTTTCTATCTGAAATTAGCGCTCAGAAACAATAGGATACTGAAAATCCAGATGAATGAGGATTTGACTAAAGGGAAAGTGAAACAAAAACTCAAATCATGAGATCTGATCTGATGCAACTTTTTGGTGCCCAGCAGAGTATGACCAGAGAAGGGGAATACCTCCATTACCCATACAATTGGTTTTGAGAGAGGAGTAAAGGGTGACAAACACACTTTCCCTGGCTACTCCGAGTTTGTAGTGCAAGAAAATGCATGTTATAGGCATTTCAAGGCATTTCAATTTATATTGAAATATAAAAATTACTATGTAGCTAATGTTAAATTCATCCCTAGACCTTTTCTGTTCAGGCCACAGTCTGCTGGCCTTTCTGTCCTGTCCTCTCTTATCTCAGCAGACATACCATGATATTAAAAAAAAAAAAAAAAAAAATTTGCTAAGGATCTTAACATAATGAATAACTAGTAACTTCATTTTCTTGAGTTTGTCAAAGCAGCCCTGGCAGAGAAATGTCAACCCTGACACAGCTGTAAGCACCTCACGAGTTTGGAGCAGCTGAGTCTGTGTATATATTGTAGGAGGGCATAGATGTGCATCCTTTACATTGCTACATGAGTATAAAAGCATGATTGAGGAAGCCAGCATTACGTTGTAGGTGCTTTTATGCTTGCCATGAAACAGTTCAAATCCAGAACAGGTAACTTGGAACAGCTATCAACCTCTTTTATGTTCTTTAGTTCTGATTAGGTGTTTTCTGTCTTATTTCTGGGGCATGACTGAAATTCTTGTTTGGAACAGAAACACTACTCTATTGCCCATCGACACAGAATTACACTGGGGTATAGTCCCACTTCCAGTCTCACAGGCTGGTGATGTAAAATTCTGGCAGTGTTAGATATCTGAGGCTTACCTTGTGCTGACTATATAATGCTTATGCAAAAAAAAAAAAAAATAGATGAACCGAGAATCTGACTCCCAGAGCAGTTATTTTCACACTTTCTCAGTGCTGTTCATTTAGGACAGTCATTTAAGAAAATTTATGATAATCTATAATCTATAATATCCTTTCAGTGCCTTTACAATCAATGAAGTCTTAACCAGAGGTCTAAACTAATTAAATAGATATGACACCCACAACAAAAACAATTTTTTTTTTTTTAAGATGAGACCTCAGAGATTCAGAAGGTTTCACTGTGCAGAAAGTTCTGAATAACTATCAAGAATAACTTGAGAGGAAAACACATTGTAGCTCATGGATTTTAATTCTGGATAACAAGGCAAAACTTATCTCCTGATAGATCTCTATTCTGAGGATAAGAACTTCAGTACAAAGCACTTACGCATGCACTTAATTTTAAACCCAGCAGTAATCATGATTGAATCAAGCTGTCTACCTTTGTGCTTAAAGTAAAGCATGTGCTTAAGTACCTTTTTGTATAGTGGCCTTAATTACATTATGTGTGTGAGAGGATATGATAATTTTAGTAGGCTTTCCCAAGAGAGTCTTTAGTTAATAAAATAACTAGGTTTAATACTTCATCGAGTCGTATGGGAACAGAATTCTGCTCCTCCTGCACTAGCCCAGTGCAGGGTAGTCTGTAATTTAATTGTTGGAAGTACAGAAATGTTGTATGTCTTAATATTGTAGTGCCAGAGCATGTTTGTTTCTATTATGGAATACCTTGGGAAATCCACTGTGCAATAGTACCACTAGTTATTTATATCATCTTTTGAATTTATTGTCATTCAATATCAGACTACAGCTACTTTACTGGATCGGATAAAGGAGAAAAAGCTTCGATTAACAGGAATTTTTATAAGGTGAAAGAACTAAAACACAAACAAAACTCATGTTCTCTCTCACCAGAATCACTCGCTCTGATGAGGAAAACTCAGAGTACAAAAATAGTAGACCAAAATAAAAGTAAAGCAGGTGTGTTTGCAGGTAATTTCTTCAAATACCTTTATTGTGATTATTCCATCTGTTTATGTGTGCAAAACTGTGGAAATTCAACCATGTGAAGTGCAAGATTACAATAGACGGTTGTGAGCAGAGGAACTTGTAAACTCATTGCAGATCATCAGATATCATTCCCCCTATAGGCAAAATTGTACAGCTATTGAAGGATTTTCAGCATTTAACTCTCTAAAACATGTTAATAAAATGTTTCCGACAGAATCAGCTGTTCAGAAAGCTGATTATAGGCAACTCTTCAAGGTAACAGTTTGGGCTGGGCAACTGCAGACAGGTGGAACACAAGAGCCAGATTTTAACCTGAACCTTACACTACACAACTTACACTGTCAGCTGTTTATACTAGTAGAGATTTTTCTTATTTAGTGAGTGTATTTCAAGAGTCACATATATGTGACATGAATCTTTGCATAATATTACATTTAGCGCAGACCAGAATGGCTTAAAACTAGTTTCCCATGGTGACAACTGACAATATGTCACTGACTTCAGAAGGTGCAAATTTCAATAACAGTCCTGAAACAATTGAAACAAAGCTGACTCATATCAGATGAGGATTTGACCTTCATTTTTCATTACTATATTTGTTCTCAGCTTAAAAGATGATTCTGCCTAAATGACAAAAAGCAATAATTTCTACTACTTAATTAATACTTACTTTAGTTGAACGCCATAGATAGGTTTCATGCCATTAGTAGCTTGACAGCATCACAGTGTGACTTTGCTTGAAAAAGAGTCCTCAGTTAGAAAAAATAAAATATTTTGAATAGTCATTAGAAAGATACATTAAAAAGATAAGCATGAAACCTTTTTTTTTCTGATTTTTTTTTAATAGAAAAGTTATCTTTGACACTAAAGCAACAATGAGATTCTATCCCACTATTGTGATTTTTATTGTAATTTAACATCAAGATTTACAAAGCTAAAGATTAAAAAAAAATATATCCATTAGGAATTATTAATTATAACAGTGGATTCCTAGAATTTTCTTCTCTGTTCTCTATGAGCTTTATTCACAAAGGGGTTTATGAACCTAATTGCTATGTCATGCACTCAACTTGCACAGTTTAGCTCCTCATGGTCTATTATCAGATACCACATTTTGTCCACATTTTGCCTGTAGCTCTACAGGAACAGATATTGCACACATTTCCTAATGTTTGTTATGAAGTGATTCTTTCATACCCATTCACCCTTTTCAGTGAAAGAGGAACGAATTAACAGCAGTGACATATTTGTGTGGATTTCCATAGAAAACCCAAGTAGCTATAACTGTAAATCCTCACAAGTGTGCAGTGTCTGTGTGGGTCTAGGGTGCAGTTGCTTCCCAGACTGCAGAGTAACAGAAAAATGACAATTTTACTGATATTCAAAAATATCGTCCCAAAAATGTGGGCAAAAATGACCGTTTTTCCAATGAGTTAGTATCTGTGCAGGCATATAAGCCCTCACACATGATTTTAGGGGAGGGATTTGATAAAATGAACCTCCATGTTAGTCATGAATTCACAAAGTGCTTTTCAATAATGTTACTATTTACAGGCTTAACCTTGTTTCCATTTGAGTCAGCAACAGACATTCAATGATTTCAATACTTGAGGCTGAAGCACTCAATAGCTTTCAAGCTGTAAGGTCGGAGCACAGATTCTTGATGTATGGACCCTCTGCCAATGATGGAAAGAGGAAGAGATAAGGTCTATAGTAAAAAAATTCAGAAATTTGAGACCTCAGTTCATCTGCATCAATTTTCAATTTAAATATGTATAAATTCCTAAGCAATAAAGGAACTAAATTGACAAAGTACACATATATTAGTCTAAACTCAGATTAAGTTCAAATATGTTACAAATAGCACCCAACTTCAACTACTTGAGTAGTTAAAGTGCTTGAATAGCTTAAATTTAGTCATATGTTTAAATCTCTAATGAGCAGAGACCAGACTATTTTTTTTAAAATATTTTACATTTAACATTTGACTGCATATTGACTGAGGCTCTGGGACTTAAATCTATTGAATATTTTTAATTTAGAAAGGACAGAAGTAGGAAAGGGAAGAAAATTTCTTTCTCCTGGGTGGAAATGGAAGATCAGAGACAGAAACAGACCCTGATATTCCATGTAACATTCTTCATCATCCTTCCCCTTCTACCTTCACTGTTTGATAAAGTTTACTTATTGCCATTCATTTCACAGAAGTCAACTAATTTGAAAACTGTTATTACATCTCCCTTCAGTTTTCTGATTTTCAGACTAAACAAGCCCAGACCTCTCAAATTTTCCTTGTAAGATTTCTTTTCTATAGGTCTTTGATCATTTTTGTCACTTTACTCTTCACATGTCTCTCAGAGTATAGTAACCTGAACAGCAGATGAGAGCTGAGGGCTTTACCAGAAGATTGAAAAGATTACTTGTTGTGATTTATATGTGACACTTTTTTCTTATATCCTAGTACAAGTGGTTAAAATTATTGATTTATGTGCAGATTGCTATCCCTTATAACCCCAAAAACAATTCTGGCAAATCTGATGTGTAGGCAGCCCTCCCTCATCTTGTGCAGAAGTCATGAGTTTGGTCAGGAGGAATCAAATTAAGCACAGAACCATGCTCTAGGTCGTATTAAACAGTTCCTTATTTTTCCAGACTACAATTCTAATTTGCTGAGACTGTTTTGAATCCTAACCCTGTCCTCTGTCGTGGTTTGGCCCAGCTAGCACAGCAGCACCACGACAGTCTCTCTCTCAATGCCCCCATTCACCTTCACCCTCGTTAGGATGGTGGAGGCCCCAGCAAAATGGGAGTGAAAAGATAAGCAAGATTGTTGCGGATTAAGACAAGGACGCGGAGGGCTCGCTGCCAACTATGGCTCCAGGCAAAACAGACTCCAGTACTCGACTGAGAGGAAAGTAGGAAAGTTTATTCTACAAGAAACAGAATGGAATAAAAGTAAAAAGGGAGTAGGATGATGAGAAAATTACAACCAGAACTTTAAGATCTCCCTCCCCCATCCCTCCTTTCTTCCCGGGCCCAGCTCACTGCTCCTGATATCTCTGTCTCCTTCCCCCTCAACAGCTCAGGGGGTAGGGAATGGGCAATGTGGTCAGTCTCTCACAGATGGGCTCTGCCGCTTCTGTCTTCTCAGATGAGGACAACTCCTGGCATTCTTCCCCTGCTCCAACACGGGGTTCCTCCCTAAGGACACAGTCCTTAACAAACGTCTCTGGTGTGGGTTGTTCCCAACAGCTGTGGCTTCTGCTGATACAGGTTCCCTCACACGGGACACGAGTCCTTAGTGAATATCTCTGGCGTGGATTCTTCACCGCGGTTGCAGTTTCTGCAGTTGCAGGGTCCCTCTCTTGGGACAAGGCCTCTTCTGGGCATAAGTTTAGTGAGCTGCTTTGTCGTGGGTTCCTCCCCACAGTTACAGCTGTGGATATTGGGTCCCTTCCTCAGGACACGGCCTGCTCTGGCCACAGTGATAAAGGGTCCCTCCTTCGGGACACGACCTCCTCCGGCCATGGTCACTGTCCCTGGTCTGGGGCCAGTTTTAGCAAAATGAGTCTCTGCCCCTGATACGGGCTCATTATCAAAATGAGTCTCTACCGCCAATGTGGGGTCTTTAAAGAAATGAAAATAAATCTCAGCTTCACCAGTTCTCACCATAGAATGCAGGGGAATTTCTGCTCCAGCACACCTCCTCCTCTCTTTCATCACTGACCTTGGAGTCCGCATGGTTTTTTCTCTCACTGTTCCTACTCCTTGAACTACCACCATCCAGAAGAAGAAGAAGGGGCAGAAGAAGGAAAGAAGATGGAGGAAGAAACCTCCCCTTCCGGCTTCTTCTTAAAAACTGATCATGAAGGTGTCTAATTGGCTCAGCCCCAGAAGTGTGTCTGGCTCAGAGCTGGGGAGAGTTGCAAGCAACTTCTTACAGGAGTCGTCTTTACAGCCCCTTCCCCCTTACCAGAAAAGGGTATCATGTCAAACCATGACATCCTCCTAGGTGCTTATGACTCATTCTAATTGGGTATAATCCACAAAAATTTATTATATATGCTCAATTCCACTCTTTATTACTGAAAACAGGCACTGTTATCAAACTCAGGACAGGTCAAAGTATGACCCTACTCCTTCTTTTTTGTGTTGTTACTGTTTATAACTGATTTTTTTAAATTCAGTTTTCTAACTCGATGTGCTTACAGTACTTGCCCATTCTTCATTTTCTTGGTTTATTTATGGTAACATATTTCAAATCATGTCAGAACCTGATGGTGACTCACATCTACTTCATTCCACGAATCCTCTTACCCTGCTATTGAAGGAAACATGATTGGTTTGACAGATTCTTATTCTGATGTATCTGTCAGTTGTTACTTATCACTTTTACATCCTTTGCTTACAGGTGGGTTGAGTATTGCTCCTTATCTATTTGGCCCAGAATTCCTTTATCTGCAGTTCTCCCCTGTTTAAAAATCAGATCCTACATTTGCTCATTTCCAGTATTCTAGTCTTCCAATCATTCTCTCATTTTCCTATTCATCTGTTCTGGATTATTTCAGCCCATCCAGAAATAATAAGAACATTTCCTGTTTGTCAATGATCTCTAAATGATTATTTTCTTATATGAATATCTTATTTCTTTGTGCTTGACAGCTGATTTTTTTTTTTTTTTGAGTGAAGAACAGAGAAAAAACCCCTTGGGAATTTCAACCTGATCATTTAGCCAGTCCAGTAGCTAATGAAAGAGCTAATAGGGCATTTTACTGGGCAGAATTGAAACTAGCAAAGTCTATCCAAAACATACCCCAACAACTTAACCAAACACATAGAGTTTACTTGATTGTTTTTCGTATTAACATCAATCTTATCTTTAAAAAAAACTTAGTGTGTTTGAACTTCCTGTTTTGTTGATGTATAAGACAAAAAAAGATATTTACATTTAAAAAAGACACCTTACTGCTGAAGCCTTGTACTGTAGTAAGGTATTGGAACACCAGTTTAGTATCTTCACAGTACACCAGTTCAGTTTCATTGGAATGTGAGCACTTATTCAAATAAATCCATTTGCTCTCATAAATGAGATGGCATGATTATAGTGTGGGCACACGTATATACAAATATATATAGCAAATTCCATACTGAACACTTGAAAAATCAAATTATCAAGGAAATGAAATAGCTTGAAAGCTATTTCAAAACCATCTTTCAACATCTGTAAAATTATTAAAATTTTGGAAAAAACCTAGCTTATACCTTTTCTTAGAATTACAAATACAGTAATTATAGTCTGTGCCTTCTTGCTCCCAATCTATTATAGTAAATTTTTTACAGACATTTCTTTTTTTCACATTGTTGTTTGTTGAGCCCTATGCAAAAGTGAATTTAACATGAATGCAGAGACATCAGTTAGGCAAGGTTCTCCTTTGCATTTGGTGGGAATAATTTATACACTCTTCATTGATATATATTCGTGTATATATTGCAATGTTTTAGTATATTTTATGAACAAAGGAAGTATATATGTAAAAGTGTTGGTATAAACTTGGTGACAGTAAATCTTTTATGTTTGCAGCCTCGTGAGCAGAGGAGAGAGATTAAGATAAAGGAAGGAAAGGATTCATAACAAAGGGGTCATCCAAAACATGGGCATAAATGGAAAATTTAAAATTTGCCCAAAGTAAAAAATAAATAAAAACCCATGACTGTCACTCTGCACTATCACCCTAAGTTTCCAGTTTCATTTAAGGCTGTACCCTGGAAATGTGGAGTTCATAAATGTTAAATAAGACAGACTTTGCTCTGTGATGCAAACCATGGCTGTGACCTACAGCAAGAATATACAATGTCTTTCAGTTAGATAGTCTGTCACTCTCATTCCCTTTGATGCTCTTCCTTCACTTTCAGGAAGAGAGCACAGGGAGTTAAGGTTTGTGGCCTGCTCCCCTGTTGTCCCTCATTTTACAGGCACTGAAATCCAGATGAAACCTCAAGCCACACAGGAAACACACACAAAATCCCATTCACTTTCATCAGTAACTTTTTCCTTTATGAAAGTTTCTATCAGAGAGCCAGTGAGCCTTATTATACAGTCATCCAGCTCTAGTTACCACAGTCATTCAAAATGAAGCATTATAGAGACTCTCATAAAAGGTTTCTTCATCCGAACAAACACTTGCCAAGGTCCTTTCTTCCTCCCACTTTGAGGTGTAGGAGAAGTGAATGAGTCTCTGCGGGTGCTCTGGCTCCTGCAGATCACAGGGACCTCTATGGCCCCTCATAACCTTCTTGGTTATCTTTAGCAACAGCATCTCCATATAGGTAGAGAAGGCTGACTCAGCAGCCTAGAGCTATCATCCCTTTGTTAGAAACATGTCCATAAACGTTAGCTGTAGGCCTATATTTAATAACCCCACAGTAAACATCTGTATTAAAATTACACATATTTATCACGTACCTGGAGTTTCTAGTTAAAAGTGTTAAAGTTTGCAGTCTCTTCTGTAACTAAAAGAGTTAAAATCAAAACAGGAAATTGGACTTAGATTTGGTCAGAATTACTTAAAATATGTGCAGTGGAAGGCTCCACCAAGAAGAGAGAGAGATGGTTCATATTCTCTGTCCCTTACTGAGTATAAAACAGCTGGACTGTATTTGACATATCGAGGATACAGAACACCTTCAGAAATCTGCGTGAGATTGTAGACTTGTTTTGTTCTGTGTTTACCTCCTGAGTGGACTGCTGTCTGTGTTATCTATTTTGGAAAAGGTACCAAAAGCATTAGCTTTGTTTTGGGGAATCTATTCAGTAGGGTTAGAACATGTGGCAAAATGTCTAGAGCTTAGTCTATGCTAATGCCCCAACTGCTGCTACTTGGAGGAAACAATTGGAGATGAATTACTGGTCTTAACTTCCCTAATTAAGGATGAGCTGAAGGAAATACATCATGAACAGTAGGAAAGAAACTGAAGAATAAGAAATTTTTCTGGTTTAATCTTCAAATGATTCATGACTTGCAATATATCATATGCAATCCAAATTCAACAAGATTCAAAAGCAAGTGTATTACTTTAACTTGTAACCTTTTTTGAAAGCTATGGGAAAATTGAACAGTGTTGCATGAGACTGAGGCAGGATTTAGATCCAAGAGAAATTAGGTTTGTTATATTGTATTCATCACTTTTCAGAGACATTTTTTTCATGTCAGTAATTTGTAGTTGATCCTTTTCAGCAGAACTAAATATCTATGTGTGTCTCAGTTCAGAAACATCATTTGTTTGACTGTGATATTAACAAGTCTGTGGAATGTAATAAAGATTTTAGGGATGCAGAACTCACAAACAAAACAGAAGTAACCTACTCTCAGCTGTGGGTATCTGCATCATCTGGGTCAAGCTTTCAGAGACCATTCTATCAGAAAGCTGTTTGGAATTGACTGTTTTCTTTTAAATACCTGCAATGTCCATCACAGACAAATGGAATCACTTCTCCACCTCCATAAATAACATTGATAACTTGTAGTCTAGCCTTAGCAGATTGCTTATCTGAATAAATGATATGGTCTCAGGGTCTGCCATACATTAAGTAACATCTATATGCCCTTGTTCATAGAACAACAGACCCAGAACGGAATTAGAACAATATTTTCTTTCTCTTCTGTTGTAATTTCTACAAAACTGATACCTTCCTGAAGAAAACTTCAATTCAGCAATCCTACATGGAAAAGCGCCTGTCTGTGTCACATACACCACTCAAATGCAGTTCTTTCAACATGGCATATACTGAAAGACATGGGATACTATGCAACACTTTGTCATGAAAAAGGTGCATAAGGAAGATCCTATTGTAAATGGAGGAAGAATTTAGGGAGTAAAATTCAAGAAGATTGTACATATAATTCCTTACATTTAAAGAAATCATAGCTTTGGCACAGGGATTGCAATTTATCTTGGAGACAATAAATGGTAAGTGGTCAAGAATCATAAAGCCTACTACAGGGTGTGGAAATATTGTGTCCCTTAGCATGCAAGGACAGTCTGATAAAGGCCACACATTAATTTGGACTTTTGTTCTGATCTCCAGAGCATTTCTAGAGAGGGTGCCTTGCTTAAATTGATAATGCTATTTTCAGCAACAATTTAAGAAAAAACAGAACAACCTACATTTAAAATATTTCTGGATAGCAGTTAAATTTCCTTGCCTAGTTAAAGGTGTGAAGGGATCTTCAACTAATAGCATTGTTATTGAGTGACTTGGGTTTTTTTTTGATTCTTTAATAGATTCCAGAAGTTCTAAAGAAACATTGAAGGATCGTAAACTTCATCTTTTTTTTCCCCTCTAAAAAAATTTCAAGAAATATCTATGACATGTAAAAAGGCTTTCATTTTTAAAGATATAAAATATGTTCAAGTTCTTGAAAGAAACAGAGCATTTCACTTGGGTTTTGATTTAAATATGATTTCTGAAAACTAATAAAAAAAATTAGATATGTTGATGCACAGAAAAATGACAAGTTAGAAAAAAATTATATAAATATATCCAAAGACTAGTGCAGGGAACTAAATGGGGGAAAATTACTTTCGCTTTGGAGAGAGCATTCTGTTGGCAAGGCAATTTTATTAACACGGTTGGATAAAATATAAAGGGTTTTCCTAATCTCAGAGACTTCAAAAGAGACTTTTTGGAGACAATATTAATATCAAAGCCAGTTGTCACTATTATTAAAATGTTCTTTGCTCTTCATTAGTCACAAATGATCCCCTCGACTCACAAAAAGGTACTCGGTAAATTAAAAGCTTTTATGTAACACTCCAACAAAAGTTGAATGACTCCAGAGTTAAAAGGCAACTCTTGTGTCTGCCAATATTCAAAGTGGTACCCAATTTCTTCCTTTTTCAAAGTAGCAATTTCCTTAGGGTATTTATTCATTTATAGATCTATTAAGAGACTGATTAGGAATGGACAATTAATGAAATGCTTTGTCGTTCTGAGTTCTCACAAGCAATCATTAAAGGCCTGATTTTGTATTGTGGGCAGCCTGCCGGTGACATGTAAAATCCCCCTGGAGGATAAACAGGTCCATCCATCTACAGGGCTGAGTAAAGCTTGGATTTAAGTTTGTATGAGGGCAGAACAGTAATTCCTTGCACCGGTTACTTTCTCTAACACACTATGTCTAAGCACTTCAAGAGAGTTTGTTTGCTGATCGTGTTAGCCAAGAGTGCGGCTCATCCCTCCAGTGAGCTGCATTTTGTGGCTCTTAATCGCTACTTAATTGCAGTCTCATGCCACTGAACCTAATGGGAACTCCACACTGGATAGCATACTGAAAGACCGGAGGAGAGGATTATGAGATTTTCTTCATGTACACTGAGAAATACCATTCTATGATTCTACGAAATAACAGACATGATGTGGCCAAGTTATCGTAATTTGCCCACCACTGAATGCATGCAGTATCTTTCTTGAAATAATGACCATGGAGTTTGAAGATTTCTTTGCAGTGAGCTGTACATCTTTCTGAGACTGAGATTTGGGGACGAAGAATTCATTGTAGTCTTTTGTGTTTCCATTTTCAGAGGGTGCTATTGGTGGTACCTTTTTTGTTTTGTGGTAAGGCTGGAGACAGAACAGTGGATGCAGCACTGAGAACCAGATTTCCAGGATTTTATGCCTGCCTTGATACTGATTTACCTTGTGCTTTCAGTTAAATCGCTCTTCCCTTTCATGCCTCAATTTTTCTATTTATGAAATGGAAAGAGAAATTGTGGGCTAAGACTGAATTAATACCTTTAGTCTGCAATAGAAAGGTAATATAGTAGTACAAAGTATTAATTATTATATTATCTCTATTTTTAATGGATTTATATTTAATTCAGTTACAGAGAGATGCTTTGTTCACATAATAACATTTTCTACTGCCTTTGAGGCTCACAGAAATAAGCTTGTGGGAAGGAAACTGGTAAGTGTTTGAATTTAGAAATGCTGTTAGTTTCAGTGTATTTAAAATGCGGTTGAAGTCGGGACGATTTAAATGTGTGAGATTTCAAATGTCTCATCGACACACATCGCAAATTCCTTCATTGCCTGAGGGAGTTACAGCAAAAGGGAAAGTTAGAGTCTTTTAGTTTCACAGTTAAGGCAGCTTTTTTTAAAGTGAGTTTAATGATAGGGCATTTGCCTGTGTGGTTGTAACAGAGCAATCTGTCACTGTGAGAAGACTCCCGAGGTGACTACCAAGACACGTTAACTAACAATGGTATCTCTATTTTACATGACCCATTGCTAACCCTAGTGTTGCAAGCTACTCTGGTCAGACTCCTGTATTACTAATGTGAACAGATCCATATTTTAAATGGAAACACGGGCCAGACTCAGCTTGTAAAAATTAAAGGTAAGTATACTGATGAAAGCAAGATGGAGGTCTGTCCAATGTTCTTTTTCTATTCTTGCCCTAAGTATTCAGATAATGTTGCTGTGAATAGAGGTACATCTGTCGTGTTTTGTCATGGATTTGGCTCCCTTTCATATTCCCTTTATTGCACACCCCACAGTGCGCTGCACTCAAGACATATTGTAGGTACACACTCATTGATCTTTACTCCATATGATGACAGATTTGCTGCCACTGCACCTTATGTTAATGTTAAAATGAAAATGAATAGTATACGTTGCAACACACCAGGTTGTGCTTTAGCTTCCTCTATCCCTATATGTGTTTATTTGGGAATATAATGATGACACCAGTCCTCTGGGCCTATCTATATACATTGGTTCCAGAACAGCATGAGATTTTCAATTTATATGAGCTCCTCTACATTAGGACTTGCTTTCTTGGCAAAGGAACCAAGGTTTCTGTGCTGGAAAAAGCTAGAGTGGTCTGACAAAACTTTCACCCTCTGTATAGGAGATTTGGGACCATAATTTATGCCTTAGCTAGACACAGATACTAGCCTATTTGCTTCAAAGTTGCATTTTGTGTTTAAATGAGATTGTAATAGTCTTTTATTTATGCTGGACTGAACATGATTGACATGTGTCATTCACATTTTCCATAATGATGGAATATTAAAGTGGATGTGTTGGATATTTGGATCAGAAAAAAAGCCTACGTGAAACATGAAAATTGGTCTCCTACCTTCCCACTTTCAGTCAGTATGTGATGCAATTGTAAATACCATATGGTTGGAGGAAGTGAGTCTCAAAAGTATGCAGTGATATTCTGTGTGAAATTCTCTATTACAGCCAAGAACCAAATCTCCCATTTGATTCACAAAAACCAGAATTTCAAATGATTTCTATATACACAAAAAAAAGCCAAAATCAGAAGTGAAAGGAATACAATCTATCTCACATATATCCACTTCAAGAAGATAACATATCATGTATATCTAGCATTTTTCTGTTTTTTGAACTGATATTCTGGAATTACAGCTGCTGGTTGTGAATGACGTTTGAAATGAGAGCCTAAATCAAATCCCAGACAAAGAATACAGACGGTGCTTTATGGCAATGCCAAAATGCAGTCAAGTTCAGCTTGTTCTGTCCTAAATGACTTGGAGCCAAGAATAAATATCTTAGTACTCTATCAGGGTAACAAAGTCACCATGTTCAATAAATGCCTCCTTTTTTTTTTTTTTATCACAGGCAGTACCTACTAGTTCCAGATATGTGAGCATTGAGGTGCAATCACTTCCAGGTTCTAGATGACAGTGCGGTGCACTCCTGCCCCTGTAAACTGAAATTCAGGCTCAGGAGATTCCTTGTGGGGTCATCTCTACTTTGTTTCTGTCATGATCCTGTTCAAGGACTGGAAAGTGATTTTATTCTCATGTCACACTGCCCTACATCCAAATACATTATTTGTCTCTTGTGCTGTAATCCACAAAGTCTAATTTTATCTGGAATTGTGTCCTCTGTCCTCTATAGATATCAACCTCCACCAACTAATTTTATTTCCATCTCTATCTTAAGAGTGTGATCTGAACTAATTTCCCCATGTCATCCTACTTCCCTAGTTCCTCCTTGTGAAATAATGTTTCCCCCGTCTGCCCTCAAATACTCTCTTGCTCCATCTTGTCTATCACATATCCTCCATCTTGAGTTTGCTTGTGACTTTATACTAGACAGGATGTCATGATTGATCAGTAGGCATGCTAACCAATTGACTTGCCAGACAGCTGTGACCAAACAACGAGAATGACTGATGTTTTCCATGTCTTTGCCTCAAGCAAATAATCAAAAATGGTATATTTCTATCAGCATTTGTGGAAAATATCAGCTACTAGAAGACTTGAAGGAACTAATGTCACTATCCAATCTGAGATTTGACCGAAGTTGACTTACACATGTGACTTCAAACAGATCAAGCTGATTTTTAGTTAGTTTTATAAGAAAAAAGGTTTCATTATAGTTTAGTCAATGGGCCTCTGAAAAGAAGATCAAAGACTTTTGTCATTTTGCCTGATTTTTTTTTTACACCAGCCTTAATCTGACATTTCTAGTTATACTCTATGACTTCTGATATGCAGTTGATAGTTTATTCATGTAAAACTAAGTATTAATGGGCCCTGAACTCTACTGGGATTTCCAGAGGTCATTGTAGTAAAACTAAATAAAAGTAACCTTAGGAAAAGTTTCTCTAAGCTGTAACACATGCCTAGACTCAAATGGAATAAAGACACTAAGATACATTACAAAACTACACAGAGTATGTTGGAAAGAAAAGCAAAATTAGGAGGAAACCTTCATCGCACTCTTTGTTTTTCTCAGGGCAAGCTCTTCTGTTGCTCTGGATCAGCCCATTACCTGGGTGTTAGGTATTGCTTATCTAGTGAAATCATCCCTACTCTCTCAAAACCAGAGACGCTTAATGCCTGTTCACACACCGCTTGGTTCAGGCTAGCTTGCGTTCTAATGAACATATCACAGCAATAGCTCAGAGCTCCCCATATTTCCAAAAAGCATATGTTAAACAATGTAAGCAAAGGGAAACCATAACAGGCTTCACTTGTCCTAACAGTCCATCTGTTTCCTACTCCCCACTGAGCACATCTCTTTTCCTGGTTCCCTTTCAGGTGCACTCTTACCTTATGTAACGTGCTTTTTATTGGAGATTCATGCTGTGACCCTGTCAGAATTGCTACAGCAGGGGTGACCTCAGAAATGACTGTCCACAGCCTGCCAAGCTAAGTTGGTCAGTGTTAGCTGATTAAACTTTTAACAACATCCCCTGTGCGATAAAGGGCAAAATGACAACTTTGCCCATCGTCAAGGTGTCTGTATAATAAACTAATTAGTAAACCACACAGTCTGTGGAGCTTTTAATGAGTGCTATCGTCTGGCCTCTGTAATAAAAACCCAGTCTGCCCCCTTTTGGGATTCAATTAAGGCACAGACTGTCATATGCTTGGTCTGGCTGATCAATGAATCCATTCCGACCTTTGTCGGAGCTGTTTGCAAGGTCAGTGGCAGAAGCAAGGGAAGCCTGCCTGGTGGTGGGGACACAAACCCAACAGCACCCGTCAGGAACCAATATCAGCTGCTAATGTCCTCCTAGTCATTTGACATCAGGAAAAGTTTCTCTCATGCAAAGGTTAACTGAAAGAGAACATGGCAATATGCCTATATATTAAATTTATATATATGGATACTACTATTTCTGAACAGAAAAGTTCCCCATTATTTAAAATGTTCATTAATTCTTTCACATCTGCATATATCTAGGCACCTGTATTTTTTCATGCATTACAATGTGCAATCTAATGTTTGCTTTCTAAACTGTGTTTACTGATATGCTCCAGATATACAAACAAAAGCCTAGTTCTAAGTTATACAAAACACATCCCTTCCCAGGTCCTTGCATCCATATAATACTCATCATTATATAACTGTAGAAGAGGTTTATAACCATTGAAATAATTTTTAGGACACTCTGGTGCAACAACCAACCACATTTTAATTTTACAGACAGGAAAATTGAGGCAATGATCAAATCAAATGCACAGATATGGCAGTGAAGATATGTTTAAAAATACGAGCTTCAGACCTTTCAGCTCTTACTTCCATCCTCGGGAGGATAAACAGGAATCATGGGACTAGTAGAACAAAGACAAGGCTTGAAGCATCATTGTCATCTGTCCTAATCAATTGCTAAATATCTGAGCTCCAATCAAATCTTTTGATAGGCATGTAGACACCCCCATAGCCACAATGCCACCACAGTAGAGCTGATGATGCAAGGAGTGTTGTTTTTTATTACTGCTATAGCAGCAGTATAGAACCAATATTCCCTCCAGACCTATCAAACATAACTTCCTTCAGCAAATGAGATTAGATTACATGGCAAGGCCATTAGAGATTGCATCCTATTGCGAAATGTGTATGCAACAATACGAGCAAGATATGGATGGAGTTTGTGTCTTCATTCTTCCCATGTAAGAATCTTAACATCTAAACAGAGTGTTTTATTCTCTTCTGTCTTTGTTCATTTGAGTTAAGTAATACTTCCTCTGCCATCTTCTCATAGTATTTTATAGTCTGGGAACTAAGGAGGTGTCTGAAAAGTGATTTTTGACTGCAGTAACGCAAAGAAAGGGGGAAAAAAAATCTGGTCTCAGCTATCCTGATAATTCAGAAATTAAACAATCTCTGTAGGCATAATTCACATAAATTTATAGATGCTAAGTTCTGTTGGCCTTACCAGAAGCACAAGGTGATTACAGTGATTCAAAGGTGATGTCTAATATTTGTGTTTCTGCTATTTGTGTTACATTAGAGGTGGAAAACAAAGGAAAAGTAGAACTATATATTTTCAAATTTTGACAAAATAGCACTTATCTGCTACCCCTAAACTATTCAGTTACAACAAGCAGAGAGTTTACTTAGTTATTAAGCAAAAAGTTTAATAAATTTGACTATTTGGGGTTTTTTTAAATTATTATTCATTATCATAGAATCATAGAATGATGGGGTTGGAAGGGACCTTTAGACATCATCTAGTCCAACTCCCTCTGCAGAAGCAGGGCAACCTAAATCAAATTTCATAGGAACAATTTCCAAGGAAGGAGACTCCACATCGTCCCTGGGTAGCCTGTACCAGGACTCCCTCACTCTACACAGTAAAACACTTTTTTTTAAATGTTTAAATGGAACTTTTTGTGTTCCAGCTTCATTCCATTACTCCTTGTCCTGTTGCTAGATACAATAGAAAAAAAGGTTGCCCCAACCCCCTTGACACACACCATTTAGATATTTGCAAATGTTAATGAGATCCCCCTCCAGTCTCCTCTTTTCTAGACTAAAGAGCCCCAGTTCCCACAGCCTTTCCTCGTATGAAAGATGTTGCAGTCCCCTGATCATTTTGGTGGCCTTGCGCTGGACTATCTCCAGAAGGTCTCTGTCCCTCTGTCCCTCCATTATCAGTACTTTAGTGTCTCCATCCTGTGCCTCTCCGTGTCTCTCTCTACTTTTATCTGGCATTCCTGCATATAACCAATCTTACACTCTTTACTGTTATTCCTACCTGTATCTCAGTTGCCACTGTTACTCTTACCAGAGTTGTTGCTTACAAGTTAAAACGACTGGTGGTATTTAAGACATGGTTGTCGGTCTATAAATTCCTTTCAGTAGTGATAAGCAGTTTTCCTCCTGTGAATGTTTACTGTTTCCTATCTTAACCCTAAATCACCTAGTTCAAAATTATGGGTTCTGATAATGCTTGGAAACTTCTATCCATCTCTCTTTGTGATGACTATATCCAATTATGAATGTAGTTCTATTTAAACCCAAAGAGAGAACAGATGTATCCAGAGTCACAAAGTTATTTCTGGCCATGAATTATATAGCTTAGTGAGAGCTTTGTTTCATCAGTCAAGTTCTTAGTCCCGTCTCTTCACTAGGGCAGAATACTTGGCTAGAGTTCAGAAGCACTCTACAGTACTCTTTCAGTTATTGCCACAAAACTGCAAAAGAAAAGGTGCTTACTGCCCAGGCTGGTTCAAGAAACAGAGGGAACGCTAAGTGCTAGCTAGAGGAATGTAATTTTGCATTTCTCAGGCAAGCTCAAATAGTTATTATTTCTGGAGCAAGCAATGCTCTTCCACACCAGTCTGTCACACACCAGCAGGAGGTTTTTGTATCTGGTAGATGTCACTCTGTTTTCCACCTTGCAAATGTAACTATTGCAATTAGTTTCAGAATTTAGCCTGTTGTGACTGAGAGTCACTGGAAGGGGAGATTTACAAAAGCAAGCTAAAGAAAGAAGAAATGCAAGGACTAAATTACTAAAAACAAAACTAATTTTAGAATTAGAGCAGAAAAAAAGAACATTTTTCATGAAATGTTGTGATTTTCTACTTTTTTTTTCCCGAGTCATTCAACATTTGAAACATAATATTGCTCCTTTATAATATATTAAGATATTGTTTATCAAAACTGAGTCAAATCTGAATTTAGATTTCAAATACCTCAGAAGACAGATCAACCTGTATATGGTTCTGTGTCTTTTTCATGGAAGATTTTGGTACTGTCTTCTTCCGTTTCTGAGCATGGCCATAGGGTATTGGAATCCGTTCCTTTCTGTTCTATAAGAAAAGAAGAAAAAAATGTATGACAGAAAGTAACATAGTTTGACCGTTCTAATTATGTTGCTCTCTGCTGTTGAAGTACCCAACAGATCTATAAGACAAGTTATAGAATAAGTTCTACCTATGTAGTCATATCAACCTCAAGACTTTCTATGCATATTTATAGGTGTAGTGGTATACTACATACTTATAGGGAAGAATTTGATGATGGAAAAGGTATACATAGATGTTGTCATTAATTATACATTATACATAATGTTGTCACTAAAGCATGGCTTAAAACATGCTCAACGTTATTTTACCTTCAATTCTACTGCGACGGTTTAAAACTCTGTTTGAGAGAAAAAAACACAATAAAATATAAAATAATTTTAGTATTATTTCTGAGTTTCTCAGCTTTACCTTCATTAGCTGCTCATTTATAGTCCTAAACTTGGAAAAAACAAATACAGTATGTTTAGATGCTATTGAGTTAATTCTTACCAAAATGCACAAGATTGTTCAGAAAATTTACTGGCACAGACCCCAGATTTAATCTCATAGTTTTACAAAGGAGATGACCAGGTGAAGTCTAATGTTGACTCTTGACTATGATGAAATTTACTTTTTCTTGGGTTTGCTGATGGATGGAACAGCAATCCAAAATTGAACAACATGCAAGAAGGTGTGGAGTCATATCACTTGTGGCTCACCAATAATGCCTAATTGTCATTGCAGACTTTGAGCAGCTTGACTTTTGGGCTGATGAAATTACCGTGAATGCAACATGAGTGTACCCACTGGTAGAGATGGGAAGAAGGTAGGAGTACTGTAGGTTTCCACTGTACTTGATCACTATTCACTGTGGATCTTTCCTTAGTCCTATGAAATTTAGCTCTTTTCACAGTCTTGAGGATTAAGTGTCAGAATAATACAAAATCTTCTAGCTACCCCTTTCACACATTTTGCAGAATCATAGGAAATATTTTAGGTAAGCTCTCTGAAAAAGCATACTAAAGATCAATATAAGATAAATAAATATTTCCTAGGCAAAATATTTATTGGTTATACTTTGCAGGGGTTCTTTGCATCAGTCCTTACATAGCTGTGTCTATGTAAGATGTGGTTTATCGACTAGGGTCCTCTAATCACAGAGTACATCTGGGACAGGTAAAACAGATCCAATTACAGTTGTTCACTAGCACAGGAGATGTGATGAAGAAGGGAAGCGTGGCAAGAACATTCAGACTCAGGAGGAGGCAAAATATCTTCTCTAAATATAGATTAGATGAAATCTTGAAGCTGCTCCAACTTTTGAGAAAGGCTGGAGAGCCTTGACTGGTGCCGAGACGGCTTGAAGACTGCCTGTGCTACTGGTGGTGTGCCTGTCAGACAACAACTGACAGTGTTGTTCAAGTGACTGGAAGCTCATTTGGTGATGCAAAATGTAAATTTCTTAATTTTTCAGTGCTCTTTCTTTGACCGATATTCAATTTAAAGAACTAACATTTGCTCATAGTTTCTTTGGGTAGAGACTGAGATAGAGGTTCCTCTGAATATTCATAGTAACTAGAATATTAAGAATATCAACCGAGTTTGTTAATTTAGGATCAGAGTGGCACTTGAGCTCAGAAATATCCATGAAAATTGCTCATTAATTTTATCTGGCATAAAATTGGTGAATGAGTAAATTGTGTGTGAGTGTGTAAACACAAAGCTCTTGCTATCTTTATTTTCTTTTAAATGAATGTGGTGTAGCACTTAGTATGAAAGACTCATTGGGAAGCTGAAGGTATGTAAAAGGGAAAATGCTAAAGGAAGAAAAGTATAGAAGAATTGTAATGTTAGCATTCTTTCTTCACTCTACTATTTCAAAAAAGCTCTGAAAGAAGGCTATTCACATGGATTTACTAATAAAATCAGGAAGTTAAACTTTTTCTCAAGTCAGCTCTTGCTTTTTACAAGAAAGCATCAGATTTTGCTACTTGGGTTTCAGTATGATGGAAATGCTTATAAGAGATTAATTTCTTAATCAAGGGTTTATATACAATTCTGATTTAGCATTCTTGAAATTTCACCAATCACAGTTAAATTATATTCATCAGCCTGCTTCTTAGCTCCTTTGAAATAACTCTAAGAGGCTATGAATTTGCAAATCTTCAAGAATGAAAAGGACTGCTGAAAAAGATTTGGGCTATGATTTTCAGTGGTTTGTCAATTGGTATACTTAGCAATTGCCTTTCTATTGAAAAGGGAAGTGTCATATAGAAACCAACCATTCAAATTTCATATCACAACAGGCTGTATCACTGCCTTAATCTTGGAATGAAGATGCTAAAATCAGAATTTCCATATGTTCATCAACATTTTTTTCTACTTCCATGCTAAGACATTTGAGGCCTGACTTTTGGAAGTGCAGAACATCAACTCCAGCACATATCTATAGTTCAAGAAGCTACTCAGTGCTTATGGAAAAATCATGACCTGTGGATGCTTTTCAAATGTGACCTTAGTGACTTGCCCAAAGCCAGCTAGTGAGACATAATTACCACTGAATCAAGAGTTAGTGACATTGAGGATTTTAACACTATTTTGTATTTGTATTATGCTAAAATTGAAGAATGCTATAAAAATAGGTCACTTCCCAAAGACATTTTCTTACTGTTGTTCTGGTTTTCTCTCACAGCCTTCCTCCTGCACTTAGAGCATGATGACTCAGTTGTGCTGCACGGCAAAAGATTCACAGTCAGCAGGAAGACATCTAGCCAGAAATCCAGGTTTTGTAGAGGTGCTTTTGTTCCTTTTGACTTTTTGAAGGATCCAAGTTGATTCAGCAGGGCACGTGACCTGGCATAGCATTTTAGTAAACTCTTAACTGTGTTTCAAAGCAAATGCCTTGTGCATAAATGCAATTTGAAATTTTAAATTCAGGCCTTGGTGTGTAGATTTTGCTAATGCATAATCTATACACAACTTTAATATATATCTATGTACAAGTAAGGGAAGAAATGCATTGCAGGATATCCACATCATAGAAAATAAGTGTATTTCTAAGACAAAATCACCCAGATTTTTTTCACATGAACAGAAGGGAAAGAGTATTTTCTTCAGCAAGCCTCAGCAATGCCACTTGTATTGCAGGGCAGTAGTTAGGTACAGATCCAAGCTGCACTCTAGGAAAGCATTTGAATACACCGTATTGAATGAAATGCATGCCTGAATTTTTCCCTGAATCAAGGCTTCAAGGAGGAAATTTCCTCTGCCTAATGTTGAAATGATCAGTAGATTATTGTTTTAAGATTCTCTCCCATCTAGTTTTTGACCACTCTCACTGTCTTCTGAGCTTGCTCACAAAGCCTTTATCTTATTTGTCAATGTTTGATATTAAAATAAAAAAAAGCATTAATCTCTGCAGTGACCTTTCTGCTTTATTTCTCATGGAAAGGGATGCTGCATCTTTTGTAAGTAACTTCAAGGCAAGATATTATGCAGCATTCAAACATAAAGCTTTTATCCAGTTAATCATTGTGCATTACCTACTTTCATCAATGTTCGGAAACTTAATTCCAGGATTACTCATCCCTTCAAAAAGCCCAAATAAGAAAATCAAAAGAATAGACCCAAACAATAGAACTTTTATACCAGGATAATTAGAAAAGGAACCTATTACCCAGGATTATAATTACTGACTAACATATTAAATGACCTTTAACATTTACCTTAAGCCCCAGATTTCTAGAAAACCAGAAAGGTTATGAATGCCATATTAGTAATCTTTAATCTTTATTACTGCTGTGGACAGAATTTTAATGATTTTTAAACAGGCAGCGGTCACTAACATATCCCTATTAAAATAAAAAAAATCTCATAAAAAATTAAATGGATTAAGACTTCAAATGTACCATCATCAAAAGTATTATCTAATTATGGAGTTCAGTGAACAGGCCAAGTGAAATGGTTGGTAATATTAGTTACTTACCACATGGGAATGCCTGGGATTTATGCACAAATAGATTCTGCTTCTGTTGCAACATAGTAATTAAGAATTTGTCAGGGAAATTTGACCCTCTAGGGTAGATATTACTTTGTAAAATAAGAATGGCAGAGCACTAGTCTCCTTGCTGCACATAATTTAACTTGATTATTTATACATCAAAGGGAGTCTGCAGTGACTGCAGTATAATATTTAAGTAGAGGGATATTAGAGAAAGAAGCATCTAGTGAAATCTTTTTCCCAAATCTCCGTGAGAAAATAGAGGAAATTTTCATAAAGCATTTCATTTTGCATATAAATTGGTGCCTAGATTGTGCCTGTGAATTTACTGCTGTCAAATTTAATTTTTCTTTAATTCTTCAGGCCCAGATGTGAAAAGCTCTGTGTGCAGGCTGCAATTTTCAATGCTTACAGGTAGCACCCAGATCGATAATGTGTCTTTATGAGAAATTACCATTAATGTTATTGAGTATGCATTTTGCTTTATAGGATAATAAGGTAATATGAAATGCCAATTCATTCATTAGAGAAAGTTAAGTGCTTAAATGAAATGGGTGACAGGTCTGAAAAAAGATGTAGTTGTGGGCAGGAAGTCAAAAATGGATTTTTAATGACCTAATACCAAAAGGTTTTTGTCACTTATTTGCATTTGCTTCCTATAAACAATAATAACTTTAATCTAAAATTGCTTCGATATTTAAATCACAGTAAGTGATTCTGCTTGAAGAGGCTATTTGTAAATGTTGTATTTCTGGGAAACTCTCTGCCTAGCCTTTTTGAAGACCACAAAGTTAACTTATCTGGTATAAAAATCAAAACAAAATTCATTTAAATGTATAGGCATGTTGTGAGCATATTGTGGGCATGGCAAAAAACAAAGGTTAGTATTTGAAAAGCAACAATAAAAATATATCAGTGTACAGTGTACACTGATACCTTATGACAGTGTACTCCCACTGTCATAAGGTAAGAACAGCAGATGTTCAAAACAAGATCCAAATAGTTTGTCCAGAGAAAAAATGCCACATAAAACTTGGATCCTATTATTATTATTGTTCAAAAGAAGACCTCAGAATCCTTAGAATACAATATTAAAAAAAAAAATTAAAAGATGGTGTGTGAAAGTGTCTTCCTAAAGTAAGAAATTGTTTTCAAGATATTCTCAGTGTTGGAAATCATGACCACAGGAAGAAAATCAAATGAACTTTTTTATGAAACCTCATTTCATTTTTCCTCCCCCACCCAGCAGAGTCTTTACTCACTTTTCTGAGTTTTAAAGTTTTCACTGAGTTGTTTACCCACTTTGCACTGGATCTCCCAAAGTGAAATCTGTAGTGCACTAAATGTGCCAGCTGGCACTGCAAGCCTGATACAGTGCAGGCTAGAGCCAGGAGGAGGTTTGACTCCATGGGGATAGAATCAAATTCTTCAGGATGTGACTGCTGATGGCTTGTGACTTGAGGCAGCACTGGCTTTGCTTGGAGCAGTCCTTTCTGTAAGAGACATGGACCCATTCCTTGCTCCTGCACACCATAGAAAGCCTTTACTACCTAAGCAAAACATCGTGCAAAATTCTGAATTAAAAATGCCAAATTCTACCTCACTGTTGTTCTTTATTAGAATGTAAAACAAGGCAGGAGAAGTGGATGATTCATAAGCCTACCTAATAAACACCACCATCCAGGTGCTTCAGTTTTCCTCACTCCCACTGCAAAGCATTATACCAGTTACATGTGTAGCTTAAAGTTTCCAAAGCTGCTCTTCTTTCCAGACAAATATGGGTACCTGGATCCCATTAAAAATCATAGCATTCTCTTCAATTAGATATCCAAATCCTCCAGAATTCCTCAACAATGATTTTCCTGATGTCTTAATTTGATTTTTTATAAATTTTACACTTTTTGTTCTTCATCAATACATATTTTGTTTACTACCAACACCTTAAGACAGCAGTTTGAAAGCAGAGGGTTTATTTTTTATTTTCTTCTTTTAAGTAGCTAATATTGTAAAAACGAAGTACAGATACCAGAACAACCTTTAAAGTTTTATTTTTATTTCTACTTTAACTTGCAATAGCTACTTTGACTAAACTTTTTTATTTTTAACTTTTATGTAGGACTTTATTTCTTTTTTTTTCCCCTTGACCTTCAACATCTTAGACTACAAAGAGAGGACTTCCTCTAGTGCTGTTTGAATATACTGTATTTTTCCTTCAAGGAGTCTTCCACTGATTTTTATCCTTCAGGAATCAATCGTTCCTTCAGTTCTATAATCTGACAAGCTACAGTAAAAGCAAAAGGCCCCCGCTTCTAGAGCTGTAAGTGTTAATGTGAGATGGTAACGGATGTATTTTCACACTGAACTCAAAACAGCCTAAGAAGAGCTATAAAGTATCTTAACCTAAGTCTCTCTCTTTGGGATGAAGGAGATATAGGAGGAACTTTAGTATTATTGTTAATCTGTACTACTAAAGCACCTAACAGCCTCTACTGAATTCAGGACCCTATTAAAAGTAAGGATGGATAAAGTTGGTTCAAATGTGTGTACATTTGAGCATAACCTATTCATGTCTTTGCTTTCTGGTAGTCTGACTATTTTCTACAATTTTTTTTTTTAAGTTTAGAGAAGAGGAAAAAGAAAGAAAATGGAAATACCCATTCATTATTAAATTAAATACTTCATAGAATCATAGAATGATGGAATAGTTCCAAAGTAGGTCCACCTAGATCAGGTCACACAGGAACATGTCCAGGAGTGTCTTGAAGACCTCCAAGGAAGGAGACTCCACAACCCCTCTGGGCAGCCTGTGCCAGGACTCCCTCACTCTCACAGTAAAATAGTTTTTTCTTAGGTTTAAATGGAACTTTTTATGTTCCAGCTTCATCCCATTACCCCTTGTCCTGTTGCATTTCTCATTTAGCTACTAGTTACTTGTATCAAACAAAATTAATTACTGTAATGTTAACATAATCAGTTGATTTCCAAGGGCCTTTTTGGTGAAATTGATCTATATAACACCTTATATACTTCTCGGAATGGTTTCTTCCCCGGTGTCTCCTTATGGGCCCTTGCACAGAGTGCCAATATTGTCTTCCACTTTCTCACATACTGTATGGAGAGTTGATTTTCTTTATTTCTTCAGTATTACTTACTTTGCTTCATTGACATCCAAACACCTTAAAGTGAAGTCAAGCATTCCTAGTGACCAAGAAAACACCCAGAAGGTCTACCAGAAGGAGCATTCCACAGAGAGACCAAGCAAAATCAGCAACCTAAGGTATGGAGGATGAGGAAGCTGCCCTCCAACACATGTCATCCAACAAAAGCAGCTCAGAAACTTGGTTGTGAGTCTCTAGGTGGTACCCTCTGAGAGAGAACAGACATCAGCAGTAGTAATTCACTGTGAGTTCCCAAGCATGCAAGAGAGGAAAGTGAAGCTCAGCCTTTGTTGAGGTCTTGCTCTGACACTATTATGCTGCCTCTAGAGTGTGGTAACATCTAAAATCAGAGTGGCATCAAAGAGACACTGGTAATTTAACAGCCTTTTAATACACACCAATGGGATAGTGTGCTGAAGTTAATGCTGTCACCATTTCAGGTTTGGTAGATTTGATGTTGAGGTAGGAAAAGTACTAACCAGTGTTTAATGTAAAACAGTTAAGTGGGATTCTGAGGGAAGGTAATGACATATACTTGCAATGAATCACATATTTATGTCCATTTTCTCTAGAAAAACAACATATCGGAAACAGATTGTGACAGGTTTAATTTACATGTGTGCTTCTAGCTCCTGACTTTAGTACTTGAACTATGTGGCACTCCAGGCGCTCCAATTTCTACTTCTAGCATCAAGGTGTATGAAAGCTTTTGGCTGAGAGGGGATAACAAGCAGGCTTAACAAACGTGAAAATGCATGTGACCAGCAGATCCTCTATATTTGCTTACCTTAGGAAAGAATTACACTACTTCCCCATCTACTGTGGGCATACAGGCAGTGCTTTTGACTTCTTTGACCTTCCTTAATACTTCATCATTGTTTCAAGAGTATCATCCTCTGCTAGATCTCATGATTTTTCCTTCTCACTGTTATTTTGAATCAAAACATTTCTTAGCTGTTTCTTAGACATATTTCATCTTCTATACATTGTCTAAGACTCAGATATTTATGAGCAATTACTAACAGTAATGACTGTAGAGGTTACTGATGATCTATAGACTGCAGTGGTACAATCACTGTGATAAGACATTCTTCTCTTCTCATTGCATACTCTGGGTAGTATTGTTACATCTGTACTGTTAAAGGGGTTGTGCAAGTGATTTTTCTTAATAATCTAATAAGTGCTTTGGGATCTTTCTGAATAAATGGATTTCTAGAGCACATGCATTCCTCTTGTTACTACTTATCTGCATGAGTACTGTCACCCAGAAATAGGGAATCTTTTCATTTATTTGGTTTTGAAAGAATATATAATCAATTTAGCTCTGGGTCTCAATCATGTCATGGGAAGCAAAGTGCTATCTATTATAATATATTAGCTAAATGTATTCAGACAAATGCATCAAACAGAAGCTTACCACAGACAACAAATTTCTCTAGTCCTTAAAGAACATAGGAACATATAGGTTTTTAAGTGCTACTGATGTTGTTTTCATAAAAAAAGACCCTAGTCCCATATACAAAGTGTCAGAATAGTCCCTCTGTCTCATTTGCACAGGCAAGTTAAATCTCTTTACATATTTACCTGTTCCGACGTTGGATGCAGTTTCACCCACTTCGTCTCTAAAATGAAATCCACATTAAACATATTTTCCCTAAACTATTATTATCTCCTATATTTAGTTAACTGAAAATAGAGCAACTAGATCAAGTATAATTATTCATAATATGTTGAGCACTGATGGCATCCATTATTCTTCTACCAGGAGAAAACTCAATTCCTACACCAAAAAGCTTATCAACAAAACTAAGGAAATTTATAATTGATACTAAAAATATGAGAGCAACATAACCCACCAATTATATCTGTGGTGAATTTTGACTGATATTTGGCTTAATGTCCTAATTTAGGCCAAACAAATCCTATATGCTAGAGAATTTCAAATTTAGATCCTGACTTTGCAAATGCAGTTTATAATGGCAATTAAGATACATGAAGCCTAGGGGTTTCCGAGAGGACAGAAATCTTTCAAGATAACTACGTGTCCAGTGCATACTGAAAACTGAAACAGTAGAGTTTATTTTTAACTTGTTTTAAAAAACAGAGGCAAGGATGATGCAAAAATCCAATCTTACTCCTTTCTACACTTGTGTGTCTCTAGCTATACAACTACTTAATGTTTTACATTCATGTTGTAAGTCAAATAAATTTTTTAGTGGGTTGACATAGTTCTGGTCACAGAGTGGTCTTCATCAGTGACTTGGACTTGCAAGCTCTAACTGAATGCAGAAAAATAAATAGAGGAGAAAGTTGCAAGTGTAAAGGGCAACACGGAAAAAATAGTTAAAAAAAGACTCTTAAATTTTAGTCCTAGTTTTCAATAGAGTCCAAGATTTCTCTTTTTTAATTTACTGGCTTCAGGAATGCCAAAAGTTTGCAAAAAGTATATATAATGCCTGTATATAGTAAAGAATATGATATATCGTAAAGCATTAGAAGTACCTAAGTGATGCTCCAGTAGTTAGGTATCAGTGCTCTTTCAAACTTGGTAAAACTGTTCATATTGATCTTAAATCTATGTCTTTGTACCAGTTATTTGCAAGTAGACACAAAGATAATATCTACTGGCCTGGTTGTCTGGTAAACTTCTGGTTTTAGTGTCTTAAATTGTACTTAAGTTACCTTCAAGTTCATACGGTGGGACTTGCAGTTCCTGTGAGCCCTGTGTACAGTCTAGTAGAACTTGTATACTGTCATTCACCTTACTCTGGGTCTCTGACCTTGACGACAACTTCTGCCTGAGTAAACACTCACATCCACATCATCTGGTATTCCTATGGAAATCAGTAGTAATTATTTTATAACCTTGTTTTCCTTGTTGAAAATTGTGATGGTTTAGCCCTGTCTGGGTGCCAGGTGCCCACCAAGTCATAATACCAGTCCCCCTCCTAAACTGGACAGGGGAGAGGAAATATAAAGAGAGGTTTATGAGTTGAGATAAGGATGGGGAGATCACTCAGTAATTAGTGTCATGGGCAAAACAGGCTCAACTTGGGGAGAAAAGGATTTGATTTATTAATGAACCATCAGAACAGGGATATGAGAAATAAAACCAAATCTTAAAATATCTCCCCCTACCCCTCCCTCCTCCCAGGACTCTCTTTCTTTCCTAACCCCCACGTCAGCTCAGGGGATGGGGATGGGGGTTACAGTCACTTCATTACAGATGGATTTTGCCTCTGTGTCTTCTCAAGAGGAGGCCTCATCACACTTCCCACTGTTTCAGTGTGGGGTCCCTCCCACAGGAAACAGTCCCTCATGAATTTCTACAGCGTGGGTCCTTCCCATGGGCTACAGTTCTTTACAAACTACTCCAGCATGGGGCCTCCCACGAGGGCAGCTCTTCACACCCTTGACCCAACATGGGTCATCCACCAGGAGAACAGTCTTTCAGGTACTGACTGCTCCAGCCTGAGTCCCTCACAGGATCATAAGTCCTGACAGTAAACCTGCTCTCTGGCATGGGCTTTTTTCTCCCCATGGAATCCCAGATCTTGCCAAGAACTTGGTCCAGGGTGCTTCTCATGGAGTCACAGCCTCCTTCAGGCATCCACTTGCTCCGGCATGGGGTCCTCCATGGGCTGCGAGTGGATATCTGCTTCCCAGTGGCCTCCATGGACTGCAGGGGCACAGCAGCCTCACCATGGTCTTCACCATGGTCACAGGGGAATCTTTCTTCCAGGGCCTAAGCACCTCCTCCCCCTTCTTCTCCACTGACCTTGGTTTCTGTGATGTTTTCACATTCTCACTCCCTGTTCCTGCTGTAGTTTAGCAACTGCCCAGCAACTTCTCCTTCTCAAAAACGTAATTCACAGAGGCGTTACCTCAATCACTAATTGTCCAGGCCTGGGTCAGTTGTGAGTCCATCTTAATATTGACTGACATTAGGCCTTTCAGCTACAGGGGAAGCTTCTGGCAAATGTTTGTTTAAAGTAGCCACCCCCGTAGCCCCCCCCACTACCAAAAACCTAATCAAGGCAAAACCACTACAAAAAAAATGTTTATCCAGGTAGAACCAATCCCATTCAAATTAAGCAACCAATTTTGAACCAATGAACCAATGAACCAATGCAAATTGAGGGAAAACCTGTAATAATGATGAACAAGAAGGTAGAAAATAGTAGGAAGGAATTTTTCCTCAGCCATAGTGCAAATACAGTTTTACTGTCTGATCATGCTTCCTTACTGAGACTGGATCTGGCATATCTGTATAGCAGCAAGGAGCAGTAGTGACGCATACACAGACAGGGATTTCTTATGGCCATTTTTTGTGTGTGCATATTCAAATGAATCTCTTTGAATGAGATCATATAGACAAAGATTAATAGAGTCTAACCTATCACAGGAGAAAAGAGAAAAGATTGTGCTCAATTACAGAGTTAATCTAAAAAGCCAGGAAATTCTCCTCCTCTTCAGGAGGGATATAAACAGAGAGTTGTCATCAAATTCTCAGTCTCCAAAGAAGATTGAAATATCTCTCACAAAAACATACAACATATCTAACTTTTTGTCATCTTAAAATCTTTTATTCTTGCATCTGACATAAAAAGCTGAGATTTCCTCCTTTCAAAAGAACATCTTATGGAATGAGACAATGGAAGTTAACAAACAGGAAGAAAACAGGTGAAAGATAATATTTCTGCTAAGACAAAAAGGTTGTCTTCTCTCATCACATTTATTTTTGAAAATGACTTCTCATCTACCTTAACTGACATTAGTTATTAATGTGGGTAAACAGTAGTTATTGTCTTACCAATTGGTGAACTATCAAGTCTGTAAGGCATCCAAGTCCTCCTGCAACCTCCATCTTAACAAAATCTTAGTTAATAATAATGCCTAGAGATTCAAAACTAACTTTCATTCAGTCTTACAAAATTTTAATTCAATATGTAATTTAGCAGGAAATAATTTCACAAGAAGTTGCACAGATTTCACTTCTTGTTTCAATTAAAAGGAGCAAGAAGCCAAAGGTAAAGAGATACATAATGTAGCCAGTCTCTCTTTTGCACAACTAAAACGTGAGCATTTGAGACAGCAGTTTGTAGTCACATACAATTTTGTGAGCCGGCCTTGAGAAAAAACAGGGACCTTTTCCTGGTGTCATTTGTTCACTTATATAGACTAGAAAGAATGACTTCTTGATGCTGAGAGATTTTCTGTGTATTGTCCCAGAGTATCTACTTTTGAAACTGAATCGGGCTCAGAAACATCAAAAAAATATGAAACAGATTTTTTTCCTTCCTCCTTAATTCTACACCACCACCCTCCAATGCATCATTCAGGTTTTAGGTGAAGGGTTGAGTCATGTCCCCTCCATCAACATTTTCGTAGATTTGTTTTCATGCTTCTGCAAACTGTATCTCTTTCCATCACACAAGAAATCAATCACAATGTTGTGAGAGTTGAAAATATGTCGCTCCTTGAAAGAAAGAACTGTGTGGTTGGAAAGTAATTATACTGAGAAAGATGTTCCGGGTGGACAAAGTTAACCAGATCACTTAAGAATGTGACACAATGCTAAATTGATCTGAACTGTCTGGAGACAGTTTAAAAATTCTTCTTGGGATGTTCTGTTTTAAAAACTTATTACTGTAACTTCTCAGTGACTATATGTCACGATCATGAGTTACTCCATTTCAATGTGTATTTATTTTCTGTTAATGTTATAACTTAGGAAATTCAAAAGGATGGAAAGGGTACTTGGTTCCATCCCTAAATGTCAACCATGTAAGTGCTTTGACTTTTATTTTCTATTTGCTTTGGTCAGTGTAAATTTCTATGGGTTTTGCTGGTTGGGGGAAGGGGATTTGGAGATGTGCAGTTCTTGGTTATTAATATTTGACTTTGTTAGTGCTATCTGTTTACCGTATGGCTTCTGGAAAAAGATAGGAAATATTAGCTGGTAGTCCTTAAAATGCATGATGTGTGGGCACACTCCTTGTGCCTGTACACTCTTTCCACCTCTGCTTCATTTAGCCTGTGAACTACCATTCAAGGGGGTTGATAGTGGTTTTTGATAGTACTTTGTTTTTACTTCATTATTTCATTCTTTTTACTTTTAATACATTTGGATGGTGAAGTTTGTTTGAGTGAATTCCATGTACTTTATACAGATAGCTTTTTTCTCCGTATTTCTGTAATAGAAAGTATGAAGGCTGGTTTTACCCTCCGTTTACATTCACAAGGCTGGATCCTGCACATAAATGAGTTTTTATACAAATGTCTGGGACTTTAAACAAATCCCATTCACCTTTTGCTCAGAACAAGTTACAAGACAGCTGTCTCCTAAAGCAGAAAGGGCTGTTGTTAAGAAAGCAATAATAGGTCAGGCTTAAGATCCTTAGCAGGGCTCTTTTATTTTGGGACTTCTTTCACCAAAACCTGAGGGGGACTGAAAGAAAATATTAAACAACCTGGTACTTATACTTTGCAGATTATGAAATTTGTTTCTTTAAAAAAATCACCTTATTTTACAGAAAATTGAAACTGTGTGAAGGCTTTTTTTCTTCCATTTTCTCCAAACTCTACACAAAAACTTTTGGGTTTGCTTCAGTGTCTTTTGCAGTCACAAAATGATTCCTTACCTCTTCTTGCACATAAAGACACGAGCCAGAGGGAACTTCCTCTCTGCATTTTTTGTTAAGATCATTGATGCTTTCCAAAGCCAGACCCAAGTCCCAACTTATGGAACAGGACTGTCACTGCCCAGGTGCTCTCCTAGAGCATGTTTCCAAACAAGCCATTTTTCTTTTTTACTCTATTTTTTCCCCTATAAAAGAATGAACTAAAAAGAAAAAGTAAAAAAGAAAAAGAGGAGAGGGTGTCGATGTCGGTTAGATTCCCTGAAATGCTGCCGTGACTTCTATTATTTCATTGTCGCTAAGGAGTTTGCACAGCGCTCTGCATGGTGTGTAATTGTGCTGGCAAGCCACTGGGTGTCAGCAGGAATGTAAAAGCAAAGGCAGACACACTAGCTTTCCCCTCTCCGTGTCGATTCATGCTACCTTTATAACAACGCCGAAAAGTAAATACTGGGCAGAACTTTTCACCCTGGAACATGAACGGTAAAGTGACCCCTACATAACTTAGCTCAGCCTGGAGAATAAAACCTTAGTCCTTCTTCTTCACCAACCACTACCTTTGAAAGCTTATTTTCCACCAGTTTTAAAAAACAGGCTGTGAGCTCAACTTGATGCTTCAGTCAGCTAGCTGAATCACTCAAAACGAGAGCAAAATCAACTTTAAAACCCATACTGGGGCATGGCGTAAAGTCTTTTTAACACATCTGCATTCCAAAGAGTAATGCAGAGTTGGATTATCCTTATCGTTAAACTATACCAAAGTTTTGTGCAGCTTTTACTGGATTATTTTACATGCATTTCAATAGCATCTACAAATCATGCTCTACACTGTGAAGCTTGCTCTGTTCAACTAGCTGCTATACCAGCACAGAATATTTTTTTTTTTTTAATTTGGACCTTTGCCACCCTAAACTCCAAAAGATTCATCTTTCTTTGAGATCCTAGAAAAACAACAAAATAATCCAGGTCTATATGCCCTTCCCAGGTTTGCCTGTTTGCTAGTATTGTTACAATGGTCTGATTGGTTGTGAGACATGTAACACATTCCAATATCAAAATCAAAAGCGACTCAGTTGGGTTTGAAACATGAGTATTAATAACATCTAGAAATATTCTGGGTCCCAGTATATGTCATCTCTAAATCAGTAACAAAAACTAGGGTGAAACAGAGATGCAGCAGCCACTGTCACTTCTAGTTCTTCTAAAGGAGGAAATCAATACCCTAGGAAATTTTTTGGGTGATATATTTTCCCCTCAGGACTTCTAGACCTGGAGAAAAAAATCTTGTCAATTACAAAGTGCCTTGAACCTTTGTGGTCTTCAGTGAGAACAGAGAGCACTTGGCATCTTGCACAATTAGATGTTTACCCTCATACATGTTCTTCATGTACTTCCATGTAAATAACATATGGATGCTTTCACAGCATTCAGTAAACAGCTGCTGAGAAAATGTTCTACCCCTTGAGAGGCATGGCTTTCAAAATACTGGCAACAAAGTATTAGCTCCTGTCTCACTCTGTGGAGTGGTCTGATTTAAATAACTATACTTTATTCATACTGAACAGGAATGTACCAATTTACTCTCTCTTTTCCCTCTCTCCCCCTTTCATTGCCCTTTTAAGGTGCAGAAGGTCATTTTAATTCTACTCGGAATTACTTTCTAAAAATGTTGGTAATTCTGACAAAAGCATCACACTTTACTGTAAAGGCACCCAGTAAGCAACACTATGAAGGTTACAGGAGAGCACCAGCTATACCTCTGTTGTTTTCATTTGCATACAAATTGTCAGCCAGAAGCAAACATTTTCTAACACTTCAAGTTATATAAAACCTGAATTTTAATTTTATTTATTTCCACAAGAATTTCAAAAGAAATAAATTTTTTTTTTTTTTAAAGCCGAAGATCTGACCACATTCAAGGTAACTTCTCCAAATGACAGATATTTTGAAATTATAAGTTCTTTTTAATACAGCAATTTTTAAGGAGTAGCAGAGATTAAGATTCTATTATACCAGATGGTCTACAAATTAAGACAGTCCTTGGGCCAGAATTACAAAAATAGATTTATGACAAGAAAAAGACCCAGACATACAGGAAGACATCAGGTGAGAAAGTCAGAAAAAAGTATAAAAAGTGGAGTTTTTTGCATACAGACAGTTTATCATCTGTCCTGAAATGGTCAGATGATAAAAGTACCACAATGAAGATTTTAGAGGTACTTGACAAGACAAAAGTTTTACTTGAGAGTTTAATAGATATATCTGTGAAACTTTCTTGATTTCTTTCAGCCCACATGGGAGAAACTGTGTGCTGATATACTTCCACCTTTACTCATGAGCTTCATCTGTACATTGCTAACAAGGAGAAACAAGCATTAATAGAAATTGATATGAAATACGAGATGGCACAGCATAACCTGAGTTACAACTTACTCACTTCACCCCTCTCCAGTACAATGTTACATTTACAAGAGCTTCACTTCTCACAAAGATTCTTTTGAGTTCTTTATGAGATAACATGAAAGGGGATGTGTCTGACACCTAAGCCACCTGACACCCATTGTGATGATGGACTCCAAACTCACCTGGGGCTGCTAGCACTTTTGTTCAGGGGGTTGGTAATACCTTGTTTCTGTGTAAAGCAGGAGGATGTGCCTCCTGCCAAAGCTGTAAACCAAGACCTTGTGCCTGGGGACAGAGGCAGCAAAGTTCTTATGACAGGAAACTACTCATAAGATTCTATGTTGATTATGTATTGTCCAAGGTAATGACATTTTGTTACTGCTACTTTTCCAAATAAAAGTTGGTTGCATATAAAGAAAGTAAACAAAACTGTAGTATTATACAAATTAATTAAAAAATATATATCAGCATTTAGTCTGTGACAAATGAAGGTCAGTAAAGTTTAATGTTGAATTGTCTACTTATAGTGGTAATTCCAATAAAAAATATCAGTAAATTTACCAATTTAAGTGTTTTTTAGAAGCTTGCAGCATTTTGACATTGTACATTTTATTTTCTTTACTCTTGGACTGTGAAAGATTAGGCACACCTGCACTAAACTGATAAAAGTTTGCTTGGAGAGATTTTATTGTGGCTCTTTTTTCTATTTGTTCTTTCCTTCCAGAATAAGGACTAGGGATGAGATTCTCAGCTGGCATAAATTGGCAGAACTCTCTGGTAAGGGAACAGTGCTGTGCAGACATTCAAAATAAGGCCTAGAAATGTGATAGCTGCTGAAACCCTGAATTTGTCAGACCTTTCTCAGCAAAGTATGTATATATACACTCTGTCTTATTTTCCCACACTTTGAGGTTACCATATAAATACTTGAGTATTGCAGCTATCCAATTCACCTAATCAATTATTTTCTTATATGACATTCTTAAAGTTTGTCCCCATTGTTCCAAATGTTCACAAACATTTTCATTTCAGTGTAGTATATTGACTTAAATTCTGTATCTATCTAAACAAATTAGGATGACTTGAAGAGTGAACTTCTCTTATGTTTGACAGCCTACTGAGCTTAACAATTGCAAATTACTTTGTGCAAAAGGTGCATGCATGTGTGCAAGGGTGTGTCAGCATCTACCTAATATCTAGGATAACCCGAACATACTTTCTGGTTGACCTTGTAGCCATATCAACATTTGAAACCTGGGAGAAACAAGATGTCAAAATAGACTTGTTACAGAGTGCTCTGAAAAGCTTCTTTAACCCAAAGATCGTCAGCTTTGAGCTGTGCCCCAGCAAAGATCTCTTTATAGGTATCACATAATTGGCTGATCAAGTTTTCAAAATCAAAGGATACCACATAGATTTCACTTTGTGGAAGACATTGCCCTGCAAGTTTGAGTAGGATCCATCTGACCAGTGGTAAATGTACCAGTCAATAATATCTAGGCCTGATATAGCCACTTAGACTCATTTTTATATTAACCGGAGTGATTTTAGGATGCAAGGATTGGAAATGTCTGAAATATGTCAGATGAGTTATGAGCTAAATGTGCCTATTCCTCTTTTTTGAGTAGACAGGGCACTGAATATGGCTAACTGAGGAATAAAAATTTGTACTGTGGCCATCTGAGTCTAGGTGAGGTGAATCCTACACTCACTACCTTAAATAAACTCTTCAAAATAACATCGAACAAGTGTCCTTAACACCAAGAGTGAGCAAACACACAGCTCTGAATAGCATCTGTGTTTGCTCAACTTTTCATTTCAAATTGAGCACTCCAGTATATCATCAATCTAACAGAATAAAGGATTGGCTCTGCATAGAAGTATATTTTGTGGAAACATGGATAGTATACCTGAAAAGTAGAAATCCTAACTGATGGGAAAAAAACGCCAAACTTCAAGACTTGCCAGTTACTATTCTTTAGACATCCTATGCAATGGAGAGACCTTTTGCCATAGATATTAGAGGGACTGGAAGGAAAGAGTCCACTGTATCAACACAATGTGGCAACAAACTGTATGGACCTATCCTTTCTAAACCACATTCAATCAGCACAAGAGGGAGGTCCTGTGGAGCTATGAACAAACCCACACTAAAGTACCAAATTTCAAGGCAAAAGTATCTCTGAGTAGCACGGGCCACACTCTCTGCCCTGGGCATAATATAAATACATGAATCAGAAGCAGCCACAAAATCAGAAACACTGTGGTCCTCCCAGCTGCTGTGTAAGGAGTAAGAGAAATTCAGATCTTTTGACTGGGACACAACTCTCCAAGAGCACTATCAGTATGCAAACATCAGCACGCGAAAAGCATGACACAAATACCTGGCTCACAGATCGAAAAGGCATGTTATCTGGCTCAGAAGTGAATTCAGCACTAGGAAGATGTAAAGAGAGAGGGGAGGAGAAGGTCACTGTGTAGTAAAAGACAAACATATCTGACGTATGCAATCAAGCAAGATCCGTAAATTAATTTTCAGCTCTAAAAATTGACTATCTCCTGGGGAAATTCTATTATTGAAAAACAAGATATATTCCAATTAGGAGAGAGGTCATATAGAGGGCAGGATAGAAAAGAGAAAAGAAAGAAGACACAAAGAGAACTTTACATATTAGAGCTCTAAAGGTATGACTGTCACTAAATAGGACAAAGGGGAGGAGGCTCTTAGGAACCTTAATTTGAAATGCCCTTGATTTCTGTCATTTTAAGTTAAAGTCTGCATATTTTAACACAGTGGTGCCTTACAAAATTCCAGCACATTGTGTGTACTGCTGCCTGCTGTGGATCTGGACCTTGGATCACTGCTCTGTCTCTCAGCATGACATGAAACACTAAGGGATACATTTTCAAAGCAATAAATGGGGATTTCACTGCATGATTCCCACTGAAGTCAATGTAAGATATGTTGCTGAAGCCTCATGGAATTATTTGAATATTTCCTATATAATTTCTTAGAATTACCGAAAACAGGGTATAACAGGGTACTAGAAGTTTTGTAGGACTGCTATTCAACTTCAAAGCAGTTACCTTCTAAATTCTGGGCTTCAATGGGTTTTTGGAAGTAATCAAATATTGTCACTGTCTCTCTTCTGTAGACGTTGTCAGCTGATTAGCCCATTGTGAAATCCACCAATTGTTAGTAGAACGAATGGATATCCTTAGAATGCTTCACTGTTTTACTTAACAAAAACATAAAACGTTAAACATTTTGGTATCAGTTCACCTGTTTAATTTGTTTTGTAAGATTATATAGAATTTTAGATCACAGAATGGTACTAACTTGAGTTTTGTTAAACTTCTGCAGAGAAAAATAATTATTTGTCAAGCAGGCCGTTCCTCCAACCCCCCTGAGTGCATACTTTTTAGATTTTTAGAATAAATAAATTTTCCCCATGGAAAATTAGATGTTCTGAAAGAGAATTAAAAAAATACATATTCCAGAGCAAAAAAAAAATGCAGTGCATCAACTACATGAGAAACTGACATTACCTCTCAGTAAAGGCAAAAATACTGAACAGGAGGCTGAGGGCTTGCACAGGTAGAAAAAATAATTTTAATATACCTCACTAATGCAAATGTAAACATGTTAACATGCTCAGATAAGTAGAACTGGAGGATCATTACATCAGAGTCCAGAGAAAGTTGGTACATGGAGCAAATGCTAATATAAACCATCATTTTTATACAGAAAATAATAAAATTACTACCTACATTGAGCACAGGTAACATGCTGAGTGATACGAGCAACTACCTTCCCATAGATTTGAACAAAAGAACAATACAGCTTTTGGATAGAACTAGGAAGCTGTTCCTACCAATACAGTACTGTAGACAGGTATCAGGTGATAGTAGGAATGCAATGGGCTGCTCTGAGAAGAAATTATTTAAGTTGGTGAAATTTCATGCTTTCACTGGTCAGCCTGGCATAAAAGAAATTGCAAGACACTAGAGAAGCTAGATAACAAATTTGGGAGACGTGAGTAGTATGGAGCAAGATTAGAAACATATCTAGAAAAAAAAAAAAAAGAACAATCCAGTAGAAGTACAAGGTTTTTAAAAGTCAAAGCAAACAATTGCTCTGTACATGATGGACTGACAAGGAGAAGGAAGAGTGACTGTGAACCACAAATGTGATGTAGAACTGAGAAAGGGAAATGTAGACATAGGTATAACACATTTGAGCTGGAAAAGTGATCAATGATATAGCACAATTGTCAACACATTGTGAGACCTGAAATGCTGCATATAATTCGGGTCATTCTCATACAAGGAGTATGAACACAAATTGGAACTGATCTATCAAAGTAGGCTGGTCAGGAGAAAGGAGATCCTATTTCTTAAGAGAAAATTAAAAATGTTCTATGAAGCTGTGTGCCTGGGCTGTAAGATGCTCAGAAGCCCAGCAACCGCAACTTAAGAGAATGCTGCAAGCAAGTTAACGTCCTTCTACAAGAGTGAGTATATTAGGCTGAGCACTACACCACTGTAGTTGGATACTTTACAATTAGCTTGATATGTGAGAACACAGCTTTCCCAAAATCTTGAACTTGACTTGTCTAACATAATGGTTAAAGGATTTGAACATTTTATAGACATAGTAAAAGATGAATACCAAAGAGCTAAATGAGCTAAAGTTTTTAAGTTTCAGAGTGTTCTGGCAAGAGGAATAAAAAAGGTCACTAACTGCCCCTGGAAAAATGTCAACTGAAAAATTACAAGAATCTTTGTAATTACTGGTGGAAGTTGTTGAAACAGCTTCCAGTAAAATTAGTGGAGAGCAGCTAAATAATATTATTATGAAGTATGAGAAGTTCAAAAAATGGAATATCTAACCCTAAATGACTTCAAGATACATCTGAAAAAGACACTATAGACATACACCTGGTAAACAAGGAAGTCATCCACAGTCCTACACAGTTGTGGGAAAACAAGAACACTTTTCTCCAATTTAAATTAATTTAATTTTGTGTTACCCTTACTTTCTGTTAAAAAACAACTAAACAAACAACCTATGAAAGGTAAAAGTCCTTTTTAGTTGAATTTTTTTAGGTCAAAATGACTGGTGGAAAGTTTATTTTCACCAAATCAATGTTTGAACAATGGAAGTTATTCCGTCAGAGAGTGTTGGCAAGCTCTAGTTTCCTGGCTGTAGCTGTAATGCTAATTCTTACAGCTATTTTCAAATAAATATGCTGAAGATAGTAATGGGAAAAAGCAAGCAGCAGTGTGCAACAGATGCTAAGTCTACCCTTGCAGTCTCTGCAATAATGAAAAATCTTGTAAGTAGGGTCAATTCTTACATGTTGCAATTGCAAAACAGCCTGTTACCCTTATTTAGTGAAGGAAGGAATGATCTCTTATCAAAGCCTGAAATAAGGGTCAGACTCAGCAGCAGCAAAAAGCAGACACCTAGTCACTCTTCTATGTATCTGGATGGCAGGACCTGTCCTAGCTCTCATTCTCTGAGCATGCCTGCTAGATTGGCCTCATTCTTCTGGTAAATGGGTTCACTGATTAGAGTATTCATATGGGAAATGTGGCTTCAATTCTTTTCTCTCTCTGAGCATAAACAAACCTGCATCTTCCTGGGGAAAACTCCAGCCATTATGCTAACAGGTATTCCTGAATGATGATCTCTCTCAGTCCTTCTTGTTGAAGCTTTGTAATGAATAATAAACATACATTACGCCATAGAAGAAAATGATGCATGAGCAAGACTTTGTAGCCAATGGTTAGCAGACTCACACAAGTCTATGTGCATCTATGCACATGAATAGATTTGTAGACATACTGTGGTAAGTATTTACTGGAGCAGTGAGTAGCCCTCAGATTTCTCTGCTTCCCAGTAGCTCCTGCTGCCCATAAGGAAGAGGTCCATACTAATCTTTGCTTTCTCTATCCCACTGTTTCTGTTACCTTTATTTCTTTTATGCAGCATGCAGAGCAGGATGGATGGACCAGTGAGAGATCCAGGAATATACTTTAGCTGACAGGTCCATAGAAAGTCACAAGCTCAAAATCTTTTTAACATGGCAGGAATCCAAATCCACTGGCCACATTGAGTTCTCTGGGCATTTATCACTGTGCTACAAACAAAAAGGATAGAAGTGACTTTTCCTGCAACATGTTGAGGTGAAGTGGACACTAGTATCAAACCAAAGAAGACTCAAGGTTGGTCAAGACATGGAAAATAATCAGAGTTTAGGACACTTCTGTGTCCACATCAGTTTGTAGAGGGTAGTTTGGATGACACAGGTTTCTTTAAGCTCATACATATACTTTTCTGGACCCAAGTTTTAGGAGCTTTTAGGTGTTGTCCTCACCTCAAGCAGTCTTCAGTCCAATTGTGGTTGTACATTTTCCTGGTAACAGACATTTTAGACTAGATGTGCTGGAAAAAAATAATATAATGATCTGTTGTGAATTTAGGCTACAAATCTAGTCCTGAGCATGTACACCCTTTTGAAAATATTGTTTCAAGGGACTGAATAATAATTCAGTAGTTATAATTTAATTACTGAATCAGGAAAAGCAGCAGAGCAGATTAAGAAATACTCACATGAAGCCAATATATTCATCTCAAGAGCTACATTTGCCTGATAACGCAGTTCAAAACTATGTATTTGCACTGATATTTGCACTGCAGAGTAATAATGAATGTTGTTAAGTTGCTTTCTTTAGTTTAAAAAAATAGATCTCAATATATTTTGTAAAAAATTTAGGAAGTTATAATAATTCAAGACCTTACAAAATATTTTATCTACTATTAAATATTTGCTGAGAAATGATGAAGAAACCATTGTTTTTTATGTCAGTTTTATGTGATATGTGGATAGGTACAATGCCACTTAGTGACCTTTTAGGGTATTGCTTACTGACTCTAGATATAATTTTCAGGATTGGAGGATAGATTTACATACATTTGTCTTATTATATAAACCAAACAGAGATTTCTTGAAGATATCAAAAAAAGCCCTGCTGGAATTAGATTCTTATGGTTGCCAAAAGGGAGTTTGAAATGCGTTTCTAGATTATGCCTGTCAGCATTTAAAAAAAAATAAATCAAGAAAACCCCGACAAATATACTGAGAAGACATCTGAAGGTGTGTTCTCTTGGTAACAATTACATTTTACTGATTTGTGAACTTACAAATTTTCTAAGCAGACGGTCAGGAAGATCTGTGCTGACAACCCTCTCTGACTTGCAGTATGACCAAAGACTTCATCAAATCAAGACAGATGGCCTGAGATGTGAACTTGTCAATGGAAAGAAAATGCAGGAGGACGGCATATCTCTGCTGTAGCAATACTGCAGGAAGAATATATTACACTGGGCAGAGTATCTTTTTAACCCTCATCTTTGTAAGACATAGCTGTAGGCCATCTCTCCATGACATATTACCTTCTGGCATGGAGACAATAACAGGAAAGGTTTCAAAGAAACATTATGATCTCACTCATTGAATTTAAAGGAGAGAGACAAAACCTTCAGACTGGAAAGAGTCAAATTGAACGGAAATTTTTTGTTATGCAGTGAAGTAAGAAGCTGGAGTTACCCACAAATCACACCACTTAAAGAAACATAGGGTTTGTCAGAGCTGATCAGACAATTACTCTAATTTCTGCCTCCAGGTGTGGATGATACCTGATGCTATGAAGAGGGGGAGAAAAAAAAAAACAAAAGTCAAACCATAATACATTTAAGTCAACTGGAAGGAAACAATTGGACCCAACTATTACAGCCCAGTGCATGAGGCAAGAATTCCGTTATTTATCTGTGCTGCCAGAGTTGCATCAGCTGAGTGTGATATGACATTTTTTGTACATTCAGCTCTTCCTGTTGAAGTCAGTGGGAATGTTGAGTGCACATGAACAGCAATGATCATAAAATTAGTCAGACTTATTAAAAATCCACTCACAGCATTTAAAACTCCATGACCATCTGTTGAAATACATTCCGCAGGCCAACTAGGGAGAACTAAATTTTAAAAAACCCAAGAAAACCAGACACTGCTATCAACAAAAATGCAGTTGTTACTGATTCCAGTTTCGACAACTGGAATTTTTAAGCTTCTCACAATGGCAGGAGGTAGAAATGAAAAGCAGGATGAAAGAATATAGAGCAGGAGACAGAAGAGAGTATGATGGCTGAAGTTGCAGTTTGAAAAACATTTCTTTCAGCAACAGGTCAACATAAAGAGCCTATGAGCTGTCCTGCTTCCCACCATTACCACAAGCTGTCCCCCTTAAATGTCCATACAACTGTTTGGGGTTGTTTGTGAGTTATAAATAATCTAATAAGTTTCCTGACCCAGTTCAGAAGTAGCCCCAAAACATACATCAGAAGGGAAAGCATGGGGATGGGATTAAATGGTCTGAGAGCCTGTGAGTTTTTTTGTGACCTTGAGCTCTCTGAGTAGTTTAAGAATTTAGATCCTTATAGGACTTTTGAATGATCATAATGTAGTTGAGACTATGTGTTTATTTTTGGTTGTTCAGCAAACAAATGTGGACAAAGAACAGCTTACGATGCTCTCTCTCACTGGTTGTCACAAAGCCTTGCTATGCTGCTTCTGTGTAGTGTGACCAGTCAGCTTCACCAAGGGGTGTCAGATGGTACTACATCTCTTGCCTCAATGGAAATGTCGATCACCTTTTCTTTAGTATGTTAGCTGTTCCATTTTTAAGGTGAAATTATTTGGTTAAATGTCTTTTTTTAATAAAGTTTTGGCTTGTTTTGTTTTAAATATAGAACAAAAGCAGCTTAACTAACGTGGCTATAAGAGGCTAGCTCTATGAGTGGTTTAGCAGTTGTGTTAGCATCTGGGATACTTTGTTTCCTAAGGAGATTCCTGTGACAGAAATGTGTGTATCACCTGAAGGCTCCTAAATAAACCAATACAAGGGATCACATGCATCAGTAGGATGAATTTATTAGCTTTGTACATAAAAATTTTTTACTGTCCTTAGTCTCTAAGCTCTGTCAACACAGATTACAGGATATTAATCTAGAACAATCTACAGGAGGTATTATGCATTAAAACACAGTAGATGGCATCTTAGAAATTTGTATGCAAAGCTTCCTGAGTATATCGAAATCTCTAGTATTTATCCTTACAACACCTATATAAGTCAGAAAGGAACAGCTGTGGCTGTAATACAGGTGGGAAACCAAAACAGGTAAAGTTAGTGCCAAGAAAAACATGTCCACCGTGGTAGAAAGTAAATGCTTGAGTCATCTGTATATTCCTGTTTGGTGTATGACAAACTGTAGGAAGATGTGCTTGGACTAACATGGTTATTAACGGCACTAATTATTACTTGGACTACTGAAGATCTATTATTGATCAAAACAAGTCTGTCATCTTGGATGAGTTGAATATCTCAACTCAGGTGAGTATCCTCTATCAAGTAAAGACACTAATGACCACAAATCTGTAATTCAAAAGTCCTTTGGATCCTCTTTCATTCAGTATGTGTCAAGAGTCACTGGCCCATACTGACAATATTGAATGTCAGAGACATGACTTGGTCATGATTATGACCATATAATTAAAAAATCTGATCAGAAGTACTGAGACAGTTGTTAGCATTTTTTGGTTTTTTTTTTTTTTTTTTTTAAATGACTCACTGACTGAATAACTTTCCAGAAGGTGTGAAAGATGGAGTTGGTGTCTTCATCAGCTCAGGAAAATGGAAACCCACATCACCTACATCACACTACAAGATGTAATGTAAATATGTCAGAGATATGCACTGTGGGAACTGTAGTTCTCTTACCTTGTGCGATCAGGCTGTTCAGAAGTCCATGGGAGCTGTCCAGTACAGTCAGGTTCTGGAGACTCTGCTCCTGGTGAGGCTCACCCTCTAGAGACATATCTCAGTTTCAAGATCACTATCAACAATCTTCTGTCTTTTTTCAAGTGATTGATTTTTGCAAAATTTATGAACACTTACTAGAATGAAGACTTCCTCAATCTATCAATTAGTATAGAAAACAACTATAAAAATAAAATTATTATTCTGATCATAAAACAAAAGCTAAAGATATGACTTCTCTTTACTCCATAGATATTTTCACAGTGCAATAAGGATCACATCAGCATAAACCAATAAGAAAAATATACTTTGATGGTGAGAAACATACTTATCTGTTTTCTCAGAAAGATTTTTTAAATTATTTGTTCATACTTTTATGATATTCTTAAATATTTATGGAAACTTACCATATTTGTAGAAATTTCCATTCTAGGAATGTAACTGTTATTGCAGGCTATGACTCAAAGGTAACTTTCAAAGAGCTATGTCGGACATGATGGAAAATCAAAGTTCTAGCTGTTTCTGCCAGGAATAGACTGTTACAGCACAGGATAGATGTCTTAAGTGTAGGGGAATATCTCAGGTGGAAGAATTAATTTTTTCATAACATTCTTATTGCATTAATTTAAAATATTAATAATTCCACTTTAAATAGAATTACATTTTTCCAATTATATTGTTTTTCCCCTGGGAAGTTATGTTTTCTACTAGATGAATTTTTGAGCATTCTTTTCTTTCAGTCTCAAAAATACTGGGTTTTTTACCATCTAAAAATACTGATCTTTACTATCACAATGCTTCAGGGGAACTATAGTCCATGTCACACTTTCTTGCCATTCAAAAGACTGGACCATATCTTTTCCCATAACATGTATCAATACGCAGTTCCTATTAAGATGCATTTCCTAAGCAGAGACATTACAGCAAATATTATCTAAAAAGAAAATCGGGCTCTCAGTAAGAAATGTTGGAGAGGAATTCTACTACAAAGAACTACATTGACATTTATAAACCCTAGCCAAAATATTTTAAATTTTATTATTTGAGAACAAAGCAAAGCAATATTTTTTTTTCTTAGAAGTGTTAATGAGTATGTTTTTATTTTCACTGAGATTTTCTATTAAAAAATAATTTGACCAACTCTCCATGTACTTGAAAATTGATAGAAAGATCAGTGTTTGGGTTCCTTCTAAATTTATGTATATTATTAAACTCAATTAAAAATTCATCTAGCTGGAAAAGATGATAAGAAATAGATGACTGAATACACTAAAGTAATAGAAATAGATATTTCATCTGAAGACAACTTTAAACATTGTATGGAATTGTTAGGTAACAAGACAGAAAGGACAGGCTTTTTTTCCAGCTGCAGAAAATGAGCTATGCAGGTTTCCCAAGGTTAAATTAGCCATTGAATAAAATGTTTGTTATTGAAGTGGGAGAGTAGATCATTGCAAGTCTGATATTTCTGCTCATGAAGCACTTTGAGGCCATCATTGTTGCAAAATGCTATGATGCTTAACCCTACTTACTTACTTACTTAACCCTACCAGTTCTCTCTCTGAAGAGACAGTGTCACGGTCAAAGTGTTGAAATAGCACAAGGTGGGCTATACTAATTACATCACAATGTAAAATGTGAGATGACTTCTTATGGACAGTCATATTAACTTCCACATAACTTAATAATGTTAAGTAATGTTTCAAGTAATATTGAAAACAAGGCAACAACTACCAGGAGGGAAAGGGCAAAGTACAAACATTCAAGAACTGTACTACAGATGCCATTAACAGTTTTTACTTTTGTTCGCTGACAAAACAGAATGGCAAGACGTCCTGCACTTGACAGTACTTTCTGGAATCCTCAAGAATATTCCTGTCCTGTCCTGTCATGCCATTATTGACATTTACACAGGGTGTGAGAAGAACTTTTATCAAAATGCAGCAGAGATGTAGCCCAAGGACTCTGTAAAAAGGCAGTAAGCCTACAAAAGTAATTGAAGGAGGATTTTAGGAGAGCTTGACAGATTGCAGTCTGATGACACTACTATTACTTTCTTAGTGGTGAGATGGCTTGATTTGATTAACAAAAGACTGGAGCAGGACAAAACCAACACTTAAATATGGCTTAGAAACCATGGAGTTTTATGATGATCCTTTGTTTATCCAGTGAAAAAAATAAAGGAAAATACTCTATGGACTTAATTAAATGAAAGCAACTCATAGTTCACTCTTACCTCTGTAGCGAGAGCTAGCTAAGATCAGCAGCTTAGACTCTACTTAATGTTAAGCAATATGAACTGAATGGCTTCCATTCCAATAAGGTCTGTCTACACAAAACAGCTGAAAGAGGTCATCAGTGGTATATGCCATATAAGGAAATCAGAAGTGTCATAGGAAGTAGCCTAATTTGCCACAGAAAACCTAATAATACATACATAGTACTCCTAGGTTTGTAAATGGGAAAGATTACAAGATAATCTGCATATGCATCTTTATTATTTGAAGAGTCAAGTCCAAACCTGCTCCCAGTGAAAGCAACTGAAATTCTGTTATTAAATTCAGTGAGTGTGAATATAACACCTTTAACTTTTAACAGTTATAAACTCATACTATCCACAAGTTAGAAATCACCTCTCCTCCTGTATACATTTTTTATCCGATGATGATCAACTTTATATAGATGAAAATCAAAGGCCCAGAAGCAGAGGAGCTTTACAAGTTTAATGTTTCCTCGGACTACTTGCAACAACTACTAAAGTCGAACACAAATAGAAAACAAGAAATACAAGATCAAGAAACTGATAAAATAGGACAATATGTTTGTGTTTAAGCAGGCTCAGCAACCTCCTAGGAATAACTAAGCAGATTCTCCCTTTGGGAAAAGTAGAGAACACCAGAGCCAATTCACAGGAGTCACAGGAGAGAGAAAGAGTTGAAATATCAAGTCCAAGAGTACTGATAAAGTTTTAAAGGGCTACAAAAACATCAAGATGCTAATGTGCTTACAGATTTATTAATAATTCCTAGGTTAAAATGTAATTATGAAGGTAACCATCTAAACAAAGTTCTGTTCGGTGTGTAGAACGTGGCTTAAAAGTAAGTCTTCAGATATTTCTAAATATGAGCACGATTCAGTCACAGTGCTTATATTAGATTAAAAAAATCTCTTAATTGGAAGGCCTTGAACTTGTAGCACATAGCCACTGCCTTATGCACATATTAGTCTTTGATATTTCATATGCACACATTGAGAGTATTCCCTGTGATCTGAATAAAATATAACAGACGGGAAGTATGGGAAGTATGTCAGAATGAACAAGAAAGTATATTGACTGTCACAGAACAAATTCAGATAATGTTGAGGGTCATGGATTTCTGCAAAAGGGGAAAAAAGATGGGTGGAGAGAAATAGTAATACTCCAAAAATTTCCTTGTCTTAAAATCAAATTCAGAAAACAGAATCTCTTACATAAACCAATCCTATCACCAGCAGTAATGAAATAAATACACAAGTTCTGACACATACTGGAGGATTTTCTGCTCCTCTTTTGTTGCAATTCTTGTCAGTCAAATATAGAGAGAACTCAGAAAAATAGAAAAGAAACAAAAAAAAAATCTGTTCTGAAATCAACCTTCTCAAAAATAGAAAAATGTCTCTAAAGAAGATGTTCTCTTGTTTTCATAATGTTAAAAATTATTTTCAAGGCTTTTCCATTTGAATTTTAGATTAAGTTGTTGATTTATCTTATTTTTTTGTGTAATTAAATCTTTGTTTTCAGTAAAAATCTTGGAAACTATTTCAATAAAAACGTTGCTGAAAAACATCATGACAGATTCCACAAGAATTTTGTAAAAGATGGGAATCTTATATGTAAATATATTCATTTTTTAAAGAAGTTCAGAGTGATTGTTTTGCAATAAGCACATGCAATTTTCTACTGCTTTAATTTTATTGGCAGAGCTTCAGACTGTTTCAAAATTTGGATCCATATTTGCATTTTTGTAATTCAAGGCAGCTGTCAGTTTTCATGTTAAAAAACCCCACTTCCTCTACTTAGAATTTAGCAATATTTAGAGCATTGTGAAAGAATGAAAAAGTGCAAAATATTTGCCCCTTGAGTTTGCCATGATATCATAAATTTAAATTTTCCCAAATTTGATGCTTTTGTGGTTTTTTTGTTTTGTTTAAAAACTTGCCATCATTGAAATGGCTAAATATTCAGTGAAGTCAATGGCAACATTTCTTCAATTACCTGAAAAAAGCAAATTTTTAGACTGTTACTGAAATAAAAAAGAAACCAAAAACAATTTATCTTGAAGATAAAAAGAAAAAATATCTTTTGACTCCTAAATACCTGCAATACTTAGAGGAAAATGCAAATCAATGCAAAATTGAAATAAAGTGCAAAATTCAAATTAATGGAATTAAAAAGAATCATAGAATCATAGAATCATAGAATGGTAGGGGTTGTAAGAGACCTTTAGAGATCATCTAGTCCAACTCCCATGCCATTTTGCACTGGCATACAGACATATAAGGAGCTGTATCTAAGATGTATTCAAATATATGTTACTTGAGAAAAATTATTGTGTCATAGTATTGAATCTCTAGTTAATCTGTCACATTATATAACAATTTATAATACTACAAAATGAATACATCATACCTCATATTAGGTTTGGTGGTGCTGTACACCCATCCTGTATTCAGAGAAGAAACAAAATATTCATGTGAAATCCCTAAGAATTTAGTAATTAATAACTGAATTTCTAGCAAGCTCCTGGAAAGTACATATGAAGGAACATGAAGCAGAGCTCACCCTCTCCCTCTCCCTCTCCCTCTCCCTCTCCCTCTCCCTCTCCATCTCCCTCTCTCTCTCACTCTCACTCTCACTCTCCCTCTCCCTCTCCCTCTCCCTCTCCCTCTCCCTCTCCCTCTCCCTCTCCCTCTCTCTCTCACTCTCACTCTCACTCTCCCTCTCCCTCTCCCTCTTTCCCAAAAGACAATTTTATAGTTCTCCATTTCCTAAAAAAAACACCTTTTTTTTTTTTGATCATGGAAAAGGGGATACAACAATGATTTCCAAATCCCAAAAATATTATGCAAATAAAGGTGAGCTTCCCAACTAATTCTCATCTCCACTCAGACATGGTAGGTCTCCACAAATAGTTCTTTGGTGTCCATGCCAGCCACAAAGAGGACTTATTACAGTACTATGACTTCGCCTCCTTCTCTCTCCCAAACATTCTCCTTGTCACCTGTTTTCTCTATTCACCACGTTTGATATGACAGAAAAAGGACCATAAAGGCTCAAATCTCAATACAGCAGAGACATACACTTTAATTACACCCACTTTTACCACTTTGCAGTATCTTGTGCTATAGAAATCTGAAATAACTTCTGAAGGGCTTTATCTGGTGATAATTTATGGAGTAGTGAGGGCTTTCCTATGTACATCAGAGTCCAAATAATGGAGACACATTTTTGTGTTCAGATAATTTGCCAAAGGAAAAAGAGGAGAGAGAATCAGATAAGACTTAGATAAACCATTTCTATTGATTTATAAGTGTGTGAGGAAGACAGTTTTTTATACAGGAATGTAATATTTCAGTTAACCTAGCAAAACAAAGTCCCTGATCTGGTAAAGATTTAAGCACATATGTACCTTGACACACTTAAGCAGTCTTTTGGGATACAAGTCTGTTAACATGCAACAAATGAAACTCTTGCAGAACACTTCACCCACAATATATTCAAACAAAATAGAGAAATCTGAAAAAAGAAACAGCTGAGATATGAATATTTAAAACTTCACTGCAGCAGTGGACATATGTAATAACTTTTCAAAGAGATTTTCAGAGGATTTTTTTTTTAATACTGTACACACAGCACTTGTCCTAAATACATATTTACAGGATAGACTGCAAAAGCTTTTTCAGAAACTGTGCTGGTCTTCTGGGTAAATAATATTCCTTTTAAAAAATTATGAATACATATTTAACCGATAAACTAGAATAGCTCTATTAGGCATATCATAAACAATTTTTAAACTGTCTAGTGAATATGTTTACTGCAGCACAGAGAAGGATTGAGATTATTTAACCTTCTGTAATGTATTTTTCAATTGCATGTCTTTTGTGATTTTAAGCCCCCTCCCCAAACAAAACCAAAACCCTCCCCTTCTCTCAGTACTGTCCAGTCTGAAGCTGGATGGAGGTAATTACGAAGAAAACCAAGATTTTCTCTGTAAATGGTACTGTTGAAGCATCGTGCTTCATATGATCATTTCATCAATCATTTTTTAGCTTCTAGACTTATAGTGTTTAAAAAACTTGAGATCCAAATTTTTCTCTCAATGATGTGAATACTCTGGAGAGTTAGAAAAAGAGGCTGGAATGGTCTTTCCTTTTGCTCATAAATAGGAAAACAAAATCCCAACTGATGTCAAAGAACCTGCTTAAGAACTGAACTCATCTGTATGAAGCTTCACAACTTAGTGCCAAGACAGTGTTGGTTAAGCCATTTACATACAATGGTTTTGTCTTTTTCCCCTGAGAAAATATCTAAACACAGACTTGTAAAAGTGGTGATCATTCACAGGAAAAAAAAAAGTGAAACAATCATTTTGTCTGATTTATTTACTCAGTTTTGCTCAGTGCCTGTATTGTTTGTGACGTTTAAAACAGATGTCAGGCTGGTATCCACCTCATCAATAAGTGTATTTGGGTTCCATTTTTCGATAACTTTGAAATATTTTTAATACAACTTCATAAACTACCCGTTTTGTTAGAGTTTAAGTTAACTTTATTTATTTAAAACCATATACAGGAATATAGTATAACAGACCACTGATCTTGATAACAATGAATAGAAGATATGGAGAAGACAAAAAAGTTTCCTTCTATAGGCCAGAATTATGAAAGAGGTATGAGATAGATATTCATTTGCTCAAGATTTTTAAGGGTACTACATTTTTAACAGAGCCACAACTCAATTTAGACACCCACAAGAGACCTAAGATTTTCAAAATTCTTTGTGGGACCAAAAGCTCCCACAACGTTTTATAGCCATATTTTCAAAAGCACTCAACATTCAAAGTGCTTTTGGAAATCTGGCCCCAGCTACCAGCAGTGACCTCTCCTGAAAATCTGTAGGGATCTGACATAAAGACATATGGAACATTACATTTAGTGGCAGGAATCTTAATTACCAAAAACATATTGACAAATTAGAGAGTTCAGAGAAGAGAAACAAAAATGGTCAGGGGACCAGTGGAATTTACATATGAGGGAAGATAAAAAGAGCTATATATGTATGACTCATCTATGAGATAATTAAGAGGGGATACATGTTAAGACTCTACAAGTGTTTCTAATCTTGTTTAGAGAATAGGGAGTTAAAAATTAAATATGGTATGAGGTTACAACTAGAGTTGCAAGTAAGGAAGAAAATAATAATCATTCAGGTCTTTGAAAGAGCACCCTGACAGGGGAGGTCAGTCTGAGGGGACAAAGTCCCATTGTTAGGGTCATGTGAAAGTTTACCTGTGGGATACAGATATGAATGATCCAGAGAAGCCTGTTCAGATTCCACTTTCAAAATTCAGGGTTCTTGATGTGAGTGGAAGTTTCTTTTGGAATAACTAAAGTTGTTCTCATGAGATTCATATAACTTCCTGTAAAGAATAAAAAAAATGAGAAAACTTTGAGCTCAATTTTTGTAATGTATTGGGTAGCATACCACATACTTGGAACCTCTCTCATAGCAGAGAGTTTTGAATTTGGAATTTAGAGAAAAGAAGTAAAAACATTGAAAAAACAAAATCAAGAAGTCAATATACTGGAGGAATTAACTGTGAGGAAAGAGTACATGCAAAAAAAATCCCAAGTAGTGGGCTAAGAATTTAGGAGGAGAATGTTCTACTGAAGTTCCTTAAACCAAGACAGAGCATGCTATTTCAGAGACTATCATGTTGCTATGACATATAATATCTTTTTTTTTTTTTAATAGTGGCATGACTTTTGGCAGAAAAATCAAAAGCATATGTAGGAACAGGTTTTGGAGGACCTTGTGAGACTCAGTGCAGGAATGAGGTGTGACAGAAGTATGACAGAAACAACTACCTTCATTGCCTGCTTTCAACATTATTCTGTCATGTCATAAAGGTGGCACTCAAGTGTTTGCCATATTCTGTTATTTCTTTAGTTTTAATTCCAGATGATTAAGTATTGCACATAACAATTGCTCTTATTACTATCTATTGAAGATTACTATTTAGTTTGGTCATATGAATGCCAAAGATACATGATTTAAGAATATTTACTCAAATATCTTTCTGGACATCACATCATCAACTGGTTAGATTTTTAAAATATTAAGAAACGAACTAATGTGAGGAAAAAAAAAAGGAATATGTTGTCCAAAGTAAAAACACAGTCATTGATTTATTGTATTATTAAGCCTCATTCCATTACTTAAAGTTTTATAATCTGTAGTTGTTGTCGATCTGACCTCAGAGGAAATACACACCAGATCCTGACCACAAATACTATTTTAAAACTGAAAGAATTAAGAACCCTGGCTCAGATGAGGTGGTAAGCATGTGATTTTGCACACATTTGTGTAGACATAACCTTGTACTGACAGCATTAATAGATCACTATATCTAGGCTTATAATGCAGACAACCTTGCTCATAGCTGGAGGAAGGTAGGCAGGGGAAGTGAGTTGATCTGGGCTGCAGACGGAGTAGCATCAGCCCTGTGCTAGTTTCCTTGCCCCACTCCATCTCACACTGTACAGCTTGTGCCTTATGATCATTGTCCATGGTCAGCTATGCTGGCTGACACAGAGGGAAAATCTATCTATGGATGTTCAGTGAGCCACAGTACTTGTCAATGCACAAACTGTAAACAGCCCTTTAAAGAGCTTTAAGAGGTTTGTATCCTTGGGATCACAATGACATCTTTGAGACACAGAAATCAGAGACTGTCCTCCTTGAGAGTCTTGTTTCCCCTCAGTGCCTCAAGTCTCACTGTGCAAAGAAAAAGGCTAAAACTACGCATTTGGAAAAGGAAAGGAGTAATCTCATTTCAACTTTTAATCCTTGAAGCAGTGTGGCTTCCAGAGGTGGCTTCCAAAAGGGCAGCTCCCAAGATTATTTTATATATCAGCCTCTTAGGCACTAATCCTGACACAAGCATAACACAGTGACCTTCCAGCAGAGGAGTGCCCAGGGACATTACTAAAGTTCTGTGAGGAAGCTGGAGTTGTGTGCACAGCACTCAAAGCATGTGGGGTACCAGCTTTACTGATATTCACTGAAAATTACTGCTACCATAAGATCAGATTAATGTCTACAATATACATGCTGTCAATGGAAAAGAAAAACAAATTTAGGGTCAGATTTTTTTAGAAAGTGACTTTTTTTTTCCCTAGAGGACTTTAACATCAGCCATTTTGAAAGAAGGGAACATTTTTACCTTCTCTGAATCTATCTCCAAAGCAGGTAGTGTTGAGCAGAACTAATGACATGAGAAGCTAAAGAAATCGGACAAAATAGACTGATCAGAACATTCTGGGGCATTTTTGACTGTGAATTTTTATTCGGCTCTTTCTCTCTCTAATTCTATAATCAATACAAAATAAATTTTCCTCAGCAAAGCACAGTCTGAGCCCATGGAATCAACTGCTGCAGGAGGTCATCAAGTCAGATACTGTAGCTAGGTTTAAAAAAGGTCTGAATACATTTTATGGCCAAACAACATCTGTACAGTTACCCAACCTAAGATAATGGTGATGAAATTTCATGCTTGAGTGTGTAAAATGATTGCTACATCACTCAGAAAGGATTTTTTTTTTCTTCACAGGTAGAGGATTACACAATAGAGAAGATGCATTATAAAGAAGTTTCTGAGCTTGGGGTTTTTTTTGCCTTTCTCCAAAGAGTGAAAGATCAGCTCATGAACTTCACAGAATAATAACTTAGCCTTCTACTTCTTCTCTTCTTAAATATAATGAAGCTCTTAAATGAGATGTTTCATTTCAGGGCCTCTAAGTTTCTTTCATTCTCTCCACACTAACTAATCTCACATACAGGTAAAATAACTGAAGCAAATCTCAGCAGCTGCCAAGGTTAGTAATTCACCCTCCTAACCCCAACAGGTGAGAGACGATGAGTTTGTTTTTGAGCGTGGAGAGATCTACGCTGGAAATCTGATGCAACAGTTGTCTATATTTCTTATACAACTTACATTTACTGTACATCTGGCTTAATTTAATTAGAAAACAAAACTAACAAACAAACAAAAAATTATCTTCCAACAGTAGTCAGCAACCTAATGGCAATTTTGACTACTCTTTACTGTTTTCATTAGCTCTATTTCATTTCTAGAAATTAATCAAGGAATGAATTAAGCAGGGATGTAATATATATATAGATAAATATTTCTGTGTTATCTTGCAGTAGATTTAATTCACTGGGAGTATGTAGGGGAGGAAACTGTGGGGTGGAACGACTGCTGAAACACTTAAAACCTCATTACCACATATCCCCACTTCACCCTGAGAGCCCCCAGCCTGTCCGTTATTGTCCTGCCTCTACTTTCTGTGGGACTTTGAAAAGAAAAGGTTCAAAGAGCAAGACTTTCATGCTCCCCTTTCCATGTCAAACACTTTCAACTCCTGATTTCAAAGTGCCACTCGCTTGCTGTTCAAAGGCCTGTGGACACGTAGGGGGTGAGATAGGAGTAAAAGGTTGCACTACAAAGCCTGCTGCATTCAGAGCAATACCCAGCTCAGCAATACAAATGGTAATATAAACTGAAGTACCTATCAATAAAACTGCCAATATATGAAAGGAGTATTGGAAAAATTCTAAATGGCATTTTTCTGCACCCTCTCCAGCACTAGGATTGTATTGTTATTGCTTTGGATAAAAAACTAATTGGCATTTTGAAGGGCAGCTTTTCTTTCTGTTGCAGTTATGACCAGGGGACTGCAAAAGTGAGAGAGAAACCCAAACCCCAAATAAGTTAGCTAAGAATACCTAAAGAAGTTCCTACCAACATCTGAAAAACCTGCCTTGCTCTCGTTGAGTATTCATCTACCTCCCCTTCTCTCTCTGTATCCTTTTCATCTGCCTGCCCACAAGATTTGGAACACCATTAATTGGTCCTCAGGGAGGCTGACAGGCCTGTGCTTTTATGACTCGATTCTTTGTATGGTACACATGTGGGCATCTCTCAGGAGATAAACAAAGCGAAAATGTGCTGAAAAGGGAGGCAGAATTTGTATAAGACTAAATGCAGAACAAACCACCTCCTCAATTTACTGCTAATATCCTAAATTGCATGAATAAATCCACTCCCCTCCCCATCTTCCCTCTTCCCCACATCTGCTTCTCTTAATCTGCTTCTCCTGATCGCTACAGGCTCGTCTTCTGAGGAATTCCACCTCCCATTTGAAATCAAACAGTCTAACTCTTTTTTTTGCCCCCCCTTCTCCCTCCCCTTTGCCAACAAAAGAGTGAGGTGGTCTTATGGGAAGATAAAAAGAATAGTTGATCATAAGAACTAACCTGGAGCCAACACCTTGGTCTTTCGTCCCTTCAGCAGTTTCTAAACCCTAAGCACCTGCAGCTAATTCTCATGGCTTCCAGCCTTGGTCTTGGATTTGCTGAGAGTGAGAGACTTTTTGGCACAGCTTTCATTGCTCAGGAAAAAAATAAGCCTAATACAGTGAGAGACAGGCTGATGCACAAGCACTCATGTATGTTTGTGGAAAAAGCAGTCTGAGTTATACAGAGATAGCCATAATTTTAAATAAACAAACATGTACTAACAATCTTTACTGTTAACCAACAACATGCCAGAATTTCTACTGAGCTTTTGTATTTACCAATGAAATAGACATTGGACATTGTTTCCCTAGAGCTAGACATTTAAAAAGAAATTCTGGAGCAAGTCCTCCTGGCTTTGCTTACAGCACATTTGATAGAAAGAAAAGGATTTATCCTGCTCTCAGATCTAAAAGCAATGTGAATTTATGAATCAGATTCACAACTCGGAGGCAAGTGTATGAATGCTCTTCTGTACACCACAGCATATCCTAAAAATTATTTCTTTAGTGTCCACGCTTAGAAGCGAAAACAACATAGACAGAATAGGACTTGGGAATCAAAATCCAGTTTTTTCATTACTGCTTATTCCTCTCCTCCCTCTCTCAGCTTGCCTATATTTCATGGTTAAGTAACTCTGCCAGACATGGAAGCACGTTTGAAAACTCTGACAGAGGAAAAGACTGAAACTATACCTTCCATGGCTTTGAGGAGTGTTCTGACTTCTAAACCTCTGTTTAAAATGTGGCACCCTCTTGTACACTTTAATTTTCAAACATGGAAAAGATTGGTTTGAAGGAAAGGGCCTAAGTAACCACAGTACTGAGTGTTGCCAAGAAAGGCATCTAAGACAAAAGAGGAATTCATTGTACTCCTGGGCTTTCTTCTTTGTTATGATATGGAGCTCGCTTAACATGACAATTCTTGTGAATGATGCTCCAAGGCAACTAACCTTTCATGCAGAGATTATGTAAAAGCTGTGAATGTATTTTGTAGGTTGGACCCTTAATTTGAAGTTGATGAAGGCAGAGAGTATTGTAATGGTGTACATCATTTCTTGATGCTAAGACTTCAAAGCCCAGATCCTGTAGGACTATTTGAAGACCTTAGCTATTTGAAGGGCTTAGCTATATCTCTGATTCAGTTTTGACATCTGAAAAAAATAGTGAGGTATTTACCAGTAGTAAACAACGCTTTAAAATTTTGAGGGGAAAAAGAAAAGAAAAATATTTTACAGCTTGATTTAATTATTTATAGTTGTTCTTTAAATCCACAAAGAATGCTTTTATTTTTAACCTTTGAATATTTACTAATGTGATGGGTTTGTGTGGAGCTGCTTGTTCTTGGTAATGGGGAGAAGGCTGCAGTGCTGGTTGTGTAAACGGTTCCCAAAACTTCCTCCAGCTCTGAGTTTGGACCCACTGCTAGCTCGCCTAAGCCCATCTGGTGCCTCTGCCTCCCCTATTTAAGAAGGGAAATTTGTAATGTTTAGGGGGATGTGGAAAGGTAGGAGAAGAAGGAGGTGACTACGCAGATCCTGCAGTCACTAAGTGAGGGATACAAGAGGGGGTACAGACTGAAGACTCCCATGCAGTCTGTGGTGAGAGAGTGGGCTGTGCTCCTGCAGCTCACGGAGGACAATGGCAGGGCTGAGAGCCACCAGGAGCTCCAGGAGGAGGACCTTTTGCAGAGGGGGTGATGGTTGAGGACCCTGTGCCACAGAAGGTGGAGAGGAGCTGCAGCCTTCAGGATGAACGCATGTCAGAGCAGCCCATGGAGGGCCTGTCCAGCGTGTGAGGGACCCCATGCTGGAGCAGGGAGAGTCGGTGAGGAGTCCATCTGCCTTGAGGAGAAACAAGCATCATTGGGAAAGGACAGACTGAAACCTCTATTCCCTGTCCCCCTGAGCCATTCAGAGGGAGAGAAGGTAAAACAATGGAATCAGGTGCCTGAGCACAGGAAGTGGGAAGGAGTAGTGGGAAGGGAAGGGAATCTTAAAAGGCTGGTCATATCCTTCATCATTCACCCTACTCTCTATTGCTTTCGATTGGGTATGTTTTCTGTTCATAGTAGATTAACTGAAGTTTCATTTTTTTCCTCAATTTAAGTAGCCTTGTCTGTTTTGCTCAGGACGGTAAGTGGTGAGTGAGCCCTCCCTGTCCTTAGCGAGTTCTAAATTGGCTAGGTACATTTCTATTCACTGTCCTACCAGAAGGGGAAGGAGTGAGCAAACAGCTGCTCCTGAGTCTCTAGTCCTCCCTAGCTCTTAACTATGACATCTAAACATTGGGGTACCATTAGTTGTTTTACGTTGTTTCAGATAAAATCGTGTATACATGGCACAGGTTGATTTTATATTAATTTTATTTTCCCACAGATGATAGCCAGTGAAAACAAATTTCTGAAAGGAAACTAGAGGAAAAGTCAGAGTGAACACTTTACATATGTAATTTCTTGTTCTTCGAACATTTTACTGAAGCATGGCAATTTCTACCTGGCTTTCATACCATACTCAACAGGAGGAATTTCAATGTGGATTGTAAAACCTGCTTAAGAGTCTGTGTAATTTACCTCATGTTGATTACCTTGTGTTGAACAGCTAATGGTACATGAGTTAATTAATCTATAGCTGCCTTGCCTGTCTGTGCTAATATAGTTGCAATGTCTCTATGTTTTAAAGTCTTGAGATAATTTTTTTTAGTCATTGTCAGTGACTTTGTACACCTCACAGAAATAGATATTTAAACAACAGGCTGAGGCCTAAAGACATATGTAATACAAAAGCTTCCTTGCACAGTTATAGTCCTAGAAAGCAGCCATTGCTCTCAGTCTGAGAAGACCTTGCAGCCAGGTAGAAGAGATTTCAATATAGGTGGCATAGAGCTAAGAGAAGCAGTAAAATGCAAGACTTTGATTCTTGTTGTTCTCACTGTACTGTCTTGAAAACTAAAGGGCAGAGTGAAAGACTCCATGTGTTAATACAGTCAGATTAAATACTACCTCTATTCATTTTCTCAACTTTCCCTGTAAATGAGCTAAGCAACTACCGCTAAGCAAAACTTCTATAAAACAAAAGTCACAGTTTAAATCTACTTTGCTTTTAGAGCATTCCTGTTATGCATAATGATTCAAACACAGTCCAGCCACTGTCAGCCATGAACCACCACGGTGAGAAGAAGTAAAGCAATGCCATTCAAACAGTCACAAACTACCAGAATTATTTGCAGATTCAGACCTCCATGTAGCACCCATCAGAGATGTGCACTGAAGTGGCAGTGGAGACAATAAGAAAGAGTAGCTCAGCTCAGCTATGATTGATGGATTGGACCTACCTCACTTTCCTCCTGAGAGCAACCAACACAAGAACTGGACCAGGAATGCTGGATGTGTATTCCAATACATAGAAGGAGTACTGGCTCCTAATGCCACCTGACTGTAGTCTGAAGCTCAAGATTCCTTTTTTTATCCTGGTTTGAAAATTGTACTTCAAGATAGGGTAGTAGTGACAGAGTTTAGGTTTGCATGCTGACAGTGCTTCTTGGCCGTATGTCTGTGGTCACAAGAAAACCACAGTAATATGCCTTGAGACATAACAGATCATTTAAATATAGTTGTTTGGCACTGGCTTATAGTCTTTTCAACACCTGGCCCCAAAAATCAGTGTCTGCAGCTTGACTTCCAGAGACTCTGTGCCACTTCACACGATCACAGGACAGGTGGTACAATTCTTCCTTTTAATGCTTAAGAATACATTGTTGCACTAAAATAGTCACTTTTCAACCCCAGCTGAAAATGTTCCTTTGAGGATCCTCAGTGTAGGGATAGTTACGTTGAATATCAATTATTTTGACATTCAGGGCTTTCTTTTTTGAGAGGTTTATCTACTCTACTAACAATTTGCAGCCTCTGTGGCACCTTCTTACTCACCATAACTGCTTTGCTTAATATCTAGCTCATAAGCATTATTTGATTCCACTACCCTGTACACTGTGTCACTTTTTAAATTAATACAAAATTTCTCCAGCAATCTCCTCATTTGTACTGGTGTTAAACTTCTCTTGTAAAAATATGAGTGATGATGGAGAGTGTAGGGCATTAGGGTTTTGGGGCTCACTATCTCCAACTTGTCTGGAGTCTTCCCTCTATCCCACAGTGCAGCTGTGGAAGGCTGTTCTTCCGGAGCCATCAGGTGCATACAGGAGGCACTTTATTTAACAGTGGTGATGAAAGAGGTACTCAGCTCAGCTCACAGGTCTATTACAGGAATATGCAGGGAAAGTTATCAAAAAGAAAAAAAAGTAAGTAAAAGGTTATTTTTGTAAGAGCTCGTTGACTAAGAGTGGTTGTAGGATGTCACCCACAAGACAAAATGCAGGTCACAGGTTTACTTGCAAGATGTCACCTTATACTAATAGGCCATAGAAAATATAATGGATTCCTTCCTTAGGAAAAACTTCTTTAGCTGAAGTGGTAGTAGGTTACTTTGGAAGGGAAAATAATCTCTGATAACAACTCTATTTTATAGGTATTATACCAATGGCATCTTTTGGCTGCAAGTTTCTCTATTGCTTTAATTCTTTAGGGACCAAATAGGTCTGTTCTTTTACTTTAGTTCAATGTTTTCTGCCAAAGTTTTGTGGTGGGTTTTTTTTTTGTTTTGGTGTGGGGTTTTTTTGTTGTTGTTTTTTTTCAAGAGAAGAAGTTTCCATCTGGTGAAATCTCTCAGTGTTTATGAAAAGAATAAATGGGAACAAAAATATTTATAGCCACTTTTGTTTCCTGAAAATAAGAAAAGGAAAATAAAAATAGATAACAATTTGGATCTCTCATAACCTAAAATAAAATTAAAAAAAATCTTACTAAGTAGAAGCTTATTAAAAAAACTCCCACATATGTTTAATCATGAAAATACTCTTGGAATAGATGGGATGTTAATTTCTTTCTCTGAAGAAGAAACTACTGTTTCACAGAACCCCACTCCCACTTTAAACTGTGATGTTCACTTTATCTGTAGATTTTCAAGGACCCTTGCCTTTAACAATAAAAATATAGTTAGTTTTTCTAGAGTCTATTCTAAATTTATACAGTGCTCTGAAATTGATCACGCATATGCTAAGAAATAATGCATCAAAAAGTGGATATCTTGAGACACTCTGGAAAAAACTGTTTCTTCACTCAGGTGGAATATAGCTGGAAGGAGAAAAATTCAAGCATCTCTTTTAAAAGATATATTTTATACAGCAACTGATACTATTAATCCTATTTTTTTTCTTGCCACATTGGTCCAATCATTAAAAAAATAACAGGTCAATATCCATAGAGCAATAAACTATTTAAATATTTTTCTAGTTCATTTTTAAATATCTTACTGTGACCTTGTTCTCTACTCTACTTTTTGGCATCTTAAAGTCTCTTTAAGATGGGGAAGTTACATCAGCAATTTCACCTACTCTGAAATCACCTCATTCTGCCCTGATTTATACCCCATGAAATCCTACTGCCCACAGAGGAGTTCTGCAGAGTGTAAGACTGGGCAAAGTTTGATCCAGAATGTTAAGTACTGGAGCCATCAATGTTACAGGTTTGTTGCAATTATTATTGGTCCCCACTGGTTATTTAGTTATGTTGTATCTCAGCTAATAGTTAATTTCTATATTACAAGGTATGTGGGGAGAAATAAAAACACAAATAACAAGAGAGTGGATTGATTTGGAGTGGGCTTGAACCTATTTTTATGCTCCAGGATATTGCAGAAGTGAAGGGATTTTCAAGGCTCCCCACAAAGTAACCTGTGAGCTGCACTGTACACTGAGGCAGCTCAGTTGCTCGCATATAAGAGGCTCAACTTTCTCCATCTCAGAGGCTGGAGTGGGTGCTGGGACCTCCACAGTTCTCTCCGCCATACCTTCCTCACTGATGAAGCTCTTCAGAAGGAGAAGCACTTTCTTAGTCACTTGAGTATCTTCTTCAAATCAACATCCACCGTTCCAATTCCCTTTGCACTCCTGGTAAGGTGTTTCTGAAGTCCGAATCTTTTTCAGATTTCAGTTAACTGTGTCAAGAGAAAGGCTTCATCCTAATATATCAAACTTATCCCAACATTTTCCACATTTAATCTGAAATTTAATAATCTGATATCACGTATAACTGGCCTTCCATTACGAATTATCTAAATCACTCCCCAGAAGTTAATTGAGAAATGAAAATGATACATATTTATGTACTATTTTCACCCTCAGATTTTTTTTTTTATAGTATATAAGCTCAATATCACCACAATTACTACAGGAATTCTCTATCACACAACTCAAAATTGTTAATTAGAAACATATACATCACTTCTGAGCTCAAATGCCTAACAAAACAGCTAAAATAATATCTTTCTATGTTAAAGAAATATTTTGTAAAAATGGAGTAAAATGAAATAAAATAAAACAATTTCTAAACCAAAACCAAACTTCTCAGATAACAGTAAGAAAATCACTGTCACTAAAGCCCAGGGGATTTTACATTTCAAGCTTCATAGAGTTTCCCCTAAGCAATGTTTGGGCTGACAGAGATGGTATAACCCTGACATGAGTACAACAGATGCAGTGTACACTTCAGTAAGATGAATACAATAGTATAACACAGGTCACACTTTCTACTGAACTATCCTGGAGGTAACCATCATTGTAGGAAATGTATCAATATGAAATGAAATTTAAAATTTTAAATTTACTGATTTAGAGGCAGAAGGAATGTGTCTCACAAAGAATGAGTGTTTAAAATTTACACTTTCTCTTGGTTCATACTATATATGAAAAAGTAACCTAGAGTCATTTTTGGTTATCTATATACCTTAAATCAAATAGCTGAGTGATGTGTTCCCTTTTACAGTTTCTGATTGGACACATAGGCCCTCAACATGATCATGAAAGTGTATTCCATATGTTTTCTTTCCTATAAAGCCTATATACTGCTATGAAGCACTGAAATTAAATCTCTTTGTGATTTCTTTGTGAAAAATCAGGTTTTCTAGCAGTTAAAAAAAGAAATGCATTTTACAATCAGTTCCATATCAATGAGTTTTCAGGGAAGGAAATTTCTGATTGAGATTGACTGTGAGAAAGTCCAGTTATACCAATTTATGCCTGGTTTCTCAGCTTTGCCCACACTCTTGAATTTATGACTAACAAAAATTAAGGTTCTAATTTAGCAGTATATTTGCTTGTCATAGTAAGTGGCAAACAGAATTACATGGAAAATGCTTGTTCTGATAGTTATTACCAGCCATCTTCTCAAGACCCTTTTACCGGTCAACAAAACAGTCTTCTCTTCTTTTTTTTTTTTGCACTCACTAATCAGGATCTAGTCTGCCTCACAACACTCAGCTGCCATTGTAACGAGTTACAGGAAAATTATAATGCTTCCTAAGCATTTCCACAGAAACAAATTTCCTATGTGTGGGGGTGGATGGTAGGAGGAGAATAACCTTGGGAAAACCACAATTATAAACAGCTGCAGCATGCATTAAATGTAATTATGATTGATTCCTATAAATAATTCTTTGTGTAAATTTCCACTTAAGCTGGATTTGCTGTTTGGGTGCAATGGACATTTCTGCATTAAGTGATTATGTCTTTTTATTATTATCAAAAATACAGAATCTTTTCACTTGGGAGAGGAGATGGAGAAAGAAAAGTTATTGTAGAGAATAAACTGCTGAAAATCTGGACTCTCACAATTAATTGTTTAACTGCCTGGATGTGATGAAATTGTTTGTGCCTAAACTACAAAGAAGGATTAAAATGAAAAAGAGTGCATCATCCAAAGTTGTTGTCAGCAAAACCTCATAATGCTATTTCAACAAGATAATAAACATATAATGACGGATAGCATCTGATCAACCACTATGGAATAGCTGCCTATAGTAATAGGACTTGACATTTGTTCTGTTTAATGGAGAAGGTGCTGAGCACCTAGGTTTCTGCTATGCTAATTGCTTGGTCATTTGAAAAATAAATCAATACAACACAGCCCTCACAGGAGAAAATCTTGACTGATTCTTTACACTTCCTACAGCAAAAATACCATTAAATCATGGTCATTAATTCATTTTACTAATTCAACACTTCAAATTTCATTCATATTAGGTTTTTCAACTGTCTATTACATGAATGTACAGTAGTGGTAATGACAGGAAAGATCATATAAAATGACTGGGAGAAGGAAGAAGGTTTCCTCTGGAAGCTTTATGTATCACATTGCTGATCCCACTGAAATTAATTACAGCTACCCATTTACTTCAGTGAGATAAGACAAGGGCTGTGTATAGGCCTCAGTACATCCATGTGCTCTCAGTTCTCATTGTCTGGGTGAGAGCTACTAAGAGATACTCAGCAATTTGGAAAAAAAGATCTTAAAGTAACTGCATTGCTACATCTGCAATACTGATGTGCTGCATCTGACCCTCCACCAGAATGGGAGGGTCTAGTCTCATATTCAGACAGACATTTATGCCAAGCTCTTAATCACATTTATAGCCACTTCTCTATTTAAATTATCATAGATCATAGAACCCAATGGCTCATGTAAAAGTTAAGCAACTACTAAATATGATGATCCAAGGCTGTGTTTCTACACCATGTACCTCTTCATCAATGTAGGTTTTAATTTAGGCTTTCTTTACAGTTGGGATATATCCTTATTTTTTGGAATGGAACTTACATATACTTCAAACTTCATCAACATTTGTAAGACAAAATTGGAAACACAGGAATGTACTTTTCTGAGAGATATCTCTAAAGGTGCTCATGTTTTAGTCTTTTTCACTTCTTTGACATCTTTCATAATGGGTTTTTTTTTTTTTTTCCTATATATCTGCAGAGCACTTTACTAGCTAGGCAGGCATTCTCTGCATGCAGTAGGGATGGGGTAACCATGACAGAGGTTAATATCATCCATCTCAAAAATGCCACTTGTATGATTTATCCAGATTCACACAGTTAGTGTCAAAGGCAGAAATGAATTCAGAGTTATGCCCTGCCTGTGCTTTAACATGGAGCAACATTTGCTTAAAAAAATGTTGCCTAGAGTGTCTTCAAAGTAGAGTTTAAATATTGCACTTTTTCTTTTTTTACATCTATGCATGTTTTTTTCCAGTTCCACCTCTTCTTCCACCTTCCATAACTGTGGACTTAGCTTAATTTAAAATAAAATCTTGCTTTTTTTCATTGTATACTTTTGTTGGAACTACGAATGAGACAGTTCACATGTGACACAAATTAGAATACTTTTACAGACCTTTGTTGGAATTATTGGTAGTTCAGAAGCTTTAAGCTCTGCATGGAAGAAAAAAATCCCACATTATTTGCTCTAAAGTTATAGCAAAATAATATGAAAAGTCCTGATACTGTTCAGGTTGCATTTAGTGTATAACATACAGAAATGCTATTAAGACTCCACAGCATGCCAATGGTTTCTTTGCATACTTTTTAAACAAAAAAGTAAAGCTAACACATGTTTAAACCCCTCAGGCTAATTCTGAAGCCATGCCTCTAAAACTGTGTCACAATATTTTGTGAATACAGTTTTGCACACTTGACATCCATTTAGGTATAGAAATCAGTTGGAATACAACAGATAGAAACTCAGAAGCTCTATTTATTCTTTTGACCACAAAGACATTTATTATTCTTTTCCCTCATGACTTGTATTAAAGAATGTTTTTTTAAAAGTATTCATCACCTTTTAAAATAAATATGCAAAAACCACCCCAACCAACAGGGGCTGTATATTTTCTGTGAAAAAACATCCTTATATCAATCAAGAAAATATACATTAGGAAGAAGGAAATACATTAAGACTCATTTTCCTTTTTCCTGTGCCTGTTTGCTTCTTTTGTACTATACATCAGAATAAAAGTAATTTACCTCTCAAAACAAAATATTAAAGAACAAAATAAGAATGTGATGCACTTCTGCAGAATACAGTAAAATTTCCATAAAATGTCTGCAGGGTTTTGCACATTAAAATTTCTCCTACTAAAAATGTTTATGGAAATAGGTCATTATGCACATTACTAATAGAGAGCAATTTGTTGCTTTTAAAGGAGCTTTTATACTAATAGATGTGAATAAACACATTTATCAGACATCCTAAATATAAACAATGTATATACTGGCAAGCATAGTCCATCTCATACACATAGTAGACATGGATTAAAGCAGCTGTTTATTTCGAGCCTAATTATGCTAACATGGAGCCCAAATGCTTTTTTTTATTGTTTTTATTACACTGGTAGGAGATGAATGCTGTGGAAATGGGCTAATGGATGGTACCACTTCATGCAGTGGCCCAAATCTTACCTGCTTCCACACAGCTTGACCAGAGTCAATAAGGCTCTCCATGTGTTTAGTAAAAGTGAGAGTAAGGGTAGGGGTGTCCAAGTAGACTTCTCTGTAGCCAGAGCTGCACATAGTCGAGTCCAGCAAGCCCAGTCTCTGAAAGTATCCTCAATCTGTGGAAAGCACGCCTCTAAAGAGGAAAGCAGATTTTCACATCAATGGGAGCAAAATTGTGCAAGCACAGTATGAGAACTGGGTTTGAAAGAGTACATGTCCTATTACTAGCATTTAGAAACAATAAGAAAATTATAACAACTATTGTAATTTTACTTGACTTTTGAGGAAGAAGAAAAGATAGAGCCTTGTAATAATACTGTGTATGTTATGATAGTATGGCAAACAATAGGGTAACAGCTTAAAAATGCTAGACTCACTGAAGAACAACTTGCAATATATTTACACAGTAGCTAGCATCAGTTCTCTTAAAAATTACACTTAAAAGATCACCTTGAAAGTGCAAAAGAAATGTGCTGGTTTAGGAAAATATGATGATTCCTGTGGTCCCTTGCTTGATTGTCAGTAAAAGTGAAGAAAATGTAAAACATCTATCCAATTATTTCAGTTAATATACAAGCATTAGACATTCAAATTCCTAATTAAGAGACAACATGCCCTGTCAGGCATCTGCATGGGCTATTGAACATTGCCTAGATTGTTCAGTAATTATCCTGGCTTAATAGCTCTAAAAATGTAAGCAATGTGCATCCATTGAGGAAATGCACTGCTTATCGCATGAGGAGGAACAGTGAACAGAACATGCTCTGCTACCATGTATTTGTGCTGCAGGTTTTTAGTGGAACATAGTTTAATTAACAGTGGGCAGCCTCGTCTTAGTAGCTGGCTTCTGTTGGCAAGGAGAAAATGTAACTCACATATCAAAATATATTTCCATGATCAGATTTAAACGTATGAAACTCAACTGCTGGAAGTGTTCCATTTCATACTCCAGTGTCAGGCACCAAAAAGAACAGACAGAATGTACAAAACCACATATTTGTGCTGATTTCAATATGCTATTTTTCAAACCTCATTTGTCAAAATCCTCCACCTCCCAGCACCTCCTCACCAAAATAAAATTAAAAAAAAAAAAAAAAAAAAAAATCAGTATCCTCTAGGGCAGTCATATTGTCAAGGAAACAGATTTTTGCCAACTTTTATGATTTGTGTTGTTGGTAAATTTGCTAATATTTCTTTCTTTTCAAGCACAATGCCTACATTCAAGAGCTGACCAATGTTGCCTAGAATGCTGCAGCCACAGCATGGTGATGTCTAATCTTTCATACTCTCTGGTGAAGCTTGGAAAACCATGAATGTACTTGCTGATGAAACGTCTTCAAGGAACTCAAATATTAAATATTTCAGCTATTTGAAATGCATTTCTTGTGCCCTTTAACCAGTAGTTTTTTGTTTGGAAAATAATACAAGATGTTTTAAAGACTTCACATCCCTTGCTCTCTTTTATATTTCTCTTTGCTTTTAATAGAATAAAAGGAGAAAACATGAAATCAAAGAAAACGCATTTAAAAAAAAAGATGGTGGAAATGTGAAGAAATTTGTAGAATAATTTAAAATCTGCAAACAAAATGTACTTTTTTCAGGATTATTTTTATTTTAGCTAAAACACTGATTCTAAAAACATAACTGCCTCCAGTCAACTTTACTGTTACGTGTGTGTACTGTATGGGATATAGCTTCTTCAAATCTCTTTGCTTCTGTGAAACCTAAAAACATGTAGTAAAGTGTAAATTTGGCAATCTTGGGATGTCTCATGCAACAGAGTGAGGGAGCTACCCTTCAGCATTTCTCTTGAGACTACCAGGAAGAGTTGAAGCACTTTACCGGTTTCACTGTAGACTGCCATCATATAAATAAATAACATGGATAAATATATCTTCTTACCTGAGATAGATCCAGCAGAGTTGAGTTGATTCATTTTAGATGGATTTCTTTTTTCTTTCACATCTCATGGTAGACATAATTGTCATAGAATCTAATTGTAAACTTCCAACTCTTTAATGTAAAGTGTTTTACAATAGCATCTCATACATATTTTGCTAACAATTGGTTTAAGAGTATTTTTGTTCTCTATTTTTCTAAACAGGAATAAACATGATTAAAAAAAATTGTGTATTCACCTGTTCTCTTCTGGCCCTATCTGCTTATCCCTAGTATTCTGTAAGTCATATCAGAATACAGGAGGCCTCTGTTATGCATTTACTAATCTGGAATTTGGCTCTATGATGGGCATTAAATATGAATGCTTTTCATTGAATATGTAAACTTTTAATTAATTAAATAGGAAAGTATTCACCTGCAGGTGCCAAAGGAATGTCAATCCAAAGGATAGAATTGATTAAATATACTTTGTTAACATATACATATCTACTATATATATTACTTAATGTTTTAATGAAATGCAACAATGAGCTTTAAACAAATTAAAATGAAATCTCTAAAGACTGTTTTCAGATCTCAACAATTTTCTTTTCTTTCCCCTTCTGTCTCAAATCAGAGAAAAAAAAAAAAAAGATAAATTAGTTTTCAAAAGAGTAAACATTCTTGTTCTTATAAGACCACTGGATAACTAAGTCACTTAACAATATAAGTGTTCACAATATCATATCATTACTTCTATGGACAGAGGTAACTTTGTAAATTAAGCTGCATAATGGAACATTTTAAATGTACTGTAGTGTGTTGGGAAGGTTTGTGTATCTCTTTCACTTGAAAGTTCCACAAAGCCTGTATAAGTGATTGAAAGATAAATTTTAATAATTTTTTGTATTTTCTATTTCTATTATCTGAAAAATAATGTTAGTGGGAACACTACAGTTTGAATCTCCCTACCTTCTACATCATAAGGAGATGAGAGGTTTTCTGTGGAGGGAGCTTGCTCCTTGACACAGTAATGCTGACCTGGACTTCCTTCAGGGAAGTCTCAGGACCTTCACCATTTGAGCTGCAAAACAAGTGGACTGCAATCTAATGGTTCATTAATATTGAAGACAGTGTTAATTACTTTCACTGTAAAAGTCCTGTGGTACTTTGAAGCCTTCTTTTTGCCATTTTTTTCTTTTCAGGTTTGTGATGGAGAGGCTGCCTCCCACCCCTTGGAGAGTACACCAGAAACTGCTAGAGCATGTCAGGGAAGCCTGGTTGAAAGCTTTGTGTGGTTTTTCTCCATAGGCCTATATGAGGGAGAAGGTGGGGTAAAATTGCAAACTGTGTGCACCACACAAGATTTTGGATGTATACCTTTGGCTGCTCAGTCAAGATGTCCAATCTTTACTCTTGTATGGGAGACAGGTTTACATATTCCCCTTTCTAAATACATAGTTTAATTTGGGCTATTTTTTCCCTATCAGGCCTTAACCTCTGAAAACTCCATTTCTTCTGGATTGCTAAAACATAAATTCTAAAAAATCACTTAGAGGAGCCAGCTCCCAAGACACAACTAGAAAGAGCTGCTTCCTACAGCTGGAATTTTTTTCAGTACCAGTCCAGATCTTGATCTAGTAAAGCACTTCTGTTCATGAATAGCCAGTTGATTTCTATGGGAAAGTTCATGCCTTTGGGTGTCTCACTGTTTTGAGTCCTATAGTAAATTTTACAATAACAATCTCTTATTACACATAGATAGATTTTACAGTCTTGTGTCTTTTGAAAAGTTATACATGTATGAGTAATACAGCTTGTATGAGGTTCATTATGTCAAGGTTTTTGGCTCTCTCTGATATGGGATTCATCACATTTGGGTAAGCATTTCTTTCTGTGGATTTCTCTGGGCTATTATTTGGGATTTTTTTTTTTCCTCTGAGAGAGATTGTTTACAAAAAAAAAAAGGCACGAAATACATGTGGTAAAAGGGGAACTTTGAAATGGCAGTGAAGAACATTGCTTAAATGAGGATCCACAGAGAGCAGTTAAATTTATTATAAAAGTGAAGGATTGTGGGGAACATGTAAGCACTATATTTCACCTCATTGTTCCCTCAGAAAAAAATCTGCACGGTCAGACAAAAATAGAGAAATTTTAGTGGGTTTTGGCTTGGTTTCTTAATTATTTTTTTTAGATAATTCAAAGTCTTATTTGTTCAGTAAACTGAAGTCATATAAAAATGCCATGGGAAGCTCAAAACTTTTCCAAAATGAAGAAGAAGGAAACAGTAAAATAGTTATTAACAGGCAAGAGACCTCATTATATTTTGTATTAAAGAAGTTTGTAAACTCTGCTCCATTAAAAGAGTCTTTACCTGCACTTCTGTTTGGAAATACAGAATCTATCTTATTAAGTATTGCCATTTACTGGCTAGTTTACAAAAACAGGTGCCTCTAAGACAAGAGGTATTGTGTGCAATAAGTAATTTTGCTATGAAACAGAGAAGTATAAATCTATTTATTAGAGAGTATCCTCATATACAGCTCTGAAAAAGACCTCAGGAAAAACGAAGTACAAGGGTGCTGTAATTTGTACTTTGGGAAAGCATATATAAAATATATTCAGGCACCCTAAATTTAGTTGGCTTACCAAAAGACCTTAGTAACTTCACCAGCACAAAGGACATTCCCTCACTAGACAGTTTCTATATAGTATACTTCCCTAAAGTTCTCTACTTCTAGTAAGGAAAAAATTATACTTATTGACAATAATGGAAAAGAATATGAAGCAGTCTATTTTTTTCAATGGATGCAGGTGCTAGTCAATCAAATAGGTCTCCAGGGACACCTTCATGTCTTCTTCATAACTTCATCCTTTCTATCTCCTTATTCTATTCTAGAAAAAAAAATTGCTTGCATATTTTGCTAAGACTTATTCACCTCTTAGATGTTGCAATGAATTTAGTTCATATGGCTCCTTCATAATCAAATGTATTTTCATATTCCTATAGCTTGTTGATTACAACTCATTTCTAGTACTTGACTTCACTGAAAAAAACCTCTGTATCAATGTGTTTCTCACAAACCAGGTACCAGTAAAAATTGAACTGCTTTCCTGATAAGTTCTATCAAGCCCATTTTTGGGATTGATATAAAATAATATATCTCTTCTTCTTTCAGGCAAAGATATTTTATATTCTACCTCATATTATGTTAGGTATGATCTTTCAGGAGTGTACCATTATCCTTTTCCAAAGCGCATTGCAGTATATGGGTTCATCTGGGTTCATCAATACAGACTCAGAATCTCTTTTTGGGAAGACTCAACAGTTCATCAGTGGTAATCTTGGTATTTTTCTTAGTATCATAATAGTGATTCTCCAGAATTGTTACTCTTTTCTTGATAATTGTGTTTCTGGCTAGTCTGAAATTATCCAGTATTTCTAGCCATAGGGAAATATTTTGAATGAAACAGGTATGTTGTGTGGAACTATTTTGGAGGGGAGAATCTCATACAGTAGTAATTCACTCCTCTACTCTCCCACATGGGTTAGACTGTTAACACATTTCTCACATTGTTCTCCCTTGCTGATGACAGAAAATAACACAGTCCAAGTATGTCCAGGTGACCTTATCATACTTCAATATGTTTATGACTAGTTTCTCAAGACAACATCATTGTTCTCAATTGCCTTCATAATTATTCTCTATTGAAATACCAGATGCAACAAACTTTGAGTTAAGTATTTTCTATGTAAAATTTAAAGTGAGTGGTTTACAAATCACCCTCGACACTCATTTCTGTCTGGTACTTAATGGTTCTGTTTATTGCACACCATTGAAACCCAGTACATCATACATATTCTAAATTTAAGTCCATGCTTAAAGTGCATTGTTATTCAGTCATGTATGTGCAGAAGGATAATAATGAGAAAAAGAGATATAACACCCTGTCCTCCCAACGACTTGCTTGTACAAGTCTTTCTGCTTTTATAGTCTACCTAAAAAACATGATTTACAACATTGTTTCCCCCTTCCACATTTAATCTATCTAGTATAAATATTAAACTCTACTATCAGGACTATTAATTCTAACCAAAGTTAGTTTTTCTCTGCTATAGTAAAGAAAATAAGTGGACAGTTATTTCAGTATAGTCAATCTCATTCTAATCCCATCAGGTACAGGATAAATCTAAGTCAATTGGATACTTATGATATCTTTAATATACAACATGCCTTCCCCAGTCAGCCAGAATATTGTCTTTCTCGGGTACTCATTATCCCTCATTTTGATTACTGCATTTTTGACACCTTATTGTCATGGTTTAAACCCAGACAGCAGCAAAGAACCACGCAAGTGCTTGCTCAGCCTGACATCTCTCACCCACTCCCCTGTGGTGGAGTCATGGGGTCATGTCAAAACAAGAACAAGGCAGGCTCACTTACCATTTTATCAGGCAAACAAAGTCAGATACTCAACTTAGGGAAGAAAACAAGATCAGTTTCATCCATTACCTACTAGAAACAGAACAGACAGAAAACAAAAAAAAAGTGGGATTATGAGAAAAGTACAACCAGCCCTTTAAAACCTTCCCTCCACCACTCCCTTCTTTCCAGGCTCAGCTACCTGTTCCTAATATCTCTACATCCTTCCTTCTCAGCAGCACAAGGAGACAGGGAACGGGGATTGCAGTTGATCCCTCACAGAGTATCTGCTGTTCTTTTCTCCTCAGGGCAGGAGGACTCCTTGCATTCTTCCCTTGCCCCAATGCAGGGTCCCTCTCATGGGATATACTCCTTAAAGAACCTCTCTGGCATGACTCTTTCATAAGGACTGCAGGTCCTCACAGTTTTTTCCAGTGCAGGTGTCCTCTGTAGCACAACTTCAGGCACATTCTGCTCCAATGCCACCTCCCCACAGAGTCACAGCCTCCTCCAGGCTCAACCATCCGCTTCTGGCATGGGGTGCTTTATGGGCTATAAACATCTCAGCTCCACTATTGCCCTCCATGGATTGCGGCCTGTCATGTCACCACAAGATGCAGGGATGTCTCCTCTGGCATAGTTCATACTTACTCACCTACCTGCCTACCTACCTAGTTACTTAGAGGTTTGCATGGCTGTTTCTGTCTCTCATCCCATCCCTACCACCTCCACTCCTCTTCCAGCTTCTACTGATTAAAAAGTGATCACAATCAATTGGCTTAGCCTCAGAAGTGGGTCTGATTTAGAGCCAAGGAATGTTTCAAACAACTTACAGGCGTCAACACTGCAGCTTTTCTCCCATTACCAGAAGTAGCTCTACACAAACCCAATACACTTAGCTAACACGAGCATATCCATGCAGAGTACTGCTGCCAAGAGTGCTCTGCCAAAGTCTTGTTCTGTTTATAGACATATATCTTCACTGTCCCATGTTTCATAGCTAATCATATCTTATCTGCACTCTTTGACTGAATATTCAGTAAGTAATTGTCCAGGTTTATAAGCCTTCACTTTTCAGTGAGTAGCAGACCTCTGACTTTTGTCTCAAAGCTGCTCTTTTTCTTCAGAAGTCACTAGAAAACTTCTACACTTAACTCCTTGTCTTTCAGATTTCTACACAAAACTCAGAATTTGCACAATGTCTATGAAAAACTCTGTACTACACTGCTGTACTGAAGCCACACCCCAGCCATAATCCTGTGTAGCAGCTTGCTGTACTCCTACTGCAGTGAATTATTTTCTATTATTTCTCATATTGTAACTACTTGGAGGTAAAAATCATTTTTGTATTTAATATGATAGTGGACTGATCCACGATTGCAGTACATACTGTAGTCATTGTAGTAATAGTAATAACAACAATTGAAAAATTCCAATATCAAATTATTTAAAATAAAAAATAAACATTTCTATTTTGTATTACGTAAACATAATACATAACTGTATATTGACATATTTTTATAAAATACATATTTATTTCTATGTGTATATTTAAACATACATGTATGTATATTTTCCATTTATATAAAAACAAATATAAATTCAATAATGATAAACATAGAAATTATGCAAAAAGAACTGAAGCTACCAGTTCCTATGAACCTCATCTCAAATATAACAAACTTAAACCCAAAGACATGCCATTAATAGACTTCCCATTATGCAAATACCATGTCAGATTCTGGACATGAAAGAATGAGGAAATTTCATCTCCATAAACCTTTTTGTACTGTACTGTAATCTTGTGCAACTGTGAGTCTCTGCCTTATTTTATTCAACTGAGAAATAGAGTTAGTATATCATTGATTATCTTCTAGAAACACTTGAAGACAAGGAGGTCAATCTTGTGTGATTAAGTATGTATATATCCTTTCAATTTTTTTAATATTGCTGAAATGTTCTTAGCTGAACAGGCTGAGAAAAAAATAATTTTTTTTCTCAGTCTAAAAAAGAACACGAATGAATCATAGTTTAAGGGTTACTAATTTGAAAATAGCAAAAAAAAAATGGATGGGCCGTACTTCAGATGATGTAAGTCATTTTAGGTGAAAAAGAAACTTATTTTAAATCTGTTCTAGCTAATGTGAGATCATATACATACAGGTGGACCAAGGTATCACTCTCTACTGCTATTAATCTCTGATTGAAACATACCTGGTAATAGAACAGAATTTTATATAAAATTTCCTTGTTTGACAAATGAGATAGAGCACCTTGAATAACTTTCTTTCTGGTTTAATGATAAAAAAACTAGGATACTTTGGACTCCTCATAATCAGGTTCTCAGTGAGTTTCTGGGTGCAACTACATCTCTTATGCTCCTCCAGAGTAAGGGTTCGCTATATGACCTAAGCAGAGGTTGATCTGAGAGAAGTTCACATAGTGTTATGGAAAATCCTCCGAGGAACTTAACCTTTGGAAAAAAGTGGAAGGCTAAAACCCAACTCCCTTGAGTACTCACAAAGAAATGCAATTTAATGATTTATTGCACAATTTCAAAATAAAACAATTTCACCTCTTTCAGTAAAACAAAAGCATTTCTGTACTTGTTATGACAGGTGCACATAGTTCATTAGATTTTCCTGAGCATAATTATTGAGACACAACCTCATAGAAATAGGATTGACAGATATAGGACCATCTAGTCATAGAATCCTAGAATCATAGAATAGTAGGGATTGGAAGGGAACTTTAGGGATCATCTAGTCCAATTCCTCTACCAAAGCAGGTCCACCTGAATCAGGTCACACAGGAACGCATCTAGGTGGGCTTTGAAAATCTCCAGAGGAGAGGAATCTCATAAGGTTCAATAAAGGACAAGTGCAGAGTCCTGTTCCTGTGGAGGAACAACCCCATGCACCAGTACAGGCTGCAAACTGACCTACTGGAGAGCAGCACTACAGAGAGAGAGACCTGGGAGATCTGGCTGATAATAAACTAACCATGACCCAGCAATGTGCCCTCATGGCCAAGAAGGCCAATGGCATCCTGGGATGCATCAAGAAGAGTGTGGCCAGCAGGTCAAGGGAGGTTCTTCTCCCCCTCTATTCTGCCCTGATGAGGCCTCATCTGGAGTACTGTGTCCAGTTCTGGGCTCCCCAGCTCAAGAGGGACAGGGAAGTGCTGGAGAGAGTCCAGTGCAAGGCCACCAAGATCATCAGGGGAATGGAGCATCTTCCTTATGAGGAAAGGCTGCAGGAATGGAGGCTGTTTTGTCTGGATAAGAGGAAACTGCAGGGGGATCTCATTAATATTTACAAATATATAAGTGGTGGATATCAGGACATATCTACCATTTATATATTTGGGACATCACTTCTTTCTGTTGTATCCAATGACAGGACAAGGGGTAATGGAAACAAGTTGGAACACAAAAAGTTCCGTTTAATCACAAGAAGAAGCTATTTTACTGTGAGGGTGATGGAGCCCTGGCACAGGCTGCCCAGGGAGATTATCCTCTGAAACATCACCTGTACTTTGTATTTAGCTATGGTCTTGATTTGTCCTGCATTGTGGAATGGATGAATGGGTTGGAGGAAAAACGTGCTTATCTTAAATTCCTCTCTATGAAGGAGGCCTGTATCTAATGCTTAGAGATATAGAAGCAGGGCAGGTGCAGAGAGGTGCTTTTCTTCTTTGATTAGTGAAAACTTCAGTGCAACTATAGTTTGAAGCCAGAGTCTGTTTCTTCATGACTCTATAATAGTTTTAATTGAAGTTCTCTTTCATCAGTTTCCCAAACTGTATCTTAAAGCCATTTACATTTTTGAAAGCTACATCATGGGGAAAAAACCTTATAGCTATGATTTGCATAGAAAATTGCTTCCTTCATTGTTAAATCTCTTTTCTACCTCTATACATAAAGATTCACTGGAAATAAATATATTTTATGCCATGTAAGCCTGACTAACTTATTTTGCAAAGCAAGAAAAAAGCAGGAAAGGGGTAACACAGGAAGACATGCTTACTGGGTTTCTATTGGAAATGTGAAATCTCTGGAATCCCCATAAAAGAAACATTTGTGCAAAATTTCTGGTCTGTTTTAAAGGGGGCCTGCAGCTGGAGACTTATGTTTGCATAAACAGAGGCATTCAAAGAGGCCAGTTATAGGAATGATGTAGAAAGACGGTTTCTAGCACTCTGACAAAAGAAGATGCCATCATGCAGAGTGGGAAGCAAGTTTACAAAAGAAACACTATGAGTTTCTCTCAGCCTTCAATCCATTCCCAGTGTGTCCACAGAAATGCAAGTAACGAAACTGCCAAATATTCTTTGTTTACTAAAACAGAGAAGAATATGAAATCTTAAATCTTTTTGAAGGCAACATCCCTTAAAATGTCTCTTGTATAGCTTACTGTTTACCTATATACTTGTGCAAGACAGACTACACAATGGAGACAGTACATAGAAGACATGTGAGGTAAATTCAGGATGCTCGTGAGTTTTTGGAAGTCACCTGAGTCCTAATGGGACTTCTGCAATCATAATATCGGTGTTCAGCCTGCAAATCACTCTGGCTCTAGTGACTCCATGATCCAGAAGATTCTCACTGTCTTTCTCCTACTCTGATGTTGATCCCAGCTTTTCTGTGGGGATCTGTCGACTCAGTTGTGTTCACCAGAGACGGAGGCAGTCTCATACCCAGCTCTAGACAACTGCTGCTGCCTGTGAGTGCCTAGATATGGCACTGGGCCAGCCCCAAATAAAACATGAGCCTCAGGTGGGTGGAAACTGCTCTTAATTCCAAACCTGAGATGCTCTAGGGGAGTTTGAAATTAGGCAAAACACATCTGCCCATCCCTCATTATTGTTGCTGTTATTGTTGTTATAACCTTTCATTACACTAATTCACATTTTTGTTCCACATTGCGAGTATGCGAGGGGCTGGAAACAGTCATTAAAATGTGATAATGTTTAAAATTCTAGCACATTAACACTGACATTTTGCCTTCTAAACAATCTCAGGTAATGAAGGTCAATTCAAGCAAACAGTCTGTCTACAGCCCTTCGTTAGAGGCTTTCTGTGCTTGGACTTCACAGCAGGCAACTGTCAGGCAGAGTATTTTCCTCTGTGTGGCTCCTCTCAGAGTGCTTGCTGCAGCTGGCTTCAGCATATGGTAGAATATGAAGATATTTTCTGGGGTCCACTGCCTCAATCACTGTTTAATGATTAATTACTGCAGGCTGGTGTCAGGGTGAGACATTCAAGGCTTCAGGCAAAAGTCTTAACTATAGAAAATGACAGCAGGCGGGATTTTGCCAAAAAGAGTAACTTTGCACTGCTAGTTCTAATGATTTGCACTGTCTTTTGATCCATTTGTAAACAGCAAGATGGTAAAAGACCAAAACTATCAGGCAATAAATGCCAACAATAACAAGAAATAGTTCCCGAAGAAGGTCTTAAGATGTTTAGTCATGTTGAGAAAACTCTGTAACTAGATCTCTTGGAACAAAGTGGGGACTTCTGCTTTATCTTCCTTTATACTATCTCAAAGCAAGAATGAACTCAGCCTCTAACCATCACAAAGAGGAAGATAGACTTTCAGAGATAGGGAGGCTGAGGCCCATGGGATAGGTGAGGCCAAGGAACTGAACCTGGAAGTCCCAACTCTGTCATGGCTGATGATCTGGTGGTCACATTGCTTTCTGGGACAGATATGGAGCTAGCATAAACCCTCAGGGTAGCTCCTGGATTGCACATAGTCCCTCACTGGGCACAGGGGTGCCGCACCCTCAGTGGCACTGCCATCTGAGGCTATATTAAGGGAACTGAGATGTAGTCTTATATTCTATAGGGATATAAGGAGAGGCAAAAAGCTATATTTGCCTTACTCTGTGGTTCTGCACTCCTTACAGAACTTTCAGAGGAGATATTGTAGTCCCTTGAGCCTTAAACTACAATTGTAGAATCATTATGACTGGAAAAGATCTTTAAGATCATCAAGTTCAACCACTAACCTCACACTACCAGGCCCATCACTAAGCTAAACCATATCCCTCAGCACCTCATCTATGCATCTTTTGAATATCTCTAGGGATAGTGACTCCACCTACTCCCTAGGCAGCTCCTTCCAACACTTAATAACCCTCTTGGTGAAAAAGTTCTTCCTAATTTCCAACCTAAACCTCCCCTGGTGCAACTTGAACCCATTACCTCGACTTCTATCATCCATTACTAGAGAGAATACATCGACCCCCACCTTACTACAACTCCTCTTCTGGCAGTTGTAGAGAGTGATCATATCTTCTCTCAGCTTCCTCTTCCCTAGGATAAACACTCCCAGCTCCCTAAGACACTCCTCGTAAGACCTGTTCTCTAGACTTTTCACCGGCTTTGTTGCACATCTCTGGACATGTACCAGCTCTCCCCTCCAGTTATGTCAGCCTCAAATTGACATAATGAGGACATAAGGGATCAAAACTGTTTAAAGGCTTTTGTTCAGTTTTTTAGAAATGCATCTTAAAAAGCTATTAATTTTCTTTCATGACTCTGTGTGTGTATAAAATTATCCATAAGTTCCAATTATCTCTTACCCGCAAATATAAGAATTGTATGTGTGCCTTAAAAAAAGCCTAGGATTTTTTTTTTCTTTTGATTGCCCTTAATCAGAAATGCAAAATGAGTGTAAATGATACAATTCACATTTAGTATCATGTTACGACTGCTTTGTGCTTCTGCCAGTGACTCTATGGAACAACAAAGAATTAGATCTTTCATTACTAGTGCTTTTGTCTTTGATAAGAATATGAAAAACACTTACTTTGAAGCATATAGATTGGGATTTCATTTTCCTTGTGCAATGCCATTGCTGAAGCCAAAAGCTCACAATCTTCTTTCAAGTGCATGTAGAGCTCATTAGTACAGGAAATGCTTTTGGTGATTTTATGAATATGGTTTTCTTTCCTGGGGAAAATACCCAGTATTTTGGTCTGTTGGAAGACACAGAAGTTTTACTTTTGGAAAAGAGAATTTAAAAATATCACTTTCTTTTCTTCTGCAAAAATATTAGATAATTTCTAATGAATTAAAAAAGAAAATCCTCTGTTGTGGAAAAGGTGATTTTTTTGAGGAAAAAGAAATTACTCAATCTAGATGAATTTAGTGACTTATAAAAGTATTTTGTTTCTATGAAGTAAATAATTTTTTCACAGTGTGTAATCAAAAACATTTTTTTCCCCTCCAGGTTGAATATTGCAAAGTGTGGAAATGACTCAGTTGTCTACTAACAAAAACTTAATTTTAGCTGCCTAGAATTTTTAGTCCTTTTATTGTTATAGGAAAAGAATCATGCTAACTGAGAAGCAGCAGAGAACTAATGGACAGGTTACCCAGCTTACACATGTTGTAATAAAATGAAACATTATTTCTCAGCTTTTAATGTCATATTAACTGGTGGTAGGTGAATCACAGGAGGTTGAAAGATCATTTGAATAATTGCCAAAAGCATAGATGCTTACTTAAACTTTATCCCATTGTCTAAACACTGTAGAGTTGAGAGTAACAGTGCAGCTATGTGTGTAAAAAAAAGATGATAACATAAAATACTCCACTTTTGAAATAAGACTTTTGACTTTTCCATCTGGACTGGAAAGCCTGTAAAAAAGCATTATTTATTCCATCTTCTTCCTTCTAATAAAAAGCACTAGAGGAGACACATGACTAAATTTACTTGATCTCTTCAAATCTCCAGAAAATAAATATTATTTTTTTAGCTAATTAAAAAAAAATCTAAATAAGTCTGCATACATATAATTTTAACAGTAAAAGTAATATGATTTGTTGATAAATTAAATAAATTTACCTTACAGGAAACAGAAAAACAAGAAAATTTGTTTTGCAGATTGAAAATTTCAAACCAAAATATTTATTGTGATCTTAAGGACTTAAAAACAATTGAAGATAAAAACATCCTAAGTGCAACTTTAAGGTGTATCAGACACAAAGGCATAACCTCAGGGCATTCCTGAGGTGCAGATTGGAGGCCATTAAAAGTTTTTTAATGAAATATCTGTGTGTATATGTTTCACTGAGAAATATATGAACTTAGTGCATCACCTCTATGATGAGTGGAGCTAGGAAGTGATCAATAGTCCCACTTCACATGAGTTACCTTACACAACCTTTATATCTCCTCTCTAGATTGTGTCCACCAGATAGCCAGCTAACATGGTAGTTTGTGACCCCCAGGGTAACATACTGCTTTGAATTCATTCACAAGGTGTTAGTTCTGTCCACAGCCAATATGAAGATGCTGCAGCAGTGATATGAGAATAAAACTTTATGTAAATAGCTTTCAAGATGAGTCTTCCATTATTAATGTAGACAGTTCTAATTGAAAAAGCAAACAGCATTTGGCAGCAGGAACTTTTAATAAGAATGTCATTAAGGCTTTCAGGACCACAAAGAGATGAACAGTAGACCGAGCTGACTTTTCTATATCTCTTTTCTTTTCTCTTCATTACATGTAAAGAAGATATTTGAGTGAACTAAGTAAGTGTCCCCAAGTGAGCAGACCTACTTGTATCAAATCACAGATGTGCCAGAAGGTTAATATCAGCTTCTGTCAAATTGTCACCATGGTGGATGACTTCTTGGGTAGGTTCTCTACTCATGTTCTGTAAAACTGCAGAAGAAACAGAGAAGATGGATATGAATTAACAACCACCACAAAAAGAATGGGAGGAGTTTGTCTAGAAAGTACAACCCAGATGGAGTTGTACAGAACCAAAAGGCTAGTGGATTCAGGCTTAATTAGCTTGTTTTCATATTGCAAAATATATAGGTTATCAGCCTAGCCAGGAGGAAAATCTATGTCCTTGCTATTTAACATTTGTAACTCCGCCTGCTGCCATCTGGAAGTTCCCAGTACATCAAAAGGACACAAATCAAAACAGCAATGAACGAGTATACAAAAGAATGCTAAACTGAAGTTGTCGTTATTTTGGTTTGGCAAAGCTCATAATTAGCATCATTAGATGCTATTCAGATTTATGTCAGGACAGCCTTAAATCATCAAGTGAAAATTAAAGGGAATCTCTAACATTAATCATCCACATTAAAGAAAAGTAAAAAGACTAATGTGCTGTTGCAATTATATTCTTGTCTTTGCCTTGTGTTTTAGCTCCTCCACTCCAGAAATCATCAAATATCATTTTAGATGACCTAAGAATGCTTCTTGTTATCTGTCTGCCATTTCGTAAGAGTGCAAGACTCTCAGAGAAGTCATGTCAGATCTATGAGCACCATAATGATATCCTAAGTCCACTAGGCTGTCCAATAGGTTTCCAGATGACTGGATTTGTTTAGAAATAAAAAGCAAAAATGGTGATGTTTCTGAGATTAAGACTCCTCAGTAGCATATAAATGCTTGAAATTCTTAAAAGATTTAGGCAAATACTAGATTTTTGGATGCTATTTTATGAAAGAATGTATGCAAGATCTTGATCTCGTTTAGTTGAGCTGGCATATTTATATCCTAAATTTTATGAGGCTTTTGCTTTCAGAGTAGTGGTGTAATGATGAGCTAACATCACTGCTTAAATTGTTCACCAGACAAATAGCAAAATTTCTTAATGTCATTTTATGGGACTTATAAGACATTAAACTAAATATGATTGCTGCTCCATAAAACAGATCAGTTCTCCCTATACTGTACATATGCAAATACAGTATCCTATCTCAGCCTCCAGTGCCCATAGTAAGTTATCCTTAGAGTTTAAACTGAATAACTATTACCAGTTTACAGGCTCCTATATCTCTACATTTCAGATGAGCAACACATGAGAGAAGCTTTTGAAAGAACAAGAATGATGTCTTATTTGCCTGACCATACATCTTAGAAAATTTATATTTCTTCAAGAGTGGTACTTCTGTCCAATTGAAACAAATTTTCTAAATGTATATGAGATGAATTTTCAAAACCAGGCAGATGGGGTATTCAATGAAGAGAAAAAGTTTCTTCAAAAAGCCACTGTCACATGAGGCCAAACATTAATATGGACAAGGTAGCCAAGGTATCTGTATCAGCTAGAAGCTTAAACACTTATGATTTAAACAATCTCTTTCTAGTATATATGAGAAGAATAGCTTTTATGATAATTGCTTTATCTAGAAATGTAACAACAAAGCATATTGTTCACTCTTGTAAAGGAAATTTTCATTCAGGTGGACCCCAGATCTGTTTCTGCAAATACTTTCTGTATCATTTAATGAGGGAACTGTCTTAACACAGGACCATTACTATAGACCTATGCTTGATGTTAGATATTTAACATAAAACAATTGCTATTGCTTTCTAATCAATTCTGGTTTAGAATGCATTAAATCTGGAATATTCACCTAATAATGTCTGAGTTGGATATTATGAGTCTGAGGGCAGAAAGATGCATGATTTTTTAAAAGATGGGAGTTTGAATGAAAGAGGAAGTGAATCATCAACTTATGAAATCACCAGCATATGAAAATCACCAATTAATGAATGCATAAATTGGATAAATTCTGAAAAAAGTCATGTGTACAAGTCAATAATTCATATAGCTACTATTCTTGGCATCATTATATAAGTAATATTTTTACAAGGTTAAGCTGTCTTTGAACTTTTCTATTATATATTAGGTACAAACAGATATTTCTTCTATATCTAGCATACTTATCATTTTGTACCTTTAATTAAAAAGTATCTAAAATTATGGCAACTATAAAGAAAAAAAATCTCACCATTGTATTTTATTATTCCACATAATATAAACGTTTTCTGAATATATTATATCAATTGAGCATTATTCAGAGCTGAAGCACTGAATGTTCTTTCTGGACATAATGAATATCTATCTATACCAACAGCATTTGAAATGTTTGACAAGGCTACTTCATGGATAACCATGTGAAAAAGAAGACCTTTTGCTACATATGTGTCATCTCCTTTATATTCACTTATTTGAACTGTATAACTATTTTTTTTGAGATATTCTAATTTTGTTTTTTCATTAACCTGAAAACAGAATCACATATGCTGGAGATTTGTGTATTGAAAACTCCAGAAATGCACAAGTAAAATTGTCATTAAACTTATAGAAGATTGTCTTTATATATAAAGATTAGCTAAATCTGAGCATAAGGGTCAGAGAATTAATTCCATATCTTCTTTATGCATTAGTATAAAAGTCAAAGTGCTTGATTCGACTCTTTTCAGTGTTAGTGCCTGATATTCCTTCAGGGACACTAATAGGGCTACTTCACTGACTTCAGTAGGAATGGGCCCAGTCACTAAACTCAGTTTCTAAAGCTTTGGTGAAACATAAATATCACTGTTTTGAGGGAATATTCAATATATTTTGTTCTCTGAGGTAAATAGGTTTCTTAAACTGCTTTAACAAAAGTTGATGGAAACTCAGAAGTTAGTTGATATTTTCTGGATATCTTCAAGAAGGAAAAACAAGACATATTTTTTTGTGAAAGATGTACTGTGTTTACTGCACATCTGTTTGAAATCAATGGTATTCATTAAGCTCACTTACTTTACAGGTCCTAAAATCCAGTAGATATAAGGATTTTTCGGTGTAAATCACATTAAGAATTGCTGAACCCTCAAAGAAATATTGTAATAAATCTGTGCCACTGATACATGTTCAAATGATAAACAATCTATGCTATGAACAATAGAAATGAATATTAGTTATTTGCTTCAATTACTGGATTCACATGAACAGATTAAAATGTTTTGTGTTTTAGGAGTCTGACTGATCTGCTTTACAAAACCTTTTCAGTTTCAGTTTTTTTATAAACTATTTGTCACATATTTTTGTTCTAAAATGAAGGTAAATGTTTTGCTTTATAATCTTACTTTTTTAACTAAATAAAAGTTGCTGCATAAAGTTTTAATGTCATTTTAAAATATGTCCTTGTCGAAGTTGCCATAAATGTCGACATTTTCAGCAGCATGAATTTATGATGACACTGAATTTTTACGGCACTATAAAAGTCCATAGTCATCATGACATCTACAGCTGCCTTTTCACTAAAATATAAGAAACTATATTAAGACATATAGTTCAACATTTCCAAGGATTTTAAGGAAAAAAACTATGTACACTCATGAGTGCTCACAGCAGTCTCACGATGGAATAAAGGTAAGTAACATACTACAATTATTTAGCTGCAAAATCTGTCTAGATTCAAATGGAAATCAGCCAAGAGTTCTTTTGTTCTTCGTTACTTTTTATTTTCTTTCATTGATCAGTGCAAAAAACTGCACTAATAGACCTTGAAAATCAACTTGAATTGAAGCTTTATTCTACCAGGCAAAGGTCATCTAAGAGCATGCTTCCAGCCTCTCATCCCCGTATGCATTATCTGTCTTCTCAGGAGAATGGACTATTTGCAGAGGTAAAGATGTGGGCCCTAACAAAGGTACAAGGACATGGTCCAACTTCATAGAGGACAAGAAACTGAACTCCATTAAATGTTGGCTGTAGCTCAAGTATAAGTCACTGGAATACTGCATCTGAGCAAAGTATTAGGATGCTTTAGGATACAAAGCTTCTTCTTATGGCTTGGTTCTGAGAGAATGGAAAACTGCTTTCATGAGCTGGAAGCAATAGGACATACTCCTAACAAATCTTTGATTTTGGCTACGGAGAGTTCAACACCCGCAGGTTATGATTACTATATTGCAAACCTCTTCTGAAGTCACTCTTCTAGAGTATCTGGTTTTCATTTTGCAAACCAATAAAGAGTACCTCGAGGACACTAGAAATCTTCTTATCTTCTCTAACTAGAACGAAAAGGTTGCACTTCTGCACAGGTTTCCAGTAAACGTACCCTTAAATAGGAGATGAGATCCACAAATACCTTAAATTCCTAGACCTTGGGCAGATAAGCATGACTCATACTGCATGTCAGAAAAACAAACTTCTCTAATAACACTAGTGTCCTGGAGGTGAGGCTCATATGTGTGTGTTTGTGTGTGTGTGTGTGTGTGTGTATATATATATATGAAGTCTCAATATATGGAAAGTTTTGCTCAAGGAAAGTCTTTACGATTTCTCTCATTGATGTGAGTACTTCATTTAAATTAAATATTTCAAAGTCTTGAATATTTCAGTATTCAGAGTGTGGATAAATTAAACATACTACCGAATATGACACTTCCTGATTGTCACAGTAGTAGAAGCAGGGACCCAAATATTCCATCAATGCACACTCAATGTTTCCATTGAATTAAATATGAGTTACATGTACATAGGGACCAAGGCAGTCTGTTTTAATTAGTGTGAAAATGTCAAGTCTCTGTACACAGTACAAGCCTAAAAACAAGACAGTTAACCCTTTCATTGTCATTGAGCATTGTATACAAACTAAGTTATAAAATCTCAGAGGAATCAAATGGCCCAACAATTCTACTGGAAATTGTAGAACCAAAAACCCATCAAATGTTTAAGCAAACAAGGGAAAGCATTTTAAAACTGGCCTGAACTTAACCATTAACAAGTCCATTGTTAAAAAAGTGATTGGATATTATAAATCAATGAGAACTTGTTATTTTTCATGGATCTGGAAAAAGTAAACACTTAGGGCAGCACATTTCTACAGAATAAATAAATAAATAAATGCACCTTGTCCAGGAATCTCATTAAATTCAATGTCAAAACATTTTATTGAAAACTGAAACTATGTATTATACAAAAATACTTTGTTGAACCAAAGATTAACTTTTTAACCGTGCACTTAACAAACGAAATTTAAAGTCTCAATTTTCAAAAATAAAAATTGTCTCCATCTTACAATGTGACTGCCCTACACTGTTGTTAGATATCCAGTCAAGAAATACCTGATTTTTTTTTTTTTTTTTTTTAGAGGAGCTAACTCTTACTGTGTTAGCACTGTAGATATAACAGTACAAACTCCTATGCACGTTGTCCCTTAGATGGATCTCCTCTGAGGACACTGTCGTCTTAAAGCTGCATCCCTTCCACAGCTGTCTGCAGTCTTAGCACAAGTTCCTCTTGACTGAAACCTCTCAACTTAAGACATATTTAGGAGAATCAAGGAAAATTGAAAGAGTATGTCTGCAGCCTAGCTACAAAAGTTTATCCTCAATTTCTTCTACATCAGGAAATTTTAGGCAGAGTTACATGTTCCTAATGCCAATGTGCATCTAGATAATGTGTAGAAGAAAGATTATTTACTATTCCAGAGCTTAATTTGTAACTTTCAGGTGACTTCAGAATTAGTTACAGAGTATAAGAATATGGATAGATATTTTCAGAAAGCTCCTCTAAGATGCAGGAACACACTCCTCTTAGTAGGTAATGGAAATTCCTACCACACTTTTGAAAAACAAACAAACAAACTGCTCAACTGCAATCTTTTCAGGGAAAAGAATTTAATCTACCTTTGTGACTACTATCTTCTGGGTCAAAGCAGTAATGATAGCACACGAACTGCAAGAATGATCTAGAAGATCGTAGACAGGTTATGGTAATACCTAGAACACAGTCACAACACCAACAGTCAGTCTTTCCACCTTGATATTCAGCCTCACGTACATACCTTGCCTCTGTGCAGAGAAAATCCAGAGCAACTCTGAGGTCTTTAGGGGCTTGTGTCACTCTGCAATCAGAAAAGATGATCATTAGTAAAAGAATAATTGGACCACTACATGGTCTCTGAGGAACTGTGTATTTTACATAGAGCTAGCAGTATGTACGGACATCTGTAGCTAGCATTTGTATATAAAGAATTTCAGATTAAGACACTCCATTGGTAAAAATAGAAAAAAGTGTGTGAGATGTAGAGTTCATACATACTGTTATTTTTGTCTTGAATCAAACAAGTAGCTTCAGATAACATAATTAAAATTACAAATCTTTTAATCACAGCACAAGTTAGTAAGATATGGACAGATATAATTGCATAGCAAAAATTGTCTAGGCTCTGTTAACTCCAATATTAAGATATTTTATGGGAAACGGTAAAAAACAATGTCACATTATTTCTCCAATTCATTAATAAGCATGTTTTTTGCACACTATTCTTCATGGTGTATTAACTTATGACAGGGGTCAGGGCTACATTAAATTATAGGATAAATTATTATAGTTAACAGTGCTATTTGACAGCTTCTTAGGTATCTGCTGCCCTTAAACTTGTTCTGCATAGAATTATTTTTTTTTTAACAGCACAATAAGAGAAGTCTTAAATAATAATGAATTTTACCTTGACTCCCACATTTTCCTTACACTTCATACAGAGCAAGTGGTGACCAAAGATAACTATAAGAAAAGAATAAATCATAATAGATCAGCTCAAATTTAACATTTACAGACTCTGAACATTTATCAAAGAATGACAGAATCACAGAATCATTTCAGTTGGAAAAGACCTTTAAGACCATAGTGTTCAACCACTAACTTCACACTGCCAAGCCCATCACTAAACCATACCCCTCAGCATCTCATCTATGTGTCTTTTTAATATCTCTAAGGATGGTGACTCCACCACATTCTTGGGCAGCTTGTTCCAATCCTTAATAACCCTCATAGTGAAAAGATCTTCCTAATGTCCAATCCAAACCTCACCTGATGCAACTTGACTCCCACCTCACTACAATCCCCTTGCAGGTAGTTGCAGAGAGTGATCATGTCTCCTCTCAGCCTCATCTTCTCCAGACTAAACAACCCTAGCTCCCTCAGCCACTCCTGATAAGACTTGTTCTTTAAACCCTTCACCAGCTTCATTGCTCGTCTCTGGACATGCTCCCTCACCTCGACATCCATCTTGTAGTGAGGGGCCCAGAATTGAATACAGTATTCAAGGTGAGAAATAATGCAAAACACAAGTTTGTCTTTCCACTACTTTCAAGTAGCATCTAATCCGAGCTTCTCTAAACTGGGGGTGGTTTTGATATAGTAAGAATCTATTCCACAGTCTTGACCTGAAATGTCTTCTATGAAAACTGAACAGTGTCTTTTTGCAAGAATGTGTGATATTATTCAAGGAAAGGTGAGATCCACCAGCAGGTACCACATATGTTTACGTGTTCTAGAAGGACATCTTTCTATTGTATATTTAGTTTTATATAATTATCTGTAACTTTACACTCATTATGATCTTTTTTACATCCCTACCCATCTGACCAGTAGTACCTTTCCTCCTCTTCCTCACTGCATTTTGTTTACTGCAATCACAGAGATATGTGCACAGAATTGGATGGAGAGACATTCCATTGCCATGCACTGCACCACTTCCCTGAAATTCTGTACTTCCTTTTTCACCAGTGCATTTTGCTTGACTCCTAGTATCACTCACTCCCACTATATTTCCAGGATTCTGTTTGACTACTGAAAGTGGTTTCTGCACTGCCTTTCATACTTTTCTTCATAGGATGTATTCTCTGAATTAATTGTCTACTAACTCATATACCTCTTTAAGCCAAAGCTTAGTCTTAATGTAGCCGTTATAGCTATATTGAAGGGCCCTCGGATTTCTATTTGAAAGAAATCCAATGGTATTTTTAAAGAAAGACCAATGACATTCTGGGGTGCACCAAGAGTGTGGCCAGCAGGTTGAGGGAGGTTCTCCCTCTATTCTGCTCTGGTGAGATTTGGAGTACTGTGTCCAATTCTGGGTCCCCCAGCTCAAGAGGGACAGGGAACTGCTGGAGAGAGTACAGAGATGATCAGGGGACTGCAGCACATTTCCTATTAGGAAAGGCTGCAGGAATTAGGACTATTTTGTCTGGATAAGAGGAGACTGTGAGGTGATTTCATTATTATTTACAAATATCTAAATGGTGGATGTCAGGAGGCTGGGACATCACTTTTTTCTGTAGCATCCAGTGATAGGACAAAGGGTAATGGAAAAAAACTGGAACACAAAAAGTTCTATTTAAACATAAGGAAAAGCTATTTTACGGTGAGGATGATGGAGCACTGGAACATGCTGCCCAGGAAGAATGTAGAATCTCCTTCTCCAGAGATTTTCAAGAGCCACCTGAATACGTTCCTGTGTGACCTGATGTAGGTGACCCTGCTTTAACAGGGAGTTGAACTAGGTGAACTCTGAACATCCTTTCCAACCCATATCATTTTGTGATTCTGTGATTAACTTAACTCGTAGGTTTGGGATTTTTTTGATGGTAGCTAAATTTATATGTATATATAAATCTTACATGTGAACAGGAGATCAACATTCTCAGTTGGTGCCTTTGGTAGCTACTACTGCTAAAACTTTAAGCATTATTAGTAATCATAACAAAGACAAGTAGAACTATGGCATCTATGAGTTTATGTAAAGACAATAGGTATTATTTTAATTATGTTGATGTAGCAAGAAGAACCCAGATAGACACAAATCAGAGATATACAAATGCTTTTTATTCTATGATAACTCTCACAGTGCCCCAGATAGTGTTAGACTAATGCAGAGCTAACGTTCCTCCCTTTCATATATATCAGAGCACTTCTACCTGCTCTCTAGAAATAAAGATATTGAACACACAATGAAGAACGAGATTAATGTAGTTTATCAGGAGATGAATAAAGTGCCCCAATGCTTAGATGAAATTAATCCTAGGACTAAGTTTACATGGTTTAAATCATGTAGATTTAAATCACCACTTCTAAACTACTTCTGTAGTATGAAAGGGACAGAACAATTCTTGACTTAGCCCTATGTAAGACAGAGACGGTGAGTCTATATAGGTATCAACTCTGTAGTCCTCAGCTATCATAAAATCATAGAATGGTAGAGTTGGAAGGGATCTTCATCTAGTCCAACCCCCCTGCAGAAGCAGGTCCACCTAGATCAGGTTGCATAAGAACATGTCCAGACAGGTCTTGAAAACTTCCAGGGAAGGAGACACCACACCCTCCCTGGGCAGCCTGTGCCAGTTCTCCCTCACTCTCACAGTAAAATAATTTTTCCTTATATTTAAATGGAACTTTTTATGTTCCCGCTTCATCCCATTACCCCTTTTCCTGTTGCTAGATACTATAGAAAAAAGCGATACCCTAACCTTCTGACATCCATCATTTAGATATTTGTAAATAATAATGAAATCACCCCACAGTCTCCTCTTATCCAGATAAAACAGTCTCAGTTCCCACAGCCTTTTCTCATAGGAAACATACTGCAGTCAGTCTCCTGATCATCTTGGTGGCTCTGTGCTGGACTCTCTCCAGCAGTTCCCTGTCCCTGCATAAGAAAATGCAATAGGTTGGGAAGGATCACATTACAACCTTGTATATGAAAATAAACTCTGGAAAAATGCATTTTCAAAAAGTGGTGGACCTAACCAAACAGATCCTGAAGTCAGGAATGACAAAATTAAAATCATTTGACTTTCCATGAGACTTGCTTAAACATAATAATAGTGGCCACAAAAGGCACAAATTTCCCTAAAGAGAAATAAAACCAAACTCAAACAAACAGAAAATAAGAGAGGAAAAATTCCAGTACAGTTAACTAATGAAATTCAAGAGATTATTGAAGCCATATAAGCACCCTTCAGTCAGTGGAGAGTGAGCCCATGACTTACTTCCAGTAAGTGTAACTTTCTTTCTTAATCACTTTTCACTGACTTTACTTTTTTTCTTTTTATTCAGTAATCATAATGGCATTTAGGAATGCAGTAGGAGTGGTTTATTTTTACTGTTGAAATATGATGTTTGAAAAAAACATGTGGCATGGACAAATATTTTACAAATATTCTATTCCATTGCAAAATTGTGCCTCAAATTTAAATTTGGCAATAAAGCAGTTTAACCTCAATGGCCCATACAGTCTTGACACTTCTATGGACCTCTCTAACAGTCTCCAAACTAGGGTGAAATTAAATATAGATAAGTACAGCCTTTTTGTCTTAGGAAAGCAAATACAGAAATACAAAATGACGCATAAAGCATCAATAAAGAAGAAGTGTCTTGCAAACAAAACATTGCAACTACTCTCTGCAACAGAAAGGTGAATTTCATTCTAAAAGGTGCTAGCAGGAACAGTTCATGTAAAAGAGAGACATTACAACTTTCTTTTCAATGTCCTGTTGCCAGCTGGCTACCATAATTTAACAAAGATGTGGGTTGCCTGGAGCTAGTACAGAGTAGAATAACAAGAACAACAAAATGTGGACAGTTTTAAGAAGTCACCTTACTAGATTAACAGATAACAAAGATTTCCTAGTTTACAAGAGAACTGAACATCAGGAATCAAGGACATCACGTGCAAATACTAGAGAGACAAATCAACTGCAAAGAGCAATGTCTGTATGTGAAGTAAAGCAGTTCTCAAGCATGGGTGCCCATCAGCTATGATTACCGTCCTGTGAATAGCCTTGTCTCTGAAAACATGTTATTTTGTTATTTTTGGTTCCTAGGAGATCAGGAAGTGGGGTGTGTGGGTGAATTCTACATGACAATCTGTAATGCAGATTCCTTCAAAATGTACTTTGCATCTGGCAAAAGTTCAGCAAATAAGGCACATAGAGGTTTCTGCATAAACTCTGATTTAGATTGCCAATTCCAGACAGCATCACGAAGGTTACAGCCTGGTTTCCAAATCATTATCCAGGGTTACTCTGCAAGGGCACTGGTGTCTAGAACCTCTTTGCTGGACAAATGGATTTGAGGAAAACCTGTTAGTCATTTATTGAAGTGTACATGAAAATTCAACAATTACAGTGCAGTAAAAACTTATTGCTTTACAACAGTAATGCAGCATTAGTTATGAAGTTAGAAAGTGTACTCTTATACCTCCACTAGAAATTAGTTCCCCATATACAAATTACATTTTCTGTCTCAGAATGAATGCCTGGGTGCTGTGAAGGAAGTTGTCCCAGGCATAAGTTTGCTTTAAGGCAGTGGAGAGCTGTAAAGATAAAATCTACATTTAGATTTGAAATATCTTTAAGTTCAGAAATCAGATTTTGTTTCACACTTGTCTTTTATCTGAAGAGAAACTGTATTGATGACTGGGGAAAAAAAGAAAAAGAAAACTGTGTGAGTAAGAAGAGGTAAATTTATTCTGGATGGGGAGAAGAGCTATGAGTTTGCAAAATTACTATAAGCTATTTAAAGTACCAATGGAGAAACCTTGTAATACCTTGAACCAGTCATCAGACTTAAGGCCCTTTCAGGACATGACAGAGCTTATAATTTCTGGAATCCAAAGATTTCTCTCCGTGGTGTTAAGCCTGGCCTACACAAAGTTGCATCAGTTTAATTAAAAATGTATTTTAAAATCAATTTAGAAAGCCCATGCAAACCCTATGTGGGCACTTTTAATTTTATTTCAGACTTGCATTAATTTATCTTAAGTGAATTCCTTCCTGTCTTAGGCTAAATCAATATAAGCCAGGGCAAAATCAATTTAGGAGTGTCCAAACAAGTGTTCACATCGGTTTAACAAAATCGATTTATAAAGCGATTCAAATTAAATTGGTGTAACTTTTGTGTGAAGACAAGCTTGGCTTAGCTAATTTCCACAAACTAGACTTTTTACAAAACCAACCAAAGTGAAAGTTATAGAATTTCTCTTGGGTCCAAGCTTATTTACATTGCAGAATTAATCATCTTCAAAAAGTTTATTTCAGTAAAAGAAAATTCTTAAATGGTGAGAAACACAATTATCAGTTTGGTTACCAGAACTTTATCTTATTTATTTATGTACCTATAAGTTAAGTGAAATGCAAGCAGAATTTATAAAATATCCAGAAGATAAGATGTTTCCTGGACACTCATCCCTAAAACTACTGTTTTATGAGTTAAATGGAATAACAGAAAAAATCCCCTTGAACTCTGTTTTGAATTAGACAATTGCTTCTCAAAACAGATATATTTGGGATACAGTGGGAAAGAATCAGTCCATGTGCCTTTGAAAACACTAGTGATTAAAACAAGAACCCGTATCAAGACACAAAAACCAGTTCTAACAAAGGTATTTCTCTCAAAATGCTGGAGAAGTACAAACAGCTCAGTATTTGAAGCATTTCTAAAGAATGAACACTTTTATTTTCCATTCGGAGTACTTTATCAAGCTAATAGGAAATTTCTTTATAAGTTTCTTGTTTCAAGGCACATATTACAACCTTGCAAATCACAAGATTTTGCATTCGTCAACTGGATATAAGTAAAAAAATATTGACTATAGATGAACTCACTGTCTTATTTTACTCACATTCTGGAAATTCAGCACATTTCTCCATGCTACTCGTGATTTCTCCCAAAATTTTGAATGTTAGCAGACCTATAATTGGCTCTCAAAATTTAAATTATTATCTAAAACATTAAAAAATATTTACAACCAACTTTGACTTCACTTTATGCAGTATTCCTTGTTGCATATTTGTGAGTGGTTTGAAATTTTTTGTGCAAAGATATTTCTGAATTGGGTTTCTGAATTGAGCTTCTACAAGGAAAAACATAAGACTGTCAGAAAATTCAAGCAGTTTTTCAAAATCCCAGTACTCCAAACTGCAATCAACTACCAGTGGACTGTCCTGACAATTCTCTAATATTCTTTGCTTTAAGACTGAGCAGGAATATTTTCAGACAGACAGAACAAAAGGTTGTTAACAAAATCAGTAGCAGAGAGGTCAAGTTGCTGCATCTAATTGTAAGTGTAAGAAATTTTAATTATGGACTCAGTATTACAGTTTCATACAAAACCATCATAGACCCTGTTCAGTGTCAGTCAGATACAGATGAGAAGCATTTCTGATTTATGCTGTAGTCATCTTTGCAAAAGCTCAAGACAATGTGATAATCTCACAAAAAATCCATTAGAAAAAGCACAAAAATTAATTCAGTCTTTGGACTCTAATATACCATTAACAATATTTTCAATAGCATACTTACAATACTCTTTTAATTCAAAATGGACACAGTAACATTTTAAAAAGGATATGATATACTGTAGATTCATAAATACCCCCTGGGACAGAAGTGCTACAAGTCATCATCACATATACCCAACAGCCACCTTTCTACTTGTTCACATACTAATCCTGTGGCTCATGGGAAGTGGCCTTGACTGAGATCTGCATACCTTTAACAGTGCTATCCTGAAGGTTTGGGCCATGCTTTGCTTTCTACTCAAGTAATTGCAGGTTGTCAGTAGAAATTCAATTTGTGCTGATACTTCAAATACAGAGGTCACACTGGAAAATACATTGCTGTTTTGTTTTTAACCAGTTGTATTAAGTGGGAGTGAGAGAGACTCTGCTATTTCAATGGCAAAGGTTGCTGAGGCCAGGCACCACTTTAGAGCAAGGTTTTGCACTGACTGTGCATCTTCTTCTCCTAAGGTTTTCCTAAGCTACTTCTGACTCCACTGATTATGCCAGAGTACAAGAAATTGTTTCTTGTGACTAACAATGAAGATAAAAAATGACATCACAACATATACTTCCACCTTACATGTGTTGAACTCTGTTGATCTTGCCTGTGTCCTTGTTCAGTGATCTAGACAAGGGACACACCAAGGCCTTTGTTACTCTGTCATGCCATGGTGTACAAAGTCTCTGCAAAGATCTGACAACAACTGAGTTTGTTCTTTAGACTTTCACAGCAACCAAGAACCATGTTTTGGGTGTTTTTGAGCATGACCTTACTGACTCATCTTCTCTCCCCAGATAAGAATGAGAAGGTTAGGTTTAATTGACATAGAGAGAGATGATGTCAAGCAGTCTCTTTCCAAAGGAAAAGGATATGACCCATCAAGGCACAAGGATAGTAAAGTAGAAAAAAAGAGATAAAGGAAAACATGAAACTCTAAAACTAGTCTGTTGCATATAAGTAACAATATTGTACAAGAAACAATATTCCAGGAGAGGTCAAGAAACTGAGGTCAAGCCTCCTCGTGAAAAAAAGCAAATTTTGAAGGAAAGTATTTTGTTAAATTTTTATTGTTTTAACCTGTAAGTCAGCTTTCTGAATGTAGCTCATGATACCTTTCTTATAGCTACATGTTTCTATATGACCTGCCCCTGCAGCTTCTGGACTTCTGATTCCACGAGAACTACTCGTGTGCTTATAGGAAAAAAAATACGTATTTTTCTATAAAGAAGTTTTATCTCATGTCAAAACTCAAGGCACTTTTCTGTTTGAGAGAGATATCCAAATATTAATGTGTCTTGTTATCTTTTTCACATTGCTAAGCACCCTTTCTACTTGCAAAGATGGCAGTTATTTCATCCTCAGAATTATCTGTCTGCTACCAGAGTATGCATGCAAACTGGGTTTTTTAAAGAGGCTGACCTTTGCTCATAATGATTTTAGTGTAGATTAAGTCAATTAATGTAAAGGTATACAAGTGGCAAATTGTTTATTTTTGTACTTCCTCAATGCGTTTCTTGGTTTCTTTCTAATTTTATTGTATTATTTACCCATTGTTCTTAGAATCTATTGATGTGTCTTCAATATTGCTCAGTTTTACCACTGAAATTTTTTTCATCTTTTTGCAAATCAAGAACATAACGCACTAGTATCACATCTATTCATGGCACCTGTCAAAGTGATATAGGGAAAACCAGTTTTCTGCTCTGAAAGGTTTTCAGACATGATAGAACTTTCACAAAACAGGTGATGAGATAAAACAAAACCACTGGAAGACAGAAAAATCCAGATGACTACCCAGTACAGCAGAGGTGGATGGTCGTAAAAACCTGAAAACACTGGAGATTAAAATTGGCTTCTGGCAACTCTTCCTCTTGCACAGTAATTGAGAGTAAATTTGGTGGAATACATGAGAACCTTACACAAACCCCTGGGGTCTGGTGGGAGCTTTAGATCTGGGCCAAACAAAAAGTAGCAAAGAAAAATTGTGGGAAAGCTGCCTTTGCAACATCGTGTTGCACAGGGAAGGTTTTCTTTCTTACCTTTTAACCTGTCTCCAGAAGGGGCTGGCCTCTTGAGCAACCTTCTTCCATATTTTGCTACTTGCAAGGATCAAAAATATGTAACAAGATCAGGGTTGGACAGGGCCCGCAGAGCTATCTGGTGTCAATGCAGTCATTTGGATGATTATTTACATTTTCTTTTCTGATTGTGAAAGCACTGTTGTGGCACACAGGAATCAACAATAATCTTCCTTCCATAATTCTGTAAGCTATTTTGCTCAGCCTGCTTGCCAAAATACTCACTCATGAATATACAATGAGGTGGAAGAAATATTTCTTCAAGTTTTAAGCCCCTTGGGCCTTTAATCTTGAAGCCTTTTAAATCCAGGATATGAATTTTTGTGCGTATGCACGTATATGTACTGAAGTGTGTGTATTGGTGTCACTTCTCTTAACTTGTGTGCATACTTGATTGCTGGAGGGCTTTCATTCTCATTTAGATATATCACAAACTCATGCACACGTACAGTAAGGACAGTTTTTGCCTATTTTTGATTGCATGGAGGAGACTGATTATCCAAAGTGTTTCCTACTGCAGCTATAGGAAATAAATATTGATACATTTTGTAGTAGAGGGAAAAAGGTAAATGAAACTTTTCAAGGTCACCTCCCATACATCAACCACAAAAATTATCTTAAGTGTCCAGCATGATAGCAAGTTTTGGTATAAGACTCTATGTGAGGGGACTTGCATAGTGATTAACTGGAAAATATGTATGTCAACAAAAACATTTCTGTGACAAGGCTGGATGTATTTTTAACCGAGAGAGGCCTACTTTCTGTTTATATCCTTCGGAGGATCACTTAACTTTTTGGGATATGGGATGATGAAGAGGAGAATGCTTCAGCTCCACTCCCCTCTCTGCTTGAATAGGAGCAATGATGCTAAATTGAACTCTTGTTCTGGGGTGCACTTCACTTCTCATTGGATCTGTATACAAAACTGAAGTATTAATTCAATTTCCATAACCACCATGGAGCCAATTTTTCACCAGCCTACCTGGAGAAATTTCCTCTCTGAGAGCTAGAGTGCTAGCTAGTGCTGGGATACTAACCTTCAAGACCTTTGTTTATATTCAATACCAAAATTAGCAAGAGTGAGTCCCTCAATCTACATGAATCTACTGTGACAGACTATATTATTTATTGAACCAAGGTTGCAAGCATATCTTGTGTCTTCCAGTTACAAGCAGCATAAAAATGGTAAATTCAAACTGATTTGGGAGTGCCCAAATGCCTAGTTATCTTGTTACTGAAAATAGACATTAAAACATTCTCTCTGAGCTCTTCAATTCAGAATTCCAATTAAGTTTTGGTGCCACAAAAATTACATTTTCGAGTAAATAAACCACCCTACAAAACTAACTTATTACCTAACCAAGAATTACTTCCCAGTGACATAAACACAGTGCCAAGAGACAGTTCTTGGTCAAAAGACTTAATCTAATGCCCCATGGAGCTCTGCTCTGTCTGGAGAATATGCCATAAAAAATAATAATGAATTGGTAACACAAGTTCTATACTCTGAAAGTGGACCACATATTTATTGTAACGATTAAAACTTCAACTCTTATGGTGCTTTGCACCACTTGCTTAAATTTCTGTCTCTCCAGATTCTATCTACCATATCTTACGAACAGTAAGGAATGCATTAAAGACTTAAGCATTCCTACCAGGAAGGATATGAGAGATGTGCAGTCAAACATACGGTGTTTTTTGGAGGGGCATGGAGCTGAGATACAGTTGGATGGTTAATTCTGAAAAAGATGTGAGGCTTTACAACATTTGGGGAAAAATGCAATTTTTTCACCAGAGCTAGGGCTGAAGATGTTGCAGAGTTGGTGTGAATACGTGCAATATGCCCTAAAGGCATCTGGAATGGGGAAAGCAGAAAGCAAATTGGCCATAATCATTAGTTAGCTCTGTGGGTTCTGGCTCAAAATCATATAGACTACAAATTGCATAGAGTGAGGAAAGCTCTTTTTCCCATTTGGGTTGTTTGGTTTGGTTTGGTTTGGTTTTTTTTTTTTTTGCTTATATGTGTATGAGTACTCCTAAACATTAAAAAAGGGAGTTACAGGAGAAAAATCTAGAAACAAAGAAAGGAGAAGAAAGAGATGTATCTGTCTGATGCTGTTAGATTAAATTAGACTATAATGATTACTGTGTGCCTTCACAAAAGACATTTTGTAACATTTAAGATTTCTGCTAATTGAACTAGGTACATTACCATGCAAAAGAACGTTAGTGAAGGTTGAAAAGGACAAACCAACTATTCTCGTACATCACCATAATTATGCAGCCCCATGTTCGAACAATTACATTTATGTAGACCCACTGTTAAAATCAATGTTACTTGTACAGCTAGTCTTTAATCAATGGAATCAGTCAATTTGCCATGGTCACATCCTTCTTCTTAATTAAGACAGTGATATCTCTGGAGCGCAGGGTCTCAAAGAGATAAATAAGTACAGAGGTTGGGAAATGTCAAAGAGGTGACTCCCTGATTTTACTCTCAACGAACTTAGGAGGAAATAAGACAGTTCCCTCAGTTCAGGGAAGCAGCACAATCTTCTAAAGAGATGGCTTAGCATTCATTAAGAAAAGAGCAGGTAGCAGTGTCTGACAGAAATAGCACTAATGAGCAAAGAGCACTTTCAACATGCATATCCTTCATAGTCATAGTCTGAATTATGAAGGTTGTGCCACCAAAGCCAATTTTAATTAGAACGAGCATGGACCTCTTTGGACAGTTAGCCTTTCTTTCCAAAATCCATTTCATTATGGTGTCATTTTGTTGTCATAATCAAAATGGCAAAGTGATGGAATAACCTACTTAAAATGTCTGCAGTGTTAAAGCAGATATGGCAAACATCCTCTAATGACACATGTAATAAGGGTATTACCTAGAGGACTTTGACAGTGCGTTCTGTGTTGTCAGCGTAGTTGGAATAATGATAGAGGTCTCCTCTGGAATAAGACACAGGTCTTTATAGACTAGGTCTAAACTTCCTGTTCTACAGGTAAGCTATTAAACTCCCATGTGCTGAAAGAAAAGAGAAAAATACAGATCTACTGAGACATCAAGTGCAGACATAGTCGTAACTCTGGAGGTTTTTCCCTCTGCAAAATATACTTGTACAGTCAAACTAAGATTATTCGGTCTTTCTATATTAAAACACATATCAAAGACTGCTACGAAAAGTGAAACAAACCTGGAAGTCAATTGTACTTGTTTACAAAGGAATAATTTTACCAATTATTTCTAATGTAACACTATTACAGTACTTACATTCTTATTCTTATTATCATTATTATCATTGTTATTATAATAGGTTTATATTATTATTTGTATTATTGTTGTTGTTGAATGGAATATAATATTTTCACTTGGAAGGATCCTGTAATGATCATCTAATCTAACTGCCTGATCACTTCAGGACTGACCTGAAGCTAAAGCATGTTATTAAAGGTATTGTACAAATATCTCTTAAACACTGACAGTACTTAAACATTGAAAGGATTTCTTACCCTGGAGTCTTTTAGGTGTTCTAAGTGCACAGGTCAAGGTACAAATGGTATTAAGGAGCACAAAATCCACCTAACTGGAATTTCTCTCTCTTTAACATCAGTTACAATCCAGGACCGATTTCTTGAACTATGAGTAGAATTAATTGTGTCTTGTTGAGACCCTATCTAGTTTATCACATATTTTTTTAAATATTTGCAAAATAGATCCACAAACATTAAATTATTAAAAAAAAATGAGGTCTGGGAGTCTAAATCCATGTCCAGGTGGCATAATGCTGGGTTGAGAAGAAGCATTTGTAGGAAGTTCAAATCAATTATTTCATAAACCTAAGCAGATGAAAGACAAATGAAATGTCATCATGATGCAACTTTACTGCTTGACAAACCAAACAAGTTCCCGTGTCTGGACACAGAACACTTTCGACATGAAAAGTTTGGGCAATATTTTCAGTTTTATTTTTCTTCAAAAGGTAGTAAATCAAAATAATATTAAAAAACAACCCAGTAGCCAAGAACATCCTTGAATACATTTGAAAAGAAAGGCAAAAATTTGATGCTTTTTTTTAAGGTCATATATTTGGTTGAGGGATTGAAAAAACAATTTAAAGAAAAATCCTGAACCATTTATTATTCCTAGAAATGCAATCTGGAAAAATCAGGTTTTTTAAATCCTCCATAGAAAATCTGTTTCTGAAACATGACCTTATCCCCAGAAAAAAAAAAAAAAATCGTTCATTTGTCATACTGTTCCCACAGCTAATAAGAACCAAAATAAAAATGAAAATACTAGAAGTTATAAAAAGTATACCACAGGAAAAATAAAGCCCTGCTGAAGAGATATACAATTAAGTTGTAAACTTTTCATGTTTGGGGACAGTTCCTACAGATAGATCCAGAGCATGAGGGATTGTTTAGTTTCCTATGAAAACTGAAATATATTTAAGTATGTTTCAGTGATTTAAGATGATGATGGAAGGGAATCACTCTCCTAGATTCAAACTCTATTCTGTCCTGCGCTCCTTGTGTTGTGTTGACATTATAGCAATCTCTATTTCACATCTGAACATTGGACTATTTTCTCTCCCTTTAGGTGCATGATTAAATTTAATAAATTATTGTCTTAAATATGCTTTGAGAATATCAGGGCAAAATATAGAAAGTTGGTGTTGTTAAAACTATTATCTTGAGACTTCAGCAAGAAAATATCTCTGATCTGAACTGTGTATAAAATCATGCATATAAGTTCAGTTTGAAGTTTGCTACTGCAAAAGCAGTAAGAAAAACATTCATGCCACCATACAAGAATAAATAATTTGAAGAATTCTTCTTCCCTCTCTCTCTATGTTATGATTTGAAACTCTGTTTAACTCATCTAGATGTATTTACTTTTGCATTTGGGGCATTCTGGTGAAAGCCAAAACTATAAACTTGAAACAGAAGTGATTTAATATTTCTGTAAAATTACAATAAAAAATGGAATGCTTTTCACACTGCTTTCTGTAAAGAAACAGAATTATGTAGCAAAAGCCAAGAAAGCTACAGGGATTAAAGAAGATATTTTATAAATTTGAAAGCAGCTGTTCAGCCATATGTGCTTACCTTTTCATTTTTTCTCATCTAACACTCTTACCTTGGATCTTTACCAACCTGGCTTGTTTTTAATCCAGCAATATCATTGCCTGAATAACCAATATCCTCCTGATCTTCATAGTGGAATCAGCAGTAAGGAGACTTTACTGTGGTAGGATAAATTATACAAATTCTTCATTGTCTTAAATTTACTTTTAATTCCTGCAATTCCAGTATGTTGTAGTATTTCAAGATCATGAGTTACCTGAGCAGTTTGCCAATGAATCTCACAGCCTCTGACCATATAATAATACAGTCAAGTATCTGTTTAATACCACAGGCTACTATGCCCCCCATTCAGAAATTAATATAAACATGTGGTTAACTTTCATCATATGTTTATAACTTTGTTGAAGAGGGGTAATATAAAGTAAGCATTTACCTACTTCATTGATCTGAAACTTGCAACAGTACCCGAAAGGTTTAAATACGATGTCCCTATAAATACATGTACATGCTTCATCAGAGACAGAGCTATGAATAAAATAAACTGAAATGAAAGCCAAATATCTCCAAGTGCTCATGAAATTCCTGTTCAGCTCTCAATATCACCTTTTGGAATAGCTTTCCATGTCCTATCATTTTGCAGAAACTACCTTAGAAACTGCTAATTCATGTCGGATGTTGTCAAGTGTATGTTTTGTTACGTCAAGAAGATAGTTCTAAACTAATTTAATTTATTTTATACTAAACTCCAGAGAGACTGCTCATGCTTTTGTCCTTCTTGGTACTTACTAAGGGAAAAATTTGACAAATGGTAGACTACAGCAACGACAGCATATTTAGAAAAGGAAAATGAATCACTGAACATTCAACAATAGATCACATAAAAAATATTCTTAGCCTTGCGTACTTTACATTCAATGGTCAATCTTTGAACAAACTAGTGTCTGAGATATAGGCTCCCCAACTCATTCATCACAGCATAACTCTTGTCTTCTGCATTTCAAGAAAAATACAGAAAATAAAACTGCAATAAAACCAAAAAGCTGGAAACAGAGATAACACCCATGATAATATTAAGAACAGAATACTGGAGGCATGCAGCCATCTATTCAGCTTACAATTAACACAACTCAAGATAGATGTCTTCTTTTTTCTAATGCAATATCCAGAAGGTAACCCATAAGAAGCAGTATAAGTTTGCTATAGCCATAGGACACAAATAATAGAGACCAGGTTCAAGTAGGAATGGAAGAACATCATAGTGTAACTCCTGATTCAAATACAGCTGAAGCACACAATGCAGAGTACAAAAATATGTATATGGCTCTTCTCACAATAAATTAATCAAAAACTACTGATTCAGATACTGAAATTACTGGATTCCGATCATGTTCTGACTTGGTAGCTTAATGCCACCTTTTATTTAAAATATGGCTTTTAACTTTAGCTTGAGAAAAAAAGAAACTGCTGTTTTGATAGCAATCTTTTATATCTTGTTACTTACAAGGAGTTTCTTGCCATGTTTCATTACAGAGTTATAACTCTAGTGAAATAACAAGAGTGAATGTTGAATATCTGAAAATAGTTGTGCAGTATTGAAAGAAAGGGTACAATAATACAGTTTAGAATGGGCTTTATCCTCATCCTTCTCTCTTTTTTTTTCCCATCACACAGCATGCTGAAAATGTATTGGCACAGCTTGGACACCAGAATAGAATTTATTTAGATATATGGTGTTTTGTATGCAAGACATCTCAAAGCACTTTATGGAGCAATGGCTTAGATAATGAAATGACTGCAATGGCAAACTTGATTTTCATTATACAGTCAGTAACAGATCATACTTAGTCCAGATATCAGAACTATGAGAACAAGTAAAAATGTTGGCCAAAACATCAGGCATGCACCTTAAAAAAATGAAGAAGTCATAGAGGAGTGAAAAAAGATGCCTACTTTTTACCCAAAGGAAGGCAATATGTAGCATCATTTGATAGCTCACAGTATCATAATTACTTGTATAATGAAGCCTTTCTTTATTGCTTAATGTCATATCCAATTCTTTTTATAAAACCATTGCATGTCTTAGTCACAAATCTCTTTGCAGGATCACAAGTGGTTAGCAAACGACAATGGAGTCATATGACAACTGCTTTTTACAATTCGTATAAAATACAATTGCATATTTGGAGACTAATTATGTGAGAATAATTACACTAATACTCTAGTCACTCTAGTAAGAGTTTGAATAAGTAGATTTAACTAAGTCAATGGGATAGTTGACATTAATACCGCTGCCTCATAAGGATAAATATTGTTACAAATAAATACTAAGACACGATCAAATGGGGAAAAAGTAACAAAGCACCTTCTCAAAAGGCTGGCACCTGGTTAAAAAAGAGCAAGGAATTATATTAGTGGGGAGATGACAACTGATAGTCAAATGAGGAATTGATAGAATTCCTCATGAAAAGAGAGCAGGATGATATGGTTATGGGAGATCTTGTAATCAGAAAAACTGCACTGAAAAAGGTGCATAAAGAAATGCTGATAGGATAGAATGATGGGAATCTTTTTTTCTGGGAAATCAGCATGACTAACTACATCTCTGAGATGCCTGTACACTATCATATTTATCACAGGGAGCAAACAGGAGGAATTAGACATATGCATGCAGATGCAGATGCAAGACTATAATACCACTGGGAGCACAGAGACATAGTGGGAAGATGAGTCATCTCAGAGTTTACTAGTCAGAATGATAGGGCAGACCAAGAGAGGCAGCACTGGCTTGAAAATCTGTTATAGACTATGGATCAAACAAAAAGAAGTAAAGTACGACTACCTCAGACAACTGAAAGAAGATGCTCATCGGCAGGCCTTGGTCTTCATGAAGAACTTGAACTATGATGGTATCCACTCAAGTGCAAAATGGTAAGGCATAAGCCATTCAAGGGGCTTTTGGAGTACTTTGGTAAAAAATGCTGGACATAGATGACTGAGGAACAAACAAGGGGAGATGCTGTTGAACTTTATACTGAAAAACAACAATGAACTGTCAACAATGTGAAGATCAAGTGCATCCTGGGTTGCAGGACCTGTGAGATGGTGGAGTTCAGCATCCTGAAAGGAAGGAATAAGGCAAAAGAGAGGTTCACAACTCTGGACTTTTAGAGGGCAAACTTTGCTATGTTCATAGACCTGATGAGAAGAATCCATTGTGATATGGTCATGGAGCAGTCAGGGGTCCAGGACAACTGGTTGATTTTGAATGATCACCTTCTGCAAGTTCAAGAAAGTTCATCCTAGTGTGCAGGACAACAAGCAGATGCATATAAATATAAGTTTGAGTAAGGGGAGTATAGAAGATGGAGCCATAATCTTCTGTGCAGCATGCAGTGACAGGCCAAGAGTCAACAGGCACAAACTGAAACACAGTAAATTCCACAGTGACTGGACACTAGGAGATTGCCTAGAGAGGATGGAGACCCTCCATCTCTGGAGAGATTCAAAACTCATTCACAGTCCACAGCAAACTACCCTACCTGAATGTGCTTTAAGTAAGGCAGAAGTGCCTTTTAACCTTAGACATTCTGTGATATTTTAATACCTTAAAACCTAAAAGGGATTACATTTATAAGATGACGCACATGAACACTTCAATGACACATCACTGAGACACAGAGAATGGCTAAATATGTATACTCACATATACAGTCAATCTAGAATAAAGTCCAAGGCTGTAAATTAACTTCCTACAACACAAAATGGTGACCAAAGACTGGGTGGCTCTTTCTCATTCTGAAACCCATGGAAGGTGACTGGAAAGAAAATGGCTTGATTCCCCTTACAGAAATGAGCAGATAATTCTTTTCTCCCTGAAAAAAGGAAAAGTAAAATCTATGTGTCACTTTCACAAATTTCATCATTTTTAAAGCTTTATTTATTTCCTCTCTAATCCTGCATAACGAATGACAATGCAATGATGATTCACAGAACAGGACCTCAGCTCAAGACATGGAGATCTGCTATTTAAAGACGGATTTTCCCTGGCATCTCTAATGAATTTCTACAGGGTGAAATGGGGTTTAATGTATATCTGCCATATTTGTCCCTTTGCTTCTTTAATTTTTTAAGCCCCTAATCCAATGGAGCTTCATCAAATAAAGTATACTCTCCAAAGTCTCATGTAGAGAAGCACAGGATTCCTATGTCTTGCTTTCCACAGAGAAAATACAGACAACCTGTGTGGACCCTCCACATACAGATCTGTGGGACACTGCTACCCTGCCCACAAATGAGAAAAGATCAAATGAAGAGTAATTCATATTTATAAGGAATGAATTCCAGCAAGAAATTGAACCAAGAAGCTTTGGGCTCAAAGTAGTGTGGCTTCCTGCTGAGATAAGAAGAAATGACTTTGTCTCTAACCAACTAACTAGGTGTCACGGGTGATATTCTTGCTTTAATGCCTGTCTTACATATGGTGCCTGGTAACTGCATGGATAAGGGGATAGGAGTACATGTCACAAAACACTATCAGCATGTGAGGGGGATATGCATAAATGAATGGATGTGAATGACTCTTTTCTAGGCCAATAGGCTTTCTGTCATTTCTTCATTATGTCTGAGAGTAAACTTGAAATATGTAAGCCTTCCCTTGAAGAGTATATTAGCAAAGGAAGGGTGTAAAAGGTTCTGTGTCATTAAGAGAACTTCAGTTTAGGGGAAGTTAACACTGTTTGGGAAAGAGTAAATAAAGTGCTCATTATAAAATTAATGTTATACATATTAGAAGGAGATGATGTGAGGAATTGTGATTGGTAAAAAGATCTGATCATCAGTTCATCATTTGATTTGTTCCTCATATAGTCTTAAGATGAGTAAAATGGGACAACGCTACTTTCCTTGTGTCCATCTAGTCAGTTACTCTCTGTAGTAGAAGTCTAAACTGAAAAGAATTAATATTCTTGGGAGGGATGGGCCATCTTTGATCATACAGCATCAGCAGTTTGTGGTTAGGTTGTCAGGAAATGTCAGTGACTGTTTCTTAAAGAGCTTTTGATTACTTTGTGTTAAAGAAAAAAACAAACCAAACACTATACCCCAACCAAAACCAAATAAGTGTCTTATTCTACCATGGGAGTTTTTCAGCTAAGATTCTGTTTACATGATACTGAAGGCTCAAATTACAAACTGTAGTTTACACAGATATGGCTATGCCCAATCATTGATATCACAGAAACACAGAATGATAGGGGTTGGAAGGGACCTGTAGAGATCATCTAGTCCAAACCCCGTGCTAAAGTGGGTTCACCTCGATCAGATCACAAAGGAACATGTCCAGGTGGGTTTTGAAAACCTCCAGACAAGGAAACTCTATGACCTTCCTGGGCAGACTGTGCCACTGCCCCATCATCCTCACAGTAAACAAATCTTTCCTTGTGTTCAAGTGGAACATCCTGTGTTCCAGTTTGTGCCCATTACTCCTTGCCCTGTCACTGGGCACTACAGAAACAAGTCTCACACCATCCTTACACCCACATTTTAGGCATTTATAAGCATTGATAAGATTGCTTCTCAGCCTTCTCTTCTCCAAGATAAACAACCCCAGGTCCCACAGTCTTTCCTCAGAAAGATATTCCAGTCCCCTGATCATCTTTGTGGCCCTCCACTGGACTCTCCAGAAATTCCCTATGTTTCTTGAACTGGTGAACCTAGAACCAGATGCAGCTGTAGTCTGATTAAGGCAGAGTAGAGAGGGAGGATAATTTCCCTTAACCTGCTGGCCACACACTTCTTAATGCACTCTAGGATGTCATTGGCCTTTTTGGCTGTGAGGGCACATTGCTGACACATTGCATCCTTCCTGTAGATGTGGACTAGAAAACTCATTGAAGAACATATTAACATTTAGCCATACACCATTGTACTCTATATTCTTACTAGGATTAAAAACAACCAGGTAAGTAAATGCCTTATGCATTTTATATCAACAGAAACTAACATTATTCAACTTCAGCCTTCCCCTTATCAATTTTCAGCACTAAAATTTTAAATACATACAAATAGGGTTCTTACACTACTAAAACACTCTACAAAGGCAGTATGTGCCATGAGGCTTATCAAAACCCGAGGCTCTTCTTTAAAGATCATAGAATCACATAGAATGGTAGGGGTTGGAGATGCTTTAGAGATCATCCAGTCCAACCCCCCTGCAGAAGCAGGTCCACCTAGATCAGGTCACACAGGAACACATCCAGCTGGGTCTTGAAGATCTCCAACATCCACCATTTATATATTTATAAATATTAATGAGATTCCCCTTCAGTCTTCTCTTTTCTAGACTAAACAGCCCCAGTTCCCACAGCCTTTCCTCATATGAAACCTGTTCTAGTCCCCTGATCGTCTTGGTGGCCCTGCGCTGGACTCTCTCCAGAAGTTCTCTGTCTCTCTTGAGCTGAGGAGCCTAGAACTAGACACAGTAGCATAGACGAGGCTAGGGCAGAGTAGAAGGGGAGAAGAACCTCCCTCGACCTGCTGGCCACACTCTTCTTGATGCATCCCAGGATGCCATTGGCCTTCTTGGCCACAAGGGCACATTGCTGGGTCATGTTCTGTTTATTATCAATCAAGACTCCCAGGTCTCTCTCTGCAGAGCTGCTCTTCAGCAGTTAGACCGCCGACCTGTATTGGTGCATGGGTTTGCTCCTTCCCAGATGCAGGACTCTGCACTTGTCCTTGTTGAATCTCATGAGGTTCCTCTCTGCCCAATTCTCAAGCCGGTCGAGATCCCGCTGAATGGCAGCACAGCCTCCTGGGGAATCAGCCAGTCCTCCCAGTTTGGTGTCATCAAGGAACTTGATGAGAGTACACTGTCCCATCATCCAGGACATTGATGAAGATACTGAACAAGATTGGCCCCAGAACTGATCCCTGTGGAACTCCACTGGCCACAGGCCTCCAACTCAATTCTGTGTCATTATTCACCACCTGATGATGACAGGCTATTAAAAAATATCTTGTACCAACCAACAAAAAGTCATGGGGTTAACAGAAACCAACATTTCAAATACCCTTTCTTTAGCTTAGATTTTAGGGAAAATACACTGAGGGGCTTTTCTCCTTTGTTTTAAAAGCTTAGCTTTGATCCATAATCGGAAGTAATCAGGATCATAGATGTCAGTCAATCATCAGAGATAATCACAAATTGCTTCAAATGATTGCAGATTTTTTTGTATGTGTTCAAAGATCCACCTTTGCTTTGTAGAACGCACTGATGTCAGCAGGTGCAGGAGTGATCTCTGGTTTCCTTATCTATGCTCATTTGTATATTACTGCATCTATATAAGTATTTCATAAGATGCAGTAATATACAAATGAGACTAGTTGTAGGGGGAAAGGGGGAAAAGGAGAGGAGAAGGAGAGGAGAGGAAAAGGGGAGGAGAGGAAAGGAGAGGAGAAGGAGAGGAGAGGAAAAGGGGAGGCGAGGCGAGGCGGGGAGGGGAGGGGAGGCGAGGGGAGGGGAGGGGAGGGGAGGGGAAGGGAAGGGAAGGGAAGGGAAGGGAAGGGAAGGGAAGGGAAGGGAAGGGAAGGGAAGGGAAGGGAAGGGAAGGGAAGGGAAGGGAAGGGAAGGGAAGGGAAGGGAAGGGAAGGGAAGGGAAGGGAAGGGAAGGGAAGGAAAGGAAAGGAAAGGAAAGGAAAGGAAAGGAAAGGAAAGGAAAGGAAAGGAAAGGAAAGGAAAGGAAAGGAAAGGAAAGGAAAGGAAAGGAAAGGAAAGGAAAGGAAAGGAAAGGAAAGGAAAGGAAAGGAAGAGGAACTAGCTGATATTTTGGTTATTTGGCAGGATCTCTTGATGTTTGCCAAGTACTTAGTCAAAGAATCAAGCAGCAAGAAAGATTTTGCTCATATCTTGAGTCATATCCCACTCAGTCAGCCACTTCAAAGGAGGAGCTGCTGCAGTGGGAAAAATACATTGCAACTGGCAGCCACATTTGATCTTTGGGGTGTTTAAAAATCAATAGTTTCTTAAAAAACACCCAGGGAGGTTTTGAAAGAGCTGAATTTGGCCAAGCAGCAACAAATAAGTAAGAGCTTTAAAAATGTATTTGGCAAGGAAACTACAGAAGAGCACCAGGAGAAAGTATTGTAGGAAAAAGAAATTCAGGAATGGTTAAGAAAAGGCAAAGCAATGCACAAGGGAGACAAACGCAATATTATTAGAAAAAAAGAAAACAATAGCAGAAAATAGTGAAACTGCAGTAACAAATTCATTATTAGGACCTTGCCTTGATGTATTGTCTCCTCACACATGCAAAGAGTCCCAGTGCATTTAGTAGTAGCCTTTGTACAAGGTTATCAATGAAGTGTCACTAATAGGTCATGGGGACCTTTTAGAAGGGAGATAAGGAATTTTCACTTATTGCAATAGAGAAGGGTAAAAGAGAGGAAGATCCAAAGGGAGTTGGCACTATCAGAGACATGCTATGAGAGCAGTCTTGCCACAGCTTTTGAAGTTATATAATTGGGTTAAGAACATCTTTATTAAAGTCAATGACTGGGTTTTAAGATGACAAGAAAGTTAAATAGACTTTTAATTAGGCAGCTGAGTAAAAGAAATCATACCTTAGAGGTGTTCATGGAGCAAATTCATGGAGAAAGATCGTAACACAATAATAGCCAATTTTCTATTTTTCATTGACTATTATTATGTTACTTACTTCTTTATGTTTCTCACAATGAGGAATCCAAGGTCTCTTTCTAACCATGTCAGTGTGGCTTGTACTCTGATGCAGTGCAATGATGAGGATTGAGAAGGCAGTGGTGAATGAACATATGGGACAGGGATAATAAATAACAAGTGAACAGGACAACTGACCTGAGTCCAGACTGACTCCAAGAGGACTTCAGGAGAATACATCTATAGCAAACAACCTCTCTTCTCTTGTCCTGTGGCAAGTAAGTACAAGTCTTGTCTAGTTCACAAGGTATGCCTTGAGTTCATTGGACTACAGGTTTGCCTAAGTCTTGACATTTGCTGAGACTTACTGTGAAAACCAAATTGCTTTTGTTTCTTGACTTCATTCATTCCAGTTGTGTTCTTGTGAGTAATCTTGTCCTGCTTGCTTATAGTTCTGTCATCATTTTTTAATATGGTCTATTTTCATATATTTCTTTCTCATTGTCTAGGTTAACATCTTCCTTGTCCTAGAGCTGTGTGAAGTGAACCTCGAATTTACAGAAAATTATGCAAAGCAGGATGTTCCCACTTGAAAAATTCAAAATACCACAACGAAGAAGCTTAAAAAAATTAATGTTAAGATTTGTCAGATTTGCTGATTTCACAAATCAGAATTTTGAATAAGGAATTAGTTCAGCCATAATGTCAACCAGCTCTTCTCGCAATAGTAAACCAGGATCTAGTAGTGACTGCAGAATTAATTTCTAAAACATGCATCCTGACAAGCCATTGTATTTCTAAGCATCAATAATAGGGATGAATGACTGGTGTGTGCATTGTAAATTTAGCCAAATATAAAAAAATGCTGAGTATCTGCATTGGATTAAACTGAACCAAAATAACTCTACTATAACCATTTCTACATCAGACTCTTCATCCTCATTTTTTTCCTCCTCCTCTCTTAGAATTGTATGTACATTTTCAGTAAAACATTGGTATCATCTAAAATTAACACATCAGCTCAGTGCCTAAAGAATGATGTGATCTGGACTTTTCTTTCCTTATGCAAGTCTATGTGTTCAGTTCTATATATATGTAGACAACTGTGGATTGCTAAAAGCTATCACATCAGGAGGAGAGGAAAAAACCCACCTCTCCTATCAGATTACTTAATAGCTGTCATATTACTTACTATTATGACTATGATATGGCAGTTATTACAATATTAACATATTTACATGCCATTTACTACTCAAATGCTAATAAAACAAAACAGAAAATTAAAGAATGGTAAAATATCTCATTTTAATTTTTTTAATCTCTGATATTGATATTTTCAGTAAATACAGCAAATGCTTCTAATTATATTTTAACAAGTAGTTATGAAGAGGCAAGCCTCCTATTGGATCCTAAATGACTAAAAATGACCTACTTTAATTTTATTCATTATCTCTAACAGTTATTAGAACCTGTATTTGACATATGTGGATATTATTTGATCTTTTCAAACCACATTCATTCTCATTAAGAAAGCCCCAAGACATTTTCTTTCAGAATATTTTTCAAATATTCTGAGATTTTGCTTGTTATGTGAAATGTGACAGTACTTTCAAGTTCTTTATTATAGGGTTTTTTTTTCTACAGCAAGAACCAATTATCCCTTCCCAGTACTAGTATCTAGTTTTGAACTCCATATTTAAGCAATTAGTATCTGTATCTGTAAATTAATACATCTATATTGCTAATGTTTTAATACTACGAAACGGGTAAGAACAGCCCTTCTAACCATTGCTAAATGTAAAGAAATGTTTATTTAAAGTCAAGATAAACTAGGAGAGGATAAGCAATAGATACAATTTTTTATGGCACTTCAGCTTTTCTTTTTCTGAAGAAGACTTCTTAAAGGAACATTACTTTTTTTCAAAGAGTTGCCTGTTTTACATAAATCAAACTTTCATACTTTTAAACTCAATAATTGCCGACTACATAGACATCTTCATGACAACCTCAAATTCATTAAAGTATTCTAACTTTTAATACAAAAAAAGAAGAGTGATTAGGTTAGGAATATGCTGAGTGCTATGCTCAAAATGTTTCAAGTCAGAAATTATATTTAGCCATAACTAAGAGTCAGGATGAGTTATTATAACTAGGCAGTGATTGATACAGATTTTACTGTTTGTTATAAAGCTTGCTTTTTCAAAATTATCTGTTATATTTCACTCGATCAGAAAAATGTATCTGGATATGTACAGATGCATCAGATTTCAAACTGGAACAATATAGCTCTTTGGCAAATGAAAACTAATTTCTTCATTTTGTTTTCTTATCTTGTCTGTAAAAAATGAGTAATAACAAAACTATACTACATAGATTTGAGTTCATTATTACCTTCTTATGTTAATCACCAATTAATTATTACTTTCTCTCATGAATAAAAATTATAGAAATATTTTAGGTCCAATTGTAATGCTGATAGATGGGCTTCTGTGACCTGTAGATGGCTGTTATTACATCCTATTTACAGTTATGGTCTTGGAATATCTCTCCAAAAAATGCTAGAGATGAAAATAAAAAAAGTTGGGAATGAAAAGAAACATTTCTAAAATTACACTGAGTCTGCTGTTCAGTTAATTTTTTTTTTTAGTACTCATATCAATGTGTTTCTGTTCCTGATGTGCAGAGATTATTTTTATACTACACTTACAACCAAATAAAGAAGCTGATGAGGAAAAAATTGAGTTTTGACTTAAAGTTTTACTATTGCAGCTTGAATTGTCTTAACTTATTTTTATTAGATTAAGTGAGAAAAGAGAAATGAAATAAAATAATTTGGGGAAAAGTTTTCCTAGGAGTTTCAAATACCTAAGCAAGAGATCATTGAAAATAACAGAAGGCCTGAATATTTGAAAAATTTAGTAAAGGTCGGCTCTATATCCAACCATCACAGCTAGCCACTGTCTCCAGCTCTGTGAACAAGACACCTATATCTCAGTTTATAATACAACAAAATTCAGAAGGTAATTTAACAGTTAACCTGCTGGTTCACTCACCCTGCTCAAAAAAAAAACCCAAAAACCAGGGAGTCTGTAAGTGGACAACAGGGAAATAAAATCATAAAAGGGAATTTGAGGCTGGTCTAGTGTAAAAGAAATTTTAATCCTGCCCATACTTAAACACTTTGTGATAGTGTAAAGCTACTATGGTTAAAGAGGACATTGTGTAAAATATGGAAAAGTGGAGTGGTGATGCCAATTTGTCACCTGTCTCTGCTCTCTAAGGGCCAGATTCTGCTTGCATAATTTATAAGCTTTGCTGGTTCAGTAGTCAAATCACATCATATCTGAAATCAAATAATAAAACAATGTTTTGTCAGAGATATGTCTGCTCCCTCTCTAGCCTTCTCCCATATGCTCTGATATTGCATAAAGCAAGACATAGAGGGGACAGAGTAACTTCAGTACTTTGAATTCTTAAATTTTCTTTTTGACTCAGATCTCTTACTGCTCAGCTCCTGCTGTCGGTAACATATAGACATTAGTGAGGTTTTCTCTTAAACTTGTTGCAAATAAAAGTCTTTAACATTAAAAAACAAGGTCTTTTTTTCTCCTCTAATCTTGCTCTTGGAAACAATTGATCTATTTTAACCTATTCAGCCCAAAGGAGATATTCAACATAGAAAACTTCAGCCCACATTTCTGAAGTCAGAAAAAGTAACAGACAGATAAAACAGGATCCTCAAAGTGTTAGTTAAACAATTAGAGTCATAGCTGTTCCATCTAAGCTGCTCCACTTGGATCGTTTACATATGGACAGAAATGTAAGAATTTTTGAGCCTTCATTGCAAAATAAATTACATAAAATTGACCGAAAAAAATCAGGCCAAAGTTAGTTTTAGAGTTTAGCACTTAACACAGAGCAGAAAGAGAGAAAACTTGCTATACTTAAGCCATCCTACAGCGACATCTTAGGTAAAAGGTCGGAAGAATCTGATCTATGTCAAGCTTACAGACCAAGTATACAAGTCACGAGCCTTATGCCTGTTATCGACACACATGGAGTGTTTGACCGTCTAGAGAAGAAAGCATAGACAGGTAGAAAAGGCTAGCAATCTACTGGTACACTGACTTCAAAAGCAAGCCAAGAAATAAATGAGTAACTGCACAAATTCTTTATCTTCTGTTCTTGTCCGAGCACTCTTTTTCTACAACAGGTACTTTTTGGTGACTTTTTGTCACAGAGATAGATATTCCTGGTAAAGAAGCCTGTTGTGGAGGTTTTTTTTTTTTATTTGAGGCTTTTCGTTTGGTTGATTTTGGTTGATTTTGAGATTTTTTTTTTTTTTTTTAGACTGTATAACTTTAACATAGGATTAACAGAAAAGTGCAGATCAGTACAAGAAATCCTATGGTGGGGTCAATACTACTTATCTCAGAAGGTCTTCCGGGTCCTTTTATTTCAAAATCCCTGTTAACTAGTTTCTCACTCGTATATGAAGGGAGAAATAAGATACGTCTGTTTAATTTACACAGTAGTAATCTGTTGTAATCAGTAGTGGCCCTCTCTTTACACTTATCTTCTTTCTTATCCCAGTGCATACCAATAAAGCTGAGCAGTGACCAAGACTAAAGGTAAGCTTAGTTTTACCTTGGATTAGTTCCATAGGCTGGATTGCTCCACAGTATTGTGACTCCTTATGCCTGGAGAGTGTGTTTGGGGAGCTGGTGAAAAACCAGGTTAGCTTAGTTTCAATTGTTTCTGGAGAGAAATTAATTTCTAGTCACAAATAACTTGTTCTGAATTTACAAATAATAGATATCTGGTAGATATAGTTACATTTTTATCCCTACAGAGAATGCGTTTTATTAGGTTTCTTTGTTGCAAGCTATGCCTGCCCTTGTTGTAGTGTTTTCACTTAGGTGTACATGAACCATGAACTAAAGCATGTAAAGATTAGCTGTTAATTTAAATTATCCTCAATGACAATTTTGAGCTCAGTTCAGGCCTCAAAGGAACTAAGTCTTTTGGCTAGTCTATAACAAGCTCCATGACTACACTATTAACCATAACTCTGATCCAAGCTGTGAAAGTACTGTAACATCATTTGCCACTCCCTAAACTTCTTATAATGCTAAATATTCTTATTTGCTTTAATTTTTCACTCCAAAAATATTTTTACAAGCCTTATTGATGACAGAGAGAGTTTGTTTCCACTGGTAAAATTCTGGTTAACTGTAAGACTTTTAGTATTTTTATATTCTCTTATTCTGTCTCTAAGAGTTTGAAAACAATTTCCAGAGTGAAGTGTGAAATCAATTACTTCTACTTAAACAAACAGAAACAAAACTGTGTTAGGGAAACAGAAACAAAAGAAAAAAGGAAGATTTTTTTTTTTTCCTGTACAAAACTTACCACAATTTTTCTTTAAAATTTCATTAGACTGGATCGATGTATTATTTTTTTTCTGTAAATGGGAAGCATTTCACTTTCTTTAAATGTAGATTTCAACTACAAGGAATCTGATTTTTCTATCACTTATGTGTAAAGTTAATAGAGCTACACTGATAAAACTTCTTCAAAGGGAGAAAGACTATAGTTTATTTTAGGGAGCTTAGTCTTCACTGAACATTCTTTTTTTTCAGTCTGATACTTTGTATACAGATCATGTTTCTTTCACACAGGTTTTGTAACCTTTGCTATTCTCTCAGAGAATTCAAATATCGTCAATAGAAATATGATTGTTCAGGTAGTTCTCAATATGTTCAATGAAGAAGTAGTCTCATTGGATAGGTGAGCTGACATATTTCACATATGCTGGAGCCTTAACATTGGTTCTACTTTAAATTATGTACATAATTAGATACAGTAATATAATTTGACAGTAACAAAGACATTGACCACTGTGACAAATCTGGGAAAAGAGAAAGCTTTATTTCTATCATTAATAACAAGATATAGATACAAATTAACTGATGGGATTATGAGGTTTCGACATCTCAGGTGTCTGATCATCCTTTATGCTATTTGCATGACTTCAGATCGGAACATGAGCTCTTCAGAAAGAAAAGTATAGCTTGTTGGCTGCTATTCCAGAAGATAGGTTATACTTCTAGATATTACTCAGAAATAGCTGCCTGTCCATAGAATTTCACGTCAATGTCCAATGGCTTGGGAAAAGCATGATCTACCCCCACAGAACTACAGAGAAGTGGAAGCAAAGCAGACAGTGGAGCAAAAAGAATTGCCCCGCCTGCTAATCCCAAAATTGTGTTTGCATTCTAAAGTACATGTGCTATTATAAAGACACAAAACGCATCTTGTGGTTGAGATCATGACTGATGTTCCATATAGGCTGAGTAAAGTGGCTGTTGAAGTCATCTTTTGGTGTTAAGGGACTTGGTCTCTGCATTGAAGTTGGCTGCTAAGATTCCAGAGTTTCTCTTAGTAGATGTTACAAGCCTTCAGAAAACTTGGGTACCATTTTCTTAATGATTTTGCTTAGCTGTTAATGGGAATTGCCTGTGTATGTGGAGAAGAAGCTGGAGAACTAATCTATGTTGAAAGGTTTTGGGCTGATATGAATGAGTGTGAAAGTAAAACATATGATTCTTAAGGGACATAGCCACCCTGAATAATACTGACAGTTCTTTATCTCCTATTCAAATCATAATGACTGTATTTTTAAGAATTACATAAATTTTTAAACATCATTCATCTCTACCTTGTTTTAATTAAAATGCTCTCTGCCTAGTCCATATATATGCAGAAATGTAGATTGCAGTTTGACAGGATATTATTGAACAGTATGTGAATTGGTTTAAAAGTAACCAGATTTGAAGCATCCATCAGTCAGTAACAGTGCACTCATAGGTCACTGAAGCTGTCAATTTCAATCAACTCTGTAATTAAATACATCACCAATATAGATTTTGTGTAAGAATGTCACTTGTTGTTTAGATGTCTGCTACTAGGACAAATCGCTCTTCAATGTCTTTGAATGTGTCTTCTAAATACAATTTTTTAAAATAGCATAACATCTCCATCCATCTCAATCCAATTTGCTGAACAGAAAACTGTTTAACTAATACATAGTCTGAGCACTGAATTAAAAAACAATATCTGTATTTCCCTTTCTGTTTCAATGAATGCTAGAATGCTATAGTAGATATTTCATTGCTTCCTTTTAAACTCTTCTGCTGGTATTTATTACATAAAATAGAAAGAAAGAATAACATCTCACAAAAAAAAGAAAAATTGTTCACATCGTCTGTAATTAAAATTATTTTGATTCATGTTCAAAAAGAAAAGAACAGGATCTTCAGACATAAGGATATAAACTGTTAATTCTAATTTTGCTTTAGAAAAAAATATCATTTAAAAATAAATTAAAAAAAACTACAAAAAAACAATTTAGTGCTTTTGAGTGTCAGATTCTTCTATTATACTTGCCAAGAGATTGGAAAAGTCTAAAACAAAGTTGAATTACCAAATATATATTGCCTGCCATTTTATTTAATCTTCAATTAAGCTCCAGGAAGCAGGTCCCTGGACAGTTAATCTTTAGTTTTGTAGCCCATGCACATTTTCAATAAGGTTACCAGGGAATTAGGCCCGATAGGGAGGGGAAAGGCATATTGTCTTATTCTAAAGACAACTGTTGAGATCCTGCTAGCAAATTAGAACTCCCTTAATATGAAAAAACTTTATTAGCTGGGGCTCTGCTGCAGTGAAACAGTAGTCACTCAAGGGGAACGTTCTTCGTAGTTTTCCACGTAATCAGATACTCGTCCATTTTAAAAAAAACATAAACTGTAAATATTGTAGCTATATAAATTGCAGTTCTTCAGCCGAGAAGATGCTAAGGATGTTACAACTGGGGATTTTGAGGGCATTGTTAATGGATTGGGGGTGTCAGAGGTTTACCACATGATATAGTTAGGTTATGGAAAGCTTATTTACTTCCCTCTTTAAGCAGCAGTATACAGTTAACTGCATTTGTGGGAAATCAGCACCCTTAAAAGCTACACCTTGAGCCAAGAGGAAGCTCTAGAAAAACAGAAACACATAAATAAAACCAGTTTGGTTTTTTTTTTTGTCATGCAGTTCTCGGGGTATGAATCAAAACCTGTAGCAATCAAAATCGTTTAGAGCTCTCTAGAACATTTAGGTCTACATTCACAACTCAAAAGAACATGATACAGGCAATTTTAAAGAGAAATATATTTTAAAAAGAGGTTGAACAAAAGATCGCAGTAAAAAAAAAAACAACAACTTTCCAATGTACATGTCATATGAGGAAGATATATATGTCTAATAGAATAGCAGAAAAAAAATAAACAAGTGAAAAGAGGATGCAATAAATATATTCTCAACAATGGTAGTCATAAAATCTAGAGAAAAGTTAATAAGATGGCTTTTAAAGAAAGACTGGAGTATAGAAGAGACTAGAGGGGGATTGCATCAGAGTAGAAGTTCAATAGGTAATTTGCAAGAGTAATTTTTGTATTGGATCTTCAAACAACTGAAAAAAACCTTAGTATCAAATTAAGGTGAAGGTAAGCATGTGTTTTACGTTTATGGAGAAATAGCTTAGAGTCTATTTGCATTTTCTAAATTGATATAGAAACAAGAAAAAAAATCCCCAAACCTAAGAAGTACAAACAAAAGCTGCTTAAAACTCATGGCAAATTCAGATAAATACAAGAAATAGAACTTTTTGGATTAAGGAAATCAGCATTTAATTCATAAATCAACACAAACAGTTGTTAACTAAATTTTCTTGCTATTAAACATTTGGCAATGTTTTGTCTGCAGTTAATATCTACCATCTCCTTTTACCTGGCAACTTGCTGATTATACGTTTAAAATCCCATCAAAAATACCATCACATTTCTTATGGTACAATGAAGTTATTCTTCCTAATTATAAAATGACTGCTGTCTTACACCAAGATAGCTAGGACAATGCCTACTTTCTCATCCTCATTGACCTGTTACCTGCCTTTGAAGCAATGAACTGTGCTCTTCTTGAAACTGTTCTCTTTTAACCTCTATAACCCTATTTTGCACTTTCCTTCCTACTTTTCTAATCATTCCTTCAAGTGTACTCCTTGGCAAACCCTCCTTATCTTCTTCCAGTGTCCTACTGGGAGCCCTTTGTCCTCAGTTCACTTTTTCCTACTTTTCATCTTTAGTAGTCTCATACGCAAAGAAAAGCTCAGTGAAATGTAACACTGGCCTTTAATCCATACCTGAGACAAGTCTCCATCCTGAAGTGCACCTCTTGCTCTTTCTTCAATGCTCAGGCTACAAAGAGTATACAAGACAGGAGAAAGATATTCATTTCAAAACATAGAGAGGATGACGATATGCCTCAAAGGAGTATCTTATTATTATCTGTAAAGTTACTTCCTTTTTCATCTTCATAGTCTTAAAACTCACTTGTGACGTCAACACAACCTGAAAAAGGCTAGGTCCCAGCTGTGATAAGAGTGCTACTGTCTTTTCCTTTCTTTGTCTACTGTTCTTGAATTCAATCATTGCCTATTTTTTTTCCAGATGTTTCTATTGTAAAATCCCTAGGGCAGGAACCATTGTTGTGTTTGCACAGAGATCAACAAATTAAAATTGCAGATTTTGACAATATCATACAGATACAATGATGCCAGAGAATTTTGAAAATGCAAACAACTCAATTTGTGCTTCCAGTGCAGAGATGTATAGAACTGGAAGAACAAATGGCATTGACTTTGGGAACATGCTAGTATCTCTGAAATACACCTTTCCCTTTCCTTAGACAAGCCATAAATGTCTTCAAGATCTGACATTTGGTAGAAAGGAGCATTGGAATTATAAGGACAATATTGAGAAATCACTTAGTTCCTTCTCCAAGGAATAGATTATCCTGAGTTAAGTGGACATATTATCTAAGTTCACCTTCATATGGCCCCAAAGACTTAATTTTATCTGTACTTGGACATTTTAAAGTATATTTTTCTATCTCAGTGCCCAAAAGCAAAATGTACAGGATTCCGACCATAGTAAATAGATTACTGGAGACAGAAATTTAAAAATCCGTTTGACCAAATCATGAGAATTTAATCACTCTACAACCCAACTAGAGAAATTTGAATGGTATTTCAGACACATTAACCTCAAATAGCTGATTTGAGCTTTTTTTTTTTTTTGGTCATCAGTAACAGGTGATAACTGATTTGCAATTTCTTGTGAATTACATTACTAAATTCAATATATTTCAAAGGAATCCTTCTAGCAAGACTATAACTCACCATCTACATATGGGTTTAAAAAAGGTAGCAGAGAAGTACCAAGGCATAAAAATTTTCTTTAGAGATTTGTTTATTTTCAAGAACCAAATAAAATTTACAGGAATTGATCAAGGGTCAGTTGTACATAAGGGACACTTTTAGAATGACAGACTTCTAGCGTGTGAAGTTACATTTAATAATCAATATAGGCTCCATACGGGGACAATAATGATTCAAATGACCCTGCTAATATATTACGTAAGTACTGAACAGAAAATCTGCACTGCTGTCAGTGAAAGAAGACTTGCTGCAATTTTTTGCAGCAAGTAATTTTACTCCTAAACATAATTTTAATTGCTTTGATGTAATATAAGTAACATAGTAGTGGTAATATGGAAGCACTTCCACAGACACTGGCAGTTCTTCATGATTATAAAGACTCAAAATTTTACCATTTATATGTACCAAGGAGCGGGATATTGCTTTGGATGGGTGACTGAAAGTAGGGAAAGAAATTTGAGGAACAGAATCAGGAGATTGCTTAATGTTTGGTCTAAAGCCTGAAATTTTAATTAGCATACGTCACAAATTTTTAGATCTGTTTTCCTTCTGAATCAACACCAACACACAGGTGACCCAGTGACTGTCAAATCTCATTTAATCACTGACTTTTAGTGAGGATATCAATATATTTGTCACAGGGCGCACAAAGAATGTGAGATTTCAGAAGAGAAGCTTTCAACATCAGCTGGATGGAACACCACTCGTACCAACACTAGTTCAAAATCCTCCTCATATTATGCCACTTATGGAGTCAGAACAAAACCATTTCTTCATTTATTTTATTCTACTTAAGTAAAAATTCATGAGGGAAATTAATTTTGTGTTAGGATTATCATAGAATCATAGAATGATAGGGGTTGGAAGGGACCTTTACTCATCATCTAGTCCAACCCCCCTGCAGAAGCAGGGTCACCTAGATCAGGTTGCATAGGAACATGTCCTCTTGAAGACCTCCAAGGAAGGAGACTCCACAACCCCTCTGGGCAGCCTGTGCCACTGCTCCCTCACCCTCACAGTGAAATAGTTTTTTCTTATATTTAAGTGGAACTTTTTGTGTTCAAGCTTCATCCCATTACCCCTTGTCCTGTTGCTAGCTACTATAGAAAAAAGGGATGTCCCAACCTCCTGATGCCCACCCTTTAGATATTTATAAATGTTAATAAGGTCTCCCCTCAATCTCCTCTTCTCCAGAGTAAACAGCTCCAGTTCCCGCAGTCTTTCCTCATATGAAAGATATTCCAGTCCCCTGATCATCTTGATGGCCCTGCACTGGACTCTCTCCAGCACTTCCCTGTCCTTTTTCAGCTGAGGAACCCAGAACTGGACACAATACTCCAGATGAGGCCTCACTAGGGCAAGGTAGAGGGGGACTAGAACCTCCCTTGACCTGCTGGCCACACTCTTCTTGATGCATCTCAGGATGCCATTGGCCTTCTTGGCCACAAGGGCACATTGCTGGCTCATATTTAGCTTATTACCAACCAGCACTCCCAGGTCTCTCTCTGCAGAGCTGCTCTTCAGCAGTTCAACCCCCAACCTGTACTGGTGCATGGGGTTGCTCCTTCCCAGATGCAGGACTCTGCACTTGTCCTTGTTGAACCTCATGAGGTTCCTCTCTGCCCAACTCTTAAGCCGGTCGAGATCTTGCTGAATCTCGCACAGCTTTCTGGGGAATCAGCCAGTCCTCCCAGTTTGGTGTCACCAGGCAACTTGCTGAGGGTACACTCATCCCTTCATCCAGGTCCTTGATGAAAATGTTGAACAAGACTGGCCCCAGAACTGATCCCTGTGGAACCCCACTGGCCACAGGCCTCCAACTCGATTCTGCGCCATTGATCACCACCCTCTGGGCTCTGTTATTCAGCCAGAAATTATGCTCTGCTTCTGTAGAATTAAAATCTTTTAGTCTAATCTTGACTTTTTAAATCATAGATGATACTTAACAGTTAAAAATCTAATACATCTTGCCACGAAACTTTCTTTCAAATCCGGAGGTTTCAATGGTCCACTACAAAACTAAAACACTTTCTTTTCCCCTCAATCTCTACAGATTTCCTATATTCCTACAGAACATTTCAGTGTTGACAATACAACATTTTTTGGTTAGATTTGCTTCACAGTAAGGGATTATTCTGTTTTGCAAGTGGTGGTTTACACCTTGGAGAGTCAACGAGTTCTCCTTAGCATGTACAACTTCTGAGCATTGCAAAAACCCTTCTTAATGAAATATTCTAGCTAATTTATCCCTTGTAAGGTAACAAATTTTCCTTGAGAATGTCATCTTGAACATTATATTGCTCAGCTATTCTTTTCCAATATTTCACTGTGATAAATAAAATGAGCAATGAAATTTCCTATGACTCTCAAAGGTGAAATTTGGGCTTAGATTGGCAACTATAATAAATATCCATGATTCTTACATCTGGTTAACTGACTAGGCAAGCAAGAGAGTGCTGGGGTGTCAAGCCTCTATAGGAAGGATAACTATAGTAGATGTAGTGCTGGGAAACCATATTCCATAGTTTTTTAATACATATTTCCAGCACAATAAACAATGTTCACTTGTCACTAAGATGGACGTGGCTTGTAATAAAACCTTCAGGGAAAAAAAGATCAGGGCTACCATCTACAAAAAATGCTGACCTGACAATAAATGCAGATAACTTACAGTATATACCATGGAAACAGTATGTTCTTCTACCTCTATCCAACAGAGGTGAATGCCTGTATTTCAAGGGCCAAGGATGCCAAAAGACACACAGAATACTGCTCATGCTGCCAGTGGTGATGTCTATTCTGTCAGCATTTCCCTTCAGGAAAATTTTTCTTCCCTGTTACTTCCTGGAAGGTAAGTCTTTTATTTCAGTAATCCCTAAATGTAAATTACTCTTAGGCCAAATTTAAACTTTGTGGAAAGAACAAAAATTTCTTTTGCACAATGTATTTGGAAGCAATTAAAACAAATGGAATTAAATTTGCTGATACTCTGGCATTCATCCTTACAGGGTGGTCATAAAAGGCAGTCACTGAGATGAGCAGTTTTCATCTGTTTTATCAAAATACAGAAAGAAAAAGAAGTAGACAAGGAGATGGGGAACAGAGAAGATCAAGCATATCTGAGCAGCTCCTCCTACCTCAGGTGTTACTCACAGGTTCATGCCTGAGAGATGCCCAAGCTCTGGGAGATACTCACAAATAACAGTGCTGGGACACAGGACATGTTGATGAAGAAAGCTGGCATGGACCTGGTTTCTAGCAGATCTAAGACAAATAAAGGCTTGTAGTTTTACTACTATTTTATATTACCAACAGGAAAAACCTGACAAAATAGTGTGTCATCGGACGTATAATGAGGTAAAATCCAAAATTTGCTCAAATTCAAGATCTTCATCGTCAATATCTTTTACAAAAAAGGATAGCAAAAGATTAAAAAATAAACCCAAAAACACTGAAGCACCATTTAGGAAGGAATCTGTTGCAAAAATCAATAAAAAAAAATATTTGCCATATAAGAAAAAAAAAAGTAATTAAAAAATAATGTCAAATTGTGACCTTACTGTGACATTTTCAAAAGACTCAAATTGATTTAGGCATTAAAATCCAATTTTTTATGTAGAAACTTATCACTGGATTCAACTACACTATTTTAAAAACTCTTTGTTTCAATTTTTTAAGGCCATAAAACTTACAGAATGCAAGACAAGTATGAAATAGACAGAATTTTTTAGATATGTCAAGGATCAGAGTACTGTAACACTTAATTTTTTTTTCTTAAAAAATATCTATATCCTTTGTTCTGTGGGTCCCTGTTTTAACTTTTCAACCAAGGCTACTTGTAAGAACACTGTAGGTTTCATTAAAAAAAAAAAAAAAGACTGATTTCTGTGAAGTTTACAGAACTTGCTTGAGATAGATTATAGACGCACAGACAGAAAGACAGACAGATAGATAAATAGCTAGGTAGATATATAGATAGACAGATCCTGTCATTTAAAAAGTAACAACTTCACGTGTGGCACTGGAGTTAAATGGGGAACCAATTTAGGTAAGAGATAGTTTTTCTTTTGCTGCAGAATCATAATAGGCAAAAGTCCTTTATATATAATATAACTCAAAGCATGAGCTTGCTTTGTCCATGGTTGAAGCTGACTTGAAGACATTTTCTGACTGTATTTGATATAATCTATCCTGTTTCTCAGCAAAGTTATTAACTCAGCTCAATTGTATTCTAATATTTCTGCACACTTTTCAGCCTGTGTTCAGCCTGTTTGGGTACAGAGAAAGAAAGCTCACACCTGGCTGAAAAATATTAGGTACACACATATTGTATTAGGTATAATAAAGGTATAATACAAGAAGTACAAACAAAATTGTACTGAAAATGACATCTTCTGTTTTTTTCACCTCTTTGGTACAGGACAAGAAATACACACAAAAAAAACTCCCATTAAAGTTGTTTTTGCTTATGATTTGAAGAATATCCAGTTTATAGGTTATTAAATTAATGACAATCCGACCTTGAAAACACCTCTATCTGCTGAAAGAGCAACACTCCATCACCTGTTTTGATTCATTAATGTATCATTTAACTTGGTATGACACATGTTCAGCAGTTATAATTACATTATGGCCTCCCTATTACATCAGCTCTGCTCCAAGTATCTGTCACCACAAGTCCAATTTTCAACACAGAGCAATCCAGTGCACTCTTTCCTTATTAGTGTCATCTTTAATGTAGCACAGAGTCTGAACCATTACTTGGCACTGAAAGTTTAACAGCAATTAACCCCTGCTCTATCCCTAGGGAGAAGTACATCAGCAACTTGCCAAAACACTGTAAACAAGCTGGCCAAGATCAATGCAAAACCAAGCTGGCTGCAGAGCACCTACTGTATTAATTTGGGATTGATATAGAAAAAGAGAAAATAGTCTGCATGAAATTGACCTACAAGGATGGCCCACACAGGTTACAAGATTTTCTTAAAGCTGAAAAGGGAAAATTCTAAATCCCTAGCCTGCTAGCTTACAGACACACACTCTTTTCTATCTTGGCTCTTACACTATGCTGATCACCATAGGACTGCTAATTATTGCAGAGAATGAACATTTATTACCTGCTATCTGGTTAAGAAGAAAACAAGATGAATTGTTCTTAGGTGAGGAATTAAATACATTTCAAGCATTATCAATAAAGAATGTAGCAAAAAGGGTGAAAATGCCAATTTCTCTTGCTTCTGGTTATTGAACAAGGCAATGTATATCAGACCTTAAATCAAAGCTCTAGTTTCTTCCCCCATGGAAGCAAATAAACACAAACCGATGACTGCAGAAGTCCCTGAAGGTCCCACTCACCAGTCTCCCCTGGGGTGGAATAATGTCTTGAGCCATACTCTAAATGGGGTCACATTAAACAATTGAGACTGTGACTGCAAAACAAACATGAAGTTGGGAATGATGAGTGCCTCTGAGGACTGCCGCCCCTCACAGATAATTATGCCACTGTGTCTGCACTGCTGTTGTTAACAATCAGGTAGGCAGAAGGAATAGCAACTTTTTACTGTGTGACTAAACCAAACTACAAGGCAAAATACTTCCGTTAGGACACGCAGGTAAAATGTTTCAGAGACAACACAGCAAAAAAAGCCCACTCAGATATAATTTATATAGGTTTAACTGACCCAGGATGAAATAGTCTTTCCTACCAAGGGATAAGGTTGTTTTTGGGTTTTTTTTGACATCACGATTATCCTCCATAAAGTTTTGAGTTTTTCACAAGGCAATGTTCAACTGGAGAAAAACGAGCCCAAAATAACCATCCAGCTATTTCCAGGTGGAAGTTTACCAACAAAGTCTTCTTGTTTAGAAAATGGAAAGACTTGTCAGGGTACCTAATTTAACTGAAGATTTCTAAAATTATTTGAAAGATAAAAAGAAGTTATTCATTCATTCTTCTTAGTATCCTGCGTAAATGATATAGTATAACTCCTAATGAAAAACTTGGGGAATGTGAGAGTAGGATTACCTCTGCTTCCAGTAGGTTTTAGACCAAGACTGTTAATGCTCCTACCTAATACAGATGACAATAAGTTGGTTTATAATGCAGGACATGTCTTTGGTTGTCATCAGCTGAGTCTGGGTTTTAAAAATTTTCATGTGTGTCTGGTTGGAAGGTTTCCTGTAGAGAGAAGATGAAGAGAGGAGGAGGCAGAGTATGGTGTTTGCAATATCTCCATCTTTTAATCAAAACGTATCTGTGATTACAATTGTTAGAAACATATGAATCTTGGAAGAGAATTAATTTGTAAGTAAAAGATAAAAAATAAATAGAAGGCAGCACAATCCTTAAAACAATTTCTTAGTACTTTTGGCTTATTGATCTGCTATATTAGAAGTATCAAAAGTACTGTGGTTTAAGCATGAACATTTTAAAGAAAGGTGGTTAAAACGATGAGTTGTAAAAAGCACCCGTGGGGCACAAATTATTTGGGGAAAAAAAAAAAAAGGAAGTCTTCTGTTTTAAAATTTATAAACATTGGATATTTGTCCATTTCCATAAACTGACATATGGGCAGTTACAAAGTAGATAGTGTTGACTTACTTATAGAAATGCATGCAGAGGATTTACATGTAAAATACCTAATATTGATCTACTAAGTCTTAGGAACACCAAAGCATGCCAGTTTAATACTGCTTTGGCATTGGACTGTTAAAGGATTAGTGACAGTATAGGACCTTTCTTTTTATACTTTGCAGATTTAGACTGAAAATTTCAAATATACACAACTAAAGATATGTACTTAGATCTGCTTTTTCCTTGATTCCACTGGGGATTGTCAATGCTTTTTGCTTTTGAAGAGCCAGGCTATAATTTAATCCCTCAGTTCTGAGCTTTCTTAACAGTCACAGTTAGGTAACAATTGTAATATATGTTCATTTAAAAATTCATATATAAATATCTTTTTTTAAAATCTTCTGTTAGATTAATATTTCAGGTAAAATTGTAGCTAACTTTTTAAAAAATAATTACTATTTTTGAAAAATATATAAGCAAGAGAAAAAACAGTAAATGGAATAGAAAAGCTAGAATGGACTTCAACATAGTGATCTGGATATAAAAATTCAGAATTGTCAAGACTCGAGGTTCACGGAGGGGGAAGGCAGAAAGAAAAACACCTGAAATTTCAAATCATGGAATCTTAGAATCATAGAATGGCAGGGGTTGGAAAGGACCTTTAGAGATCATCTAGTCCAACCCTCCTGCAGAAGCAGCTTCACCTAGATCAGGTCGCAAAATATAGAGCCAAATTCTGTTTGTGTCTGCATATCCCTGTTGGCCAAAGCAAATCCAACTCAGTAGAATGAATTCTTAATTGTTATAAAGGTAACTACAGTATTTGTCTTTCTAGATAAGTTAGAAATTTGTGATAACAGGAAGAAGACTAAATGGAAAAGAGAATAAAATGAAAATTCTGAAAAACAAGCAAACAAAAAAGAGGGAGGTTACCATGCAAGAGTTCTTCCAGATAGCAAGACTTTGACATAATTACCTGTAAAATAAAATCAAGATCTGAAATATCATGAAGAAGGAAGAGCGATCAGGAATAGTATGAGGAGAGTAAGTTAAGTATCATTGTATCATTGCATTAGGAATGGAAAATTATGTGCAGAACAAGCTGCATACAGTAATTTAGGATGCTCACCATATTCTACATGTAGATCATAAGGTTACATTACACTCTTTATTGACTGTCATAGCTTCATTGACATCAAAATTATTTTCAATCACACTACTACTGTTGTGTAAAAATAAGCTTGGTTGGTAACACTTTTCTGGGGTCTTTTGTTTTACTGTGGTGTAAACACAGGTGAAATTAATGCTGAACTGGGACTAGGAGAGTAAAGCAGAGCACTGCTGTTTTGCAGCATATGTTCTTAACACCTTACATCTATTTCAGATTTCTCAGAAAGAATTTCTCAGCATCTGTCTAAAAATGCCCCAGAAAAACCCTCTTTTTACCAACAAAGACTTTTTTTGGTTTTCAGTTAATATGAGGATTTTCTATTTTGACCTATTCTCTGAAATAGGTCTTAGTACAAAATGCATTCTATCTCTTTTTTTATTCTCATACTCCAAACGAAATTAATACACTGGAGGGAAAATACCCCAAACTGTTACATTTTAGTTTTTTTAAAAAAAAAGCCCACAATAATTTCTATGACAATAAATTAAAACTTTTTTTAACCCCTTTAGTCAACTATCTCCATGTCAAGAGTCACAGATGTTAAGAGCTGTTACCATGCCAAGTTAATTTCCTGAAAATGAGTGCCTGAGGTTGAGTGAAGAAGGATCTTACCAGCATCCAACAAGATTGATAAAAAAGAAAAACAGAGCTTAGAGAAGGTGACAGTAGTGGAAAGAAAGAAAATTGTGATTTTTTTTTTCTCTCAGTATTAGTTCAGCCGAACATAAAGACTATAATGCAGACACTCCTGAAAAATTGTTCTTTGGCATGCTATTTCTTTTTTCCTTCTGACCTAAGAATATCTACATTTGCTCTTTTTCCTATACTCTCTGTAGAGATGACATTTCCATAAGAAATCACAGATCTCCCACACTGCACCACAGTTCTTGCTTCCAGAGATCTATCTGTATTATATACAGATAATCAATCTGCCCCACAGGATAGAATGAGAATGAATTAGGAGAACAGGAAATCCCTAGGGACATCACCACAACAAAACAAAGAACAATATTGAACCTGCTTCTTACTGTTTCTGGACAGTCAAATGGAGATATTTTATTCAGGTCAAATAATCACAAAATTAAATAATTTTAGGCTTGTTTTTCCTGATGTAAATTGAAAAAAATATCTGCAGAAAAAAGGTTTTTTTATAGAAAATTTTTCTTTAAAGAGAGATCATTATATGAAAGAATATTCCCAACCAGTTCTGTCACTGGCCTTCTTCAAATCTCCTTAGCCTGAAAACTGTATTTGGCAGCTTCTTGAATATTTGGCTTTCTTGTTTTTTATAATGCTTCCAGTTCACTTGTTTCAATGTCCGCTTGTAATAACTGGAGGCTAAAGCTTGTAATTACTAAAACCAAAACCAGTAGCAACAAAGTTGTCACATTTTTTATCAGTCCATCTGTAGTAAAAATGCAAATTTAATTGAATGAATATTATAGAATAAACTTCCAGAAGGATTTTTCAAGTCGTCTTTTAATTTGTCTTTTAATGTCAAAAGCTGGTCTGGCTATTTTCACATACTCTCTAGTACTTCAGGTATTTCCAGACACGAGGAGCACTCCAAAACCTCACATCAAGGCTGAAGGTGGGAGACAGTCAGGATTGTCAAGCAACAAATACTAAGACTCAAAGACATCAGAGAAGCAACTAGTGTGACCTCTTGCACATCAATGATACCAACACATCCGGCCACCCTTACCGTGTTACTAGTTTCTTCTGCTCGGCTGAAAGCTATATTTCATGACATGCAGACTTAGTATCAACATTTTGGTCCATGCTTGCTAGTTTAATTTCCATTACAAGAGGACTGTTTATACAATTAATATCTTCCTGCCATCAGTTTTTTACTGCTTGTTTCTCTTATTTTGGGTATCACCAATGTCTCTCCAAGAAGGATTTTACACACTATAATCAAGTAATCTTTGATCTTCTTTTTAAAGAGCTAGCAGTACATTTTTAATGTCTTGCTGCAAAACACTTTTTGCAGCCCTTACATGGTTACAGTAGCTCTTCTCCATACTTTTTCCAGCTGTTCAATATCCAAGCAAGGTATGGGACTTGATTCTCTGGGACTTGTTTAGTTATTCACAACTCAGAAAAAAAAAAAAAAAAAAAGATTATAAAAGAGAATCGGTAATGTGTTAAGCCAGCCAGGCTGCAGTGTAAATGACATCCGAAGACTCAGGTGCATTGTGGTATCACTCAAGAGATAACAGTAAACTTTCATTTTACCTTCTTTCTCCTACAAAGACTGGGGGTGTTAAGGTCATATTTCAGACCCACAGATTTGACATCATGCACCTTGATGTTTACTACTTTTACTATGACTTTCATCAAATGTCAGTCAGCAGACATGTCTTCTCATAAAGTCAAAGTCAAATTACAGGTTTGAAGAAATTCTTGTGAATCGAAATGATGCAATTCCGCTCAGCTTTGTGCTTAACTGTGTCTCTGTAAATCTATCTTGTAGTTCTTCCTTCCTCATTACATTTGAGTCTTGAGTCACTGAGCAATTGTTTCAAACTCAGAGTCTAAAGCCTTGCTCATCTTTTTCTCATCTTGATTGGTGTTATCTGTAATAAAACAAAGTATATTTCCATGAATTAAAAAAATGAAATCACACCATGAGCTGAAGACAAAAGTTAAAGAGCTTGTATGGTTTTTCTCTTCTGCCTAATACAGTCATTCCTGGGCTGAAACAAGGGAAAACTATTGATAGTACTTAAAAAGGACTCTCATAATGGCTGGTAGCAGTATATATCTGGAACCTTTCACCTTCAGAATGGATATGGTCCAGATTGAGAGCAATTTAAAAGAAATATTGACTTCTGGATGCTTAGTGACCTGTGTAAAAATGAATTAATAATCCCAGCTGTTTCCTACAGGACATCGGTAAAATTGTCAGCACTGTTGCCAGACCAAACAGCACCTTCATTGAAAGGTGTAAAAGATTTTTCACTTCATTTATCAATACAGAACACATAAATAGGTCACAGACTATCCAAAGAAACTGAAATCCTTCCAAGTGCCTGGCAGATTTTGCAACCTCCTGCAATTCATCACTTAGTCTACACATGTATGGACAAATGGTCCATGTGTTTATGTGTAGAATACTGGGTTGGATGGCAAGTGACCAACTTGCTTAGGCTAGTCACAGTCTTAGATCACTGGGCAGACATAAATGGAGGGTGCTGGGCCTCTCTAGAATGAATGGACAAATACAGCATGAAGTAAAAAGTGAGGAGTAGACAAAACATTGACTTTCTTTCCTACAACACAGTTGGACAATGCAGCTAAAGTCATAATTTGTTGTTGGCAAAGACCAGCAATCAATTACTACTCAGAATAAGATAGGCTATAAATTCAGGGAAGTGATATATCTCCTGAAGATAGCTCTTAGAGATGTCAGGGATGGGTCAGAGACAGAAGAAACATCATGTCTTACATAGATCTATGTGAAAATTCAGGATTTACTGAAAGAGCTGTTCAGTTACAAAAAGAATATTTTGGCATATCCTTTTTTTCTTAAGCTATTTGCAGGTTGTTAAAAATACATTGTGATCCAAATTTAAAAGTGCAATATAAAAAGGCTAATAGTTCAAATCAACATCTGTATTTTTAGTTAGCTAAATAATTTAGAAGAACTGTTACCAAGAAGTGAGTTTTAAATGCTATTTGTCTTCTTTTTCTATTTCTAACAATTTCCTCCATCCTTTGAGCTCATGAGAGGTTTGCCCTCTTCATCTGAAATTCAAATGAGAAGCTGAAATGGGTTGGCAGATGGGTGTATATACCACTTGCTTTCCTAGTGCTTTTAACTCCTGTATATCTCAAGAAACAGCCTTTGTCAGTCATGTCTACAAAAGTTGTCAAGGTAGAATTAGAAATTATTATTTCTAGGTTTCCAATTAGATTTTAGCACATTTCCAACACGACCATGGGCAGATCACTTTTTTTCTTATGCATCAAATGCATAGGGCAGTGTCATGGTTTGGGCCAACTAGCACAGCAGCACCACGACAGTCTCTCACTCAGCGCCCCCATTCACCCCCACCCTCATTAGGATGGCAGGGGCCCAGCAAAATGGGAGTAAAAAGATAAGCAAGGTTGTTGTGGATTAAGACAAGGGCTCGGAGGGTTCGCTGCCAACTATGGCTCCAGGCAAAACAGACTCCAGTACTTGACTTAAGAGAGGAAAGTAGGAAAGTTTATTCTACAAGAAACAGAATGGAATAAAAGCAAAAAGGGAGTAGGATGATGAGAAAATTACAACCAGCACTTTAAGATCTCCCTCCCCCATCCCTCCTTTCTTCCCGGGCCCAGCTCACTGCTCCTGATATCTCTACCTCCTCCCCCCACAACAGCTCAGGGGGTAGGGAATGGGCAATGTGGTCAGTCTCTCACAGATGGGCTCTGCTGCTTCTGTCTTCTCAGGTGAGGACAACTCCTGGCATTCTTCCCCTGCTCCAACATGGGCTTCCTCCCCCAGGACACAGTCCTTAACAAACTTCTCTGGTGTGAGTTGCTCCCAACAGCTGCAGCTTCTGCTGATACAGGGTCCCTCACACAGGACACAGTCCTTGGTGAATATCTGTGGTGTGGATTCTTTGCCACGGTTGCAGTTTCGGCAGTTACAGAGTCCCTCTCTCGGGACCATCTCTCTTCTGGGCATAAGTTTAATGAGCTGCTTTGTTGTGGGTTCCTCCCCACAGTTACAGCTGTGGATATTGGGTCCCTCCTTTGGGACATGGCCTCTTCCAGCCATAGTTTTAAAGAAAAAAATCACTACCCCTGTCTCGGGGTCTGCAGTGAAGTGGTTGGGTTCCCCCAACAGGACATGGCCTCCTCTGACCATAGTCACTGTCCCTGGCTCAGGGCCTTTAATGAAGTGAATTGCTGCCCCTGGTCTGGGGGCAGCTTTAGCAAAATGAGTCTCTGCCCCTGATGCCGGCTCATTATCAAAATGAGTCTCTACCACCGATGCAGGGACTTTAAAGAAATGAAAATAAATCTCAGTTTCACCAGTTCTCTCCATAGAATGCAGGGGAGTCTCTGCTACAGCACACCTCCTCCTCTCTTTCATCACTGACCTTGGAGTCCGCATGGTTGTTTTTCTCACTGTTCCTACTCCTTGCATCACCACCAGCCAGAAGAAAAAGAAGGGGCAGAAGAAAGAAGAAGATGGAGGAAAATGGAGGAAGAAACCTCCTCTTCCAGCTTCTTCTTAAAAAGTGATCGTAGAGGCATCTAACTGGCTCAGCCCCAGAAGTGGGTCTGGCTCAGGGCTGTGGAGAGTTGTGAGCAACTTCTTATAGGAGCCATCTTTACAGCCCCTTCCTTCTTACCAGAAAGGGCTGTCATGTCAAACCATGACAGGCAGCTACTCAAAAACATTATGCAAAACCAAAATAATTTGTATTGACAAAACCCCTAGATATCTTTTGACTTTGATAGTAGAGTTCAAGATCCTGTGTGGAAGAAGCATGGCATCAAGCAGGATTGCAATGATGGACCTCAGGATAACAAACTTTGACTTCTTCAAAGATCTGCTTGGAGGAATCTCATGGATTAGGACTCTAGAAGGTAGGGGTGCCCGAGAAACCTGGTCAGTCTTCAAGTGACACTTCCTCAAAGACCAAGGTCAGTGTATGCCCACAAGTAAGAAATCAGGTATAGGAGGTAAGGGAGGGCAGAACTACTGAATGCCTTCTTTACTTCAGTCTTTACCACTAAGGTTGGGCATCAGGAAACCCAGTCCCTTGGGAATAGAGAGAAAATATGGAGAGTGGAAGAACTTTTCTTAGTAGAGGAGCACTGGTTTACAAATTCACACTCACAAATCCATGGCACCTGACAAAATTCACCCATGACTGCTGAGGCAGCTGGCTGATGTTATTACTTAGCCACTTTATCACTTCTGATGATTCTCCATCCCTTTTGGACAATTGTGGAGGACAGGTGACATGTATAAGGACTGGAGGAAGGTCAATGTCACTCCAGTCTTCAAAAGGAGCAAGGAGGAGGACCCAGAAAACTAAAGGTGCTTCGGTCTCGCCTCCATCCCTGGAAAGGTGATGGAACAGCTCATCCTGAATGTTATCACGAAACGCATGAAGGAAAAGCTGGTTATGGGGGGATCAACATGGATTCACTAAAGGGAAATCTTGTTTGACCAACCTGATAGACTTCTATGAGGGCATAACCGGCTGGCTAGATGAGGGGAGAGCAGCGGATGTCATTTGCCTTGACTTCAGCAAGGTTTTTGACAGTGTCTCCCATAACATCCTCATCAGAAAGCTCAGGCAGTGTGGCTTGGATGAGTGGATGGTGAGGCAGATTGAGAGCTGAATGACAGAATTGAGTTGGAGGTTGGTGGCCAGTGGAGTTCCATGGGGATTTGTTCTGGGGCTAGTCATGTTCAACATCTTCATCAATGACCTGGATGAGGGGATAGTATATCCTTATCAAGTTCCTGATGACACCAAACTAGGAGGACTGGTCAATTCCCCAGGAGGCTGTGCTACCATTCAGTGAGTTCTCAACTGGCTTGAGAGCTGGACAGAGAGGTTCAACAAGGACAAGTGCAGAGACCTGAACCTGGGGACGAACAGCCCCATGCACCAGTACAGGCTGGGGATTGACCTGCTGGAGAGCAGCTCTGCAGAGAGAGACCTGGGAGTGCTGGTTGATAATAAACTAACCATGAGCCAGCAATGCGCCTTCGTGGCCATGAAGGCCAATGGCATCTTGGGGTGCATTGAGAAGAGGGTGGCCAGCAGGTCCAGGAATGTTCTCCCTCTCTACTTTACCCTGGTGGGGCCTCATCTGGAGTACTGTGTCCAATTTTGGGCTTCCCAGCTCAAGAGAGATCGAGAACCTCTACAGAGTCCAGCGGAGGGTTACCAAGGTGACTAGGGGACTAGAACATCTCTCTTACACATTACAAGGAAAGTCTGAGAGACCTGGAGCCGTTTAACCTGGAGAAGTGCAGATTGAGAGGGGATCGTATCAGTGCTTCTAAATGCCTAAAATGTGGATGTTAAGAGGATGGTGTGAATCTTTTTTTTTTTGTAGTGCCTGGTGAAAGGACAGGAATTAATGGAGACTGGAACACAGAAAGTTCCACTTGAACATGAGGAGAAGGTTCTTTCCTGTGAGAGTGGTAGTGCCCTGGCACAGGTTGCCCAGAGAGGTTGTAGAGTCTCCTTCTCTGGAGCTTTTCAAAACCCACCTGGATGTGCTCCCTTGTGACCTAGTTGATCTGAACCTGCCTTAGCCAGCAGGGTTGGACTAAATGATCTCTAGATGTCCATTCCAACACCTACCATTCTGTGATTATATAAGACATAAATGAAGGACACCTCTATCTATTTTACCAACTGGATATGTATCATATTGCAGTCAGTATTGTATCTAGTAACTAACAATATTTCAAAGAATCTTCTATTCCAGAGAGTGATTACTGAGAAAAAGCAAGTTGCCAGGCTATTGCTTTTTAACTTTGTGTAGTTTACTGTCATGGGTTTGTGAGGAGCCTCTTTCACTTGGTAACGGGGGGAGAGGTCTGCAGTGCAGACCTGCTAAACAGTTCTCAGACTTTCCCCCTGCTCTGGGGTTCGGACTCACTTCCAGCCCAGCTGGGCCAATCCAGCACCTCTGCAATTGCTATTTAAGGATGGGAATTTGAAGTGAGTGAGAGGAGATGTAGGAGTGGTACAAGACGGAGGCAACTGTGTGGACCCCATAGAGAAGGAGGAAGAAAGAAGGAGCTACAAATCAGAGACCTTGCAACCTATGGAGGGCAATGGCAGGACTGAGAGCCATCAGCAGCTCCAGATGAGTGTGTCTGGATGGGCAGGATACTGTGTGAGGAGGTGGACATGACACAGGCCATGCTGGAGAGCCTGAGGGCCTCAGAGACTCAAACAGGAGGTGAAGAGGAGCTGCAGCCCTCAGGATAAACACACATCGGAGCAGTCTGTGCAGGGATGCCTGGCATGAGAGGGACCCCTTGGTGAAGCAGGGAGGACTGGCAAGGAGCCCACCTGCCCTGAGGAGAGATAAACAGCAGAAGCAATCGGGAATAGATTGACTGAAACCCCTACTTCTTTCCCCTCTGAGCCATTCAGAAGGGAGGAGATAAAGACATCGGGATCAGGGCTGTGAGCCTTGGAAGAGAAGAGGGTTGATGTGCAGCTGGTCTTAAAGGACTGGTTGTGCTCTTCATCCCTGTACCACTCTGTGTTGTTTTCTGTTTATTATGTTTTAGGATTTTATGTTTATGTTTTAGTTGGTAGTGGATTAAATTATTTTTGTTTTTCTTCCTCAAGTTAAGTAGCCTTGTCTATTTTGTCCAGGACCATAAGTGGCATTTAAGCTCTCCCTGTTCTTCAGGAGTTCCAAAGTCTGTGGTACTTAAATCTAATCATGGTCTTTTTTCCCTGAATGGGCCTAAACCATGAGATTTACTTTTCTCCCTATGCCATTTCTAAAGGAATAGCCAGAAGTGAGAGTAGAGGGTCCCTTAGTCTCAGAAGTAACCTTCTTAGCAACTCTGAGAGACACTAGCCCAGCTGCTCCATGGACTGAAGTGTTCAGTCTGCAGTCCAGAACTTGTTTTGTTACTATGCCATAAAGGAAGAAGCAGCCCAGTAATGTATAGTATGGTTTAAATGTCAGGATAGTATCCTGAAACTCCACTGGCACTCTTAAAAAAAAAATAATATACCTCAATTCATGCTCTTATTGAATAGGGCCTTAACCATGAATGAAGACATTAGGGTGGGTATATTTAACTTTGTTGTTTAAAGTTCCCATCACCAAGTGAGGAAGACTAAAAGATACTTTAAGGCTCCATTCATCTCTACCAAAAATAACTGTTTGAATCAGCCAGATCAAAGAAATTTATCTATTGTGCTTAGATGAAGGTATCTACAGTGCAGACAACTAAGGCTCATAAGTCAATGGGTCCTGATGGTCTGCATCCTAGAGTGCTGAGGGAGCTGACTGACGTGATTGCTAAGCCTCTCTCCATCATTTTTGAACAATCATGGAGGACAGATGAGGTGCCTGAGGACTGGAGAAAGGCCAATATCACACCAGTCTTCAAAATGGGCAGGAAGAATGACCCAGGAAACTACAGGCCTGTCAGCCTCACCTCCATCCCTGCAAAAGTGATGGAACAACTCATCCTGAATGTTATCACTGAACATATGAAGGATAAGATGGTTATTAGGGGGAGTCAACATAGCTTCACCAAGGGGAAATCCTGATTGACCAACCTGATATCCTTCTATGAGTGCATAACCGGCTGGCTAGATGAGGAGAGAGCAGCAGATGTTATCTACCTTGACTTCAGCATGGCTTTAGAGTGTACCCTCAGCAAGTTCAACCAGTTGGCTGATGACACCAAACTGGGAGGACTGGCTGATTCCCCAGAAGGCTGTGATGCCATTCAGCAGGATCTCTACCAGCTTGAGAATTGGGCAGAGAGGAACCTCATGAGGTTCAACAAGGACAAGTGCACAGTCTTGCATCTGGGAAGGAACAACCCCATGCACCAGTAGAGGTTGGGGGTTGAATTGCTGAAGAGCAGCTCTGCAGAGAGAGACCTGGGAGTTCTGATTGATAAGAAGCTAAATATGAGCTAACAATGTACCTTCGTGGCCAAGAAGGTCAATGGCATCCTGGGATGTATCAAGAAGAGTGTGGCCAGCAGGTCAAGGGAGGTTCTTCTCCCTCTCTACTCTGCCCTGGTGAGGCCTCATCTGGAGTCCTGTGTCCAGTTCTGGGCTCCTCAGCTCAAGAGGGACAGGGAAGTGCTGGAGAGAGTCCAGTGCAGGGCCACCAAGACGATCGGGGACTGGAACATCTTTCATATGAGGAAAGGCTGTGGGAACTGGGGCTATTTAGTCTAGAGAAGAGAAGACTGAGGGAAGATCTTATAACATTTATAAATTTGTAAATAGTGGGTGTCAGGCTGTTGGGACATCCCTTTTTCTATAGTAGCTAGCAACAGGAGAAGGGGTAATGTGAGGAAGCTTGAACATAAAAAGTTCCATTTAAGCATTAGAAAAAGCTATTTCACTGTGACGGTGAGGGAGCAGTGGAACAGGCTGCCCAGAGGGGTTGTGGAGTCTCCTTCCTTGGAGGTCTTCAAGACACTCCTGGATATGTTCCTATGCAACCTGATGTAGGTGAACCTGCTTCTGCAGGGGAGTTGGACTAGATGATGTGAAAAGATCCCTTCCAACCCCTATCATTCTATGATTCTATGAACCTTGCAATAAAAATCTGAGAGACTAGGAAATGGTCTGTTTTCAGGAGGATGATTCTTGTGCTGTTCTGAAACACAATTGAGAACCTATAACAGTCTACAAACATCAAATCCACCTCACAATACTACTTCCAGCCTGAGACTTTGACATCTAAGAAAGTGAATCAAAATAATGAGGCCCTCACTTGCAACATGCATATGATGAGTAAGTAAATGAAACTATGATAATTAGAAACTCAAATACTGGCAAAAAGTTGCACATAGACTGTGAATCTCTCTTTTTGATTTTTTTTTTGCCCCTCAGGCATTAACTTATCTTGGCCAAACTCTCTTTTCTACAAGTTCAGAGATATTTTAATTTTGAACTTCAAATGAAGTGCAAATAAAACACCAAACAAACTTGGATGTTGCACAATTGTCAGTGGGGCCCATTTTAATATTTAAAGACCTGGACACCTGTGACTATTGCAAGAAATAAAAAGAATTAATTTAAAAGGAATTATTGACATAATATAACACATGATAGTCTGTTAATAAAAATGCATACTTCTAATTGAATGCTGGCACCTAGCCACCGAGTAAGCATAACTTCAAAAGCAACAGCTGGGAAAGCATCTTTTAGATTTTAATTACAGTGGCTCATAAGCCACTTATCTTTTTAACTTTTTTCTTCAGAAAGCACTTCTGTTTCATAGGAGTGAGTTCAAAGGTATGTACGACATGTAGAGTAAGAGAACTAGCTCTGACATAGTCAAACTTTACTTGTAAATTTGGATTCTGGATTGAAACAACTAGTCTCAGCTTTGAAGTGTGGGTCCCATTTGAGCCTGAAAGAGCACAGGCTTCAGGCTTGCTGCTCAGGTTTTTTTCTTTCTATCTCTAGATTCAGGATAATAATTTCTATCTTATTTATTCTTATCTATTATTTGTACTTCAGTGTTATCTTAGGGTAGCCACCGAAACCGAAGCTTCGTTGAGCAAGTATTTTACTATTCAAATATAGAGTAAGCTTACATAATCCCAGATGATTCAGTCATGAAAGTGAGACGGAACTATTGAAGAGTTTGGGAAATGGACATGGAGATAGGTCTTGAGCCTTGCAAAGTTAAAAATTCTATAGCTCAATACAGAAAGGTATTATGCTTATGTATATGTATGATTAAAATACTAAAGTCTCATTAAGTAGCTAGAGATTAAAAATCTAAATGAGTTAAAATTATTTGTTAAATTGATTACTGTTTGGCATTTTTCAGGAGCAAGTCAAGAGTGGGTTAAGACTTATTTTGTCTAAGATCTGAAGCCTTAAAGTTTATGCAGCTACTCTAGACTTCCTCCAGCACTAAAAGAAAGACAAAGTGAAACAGAGAGAAAAAGCTGTTGAAGGACTCAGAGGTTTCTACAGCCTGTCTCTGTTAACTGATTCAAGAAATCCAGATAATTTCCTTAAATTAAGCACCAATATTTTAGCCAACTAAAATTAAACTAATTGAATACTACCTCCAATGTCTTTGGATCTACAGAACACCTCTCTCCTGAATCCTAGGAAATTAGATGCCTGTGATTCAAGACAAGAAACTCAACCCCAAGACCATCCATCTTTTCCCCTAATATGCAAAGACAACTATTAACTAAAGTATTTTTGAAACACAAACTATACAAGTCAAATTGGGATATATAGTGTGGCCAGGAGGTTGCAGGAAATTATCCTCCCCCTCTCCTCTGTCCTAATCAGGCCACATCTGGAGTTCTGTGTCCAATCTTGGGCTCCCCAGTTCAAGAAACATAGGGAACTTCTAGAGACACTCCAGCAGAGGGCTACCAAGATGGTTAGCTAAGGGACTGGAACCTGCCATTCACCTGGATACGTTCTTGTGCAACTTGATCAAGGTGAACCTGCTGTAGCAGGAGATTGGACAGGATGATCTCTAAAGGTCCCTTCCAACCCCTACTATTCTGTGATTTTGTAAACCAAAGTAACTTTTGTATTTTTTTTCATATGGGTAAAAGAAAATGCAGTGACTATATAGGTGCCTTAAAATGAGCAAGGCATCTCATTTAAAATCACACTAAGACAGTCATGAACTATAACATTAGTAGATAACCAACTGAAAAGATTATTGAGATGACTTAATAAATACATATGACATAATCAGAAGGACCTTTAAAGAAGACTTTCTAAAACACTGTGGTTCCAGTGAGGTCTTGTAATACAGGCACTAAGACAAAAAAAAATCTAACTTTTTTCTTAAAGATAAATTTATTTATGAAATGGAATATATGAATTGGCAGTGTCATGAATGATGATTGAACCTGAAGAGCTCTGGAGATCTTTTCCTATTTCACGGAAATAACATGCATAGAAACATCACAAGTTATTATACTTGCAGAGGGATTCTTTTTACTGTAATTCTATTATCTATTCCTTAAAAGATATCTCCAAAACAATATAAAAGACAAATCTGTCTACATTTTCTGCAAAATTTAAATTTCCTTTAGCCTATTTGTAACTTTTCAAGACATTGTTCATACACAGATAACATTTTATCTCTGTAGAAAGTAGGATGCAGGAAATCTTGGAGTCCTCTGTCCACTCTGCAGACATAATTCAGGCCAGATTTTGTCAAGAGACTCAGAGAACCATCACTGTGTTTTGTGCTAAGGTGTGCTGTCCTTCCAAAATGTACTGGGCCTCCAGGAGAAAAGATGACAGATAGGAAATGTGCCTCTCCTTAGATGTGCATGAATCTGCCAAAGAAGCTTAGAGCCTTGAGCAAGAAGTTTATGAAGGAACAATTTTTTGCACTCAGTTCCAGTCTCTGAGGAAGGGGCAGAACTGTGCCCTGTTCCCTGAATCCTATTCTCCTCCACTGAAATTATACTTGCTTGGATGATACTTCTATAGCAGAGCAGTGTATAAAAATGTAATCATACACAAGAATACATATATCCAACAACAAAAATATCAAAACTTCAGTCAGCACTATTACACTCTTGATGCTGTGTACAGAGTTCATAATAGATTTTGAGATTGTATGATCATGGTTGTAAAGCTCTACCTGATTAATTTTTGCATATGTAGTAGCATTTTTCACAGTAAAGTCCAAGACAATTCCACAAACCTAGCACTCTGTGTTTCCATCAAAAGATATGGGAAAAAAAAGTTAACAAAGAACCTATGGTCCAGTGCAGATAGGATGACTGGAGTTTATTAATCATAAATGAAGGTGATGAGGAGCTCAGGATGCATATAAATGAACTGGCAACCTTGCAGAAAGATCAGTACCTTTCAATAGTAAACTGCCTCTGCTCATTTCCATGTAACTTTCTCTATTTAGAATTAAAAAGCATCTCAAATGTAACTACTAAATCTAACAGATGTTTTACATCATTTTAGTTTTGACTTGTTCCTCTTGTTTAACAGCTCTGGGTTGAGAAGTACAAATAACTTGGTAGTTAGATTTTTAAGAGATTCAACAAAACCATTTTTACATAGGTAGCAGCTGCAAAAGCAATCAGATTCCAAGAGTTTAATCTTCTGCTTCATTGTAATTACAGTCACTAGGCTAATCCTGTGTTAAAGGACTGGGATCATAAAATATATTCTCTGAGTTATGTATGCCAATGTCCTCTGACCTGTGCTGAGGTTACTGTAGAACAGGGATCCAGTTTTAAAGATTCCTATTTTCATGTAGAAGTAAAATTTTTCACAATTTGTTAACATCGCCATCTTTGGAACATGGGCTCAGTCCTTCTGAAGGCAATCTTTTCTGTACAATGCAAAGTATCCCTTTTAAATTAAAATAAACATTTAGTTTTGTGTACATCTTCTTTTGTCACAGATATTTGAGGGAAAGAGGAAAGATTTCTAATAGCACACATCAATTTAAATGTCAAAGAGAGCTTTGTATATCCACTAAAAACATCATTTAGTGTCAAGCCTTACAGAATTTGACATTTCTTCTGATTCCTATTTATGATAGCTCTCGGAGGACATGCTGTGAAGTACTTCTGCCTGCTTTAAGACCAATGGCATATGACAAGTGTATTACTTTTTAACACCAGAAATGGACATATAATTTGATGAAGTATGTCTTTATGCTATCAACTGTTGTCTGCCATGAGCTTTTTACAAAGGCAGTCTTAAAAAAGACCGTCCTCAGCTGTCTTGATAATGGACTGTCTTTTCCCCCTGTAGCCATACCAAAGCTATTTTGAAGCCAACCAGAAAGACCTCAAATGGTGTTTGGATCAAGACTGTAAAGACAAACATTTCTAGAGTTTTTTCTGTCCTTTCCTTTCTATGGGAGAAGGTAATGTTGTCGGGTGCACATTGACTGTGTTCATGGCTCCTGTTCTGCAGAGGTAAGGACCTGTACAGCTTTTTCTGGCTGATGGAGGCAATCAGATAGGATCACATCACCACCATGGAAACAGGTACTAGGCTGTTTAATGTAAATTCATCTACAATATCTGTCTGTATATTACTGCACCTTTACAAACCTATTATCTCTCTGAAATTGTTATCACGAGCTATCCATGTTTCCTCTGAGCTCATTTGTGTTATTCCAAAGATCATGTGCAGCTTGCACCAAGAGTGAGAAAGCAACATCTATGTATATCCAAAGACTTGGCCACCTCAGTAAAGGTATGGCTGCTTTAGGCATCTACCAATTTTTTAATGTCCTTATAGCACACAATAGCATTATATAGTCTATGTTTTTATGCCCATTAAGTATATAACACATCTTAAAGTATATGTTAATTATTAACACGTCTGTTTAGCTCATTGGACAAATGAAAAAACTCATTAAATCTCTCTTTGTTTATCTTTTGATTTTCCACTTTTTAGTAGCGAGCTGCACACCTTCTGAATTACCAATGTCATGTGCCCAACACCACAATTTCTTTGCTATTCTAAATAAACAAATAATTAATGCCTATGGTACAAATATAAGCAAGAAAGTAAGAGAGCATGAGCAATAACTAATGTTTTTTTTTTATTTTCACTCTGGTTTGTGAAACATTCTGGGGCTCTGCTATAGTCTTATCACTATATTTTCACAGATTCCATTTTGCTGATATGTTTTTATCTAAGCCAGTCAAACATCAATACTGCAGAGTATATTATTTGATGAACGTTTTTGTTATTTGCTAAATAATTTATCAAACAAAGTTGCAGAAGCTAGCCAAAAGCAGCAAAATGGAATTTGTCACCGAAAAAGTGGAAACAATTGTTGGGGAGTATATGTGAAAAATAGTATCTGACTTGGATTGTTGCATACCTGACATAGAAGGCAGTTTAAAGAGTGAAAGTTATGAGATTGCTTGAGTCTAAAAGCAGATGTCAGTTGCAGAGACTGAATAGTGCAGAAGAAAGAACTGGAGCTTCGGTTTGGAAAAATCACCACCCATTTACAAATGGAGCTGCCTGACTAAGAATATTAATGTTCTGTGGGATAGTACTTAAATTCAATTCCTTCTATTAGTATACATGTCTTTTTTCATTTTTTAGTGGAAACAGTAACAACAGTTTTTCTACACTGAAAAATTAAAGCGCATACCTAACTGTAGTAGCAATGTCATCAATACTCCTCATGAATAGTTCTAAAATTTTAGGAGACTCTAAAATATGATTTTATCTACTGACTTACTGCAACAGCAGGGGAAATCAAATCACCCGTGAATGTCTTATTAGAGCAATCTCTCTTTGACACTTCTCTTACATCTCACTTTTACATCTTAAGTGCATTTTCAAAAACTAAAACAAGGAGTTACAGGTAAAAGCATTTTAAAAAATAATTACATTAGTGCATTCTAGAAAAAGGAATTACATGTGAAATTAAAAAAAAAAAAAAAAGAAAAAAAGGATATAACTCTGGTACTGTAATGGGAATTATTAACGGGATCTTTTGCTTAAAACCTAGAGAGTTGCCCCTCCTGTAGGCTGGTGGCAATTTGCAGTCTGTAGGTCTTTAGTTAAAATTTCATTCAATTCCTTTTACAGACTGGTTATTTTTTTTTAAGAATTACCAGCTTGTGCCTTATTTCCCTTTAGAGTATGAAAATCTGTATGAAAGGCAGTAAAGCTTCTAGAACTTCTAGAATGCAGGACTATCAAGATGATAGGGGACTGGAGCATCTTATGAGAAAAGGCTGTGGGATCTGGTACTGCTGAGCCTGGAGAAGAGGAGATTGGTAAGGACCTCATTATACTTGCAAGTATTTGAAGAGTGCATGTCAAGAGGACAGGGCATCACTTTTTTTCTGTACTGTCCAGTGTCAGGAAAAGGGATAATAGACAAAAACTGGAACACAAAAAGTTCCACTTAAACATAAGGAAAAACTATTTTACTGTGAGGGTGAGAGAGCCCTCGCGCAGGCTGCCCAGGGAGGATGTGGAGTCTCCTTCTCTGGAGGTTTTCAAAACTCACTCAAACACATTCCTGTGTTAACTGATCAAAGTGACCCTGATTTAGTAGGAAGGTTGGACAAGATGATCTCTAGAGGTCTTTTCCAAACCCTACCATTCTGTTTATATTTACTCCTCTGTCACATTTCTGGAGCTGTCAAAAGAAACGGATTACCTGTGCCTCAGCTACAGCAGCTCAGAATATTGGATAAAAGTGAATTCACACGCTCTGAGTTGTAAGTAGATATTGCCTATTTCTGCTACTCCTGTGATGGAGGGGAAAATTGTCATTAACAGAGCTGTGACAAGTGGCTAAGTAGCATATTAAACTTCTAGAAGAATTTATTCAGAGAGAATGGATCAGAAACCTTCAGTACAGCTTGCTGGACTTTCCTTCTGCTGCTGACTCAGGTAAGGTAATGCGAATTATAACACTGTCTCTAGCCATGGTCGTAAATATTGTAGAGATATTATTATAAAGTATATTTTTTTAAAAAAAGTGCATCTTTGAAGCTCTATTGTTGACTTCTCCTCAAAGCCAATATCTATGAATATTGCTTAGAATTAAAAAAAATATATAATCATTTATTAATATTCAAATGCATCCCTTTTGTTTCAAAAATTTTAGGTACTTAATTAAAGATTTTGAGATCTTGAGAAGAATCTTTCCCGGATTCATTTCCGTCAAAATTCTCAGGGCTTATTTCTACTCCTCTGTTATCCTGATTCCCCAGATTACAAACACATTATTCTGACAGCTTCACTGTGATTCAATTGTTGTGAATACATCTGCATTTTTACATTTGAAGCAAAACCAATCTTTCCTCAACTAACACTTTATGAAAATCAACTAATATAGAAGAAAAGCTTATTTCTGTATCTGGGGACTTTGAGGAACTCTGAGTATTGTCTCCACGTCTACACTCAAACAAGGATATCTTTTAGCCTTTTTTTAAAAGAGAAATAGTTTCATACTTGGCTCATTACAGTGAAACCACTGCAGATTAAACCTCTCTATCAATTACAAGCAGCTGAACATCCTATAGCATCAAACAGAGTGACAAAAAGCTGCACTATAATGAGTAATGACTAAGGCCAATATTTATTTAATTATGTAGATGACTTAACATCCTTTCATTGATGCTATCTATATGTTTCAGGATGAAAGTTATCATGCAAAAAGGGAGTCTTTACCAAACAGAAATAGCTCTAACTAGCAAAATGTATCAGCCCAGCAATACAAGTCAGATTTTGCCATGTACCTAAACAGATAGGAGCTTCAACATATTGTGGAAAAAAGAACTTCATGCATGAAAGCTTACAGTGGGGAGGGAGCTTGAGAGAGACTGACAACTGCAGCAGCAAGGGCCTATGTCATGAGTAGTTCTCATGAAGATGTCTGGTCTTTGAATTTTCTAAGTGGGAGATAACAAGAACAGTGAAGTTAGTCATAACATGAGAGATATTTTAGATGGGAAGGACCTTCTAGGTCATCTGTCCATCCCCCTGCCTAGGCAGGATTATACTTTGCAGTATCTTCTCAAAAAGATTGCAAAGAACAATTTCACATGAGTAGAGAAATGGAGTAAAGGACATAATAGATCTTTTCCATCTCTAACTTCTACAAGTCAAAAGGTCTAGTCTGTAACTGGTGTGAGGTGGCGGTGGGCACAAATACTGCATATGTTGTAAGAAAGGAAATTTGGAGGAAAATTCTACCCTTGGATGAAATCATGCAAGTGGATGCAAAATGTGATGTATGATGTTAGTGAGCACGGAAATTACTCCATAAAGGACATTTTCAATTCAGTCATAATCAGTGACCCCATTTCTGTGGGCATGGTGCTGCATTTTTGACAACTTGTATATGTGCATCATGTCATTCAGACAGTTAAATCGATACTTATTTAAAAGGACATAGGAACTAAATTCTTTCCGTGAATAATATGGATGGAATCCTGCATTCATAATTATTAAAACTTCCACTTTCAGTCTGTAAAAACAGATATTATTATAGAAAACATATATTTACAGTATGGAGATTACAAGGTTTGTTTAGTAACTGTTCTTTTTCTTGAGTTAAATAGAAATAGCAGTACCTGAGAGTGTATAAGAGGTCAATGCTAGAGGAAGGGATGTAAGACGTTTTTTATACGCATCCTAAGTGAAAACTTCAGAATACAGAGAAAGGAGTAAATAATAGTTACTTGTAGTCTTTATGAGAAGCATAAAGGAGGTAATATTCTTGAAAATGCAATTAAAAGTGAACAATTACAAACCTTCTTCCAGGAAATCCTTACGTATTTTTAAAATTAAGAAAGAAGAAAATCCTGCTGATTAAACTTAACTATAAATATATAAATTTTCAGAATTTAAACATAAAATATTAACCAATTAGAGAAGAAAAAAATAAAATAGACAAGCTGTTGGCTAGATGTCTTAAAATGAATCGGTTTACTAAGACAATTTTTTAGAAATGAGAAATTTAAATCTATCTATGCATTCTCCCTCAATATTAGGCAATCTTTCATTACTTGTGATACTTTGATAACTATGATATAACTGGACATAAAGAAACATAAAGACTAACAGAGTTTCAAAATACCATGAAGATATATGTGTATTTTCCTATAGAGAGATCAATATTAGTGAAAGGCTGAATCTGAATTGAGAGCAGAAAATATTGGAACATCAAATACATGTTTTTCTATTTACCTGTCAGTAGCATGAAGGAAAATATTTGGCAAATTATGACCTTGTAATCTTAATCTCTGTAGACAAAATGGTATGATTAAGAATGATATTCAAATGTGTATATTATTGGTAGATTAAATGTGCAAAATCAGATATTGTAACTTGTTACAATGGCTTATTTATCAATCATGTGAGCTGATGAAAACAAATATATGGCCTATATAAGGACATATGTGTGTCTTTGGGACTCTTAAAGTTGCCCTGATTTTTCTCTTATTCTGTTGTCATTTAAGTCTTTGTTAAATTTTTACTTCGTAGACTAGAGTACTTAGTTGTTAGATTCAACAGATTTTCTTTTTCAGTACTTTTTGATTTGGTACCTAATCCTATGGTAGTCTTTGGGTCTTGATTAAAAATGCACAATCAATGTCATTGGAGTAGCTCCACACTGCTCTGTTTGAGGGAGCAGAATCCTTTCTTAATTAGCACTTAGCAAAGAGCAGCAAGGATGCTCTCCTCTATTTTGATGGTGTGGATCTGATTATGTTGAAACTCCATGTAAAGCTTTATTTCTTGTAGAGATAAATTCTCTACAGCGAATCTTTCTCATACACCCTCTAAAAACTTCAAAACTGCATATCTTACAATGTAGAACAGACCTGAGAAGGTATGCCTTTCCATGATGTAGCAAAAATATTTAAGACTGATCAATTTAGAATCAGGTAAAAAGCCTAGAAAAGAAATCTTATTTGGAAAATCACTCAGCTAACATGAACAAACCATGACAAGAGGAAAATACTTCTAGCATTTCTAGCTTTAAAAATCACAATAACAGCTAGAAATGGATACAAAAACTAGTCAACTCAGCCTTAGGGCACAGGCCTAGAAGGAAACTAAATCACACTCTAAAGCATATCAAATTATGTCTCTGATGAAATACCAATCAAGTGGAACCACAAATAACTTTCCCCTATCAGCTAGCATAGATTAACAGGTACAGAAGTCACTTTTCAATAGAGTAGGTGCAAGAGAAACACATATGTTATTTCCCTTCTCCTGTTGGTCTTTCTGCAATTAATGGCTGAAGAGATGCTGGTTTTGGTAACTATTGCCGTTCCCTGAAGCCTGAGAGTCAGCTCAGCCTTTTACAGAGAGGGCTAAGCACACATTTCCACTATTTATTTTCATTTAACTCAGATCTAAATATCCACGTACACTGCAGGAAAAGAGTCAGTGTATCTTTATGCAAGCACTGCTGGGAGAAGCAACACAGTTCAGTGAAGAGGGATCTAATTTCAACCACTGATTTTGTTTGTGACTTTAGGCAAGATACTTTGCATCTCTCTGCATCTGTTTTCAGTTCCTCTTTGCCACTTAGTCTTCTCTGTTTGTTTAAACTCTAAGCCCTCCAAAGCCAGGACTATCTCTCACTAGGGATTTGTATCACACATAGCATCCTCTTCACTTCATCCTCCCCACTTGAGCTTACAGATGTTGCCATAATTTCAATACAATTTATTTATTTATCTATAATGCTATCATAGAAAGAGAAGTGAGGATACTACTATGCCAAGCATTGTGCCCACCCAGAAAAAAAATAAATTCTGTGCCTGCTAACCTTACTATTCAAAAACCTGTGATGCCAAATAAATTAATTTCACAGTATATGTTTTGGGGATTGTTTTCTGTGTGATATCAAACGTTTTACTCTTTGAGAATGTGTATGAATGTGAACACAAATATAGTTCAATATCAAAAATACAGTTTCAGGTACTCTTGTTTGTAAGCAGCAGTAGCCACAAAATGAGAAGTAAGATATTTTCTTAAGGAGTGTATAGTCATCCACAAAGATTTAACTCGGGTAATTTCACAGAGCATTTTACAAAGGTCAGAATCCCACAGACTTCAGTAGCAGGGTCTAAGTTCTATGAAGGACACGGGTAGAAGCAAAAGAGAATAGGAGTATTTTTTACTTTCTTCTGATAGGCTTTTCATAACTTCATCATCATAAGTATATAGTGAGAAAGGAAAGACATATAAGACATAAGGAATATGTCAAATACTTCTTACCTTTCTGAAATAACATGTGGATTTCCAGATCAAATGCTTTGATCAACTTTCAGCCTTTAGCCAACTCTGAGTCTATAACTGGGACTCCTCAATTTGCTCATGTAAAATTTTCAGCATTGCCCTTCCAGCACCAGCAAATGAATTCTGTATTCAAATATCACTACGATAATACTGAGGCACCTATTTAGCCACAAAAATCCATTCTGAAAATGCAAAATTCCATCTCTTTCTCTTTTTTTAAAATATTTTTTAATCTAAAGATAACTCTCCAGTTTTGCTGCATGTCAATAGGAATCTAAAGAAAGCAGTAACAATTTTGCCAATGAAATCCTGTCATATAAGCTGTTTTATTTTAAAACAGGATCTTGTGGTAGAAAAAGAGGAATAAAGATTCATCATATTGTTTGTTTTTCTTATACTAACATCTTTATTCTCTAAGATATGCAAGCCATAGACTTCCTCAGCTTGAGGGGGCAGCAGAAGGAGGGAGGGCAACACACCATTTGGTGCATTGTCCTTAAAAATGTGCTTCTGATCCACTGAGCAGGAAAAAGAAAAGTAAGTGGTTGAGGATGTTCAAAAATTAGGAGTAATTTCTACCTTTTCATATACTTGATGTCACAGCACTGTGTCTCACAACAATATAACATCTTGGCAGGCTAAGCCAGGGACACTCGATTTCTCACAAGTGAGTCAGGGTAAGGATTTCCATACTACTCTCTACAGTTGTACTTCATGCAGTGTAAGCAAAGCCCTGATCCGCTAGAGGTATGCCTTGCCTGTGCAAACCACGATAATATATCATTTTCTGTTCATTCTATTTAATTACCTTTTTCTCCTCTCCAGAAGATTTCTACAACTACAGACAATCTTAATCTTAATAAAGTGAACATTTAATAAATATTACTCGTGCAATTCTTAAAGGTCCTGTTGAATTCTAATATATAATCACTTTATTTTAAGCTTTGGGATGTACATGATAAAGTAGACAGAGGTGATTCAGAGTAAGGACAACATATTGCCACCTTTCTGTTTCTAGAATGACACTCTTCTGCAGTGCTTAAAATGTAGGGAAAAAGTCTAGTGATTGATTAGTTAGTTAAGTGATAAGGAGGTATATCAGGCAGGGATGCAGAAAAAGTACAGATGATAAGGACAATCAAGTATCCTTGATCTAAAAAAAAATTACAGTGCTTTCTAATCATTTAAATTATATTTTTAAGTGAGAAAAATCTACTGCACTGAGTGTCTAATTTTCTACACACTTCCCTCCCCCTGCTTTTTTATATTACATACAAAAGCTGTGGGAATGGTGTCCATTTTTTTTTTCCAGTGATGTAATCTTTTCTTGAGAAGGAAATTACTGGATCATCAGACTTTCATTTGTCTGTATAACATTTATATTCTTTGATTTCTTACTGATGTATTGTAATACTGATAATTACCTACTTCTTCTGTTTTTTATAATACCATGTAGCATTCTATTATGTTTTATATTATTAACAATATTATACATATAATACGATTCTGCCAAATCAGGCTATGGAAGTTGTACAGTATCAGGTAGGCTATTAGGCTTCAAATTAATGATCTCTATAGGTCACAAGTACACTAAGGGTACTCATAAAATATTTTCATTGTGATTTTCAGAACCTTGTACAATTATATTACTATTTCAGGTATTTTACGCATTTTATGTTCAAAGGGGAGGGGTCTTCAAGATCAGATGACAGCTCTCCATTTTCTCAATATTCAGCTTCCATCACCAAGAAATCACATGCTGTCGCAATTCTGTTTTTACTTAAACAGGATTTGCAATAACTTTCATTAGTGTGTCAGAAGCTTTTTTACTGATCTGGTTGGACCCATTGCTGCCATTAATGACCTTATGTTATTGGGATGTCTTCAGATCAAGCTTCGAATCCTTTTTCTTCCTTTATTTTTGCTATGGTAGGTTCACAGGAAAGACTCGCTAACCCTATTTTATTGTTGTTGTTGTCGTTCCTTTTTTTTCATCAATCAGTTGGTAACCTACATGTATTTCCTTCCTTTCTCAAGAAAGGTAGCACAGTAGGCAGCAGTAGTTTTCTGAATAACTCTTTTTAAATATAGTAGTTATCATTATTTATGTACAATCTCCATCAAGAAGAAATATCCATTTTTATAGGAAATCTTAATTTTCTTAACAAAACTCTTTTAAGTTTGCATCTTCATCACTCCCCTCTTTGTCTTTTTATCCTGTGTAAGGAGAGTTATTAATTTCTACTTCTTTTCCTTTTTAGACATTTTTTACTATTAGAAGGTTTCTCAAGTGCTTTATACAAACTACACAGTTTTCATAAGATAGCAAATCACCAAAAAGTGAACTACTTTTGAGGATAAAGTCCAGATCTAATATAAACTAATAACCAATCATGGGGTTATCCTATGAAGACAGATAAATGGCTTAGGTTTTCTTTTTGCCAGGGTTGTCAATATTTTAATATAACTGACAGATAACAGTGAAAGGGATAGGAAGATAGGTGAAGAAATAAAAGAGTGTTTTGGGACTAGGTTTCTTGGAAAAAAAAAATAAAGCTCAAGCAGTCAGGTTTTGTTTTTTCTTTATATATGGATGTGAACCAGGACAGGAGTTGTACATACTGTTCCAGAGCATGACTATCCTCTCTGCAAATCTTAGATCTGCTACAGCTCCCATCCAGTTGTTCTAAATCAATCCATTTAGTTCTACTGTTATTCGTTTGCCTTTCACATAATCAAATGTTTCTGATACAGAGCTGCTGCTAACCAGATCTGGAATAACATCTCCGCCTGATAAATGTTAAGGTCAGCCTTGCTTTGCTTTACTTTATTTCTCAAGAAAAAATCTGGATGGATTTTGCCGTGAAGTGTCCATGACACTATACTTACAGGTTAAAGATTTACCAAAAGAGTAACCAAAGCAAATTCATACTTCTTATAGTAAAATTTACAGTCAGCCAAAAAGGAGCTGTCATCCTCATCTTCTGACCTTTAGTTTTGGTCTGGTTGTGAAAAGACCTGTTTGGGAATAAAGGTAAGTCTCCATTCCAACTGTACTTCTATATGCTGTCAAGAATACAAAAACAATAGCCTTTATCATTCACGTGGTCAAAAAAAGAAACAAAACTCAGTCAATGCAACAAAATAGATATGAGTGAAGCAACTAAAAGTAATTGGTATTAAGCAACATGATTTAATTTTTTGGATGTGTCTTTTCCATTTCCTTACCTTTGACATGTACAAAAAGTTCTAACCTATGAAGGGGTCAAAGTGTGCAGATATGTACCTCAGCAGATATGTACCTCAGCAAATAGTGCTGTACCAGTTGTTTCAGATTTTTATATTTACTTTTTTTCTTTATCTATAAAAAAACAATATCATTCAGTTGATAACACAGGAATTGGGGAAGGATTTAGGAAAGCAGCAAAAGTTGAGAGAGGAAACAAAGAGCTAAAGAAGATCAGTAGGCTGAAATTTGTACCTTACTTTTAAGCATCATTTCCCCATTACCTGATTCAGCATTTAACTCTGTGAGATTTAAACAAGTTAGGCAAATATTTATGTGTCTTACTGAAAAAGGACAGTTTGCTGAATGGGGTTTTATTAAATCAATGTTCTGCTACCTCTAATGATAATCTAACCACAGTCAACTACAAATGACAATCCTGTGTGTATTTATTTATCTATCTATCTATCTATTTATTTATTTATTTCCAAAGGTCATGCATTTGTATCCTGATCATCTCTCATCTCCCATTTATTATACTATTTCAGGGTTGGTTAATCTTTACAATATTGAATTATTTAAGTTTCTAAAACATAATTTCCCCATTTCCTTTTTATTTAGTAAAAAATTACTACCTGTTTAAAAGGTTATGAAAATTAATTATACTTATATTTACTCACATCTGTGGCATTAAAAACTGCTCAAAATAAAAATAAATCCAGAAGTCTTATATCTGTGTTGTAGAAAAATAACATTCCGCTTTAGGGATTTAAAATATTACTTATTTCTCCTGTAGTTAAAAAAAATACATATAGACAGGTGCAGATACAGATATCTTGCAATTATTTCTGTAGGCCAAAATGATGTAATCAAGTTTAAATTTATTTGCTATAGCAGTGTCTAGAAAATGTTAAAGAGACTGAAGCCTTCTTGTTCCCTATTTAATATCTCAAAACATAGTAAAAGCTACTGTGTTCTCTGATGGGATTCTTTCTTAAGCTCACATATTTGGCTTTATCCAAGTTTAGAGATGAAAGCTTGAGCAACAGAATGCATGCCCAGGACAAACTAGCATTAGATATGCTGAGCACCAGAAAAGTACACTGATCATGCTTTATTACAACTAGCTTCACTATACATCCTCCCTTGCATTCCCATACTGCCAACAGCCAACACAATCAAATCTAAACCTTTTTTTTCTACATTTTTTAAAACTTTGTGTTATTAATCAAGATGAAAAACTTTCTATAATTGTGAAGTTATTTGTTTCTTATTTCATTTTTTCGAGTAGTAAAGATTAATTTCTCTTCATGGCTTAAGTCAAGGCTGAGAACAGAAAGTAGGATTTATTGTCTCACCATATGTGAAAAAATTCTGAATGCACATAGAAACTTAAATGGTACACTTTCCTACAAAATAAAACACCAGTTTTCACCACAGCAGTACTAACTTTCAAAAGAAACTTTTTTTTAGTGTAGGAATTGATTTAATTCTCTTTGGAACATATTAAGATTTAATACCAAACAATATCATTAAACCGTATCTTTTCCTTCCCTCCTGAATTTTAGGTCTTTTCCATAATCAGACAATCCTTTTGTTCTCATGGACCATAGCATGTGTTGTATTTCTGCATGGTACTTCATAGTCTTGTCACTGAGCAATAAAGTGTTTTACTTTATTTATCCTTAACAATAAACATGATTTTTTTGGGTTTGTCTTCATATTCACATTGAGATTGATACAGGCTTTGCTAATTTATTGTGCATAGCATTATGGAACATAAAATTTGCAATTTAATGTATTTGATATAGGTGCCATTACATTAGAAGAGTGTTGTAAATGTCTGCAGCATTTGTTAAGTTTTATGACTAATCCTCATTCTAAGTGGTCCCATTGGACAGAGGTGGTGGTTTTCTTCCATATATATCCTCTTTTTAGGCCTAAACACCCCCTTTCTGATGAGAGCCATTTAAGAAAGAATTTGCAGGAGTGCTTTGATGCCTTGGACAATGCCTACATTAGAGCCACTGCAATCTACTGTAGGCAAACTCAAATTAGCACTGTAAATAACTAGCTTGTGCCCTGATAACTTCATAGCCAAAGTGCCATGATTTCAGTGCCAGATTGTGTCTCCTACTTACTTGGCCGATCTGCCCTGCTGTGGTTAAACCATGTGATGCTGTAGATGGTTTCTAAGACAGCCCCTGGTAGAAGACAAACATAGCTATATAACCTCTACAAAAATTACATTCTAAGCCTGTATGTCCATGGCAGTCAGAGGAACAACACACTGAAACCAGTCTCATTCTAGGATTGTAGTATGCCAAGTTTTACATTAGATGGGCAATGTAGCAGCTCAGGAGCCATATGCTTCGATATTCTTCTTACCATCTCACCAAATTGCAGGAACTCACAACCTCATTTTCAGTATTTGTCTAGTCCCATAATCATATATTCAGAGAAAACTCTGTGGTTCTGGTGCTCTGGGCTCTTGGCAAGGCTAGTTGGACTTTCCAATGTTGCATCTGAGCTATATCTGTTATCTTGTTTGTTGAAATAAAGCTAAGAGTGTGAAGGGCATCAAAGTAGGACTTTAGAGAACAGGTTTATAAACTGTGTTGATGCCAAGTACACAGCTAATGCCACCATATATGTCACTATTTGACTTCCAAGAGAAAGACTACATGCTACAACTACACACACACTATCTTCTCTCACCTTTGTCATGACATGTCTGTTTTGTTTACTGTTTGAGAAGTCACATAGGCTTAAGTGCTCTCATGTTCCAGGCATGTTCAGGAACAAGATTCTACATTCCTCCACTTTCAAAATGCCACCTCCTGAAATGACAATTTCTGTGATTCCTGTTTAAATAAACAGATTGTGACCTGCAAATCAGTGACAGTCTGTCTACCTATTGGAAAAAGGCTTTGGATAATACTCTGTTCAGCAACATTATAGCCACTCTTTAGGGCAGCTTACAATTTTAGATAGGCAGTAACTCCCCTAGGGGCACCATCGCTGCTGTCACGCTCATCAGATGTTAAAGCAAGTACTCAGAATCAGAGTTTCCAGGTAAACTGACGTTGGTAGTTCACAGTAAATTCTATCATTTCACCTAAGAAGTGAAAACAAACATAATCATGAGAAAGAGATCAAGGAATTCTAAACCGATACTGCATCTAATATTACTTCACTTATACTGTCACAAAATTTACCCATTTCTAAGCTCTACATATCTTTTATTCTCACTAATTTTAATGGAAAGAACATGACACTGACGTCCACACATGAGCACAAAAGTTTGATCAAACTAAATCTCCATCCTCAGCAATACTCAAAAGCTGTCTAGACATGGTCTTGGGCAACCTAGTGTAGGCGACTTGCTGGAGCAACGGAATTGGAAAAGATGTCCTCCAGAGTCCATTCCAACTGAGAGGATTTTGTAATTCTATGAAGTCTAGATGTAGTGCTGGATTTCAGAAAGAAAACTTAATTAACTGGATATTGTAAGTGGTCTCTATAAAGTCAGAAGGCTTTATGTTCTTATCCTGTTAGTGAAGTAACTGATGGTGTTCACAGGAATATTTTTTTTCCTTATTGCATGACAATTTCTAATGATTGACCGTATATGTCACTGTTTCATTACAGAATGCTGAGAGTCATATTCTTGTTTTCATCTCAATTTCACTCAGTCTTGGAGAACAGAATTTAGACTTGACAGAAGAAAAACAGTGATGTATAAGCATTTTCTGTCGAAGTATGTGTCCTGTAGGATAACCACAGAGGGAATTTAATCTCTTGAAGTTTAACTTTCTAAAGTCTATTGCAAGTACAACATGGATAAGAGACTTGTCATTTTATTAATGAAGAGTGACCAGTTGTCACCCCTACATGGGAAAAAAAAGATTGTGACACATTAACAATGAAGGACCATGAGACAAACCAAATGTAAATACCGACAGTTTAAAGAGATAATTAAAGCTCTTGAGACTGCAATTATGACAAGGCAGCATGACAAGGTACATGTATGTTGACAGAATATATTTATATTGACAGAATCTGTCCAAGAAATTCTTTTTGTACAATATATCTGTCTGTCACATCTTTGGACCGCACATGTATTTATTGACTTTGTGTTAGTATAGATCTTGAAATTTGTCCCTTTGCCTTATTACTCAATGACACTTGCTTAAATATATTGTGTTTTCAAACATCAAGCTTCCTGAAGCTATTTTTCCAAATGTTTGAATTCAGAGTGTATATTACTAAGTGGTGTTTCCATTACATTACGTACACTCTAAATATTATGTTACCTTCACTTACAAATCCCTAGTTAATATGAGTGACTATATATGCAAAGTACAGATATATGGACACTATATGTCCAAAGAATGCAATATGCTGTCAAAATCAAAACTCATCTCTGGATATATAATTAATTTTCTAAGGAACTTACAGAAGTTATAATCAAATTTAAAGTCATTCTAGCATAGAAAATAGCACCTGCACCTTTCTTCTCTTTGTCAGGACAATTGTGGCTTATTTCTCTGGTTCAAGCTTCCCAACTTACTCCAGCAAAAGAGAGATTCTGGCCACAATAGAAGCAGAGTAGTGTGGCACAGAAAGGCAATGGCATTTGGCTGCTCTTTGAGGACTAAGATTCTGACATTCGAATTTTTTAAAAAATTTAATTATATCTATAACTGAGTTTATACTGAGTTTGGCTCAACTTTATAATTCAGTTGCCAGTAAAAAACAGACACTTGTTTCCTTCTATACAAGACATGATCTCCAGAAATCAGATGGCTGTATTAAGAAAATTAGCTTTTACGTAGAGAGGAACACATTTTAAACAATTGCGGCTTGATAAAAGAGAGATAAAAATGTGACTTACTGTTTCAGAAGAAAACGTACAAAAGGTTCAAACACATTTTTCCTTTGTTTTAAAGAAAACTTCCTTGTTTCAAGTGGCCTGGCTTATTGATTTTGAAAGGTCAGTGGCCCTGGTTCTCATGGGGGATTTCAACAACCTAGACATCTGTTGAAAAATCTACATGGCTAGCCACTTACAGTCCAGGAGGTTCCTTCACTGCTTCAATGATAACTTCCTGATTCAAATGGTGGCTGTGCCAACTAGGAGAGGAGCATTACAAGATCTTACACTCATGAACAGGCAGGATCTGGTTGAAGCAGTAAAGGTTGAGGGCAGCCTTGGCTGCAGCATCCATGAGTTGGTGGAGTTAAGGATCTTGTGCAGTAGGAATGGAATATCAAGAAGGATCACAATCTTGGACTTTATCAGGGCTAGCTTCAGCCTTTTCAAGCAACTGCTAGGGGATATCTCTTGAGACAAGGTATTAGAAGATAAAGAGGCCCAAGATAGATGGTCTCTATTCAAAGATCACTTTTTCCAGGCTCGGAATCACAGCATCCCAGTGGGTAGGAAATCAAGCAAGGGAGCCAGGAGATCCGTATGGTTAAATAGGGAACTGTTGGGCAAACTCAAGTGGAAGAAGAGAGTCTATAGATCATGGAAGGAAGGGATGGCCACTTAGGGTGAATATAAGACCTTTATTAGAGGATGTAGGGAGACAACAAGGAGACCTAAAGCCTCATTGGGATTGTACCTTGAAAGGGAGGTCAAGGACAACAGGAAGGGCTTCTTCAAATACATTGTAGATAACACTAGAGGCAATTAGGCCCACTGTTGAATGAGGTGAGTGTCCTGGTGACAGAGGATACAGAGAAGGCAGAGTTACTGAATGCCTTCTTTGCCTCTGTCTATACTGCTGGAGACTGTCCTCAGGAGGCCCAGACTCCAGAAGAAGTCAGGTTAAAGGAAAAGTTTTGTTTGGTTGACGAGGACTGGGTTAAAGATCAGCTGGGGAATCTGGATGTACATAAATCCATGGGCTCCGATGGGATGCACCTGTGGGTGCTGAGGGAGATGGTAGAAGTCATGCTAGACCACTCCCCATCATCTTCAGTAAGTCATGGAGAACAGGAGAGGTGCCTGAGGACTAGAAGAAAACAAATGTCACTCCAGTCTTCAAAAAGGGCAAGAAGGAGAAGACTGGTAACTACAGACCGGTTAGCTTTACCTCCATCCCTGGAAAGGTGATGAAGTGACTCATCCTAGGTGGTGTTTTGAGGTATTTAAAGTACAAGAGGGTCATTAGGAGCAGTCAACATGGTTTTACAAAATGGAAGTCATGTTTGACTAACATGAAATTCAACATCGACAAGTGTAGAATCTTGCATCTGGGAAAGAGTAATCCCATGTGCCAGTACAGTTTGGGGAATGAACCATTAGAGAGTACTGTAGGGAAAGGGATCTAGTAGATAGTAGGATAACCATGACCCAGCAATGTGCTTTTATGTCCAAGAAGGCCAATGGCACGATTAGGTCAAGAGAAGTTCTCCTCCCCCTCTACTTTGCCCTTGTGAGACCATGTCTGGAATTTTGTGTCCATTTCTGGGCCCCTCAGTTCAGGAAGGACAGGGAGCTGCTGGAAAGAATCCAGCAAGGGCCACCAAGGTGATTAAAGGAGTGGAGCATCTCGCTTATGATGAGAGACTGAGTGAGTTGGGGCTCTTTATTTTGGAGGAGATTGAGGGGTGATTTTATTCATATTTAGAAATACTTAAAGAGTAGATGTCAGTTGGATGGAGTCAGACTGTTCTCAGTTATGTCCAATGATAGGATAAGAGGAAATGGGTATAAGCTGGAACATAAGAAGTTCCAAAGAAATACGAGGAAGAATTTCTTCAATGTGAGGGTGACAGAGCACTGGAACAGGCTGCCCAGATTGGTTGTGGAGTCTCCTTCCCTGGAGACATTAAAAACCCATTTGGATGAGTTCCTGTGTCACCTACTCTAGGATCCAGAGGAGATGGACGAGATGATCTTCCTAGGTCCCTTCTAACCCTTGAGATTCCGTGATTGTGTGTGATTATGGTTGTAGAAATTGTCTGCCTAACATCAGTCTTGAGTTTGCTCTCACAAGATGCTGAGAAAGGGTTAATGCAGAGATTTTTTTTTTTTTTTTTTTAGATAGAAGTTGCAGACTTAATTCTGCTCATAATTGTGCAAGTAATTAGCCCTTCTAAGAGTGAGATGAACTTGGAGGAGGGGAAATTCTCTCCTCTTACCTCTTGACAATTCATGTCCAAAATCACAATTTCTAAAAATATCTCCCTTCTAAACATATAACCAAAGAGTACAAAAAGAGAAATATAAGAACAAGAAGAAAGTGAAGCCTGGCAAATCTCTGAATACGTAAGTGCAAAGAAACACTCTGAAATTGTCCTAGATATAAACAGGAGAACAGAAGGGAGGTCCGAACAACGACATCAACCTGGAGGACAGAAGGTAGAGGGAAAACTATCCAGCTGCTTTGTGCTGCTCTGCCAATGCAAAGAATCTGTAAATGCAACTTAACTGGCCAATTCACTTTGGCTCTCTCACAGTGCTTCAGATTGACATATGGCTGTTTAGGTACATATTCAGATATGTCCATAAACAATTAAATGATTAACACAAAGAAAATTGAAGTTTGATGTTTCTTTTTTAACTCACTGGGACTTAGCACAGAGCAATTTTTTTATGTTTCTTGTGGAGACCTCATCCATAGGAAAAAAAGAACATACTAGAAAATAAAACAAAAAGCTGAACCATGTCCTGTAGTGATACAAATAGAGAACAATCAATATTTTAAAAAATCATTACATTGTGATGACAAGCATATTCTGTGAAGCACAGAAGTGTAGGTGAGGGGATAGATATTGGTTTCCTACAATACACCACTGAAGAGAAAAAGAAACAAATAAATCTGACTCATTCTTTTTTCTTGAGCTATAAGCTCCAGAAACTCATCGTGTTACGAGAGGCATGTTTCTTACTAAATCCTGCATATCGTTGCTTAATGTTTAGGTACTGTTGGAAAAATTTTCTTTCCTCAATGAAGCACAGATAACAATTTCCTCCTCAAAAAGTTCTCTGAGGTACATTTTGTGCTCACTACTACAATTTAATAATTATAAAAGAGCTACATAAACCAGTACTCCCCCTCCTTGAATTTGAAATTTTAGGAAAAACAAAACAGTATGGTTTTAATTATCCCTCAGATTTGTAGAAGTAGATTTACTAAGTGCAGTAATTAGTTCTGTTATATTAAAAATGCCTTTCCAAAGTCACTTTTCAAAGAAGAGCTATGCAATTTTAAAATCTCTTTTTGCCGCTAACATTTGCTACAAGAGTCCAACACTGCCAGACTGGACAAGTCTGAGTCACACATGAAAGGTTTTAAGAAAAAACAGCAGTGAACCTGAATGAGTCTTTGATAAACTTCACATTTATTTGCTATATTGTTTTTCCTCACCCTCATCTTCCAAGCTAGTGCTCCCACATCTCTGCAGTGGCAGCACTCCATCTGTATCTATCTAATCACAACAGAGTTATCAATAGGAAAGAGACTGTGCTTGCTAAAATGATTGTAATCACCAACTCAACTTGCTACACATAAAACCTCTCACCAGCAATCAGATACAGACAGGTGAAGCCTTCAAAGAGACCTACTAAAATATTTTTCTAGATTCATTGATTTCTCTTCACTCGGGAACATAGGCCTAAAACCAGGTAAGTACTTGAGGTTAAAATAGAAACCTCAACTACTGAGTTGTACCTTTAATTATATGGGTACAGAGACTTGACTATAATGTCCTTTGTGAATTTCCAGTTCTTTTCCATTTTGTTTGGATTGCTATAGGCTCCAAAATGAATATTACCTGATATCATCAGCTGGAGAAACTTACAGCTTTTCAGGGCTTTGTACTGTAAATAATCTGAAAGAGAAGATTTATGGAAGAACTTACAAAAAACCTCTCCTGTGCCAATGAAGCAATTTCCATTCCATGATTTTCCTTTGACAATTTATGTTCACAATTTGTAGTTCTCTGAGAGATCAGACATAAGTAAAATCTTATGATAGACCACACATTAAAAAAATCTCTTCTGTAATGACATTTATATATTTTATCTAATAATAAAATAGTTCTATTTGCCAAAAAGTATTAATTTTTCAGAAATATTTTACTTTTTGTAAAAAGAATTCCGAAACTTTGTTAATAAATGAAGAAGGATTAAAAATCTGTGTTCATTTTTAATATAATTTCTTATTAAATATAAATCCTCATTGACAGTTCTCAAGTCTTCCTGCTATCTAAAAGCTCAAAGTGACCCATTAGAATGGTTGACATCTACCTACCTGGGCTAAGCTCCAGATCTGAAATTCCCATTTAATTCAGAATCTGTTCTTTACTTCCACTCACAATTATGCACTGTATCTGAAAATGTGGAAATAAAGCTTAACAATTTGCATTTGTTATTCTGCACAGATATGTTTTTTCCTTCTCCCTCATTTTTATTGCAAATGTTTTTATTGTCTTAATAGGCACCAACATTTTTGCAAATTTGGAGAGATGTCTGAAAATCTAGGACTGTTTTTCTGCCACATACCTCTTCACTATGGTTCTAGTACTGGCGTTATAACTGTCTATTTGCATAGAAAGAATTTTTTTCAGGTGTTGGTCAGTATATTAAGTAAACATATGAATCAAAACATTTGTATAAAACAAATATGTTCAATATATCTCTGTTTTGAAAAGTATCATTGGAAGTGAATGGAAGTAGCATCAGATGTTTTCAGAGCTCTCACAACATCTGTCCCTGGAAACATTTACACTACAGTCTGGAAAATACAAAGCACAGATTGGGTCAACAGCAGACAATCTGGATGAACAACATGTTTGTTTTTATTGTTTGACTGGTCTTTTGCAAAGGTGCTTGTGCAATATCTTCACATGTTCAAATAAACTGAAAATATAGCAAGAGTATACATAGCTGGATCACCAGATCCAGTTCCAAGAACAACACTTTTGAAGGTTGAATAGGCCTAAGACAAGAACAAATTTCAGTGTTTACCAATTGCCTCTATCTAATGTGAAGAAGTGTTTCTCAGCAGCATCAACATTTTAACTATAAATATGCTGTAAATCTAAATAATGCTTTTTAATATCTGAAGTTGCTCTCAGTCCTTGCATGCACTAGTAAGATTTGAAGGGAATCTGAATACTGAATATCATGGATTTTATGCTGTTCTTCTAAAAGAATCTCATTATCTTTACAACCAATAAGGTATAAAGGCGTTGATATGCTCAACATATTGTAGCCAAGAAGAAAATTAGCATTTCAAATGACTGGAGCTATTGTACTCTTAAGTATGCCTGTTTAACCCATCATTCAAGCAAGGGAAATAAAACAGATGAAGAGCTTTGGCAATTTTTTCATCAGAGTTGATTCCAAAGATGATGTCTGCTGTAACTAAGATCTGGATGTCCCTTTAGCCAGTGTAGTAACCATACTTTGGGAAGCCACAATGCCATCCTGGGCTGTGGATATGAGATAAGGATGCTGACTAATAAGAACAGTTCTAGGAGAAACACAAATAAGATTACTTTAAGAAGACCTTAGGTATGCCAAAACCTAGGCTGACTTTTTTGTCTTGAGCTGTCACAGTTGGGAAGGCTTAAGCATGTGCATCATGTAGTTTTAAAGGCAGGTTGCAGAACAAGATTTTCAAGGACAAAATGTCAGTGAAATGACACAAAAGCTGGACTTGTAGAAAAAGCCCAAAGAACTAAACCTATTAAAAAACTGGCACATTATAAATTTGCACTCAGTTCTGCAATTTGGCAGAAACCATTTATAACAGATTTCATATTGGGGATTGAGTCCAAAAACGACTCCTCCCCTAATTATGAACTGAATCTTCCTCCCCCCACTGCCCTTCATTTTTTATATGCAAAAATAAATGTAATAAACTAAAATAAATAAAATTTAAAAGTCTTTGTTTGGAGTTGCAAAGAAACACAAAGGAAAATGAAGGACAGGGGTATGAGTCTTACCATCAGGTTATGTTACCAACTGGAAAATTTGGAAAGAAACAGGAACATGGGATTTGATGCACCAAGCTGGTGGAATCTAAGCATGTCATAAAGGTTAAGCGCAGTCTCTGAAGGGGAGCAAAGCATCCCATGCAAGAGTAGCCCTGTAGGTTGATGGCCAGCTAGCATTGGCACTGGTGCTGTGGCAGATGCTCATTTAAACTTCCACCCTAAAACTTGCTGGAAGAATAGTTACAGCAGTAGGTGGGGGAAGATGAGAAGGATGAAATGGGAAAAAATAGTAGAAGGACTGAAGACTGAAAAAAACTGGCTACCATACAAATGCATTTGAATTGTCAATGTGTAGCTAATGGTTCTTGGTCCCAACTGTCCCTTTGGCTGCCATAATTTTTATCTCTGAGTCATTACAGCATAATACATCTGATAGTTACCAACTTTCCCTGCAGTTCTTTTGTAGTAAATTGAATTACGGTTTTGCAACTATGGTCACACTTTAACACAATTGTTATTCTATTACATTGGAAAGTGGAAAAAAGGTATTTGATAGGGTGCACTCCTTGTCACTTCATTCTGAAAATAGTTTAGCTGGAAAAGGTCTATTTGAAGTCCAGTTATGAAACTGACTGACTTTGTATGTCATAAGATTTTTCATTGCCATCCCAAAAGGGAATTTGATTTTACATGTATCTGTGTTGTTATAGTCTGACGTGAGATTTGAAAGTAAGTACACTGACTTTGGGGGATTCCTTAATGCAGATAAATTGCACCAGCAGCACAGGCTAAGCTGTATGACTCAAATGACTAGCACAATTTTCAAGAGAATCTGTGCAAAGCAGGAACTCCAGTTTGGGACTTTTCAGGTATTTTCCATTGACATTTCCTGCCTGAATTTTCACACATAAAACTATGTTTTAACTTACATGAGACTTTTTTTTCTGCAAAAGACTGTTCTTTATATTTATTTCATATTATCATTTATTTTATATTGAATGCCAGATGCAGAGCCTGAAATTTAGAAAGAAGAGAGAAAATGAGGCACTGTACACTGGAAGTCCTTGGAGTACAAAACAGCACTCTCATATTAAAAGATATATCTTAGAATATACATAGTTATGCAGAATATACGACCCTACTACTATAATATAGTGATATTAAATCAAAGATATTAATTGTAAAACATTACATATAAATAAGTATGCATATTGATAAACATACATAACTAAAGTAAAAATATATGCAAAAAGGTATTCTCAGTACTTATTATTAGGACTTTAGTGGCTGCATTTTCAAAAGGCATTACTTATTTGTAGTGGCCTTTTCTAAGATCCAATGAGTAACACAGCAACACTTTTAATGAATTGGAAACTACTACTATATATGGTAGACTATTACTAACTTCTCAAATTTTTTTTGTTAGTTTGGACATAGTAGTGGCTTACAGAGTTCCTACTTTCCCATTCATTTTCATGTGGTATCAACAGAAATATGTGAGGTCTGAATTATAGGTTTAAACAACCACTTTTCATGTACAAGTTTTCTATTTATTCCAGACCATTTCAGTGATCTAGTTAATCAAAATTATCTCCAAACCCATCAGTGCAATGTTAGTTCCCTGTTATTGTCATGTCAATTAACCATGGATGTTGTTCACTTTTTTTCATTTTAGTATGAAATTCCGAGCTACTTGGGTCTACGCAGTGCTGGGTTTAGATAAGGTATTCATTCCCACTGCTCTATGTGACCTTAGATTAACTAATCTAGTTAGTTTATGGGGTCAAACGAAACGAATGTTTTGTGACAGTTTCATGATGCAAATGAAAAAGCTCTTGATTTCTGAAGTCAAGAGCTAACAAGTTCTACTAGTGACTAAGTCAGGTTTGTGTAATCTTTACTTTGAAGATACACTGGAGTTCTCAAAGGTTAATGAACCACTTGTGGTAGAGCTTTCCTTCAGATTTTAGTTCTGTTTTATTCTTGATAGAACCATTAACTTCTACACTAACCTTTCTACTTGTTACTATTACACACATTTTACCCGTTAAAGCTTTCTATTGATTTTTGCCAGTGAGCTTTTATAAAATGTAGGTTTAAATACACAGGGTTTGTGGTTCTATTAGCATTGGGTGGTATAGAGAGAGACGATTAAATTGTAGGCTTCAATTAGTTTTAGAAATATTTTACAGTGAATTTGGCAAAAATGTTGTCCTTAAGTTTTGTTTCTTGAATCTGTTGCTGTAATTATTACAGATATTTTTTAATAGCCATAGTTATCAGTTAAGAAAGTAAAATTTAGAAGAAAAGATGAACAGTATTATCAAAATATATTGAGATATTGGAAATTCTTCCAGTCCTTCAATATTTAGGATATGATCTATGAAGAAGGATGCCACTGGGGCAAAGGTCCAACAGTTCTTGCCATCTGAAATCTAGTCAATTGTTAGAAAATTCTATATTCTCCTTTTAACATTTTAATTTTATACCTCTTTAGTTTGTTTATGAGGTGTCTGCATCCAGATTCTGAAGATCTATAATTTTTTTTCTTTGACAACACAACCTGTGGAAAATTAATTAGAAAAAAAAAAAAGAATAAACCCTAATTTTTAGGTGTTTAAAAATTATTTATATTTTATTTCTATTTTTTCCATTTTTATTTTCAAGATTTCAGAATACAATCTATAGAGCTGATCATCCTCCTCACTTTCCTTCAATGAATGGTTCATTTCCCTTTTGTCACTACTTGAAACACTGACACACTACAAACATAAATATTTGGTGAATAGAACATTGGTTTTATCCAACATTTTGAGTCAAAGATGACTTTTCTGGTATTTCCATATTTCTATTTGTATTTTAGAAATAGAAAATCATGTGCTAATCAGTGTCAATTTGTCATAGCAGCAAACACAAAAATTTCCTCCACTAGAAAAATAAATCACAGGATAAAATGTTTCTGGGATTTTTTGATGTCTGTTTTTTTAATGTCACTGTAGGCAGCTAGTGAAAGCAGACTGTAGGTAACATATATTAGGCTGGTTAGAAACCTTATGCTTTGCAAAATTACTTGTAGTTGCTCTCCATGGGGATTTTATAACACGGCAGCTATTTCAACACCATTGTTTTTACAATGGATGGCAATAAAACTTGGATATTTCCTTTTTTGATTAGGAAAAAAACATATATACCTAAGCTTGAGATCTATGTATGTTGCTACAATGAAGATCCTTGGAAATCACTTTCCATTTTAAAACTACTAATCAAAGAAATTCTTTGCATTATGGGTCAAATTTCATCTGTGTATTCAGGCTTTACTCTCTTGATTTGATTGCTCTATACATTTCAGAAATCACTGTAGCTTTGAACAAGAATTATTTTCAATAAGACATTATTCATATCCACCCAAGTATTAGGCTTGAGAGATTTGTACTAATATTTTCTATTATGTTGGTCAACAGGGTGGCATTCTGTAAGCTTTACTTTGATATTCAGATTCAAATATTCACAACAAAAATATGAATGTCTCATGATTGCAGCTGTGCAAATAGCAAGGGATTACACCAACTCTGAAGTTGGATTCAGTTCTTATTCTTATTATTCATTTCCCTGTGAACAGTAATGGCAGAAATTTGGGGAATCTGTTTAAATTGATGGACAATACTGCATATTCTCATCTGAATGAATTTCATTAGCCCCTATACAATGGTATACTTATAAAACTAGCCCTGCCTTAAAGTCTAAGGACAGATCCCTGACACTAATATGCATTTGATAATTCAAAATGGGCAAATGGGCAGCATTACATCAATGTACTTTTATACTAACTGCCTTCAGCACAGAAACAGTAACTACACAAGGATCTCACTGAACTAGTCAGAAGTAATACTGCATGCATTGTTCTGCAGTACCAATATAGCAAGAGAAATTTAAATGCTGCAAGCAGCAAAAAAGTCTAGCATTCAGCAATTTAGGCCATGACCCCTCAGTCAAAAGGAAATAAGAAGTGTTTAAAAAATCTAGTATTTGTGAGCATTGACAGAATATGAAAGTGGCTGGATAATTGAGGGGAAAAAAGCTTAATGTATCCTAATTAAATTACCTGAGTCTTACTTATTTTTTTCTAAAAGAAATCTAAGTATTTCGTTCATTCATTTTATAATAGTAATTGCATCACATCAAGGACCAAGTACATGGCAAGAAAGTGATCCTATTGGCTTGGAAAGCAAATTGAAAAATCATACTTTAAATGTGTAATGGCAGTACAGAGGCAAGAATCTGTCAATAGATAATATTTGCTGTGTAGTTTTAAGTAATTTTATGTCATTCACAAGCAAGCTAAGAATAGAGTTAAATACATTGAATTAATAATACAAATAGTTCTGCTTTTCCTAAATCAGATTTAGCTCAAAATTAAGATCACATCTACCTAAAGACGTAAGAACCACACTGAAACTTTTCAACAAATTAGAGTCTGAAGCAAAGCAAAGCAAAGACCTTAATATGGTGTAATAGTTCACAGTGAACACTTCATGCAGCTGTATAAATAAAACCACTATCATAATGAAGACAGTGATCGATGATTCAGTGAAACATGTTTCCAAGAACTAAGACAACTCCATGCTGCTAAAATGGAAACCAATTTAGCACGAACTAGTGAGTTAGGAAGTGGTGGTTTACTTAAAAAAAAAAAAAAAAAAAAAACAGCCCAACAATCTTCTTTGCTTTGTAAACAATGAAGCAATATAACATGGAATGTCACAAGTAAGGGTCTGAAAGCAAAAATTTCTACTACAGTTCAGGAATAGACAAGGCCAAATATAATTCTAAACTAAGTAATTTTCTCTGTGCAGAAAGCAAATTTCCTGTGGAAAAATAATTGGTTTAAAATTGGAAAATAAAAGTATTATATATGTATATACATATACATAAATATGCATAAAGTTGTATTTTAATAAGGTACTGGTCATTATTCATTATACAAAGGGCAACTTTTGCGTATTTCTCTATCCTGTTCTGCTCTGATTATAGCTTCCAAGATTTTTAGTGTTAATGATCTTCCACAGAAAAGGCTTCATCTTATACTATGAGTAAAATGTGGCACTGTGAGAAAAGATAAAGGAACATAACATTTAAAAATTCAGGTATGATGAATCAGAACTACAATTTTTCTAGGACCTATATGGAACTAATGAGATTATAGCCTCTTTATCTAAAATATTTTGTTCTCTAAATTTTTGCCTCAAAATAAATAATGAATTTTTCATTCTAGTTAAATTTATCATATGTTTTCAGATAGCTTTTTTATGTTTGTTTAAATACAGGGACATTGCAAAAGTCAGAGGTGACAGCATTCAATTTCTTAGAAGGAAGTTTGATACAGTTTGTAAAGTCGTATGAAAGATGTCTTTTTACAGGAATATTGAGTATACTTTTAAAAATGTATGGGGAAATTGTGAATATAGATACAGGTTGCAAATAATCCTCCACAGCCATGGAGGGTTATGTATTGTTCAGGAAAGACAGACTGACAAGGCATGGAGATGGAGTTGTTCTCTATGTGAGAGAGCAATTAATGTGTATTGAACTGTGCCTGGGTGGGGATGAGGAGTGGGTAGAGTGCTTATGGGTAAAAATGAATGGCCAGGGCAAGGCAGGTGATACTGTTGTAGGAGTCCACTACAGGCCACCTGATCAGGAGGAGGATGTGGACGAGGCCTTCTACAAACAGTTGAGAGCTGCCTCACAATTACAGTCCCTGGTCCTCATGGGGGGCTTCAACCACCCTGATATTTGCTGGGACAGCCACACAGCCAAGCACACGCAGTCCAGGAGGTTCCTACAGATTGTTGACGACAAGTTCCTGTCACAGATGATCGAGGAATCAATGAGGAGGTGAGCTGCTGGACCTGATACTGAGAAATAAGGAGGGTCTGGCTGGGAATGTGAAGGTTGGAGGCAACTTCAGCTGCAGTGACCATGAGATGGTAGAGTTCAAGATCCTGTGTGGAAGAGGCAGAACACAAAGCAGGACTGTGACCCTGGATTTCAGGCAAGCTGACTTTGATCTCTTCAAAGATCTGTTGATGGATTTGCAGAAAAACTTATCTACACAGGAATGCAGATGAACAGGCACTTTATTATGTAACGCTGGGAAAACAGGGGGATAGCTCCTCCATAAGTGCTTCATTGTTAGTTACCATTTTCAGGGTTTTTATACACCTCAAACAAAAGAATCACATTTGTCAACAAAGGCATGCATAAAAATGTCCATCTATCAATTTAGTCCTTCACCTTCATTGGTTCCCAACCAACAGAAAATTTCCAAAATCACAGTGATTGGTCAAAAAAATATATCAGTCCCTTTGTTTTAGTAACAGTTAAGGTAAAAGCCAAGGTAACCTAACGAATAAATATACCAGGGTCTCGTGGCTAAGGCAACAGCTAAGGTAACCTAACAAATACATTTACCAGGGTCTCATTTACATACATTTACCAGGTAGCTAAGGTAACAGGTCCCTATCAGGTGTGGTATGTAACTCTTACAGTTTGATCCTTATGTGATTCAAATGAATACTTACTTAATCAATAGGTGTTTGAGTTATTTGCAAGTGCTTAGCTAATTGATTGAATGATTACTAGGTGATTAACAAGTTCTTAACAAGTTGACTACTTATTGTGGCGATAAGTTGTTAACTAAAATAATTGTGTATATGCAACAGATCTACTTGGAGGGATCTCATGGGATATGATTCTAGAAGACAGAGGTGCCAATGAGAGCTGATCAATCTTCAAGTACCACTTCCTCCAAGCCCAGGATAAGTGTGTCCCAATACACAAGAAAGGGGGAAAAGGAGGTAGGAGGCCTCCATGGATGAGCAAGGATCTGCTGGGACAACTCAGGCAGAAAGCAGCCATCTATGAGAGGTGGAAAGAGGGGAAGCAGAATCGAGTTGGAAGCCTATGGCCAGTGGAGTTCCACGGGGATCAGTTCTGGGGCCAGTTTTGTTCAATGTTTTCATCAATGATCTGGATGAGGGGACAGAGTGTATCCTCAGCAAGTTCGCTGATTACATCAAACTAGGAGGACTGGCTGACTCCCCAGAAGGCTGTGCTGCCATTCAGGGAGATCTCGACCGGCTTGAGGGTTGGGCATATAAGAGTAATCACAAATAACAAACAGGAAGGCCAAAATGAAGTCCTGATTGATAATAAGCTACATATGAGCCAGCAATGTGCCCTCGCGGCCAAGAAGGCCAATGGCATCCTGGGATGCATCAAGAAGAGTGTGGCCAGCAGGTCAAGGGAGGTTCTTCTCCCCCTCTACTCTGCCCTGGTGAGGCCTCATCTGGAGTACTGTGTCCAGTTCTGGGCTTCTCAGCTCAAGAGGGACAGAGAATCTCTGGGGAGAGTCCAGCACAGGGTCACCAAGATGATCAGGGGACTGGAGCATCTTTCTTATGAAGAAAGGCTGCAGGAACTGGGGCTGTTTAGTCTGGAGAAGAGGAGATTGGGGAGAGATCTTATTAACATTTATAAATATCTAAAGGGTGAGTATCAAGAAGTTAGAACATACCTTTTTTCTATAGTAGCTAGCAACAGGACAAGGGGAAATGGGATGAAGCTGGAACACAAAAAGTTCCACTTAAACATAAGAAAAAACTATTTCACTGTGAGGGTGACAGAGCAGTGGAACAGGCTGCCCAGAGGGGTTGTGGAGTCACCTTCCTCAAAGGTCTTCAAGACCCACCTGGACACGTTCCTATGTGACCTGATCTAGGTGGGCTTGCTTTAGCGGGGGGGTTGGACTAGATGATCTCTAAAGGTCCCTTCCAACTCCTACCATTCTACGATTCTATGAAATTGCTCAGGGAAGGATTTAGAATGGTAATATGGATAAAAATATTTCCTTTGAGCCTATTTGGAATTACAGTGAAGAATTTTTGATACAGTTCATTTTTCCTTGAGTCCCACAAACACAAACACAACCGTGAGGTTCTCATATATAATAAGGACTAAAATAAAGTGCAAAAAAGAAAATGTGAAACCATTGTTTATAACAAAGGATGAAAGAATTGGAAAACCTTAAGAGAAATGAAAGTTATCACAGATAGGTAAATTATTTCTGTGCTATTACACTAAACAACAACATTATAGCAAAAGTATTATTACTATTATTATTTTTAAAGTATCAATTAAAACTGATTGTAACCAAGCTAGTTTATGATTTAAATATTCTAACCTTGAATTTCAGTGTCACTTATGATACTAAATATCTTATACTTTGTGTTTTTTAAATTTAGATTCTTAAATGACTGAAAAAATCCTGTTTGATTTCATACTAATAAAAAAATGCTGAACACACTTTCCAATACATTCAGTGTGTCAGAACATCAGGCTTTACACACACAGTCCCAAATGTGTTGGTAAGAAAAATGTAAATCTGCCATTCACGCTCCAGACTCCATGCTACAACATACATTACTACTCTTAATATATGGGATTTTGTATCACTGCTTCTTTAACTTTGCCTTTTGCCATAAGATTTAAATTCCATGCAAAAATCTGAACGGCACATCTTAGGAATGTATGCCATCATCATTGCAGTAGCATGAACTTTTGCTAATCCTACTGGTAAAACAGTCCCAGTGTGTTCAGATTAGAAAGACTACCCTGTGGTGGTTTGTATAAAATGATCATGAAGGTCACAGCCCAATCCCCAAAAGACAAGTGTTGATATCATAAAAATCACTGCACTCAGTAACTGGCACTAGTGCTGACAGACTTGGCAGAGAGGCCAAAGATTCAATTGACCTAAAGACTAAACAATGCCTTTTTTTTCCAGTGGAAATGCTCCCCTTAGATTAGAGCTGAGGTGCAATTAGCATGGCAATAGTTCTCCTTGAAACAAAGCCATTCCTCATAAAAATATCCTTAAAAGAAGAGAAGCAGCAAAAACTGGCTTAAGACATGAATTTGAATAAGGAAAACTCAGGTTCTTTTGGAGGAGATAAAGTATGTCTTTACCCAAACCATTCATTATTCAAAGAAATACCCCCTCACACACACATAGATATACCTGCACATGTTGAAATACAAACTGACTGACTGAAAGGTAGCAAATTACAACCGTATATCTGTTTTCTGTTTAAATACAAATAAAACATCTGAGATTAGAATATGTGTCTAGTGAAGAGAATATTGACAGGATGTTAGTGCATGCAAGAGGAATCCAGTTTTCAGACATTCCACCTTAACTCTGGAGAAACCTTACAGATGTCAATGAAATTGTATTGGATTTGTAATGGAGTGAGAACAGAATATTGCCCAGCATATTTTTTTCATATATTTTATTTTAAGCAAAACATACAGAAGAAATCTTCCTTTGCTCCCCTGTTATCAATCAATGACCATTGCTCTGTTAATGTATTACAATAAAATATCTCAACGGTGCCTTTAGCTGGTTGACTGTAATATATCAGCAGATCAATGGTTTGCAAAAAGAAAATGGTCAAATGCAAGACAACCTTCTCCAATTAGATAATTTTCAAAGATTTCACACACTGAATTTGTAACAGCTTAGAAGAAGAAGGTCAGAAGTGTTAACTGACTAACTGTAGATCTCACAGGACTTTTCAAAGTGTTACACTCCTTCTTGTTCCCTCTTTATTAAAACTACAGATAAATTATACATTAATGATTTAGGATGTTTGTCCCCAGATCTGGATACTGCAGCTCAAACTTATCTCTGATGTTAATAAACCAAATCACACTTAAAAAAAAAAAAAAACAAAAAAAAACAAAAAAACCAAGAAGAAAGTAGCAGAATAGACAAATGGAGGTTCAGAGCACACATCATCCCTGAATGAAGTTTTCAACCCTTTTCTAAATGCCACGCAGCATCTATGCACTCACCAGGCTCTGTACTCCATTGGTCTCCTGGGACTCTGTTTTCAAGCCTTTGACAGTGCCTTTTTATAGGCAGTTCTTGAAGCTTGTAGCACCCCTTGTGTACATCTTAAAGCCAGAAGTAATTCTTAGAAAGATGGTGTTTATAGCACTGAAGTGTGATCCAGGAAATTCACTGAAAAGACAATATTGCACACACTTGAGAAGAAGTGAACCAAATCTAAATTGAATTTGGAAGTCTCCTCTATTGGCTATGTATTTTATATGCATGTGAATACACAATTAACTATGTGGTCACTAGAATTTCTATTTTTCATAGAATCATAGAATGTTAGGGGTTGGAAGGGACCTTTAGATATCATCTAGTCCAACTCCTCTGCAGAAGCAGGTTCACCTAGATCAGGTCACATAGGAACATGTCCAGGCGGGTCTAGAAGACCTCCAAGGAAGGAGACTCCACAACCCCTCTGGGCAGCCTGTTCCACTGCTCTGTCACCCTCACAGTGAAATAGTTTTTTCTTATGTTTAAGTGGAACTTTTTGTGTTCCAGCTTCATCCCATTTCCCCTTGTCCTGTTGTTAGCTACAATATTTTTGCCAGAAAGCTAGCACTACAAACTACAATTCTTTTCTATTTGTTGGTTTCTTTGGTTTTTTAACACTTAATAATGTCAGAACTGCAGAAGTAAACTTTTTGGAATACTTTCACAGTTTATTCATTTCCAGAAGAATCCTGCGTCATCACTGCAGTGTCACCCTGATGGAACTCACATCACCACAATTCTTTCTGAAACCCGTGTCACCACAGCATTAGTTCTTTCTGAATACATGTTTCTTTTTCTAAGAACCATTTCAGACAGACTTATACATGGAAACAATGGTATTTACAGTCCAGACATGTACATATTTCTTTGTATGTAAGCAGACATCTGAACATGCAAAAAAAGAAGCCGGATTCTTAGAAGTGAGCTTTCTTCCTCCCAAACAAATTCACCTTTCTTGTGGGTGAAATTCTTTACACCAAAAAACCACAATTGTTCAACTTGAAAAGCCAGAGCCAAAAGCTTTGCTCTGAATGCAGTTCTTCTGTTGCAAAGAGTTTTTTATTCATATATCCCTCTTTTTTCATTGACATAATATATATTTCTGTAATGGTGCATAATTAAACATTGACAAATCTAAATCAATAAACATCTTCATTGGTTGGGGTGGCATCAGCACTTAGAAATGCTGCCTAGAGAGAAGGGCTGGGGTCTCTAAGATCAGATGATATATTTCATGATACTGACATTTCTGATTTGTCGTGTTCTGGGAATACAATAAAGAAAATCTCTCTGTTTCACTTTGTTTTTTTCTCCCCGGTGAGAAAAGAAATCATAAATACATTTTTAAAAAAGAAACTTAAGCAATATGAACAGTTACATCAATTCAGTGCAGTCTTCACAAGTAAGATAGGTTTTTAGAGCAAGATCTCCATGCAACGGAAGTACGAGGTGATGACTTCTATGTAGATCTAGGTTAGTGTCAAAGAACTAATAACAGTAAGCAGAGGTGGGCTTTGCAGTATGCTCTGTCTCACCAGATGGAACTCTACCAGACAGCTGTATTTACCTGGTAGTACATGTAGAGTGCCTGAAGAAACGCTTCTTGTCAAATATAGTGCCCTCTTTTAAGCAAATTGAATCTATCACCATAAAATAAAGCTTGCTCTCTATATTCAATCTTGCCCCTGAAGCACACAAGCAAACAACAATCCCTAGTGTCGAAGTATTACAGACTTCATTTAATTACGCAGAGCTCAACAGAGATATTTTAATTGAGTTTTTTTCTCGTGTATTTTTTTCTTCTAATGGTTACATATACAACAAGAAGAAAACCTGACAAATGAATGTGCAGAAAATTATTGTTCTCTGCAACATGATATTTCTATTTCTGCTCAAAATTAAAAATTTAAAAACATACAACAAAAGTAAGCATAACAACAATAAAATTTTCCATTAATCAAAACAGATAAAACCCCAGAAAATATCAAAAAGATGATGCAAATGAGCCCAGATACACTGTTATGTCAAAAAAATTGAACTTGAAAATTGTCCATGCAGTTTAAAATCAGTCTTTCCCATTTCTTTGCTTTAGAACATACTCTTATCACCAATGATAATAGTAGAATTCAATAATCAATTAATAATAATTTTTATTTTTCAATATTAAGTAATCTAAAAGGTCTTTCCAACAGTTAATTCATTCTTACATCACACTTGTAAGGAGAAAGGAAACACTGATTCACCATTCCGCATAGAAGAAAGAAACAGAGATAAAGTTCACACAGAAAGTTAATGATGCCAGAGCTGGAACTTGTTCCTAATTCTCAAATTCTCCTTAATGAAATTCAAACTACAGGCTGTACTGAATTAGTGCAATATAAAATATGGTGACAGTCTTAAAATTACATGTGTTGGAGCTTGTAGGATCTAGAAGAAGTACATGAAAGGAATTTATAATACACTGCTTGTCATACAATGCCAGCATATCTCACAAGAGTGCTAAGAGAAATTGTATGTTATTACAAATTGGCATTTGACAAGTAGTATATGACTCCATAATGACTCCTGAAGGCTTCAAATCTTTAGTCACCTCAAAGTCAAAGAAAAGCAAGGATATCCTCAAAGTAATATATAGTCTTAAAGAACTTGTGAACTACTAGAAGGTTACTGGCTTGCTTTGAGTAAGCAAGTTTATCTTGTTAACGTATGGTAGTAAAGCATAAGGTCCCAAACAAATGTCTACCTCTCATGAATAGCAAATGAAACACTAACCATGGAAATTATGGAATTCTAAAAGTTTTAACTTCTAGCTCCAATTGTCTCCTAATATTTTAAAAAGATTCTTGAATACATAAACTTTCAGTTTGATTTTTTTAAGGGAAAATACGTAAAAAAGGATGAGATAGATATATTTTTAAAAGGATTATTTTAGCTACACAAGGTAAGGACCACATAGATTTCTATTATTTGAGGAAAATGAGGGATGAGACAAGTTACCTAGGCTAGCAACTGTGCAAAGCACACAGTGAACAATGAAATGAATGGGGTAGGATCTGTCTCACCATCTCACAGGGTTATTGTGCACTTCCAGAGAGATTCAGAATGTGTCCACACAAGGGGAAACAATACTATACAACAAGGACACTCATCAATACCACAGAGTTACAATGGCATTTGCTGTAATGTGATACTGTGCCAAAAACATGAACAACTTTGATTGTAGTATTTCTACTCAAGGTAGTGACTTGTTCATGTCAGAGTGTGACCTGATCAAGCTATGAGAACTGGCAGCTCTGAACAATGCATCTGCTTCACCTCACAATCACCTCTACCTACAGGGTTAAAAAAAAAGAAAAAACAAAAAGAAAACCCCCAAACAATTCTATTTTTTTGCAGCATTACAAGATGGCTAGGCCAAATTCTACTCTAATTAACCAATATGCTCTTCCATTTCTGACAGTCACTCCAGCATTACTAAGAACAGGAATCAGGTTATTATTGCAGCCTTTGACAGAAAAAGTTGCTAAAGTGATGTTGTCTTCAAAGTCTTTCATGAAATCTGTAGACATGTTTAACATTTCTTTGAATAGAAAATATGACTTGTCGATCTATATTGACTCAGTGAACAGAAAAGCCCAATATAGTAATTAAACTTAGATTCTTCAGGCATTTATTTCTCTAATGATTAACTTTATAATATAATTTCATCCTTTCACAAATCAATCACATTAATCATAAGAACTAAAAATTTATGTTTACATTGTATCTGTCTTCTATTTTAACTCTTTTGGACACTGCTAGACTGAGAAGAATACAATATGGGGAAAAAACATAGCCTAGATATTGCTGTTAAATTAAGACTACAAATACACTAATGAAGAGTTATTGTGTCTTTAATTCAGATTCTCCAGGGATTGAAGACTATCCCATTGAATACGATTGCTAGCTTTTCTGAAATGGAATGATTAGTAACAAGCATGAGATAAATCCATGGCATATGATCTATACTGTTTACAATCTACACAAGGATGTTGTTAGTAATGCAGAGCACCCTGTTATAGACAATGTGTAAAATATGTCAGGAAAAACTAAGATAACTTCTGTTTGTGGGGAATTTAGAACTCAGAGAGAAAAAAATGAAAATTGCTTCTGTGTGGCTGTGCTTTTTCTGTGCTAAGTCCTCCTTTCTGGAGTTCAGTCTGTATGTGAACAACAATAGGTGGACACTCCACATCCATTGTGGCTTGGAATTTGATCCCTGAGGTAAAGGATAAAAGCAAAATGAGTACAAGACTATTCTGGTTTCATAGTTTATTTCCATAAAACAAATATTAGCTTAAGTAGATATAGTTTCAAATAAATGAGAAAAAAATAGACAAGAAAGTAGAAGCAATACTGGACAGCTCAGGGAGAAAGCAGTCATCTATGAGAGGGTGGAAACAGGGCCTGACTTCTTGGGAAGAGTATAAGAACTTTGCCAGAGCATGCAGGAGTTCGTCATGGTTTGACATGACAACCTTTTCTGGTAAGGAGGAAGGGGCTGTAAAGATGGCTCCTGTAAGAAGTTGCTCAAAATTCTCCCCATCTCTGAGCCAGACCTGCTTCTGGGGCTGAGCCAATTAGATGTCTCCACAATTACTTTTTAAGAAGTCAGAAGAGGAGGCTGCTTCCTCCTTCTTCTTCCTGTTTCTTCCTTCTTCTGCACTTTCTTTTTCTTCTGGCTGGTGGTGATGAAGGAAGTAGGAACAGTGAGAGAAACAACCATGCAGACTCCAAGGTCAGTGAGGAAAGAGAGGAGGAGGTATTCTGGAGCAGAACTTTACTCTTTTTTTCCTACTTTCCTCTCTAAGTCGAGTACTGGAGTCTGTTTTGCCTGGAGCCCTCCCTGCCCTTATCTTAATCCACAACAGCCTTGCTTATCTTTTTACTCCCATTTTGCTGGGGCCTCTGCCATCCTAATGAGGGTGGGAGTGAATGGGGGCATCAAGTGAGAGAATGTCATGGTACTGCTGTGCTAGCTGGGCCAAATCATGATAGGTTACAACCAGGAAAGCTAAAGCCCTTTTAGAATTAAACCTGGCCAGGAAAGTAAAGGAAAACACGAAAGGGTTTTTCACACCAGCAGCAAAAGAAGGATTAGGGAGAATGTGGGCCCGCTGCTGAACACAGAGGGTTCCCTGGTGACGAAGGATGCAGAGAAGGCTGAATTACTGAATACCTTCTTTACATTGGTCTTTACAGCCATGGCTAGCCCTCAGGAACCCAGTCCAGCAAGGATAGTACAATGGTCTGGACAACAGAGGACTTGCCCTTGGTGGATGAGTTAAAACTTGTTGGTCAAACTTAACAATTATAAGTCAATAGATCCTGATGGGATGCATCCAAGAGTGCTGAGGGAGCTGGCTGATGTGGTTGATAAGCTGCGCTCCACGATTTTTGAACAATCATGGAGGACAAGCAAGGTGCCTGAGGACTGGAGAAAGGCCAATGTCACTCTAGCCTTCAAAAAGAGCAAGAAGGAAAACTACGGGACGGTCAGACTCACCTCTGTCACTAGAAAGGTGATGGAACAACTCATTCAGAATGTCATCACTAAACATATGAAGGAAAAGGTGGTTATCAGGGGAAGTCAACATGGATTCACTACGGGAAAATCCTGTTTGATCAACCTGATAGCCTTCTATGAGGGCATAACTGGCTGGCTAGATGAGGGGAGAGCAGTGGATGTCATCTACCTTGTCTTCAGCAGGGTTTTTGACACTGTCTCCCATAACATTCTCATCAGAAAGCTCAGGCAGTGTGGATTGGATAAGTGGATGGTGAGGTGGATCGAAAACAGGCTGAATGACAAAACCCAGAAGGTGGTGATCAATGGCACAGAATTGAGTTGGAGACCTGTGGCCAGTGGAGTTCCACAGGGATTGGTTCTGGGGCCAGTCTTGTTCAACATATTCATCAACGACCTGAATGAGAGGACAGAGTGTACCCTCAGCAAGTTCCCTGATGACACCAAACTGGGAGGACTGGCTGATTCCCCAGAAGACTGCTGCAATGGCACAGAGAAATCTCGACCAACTTGAGAGTTGGGCATATAAGGGTAATCACAAATAAGAAACAGGAAGGTCAAAATGAATAGTTCATAAAATCCAAGATTTTTTAAAAGATCCAAAAAAATTCAGCAAGATATGCCTTATTCTATTACCGTGTACCTGGTTTCGATGTTACCTACTTTGTACAGTACCAGTACTTATATAAACCTAAATACAAAGATAAGTTCATTGAAAAAAAAAGGAAGTGTTACTTGCTGAGATCAAAACAAATCTGTGGGACAAAGATGGGTTTTATAAGCTTCTACCAAAAATCAGTAAGGATTTCAGGATTGTAACAAGACTTAGGTTTTGAAATATTCCTATCAGTTTCTCACCAGACACTTCTTTGTTTACTGCCAGCAATCCTCTTTGACTCCTCAGAAACCTTGCCAGATGCTAAAGTCAAAGGTCTCAAGCTCTCAGACTCTAGCCTAGCCACAATGAATGGAGAACATTTATTTTGTTTTGTAAGGTTTGAATATATAAAAAAATACCAGCAGAGTAAATCCTCACAGAAAAAAAAAATGCTATTTTCCGCTCAGCTGTAGGGGTAGTAATGATGACCTTCAAGAAGTCATAAAAACAGTCACATATGATGTGAGATTTCCAGCTGCATGAATTGATCAAAGTGACTGAGAAAGACTAGTGTGTGGTCTCTGCTTGCTGTGACTTCCATCCTGCATGGGGTGGTCCTTAGCTCTATTTGCTTATTCAGTGCTGCAACACCATATGCCTCACTTACACTTTCCATTTCATGGAGACCCCTAATAAGCGTTTAACACTGAAAGAGAGTTTGTATGTACCTTGCTTAGAATAGTTTTTTATCCTCAGGAGAAATTGGTGTTACTGGTCACAAAATCACCGGCTGTATTTTATGAACAGGTATCAGGGAGAATGTAGCCAGCAGGTCAAGGGAGGTTCTGCTCCCCCTCTATTCTGCTCTCCTAAGGCCTCATCTGGAGTACTGTGTCCAGTTCTAGGCTTCCCAGCACAAGAGGGACAGAGAACCTCTGGGGAGAGTCCAGCAAAGGGTCACCAAGATGATCAGGGGAATGGAGCATCTTTCATATGAGGAAAGGCTGCAGGAACTGCGGCTGTTTAGTCTGGAGGAGACTGAGGGGAGATCTTATTAACATTTATAAATATCTAAAGGGTGAGTATCAGGAGGTTAGGACATCCTTTTTTTCTATAGTAGCTAGCAACAGGACAAGGGGAAATGGGATGAAGCTGGAACACAAAAAGTTCCACTTAAACATAAGAAAAAACTATTTCACTGTGAGGGTGACAGAGCAGTGGCACAGGCTGCCCAGAGGGGTTGTGGAGTCTCCTTCCTTGGAGGTCTTCAAGACCCACCTGGACACGTTCCTATGCGACCTGATCTAGGTGGGCTTGCTTTAGCTGGGGGGTTGGACTAGATGATCTCTAAAGGTCCTTTCCAACTCCTACCATTCTATAATTCTATGATTATTTGTCCAACACTTGTGCATTGTCAACAGTTCATTTAAAAAATCATGACAAATTTGAAAATAGTTAAACATATTTTTGATAAGTAGTTGTCTGTTAACTCAATCTGAGTTAGTCTGTGTTGAATAAGGTCCAAAACGTAAACAAACCTGTTCTGCATGATATCTCCTAAGTACTCTCGCATGGGACATACTAAAGCTTCATCCAGTTCTCCTACTGCTGCACTGATATAGGTTCATACTCCAGGCTAAGTGTGTTTCTGAATGTCTTCTTCATGATGACAATGGTTTAAATGAAGTCTGTAACTGAAAATCTATTTGCACTCAATTTTATTTGCAAATGAACATCAACTAAAATAGTAGTTAGGGAAAAAACAACTCTCAAAAATAACCAATCAAAAAGAAAATCCGATAACAGACTACTCATGCGTACAAAACCAGCTCAATGCCACTCAGACAGCTGGGAAAGAGGCTGTCCAGATGCAAAAGGGGCTGTCTCTTCCAAAAATGACTGGACCTTTCCTCAAAGATACTGAGGTAAACAGTCAAAGGAGCATCTAGTCATGTCAGTCCTCAAGTAAAGAACTTGATATGGCCAACATTCCCATACTTCAGCAAATAACAGAAGTCTATATCTTTCAAATCTTTCATTCCTACCCCTGCAGCTGAGTGAAATATAGCCAGTTAAGACACACTTTTTCAATCCCCACTGTAGGAAGACTTTAATAAATAAAACCTCTGGTTTTGATCTACAGCCAGTCTGTATATCAGAGTACATATTGCCCACAAAAGAAGCCATGATTAGGCTGTTTGAGGATTAGTCTGACTGTTTAACCAATATTTTAACATTGCTCTAATTCTATATTTAATACCCTGTAGGAATCTGTACTCAAGAGTAAATAGCAGCTTTCTCAACATTTCTGAACAACAACAAAAAAGAGGGTGAGGGATTTCTGTTTATTTATTTTACTGTGTAATAAAATTTTAATTTATATTTTTTTAGCAGCCAATATACATGGATAATAATGGTAACTGTGCAAGTACACAGTCAACTATGATTAATTCTCATTTCAGTGAAAAATACATGGAAACTTTATCATCCCTGTTTTCCAGTTCTACTTTTCAAGAAGCACGTGTTCACCATACATTCAGATGTAGTGCAGATGAGGGATAAAAAAGAAATTAAGTGTATTTTCCATCCCAAAAGAAATTCCTGGTGCTAGATGTTCTTGATAAGCTGTAAGACCTTGGTGTAATAAGACACAGTTGTTGAAATATGAAGGTATACCAATTCATCTCAATAATACAGTGAGGTACGGGACAGTAGAATAGCAGCCATTTCACCTATCGTCCATGGTCTCTAGATCAGGACTTGTAGTAAAAGGTACCTAGCCCATAGTGACATTACTGTGTTAGTAGAACGCTAAGCCAGGTTGATGGCTTGTGATGTGCAAGACAGATCAGATGGTCATCGAATTACCACATGTGAATTTTCAAAAAGTGAAATATAACACGTATATACAGAATAATTGCCTATGTTGCCATAAACCAGCTTTCTGCCCCACAGCAATGCTAATATTGAAAAAGCTGAAAAATGATACTTTGTGTTCTATATATCCAAGTATGTACATACACATCAGGAAAGCAGTCTCAAAGCTTTCATATTTTAATTGTGCAAAATATTATTAAACAAATTTTCTTCAAATTTGTCTTCGTGTATAGGTCTCAGCATGCCTCGCAAAACAAAAGAAACTTGAAGAAAATGTTCTCAATTTGAAGGGCTGCATATTTAAATTCATCATGCAAGTCCAGGAAGACAAACTCAGAATAGGTAGCAAACACAGCCAAAAAGTCCCAAGAATTTAGGAGGGTGTATAAACAGTAAACAATGATAGAAAGTGGCTTTCCGACTTTCGTGATGTTGGATGTTAACAGGTTGAATATATATAATTCATGTAGTAAATAATACTTGAGATTAGAGAAATTTAATTTTGCAGAAACAGTAGTAAAGTATTCTCACTTTATTTGTTTTGTGCAAAGTTTTCTCCTTTCCCTCAAAAACAGATGAACAAAGGCATGGTATGAAGCTTATCTGAACAACATGCCTGACACACTGTGAAGTAAATCCAGAACCTTTGACTCTGGATCATTGTCACTCCAGCTAAAAAGAACCTTTCTAATACTTAGAAGTAGATTTCAAGTTGCTATCCTCTTTTTTTTTAAGGTTTACAGCTACTGGAGAAAAGAATGATTAGTAGTGTTTGAGTAAGAATATTTTTATTTGAAAGAGGTAAGTATTCATGCTTTGCAAATGATGCATCATAGAAGATTGGCAGTGGGACATATCTGTCTAGCTGCTTTGTTCAGAAACTTCCTGGCATATATGTATTTATGTAGTCATTTCCAGGTTTGATCATAGTAACCTGTAGCAGACAGTAACATTATAGACCAAGTTGGGACAGGAAGTGAACAGCTTTTTCAATTAGTGCCAGATAGAGAAATTAATTAAACAGGATGCAATTACTTTAAGCTGGAATTTGTCCAGAAGTTGGAGTTCAGCCAGAGCACTAGTTTAACATTAAAATGCTAAATAAATAAATTTTAAAAAGGTAAAATAATAACAAAAAAAGCCTAAATTATATCTGAACCAGAGAAGAGAAGAGTTTCTTACTTTTCAATCACATTATCTTCTTTCTTAGTCAATGCAGAATAGCTATGATACACAAAATTAATTTTCTCTGGTATTTGAAGGTAGAGAAAAGGAAAAAAATAAAAGACATGTTCTCTTGGGTGTATTTATTAATGATAATATCCTAGTTAAATGTATGACACTCATGATTTTCATTATAGATTTTGAAAAATTATCTAGCTTTGGCAAAATTTCAGCTGACTTTATAAATGCTTAAATGAAACTGAATAAAAATATGGAGCTGACAATTTAAACACATTAAAAAAATCTCTCCAAAATCTATTGAAAATGGACACTGTTGGTTGTTAAACACCCCCAATGCCGACAAACATATATGAGAACTGTAAAATGTGAACAAATTTGAATTATCCACCTGTAGATAGTATGCAAATGTTATTGCCATTGCTAGTCCTGAAAATCATCATCATCACTTCTAGGATTGTCCATGGATTTTCCCACTTGTCCTTAGGAAGACTCCCATTAATATCCTGGTGAATATCTGCACTCCAAAGTACACTAAAAAATAAATCTATTTAATCTGAGAGCAGCAGAGCTAATGAGGACTGTTTCCCAAATCCCCACTCAATATACCCGAGTCCTCCTTTATGATACTTAAAACATCCCTCCAACCTTGCATTCCTGTTCAAAATGAGGACACAGTGCAGCCATCTCCCTCCTTGATTTCCTAATTACTGAATAGGGAAGAGGCAGCAGAAGAGCTATATTTATGCTTCTCAGCCAGCCGACACATACCTACTCCCAGAAAGAAGAGAACATGAGCTCACAACACAGTATTCATTGCAACAGGAACCCTAGTTTGTATCACCTTCTCCTCTTGTCAGTAGCCGGTTTCCATAAAATTGACAGAACTCCTGCAGTAAACTTTGGTTGAAATTAATTGAAAGATTCCAAAGTTATTTGGAGCAGGCTGCGAGACAAAAAGCATGACAGCATAACCTATGTTTCCTTAAGAGAACAAGCTAAAAAAGGAAATCAGTAGCAATTATTATTTTTGTATAGCATCAGGCCCAAGTTCTCAACTAAGGCTTATAAACACTGCCATGGTAGTTATGATAAACAGTAAATTTGCCTAACAGAAGGAATAACAGAAGATTAAGTGATAACATAGCTTGCATTAATTAACAACAGAGCTCACTATTCACTAAGAAAGTCGCCATAAGTATAAAGATCTGAAGCCAAATTTTCACTGGAGCTGAGCTCTTGCTTGCTGAGGAAGCTGAGACAAGACAGACATTTTTGGAAATACCAAAAAGTCAGCAATCCTATTTAAGTATCGGCAGAAATACTGAGAGCCTAAAAAAGGGGGGAAAAAAAGAAAAAGTTAAAGAGAATAGCCTCCTACTGTTCATTATGGCTGGGAAAGTGGATGTCTCAGCAGGAGCTCTGGTCTTTTTAACATGGTAGAGAGAGGCCAATGGCCTAAGATTGTGTTTTCCAATCTGAAGGGCATATAATAGCTGTAGTAATAAACCCAACACAACTGAATAATTAGTTGAGAGTGAAAAAAAACAAATACAGTGAGGCATCATACTGCTACAGGCAAGAAATCTTTTAAAGGGAGCATTTCATGATTCTTAAGTCTTTCTTGCCTTTATCTTAGAAGACACCTAAACATTATTAAAATTTAGTAAGATTTTAATGGGATATGTAGAAGTAAAAAAGGTAAAACCTTCCCAAATCAAAATGTCTTTTCAAAACTCTGATAAAATAGCATTTTCCTCAGATATCGAGATGTGGAAATAAACCCTCGAACTTGTAGTAAATACACCTGAAAAGCAACCTTCAGAATCAATTACAGTTGCCTTTGTGGTTGTCCAGGTGCTCTGCAGAGCATCCTGTGAGATCACTGGATCCATTTAAAAGGCCTTTGTTTTACTGTACACTTAAAATCACACAGGTCAGCAATGCTTTCAGGAACAAATTGTAAAATGTTCCCATCAAGTGCTGCTTAATATACATTTGTGTGTTAAGTGCTTATGCTTCACCTCCTTATTTATGGTTCTGCACTTATTTTTCTTTTAAATGAGATAACAAATGAATGAATTTTCCAGTCTGTCACATCACCTTGCTGTAGAAGTAGTCATCCTATTACGCAGAGTTAATCATCAACTTAAAAATGTATTTTGAGGGCACAGAAGGCTTTCTTAATATTCACTTCACTTCCCTGCAACCTCATTGTACCAGAGATATGAGTGTGCATAAACTCCTAGTAAATAGATCTAGAATACCCCAAAACAATGTCACACAAGAGCAGAGATAAACAGGCTTAAGATGGAATAAGTATAACTGGACACAGTTCTACAAAACAAGATTTTAACCCATTGATCTTAACTTCAGAAGAGCTGCAATTATGTATCATAACATAAAATGCAGGAAGAAATCAAGCCAGAGTGGCCTTGCCATGTATCACAGTTAGGGATCCATTGTACAAGAATGGGTCTGAATGTACAAAAACAGTGGGCATTTTGTCATTATTTAGATAGTTGTATTGAATGCAGACAAAACTTTCTTCCCAGAAAGATCTAAATTTTTAAAGTAAATCACCATGTCTTTAGCTAGTCCTCAGCTCCTTACTGCCTTCATGTTATTATCTTTCTCAAGGAAGTGAATTTTAAAGCTTTGTGATCTGCAGTAAAAAAAGTACCCATCTGAGCCCTCATCTGAGATAATCCAGGTTGGAACATCACAAATATATGACCCTGAAAACTCCCCTTCTTCTCAAGTTAGATTGGGATTACATCATTTAGTTCTTTAAAGGTTAGCATATATCTGTGATATTTTATGCAGAAGTTTATATTGAAGAGATCTCGATAAGAGAAGTTGATAATGGCAAGTCACTTTGGCAGTGGCTGAGTGATCTAAAGTGGAGTCAGAGAGTCTCCTCCAGCCTCACAGCATCCTTCAACCAAGCACCCTCTGAGCTCACAAAATCACTGCACAGGCATGCCCCTAACAGCAAGGGGTCATCTTGTTTACAGCCAGCCCATGCCTCACCACCTGCAATGAGACTCGAAACGTGAGCCTATTCCTGCTTCAAAAAACACACAAGGTCTGAGATGTCTCTAGACAATGTGTCACTGTGCTATAATCAGGACGCAAGAGGAATTTGTACCTTCTCAACAAGCTTATCTGGAAAAAGGCTTACTTTGATTTAATTATCTAAACACAGTGCCTTCTCTAACTAAGTACTGAAATTACGAGCTTCTTAATTCCCATCACAATAATGACTGTTACATCTATTTCTTTCCTTCTCCTCATCTATCACAGCTTCACTACATGTAAATGAAGCCACAATTGAAAGAATTGACCACTAGTCATTTTTAGGAAGAGATCAAAAGCCATAGTCACAAATATCTGTCCTGTTTTATATTCAGGTATAAAAGCTGTAGCAAAGTCAAAAGTCCAGGACATCTGAAGTAAACAGAGCCTTGAAGATGACTTGGCAAAACCATCTCTATTAGTTTAATCAAAAAGGGAAGATTAAACACTACCTGTGGCAAGACAGATCGTTAAAACCAGACGATGATCTCTCAAGCAAAGGATAGTTGTAAAGTTGAAGGCTATAAAGACAGAGGCTTGCTAACCTCCTTAATGATAACCTTGTCCAATAATAGATTTGATTTCTTCCTCTCAACTTTTGACAATCAGGAGAGAATTAGGTTTAAAAGAGAGGTGGTAGGTCATCACTTTTCTACAACCAGTAGTGTCTTAACAAGCCACATAGGCCAGAAGGACTGAAGTACCATCAAAAGTTTTATAATGAAAATCTACTTTATTGCAAACTAAAGTAAATGGAGGATTTCATTGTACAATTTAAAGAGAATACAGTTTATCAGTTCAAAGGAAAATGGCAAGGAAAAGAGTGGGAAGAGAATCCCAGACACATAGGCAGCACGAGAGAGTCAGTGATTGGTCTCTTTGACAAGAGACTCAGGAAAGTCGCAAAAAAAAAAAAAAATGGAGAAAGGACAAGGACATTGAATGCTCCTTCATCAGGATAAGGAAAAAAACAGAAAGTAGTACAAGCTTCATTTTGAAATTTGTAATGATATTCTACCAGAGGAGCTCTAAACACAGTATTCTTTTACAATTTTATGAACATCTTGAAGAACAAGATGGACATTAATCCCATCAGATTGATCAGAACAGTGGTAAACTTCACAGCGGCATACAAAGCAAACAGGGAAACACTGCACCAAATATTTAAATAGGATTTCCTTTTGATGTGACTATTAATATTAGCCTAATCACTTTAAAACATAGTTGTCCTCAGTTAGAACACATTATAATTGTCTGTCACACAGCATAAAGAACTAAAAAAAAAAAAAAAAACTTTATAGACCATTTCTGATTGAGTTTGTGGTTTAGACCACTCTTGTCTAAATCAGTATCTTCAGTGAATTAAATTAGTCACATGTAGAGCCATAAAAAAATTCAGCTTTACATAAAATACATGGTCTCCAGAAAGGGCAATGACGCTTCTTCTCAGGCTAGGATGTGAAGGCATGAGGGCTGCAAAGGAGAGAGAGGGAATGTTCAAAGCTTGGGTCAGAGAAAGCACCTAACAATGCAGCAGTGGGTTTGCTACAGAGCTCTCTTCTGCCCCACATGATCCTGCCAGGCATGATCTAGCAACTGTGTGTCTTGTCTGGCCTCCAAGCTTTTGCTTTCCTACCCTGAAATGATTTCAAGGGGGCATGGTTGTGTAAGAGGTATCATCCTTTAGATGAGCCAGAAACATATGGCACTGACCACATGTGGTCATTAAAAAGTCCCACGCCAATTTTAGCAAGGCTAACAATATTAGCCCCAGTATCCTGGCCAAATTCCAATATAGGTAATTATATTCTGGGTAATGACATACTGGCTAGTTTTATAAGGTTTAACATACATTGTGGAAAGTGGCTTGCACCTAAGGGCTCTGAGTTAAACTCATTGCAGTCAGCTGAGATAGAATTAGAGAAGAAACTACCCAAGCATATCAAATGTTTAAGCTTTAAAAACCTGGGTAGAATGAAACAAAAGAGAAAGGGATCCAGGGGTGCTTTAGCATAATCAAGCTGGCTCATGCCGCTGAAGACACAGCTGGGATGGAGAGCTCGCTGCTGTGAGGAAACTTGTAACAGTATCCCTACCCCATCTTCAGCAGTGGGTGTACATGCATTTTAAATTACCAGGTTAAGGAAGAAGATGGAGAAGTATGATGAAAAATATTGTTCGGTGTTTTTTTTCCTTGAGCCCTTCCTCCTGTCCCCACCCCATCAAATCTAACCAAATCAGTCTTATTTAAAAACTCTCATTTATCAAATATGTATGCTTGTTGCACAGCATCCCTGTGACCACTTCTGAAAATGCCAGCAGTATGCTACTCTTCCACTAATTTCTATTTGGCTTATCTTGCCCCACTTGAAGACATTCTGCTGATATCAGCACAGGATCCAGTTGTAACTGTATTCTGTCAGAGTACCCACTGGGTACTTCAGGTGAAAAGATCTGAGACTGATGCCCAGCCCCAGAATCATCTGGATGGCAGGACATTTACCTCCAGTATTCAATTAAAATCAAAAAGACAGATTGGGAGTGAGATATCCTCACCTCAGTTGGGGCAGGAGGCACTCACTTGCAAGGACCTACCGACTTCATTCAAAATGTGTTGACATGACCCATGCACTTGAATGATACAGAGTCTCACAACGAAACAGAGTAGACTCATAAGACCTAGGGACTGAGAGTATGATTAGTAACATAATAGTTTGGGTCTTTTGATCCCCTAAAGCTTTATGCATATGGTGTATGCCATTTAATGCATTGTACAAACCTAGAAACCACTCCCATCCACCAATATTTTACACCATGCAGAAGGGAAGAAAAGCATTTTCTAACTCAAAATCACAAGTGAAACAAAAACCCCTAAACCATCTTTAGGTCTGAAGTCCCACCTTTAGCCATCAGGACGTCCAATGCAGTAGCATTACAGTAATTTCATCTTGAAGTTCAAATTAAACTGCAATTTTGTTTTTCCAACTTATGAGCAGATGTGGGCTTGTTTTGGTGGTACCATCTGGATTCTAAACTTTTATCCACATATTTCACTTGTTGATGTGTACATCCTATACTCCTAGAAACACCAGCTCATTTCATGCTCTGAACCTTTCCTGGACTTGGATTTCAAGCTGTTGAAGATGCAAGACACAGGCTCTCCTCCTGCTTTTCACTTTTAAAACACTGTTTCATCTCCTCGATTCCTTTCTCCATTAAAACACATTCAAACATAATTAGTGTAACATAAAAAATGGAGGAAATTTTGTAATTGCCAGTTGTTCTGTAGCCATGGTTACATCAGAAATTTATACCAAGTGACTCTGGTCTGAGCACGCACAAGCAGTTATCAGGAACAGCAGTAGGATAATGTTTGTGTGCATGTGCAGGTGTGGTGATGCATGTGTTTGCCAAAAAAAAAAAAAAAAAGAGGGGGCAGAAGATGGGGGGAGGGGGAGAGGGGAGAGAGGCCAAGGAAGAGAAAGGAGGGAGAATGGAGAGGAAAGAGACTGAGAATATTCGGTGACATTTAAGGTGCTAATATCTGGAAGTCAACCTTTAATTTGACAGCTTTTAGTGCTAGTTAATTTCACTCATCCAGACGAGGTGTAGGAAATTTGCAGCACCTTTAAATTATCACGTTTTTCCACACTGCCTGAGGCCTATGTGGAATACCTGAGCCATACTTTTTGCCCCCCTCCCTGGCTCCCCCTTCATCCCCACCACCCCCCTTTTTCAGGTCAGTTGAAGTAAAACTTTCATTCCCTTTCTCAGACAATTAATCTTTAGCTAATTGAAGCAGGAATGCTGCAGGATGGGTTTCACTGGGGCCTGTAAATCTCATTTAGCAAAGTGAATTCCAGGCACATGCTGCACCTAATGATGTGACAGGTGGGCTGCACTGCAAGACAGCAGCCGCCGAAAAGTTGATTCTCATTAGACCCTCGGAGTCCTGCAGTCAGTTTTCTGATGGCTGAAGAACACTAATCGCATCTGTTTGTTGTTGGGTGCGGTGGACAAGGAGGGAGAGAGCCAATGATGGGAGGTGGGGGGAGTGAGGGGGAGGGGGGCCCATTCCTCTCTTTCATGAGTTAATATCCTTGAATCCTGCCCAAAAAAACAGCAGGCCTGCCTCCCACCATGCGATCGGCCTCCATTCTGCTGACTCCTACAGGGTGCACCCTTTTTCTAATTAACTGGAATGGCTATGGAAAGCAAAGGAGGCCTTGTGTTGGGTGAACCAATTATTTTGAAGGGTATTAAGTCATCAGATTTACTTTTATCTTGATTGCATTGTGGAAATCGTGCATAATTAATGGTGGGAGCTTATTAGGAAAATGATTAGGCAAATTACACAGGTGTCGGATGCATTTTTTATGATAAATTTGCTAGAACAATCCTGCAATTCCATCTGTTCAGCTCATATCAGAATGTCACTCTGGAAGAAATTAATAGTGCAGAGTAGCACAAAGTTACTGGAGGCCTTGGATGCAGATTTATGTCTTAAAAAAAGATACAGTTAAATTACCCAGCAATTTCCTAATAAATACTTGATGTTACAGATCTATAAATTACTTATTTAATCTTAAAAGAAAATGATAGTCAGCTGGAAACTAAAAAGTGGAGGAAGCATAAACCTCGTCTTGTCAGTTTGATGTGTATGTAAATAAAAAATAATCATAAGATGTCATAATTCTTTGCTAAGGGATGCTGACTAGAAACAAGCTGTCAGTATTCAAGTACTTCTGCTAGGTATTTTTTCCAAAGATACTAAGGCTTGTCTTACAAATATTGTGTTGGTTCTGAGGTGGCAGAGCCAATTCCCTTTTTTGTAATTTCTGCAGTGTTTAACAGCAGATTCTGGAGCTGGCATACTGGAATCTAGGGAAGATTTCAAATGTTTTACTGATGTCCACACTTCTTTCACCTTATATTTTCTACCAACACCAAAAGATGAAAATTACAAAACCAAAAACCACAAGTATGTTTCCTCCAGAGTAAGCCAGAAATCAGGGCATGGGGTTTTTTTTTGTGTGGCTATGTATGTGTATGCCTGAATGAACACATGTACATACACTCATCGAATAAAACAGTGAAGGACTGATATTCTACTCCTGAAAGTGCCGAGAAACAGTGATGGAGTAGTTATTATGAAGCAAATAAAAAAACTTCATGTTCCATAGAATAATAATATTGTACTAGCTAATCATAGAACCATAGGGTCATTTCAGTTGGAAAAGACCTTTAAGATCATGAAATCCAACCATTGACCTAACACTGCCAAGCCCACCACTAAACCATGTCCCTAAGTACCTCATCTACACATCTTTTAAATACCTTCAAGGAGGGAGAAACAACCACCTCCCTGGGCAGCCCATTCCAGTGTTTAATAACTCTTTTGGTGAAGTAGATCTTCCTAATATCCAACCTAAATCTCATTTGGAGCAACCTGAGGCCATTTCCTCTTGTCCTATCACTCATTACTTGGGAGAAGAGATTGATCTCCACATCACTACAATCTCCTGTCAGATAATTGTAAAGAGTCTTCTCTCAGCCTCCTCCTCTCCAGGCTAAACAACCCCAACTCACTCAGCTGTTTCTCTTAAGAGGAACAGATCCTTCATCAACTTTGTTGCCCATCTCTGGACATGCTCTAATACCTCAATGTGCTTCTTGTAGTGAGAGGCCCAGTACAGGACACAGTATTTGAGGTGCAGTCTCACTTCCTTGGTCCTGGTGTTCATACTATTTCTGACACAAGCCAGGGTACTCTTGACCTTCTTGGCTACCTGGGCACACTACTGGCTCATATTCAGCCAGCTATCGATTAACACTGCCAGGTCCTTTTCTGCTGGACAGCCTTCCAGCCACTCTGCCCCAAATCTGTAGCATTACATGAAGTTGTTGTGGCCCAAGTGCAGAACCCAGAACTTGGCCTTGTTGAATCTCATCCAATTGGCCTTGGTCCATTGCTCCAGCCTGTACAGGTACCTCTGAAGAGCCTTCTTGTCCTCAAGTAGATCTATGCACTCGCCCAGTTTCACATCTGCAAACTTACTAAGGGTGCACTTGATCCTCTCATCTAAATTATTGATAAAGGTGTTAAACGGAACGGGCCTTGACACTAAGCCCTGGGGAACACCACTGGTGATTGGCCAACAACTGCATTTGATTCCATTCACAACCACTCTCCAGGCTTAGCCATCCAGACAGTTTTCCACCCAATGAAGAGTATGTCTGTCCAAGTCATGGGCACGCAGTTCCAGGAGGACACTGTGGGAAATTGTGTCAAATGCTTTACTACAGTCCAGGTAAACAACATCCACAGTCTTACCCTCAACCACTAAGCAGATCATCTTGTCATAGAAGGAGATCAGATTGGTCAAGTAGGACCTGTCCCTCATGAAGCCATGTTGGCTGGACCTGAACTCTTGGTTGTCCTGTATGTGACAAACAGTGGTGTTCAGGATAATCGGCTCCATAACTTTCACTGGCACCAAGATCAGGCTGACAGGCTTGTAGCTCCCAGGATCCTCCTTCCAATCCTTCTTTAGATGAATGTCTCAAATTTGCCATCCCTCAGTCCACTCAGACCTCCCTGGTTATCCAGGACTGCTGGTAGATGATAGAAAGTGTCTTGATGAACACTTCCACCAACTCCCTCAGCACCTTTGGGTGGCTTCTGTCTGTCCCCATAGACTTGTGTGCATCAAGATGAAGCAGCAGGTCATACACCATTTCTCTTTGGATTATGGAGGCTTTATTCCATCCCCTGTCCCTGTCTTCCAGCCAAGGAGTCCTGAAGAACCTTTGGTCTTACTATTGAAGTCTGAGGCAAAGAAGGCATTAAGTACCTCAGTCTTTTCTTCATTCTTTGTCACTATGCTTCCCCTTCCACCCATTAAGGCATGGAGAATCTCTTTAGCCCTCTTTTTGTTGATAACATATTTATAGAAATATTTTCCATTGCCTTTTATGACAGTGTCAAGTTTAAATTCTAGTTTAGCTTTAGTCCTTCTAATTTTCTCCCTGCATAACCTAACAGCATCCTTGTAGTCTTTGAGAATTGCCTGTTCCTTCTTCCAATGGTCATAAACTCCTTTTTTCTTTCTGAGCTTCAGTATAAGCTCCTTGTTCAACCAGGACAGTCTTCTGCCCAATTATCTGTCTTTTTTGCACATGGATTCAGCTTAATCTGGCACCCTTAAGATTTCCTTCTTGAAGAATGTCCAACTTTCCTGGAATCCTTTGCCCTTCTGGACTGCCTCCTAAGGGACTCTGGCAACCTACTTCCTAAATAAGTCAAAGTCTGCCCTCCAGAAGACTAGTGTAGTAGTTTTGGTGACCCCTTTCTTTGCTTCTCTGAGATTTGAGAACTCAGTAATTTTGTGACTGCTATGTCACAAAAGACCATCATATCATCCACATATCCTTCTCCATTTACAAACACCAGGTCAAACCACACACTTTCCCTCATTGGCTCCCTCATCTGCTTCTTGAGGAAGTTATCTTCCACACACCCCAGGAATCTCTTGGATTGCTTCCTCTCTACTGCACTGTATTCCCAGCAGACATTTAGTAAGTTGAAGTCACCCTCCAGTCCCCCGATATAGACCAGAAGATCTGTGGACTACAGGAAGCACAGAATATGATGTTTAGTCCCAAGAATAAGATAGAGCTGCTTTCTGGGTTGAAGATACTCTTTCAGGATTACTCAAAAAGAACAACAGGCCTCTCAGGGCTGCAAGAGCAGTGAATATGTATTCAGTCAAATGAGCTACCAGCTAGTTTCACAGTATAAAGTATTGTCTAGTACTGAAGGTAAAGGGACTCTGTCAGCAAAGGTCTCTAACACAGTTGCAAAATCAAAGAAATTGAGTAAAAAAAGTTTATCTGCTTATTTGCATGGTGGTTGGCAAGGCTTGAATGTCTTGAATGCCTCCAAAACCAAAAAGCAGATTTGCCCCATTTTGTGGATCCCCTCCTGTGGTTCTCCAAGGACTATCTTCCTGACTATCCATAGCATTGTGGTTCTACTATTTGTTCCTCTCTTCTATTCCTCAGTGTCCCAAGAGCTTACTCATTGCCACAGGGTCCTTGGATAGCAGATTTATTGGGAACATGGTACAGTTTGGGGATTTCTGTTCTTTTCAGAATCTTTGACCAATAATGTTATCAGAAGTAAACAGATCTCTTTTTTGCACTCTGAAAAGGAAACTGATAATGACCACTGTTTAAAAAAAAAAAAAATGCTCAGAAATTTACAGCTGAAGAGCAGCCCATGAGAGAAGTGTATTATTTTTCTCCCTAATATCTGAGTCTTGTTAAATACCACTGATACCAATCTCTATGACTTTTGCATCTGATTAATCTTTCCCTGCAAAATAAAGCTGTTGACAACACTCACTACCATCTGCACTTGTGGTGAAGACAAAGGGATTGAATTCCAAACAACCCTTGTCTGCAAGAGGAGTCACGGTATCAATGTCTTGTGGATGATGTTTATGTCCATTATGCAAGGAGTGCTTGGCTCACCTGAAAACTCATCTTTTTCTGAAAACCCTTTGCTATTCTTTAAAATCTGTTGTCATGTCTTCTTGTAGCAAGTGTTTTCAGATAAATTATAAGGACATACAAGAAAATGTGGCAAACTTTTGTGCCCCTGAATCAGTTTGTTACTGCTTGTTAATTAAGACTACTGATCTTGGTTTTATTCTATGAAAGCTATTAGAACAATATAGATTAATTAAGCACAGCAGGTAGCACTAATGCAGTTACTGAAATCTTAGAAAATATTTCAGATAAATACGAATTTACAGTGACTATCCCCCTTCACTTTAAGGGATGTCCCTTATCTAGTAGCTAATGGCCCATGACCCAAACCCAATAAAGAGTTGTTAAGCATTTGATCAGATAAAAAGTACGTTTTCAAGTAATCATTATTTAAAGGATCAAACACTGTGATACTAATGTATGATTTTGTACCATGAATAAAACATTTCAGATTATATCCCTCAAAAAAATCTATACTGGAATTTATGTAGGTGAGCAAGGAAGGGTCAAGTGAACTTCACAGGAGGAGATAGAGTCCTGTCTGGGTTAAATTAAATGAGTTAATATAAAATATAGGTTACCTCCGAATTTCACACAGGTCTGTCTCCATCCTGTAAAAGAAATGAATACTGTTTACTCCTAGAAGAGCTTAGCTAGTCTGTATTATTGGCAAGATAGGACACAATACAGAGGAATCAAGCAACTCAGATGTCATTTGAAATTCCTGTAGTTACTGTGAGAACATAGACAGAACATTGCTGTCTGGCCAGTCACTCACCTGTGCAACTCTCTGAAGTATGCAAATTCCCCTGCCAGTGCCAGAATATCTCCAGGTGATTCTACACAGAGGAATTCAAACAGATCAAAAGTCTCCAAATTCACCCGTCTTGATGATCTCCAGGAAGTTGTAGCAGAAAAAAACATATTAGAGATGTATTCTGAAAGTATTAATCCACTCTGAGTCAGCATAGTTGCATAGATATGCTCTTAGAGGCATCGTAGCAAGTAGAGGACTTTGCCAAAGCTCCAGCTTTCTTATGAATGGCCCTGTACTAATCACCAAGCGCAGGCACTCTCTGTTCCAGGGAGCATGGAGCTCAAGCAGGAAGGAGAAGTAGAAAAATTCTTAGAGACAGACAGAAGTTACCATCAGTAAATGTCAGAAACAAAATCTAACTTTCATTAATCTCAGTCCAAGCCTCATGCTTCAGCCACACTGCTCCTTTGATTTTAAGTGCCAGTGTCATATTTCAAGTGTACAGTATCCTTCTAATATTGTAATTTGTATTTGTTTTTAAATTAAGCATTTTCTTTTCCAGAGCATCACTCAAGATTCTTCAAACTATCAAAATAACTAATTTCTAATCCACAGTATAGATAAACAAACAAGTCTTTTTGTAGTGCTGACAGTATTACACTTTTAACAAATTATAAGCTTGCAAGTAACATCTACGCATTTCCTAGCACTATATACTCTGAAATGTAGGTGTTTAAAACACAAAGCTATTTGTTTATCCAATTTTCTGAGTACATCTCTCACATAATGGTTTCAAAGTTTAACCTTTCAACTACAGAACATTCAAGCCTTGGCACTGGTTTTATTCAGATCAGATTTTCATTAGCCAATAGAACAATTCATACAAATTTCTGAAATTATTTTAAATGATTTTTCCCTCCTTTGTGAGCAGTGCAAAATAATGCTTCCCAGCAAAGATAAGCAGAAAAGTAGAAAAACAGATCCTATATCTAAACAGCACAGAAATGTAGGATAGTTTGGATAGACATCCAGTCTTTTTCTTGGTTTTTGTGTTTTGCTCATCACTGTTCCCAGAAACAAGACTCTTTTCTGCAAGCACACATGACTTTAAACATTGAGGTCCAGTTGATTGAAGCCTTTCACCAAAATACTTTCATATTTTGTTTCAGAGGTGTGGATTTGGATTGATGAGAAGTGCCATTGGGATGCTACTTTACAGATGGTGAGCGGTAGAACAAGCAGTAGTTCCCTCATGGGGAGGAGGCAAACCCTTCATTAAAACATCAGGTTCCCCCAGAAGCTCATACTGCCTGACATGCCTAACCTGTGTGCATATGTCAACACAGAACACTTGCTAATGTTGCTGAAGCTGTAAATAAGGGTTCACACGATACTATGAAGGAGATTAATGAGTAGAGTGCTTCCTTCTCTGCTGGAGGCTGAAGTAGGTTCCCTATTAAGATGCAGTATCTGTCACTGTCAATAGAGACATGCTGTGTGGGTGTGAGGGGAGGTTAAGAGGTGTCTCTGAATCTGGTAATTCCTTGCTTTTAAGGGTCTAGCACAGGGGACTGACACACTTGAGCAAAATCAACACCCTGAAAGATGTTTTCCTATAATAGAATACATCCAGTAATATCTGTGGCCAAAGAGAGAGGAATGCAGAGGAATTGGAACTATTCCCTTTTAAGGAAAGTACACAGTTTTCTTCTTAAACTTAGAAATGGAGAAAGAGAGAAAAATTAGTATCCTGGTCATAGGCCATACAAATTTCAGGAAAGAGAGAATGGAGATATCCTTTTCTCTCTTAGTTGTTCTCATCATATATATTGAGAGCTTTCTGTGTTCTTATGATAAGTTAGAGGGTCTACCTCCCTTACCCATACTCCCTTATCTCTTTCCCTCCTCAGTTAAAGTAAACGACTATTTTTATTTACTTGTATAACATCCATTTCTGTAGTATCAGAATGTATTACAGAACTGTCTCGTCTTCATGAAACATTTGATATAATCCTCCATAGTAAGGTTTATCTGTTTTTACACATGGGGAAACAAGGCATAAAGAGGCTTATTGCCTTGCCCAAGCTTACACTGGAAATGTGATGGTGAAGGGAGGGTGTCCTAATTCTGATCTCATAGGCTCTTAAGTATATCTTTGTTCTTGTATCTCAAATCATAGAAGAAGATTCCCCATTCACCACATCCCTATGTTGCAGCGAGGAGTGGTCAGATTACTCAACCTGGGCTAAGGTAAATCCTTTGCAGATTATTAAGGAAATCTTTTCCACATGTTTGAACCATGAGTTTCTAGATTAGAAATTTACTTCATATAGTTAAGTAATTCACACAAGTTAAAAATGCCTATGTGTTAAAAGACAGATGTGTGGCCCACTGGCTTCTCTCAAAACTCCTTCAGAAGTATATAAGTTTATAAAGATAAACTTTTCTCCATTAATTAGAAGATCAGTCTTTTTTTCCATTACTAGGGAGATTGAATAAAATGAGTGCAACACAGTGCAATAGTGTCCAATTCATCCTAACATTTGTGCTTATTTGACAGACGCTGAAAGAACTCAAGAAACATATCTATACTACATTAAGATTTTAAGATCTGATTAAATTCAGTAAAAGTAAACAAATGAAAATTAAAGTCAAAATTTGTAGAGGAATAAATGTGAGGAAAAGGATTTGGAGCCTATGCTTAAGAAAAAAGCAAAAAAATCCCCAAACTTCTGGATTTGCATGTTAAAAATTGAACTCACCTAAGTATCTGGGTATGCAGCCCAAAGTCAATGGGAATAGCAAAGAGCAGCACCTCTGAATAATAGATCACTTCTTTATCTCTTTTCTCACAGACATAAAGCAAATGCTATTTCTGCTTCCTTTATACACCAAAGAATAAGTGCATTTGTAACAAAGTTTCTCCATAAAATGCCATGAAATAAGAAAAATTGTCTGCAAATCACACATAAGGATTAAGCAGTCTTTGGACACTCTCTTCAGAACCCTATGTCATGCCACTTGCCTTCATGGAAATCTTAGATCAATTAAGGAAATCACTTGCAAAATCAAGGAAAAGATATATTTCCTGATTTATCAATAACATTAGTTTTATGTCTGACATGGATGTGAAGAAGTGATGTTTCACAGCAGTCTTGATAACTTCTCTGGAACTGCTAAAAGAGTATTTGGCTCTGGCCCTGTGCACACTGCAATCGGGCTACAGGGAGGAAGTTTGCTAGGGAAAGCAACATTAGCTGTCTCAGCCACTGCAAACAAGGAAGTGCATGCATTTTAGCTTTTGTCACAAAGCAGGACAGCAGTGTCTTATTTGACAAAGAGGGAGAACAAGGACAAAGCAGATAACCAGACTGAAAATAAAAATTAATAGAAAGCTGTAACAAAATGAGGCATTTGTCCTGAGTGCTTAGCCCGTTCTGGAGGTAGAGAACATGAGAGCTCTGAGGCCAGTGGGAGGGCTACTCTGAGCTGGCGCTTTGCCCCAGGCGTTACAGGTGCAGAAATCAGCAAAGCTTTACCTGCTCACTGCCTCCTTCAGTGATGACTTCAGAAAGTTTTCAACACATCAGGATTTGCTGGGAGAGAAAAGATTTTTTTATTGTTTACTCACATTTAAGACAACACTTATTATGAAAGATTTATATTGCAATGATGAACACAGGAAAGATGGAATGTGTTGAAGCTGAAGTACTTTCAGAATGGACGGGATGAAAAAGGATATATTATTTTTCACATTAGTATGATTCATTCACTCTTTAGCTATCTTATTTTAAAGATTTTTATGAACTCTTTCACTTTAATCTTGCAGTATTCTCAGAGTGTGGACATCAGAAAGTGCCACCGCTTTTCCTTCAGACTATGAGAGATATAAGTTGATCAATAAACTGGAGACAAGTGGTACTGGCTGTAGCTTATTATTTTGTGTAGTTTATCATTATACAAGTTGTGAATTAAACCTCTATGTTGAGTTCATTTCTAGAGGTGGAAGTAATGTAGTCCAACCTAGCCTTTAAAAAAATCCCATGCTTACAGCATTTTGAAGTGTCTCAGAGAAAAGTTCAAATCTGGACTCCAATACTATGAAAATTAAAAATTATTTTTGTTGTCAAAACTGAACAAATGAACTCCTCCATACTTTTAGCTGTCTAGCTTTTGTACCACGAGTAGCTAAAAAGCTTTTAATAGTTGGTATGAATCTTATTCTATTGATACGATGTCCTAAATCTTAAGCTAGCTCTCTAACCCTACTTATTGATCTCAGAAGAAGGAATACTACTTCACCTGGATTAAATGGGGCAAAGGATGTGGAAAAACAATCAAAATGAATGATAAAAAAACAGCAATAATCTAATAAGACTTAAAATACAAAGGAATTCCTTCTTTTGCTACAAATAATTCTCCTTATAAGCATTATTTAACAGCTCATTCTTTGGGAAAGTAGCTCCAACAACATTAGATATCACCAAATTTTAATAACATTATGGGTTATTTTTGGACTGCAATGAATGATGTCCATTAAAATGAGAGATACATACCTAGAGAAAGAATTTGTTTATAGGAAGGTGACCTCCAAAGTCCCTAAAGAGCTAAAGGAAGTCTTGTGGAAAATGGAATTTATAGGGGCAGCTAACTAGACATGTATTTCAGTAGGAAGTTATTATGGAAAGCAGAGACAAGTTCTGGACATTTCATTAACCGTGAGTCTACTGTAGAAGCTGTGTGACACAAAGTGTGTGCTGCCTCTTGTCACTAAATTGATAAACTTCTTCATATCAGAATAAGCATTTTGGCAGAGAAGGGAGATGGAGAGACTGAAATGAAACTCCTGTTCAGATCTCCAAATGGGAGATATTGGAGCATATACATATAAGCCATGTCTTATAGAAACAGATGTGATTGGTAAGATAATATTTTTTCTCTAAAGAGATGATTTATATGTGTACCTCTTTGATGATTTGATATGACTAAAAAACTCAAATAACTCTAACATCTAATGACACATGTAAAAATAAGGGGCAGATGCCATCAATTTTTATGTTTTTTTGTAGAAAGAAGAGAAAATTCTCCAAAGTATCTTCCTCATAGGTTGGTTTTTTGAGATTTTTTGGATGAAGAACAGATAGCTACACTAACACAACGAGATTCCCAAAATGATTGGAAGATGATATTTTATGTTTGGAGAAAAAAATAGAGAGCTTAGAAGAGTTCTCACAGGTGCTAAACTGCTAAACACAAAAATAACAGGAAAAAGTTCCATATAAATAAGACTAAACTTAATATAGTAACAGGCTAAAACTGAAAGAGTGAAATAAAAAAATGCAATTTTTTTGGAAGGAAATAACACATTTTTATAGTATTACAAACAATTCTTTGCCCACAGTTCATCTTCAGACTACTTTTAATAGCAACATGGATTCAGAATTCAAACTGAGTGAACTGGTCTGTTCACTCATTTTTACTTCAGAACAAATGCACATTTTCCTCTTAATGAAAGAACTAAAAAGATCCTATAATTATCTCTCAAACCTTTTTTAACTTGAAGATGTTATTATAAATTTTCCTTCTTAAAACAAAGTCCTTGTTAAGCATTTTAGGTTCTGAATGTATTAAGAGAAAAAAAAATCTAACTTTTTAAAAAACATTATTACCAAACATTCGATTTCATGCAGTTCAAATTTTATAAACTACTCAGGCCTTTCATGGATGGAAAGGAAGTAGCAGTCATTTTCTTAGATGCAGGACAGACAACTGTCAAAGATTAATGGCATTACTGGTTGCTTAGTTGGCTGACAGCCAGGCACTACATTTTTACATTTAATCTGAGCAAAATATTAGCTAAACCAGGTGCAAATACGTATGCTGTGCATTAACTTCTGTTTATTTTGTGAGACAGCCCCAGGAAGTAGTGAATCCCATCAACCTTTTCAACTCTGTTGAGGGGTCTCAACCTTTCAACAGTCAGGCTCTGAAAGAACCTTTTTAACTCTCTTTTTGCACAAGTAAATTATACGGAAAACTGTGGGAATGAAGTGTGGATATATTAATACAGGTGGAAGCAGTCATCCACACAAGTGGATTCACACAGTACTCTCTGGAGTGCTTCCAACAGGTGATGCCAAGTAATAAACAAATTATTTACATCCCCAGAGAAGAAACCAAAATAATGTATGGAGTTAGGCCTTTGACAAGCAAATCCTGACACCCTTCCCCAGTCATCGATATTATCCCTTTAAGTGGCATTAGGATTTGTCATCAAGTGTGTAACTGCTCTTTTCTAAAGCTAGATAGAGTTGAAAAATACAAAATACAGTCTTTACCTTTTCATATTTCAGAGCTTGTGAATCATTATAGGGACACTTCTATTAGCAGCCCTTGGCACAATACTTCCTGGAGCAACAACAATAATAACAAAAAACAAACAAACAAAAAAGATTACCTCTTTTAGGCATAGAAATAAAATTACCCAACCCAGTAAAGATATGTCAGACCCTGTAGTCAAATTAAACTGAAAGTGACAAATCTACAGTAATAGACTTCAGGTTTTAGAGAGTGGCTCAGATAATTAATTCCATACAAAAAGACATTAGGGATTTTAATTACTCAAAAGTGTGGAAATAACAGTTGAAATAAGTGACAAGAAAACAATACAGAACACTCTGGACATAACCAGATACTTGCAAATTCTTTAAAAATATTCATATTCTTTTAAGTCAATCTTCTACAGCAAAATATTTCCATTCAAAAAAAGTCTTTTAAGAATTTTACATGAAGTCAGGTGTTTGTCATTGTATTGATATAAGTGTTACCATAACAGAACGGGTCATTTCAATTGGTCTTGTCCAAATGGGTCCTTGATGATGGATTTTGAAAGGTTCAAAAGTTAGCAATGAATTGACTGTACTCTATCAATGAGAGAGTAAAGAGTTGTTTTTCATGTCAACTAGTTGTAAAAGAAAGTATTTTAAAAAAACTATGCTGGTCTTTAAAACACAAATAAATATTTATTGACAGAGAAAAACAGGGAAAGGAAGAAGTATGAAGAATCTGCCACACTACAGAAAATAAGTAAAATTCCCCGTGTCCTCAGAATTTTTTCATCTAACCTACCAATGAAAACAAGAAGAGTAAACTAATAATACAGTCTGAATAAACACAAAGAATATTTTTTTCTGCAACCTTAGCATTACTTAGACGGTTATTCTTCAGTACACACACACACACACACAAAGCACACAGAGTGCAACAATTTATTTTAATGTAATGCTGCCCCCTTGTGCTTTTGTATACAAGAAAGTTTTTGTCAATAACCAAGGTTCGTAGCAACTAAAGAAAAGCAAGAACTTGGTCTTTTCCTCAGCTTTGGGCTCTGAGCTTTCTTACAGGTTTTTCTGCTTCAGCAGTAATAAGATCTTATGTAACAATCAGTAGTCTTAGAGCCTAAGGAAACATGAAACATGTTTTAACATAAAAATTAGAGTAAAAAGAAAGTACACTATATGTAAGTGAACAATGCAAAATGAAGACAAAGATCAGATCAAATAAAGTAATAATGAGAAAATAAAAAGTGATAGGGCAAAATGAGAATGAGAACTCTACAGCTCTGGAAATCAATCTCCTTCATACCAGGAACCTAGCACCAGTCAGTCTTGGGTTACCAATTTTTGGAAGTCCCTGCCATAAAATCTTGTCAAGTGTCCCATGTAAAGGACACTATAGACTTCTGAGAAGTTAATACAAGAAAAGTACCTCTTTGTAAACATTTGGCTCAGAGTCAATTATCTATCAATTGCTTTTGTACATCCAGTAACTAGGGACTGTGTGGTAAATTTGTCTTCCTCCACAAAATTGGTAATTGGTTGAGCTATGAGGACTTGGTGCCATTCCATATAGTATAATTCGTAGCTGAAAACAAGGAAATTTGTTCTAACATTTTCAAGATTACTAAAATTTCAAAATATTTTATGAAGGTGAAGCATACAAGCATGATACAAAGCAATGGATGTGTAACATCAATACTAACAGTCATTTCATTTGGACTATACACAAGCTCTGAATCCTGAGGCAACTATTTTGTTTGATGATGCAATTCCATATGAATAATGATAAAGCTTATATACATGTTAATTTATTTTTTTAAATGCATATTAGGCAGAAGATTTTCTTTGAAAACATACCTTTTGCTTTCAAGATTTCACAAGGCTTAATGATAATCAATAAACCCTTACAATCACAGAATAAATATCCATACATAGATATTTATATACTTGCTCTCTGTGTTGTACTCTGGCTACAGGATACATATCTGAGCTTTACTGGTCTTTTTCTTTTTAAATTTCACAGCTGTAACTTACTTAACAAAAAAAACCCCAAGTTCTGATAGTTAATAATTAAAAGAAACATTCCAATGTTCATCTAGAATTGGTTTTACTTACAAATTTATTGTGTTTGTATTTGACATGGATGTAAGTTTGATGAAGTCAATGAAGGTCAAGAAGCTAACCAAAACCTCTTGTTTCTATCTGAATGACATCTTCAATTTGAGCTGAAATAATTTCTATCAGATTTTCAGAATGTTAAAGAAAAACTGAACATTTTTAATTTAGGATTGACCTGAAAAAATTTTAATTGAGTATTGGGGCTTGGTCATAGATCTGACTAAAACTCAATACAATTATTCAAGGAAGTCTATTGTAAATAAGACTTATCTTCAGAATCTCTATTCTTTACTTTGTCTCATTGCACCATATTTTTATTAATTTTTGACATGGAAACTGAGCAGATGCCATGTGCAAATCTAAAAGTCCACAGTGTATTATTAGAATGTTTGAAGTACTATGTAAAGAGCCATTCTTCTCCTATCTCTCATGAACGTATATCTAAAAGGTAGGTAGCCTAAGTATGTTGGCAATCTGTCTGAGATACACTAGTCATTTTTAAAGTGTGTGTTCTCCTTTCTCTTCTCATCATATATGTTTTATATAAACTAAGGTGGCCAGAATCACAAGCTGAGTGTCATCCTCCCTAACACTCAGGTGACAAAAATATGGGCTGTAAAGGAACTATAAAACCCATTTGAATTGTCTGGTTATAAAAAGAGGCTATGTGTCTCACTGCCCATGCCTCCCTGCTGCTGTTGGGAAAGGAAAGAGCTGCAGTGTAGGGGTAGGACCTATGTATAACTCATCATCTTCTTCCAACATTTAAAAAAGCATGTAGACGAGGAAATTATTTATGACATCTATGGACATCTATGTTAGGGAGCCTGATATCCTTCTGGTAAAAGCAGAAGAAGTCCTCTTGGGGCAAGTCATAGTGAAAAAAAAAAAAAAGATGGAATAGTTTAAACCAGTTTCTGATGTTGTCTTTGATATTGCATTGGCTACAGTAGGATTTTTGTTAAATTAGGCTCGTAATCTAAAACAATTTTACAATAACATGTCAAAGTTAAGCTGTGTGAATGCCCCTCAAATTATTAACAACTGGCATTGGTAAGCACCATATTACCTGATGAAATATTTAACCTGCTATAATTAAAAAAAGAACCTCACCAAAATTTAATTAATTTCTTGCAGATTGTATATTGTGGAAAAGCCAGGTAGCCCAAAACAATTTTTTTAAATCTGACTCAGTCAAAAAGTACTGTCAGCATGAGAAACAATTTAGTCAATCAGTTTCTAAACAACTCCTAATTCTCTTTGGCACATACTGGATCAAAGTCCGTCTCTTACATTAAAAGCAAAAAGACTTGCTCCATTTAGATAATGGAGACTACTTGACCCACATGTTGAGTCTCGTTTTCACAAAAAGTTCAAATTCAGGACAAATGTATTTGTGTGATGACCCAGACACGCTATAAGAAAGCATTCGTCTTTGCAATGGCACTGCTTATGCACCAAGCTTTGTTGCCTGAGTCACTGACTAACACTGGTCTTGTACATGACAGCTTGAATATTCTAGCTTTGTAGCTAGAAGTGTACAACATTGGAGACACATCTGGAAATTGGGTTTTATCTCATAGATTTATCTGGGATGAAAGTCAAATCTTTCCTAATTCCTTGTGTATTTCTATTTCCAGTCTTTTAAAAAAGAAAAAAAAAAAATCAACCCAGAAATAATATAACTTCTTTTTAATGGCTTTTTCAAATATGAGGATAAAAATACATTTTGATTAATTCTTAGTTGACTTAGGCAATTTAAGTGCCTCAAAAATAATAATACTAATTATATATTTTTTTAAAGTCTCCTATATTCTATTTGTGAGTGAATCCAAGATAAGTGTTGATTGAAAACATGTGTTGCATATCTTTTGAAAAGCCAATAGAAAAAAATCAAAATACTATTGCTATTGTGAAACAGAAAGCTTATGACAAGGATATTGAGACTTAATTCTTGAGGGGAAAAAAAAAAAGGCTGGGTTTAAGAAAGTATTTTTTAGTGATGAGATTTGAAGAACTGCAGCATAGTCTCCCAAGACATGGGTCTTATTGCACAAGTTTCTTAAAACAATGCAAAGCACTCAAGAGTAGAGGGTAGGGAACACTCTAAATTGGTCCCCTGGGTAAGGACTAGCTGACCTAACTGGTATCTCCCATCTTTAATTTATGTGATCATACAGTATGCTGTTATCTTTTCATTACATTAACCCCTAGGGTCAATGATTCCTCTGGTGGAGTTCCATTGGCATAAGCAGATTTGCACCAGGGCTCAGTTTGGCCCACAGTATTTAAATAACACAATGAATTTCAAACATAGCTGTAACCAGCCTTATGGAGAAATATTATTCTCAAGCAAGAAAACCATGTGGTTCCTCTGTCTGAAATACAGATAATTTTATCAATGCGAACTTTATAAAATATAATTCCCACTGAATATTACAAGCCAGAACAGCACTAAACTACTTAGAATGGTAAATAAAACATTACTTTGGAAAAGTATTTGGATTCTTCCTCACATTATTGCAATGTTTTATTCATATTCCGCTTATATATTCTCTTCATTTTAACTGACCAGCATGTGATCAAACCATGCAGTTCTAACACAGCTGTGCCTTCTTTTAGATTGTACAGCACCTACATCACCTTCAGGCCAATAAGAATGCCACCATGGCAGTCTCAGTTTACAAATACGTGTCTTTCAATTTCTCTATCAATCTCTTGTCACCAGACTCCATCATTAATGTCAAATAAAACTGTGGTAAGTCTGAAACAACTTTCAAACATTAAGTTTTGTGAAATGCCAAACATTAATTTTTTGAAAGTAAGTGAAGGAGGCAATCCAAAATAGTTCTCTTAAGAGATCTGCCAGTGATGGGGAGCTGTTGTCTTAACAATATGGGCAATAATTCTCTCTTTTATTTTATTCTTATTCTGTCAATTAAAGAAATAAAAATATTTTAACCTAACATTCTGATTTTGGCTCAAAAATGCTAAGTGAGAATAAAAAAAATTATGTGCCTTTATTGACTCATTTGCCAAATGACTTTGAAGTCTTTCTAAAATTATTGTAAGGTACCTCATATTAGTTATGACACTAAGTCAAACTTGTAGATCTGTAGTATCACTAAAAACTACAAGTATTGAGAAAGTTGATTAAAAATCTTCCATCTAAACTGTGGATCTCCTTCACAGCCTGCAGAATTCCAAGAACATTCTACTCCAACACTACCTCCCCACAGAGTCTCAGTCTCTCTGAGCACAGCTGCTCCTGGCTTGAGGTCCTTCACAGACTGCAAGCCTCTCAGCTCCCCTATTCCCCTCCACAGGTTGCAGGGGGACAGCTGCTATCTTACCATGGGATGCAGCGGGGTCTTTGCTTCTCCTCTCTTCCCTCACTGACCTTTGGGTCTGTATGGTTGCTCTCTCCCATCCCATTCCTTCCACTATCTCCATCCCTCCTCTTTCAGCTTCTCCTCATTAAAATGTAGTCACAGAGGTGCCCAATTGACCTAATCCCAGAGTTTAGTCTGACTTAAAGTCCTGGATGTTTCAAGCAACTTCTTACAGGAGCTACCAGTGCAGCCTCTCCCCCATTACCAGGAACAGCTCCACATAAACCCAACACAGTGCTAAACTTGAATTCTAAGATACAACGGTGCCTTACAGAAGCTGTTGATAACACCTTTTCCATTGAGCTTTTAGGACTAAATCCCAAAGAAATACTAAACTATTAAGAAAAACAACAGTGAAACATAATAAAGGATGTAGATTTAATTTACAGTACAGGAACCTCAGAGGACTTTCTGGTTTCTGAGCCTGTGCCCATGGTCTGGCCACATTCAGCCTCCATGCAGGATCTCACCTTGCTGATAAAAACATGGAAGATTTGAAGAGCAGTAGTATGGACTTCCCTCAGCCAGGCATAGAGACTATTCTTTTTTGGCCCATTTATGTCTTCTAAAAGAGACACTCAGAAACTGAAATTCTGGTCACAATCAGTCAAGAAAAATTTGTCTTTAACTGATGTCATGAACTTTAAACATGTTTGTCTCCATAAGGACAGATACCAATCAAGACAACAGAATCTGTATGGAATTCAACACCAGATAGAAAAGTTAGAACTTTATATAAATGGGACTGCAAAATCAAATGGCTTTTTTGTCTTAAACATATTTCACAAGTGTAAGAAGTATAAGAAGTTTTAACAGAAATTGCATTAATTTATAAAAAAAAAAAATGGGAGAGGGGTGTGTTCTGTTTAAAATTTTTATTTGCTTTTGTCAAGAGCAAATATTAATATTTTTCTTTGAAATTGAAAATAAATGTGTGAGATTGTGGGGTTTTTTTCTTGTCTTTTAGTTTCCATATCCTGAGAAATACTCTACTTTTAATCTTGTCTAACGAAAAATTATTTTAAAAAGAGGGCAGATATTGAAATGAAGGAAAAAATGTCAGTGATAATTACTATGCATCAAATAAGTGTATGAAGCCTATTATCTAAAATACTTTCATCATTTGGGGAAAAAAAATTCCCTGAAAAATCTACGAACTGTTAGAAACAGGGTGAGAATTGTAAAGCCATCCTATCTGCCTTACTAAAGAGTTACTTCATCAAGTAACTTATAAGTTACAGACACACATCACTGTTGAGGGAAAAGTAATTTGTTGTAATCATTTTTAATTATAGTTATTCTTAATTATCTTTGCTGTATGTTTAAACATTAAAATACAAACAGTGCTGCCATAGCACAGATGGCTGGTGCCTGCTATGCAGACTGTCAAGCTTCATTTAAGCACCACTGTCATTTTTCCTTATAGTTGTAACCTAAAGTAATAATGCACTTCCTTTGAAACATAATTATTCCTGTTTTAAAAAGAATACCTATCATAAGTTGCCTAAAGAAAGACATTCTGAATTAAAATCCTATTCTACAAGTTGTTCTAAAACTGACGTGTTTTGAACCCCAAATCTGGGCGTATCACTGAAATTCATTCATAATGGAAAGTCTATAGGATAACTGTAGCTGTAAGCAGCTGGGATCAGAGAGTTAAGGGCAGGGCAGCACCTGCTACAAAAAGAACAGAAAGAAATTATTAGATTTTATTATCCTTCCTCCTCCAATCGTGTTTTCTTATGTCTTTAAAGACATTTTACATTAAAATTAAGTGGGGGGTTTCTCCTCTTTTTACTTCTGCATGTACCAGTACAAGCATACTGTTCTTTTCTGTGTTTATGCGTAATTTTAAGAACCATTTTCCCAAACTCAAACTTAGTATTTCTAAAATAAGATATCATTGTAGTCCTAGAGTATCTGTCCAGCAAAATCCATCAATCACTTCATGTAAAGTCTAAACTCAGGAGTACAAAAATAAGTTGAAAATTACATCAGAGAAAAGCCTTAGTTCTGGGAGACAAATGTTTCTCCAAAATTGAACCCAGGCAGATCCAGAGCACAGGACAACCATGAAGGAGTTGCAAACTTAAGTACTCAAGAAGTAAATACGTCTGTCCAAGAAAATTCTTCAAGGAAATTTGAAAAATGTGACTGAAAAAATTTCCTGGACACTAGTTTGAAATACCACCTGGAAGAGCAAATACACCATAAAAGATGGATCACTGAGTGCAGGAACAACAGCAGGCAGGCTTATATGTTAAATGATACAGTTAATTGCTCAATAAAGTGATGTATGACATACAGGTTTGAAGTAGCCTGCTACTCACTTTCCTACTGTCATGAAAAATTTGTCATCATTCTATCATGAAAGTGCTACCTTGTTCTTTCCAGAAACCCCATTATCCTTATTTCAGCTATTCTGCAAGCTACTCATGCCATGTATATTAATGATTCCTTCATTTTTACAATTATTTTCACTCTTTCATTCCCTGTTTCTGTAGGTTCTCAACAACACAGTCCTAACTCGCCAGACAGAGCCATTCTTTAGTTTGATCTAGAGAGATACTATTCCCATCTTGCAAATAGAATTATACAATGAACATTTTCCCATGCCTGTACTACTTTCAGCAAAGGAGAAGAAAATGGTCAAATATACATTTATTTGAGCAGAGTTGATTTGGAAAAACCTGTAACAATGAGAGAGTTAACCTATTTACCTGTGGATCTAGAACTTCCACTATGGTCAGTGACTTGGTATCACATACAAAGATTCACTACAGATAAAGCTAACATGAAGTTTGCTTTACACTTTCAATACAGACATGAAACAGGCATATGGATTTAAAGACGTTTTCTTTTTTCACAACACATCTAGCACAATGGGACCTTGCTGAACTTGCTGATTGTATTCAGGCCCTAGAATGTAAACTCAAACAGCTAAAGCATACCTTAAACAGTAACAGTGGAAATTTGCCCATTTTGTATTTATACACTTCCATTCCTATCATATTTACTTGAACTGTGAATGTTTCCTATGCTGCTCCATCAGAATGCTTTAGTTACTCCAAAAGAAGAAAGTCAACCTCAGTCTGTAAAGTCATTCAATTCATTCTTGCTCCCAATACTATGGCATCCTTCAGTATTTTATGCCTTTTTTTCATGGCAAACTTCTACAAATGGAATCCTTTTTTTTTCCTAGAGAATGGGCATATTTAATATCTCATTTCTCATATATCATCCAAAAAGACATCATGTTGTAGTTTCTGGCCTGGTTTGAAAGTTCCATTATTCTGTTATCAATTTACTGATCCTCTTATTACCACTTTGTATAGTTTTAAAGTTAATTTTTAATATTATATTCATGCATTTTTAAGGTAAGAGGTAGAGGTTTTTTAACTAGAGTGCAATAATAGCTCCTCCATTAAATAAATAATGTTACTGTGTTGACACAATTATGACTTTTTGACAGTGTTGATATATTATTGTTTCAGCTATAGATATCTATCTGTTTTGTGTATTTTAAGGGTACTTTTTTGGTCCACATTCTTCTTTTTTGATTTTTGAGAAATTATACTTGTCCAATTGCCAAGATTCTTCCCTCAGGCCAATACTGACAAACCCATCAGGGTTTGATTTCTCTTTTTTTTTTTTTTTTTTACTATGAATCAATTCAACAAACAATCTCTACCTCAATTTCCAAAAGATTTATAGTAAGATTCTAGAAAAAGTGATAGATGTAGTATTTTATGAAACAGGCTCCTTTTGATGTAAGGTAGTAGGATTAAAACCTTTGTGACAATTCAACATGATGTTGTCATAAAATTAAAGTCAATATGAGACTAGCTGAGGTTTTACAGGTGTTGTGTCCTTTAAAAAACTTTTATCTGAAGAAAATAGCGTGTACTTGTGAAACCACAAGATACACATCCATTTCCTAATAAATCTCAAAACAATTATACATGTAGGGAATGACAGACATGAGTTTTGACAGGCCTAAACTATTAAAGTAAGACTTATTTAAAAAAACTTGTTCTGAAGAAATATATAAAGTCCTACTTTACATAAAAATTGAATTTTCAGTTCAATAGAAAATCCCAGTTTCCTCCTCTCACCACCACGATGGCTCCAAAGCCATCCCTCACTAGTTTTTCCAACTGAATTTAGATTTTTATTTCTAAGTTTTCTGCAAGTTGATTGCGTATTTGACTGGTAAAGATGAGAGAATAGAAGATGTTATCAGACATGAAAGAGCTTTATAGATAAATATTTGTCATGGTTTAGCAAGGAGTCACTTTTGCTTGCTAACAAGGGGACAGGGCTGCAGTGTAGACCTGGTAAAGATTTCTTGGACTTTCTCCCAGCTCTGAGGTTTGGACCCACCTCTGGCCCAGCTAGGCCAATTTGGCGCCTCTGCCATCCTACTTTTTAAGGACAGGATTTTGAAATGCATGAGGGAGATGAAAGGGAAGGGGAAGATGAAGACAACCATGTGGACCCCGCAGCCAGACAAAGACAAAGGGAGCAATGCTAGACCAGAGACATCCTTGCAGCCTGCAATGAGAAGCAAAGACCCCGTGACAGAGGGGGTAAGACTTCAGGTCAGAGGGAGCAAGCAGTTTTAGACCCCAACCCAGAGAACGTGAACTGGGATTGCAGCATCCCGTCAAAGCAGCCTGTACAGTGCTACCTGGTGAGTGGAAGACCCTGAGCTGGAGCAAGGGAGGACTGGCAAGGAGCCCTTCTCAGGAGTGCCATAAGTGGCAAGAGACATCAGGAAAAGACTGATTGTAGACCCCATTCCCTGCCCCTGACACTGCTTATGAGGGGAAGAGGTAGTGCTACTGGACTCAGGGCTCTAACCTGGGAAGAGAGGAGGGGTGAGGGAAAGGTGATCTTAAAGAGTTGATTGAACTTCCATCATTCAACCTACTATGTATTATTTTTCCACTGGATATTTCTGTTTGTTATGCTTTAGTTTGAGGCAGATTAAATTAAGTTTCGTTTTCTTCCCCAAGCTGAGGAGCCTCCCTGTCCTTCAGGAGTTCTGAAATCTGTGGTATTTAAGTCTCATCGTGGCCTTTTGTCCCTGGATAGGCATAAACCACAACAAAATTATAGCCATTTCAATATAGAACTGTGAAGATGAAAATCACAGACAACACAAGGGTTTCTAAATTTGCTACAGGTTATGGGGATTCAGTGCTCTCTTACAACATCTTCAAGACATTTTTAGATATAATTTAACAGTGAATATATTCAATTCTTGCCAAGAGAACTTCACTTAGAAATGAGACAACCTCAATGATAATGTCTCTTATGCACTACTCTGATGCATCAATATGCACTTTCCTTTGCTTACATTCTCCCCCTCTATCCCTTATTCTCAACCATGCTGACTTTTAACTTACACTGTTAGTAAAAAAGCTGAATTGGGAGCATTAGAATCTCCCAGCTGATCTTTTTTTAAAATATAAAGTAAAGTTAAAAACCAATTCAGCAAAGGGTAAAGCACTCTTAAAAGCCACAGACACCTGCAAAGGTCAACTTTAAATTAGAAGCCACTGCCATTTGGAGCAAAGGGAGAAGAGAAATGGGATAAGTCCAAGAAAATTAAAAAGTAACAAAAAATAGTAAGAAGAAAAACAAAAACACAAAGTAGATTAACATTTTCTTTTAAATACACAGAGCCACATCACATAGAAGATGATGTATTTCTACATGATGAGAACATCATCCAACAATACCATGTTCTCAGAACATGAAGAGGTCACAAAGCAGTCAAGGTAGCTTCTTCAAGTTATGGTGATTGACTTAGTCGTCTCTTTTGAATTAATATCAGTCAGGTTTAGGATGTATCTTTCATCCTTCTCTGATGTTGATTGCCCCATGCTGAGAACCAAAGACATCAACTTCATATATTACAGAAAAGCTGTTACCTGAGAAAAAAAGAATTCCTTTTTCTTGCAAATATACTTAGATGTAGTTGTTGTGTAGTCCAGACAGATCTACTTAGTTGTCAGCACCTTCAGGCATAGGGAGTTGGGAATTAAAAAGTTTTATTTGTAATAATACTTATTAAGAAATAAGATAAAAGTAAGTATTTTAAATTATGATTTACCATGGTCTGGAAAGTTAGATCAAGATAAATGCTTGAAAATTATAGTTTAAATCCATATTTAGTTGTCTGATCAGTAGTCTGGATTCCAGAAGTGGTTACTTTCCCACAAATTTCAATTCTCTGCACTTCTGAAAGTGTTCCCACTTCCTTAAGTGCCTGAGTGTGGATTTCAAAACTAAATGCAAGTAATGTTTTAAAATTCAATTCATCTTTATGTACCTTAGAATCTTCTCTGAGAACCAACCACACTCATTTTTTTCCTTAAGTGGTGTTGAAGGCTTAGTAAAGGTTCTAAAGTTGCAAATACTCTACCATAAGACCAAGTTCTAATTGGCCAGTTCCTCCCTGAGGAAACATTTTCATAACAAGTTCTCAGAATTAACCCTTACAAATTAACCTCTTACAGGAGTCACAGTAGTCAGATGAAAGATTATGACCACGTTTGTAAGTGAATCTGAAAGTGATAAATGGCAGAGTCTAATTCCTAATAAGAAATTATAGATTTTTATCTTCTCTAACATCTCTGTCTCAATGCACTGACCTTTTTTTTATAGACATGGACAATCTCAATACTTTCATTGATACTTTCATTCTGCTTTTACAGGTTGTAATGTATTAGTATCTGCTGCTAAGAGATAAACTTACCTGTTCAAAGTCAATGATAGAGCTAGGTATTTTACCTAGATCATCTTCCTTCCATATCTAGATTTTATACAATATCCAGAAGCCTGTAAAGGCACTCAAGAAGGCATAAGCGACATAGCATGAAAATTCTGTTTCATTTCTGCTATTATTTACTTTTACATGGAAAGGTTTGACATTGGCAGAGGAAGTTTAAGTGTTTCCAGTACACAAACGCCCAATCAAGGGCCAGAACATTAGGGTTCAACAATTCTATGCCAATTTACATGAGCTGTGGATTTGGCACGTTCAGTCTACCAATACAAAAGGTGCATAGATATTCCATGGCACCTATGATCACTGGTCTGATTGCTTAATTATCATGTTTCTCTCTCTGCTGGGGTTGCTGTGCCAATTAAGGAGCTTCAACTGCATTTTTCAGAAATTATTTTTCAAAAAATATTTCATTAAAACATCTGTGTGCCTCCTATGTGTTTATTTATTCATTACATGAATCTCTTTGTTAGATATAGTATTTTCTAATAGAAGCAGATAAACCTTTTCATTCCTTTTTTATACATGCAGTTTGATTTGCAAGCAACAGGGGAACAGCATATTTGGATTGAGAGGGGATATTGGAAGCCAAGGAAACAACTTGCACACAGTTCATTTTATTCCTTTGCTTAAAGCAACTCTGTTTGATAACGGAACCATTAAAAATGGAGAACTGCACACAACATGTTCAGTGCACTGTACTGAACAAAAAAGGCAACACAGTGCCTCTCACAAAGATGCACATGGGATTTTTGTCTGGCTCCATTAAAAGAGCAAAAGATCACCATGTTTCAGGATCAATCCAGACAGGAACATCAAGCCAAATCATACTTCTAACAACAAATATACTTCAACTGCCTATACAGTTACTGATGTAAATTATTCTCAAATTTTCAGATGTTCAGTCTGGGATTGACTCTAACTCCATACCAAGAACTACCAAATACCTTGACTAAGATCAAACACTTGGGTAAGTGATGATATTTTAATTGCTGCAGTAATATACTGAGGAGTTTCATGCTGAGTGAATTCATTAATATCTAGTCCCATAAAACTCTAATGGGTACTAAAAACACAAGAGAGTTCATTAGAAGACCCTCTCAAAGAACAGAAGAGCAGTGAGTACTTAGATTGAGGGGTGGGTATGGTGTGATGATTTAGTAGAAGTGCACACAGCAAATATCTCTCTATCAAATCATAGAATCATAGAATAGTAGGGGTTGGAAGGGACCTCTGAAAATCATCCAGTCCAATCCTCCTGCTCAGGCAGGTCCTCCTAGATCAGGTCACTCAGGAACACATCCAGGTGGGTTTTGAAAATCTCCAGAGAAGAAGACTCCACAACCTCCTGGGACAGACTATGTCAGTGCTACATCACCTTTACAATAAAGAAGTTTTTCCTTAAGTGGAACTTTTTGTGTTCCAGCTTATGTCTGTTACCCGTAGTCTATGAGAGAGTGCATGAGATAACCATGACTCAGTATGTGTCCTCGTGGCCAAGAAGGCCAATGGCATGTATTAGAAGGGAAGTATTAGAAGGACTGGGGTTACTAGATCAAGAGAGGTTCTCCTCCCTCTCTACTCTGCCCTTGTGAGACCACATCTGGAATACTGTGTCCAGTTCAAGAAGGAGAGGGAGCTACTGGAGAGAGTTCAGCGCAGGGCCATCAAGATATGGAGTGGAGCATCTCCCTTATGATAAAAGGCTGAGGGAGCTGGGGCTCTTTAGCTCGGAGGAGACTGAGGAGTGATCTCATTAATGTTTATAAATACAAAAAGGGTGGATGTCAGGAGGATGGAGCCAGACTCTTCTCAGTGATGTCCAATGATGGGACCAGGGGCAATGGGTATAAGCTGGAACATAAGAAGTTCCAAAGAAATATACGGAAGAATTTGTTCACTGCTAGGGTGATGGAGCACTGGCACAGGCTGTCCAGATGGGTTGTTGAATCTCCTTCTCTGGGGACATTAAAAAACCATCTGGACAAGTTCCTGTGTGACCTACTCTAAAGTGGTCCTGCTCTACCAGGGGGGTTGGACTAGATGATCTTTCAAGGTCTCTTCCAAACTTTAAGATTCTATGATTCCCAGAACTTTGTTCCACAATGTTACCCAATTCTCATTTGAGATGTAACTTGAAATACGATTGTGTCATGGAACGTACCTTGAAATGGAAAGTCTTACATACTTAATTCGCCTAGTGCTTCCTTCAAAGCAGTCTGTAGTCTAATCTTTTGTCACTTTACTTCCTGCTCCTTAAAAAAGCATCTTTACACTATCAGGATCTCCATAAAAAAATTATGCTCACAACCTAACTTCTTCCTCAAGACCTGAATCAACCCACTAACACTGTAATTCCTACAGGAAATTCAAGTTCTTTGGCAACAAGAGCCTAGACTAGCTGTTTTACTTTACAGTTATCACTAAAAAAAAGTTAAGCCTTGAGTAAAAGAACTAACTGTAGTCTCACAATCCCACTTATGGACAATAGAATTGCTGAAGATTTTTCCAACTAAAAAATTAGTTATGACTGTTTTGGCCTTTAATGACTTTTATGTCAGCACTCATTGTAATTTGTTCATTCAACAAAGAGAGGAAAATCCAAGTACTCTTAAACTTTCATGGACTCTACACCAAAGAGATGGAGTTACTTTACATCACATTTTGAAGACACCAGTTTTGAAAACTTTACCTGTTTTGTAAGTAATGTTATTTTAACATAAAACCAGTTGTATGAAAAGATCTGTTAATTTTGCACTTTCTGGTTATCATAATTTCATTGTAAATCTATGTTGTAGAGAAGTTACTTAGGATCATTTGATTGAGATAGTCTGTTAAATATTAGAATAAATCTTAGTGCAAAGGTTGTGCTGTGTGTTTTAAAACCTTACCAAGACTGATGCTGCTGTAAGAGCATTTTGGAACAGATGGTTGGTTCTTGAAAAGAATGCTTTTCTTCCCTCTTCTCTTTTTTTTTTCTTTTTTCTTTTTTTTTTTTTTTTAAGCACATATTGTTAACACTTGACCTGATGTATTCCTTTGAATAACTATGCTGGTATTCTTAAAGCTAAGGAAAAAAATCTGATTTTTATCCTTATTAACAATCTAAATATAATTTAAGAAACTAATAAATTTCAAACATGCTTGTAAATAATACTAAGCATGATAGTCTCAGTGGTTTTCTCCATCAGCTCCAACTCTGCTTCCTGTATGTGTTACTTTCTTTAGATGGGTGACTTCAGCAATTAAAGAACTGATCCCAAGTGTCACAGTGATCTCAGTTTTCCTAAGCAAATTGATTCCTTTGAGGAGCTTCTCAATACATCACAGAAATGATCCTCTGTTCTTTTTTGGCTGTTACCTAAATGAATAATCAATGAGACTCCTTGACTGAGCAAAGACTTCTTAAGTAGAAAAATATTAAAAGTTCCCTACTCTCTACAGAAGGCATTGTTAATGCTGTGAAGTGTTCATAGCTGCTCTCCTATCAGTGAAGTACTTCAGGACTTGCTGTTATCAGAACAAAGTCCAATAAGAAAAAAAACCACAAAACCAAGCCACAGTGTCACACACATGTACAGTATTTAACTAACTTCTTTGCATATTCCCAGACAACTTAAAGTATTTTACTCATTTATTTTGTCTGCATATCTTCCACTCCGATTTTAGAGACAGACCTTGTACTCCATTCTTCCTCTAGACTGTAATGACCATAAATCTCTGATCTTACAGTGTTTTGAACTGCTCCTCTAACTCAGGGCCAAGTAGAACAGTAGGAAAGGACTTCTTATAAACTTATCCAGAGAAGGCTCAAACAAAGGCATGTAACATTCCTTTCACCCTTTTAGACTTGCAAAGAATATGCACTACTGATACATCATCTTACCTATCTGTTGAAGGATACCTTTCCTAGGTGTTGCAAGAGGTGCTTAATTGTTATAAATAATTAGAAACAATGAAAAAAGAAAAAAAAAGCAAGGATCATTAAATGAATATGTAGTTAGAATATATAGAATATATAGTTAGAACAGTCTGTGCAGGTGAAAAATATCTTCATTTTTCGAGACTCTCCTAGTTGTGAAATTATTCTGGGATTTCAACCTTGTAGTTAAATAACAGTATATCAAAAAGACAGTAAGAACTGCTGCTATCCAAGAAGTTCTGAAATCAGTCTCTTAGCTCTCAGGAAAAAAAAAAAATGAAACAGACTTTAAATTATCAACTTCCTCTAAACTTACAACTCTCAGCTAAGATAAGAGTTTCCAAAAACAAGCCAGAAAATCTAAGCATGCTCTCTTTTGAGATTACCAATTTAAATACTGTGCGGATGCCACAGGCAATTGTTTTTTCTGTGAGGATCTACAGCACATGTCATTACTTACAGCACAATGTTAATACTTACTATTTTCTGTCACTTTAGCACGATCATCTTAACTGAAACTGTAAATATTTTGAATCAATGTAAAATTAATACATCTTTGCTATATTTTGCTTGTACGTCTGTAAGTATGTGTGCACATAAATATATTCCTGTGTAAATATATTCCCATAAGCACAAAAATGTTAACAGAGAATTAAGGTCATCTACATTCATTTTTAAGTCTAACCCACATAAAGAGTATATTGGTAATTTGCACTAACTGGAAATCTACATCTACAGCTATCAAGGACTATTAAAGTTGAGGTTAGCAATCAGATTCATCTTAGTTCTAGTCTTCGCACTTAAACACTTAGACTCATTCTCCTCCACAAAAACATCATCTTCTAGTTTTCATCAACATAGTCTCTTGGATAGACTTACAAGGTGTCTAGAGGAAGACTGTCTCTTCACTGGAAGTGCATGCTGTGATATGCTTCCTGTTTCACAGCACAGGCTGTGGTGTTTCAATATACTGTCTTCATCTGCCCACAAACTCCACTCTGAGTGATACAGTCAACTCCTTCCAATAATATTTAGACACAGCATCTTAATTTTAACCTCAGATACATTAATATCTGTTACCAACCCATGCTTTAGAAAAATACAGAGCTGATTTATACTTTAGCAGAGAAATTAAAGATCAAAAAGATTTATTAAAGTTACTCTACCATCCCCCTACCAGTGTATAATCATTTCCCACTGTATATTTTTTATGGTAATTAGACACTCATAGCTCAATCCTACAGAATGCTAAGTACTCTGGTCCAATCCAGCAGAGTGATTACAGTGTGCTTAACTGTAAATGCCTGAACAATCTCTCAAAAGTTGGCTATGAGTAGGTAAACTGCCCTCTCTATTTGAGCAAATACTGGTTTTTTTCCCCAGGATTAAATTCAGAGGCTCAGCATCCAGTAGAATAGACCTAAAGCTTTGCCTATATCAGTTTTGTGCCTTTAAAATGGCCTACTTCTGTCACTGTAGTAATAATGGTGACATCAGCAGCTAGCTGAGAGCTATCATTACCCTGTTTTTGGAAGCAACCTGTGCTGATTTTCACTAAACAACTTTGCATTACATTATTGTACTACTTAAGGAGTGATCATGTTAGACTCTAACTAGTTAGAGCAAATCTCCAAGGCTAGTGAAACTGCCAATTGCAATTTAAAAAAAAAAAAGCATGTCCAAAGAAAAACCATGGAAAGGAAAATCATGCTTGTCTATGAGCCTGCTGCTGCCATAAGAATAAAATGGTGGATGTTCTTCCAACCTCACAAGGAAGCAAAAGCAACAAAGGCACAAGCAGTCCAATTTCATAAAAGAAGATGACTACCTCTTTACTGTATGGTGTAAATAAACACACCTCTGTCCTTTTTTCTCTTACTTCTCTCTTCTTTTTTCATTGGTCTTTTTTTTTATGACTTGATAAAATAAGGACCCACATAAAGCACTGTACCTTGTACAAGCAATTATACTGGGAAAGTTCTACACTCTCTAGTCTTGAGTGTGCGGGGGTACAATAGGTCTGAATCAATACATTAAAATTTATTTAAACATATGCTTAAATGTTAAAAGATATTTAAATTCCTTTAGGTTATTTACATTATACACACAGAGGAAACATATTCTATCCCAATAAGCATCTCCCAGTATTTTAAATGAACACATGAAACATATGGCTGACTCTCTGCAGATGTGCATGAAGTATATAATCTTTAATTTTTATTCCAAACATTAATGTTACTTACTTCAGAATGACCTGGGTAAACTGAAATTTGCCTAAGCTATTAAGAGTAAATCTATCACACTGACAATTTCAAGCAGTGTCCTTATTGTAAAAAAGGGCATATACTGTAAGTTACAGGCTTAATGGCTATTGGTTTTTGCCCTGATGTGCACAAGTCCTTTACCTTCACATTCATTTATTTCCTGATAAGCAATCAATGTACAAAAATAGAAAAGCCAAATGGATTAAGAGACTGGTTTTACCCTGATCTGAATCTAACAAAAGCGGTTTGTTGTCATGAGTAGTATTGAATCTACAGTCAGAGGATTTTGTTGCTGATAATTGAATAGATGAGTATGAAATAGATTCAGAACAAATACTACTCATCTTGTTCCCGAAACTTAGAGGTCCCACACTCAAGTCATTGACATGGACATATGCAGGGCATGGGAAATTTATGTGCTTCTTTGCTACATATTTGACTTCCTAGCACTGTAGCTGTGGTTCAAAACCCTGTCCTTTTGACACTTGCATGTCAGTTTTCCTTTAACCAAGAAAACAACATAGCTGCTCATGAACATAAGGGCAGGTGCATATATGAGTGTTTGCACTCGTGGATTTGCCTACAGCCAATTTAACAGGTCACAAAATAACCAAGAAACATTAATTTTCCAGATATTGCATGGACTCAGATTAGTGGAAATAGTAAGTATAACAATGCATACCACAAGATATATACATACTGTGGGGTTTCAGGATTTTCTCTCTTCATCTCTGAAAATAAACACAATTCCTTTCCATTGATGAGACACTGTTTAAAATGGTTCACAACTATACACTAATTGTAACTGGAGAGTAATTTCCTAGCCCTTATCGTCAATCCTGTATTAAGGAAACAAACAGTAGTCCTATGCCTCCGAAAGCAGTCCGCTCTGAAAGATTACTCTGCAATAAAGAACCGTGGGGATTATAGAGAAGTATTCAAAAAGAAAGTCAAAACTGGGAGTTGTTTTGAAGTGAGCAAGAGATCAGAAATATATTGGGTATGAACCAGAGTATGGGAGAATTTACCCCAAGGACCAGGAAATGATTCCTAACAGTGAAGTCTAGTATAAAGTCCAGAGGGGAAAATGGTGGAAGAGCTCGTCAGCTGTTTCACTTAAGGCTGCACAAAACAAAGTACTTGTGGTGTACTGGCTAGAATAATTCTGCATTATTACAGAGAAGGTTAAACAACTGTTGACCCAACAGCTCTCCTCACTATTTCTCTGATTCGAAGCTACACATGTTATGTAGGCGGAGAGGTAAGGGTCATTGCTGTAGGAAAAAATTAACACGTGTGATCATGTGTCAAATGTTACTGTACATACTATATACAACTGAAATCCCTGGGAGGAAAATATATGCGGGGCAGATTTGTAGATGACCTTCTAGTTTTATGTGTCACATCAGACATAATGGGTTTTTACTCAAATAAATGTTTTGTATTAAATTAGCAGCTAGGGGCCTGATCCAGTTCTCAACGCAGTCAAAAGTACAAGCCTATATTTGCGTACAGAAAGGCATATTGTCAAAAGGCAGACTTTGGAAGTCGTTCCTCATCAGGCCTCATAAAAATACATTTTTAGGATGGAAGAATTTCAAAAGGTAATGCAGAGGAGGCGAAGTCATTAATAAATTACAAGGAAGAGAGAGAACCAAAACATGAGACTAAAGAAGAGTTATAAAGGAAACCTGATCGCAATGAGTACAAAGCCTGTTAGAGACAGGCAGCTGATAGAGAGGGGACTGCAGCCAGACTGGAGCGTTGCGTGCAAACTATTCCCTGCATTGCCTTGCAGAGACAGACATCCTCTGTTACTGGTTTGGCTGGCAGCTGGGGCCATTGATAACCATATGAAACCTTGGAGTTAAGTTGAGTGCTTTCTGAACAGCTCATAGTGGGATGGAGTCAGGCTGTCTGTCCATTACAATCCACATCATGAGCACCTAGGGTTTAATCTAAACAAGGGACTTATGACTGTAAGTATATCACTATATTGGCGTATCATATTGACTTTCTGATAATGTTCTAAGCCAGTCGGGTAAGAAAGAAAAAGTGCCACTGGGTACAAATTGTGGCATCAATTCTCTGCCAGACTGATCAATTGAATTTATATATTACCTCCAGCTACGTACTTAAAATCTATAGTTTCACTCCCTCCAGTGCACAGTACACAGTTTAAGTAATTGCAAATACAAATGAATTTTAAGAGGATTTAGCAGGCTTTAAATAAAAAATGTGTGAACATTGTTATTTTAAGCACTTAAATTATTTACTAATATAACCCAGCTGATTAATTTTTCTTTCTATCTTTGCTTGATGTTTTGATTCCTGAAGCCTAGGTGGAGTTTAACATACCTTCATCAAACTGCAAACAGTAAATTAGAGCTTTACTTTACCCAATTAAAAAAAAATAATCTTCAAATTTGGTTTACAGAATAACTAGCAAAATGTCAGCAGTACAAAGACTGTTAAATCCTGTATTAAAAAAAGGCAAGTTATCAAGAGACCTAAACATGTACTTAACTTAAAGCACAAGTCTAAATGCTTAAAGTTAAGCAAGTGTTTGGGAGATCTGTTTTACATGAGTACAGCAGCGATGCAACGAGAGTTATAAAAAATGTGTAATGCAATATCTAATAGGACGCTGGTTATAAGACATATTTGATGAGTCTGATTTACCTTAATCAAACATTGAAGTTGTTTTCTGTTTTAATCACATCTTTTGGATTAATCTGTGAGTCATAAGATAAACATCACATCAAAGTAATAAATTAGGTCATTTGAACTTGTGCTAAAACAGTGAGCACCATCTTATATTTTTCCATATTTTCTGGCTTTAGTAGATTAATTGTAAAAATTATTTAAAGCTTCTTCAGAGACAATAAGGGAGAGATTTGACACAGGAAAAAAAACATCTGTATAAAGAAATAATAAGTGGCTTCAGTGTGTCTACTTACAGAGCCATGTCCAGTGCTGGATCATGCCTTCCTTATATGCTTCTCTTGATATATGAACTACAGGATTTGTCAAGTGTAATCTTAAAAGAAACAGTTAATTCATCTGCAATATTAGGTTCCCAATTTACAAGGGCATTGTCTATTCCCTGAACAGAGAAATGTGATAAAATTCTATTTATTGTCTTGCTGGGAAAAGGTATAGGTAACTCTATATTTGCTGGGGAAAAGTATAGGTAACTCTATATATGTTTGTCCTCACTATTTTGTTTTAATTCCATTTGTTGAGTGAGAGAAAGAAAAATAAGTTAACATGTAAGGATTATAGCACAGTGCATGAAAACCTAATGTTGGGAATTTGCAAATAATTGAAGAAAGGATATTACTTGTTTGAAGGAAATAAAGTTATATTCTCATTATGGGAGTAAATATACAATCACAAAAGAAATGTTTGTCTTCATTACTATTTTTTAATTGTTAAAGTTATGATCTGAGGTAATTTGAGATTACCCTCTCTTCAAGTAATGAGGCAGTCTTTATTCAGGTATAGCTTCATCAATGTCAACAGCAATGTAACTAAAACCTGTCAAAATGACTCTTACAGTCTGCATCAATCCTCTTTTAAGGCTTATCTGAGTATGTTTTGTTTTTTTCAATATTTTTGAGGCCTGAGGTAGGGGGGATTTTCATTTACATTAAATTTGTATTCTTAAGAAGCTGAAATCTAACCACACATCCAAGTTGAACATAATACAGAAAATACCTTTTCCCAATACTGACTCCTCAAATTAATCTAAATAAATCTAGAGAGGATTTTATTAATCTAGGCCTCAAGAGCGGTTAGAAATACCAGATATGGGATGTTTATAGATTTTTTTTCAGTAGAAAAAGTCCTCTTAGATAATCAAATCTAACTGTTAATTATTTTAGTTTGAGGAATCAAGGCCTTACTAAAAGCATATACAAGAAGTAACATTACTTTTTTCCTCCCAGAAAATGGACCTGAGGCTGAAAGACAGAAAAAATCTACTTCTTCACCAATGTTCCCTTACACTACCGTATATCACTATCACAAGGCTTAGAGCTGGTGCATTTCCAGCTTGCCGTCATCAGCTTATTCTCTTTGCTCTGCTCTCCAGGTCTCTCTTGGTTACTCCAAGCTACTGTCTAGCCACTAGCACAGTTGTGGCAGTAGCCTACAGAGTAAGCTGTAAGAAACAGTAAGGAGAATAGAAATATTCCGAATCTGTAGGGTTAGGAGGAGGGGTAGAGTTAAGGGAATGCATTTTAGGGCCCAAAGCCTCAAATTTAGGGTTTGTGCTTGCTTTCCTGAGTGATTCTACTATGTGTGAGGAATACCTTTAAGGTTAATGGGATTCTGAAATCAATAAAAATGACTTACTAATGGTTCAGGGAAGTTTTTGTACTAGAGTGTGAATTTATAAGGTTATTAGCTATTCTGCAACAACTCTCATTCTGCAGTGGTGCATCTCTTTCAAAATGGAGTGAAATATCCACAGGAAGACTGTGTACAGGAAGATATTGTGGAGTGGCTGAATACTTTGAATGTACTCTCCAGCTTACACACACACAGGTTTCTTTTTGTACACAAGTTAAAGTATATCAAATCAGTCCTGCAAATGATAGGACAATTTTTGATGATTTGTAATAAGATGTCACATACAGAAACATATTTGTAAATTTAAGTAAATATTAATTCCAATAACCGAGACAGCTAGATTTAAAACAGGAAGGAATTAGTTTCAGGATGAGTTTTGTTAAAGAGTTTTCCCCAATACTCAGAGTTTGAATGTGGGGTTTTTGCTATTAACACTTTTTGAAGCTAAAGACTCTTCATTTTCACTGTGGTTCTTCAAATAAAGAATAAGATAGCCCAATGTTTCAGAAGGGAGCTGCAATTACACAGTGATTCCATCGCACATGCAAAGCCAAAGCAAAAATCCAAACAGCCAAGTCTCTTCATGAAGAGGTGGTAACCAATAGAACTGTTTATTGCTGCCAGGCTACAGGGTACTCTGCACTGTGGCAGAACCAGTATCATGTGTCTAGAGGATATATACACCAACAATTTTCTTTAGAGGAAACACTAGCCTTTTACATATCCTCCCCAGTTGAATTCCACACTGATCTTTGTGAAACATACTTTAGGTTAAAAGTGATGACTCAATACAGTTAATCTCCTAGTACGGAAACCATTCAAAACATTTTAGAGCCTTTAAAATTTTCCTCCTTCTTCACTCCAAGAATCATATCAGTATTACTTCAGACATAAAATAATTCATCTGTGTTTTCCTCACAAAGAGAAAATCTTGAGGAAGCAGTCTGATCTGTCTGGTATTAAAGGCTTATTTGACAAAACAAATTTGCAATAAACACTCAGAAAACAGGAGCTACGCCAGTTAGAATGATAGAAAATCATGTCAAAGAGATAAATGGATCATTAAAAAGAAGGTACTTGAATTTTCATTACAGATCACTACACAATCACTAAAGGTTTCTGAACTTGTCTGGCTTGTTGATCTTCTGTGCTCCTCCTACCTCTAACTATTATGCCTAATATCCATATTTTCACATACCTTTTTGAAACCTATATATTTCATCTTCTGAAGGCATCATTAAATGCTTTTTGTAACCATCAGAATTCATGAATTTTGATATGCATTGGCCTGAATAGTATAAGAAATTGTTTAGTGAGTAATAATGTGAACATCATACCTAATGACTCAGAACCTGCATGACATAAGTGATGGTATTTTGGTGAACATATGGATTTTAACTGGAGCTTGGCAGCACAGGATCCTTGTTAGCATGTTGGGCTGCTGGGGAAACTAAATCAGAGGGATGACTGAATTATTAGTTAGGATTTTTCCCTTTCTGGAGACTCACAAGTAAAATGATACTGGAAGCCAAGAGACCAAGTAGTAAACAGAAAGCCAGCTTTCCTTTTCTTGTTTTTTTTAGTGCTGTAAAATTGGAAGAATAATTTTTGCTATGCACCTAACTCCTACAGTGCAATGAAGCCTTAAATGCTCAGGACCCAGCTGTCATTAACTACTAGGCCTCATAAACACTGACCAGCAAAAGTGGAATAAAAGCTGATTCTCTAGTGTTTCAGATTCAAGATGAAACATGGACTCATTCCTATGAAATACAGAGCTCTTCCTCTTTAGTCTTGCAGCAAATGAACAAGGAAGGAGATCAGTAAAGTCTAGATCAAGTAATACTTTGGATTTCTACTGAGTTCAAGTTGTAGCTAAATTTGTATCAACAGAGATGTCTCAATTGAACTAAGATAAAATTTTCACACAAACTAGTATCTTTTGTTATCAGTTTGAAAGCACAAGGATAAGACAGCAATATTCTGCAGTTGTTCCTGGAAACTTTCCAGCCTACAAGAGAGCCTGTGTCCCTGCCTGTTAACCCCAAGCTCATGGCTCAACTTAAGAAACAGAACAAATTGCAAGGAGGTAATAGGAAACAAATTGATTCACCAGACCAAAACAAACTGTAGCCCTCAGACACTTTCGTCTTACTACTTTCAGATTTTAAAAGAGATTGTCTTACTTTAATCGAGACAGTTCTTCGCTTTATACCTGTCTGTGTCATCCTGCGAGTGTTATGCACAAAGAGAAGAAGAAATAGTTTATCAGTAAATTTGGTAGGTACAACTTTGCTTTTGAATCCTATATGTACAAACCTGAATGATTCGCAAAATCACTCAGAGAAACATTACACGTATTACCAAAATCACATTAAATCAGAACATATTCAATTTTCATCTCCTTTCTGGTGAAGGAAGAGTTACTTATTTTTTATTATAGTTGTCTTAAAGAGTTTGAGAAGCTACAACAAATCAACACTAATACTAGTTTTCTAGACCAGAAATATCCTCTTTGATAACAGTTGATCTTCAGTAAAATAAAGACATTCGAGCAAATAGTAACATAAAACCAACAACAGAGCTGTGAATATAAAAGCATTACACTTTGATTAACACAAAATCTTTCTTTTCTTACTAACACTGGATTTTAGACCTTCATCTAGGAGAAATGCAGGTGAAGATTGCATCAGAATGGGTGGAGTCAGAGCTGTGCAACAAATGCACTGCCCAACAACATTTCTGATGTTAAAAATGTGAGCTGATCGTCATGCATGAGCCTCTGCCAAGAAGGACTGAGAGGTAAAATGTAATCCCTAGCTATTGGCAGCTCCTAACATATAATGATATAATGATACTATACATTTTACAGTATGTGTTTTTAATAATGAAATTGGAATAAATATAGATACTATCATCAAGGCCTCAGCTAAACTATAAATCAGAAAATTAACTTACTGCCTCCATAATTTTCTTACCATCTTTGTGTTCTGTCCCAAAGTGACGTTTAATGAATAAATTCAAAATCACTATTTAGTACTAATGTTTTATCCCAGAAATAGCTCCTTTATAATGGTGGAAGATCTAGTCCCTGTACATACCCAAATTATAGCCAAATTTGTGGCTGCCATGAATGCCAATGGTTGATTTCCAGTTGTCTTGTCTTTCAAACACATCTTGCACAGTCACAACCACATCTGATAGACATGTCTGGTATATTTGCTTCTATTGAAAGGTAGATAGAATTGACATAAGCCTTTAAAAAGGAAGTCAAAAAAAAAAGAAAAAAAAAAAAGGAAAATCTCTTACAAACAACAACAAAAAAATGATGACAAACAAATTAGTCTTACTATAAATCTGCTCTAGAGCAATTTTCTACTCCATCAGCTTCTGATAGACCACCTAAACAATGAAAAGTAGGTAAAACTGGTCTTGTATATGTCTTAATAAGATAAAAATAAAACCCCAAACTGGCAGTGTTGCTTAACACATTTATGTACTTTCGAGCTATAGATCCCAAAGTGTTTATAAAGCTCCAGAAATATAATTATCTCTATTTCATAGCCAAGGAAATTGAAAGGCAAAATTAAGTAGTTTGCTGAGGGCCACACAGTGAATCATTTGAAGAGCCAAATTGTTACTGTAAATCTCCACACCTAGGCAATGATTATCCTGCTATGACTCAGACAAGATATTATTCTAGAACATCAATTGCTGGTGCATAATCAGTCTCATACACTGGCTTCTACACACTCTTCATTATGTTCAGCTGCATGCTGGTCATTTCAACTTGTATTCATTTTGCTCAGTTAGAAAGTACTCTTCAGAATTTTTTTTTTTTTTTTGTAGAAGCAGTCAGCTTTCTAGAGATGGAAGTTTCATCCTGAAAGAGTTAAAAGCCCTGTTGAAGAGTCTAACTTCATTTTGCCAACTAACTTGCATCTAGAATCCAAAAAAACAAGCCTATAAACATGTTATTGAGGTGTAACTTTCCCTACCCACCCACAGTGGATATGAGATAGAATTCTGGGAGACCCTAACATAAATGTACTTACATCTATATTCCAAAACACAAGACAAAAATGTGCTTTTTTGATGACCACAAAATAAACAATTTAGGAGAAATATTTTGAACTCACTGAAGTGTGAATAAGTACTATCACCTGTAACTGTGAGCTCTAAGCTGTACTGCTGCCAGTTCAGCTGTGTTACAAGATAGAAACAGGTTTTGTCTACAATTGAAGCAAACTAGAAACTCTGATTATCATGGCACCAAATCAGCTACCTTTCTTTTAGTCTGTTGCTGCCCTTTTCACCACAGCTGCTAGCCTGACTAAACTTGTGTTTGGCTGCAGAAGTATATGGAGACCATAAAAACTTGTCTTAATTTAAGACAGATGACTCCTTGATGCTGAAAAAGTGGTCTGCTGTTAAACATCAGTTTTTTGTTTCAGTAACAGTCAGGTAGGCTTACTGGTTTTCAGTTCACAACACCGTTGAAAATCTGTCCTCATTTAAACAGGAGGTGAACATTTCTGAAATCTGTCCATTGTCACAGGCTTTGAACATTTGCTCCTGGTAACATCTGAACACTGATTGTATATACACCTACATTTAAAAAAAAATTGTAGATGATGCTGTTCCTGTCTCTACTGTAATTTGTATAAGCTGTTACGAGTCTTCTACTAACAGAAGTATCCACATGAAGTATCTTCCATCTTATCAAAAAGCTTATGCCTTTCAATCATAAAATTTATTACATTTAAACAATGAAGCAATCGCTTCTATCTCAATTCATTGTATAATCTCAAAAATATATACTAAACACAGTTAAAGCTTTTCCAATGACTTACTAATTCAAGTCCTCATTGCAATTTTATTAAAATCATCCCATGCTCTACTCATATGTCAACTTTATTCTTTCAGTTATCTCTTTTTTGCCTTTGGTTCAATATGAATCTATCACTCCCAATTCCAACTACATAAGTACTGTGGAGTTCACAGCTTCTGAATTCTGACACAGAACTGAAGCACTTCAGCAGTAAAGACATGACATCAAAAAATTCTTCTAAGGACTTGCAGAACTAAAAACTGCATTGTTTACTATGGCTTTAGTCCATTAATAGATTTCACAAATATTTTCAGAGGTTTTTTTCTTTGCACAGATTTATAAACTCCCAGATGAGAAAAAAAATGACTAACATAATTAAGTCTGACCATTGATGCGCATAAGTAACAGAATTTTTTCCATAAGGCCTCTTTTAGAGAGGTATCTGATCTGCTTTTAAGATGTCAACCTCTGGTGAGTCTACTACTTCCTTCAATAAACAATTCTGATTTTTAATTATAGACAGCTATGTCTTTTGCAGAGTAGAACTTTTTAAATACAACTGCAAAAGAAAAAAAAAAAATCCTTGTGTCAGACCTATATCTTTTCACATAAATATATACACAGGCAGTTAAGGGAGGTGATACCCTAAGGCTCATTTGCCAGTTTTCAGAATGATGCAGAGGTCCTCCTTTCTGCTTTGCCCTGGCATTTATTTGCCTATTCCTCCTAAAGGGCAAGTTCCAAATGTGAACATGATCTTTCCAATGTGGGGTATAGAAATTAGGTTTATCTCCCTGTTCCTGGCTGTAAACTTTCCTCTTATCCACCTAAGGATGGATTGCAGTGAGAGCTCATCTTGTGGTAATAATTTTTGAAGACCCATCAGAGTCCTTTTCTGATTCACTGCTTCCAGACATAGTCTCTCTAAGTGTTCCTCCTAAATGTATTACTTTGTATTACTTTGCTTTTGTCTGTGTTTAAATATATTTTGCTGGCTCAGGCAATTCAAACCAGTTTATAAAAGTAGCTGATCTTTCCCTTTGGTATGCGTTATTCAATTTTCTGTTTAGAAAACCCGTTATTTAAATGGTTAGAAAAATGTTGAACAGTGTTGGATCAAACCTTGATCAATGGTCAGCTCCACCAGCAATGTTGTAACTCACTGATGCTTCTTCATTAACAGCTCCACTGTAAGATCTGTCACTGGAGCAGTTTTAATCTGTTTAATGTGACTTTTTAATCCAGTGTAGTGCAAGATGCTATAGATTGCTTGGGATCCTTGTTTGCTTGCTTTTTAAGAAGATGGAATATATTCCTAAAGAAAGCAACTTGGAGAAATCCTGGTATACAGTACAGATCACCAACAACTATCTGTCTACAATTCTATCAACAATACCAATAACAATTCTATCAGTCTAAGGAATAAGCCACATTGTAAGTACAAAAAGGTTTTATATTTGTTCAGTGAGTCTTGTATTTCATGGTGAAGAGAAGTATTTCCACCAGTCTCACAAACTAGGGAAGTTAGGTGTCTACAAAATAACAGGGCGGGATTGATACCTTCATTTCCTACATTTTGACAAGCTAACTAAATTTAACTTCATAGCTAATTTCTTAGAGAGTCTTGGGTATAAAATAATCTAGGCTTGTTGATATGAGTATGTTCAATTTTAGCAGTTGCTGCCTTACCTCTTTCTTTGTTACAGATGGCAAAGTTTCATTTCCATCCACAACATCAGATGGGACGGATACATCCTCCTGTTTAATTCCAAATGCAGAACAGAAATATTTATTAAACATTTCTGCCTTTTCTGTGTCATTATTTATGATTTCCACCATCTGCATTTTCAGTGGAACTCTATCTGACCTAAGATTCTTTTGATGCTAAAATGTTTTTAAATTGCCGCCTTGTTGTTTTTAACCATATTGGCCATTGATGTTTCACTGAGTTGTTAATTTGTTTTCTCAGTTACTTATAAGTTTAAGTATATCCTCTCTTTTTCCATTCTTAATATATCATTTTTTAATGTTTTACATTACTTTTATCTTTTTTAATCAGGACATTTTGACTGCTGTACATTTTTGTGTGCAAGTTTAAGTCCTTGAATAATTCCCAGTATTCATTAATATTTCCTAATTAAAATTTACATTCCTGCTCAGTTTTGCTAATTGATTCAAGCTAGGATGAATCGGCCCTCCTAAACATCTATATGTGCCTAATTACTGTTAAATACAGATCATATTAATAAAGTAAACATAACCAGGTTGCGATCACTAGTCCACAACTCTTCCTGTTTGATGGTCACTGGTGAACCATATTTATCTCTTTGGCCATCAAAACAATGTTCAGTTTTGAGCTTCTTGATGAAAGATGAATCTCTGCACTCTGAGATTATCTGGTATTATTTCTTGAAGCTCTAGGGAATCTCTCTGCAGAGCTGCTCTCCAGCCAGTCAATCCCCAGCCTGTACTGGTGCATGGGGTTGTTCCTTCCCAGATGCAGGACTCTGCACTTGTCCTTGTTGAACCTCATGAGGTTCCTCTCTGCCCAAATCTCAAGCCAGTCAAGATCCTACTGGATGGCAGCACAGCCTTCTGGGGAATCAGCCAGTCCTCTCAGTTTGGTGTCATTAGTGAACTCACTGAGAGTACACTCTGTCCCCTCATCCAGGACATTGATGAAGACATTGAACAAGACTGGCCCCACAACCAACTCCTGTGGAACTCCACTGGCCACAGGCCTCCAACTCGACTCTGTGTCATTGATCACCACCCTCTGGGCTCTGTCGTTCAACCAGTTCTCAATCCACCTCACTGTCCACTCATCCAAGACACCCTGCCTGAGCTTTCCGATGAGGATGTTATGGGAGACAGTGTCAAAAGCCTTGTTGAAATCAAGGTAGATGATACCCTCTGCTCTGCTCCCATCTAGCCATCCTGCTATGCTCTTGTAGAAGTATATCAGGTTGGTCAAACAGGGTTTCCCTGTGGTGAAGTCATGTTGATTCCCCCTGATAACCATCTTATCCTTCATATGTTCAGTAATAACATTCAGGATGAATTGTTCTATCACTTTTCCAGGGATGGAGGTGAAGTTGACCAGCCTGTAGTTTCCCAGGTCATCATTCTTGCCCTTTTTTAAGACTGGAGTGACATTGGCCTTTCTCCAGTCCTCAGACACCTCATCTGTCCTCCATGATTGTTCAAAAACAATGAAGAGTGGCTTAGCAACCATATCAGTCAGTTCACTCAACACTCTTGGATGCATCCCATCAGGACCCATTAACTTATGATTGTCAAGCTTGGATAACAAGTCTTTAACCTCTTTCTGTCATGGTTTGGCCCAGCTAGCACAGAAGCACCATGACAGTTTCCTGCTCTGTGCCCCCATTCACTCCCACCCTCATTAGGATGGCAGAGGCCCCAGCAAAATGGGAGTAAAAAGATAAGTAAGATTGTTGTGGATTGAGACAAGGGCAGGGAGGGCTCGCTGCCAATTACAGATCCGGGCAAAACAGACTCCAGTACTCAACTTAGAGAGGAAAGTAGGAAAGTTTATTCTACAAGAAACACAATGGAATAAAAGCAAAAAGGGAGTAGGATGATGAGAAAATTACAACCAGAACTTTAAGATCTCCTTCCCCCATCCCTCCCTTCTTCCCAGGCCCAGCTCACTGCTCCTGATATCTCTGTCTCCTTCCCCCTCAACAGCTCAGGGGGACAGGGAGTGGGGAATGTGGTCAGTCTCTCACAGATGGGCTCTGCCGCTTCTGTCTTCTCAGATGAGGACAACTCCTGGCATTCTTCCCCTGCTCCAACATGGGCTTCCTCCCCCAGGACACAGTCCTTAACAAACCTCTCTGGTGTGGATTGCTCCCAACAGCTGTGGCTTCTGCTGATACAGGGTCCCTCACATGGGACACAATCCTTGGTGAATATCTGTGGTGTGGATTCTTTGCCATGGTTGCAGTTTCTGCAGTTACAGAGTTCCTCTCTCAGGACAAGCTCTCTTCTGTGCCTAAGTTTAATGAGCTGCTTTGTTGTGGGTTCCTCCCCACAGTTACAGCTGTGGATATTGGGTCCCTTCCTCGGGACACGGCCTGCTCTGGCCACAGTGATAAAGGGTCCCTCCTTCGGGACACGGCCTCTTCCAGCCATAGTTTTAAAGAAAAAAATCACTACCCCTGTCTCGGGGTCTGTAGTGATGTGGTTGGGTTCCTCCCAGGGGACACAGCCTCCTCTGACCATAGTCACTGTCCCTGGCACGGGGCCTTTAATGAAGTGAATCGCTACCCCTGGTCTGGGGCAGCTTTAGCAAAATGAGTCTCTGCCCCTGACACGGAGTCATTATCAAAATGAGCCTCTACCACTGATGCGGAATCTTTAAGGAAATGAAAATAAATCTCAGCTTCATCAGTCCTCTCTGTAGAATGCAGGGGAGTCTCTGCTCCAGAACACCTCCTCTTCTCTTTCCTCACCGTCTTTTGAGTCTGTATGGTTGTTTCTCTCACTGTTCCTACTCCTTGCACCACCACCAGCCAGAAGAAGAAGAAGGGACAGAAGAAGGAAGAAACAGGAAGAAGCCTCTTCTTCCGGCTTCTTCTTAAAAAGTGATGGTGGAGGCATCTAATTGGCTTAGTCCCAGAACAGGAGCCATCTTAACAGCCCCATCCCCCTTACCAGAAAAGGCTGTCATATCAAACTATGAAACTTCCTTATCCACCAAGGGTAAGTCCTCTGCTGTCCAGGTCATCCTACTAGCCTTTCTGGACAGGGTTTCCTGAGGGCTGGCCTTGGCTGTAAAAACTGAACCAAAGAAGACATTCAGTACTTCAGCTTTCTCTGCACCCTCAAACACCAGGGCACCCTCTGTGTTTAGTAGCAGGCACATATTCCCCCTCGTCTTCCTTCTACTGCTGATATACTTGCAAAATGCCTTATTACTCTCCTTTACTTTCCTGGCTAAATTTAATTCTAGAAGGGCTCTGGCCTTCCTAGTTGCACTCCTGCATGCTCTGGCAATGTTCCTATACACTTCCCAAGAAGCCAGCCCGTTTCCACCTCTCATAGATGTCTACTTTCTCCCCGAGTTGTCAGAGTAAATCTTTGTTCATCCATGGAGGCCTCCTGCCTCATTTTCCTGCTTTCCTACATATGAGGACACACTAATCCTGGTCTTGGAGGAAGTGGTGCTTGAAGATCAATCAGCTCTCCTGGGCACTTCTGCCATCTAGGATCTTATCCCATAAGATCCCGCTAAGAAGGTCTTTGAAGAGGCCAAAGTCAGCTCGCCTGAAATCCAGGGTCACAATCCTGCTTGGTGTCCTGCTTCTCAACAGAGGATCTTGAACTCTACCATCTCATGAAAATTTTAAAAAAAATAAACAATTTCAGTGATATTCCAGCACTGTGACATTTTACTAAGTTTCAGAAATAATAACTATATGACATCTCTTCTCATACATGAATATTGTCTCTGCCCATCTATTACCAAGATTCTTCAATGTTAGTTTAGTGACTTTTTTACAACGTAACATGTACCTTGTCACTTGGTTTTGTTGCATGTCCGGTATCCTGGTTGTAGTTCATGCACACAATGATGCAGACACACAAGTACATATTTGCCACAATTTCTTTTTAAGTTTGAGGATCTTCTGGCAGTTTTTCGTTGATTACTATGAAATGGTCAACAAAATCAGAGATTTGGAACCCTCTAGTAAAATTATCAACAGCCTGTCAGATGATGCCTGACAAGGTATTAGTATCATCCTACATCCTGCTAAATTAAATCTCTCCTAGACTTGTCTTCAAATTATTCATATTTGATATAGAAATATAAAGATTTTTCAGTTGCCATCCTATTCTCTTGAAATGTTCTTCAGGTTCTTCCTAGTATGGTGTCAAGGAAGCTGTCAAGAAGGACTACAATTATATTGTTCTGCTAAGGGCACTTTCATGGGCTTTTTCAAGATTCTTCTGGTATGAACTACGCTCTAATTGTTTTTTATAAATGTTGACCCAAAAACAGCTTCCTAAAGTTAATCAAATAATAGGGAGAAATAAAACCACTCCATTTAAAACAAGTCACTGTCTTGCAGGTAAAATGATCAATTATAAATACACAATGTGTGACACAATTGACAGGTGAAAATAGCTTGCAGTCAATCCACAGACTGAAAATCTTTGCCTAAACTATTAATCAAATAACCTGAACTCATGAACAAAAGAATTCAAGTCTGCACTTGGATAATTTGCAAATAGGAAAAAAGAAATAGATTTGTCAAATTAATTATTCATTATAAGTAGTTCAACCAGATCTATTCCTTTTTATCATTTTCATTGGCTTTAAATCCTTAAAGTGGTTTGGGAACCTTAAAGAGTAAAATTTGCTATAAATGCTTAATGCAATGATCATTTATATATAGTACTGTAAATGTGCAAACATACTTTACTAAGCATTCAATTAGGCAGTGGAGACTGAGAGTGTTTAGATACCTGTAACTCTCAAAAAGACAGAATGAAGTATGAACTGCAGTTTGAATATTACTGTTACAAGTGACCCTCTCTTCAGCTTTATAACCCGTTGGCACTGTTTCCATACTAGGGCAATAAGCTAAGACAGACAGCAATGCAATGGTCACAATCCCCAGTCCTTGGGCTACAGCAAGAGCCCAATTTCTGCAAGGTTCTTTTGCAGCTTAATTCAAAATGTGTTTGGAGTTTTGTCTTGGGTTTTGGGAGTTTTATTTTTTAGTGTACTTTCATTTCTTTGGGAAATTTTCAAGTTACGACCTAATACATTTAGCTTGCTAGGACAAATAGGTTCCCAGAAGGTGATCACAGAAGCAAACAAATATATGAATACATCGCTAAACACAGTCATCCTGATTTGAGGTGGGATTTGTGTTTTTCTAAATATCACTGCTTTCTGACAACTGCAGTAAAATGATCAAACACATTGAAATAGCTCAGATTCTGGAATCCTTGTCCATAATATAAGACATCAAACTCCATATACAATCCTACTGAAACCATGAAAAAGCCTACACTATGTACTTTAGGTATTACTATAATAAAAAATACTCACTAAATTTGGAAGATTAAATGTAATTGGAGAGATCAATGACATGTAATTTTGAAGTCTGGCAATGACGTAAATGACAGAAACAACATAATAGGTTTTTCAGATGGTTGGAGTTTTGAGGGGTTGAGATGATGTTGTTTGCTTTGTTTAGGTTTTTATAGCCTTGGCATTTAGCAGAGAGGCCCTGGATTTAAATCTGAGTAAATCTGACATGGAACCACCTGGAGAAAATTGACATAAACCACTATGAGATCATGCTTACAGCCACGTTTTTTAAGTACTTTCTACATTAAGTGTGCCTCATCTCTGCATCATTTGTGTTATATTGTGTAAGCAATGCAGTATTAAACTGACTTTCAATGACAAAAAGTCCTATATGTTAGGAATAAACATCTGTTATCTTTTCAGACAGTGAGTACTCAATTCAATATTTGAGTGAATAATTTGCAAAGTCAATGCATAGAAAATTTTTCACCAATGCTAAAGTTAATTCTTTTTTTCCTGGGATATTTTGTAGTCAAATGGAATCAAAATGTCCTCACACATTATTTCAGACCCATGTACTTCTCTGAGAAACTAAACAATGTGTTGGACAGCACCGAAGGTTCTAAAGATAACGGGATAAAACAGGTGGTATGAATAAAGTAGGGAAAAGTGCTTTAGATGTTAGTCTTCAAAATGCACTTTTCAGCTCAGTACAGCAAAAACAAAGCAGTAAAAAAAAAATCAACAAATGAACCGTGAGAAGTGCCACTGTTTGAATTTACTTATTGTTGTAACTACAGCTAGTAATCTCATTTCATGAAGATAACAGTGCAATAGCCTACACATGGTGTTGGAGAGGAAGCTTTCATAACTCTTTAAAACAGGAAGAAACACCTCTCAAACTCAGATATTCAATTTGCAGTGATGACTTCATGTGTTTGTTGTCATTTATTTTAAAACAAAGATAGATACACCCGAATATTTCATACTTCTAGTTACAGCAGTCTATGATGTTTCCACTGGGATTGTATTACAGTAATTAACCTGTTACTTTGTATTGCTAAAGGGAGAGGAATAGTCCATGAAATAATTCAGTAAGATCTAGCAGTGCTTGGTTTTAAAAAGCGTAATGGGGAGTCAGTAGCTGCTCATGTGTGTGGTCTCTCTGCTCTTTGGTCTAGTAATTTGGCTGTAGCAAAAGGGATTAGTCTGGAAGACTATAGCTTTAGAAGGAAGGTGTGCTTACATTTCTATATATATACTTTTGATAATAAAATATTAATGAGAGCATTGAAGTAGAGCCCAGTGGAAATTGTTCAGTGGCCTTTGGATGAGACCTTAAGAATTTGCCATCTACAGATTTCAAAGTTCATTAACAGCAAAAATGAGCTGGAGGATAGTAAAGGGATCTGAGGATAGTTACCTTCTCCTTTCCCCCTGTCTCCATCTCTGTTGTTACACAATTCAGTAATACCACAGAATTCAGGAGCAAAAACTAAGTCTGAATCCCCAGAGTTGGACAGGTAGACCAGAACTTGATCTTGGCTCACAGATCTAGCAGCTCCTCACAGCAAAAATCTGGGGATAAGAGAGGACACAGGACAAAGGAGGAAAGCTTTGTCCCTCACCTGCAGTTCTACAAACCTCATTAAGTAGGAAAGTTCTGTTACCTAGACTTTCACAAACAGCTTTTCCTCTTTTTGTTGAGCTTCTCACTCCAAGAATTCTCCCTGGAACAGACTTTCACACAACAGATTGTCATTGATGGTTAAAAGCTATGTCATCATCGAACTTATATATAACATCATTTTTCATTACTAACTGATTTCCAGGTATGAAAAAGACTTTTGTCCCTATATAAAAATAAGATTGTGAAATTTTATCCAGAAACTAAGCCCAACTTATTGCTGCCTCATTGGTCACTGCTGAACTTGATTTCAACATACTAAAGAATTAATGATTCTGATATCAGATTCCTAAACTTTCATGGTTATAAAGTTGTGGGGTTTTAGATTGATTAAGAAGCTTGGGAGAAATAAAATACAATTAATAGTTGTGATCACTGTTCTAGATGAAACCTGAGTTTCTAATGAGGCTGAATATAAGACAAAGTTCTTGCATATTGTCTGCTGACTTTCAAGTTGGTCAGATAATTTTCAGCTCCTTCCCTGAAATTAGGCCTCTCTTTTTAATTAAAGAGAGTTTTATTAAGAAAATCCATGTGAGTGTTTTGTGATTCTTTAGTGCAGAATACCAAATGGCATCAAGTATTCTGGATGTTTCTCTCAAAGCCTACCCCAAGTTTTCAGTTTTCTAATACATGTTGATATATACTCCTGGCACCTTTTCTACACTAGCTCAATCATACAAACAGATCCAAATTTCATATACACAAACCAGCATCCTATTTCAGACCACAGCTATTTTAACACTCTCTACCTACCTTTTTAATACTGACAGAATCATGAGTCATTACTGTTATGTCTGTTAAAAGTATCTTCTAATACTCAAAGATTTCTTCCCAAAAGTGTAAAAAACTTTAAAATAATAATGGTATCATGAACAGAACATCTGAGAAACTTTCTCAGACAATATAATTTGGGTGTTTTCAACATCACTTATTTTATTTCACGTCACAACAAACTTATATTTTATCACATGATTGCTTTCCCAATTATAGTGCAAAATAAAAGGCATCATCAAATAGTTTAATAGGTGCAGAAGAAAATGTAGTTTTGTTCATCAAATGATGCAGAAAATAATGTGACAACAAAGAAAACTGTGTGTTGGAATGGGAAATTATTGCTGTGGTGTTATTTGTCCTATATCTCCTCGATGGAAAGAAGGGGCAGAGGACCGTCAGGTTTGATTATTCTTTTTCTGACAAAGTGTACACCGGGATAAAGAGATGATTTCCCCTTCCAAGCAGGGATCTACAGTCCTTCTGGTGAGTGTGTAATCTCAACAGTTAAAAGACAAATCACATTTATCCATAAAAACAGAAGTCCATGCTTAGGCTGCAGGGTAGGAGATTTAGGAAGAGAGACTGACAGGTTTTCTTTAGAAAACTGTTTCTATTTTTTCTGAAATCTACTCAGACATATACTAATAGCATTTTAAAAGGTCTGTACACATCCGCCGGTGCTCAGATCACATGTTGATAAGTACCTCCAGGTGATTTTCAAATCTCTGTCTCGGGCATGTACCGGTGATTACCTCTATCTGCCTAGCAATACAAAGTACTAATCTGTCTTAAAATAAAGGCTCAGAAAAGAAGTGCATAGTAGTAAGTGGTTGATCACCATTGCATACCACAGTATTCTTATGAGAGCCTGTATCCAGGTCGCGTTGTGCAGGTATGTATTATTTATAGCCATGTCTCTGTATGATTACCTCCAGTTAACTTGAAGCGTCTTTAAAACAAAGGTTGCTGTAGTCCTGCTTGCCATTGATGCAAGGCCCTCCTCGCTCCCGCTCTCCCCCACCAGTGTAAGCAGACATAGCAGCCCTCGGTCTAATTAGCTGTCTTTAAGGCAGGGCTAAGTGGGCTCAGTGGGGGGAAGAGGCTTTCTCAGGCCCCTCCAAGCCTCTCCTTGGCGCTGGCAGACAGAGCACACACGGCCTCCAAGAAGCACCGCAAACTCACTGACATTATGTCCACGGGTTATCATTATCATCTTTTTTTAAAAAAATCTGATCGATCGCTCCCAACCACAATGATGCTTCAGGGCATCTCTCTCTCTGCTGGGGAGTGATTGACCATTGGGTATCATTAAAGAGGGGAGGCGAGGGGAGGCAAGGGGAGGGAGGGAGTGAGGTGAGGGGAAAAGAGAGGCAGCTGTGGTAGCAGCACTGGCTCCAGCTCCTCCTTTTGTGTGCCTCTCCCTCCCGGACGCCACTGACCTTTCACTCAGGAGCCAGCTGGAGCCAGGAGAGATTTAATTGAACAGCTTCCTCAGATGTGTTTGGGGTTTGGGTGATGGAGGAGGAGGATGCAACACTGAGAAGAGAGAAGTGGGGGGAGAGGAAAAGAAAAGAAGAGGGAAAAGAAAAAGAGAAATAACTAGCAGCTTTGTATGACCTTCAAAGGCTAATTGCTCAGCTCTTACTAGGCCTTTGCCAGGCTCTGGCTTGCATGATGACCTTGACATTGGTGGCATTGCAAGCACCAGGACTGTCCTTTCTCAGGCATGGATACCTCCACTTCAACAACCTTTTTGTCCCAGTTCTCTCCATCACCATCCCAGTGCAATCAACTGTAGACAAGCCAAGGCAGCCATCTCTGCCCCTCCTGGACAATGCCTCGTTGGTGGGTGAGGGTCCTGGTTGCCCAGATCTCATTCATTGGAGAAATGTCTTGGGAGGTGTGAGGGAAGGAGCAAGCATTGCACTGAAATAGTGAATAAATACAGTCCTTTACATAGATATTTTCTTATCTTTTTAACATCATATTTTCCCTTGAGTATAAAAATGGACAGTAAACAAAAATAGAGGACACCTCAGCCAGAGAAACCCATCCACTGTTCCAGTGCTAGCTTTTTTCTTCTCATTTCCCATTTACTTGGGTTTTACTCCTTTGTTTGTGTCTGGGATGCTGCATCTCAGCAACACAGCCCACACACTTCCTTCTCTTCACCTAATTTCCTCCCCCTTTCCCACATGTCTTCCTCAGTCCAAGCTCCCCCCTTTCCGTTTTAACATAACTAAAAAGGAACGAAGGGATCTCAGCTGAGTTAAATGGGTGACAAGGGAGATGGAAAGAAGGAAATTCATCTCTTCTTGTCTTTGAGAGCAATTTAATTAGGCCCAGGCCCCCTGTGAGAGGGTAAGGGAAAGACTGCGGATTGGCTTGTCTGGGCTTCCTCTGAAGGCAAGAGCGGCCTTGGACACACATACAGAGAAAGGATTTTTAAAGGATCATGTAAGAAGATCAACAGATAAGCAGCTAATTTTGTGTACTTAGGGAGCAAATGAGTGCCTGCACTCCCACTGGAATAGCCAGAGTGATGGGATGAGAGGAAGAAAAATGAGGTGGAAGCAAGGAGAGATCTTAAGGTATTTCACTGTTACTGCTGATTGCCAAAATTAAAGATTTATACTGCAGGGTACTCTGGCTATGGCTTTCACAGCGACTGTGAGTGTGTACATATATCTATATACATACATATATAGATATAGATTTTTCTTTATACAGCTCAGTTATTTCAAGAATTTTCATCAGAAAACCACTTTTAAACTAATTGGAGTCTGTGGAGAGGAAACCTCATTTTTAGTTCAAATGAATTTTCTGAAAATGTCATTTGATTCAGGAAATATGACTGATCTGCCCGATTTCTTGATAAGAAATGAAATGAGCCGTTGTCCTTCAGGATATCATAGACTTGAAATGGGGGATTTTATGGTTAATGCCATCAGATAGAAGTGTCCTACTTTGAAAGGAGAAGTCCATCAGCCCCAGGGAAAGGCTGAAGCCTGAATTTCATCTCTAAATCCACAGCTGCAGTTAGAGCAGTGCACAGAGCAGTGATAGATTTTTTATTTCCCAAGCAATAATTACAAAATAAATGGCAATAAATAACACAGTGATTAATAGCAAAAATAATACTTTTACAGCTCTTCTTTATAATTCATAATTTTTCCCCTCAATGATATGGTCAGTACTGACCACAGAGGCTAAAAATAACCCACAATATTACATATTAGTTTTTCATTAACTCACATATTCACACAGAGGAAACCTGTATTTGGAGATGACTGACTTCTTCGTGCAACATAAACAGGATCTCTTGGATGTCAGTGTATATTGTTACCTCCATTTTTCATAGGGGAAAACTGAGAAAGACAAGATAAGTGACTTTCCCAAGGCCAAAAAAAGAATTAGTCAGAGAGACAAGGAAAGTCCCTCTAAGTCCTTGCTGGAGGGTTAGCACCATTAGTTAGTTTATCTTTTTCATTGCAGCATATATGCAAATAGAAATGGAGTCATATGGATGAAAAAATGAGATCAGCGACAAGAAAAAAGGCATAGAGAGCCAAATAAGTGTAAGCAAATGTTTAAAAAAAGGCCAATTGAAGCTAATATTGAAGAAACAGATTTTAAATAGCATATTAAGGAGGAGTGAACTGAGTGGGACTTGAACCATATTTAGGTCAAACATTGTAGTACAAAATGATTGTTTGCAGACATTTGCCAGGCTACAAAGTTTGGATGCAATCGTTCAGGCATTGAAACTTGTACTTTTAGTTCTAACCCATCTGACCTGCTGCCCACATGGCAAGTGTAAAAGCCTTAGGTACTTAACAAGCTGTCCACAAAGTTTATATCCAAACTCCTCTTGACTTTGCTAGAAGCGTAAGAGACGTCTTTACAGAACAAGAGCTTTTTGATTGTGTGTTAGATCCAGGAAAGAGGGTTGGATGCTACATTTCCCCTCAACTTCAGGATACCAGGAAAAAAAAAAAACCACAACAGGAGGAAAGTAAAGCAAACAAAACCCAGGTGTTCATATTTTACAGTCAAGAAATCTTTAAGAAGCATGGAGAAAATATGTCTCCATCTGATAGGGGTTTATTTTATTAATGTAGCAAAAAAATTACCAATTCCTTTACTGACACTACCAAAGTGGTTTCACTGTATACAAATTCACTTCTTAATAAGTGTCTGGACAGATTGTTTCTTAAATGCAGAGAATGGGAGAAGCAAGATGACGTACTGCTCTAACCTTTTCCCTGTTACATGGAAACAAATGGGCCTTTCTGTGATGCATCACTGATTATTCTCAATGTCTCTTGGTATTTCAAAATAATGTCATGTTAGAGCTTTGCTGTGGGTCTTGCAAGAAAACAATTCTGAGGTGTTACAGAAACATTTTTCTCTTTCCCAAAATTGCACAATCAGTGCACACTTCATGTTTTGCACCTTCTTATTAGCTATGGCTCCCCAACAAGGACTGTAGGTATAGGTGAGACAGGACTCAACAGTGCTCAATAAGAAGAAAAATACTCAGACTGCTGCTTAAAGAGAGGATCTCTGTCTCCAAAATGTTACTTTACCCTACCTACGTTATCTGTTAGGTCTACCCTGCTTTAAGTTGCCATCTTTAAAAATTATGTCTGGGATTGCTTTTTGCAACCACCTTGAGATAACAGGTGGAAACAGAGTAAGGTAGCTTCTTGCCTGAGCAGTTATTTAAGAGTACTGCATGTGTAGACCTGGTTTTGCTTTCTTTTCCTCTATCAGTTTTCAGTGGATATGAACATTCTGGATAGTGTGAAAAAAAGTTCTACATGAAAGAAAGATATTTCAGTTTTTCTCAGTCAGGATAAAATCATATTGCAATATATAACTCTGAAACTCAGGTGTAAGTATTACAGATGGAAAGGAGTTATTAGGTCATCTAGACTTGTGCAGGATTGTTCCCTACAGTATATTCCTCAGTACTAAAACTAGTCGGGTTTTAATTGACACAGGCAATGGGCTTTCCATCATGTTTCTTGGGAGATTGTTCCACTGCGTGAACTCAGTATTAAGAAATATTTCCTGATACTCATCCAAAATTTCCATTTCTTATTTTTGTCTTACATCACCAATGCATTACTCCTTATACTGCATTCTGTAGTACAAGGTGTAAGCTACACCTAGCGTTCCCGAATGAGACATTTCTGCTTATGTACACTGAATGTATTCATTTCATTGGGTAGATAAATGTATATGATATACAGTATTCTCTGAACCCAACATACATTTGTTTTGTACAGCAACTGCTGAATAAAGAGCAGGCCAAAAATAATTACAGTGGTAGAGACTTTGATGTACGAATAGTTAGAAGAGCAGAAGAGTAGAACACATAACTCAGCCTCAGATTGCACCCTCAAGAAATCATGTTGAGATTCCCAACAGGTAAACACCTTGACAAATCCTTACTAGCTTGATGAAAGTAGTTCACAAAAATACCGTAAGAGCACAGAGTGGATAACATGGCAGATAGATCAGTTTCTTTCCTTACACTTCTATGGTACTTTGTTTAACTAGAGATAAAATAATGTTCCAATGCATGTAGTACCAATTAGAATGATTAAAATGTATCTAAGAATCTCAGGGAAAAAAAAAAGACATAGGAATCATAGCACAGCTTTTTTATCTTCAAAATGTTGTAAAAACACCAACTAAATCAGTTTACTTTTACAGATCCCCATGGAGCAGGTAAGCGTTATTCCCAGATGGAGAGATGGGGACTTATCCTAAGGAGTGCTGAGTAGATTGCTTCCCAAGGTTTCAGAAAATACTGAAAGTACATGCTTTTTAAGGCTACAATGTAACAACATTGTGAATTCAGCTTCCGATCTTGTCTTTAATCAGGTCAAAATCTCTCAGACCATGCAAAAAACCACTGATCTTGAATAAGTTCATAGTATTCCATCAAATGTAATGAAAATGTTTTAATGGCTTCATTTTATAGTAATAGACATTACACTAGGCTATGCATTGTCTGTCCTCATTTCTCTAACTTCACACTGGACTAGGTATCAGCTGTCCCCTAACATAAAGAAAACATAAGCACTGAATAAAATCTTGAAGCCAATATAAACCCTTAATAAGCTGTCCTGTTCTGATGATATCCATAAAAGATATTCATTTAATCTGTTCTGTAAGTACAAGATCTTGCAGTAGGTCACATGGTGCCATTAGTGACTAGCAATGAACACAGAACCAAAGCTTTAACATCACAGCCCATGAGAAAATGGTCAAGACAAAAAAAACGATGTGGTACACAGAGATGCAGCCACAGCTATGATCTACTGTGGTCCAGCTGATCGGTAACATAGAAATTTGGTGTATAAGATAAAGTGTGTAACACAGGTTGCTGCTGCTTAATCATGAAAGCATAATCAAGAGTGGCAGAATCATTATATATGCTACTAAACAATGACAAGTTTCTGGTAAACATTGTTTACTGTTGCAGAGTAGCTAGTCTTTGACTCACTCCTCTTCAATTAACTGCTGTATAAGTAGTTGGTTGAATTCAAAGAGTCTGGGAGCATGCAGCCAACACCCATCCTTCTGTTACCGTGTTCTGCATTGTACAGTGCATGGCACAAGGAACTAGCAGCAACAAGACATTTCTTTTGATATGCACTGGGCAGAGGCTGAAGAGGAGGAGCAGAGGCCAGAGATAAAAGTAGATGTTGCTTTTTAAACAGTCTATAAAGTGTTAATTTTCATTGTCCATTGCATAAATGTAGGTAAGTGCATAACTGCTAGTTTTAGGGTATTCACGCAAGTTATGTTTGGTTGCTTTATATCCTCCAGTATTTTTTCATGGTTAAGTAGTCACATAATTACTTGAAGTGTCTCTTGAGTACAAGGCTTCTGAAAAGAATATGTTGTCCAGGAGTAGGTAGGAAAACACTAGCAAAAGGAGTCATTGACTGTAAATGAGAAGAATGGAAGATAAATTTTCCAACCATATCAATCTGTAACAATCTAAGAAGTAGAGATGAATGAAATATAGGCATTTGGAACCAAATTGAAGCCCATTTTCCTTTGTATATTTTTACCCAACACTTAGATACTTCAATGACTTCTATGAAAACAGGGTAGGGGATATCCTACTCTTTGAGACCCACCTCCATCATTCCTCCCATTCCTACATTGGTCCTAGCCATGTGCTCCTAATGTATCCCACACATTCTTCTCACAATCTAGTGATTTTCTCACTCTCATTAATCTGTTCTGTCTCCTTCACCTGGAATGAGAGTCATTGCAAAGTTATTGGTTTGACATATCAGAGGCGAAGTCACATGAGGGAAGTCACAAATCACCTGCTAAGGACAGGGATGGAGTCAGAGGAGAAGGGCAAATCAGGAGTAGTAAGAGCCTGATGATGGTTACAGGCTCTCAGATGGACTCAACCACGGATTTTACCTTCAGTTTAATTTCCATCTCCTTTGTCTTCATCTTTGATACTGATTTTGCCTATATGTCCTAAGTCAGGGAAAAGCTAATTAGAAATACTGAGGTAAATAGAGCGATCAATTACATAGACATGGTTCATATTGTACTTCAGTGCTCCATACGGGCAGTGTATACATTCCTGAAATCTGTGTGTTAACTTGTAAAATGCTTTAAAACCTTTTTAGAAATAAAAATCTTGATGAAATGAACCTTGATTTATTTCATAAAATGTGCCTTGGAGTACACTGACTAAAAGCATCAAGGTTTAAAACTCCAGAGTAACACACTGACTCATAGAGCCTAAGTCATAGTTAACAGAAAACTAGTGGTCCACCCGAGCATGTAATCGAGATATTTAAATTTAACAAGCACATAACATTCTTAACTAAATAAAATTGGAAGGAAGATTTTATATAAATCCAGAAGTAAGCAAAAGAGTTTACCATTTATACAGACATTTAAAACTGAAGAGTTACAGCAGAACACCAGGTCATTGATACCATCAAAAGGCAAAGAAAATGCCTAAAATGTCATTTTTAGATTTTGACTGCACAGAGACATCTAGAAGACTAATCTTTATCTTTTATGTGACCAACCCCCAAAATAACTTGGGAAGAAGAATTCACACAAAAATACACTTCCACTCTATCTTCTGTCCTTCCTCTATGTGAGTGACACAAAGAGCACTGCTTGGTCTCACAGGTAATTTTGTCACTTACAAAATGTTCACTAAATCCCTGAAAGAATTCTATAGTACTACTGGAAATTCAAGTTGCACACTTTGACAATAATGAAACATACAGAGAGGTGGGTGAGATTGAAAGGGTAAAGTATGGATTCCAAATTGAATAACAGCCTCTAGAACCTCTCCTTCTCCTTTCTGGACCTGTTAAATCTGCAGTTAGTGACGGCCTCAAGGTGGATAGGGCACCTTAGCATGTGTCCCTGTCAGGATCGATAGAGCAAGGGATTGAATACCCCCATTTGGATGCCTGGAGCAACCTGTGACCAAAGTAGAGGAAAAATAAGGGAAAGAATGCATTTAACTTATCTTATAAAGAACATATTTTCAAAAATCTAATCTAAGAATCAGAGTAGCTTCAGGGGTTTGTTTATATTTTTCATTTAGGAGTCTCCCTTGGGTCTTTTCTTTGCCAGGAGCACAGTGGGCAAAATCAGGATCTTTGGCTTCCCCAATGTGCTCAAGAACTCTATGGATAATTTAAGCTCTCCTGCTGCAGTAAAACAGAAAGTTCATAAAAATAGAGTAATACTTTGCGCTTGTTCCACAGGAGGCTTGTGCTTCACAAAAACTATTCAGTGCAACATCTCTTAAAAGTAGGTAAATCTTACTTTCCCATTTCATAGATCTGAAATGGAGATATAGGATGTGTCAAGACCACATACGTCACTGAGGATTATTTTTTAGAATAATAATTTTACTTTTCTTGAAGTCATGACTAACTCACCCTTATTTAACATGTCACCTTGGCCTTGGTATGCTTAAAAAAGTAATGTCTAAATATATGGATGTAGTGTGCAAGGGCTTTAATGTAACTTCTTACTGTTACCTTCACATGTCAGTGGTGCATATCATATCCACAGTAGAAACAAACATATCAGAATCACAGAATGGTAGGGGTTGGAAGGGACCTCCAGAGATCATTCAGTCCAACCCCCCTGCAGAAGAAGGTTCACCTAGATCAGGTCGCACAGGAACATGTCCAAGCAGGTCTTGAAGACCTCCAAGGAAGGAGACTCCACAACCCCTCTGGGCAGCCTGTGCCAGTACTCCATCACCCTCACAGTGAAATAGTTTTTTCTTATGTTTAAGTGGAACTTTTTGTGTTCCAGCTTCATCCCATTACTCCTTGTCCTGTTGCTAGCTACAATAGAAAAAACAGATGCCCCCATTACAATGCAAAGCCCAGTATACTACTTGAAAATAGTAGTGAAGATGTATCAGAACTAAGAAGGTGGACTTTGACTTGGAGCTTGTATAATTTGCATTTTTTTTTATTATCAGACAATGATATTTTACAAAAGCTCCTCAAGTCACTTTTGGAAATTGACAGATATTTCTAAAAACCTCTTCCAGTGTTTTTTTTATGTCCATCCACTTTGATCAAGTGTGCAATCCAGATCTTCTAAAATTCCACTTTCTCAATGAGAAAAAAATTCTAATAGGAAACCTCTGAGTTCATCAGTGTAAATTCAGCAATCATTGTATCAGCAGCAGAAACAAGACTTGTTTATGTCTCTCTAACTGCTATGTGTGAAAACATAACTTGTCAAGTGGCTTTTGGTTTTCTCTTTTTCTAGATATTAAATTCCATTAATAGGCAGTTAAAAAAGTATATTAAACTTCTGTTTGATTATTTTTCCATATAAGCATCTGCTCCAGTCAGGACGTATCATCCTAATGGCAGCTAGTGGAGAAGGGGATGACTTAAAGGAAAATCTAGAAAAATGAATATAATTTCAAGAATTATTCAACATATATTCAAAAAAATGGTAACAACAAGACACGAGTCAATTCCTCCCTTTCCCTTTAACATTAATCCTTCTCTCAATTCATTTGTGTCCAATTTCATGCAACAGACAGAAGCATAAAGGATAAAAAGAGGAAAAAGGTTTAAAAGAAATTCAGAATATGTCAATAATCAGCTTGGTTTACTTTGTTTAATTGGTACATTCTTCATCATGATGGCTACTTTGCAGAGTTCTCTCCCAGGAAGCTAATTTAGCCTGAATAATGGGTACCTTAGCCTATTAGACTAATTTTCATTACAGGAAACACAGTGATATGGAACTGAAATGCCATTTAACCTTGTTTCAAACAACTTTAAAATCTAAGCCAGCACAATTTAATCTGGTAGTTTAATCAAAGTTATAACATATTCAAGAACAAAAGATGTGAGTAGAATATTTTTTGTTACAGACAGAAAAACAGTGCTGTCAGGTTAACTGAGTTGCATATCTAAATCATAATCCAAGTTTTCAAGACAAGATTCAACTCATCTGGCTTTACATGTCCAACTCCTAGATAGTTTCCCTAAAGTCAAAGGAAACGAGCAACTGAAGAACACAATTAATTACATGATTAGCTGGATAGGGAAATTAGAGTATGGGAGATTTAACTTGCTTGGAGGTGTCTCTATAGTTCTTACAAATGGAACCTAGAGGACTTTTCTAAACCAGATGATCTCTTAACATACAGTTAAAATTAGATGTATCGAATCTTGTTCTCAGAGCTGTCAAAACCAGAATCTTTTTAGGAGGTTGAAAATAACATAGAGACAAAAGACTAAAATGTCTGAGTTTCCTAAGTCCTCTTCCTTTATCTTCCATTTTTCTATTTTTATTCATAATCGGAGTATAAACTCCATTTTATTTTAAATAATTGTGTTTCTTGATAAAGTAATTCAACTTTAATGGTGTACCTTTAACCTATTTCTCTCACTGGTTCTTGTTGCTTCTCTGACTAGCTCAGCTTCCTATTCTTGTTCTTCAAGGCTGTTTTCCCTGTTAGCACTAAATCCTTGTTTTTCCTTTCCAGTGTCCTCTCTAAGGCCTTCCTCCTACTCTTGACTATTCTCCCACCATTTTCTGAATGACACTCAATTTTTTTCACCACTCACAACAAAAAAAAGTCTGTAAATCAAATTTTACATATGTACTTGAACTGATAAGTTTTTTATTTGAACATTTCTATCAACTGCCTGCTGGAATCAAGAAAGTTGAACTTGATCAAAATAATCCAGAAACAGTAGGGTCAGTAGATGGAGAAATCTATATGCTGTTATACCTTATTAAAGACAATTCTACTATACAATGATTATCATGAGAAAGGGCAAGAAATGTAAAATTATTAGAGGAAAGCTCACTTTAACATTGAAAGAGTTAGGAAGATGAATGACAGTTAAATGTCTAATACCTTAAAATATCTGTAGGTAATCTCAAAAATCTCTTCCTTAACTCCTAAGCAATTCAGTCTGATGTCGGTCCTAAAGTGGCATCTTCAGGAAAAACAAAACAAACTAACACAACAATTTCAGAACTACTTTTGCTTTATTCCTTTTTATTCCCAGCCTACAGCCACAAAAACACATTAAAGTAAATTTCTGTCCTGTAAATTATTTCTATCTCCTTCTACCAAGGTGGTAGAAAACAGGATGGAGACCTGCAAAGGAAGGAAGCCTGAACTCATCAAAACACTCTACTTGTCCAAACAGTGGCATGAGTGGTACCTGGATAGCTCAGAGATTTTTGCTGAGAAAATTGAGACCACAGAATGTAATTTCTCTTAAGGACTTCTTTCCTTCTCTTTCAATTGAACATCCTTTCCCTGCCCATAAGGTCTACTGTCATTAATAATAACTGCCTGCTGACCTGGCCATACTCAACACCTTGCAGAGTTCCAGTTATGCTGGTCTTTAAAGATAATCCATCATTTGGACTCAATAAAACGGACTTACTGCATCGCATCAGTGAGATATTCCATCCATTTCAAAATTGACCTGGCTAGACAGAAAAGGTCAGATTCAATGCTGTTTAACAGTGTAAACCCGAAATTGGTCCTCTGACCTTAATGAAGTCTTACAAGACCAAGAGCAATGAAACAAAGACCAAAAACTAATCTGAAGTCAGATGTCAAACCTTAGTGCATCATTCAACTAGCACTGGTCAAAGATGTAGGACTACTGTGATTATACAAAAAATTAAAGGCTAGACCACATTCCCTATGATGTGAAATGCATGACAACTGTTACTAAATGGAATTGTAATCAGTAGGAAGTTTGTAGGTAATAATAGTAAATTGAAAAGAAAAAAAAAAGAGACCCAAATTCTAAACCACAGATCTCAGTTCAGAGAGATTCAGTCACATTTTTAGCTATGCAAAGATACAACGAAATGACAAGGGGAAATACCGTAGGCCTAAACAGCCCCAATTATGATTTTAAAATTGAATCTACACCAGTAAACACCAGTAAACCAGTATACATTCCTGTTTAAGGTTTCCACACAAAAATGACTACCAAAAGAAGAATTAGTTCCTCAAGGATACCCACCAAGGCAAACAAGGCCATATCTTCAATTTATCTACCCTTATTCCATTGCCAATCTCTCTTATCACTTTTACCATTGTAGACCCTCTAAAATTTAGACCTATTTAAGATAACAGTTATGATATGTCATAACTTTAGGTTACAGTCTGTACTAGAAATTCATACCGGAAACACATCTCAGTTGAAAGAACACTTTGTATTCTTAGCCTTATACAGGAAAAATTGTTGGGATGGCAGTGCTTTTTATATAAGCTGTGTGTTACATCCAGACTTTGGCAGATTCAGCAGCATTTGTGAAAAGCATCAAATAGTCGACCCTAGAATATGTAATGCTGTCTTCCTTGTAAGATTTTGTGATGTGATATTTTGGCAATTAAAAATAATTTCTTGGTTTCCTTTGTTAATTTACAAACGCTCAAGATTATGTTCAATTTTCTAAGCTTAGTCTCTTAAGAATTTTGAAATAAAGGATGGGATATATTTACAATGCGGATATTTCTACCAGAGGCAGTTGTTTGGAATTTCCATGGGTCAAAGAGAGAAAAATCATCTCTTTTATGGTACAACTGGATGACATCATTACTATAAGCTAAATCAGATAGGCACCTGCTTTCTAAATGTCTAAAGTTAACTAAAAGAAAGCTCATCCTAAGTGCTGTTCATCCTAAGTGCTTCTCTGCCTATGGTGAATTTGTGAGAGACAGTGTCCTATGGAAGCTAGGATAAAATCAGTTACCAATGTCACATTTTTCAAACAAGTCAGGTCTCAATTAGCTATGTGAATACCACCCCCCACACACACACAACCTCAGTAAATCTGCTGAGTTTTATAAAGGTATATAGCGAGTAGCTCATAAAAATCAGGAAATAAGTTTTCTGTTTGTGGCTTGGCCACTGCATAACTGTTATGGGACTTCAAGGAAGTCTCTGCTTCTGCTCCATTTTCCACATTTGGTTCTCCACCATGGAGAGAGAGGAAGAAGGTTACTCTTCTGTCAGCCCTTTGGAAGCTTTTGCTTCTAAAGTGAATTATATAGCTGCCAAAACAAATATTTGGTGCTAAGGAATATCCTATCAGTGCCAGCTCTGCAATCACTGCAGCTTGCATATATGTATTCCTTCTAACTTTTAGATTAATTTCAAAACCTGTGATGTCTCAGATCAGGCTTAAGTTAAGTTAACTAGTGACCAGACTCTCAGATTTTTTTAGATGCATTGGGTACTTCAGTAGCACAGTTGAGGCTAACATCAAGTAATACTGATAATATTTGAACTAGTTAGCTACACATGTAAAGAATATGTCTATTAAAAGAAATTCATAAAACAGATTTCTTTGCCTGTAAATTGTTTGGGATGGTAGGGTTTTTTTTCCCCTCTTTATGTTATGGGCTACATGCACAGCATGGTGTTTTATTGCTATCAATATGATATTGTATGCAGTGTGGATTTTAGAATGACAGCAGAATAGTTTGTATTGAGAAAGTGCTAGTTGAACTGTACTGCAATCTATGTGCTTTTCTCATTGATAAATCTCTCTATGAGTGCCTAGAATAACTTTTTAGCATTTTTTTATTAAGAAGAGAATATATTTATTATATAACTGGTTATTTTTTGGCCAAAGAATGAGGCTGTCATTTTGAAGAAATATTGAAGAGAGAGGGGAGGGGAGGGGAGGGGAGGGGAGGGGAGGGGAGGGGAGGGGAGGGGAGGGGAGGTAAACAACCAACCAATATTAGCTCTGAAGTGCCAGGTAATTGTACAGGGCCCTGGGCAAAAACAAAACATAGATGTGCAGTAGTCATAGCACATCTTGTCTTAACTTGTCTTTGTTAGTGTAAGTGAAAAGGTTAATGCTGTTGAATTCCGTCAACACAGAATAAGGCACTGTGGCACCTTTGAAATCTAAACTTACCCACAGTGCAATTGATGTGATTCCTGAGAGAATCACATTATTTACAAGTTAGTTTAATAATATGAATGCCAATTAACCATGTGCTGGTGTATACAAATATATATATATATATATAAAAGCCCAGCAGATTGCTTTTAGTAGGCTTACCACAGGGTAAAACTTTACTGCTGTCTACCAGCAGCATATGGTAAGGTCTCAGCCACCTACTAGCCATAACTAGACAGATACCAGGGATGGATTCCTGCAAGAGTTTTGAAAAGCATGCATGGCAGTTCAAAGGAATAAAGCTGCTTTTGGAGCAGAATAATTGATGATGACTTAAATTCAATGCCAATTAAAAATGTCAGAGGCTACTTCTTGACTGCCTTGCACTTTGTGTAGTCAGTTAAATTCAGAATAAAGTACGTGCAAGAAAGCTGCTAAATAGTCCATGTTCGGCATAGATCTGGCAAAGATATATGTGGTGACACAGGTGTAAGTTGGGGAAGAAGAAGATCGTCAGTTTTAGGAACACATCTTCATCAAGTAAAAGTAAAAAAAGTTTACCTTAAATTGCCTAAACCATAAATCAAAAGCCTCACAACAAAAGTAAAATAAATATTAGTATTGACCATCTGCTATTTACTTATGAATGTCTGGCTATTCTTTTTTATTTTCAGTTTCTTGTTTGTCTAACCAAATGTTTTTGACCATTCTATCCTTTGGTGCCAGCATAGTAACTCTTTATAACATAGATATGCTAATCTCAGGAAATACATAGCAAATAGGGATGTCATGTCTTCTTTACTCCCTATTAATAGGGACAGAATATTGGGGTTTGTTATTTAGAAAGTAGTCAGCATGAAGGGGCAGATATGGCCAATTTGGAGCTCCCAGTATATTGAACCATTACAATACTACTGACTTAAAACTCTACACTTGAACAATAGTATTATTTTTTACCAATTGCAGACTCCAGCAATCAAGCCCTACACACATACTTTTCCTTAAGTCTTCTGGTAGCTCCTTCTCATCTATTCCCAACAACCAGTCCTCGTGTGGGAAAAGTGAATGAGAGGTCAATATGAAAATATACCCTGTTATCACTACTGCCAACTCCAGAGATGGAAGTATAGACACAGACACAGGCTTACCTAGCTTGCATAGGATAATTATGACACCAAATCTGCATAATGCTTCTGGCTCCATTCCCAAAACTATCCTCTGTGCTAGCTCATGAAGGGCTGTCCAGAGGATTACTCCATCAGACACAGGCAATACATGGTCTTCTGTTCTGATCTTATGTTGATGCCTTCCGTAACACATCATGAGGTCATGCAGACTTCAGACTGAAGTTTGCTACCAACATGATTAAAAATCACTTATTATTTTCATCATTTATTATTTTCATCCCCACATTGAGCTTAATTTCAGAGGATTTTCATTTCAACCTCTGAAAATATGAATATGCCAAGAAGCAGACACAAAGCTGCAGGTATCTTTCCTATATCCCTACAGATTAAAAGAGTTTAAAGTTTTTTTCATATACCAGTGCATCTATTCTACTATCACTGGCCCACAAAATACAATCCACTATTTCAAAATCACACATTTTGAGATGGTCAGCTTTAGAACTCAGCATTATATTTCCAGAAACAGTTTTGAGTAGTGGAATCTCATTAACTTTATTCAGACCATGGGTATTTGGATTTGAGCAGTTCAAACAAGGAAATAAAATAACCCCTCACCCCACTCACACATCCTAGATCTCCAGAAAGGAAACATTTACAAAATATATTTATTCTCATTCTACTTTTGATTGGATTTCAGGTCTAATTTATTTCAAAGACTTTCATTACTACAAAAACTACTGTTATTTTGATCAAAACCAAAATGTCTAAAATACTACCCCTCTCTTTGTCTCTTAGCCAGCAAAAGATGGATGAAGTCTCCTCCACAGCAGTGATCCAGCCTCCTTTATTTTGATGCTCTCCATTCAACTTTCCCTATCCAGAAGAGTTGTTTTGACGTGACTGGAACTCACGTCTACAGACCTACCTAATTTGCTTTTGGGATTACTATACAATACCCTACTCCAGGAGGGAAAGTGGACCAATCCACTAGGGAAGGACATGCCATATCCATAATACCTCTGAGCAAAATTCTTGTCTTCATTCGTATGAATAGACAGAAAGAGCAACGTTAATTACATTCACAAACACAGGCATTCACAGATAGAAGTAGATCCAGCCTGTGTTTGTGTCCAAGCCTATCATTTATATGTTTAATAAGGAAAAGAGAGGAAATAGATTATCACACAACAATGGGAAGAAAGTAGTATTTGTGTTCAATGCCAAAATAAGAATTGAAACAAAGTGAAGCACCTGCAAACAGGAACATGTTAGAAGCACCTTTCAGACTTCCACTTCCTTTGCTCAAAGAGGAGATCTGTCCTCCTGCTTGCTATTGATGTCTTGCTAAAACAACTTTAATTTTTCTTGCTATTTAATACGTCAGAGCACTTGACAACACTCACAATCTCTATTAATCAAAGCCTTGGTAGCTGCCACAGCCTGAGCAGAAGTATAATCCTTAAGATTCAACCCCCCCTCAAAAGGAAAAAAAAATGGCGGTAGTTTGCCTGACAACAGGGTAAACAGATTATTGTGTTATTGCTGGCTGATTGCCGGAGCTATTTTGGAGCTCCATAATTCGTTTAAAGAGATTTTTGACATTTATGAAATGACTTCTATAATCAACTGACAGTGCAATATCCTATAATTGTTCAATTAAAAATGACTACTAGTGCATTCATTTATTAGTAGAATCAGATAATTGTCTTGCCACTAAAGAGTACTTCACACTTTGCGCATCAAATGAAAATGTTTGAGTATAAATCTGTGGCACAGCAGCCAAAGTCCTGGGGACTTTTCAAGTGAAGGTGTAATTATTACAGGCCTCTGAAGTAAATATGGTTTCATGTGATAATCTTTAAATGGATTACATGTGTCTTATAGTACACATTTCTGCATAAACTTTCACATCTGGTGAGATGGACACAAACAGGTTTTCAGTGGCAGGTGAGACTAGTGTGACTTAAAACAGGGTCAGTTTAAAAACTGACATCTAAGTCACAGGGCTGATCCTCCTTCTCTCCACACTTGTTCCTGGGAGGACACTGCTCTACTAGAGGAAGGCAGCAGAGGGTGAGGGCACAGGTAAATGTTTTGCATGGGAAACTGGAGCAGAATATGAACCCATAAGCTACACAGCTCCAGTTAAAAATGCACACCCATACTTTGTGCTGCTGGGAGGTATCAACATCTTCATGAAATATCTGATGATTTTTAGATCTATTTGAAGTCCACTTGAAGTCACTCAGCACCTTGAAACAACTTCAGAATGGAGACTTTCTCTTTAAAATGGAATGTTTTAACTCACATTGTCCAAAACATCTACTAAGCAAAATCACAGATCAATTTGTCATTAAATAATAAAAAAGCTCTGTACATCAAGTATGTAGCTATCGCGTGGAAAACCGTGTAAGCAAATCACTGAAAGGCAAGCAACAGCAGCAACCCCTTCACCAATTTAATGTTATTTTTTTAATTATCGTTCTGTTTCCAAGGGCAACCTTCCAGAAATCTTGGCTAAAATTCACAATTTATATTCAGATAATAATAATTAAAGAAATCCAGTGTATAGTCACCAGATGGAAGATAATACTTAATTTGTGGCTGCTACAGTATACTGTTTAGTAATGTCATTTCAGAGTCTCAGCTGAGCTTAAGCCCTGCTCTCCTCTTCCATCCCTCCCCCACTGCATACCAGTTTGATAACAGAACATAATGCTTCTTCACCTCGCACTTGATTTTTTTCTGTATTGCCTTTTCTCCAATGATCTTCAAATGCTTTAATGAACCAATAACTAATGAGTTATTTCTTATACCATGGCTTAGCCAAGTGTTACTTTCTCTGTGTTATGCATGGAGAAAGCCATAAAGTGGAGGAATTACTGCCAAATTTTTCGCTAGCAGGCACAGGATTACGGGTAGAGTAGCTGAATCCTATCTAGAGACCATCAACAGGGGAGCATCTGGAGAGCACCTCTTTTTACAGCACAGCACCAATTAAAACCAACGGGTGGATGTAGCAGCGTGGAAGCAAGGGGGAGCCAAGCTTCAGCCAGGCACCTCCTCCCCCAAACAGATCTTTATGAGCTGGCTGATGCTAACCAGGCACACCAGAACCCTGTGCCAGGGCCCAAGCCACCCCTATCTCTCCCCTTCTCCATTATAATCACAAGCCCATCTTTCCTCCTGCTTAGGAAAAAAGAAAAAAAAAAAAGAAATTAAAATCAATGCACCTTTATATCAAATCAGCTCTGCTACAAAGCTTAGCAAATGACCCATCAAGGATATGCTGCATCATTGACTGCATTTTTCTCCCTGTTCCACCCTCATTTCCCACACCTTTTTTGCTGTTGTTTGTTGTTGTTTCAAACCCATTTTTCTGTGTGTTGTATGGATTTTAGAAAGACTTTTGATAAAGATGATTCTGGCAGTTGGATGATAAATATTATTTTCTTAACCTGCCTAGCTTTGTCAGCCACCTGCAACTGCAGCCTGCCACGCGTTGGAAGCAGCTCATTAACTTTCCCACAGCTTCCCAGGAGTTTTCCTTGTTTTCTTTCACCTTGGGTGTGTACTGCCTTCTCCGTGAACAGTTAACTACCCGAGCAGGCCAAGCGGGCTTTGGCACCACAAGCGTAGCACGCTTCAGGCAGCCTCCCTGCTAAGGCTCAAAATCTCTCTTAAACACATTAAGCAGCCCATTTTGGATTGATAGTGCAGTAATTATTCTGCTTCACCCTAAAAACCATCCTGGGGTAATTGGCGCAGAGGAAAATTACCCAGAGTCCTCTGCCACCTGGTAGTTAAGGAACGAATCCAGGGAAAGATAAGTGAAGCAGGGAAAAAATCGGCACTTATTTGATTTTAATCTCACCACTTTGCAAGCATTTAAATTGCCTTAATCAGGTGGCTGGCTCCCAGCCTAGCTGGTAATCTGTTATCAAATTTGAAACTAGATTTTTTAAAATGTCAGTGTAGGCTGAGAATTGAAGTCTATTAACAGTTATGAGCCTCCCTCCTAAACTTCCATAATCTATGTATTAATGATCCCTTTTACAAAGCTGTCAAATATTACTTTATTATAACTATATATTAGTAACGTCATTGTAAAAGCAGGCTTTAATTATTTATTTTTTAAAGATAGGGGGAAAAAAAAAGCCAAACACCATACACATACACAATGCCAATGTTCTTAACACTGAAACCTGATTTTTCTGAGGCAATAACTTGAGTGTATGGAATAACCTTGATAAATGTAATTGAATTTTTCTCTGATAAGATTAACTAGTGGTAATTGTGAATAGGGAAGGTCTGACCCACTACAAATGAGATGTATGACGAGCTGAAAATAATCAATTTTTTTTCTTTTTCTCTTTCTCCTCCCCCATCTCCTTGCTCCCCTCCATCTCTTCAATAGGAAAAGAAAAAAAAAAAAGGAAAACTGAAATAGTAATTTTGGGCCTGGCAGGATGAAGCATTTATGTCTGAAATGTTTTTGTATGTGCTGATTATCTGCTATCTTCTCAGTGTGTCTAATTGTGCTGAGCTCAGTTTAAAATGAGATCAACACATTTAAACCCCAGAAGGCTTAATTAAGGGAGGGACTTAATGCTTTACAAAAAAAGGGGAATTTACGTCTTTTGAGACATGCAGTATAAATTTTACCTGCAACTTCCATGACTAGAGTGCTCCAAAATTTTGTAGTTTATTGAATTGTTTTTAAAAACAAACAAACACAAAAGACAGAACTTTAGAACTCATAATTGCTGTTAGTAGTTGAGAGCTGTGGGGGTTTTTTTATGCCTACTACTTCTTGCTTTTTGTTTCCACATGCTCTTGTTTGAAGCCATTCTGATCAAGCAAGCAAGAATGCAATATGTAAAAGCAAACCTGCTTGAAAACTCCAGTACTTGAACTCTTTAAAAGCACACAGTGGCCATGTGCTTTTCAGAGTTAAAGATGACTCTCCCCTTGCATGGAAAAAATATCCACATGCAAATTCAGACAAAGCATTCCCCTACCTTGCATTTATTTCCATTAAGTACACAAAATATTGCAGTGGAAATTAAAAAAGGGTAATAAAGAGGATTAATTATTTTTAGTTATGTGATAGAAGTCAATCAAATATTCTTTGAAAATAATGCCACAGTCCATTGTTTTGTCTTCCTCCCTCATTATCCTATAACTCTGACCATTGAACTTTAGTGCTGCAGATCAGGCTAAAACACCACTGACAACTGAGTATTCGTATTCTCTTCATTCGATCCCGTGTACTTTCTGTGAAAGACTCTTCAGAAACATAAAATCTACCGACACTGAAATTAATCACAAAGTACAAAAGAAAAGCAGCTGGCATCATACTACTGAATAATGCAAAATGTGCAGATTTAAATTACATGTCACCGATAATGTATACAATATATCTATATCTACACACACACACACACACACACATACACAGAGTTGTTCTATAATCAGTTAATAATTTTTCACTGTCTACAAAATAAGTATTTTAGTTCCAAAATGGTATATACTGAAATTTCATCAAAATTAAATACCAGATGAGTTCATCGTGATTAATATTACTGCAGTAAATACTAGAAGGAATTAATTTCAATAGGAAATGGTTGCAATTTAAAAGTAGAGTTAAAAAAAAAATTAAAAATGCTTATACATGGAAGAAAGTTGCAAGAGAAACCAGTAAAACACTGTGTCAATATCTCTGCAAATTCTGAGTCTGTACTCAACAGGATCATATACAATAAGGAAAGAAAATTAAGTTTCCTTCTTTTATGTGCTCATTAAAATATGGATTATTTATAAAGGAACCACCTGGAAAACTGTAGGAGAAAATAACTGGTAAAGTCACTATTTTCATGCAATATTGTGCATAAATTATAGTCCTGAAGATTGGCATTATTTTGATTTTGTTCCCTCTCCAAGTTATAATAGAATTAAAAGCGGAAAACTGGAGTCCATAACTACTTGCCTTGAATTCTGAAGTTTGCTAGCTCTGAGCTGCACAGCCATATATCCTTGAGAGCAAACAAAACCCAGTGTACTTTATTTCTCAGCTTTTGACAACCTTTATTATTTTGTTTATCTACTATTCATAGTGAGATGTAAACATCTTACTTCCTAGTGTGATCCTCATATCAACAGTGGGACAGTTTAAAATATTGGGAATCAATACGTTATAAAATATCAGCCAGTACTAAAAAGAGTACAGAGCCAGAGTAAATTCATTGAATGTCAAATAAAAAATAAACAAACATGGACGGATTAAAAAATGTAGCAAGATTAGAAATGAAAAGACAATTAATTAGAACTATATATTCCTAAAAAAATGACTTGACAGGGAAGCTGTTCTTACTTTAAATACTAAGCCACTTACAGTAAGGAAGATGACAAATTTCATGTAGATACAGAGAAAATAAGTTGTTCTAAATGAATCTCTTAATTTAATAGAAAGCTTGCACGGTGATATTGCTCATTACTATTACAGGAGTGGTAAGAATGGATACTATGGGTAATGAAAACATGGCCAGATTCAGCTTGCTTTGTTTTTTTTTATTTATTGGACTAGATGTTTCAGACTGACTGTGCAAAGGCAGGGGAGAGCATTCACATCTTAGGCAAATAAACAGGCATCATGGACATCATGTAACACAAGCTTGACGCATATGAACCAGGCCTCCTGCTGTTCTTTCCCCTTCACAGGCCTCAGTCTAGTGAATGATAAGCCTATAAGCAGAATTAGTCTAAAAAAAATTCTTTGACAGAACCATTTTCCAATGAAAAACTATACTTCCATTTAAAAATGTAATTTGCAGGAAAGTTCTAATTTAGAATATTGTTTGTTTATTTATAAAACTAAAGAAGTCCTTACTGATTCTTTTAACACTGATTAGTTTCAGAGAGATAAAAATATTTTGTTTAGATAATAGAATTTTTGGTTTTTGAGAATTTCACATTGTGCCAAACACATTGATGCAATAGCAGATATTTAATGAGATTCAATGAGATAAATGGATTTCTGTGTTGTACATTGTATGTCAATGTTTTGCCACGAGCAAAATGAATTGATCAGAAATTATGCAACTTCAGTTACAACTTCACATTTTTAAGAACTAATTTTATGAGAAGGCTTGATTTTTTTTGTTAAAAATCTGAAACGTATTAGTTTCTTTTTCAGAGCAATCATGCTCAGTCTCAAATAGCCGTCAAATTTCAAAACATAGAGCTAAAACAGACTAAACAAAAAATAGATATTGAAGCTTTGAAGCATTGGGGGATTTGCAGAAAGGAAGAAGGCAGATAAGGAAGACGAAAAGGACATGGAAAGATTAAAAAGGAAAAGCTGGAATCCAGGGGTTTGGGTGAGACCTTTGTCTACCTTACAGAGTATAAAACATCATTTTCTTGTGACCTTCCCTACCATGAGCCCTGCTGACTCCTCAGATCAGTATTGTTCTAATAGTGCACAGGATGAAGTACACCAAAATGTGAACTCATCTCCCTGATTTCCGCAACCTCCATGAAATGCTGGTCTCCTGCATCATTTTGTTTAACTTTAAATAGTTGATTGTAATCTATTATAAGATTTCTCTATTTTTTTGTGTGTGTATTTGGTTTATTGAAGTTTTGTGCCTTTCACTTAAAGATAGTTTGTGTCATTTGAAATTACAAGCTCCTTTTTAAAAAAAAAAATAATGTACATTCTTACAGAAATGAGACTTTGCATCATAAGAATTAAAATGTTTTCAAATCTTCCTATTTATTCTCCCAAATTTATCAGATTCTATCAATATTTGCAAATAGATTTCTAACATTAATTTCCGCTTTTATAAGGACATTCACAGTCATTTTGGAAAATATACTATTAATCACACATGTACCATCGAACACGTACTATCCAGAGTGTGATTTCATGGGAACCCGGGTGTTGGGAATTCATCATCAATCATTGCTCACAGCCTTTCTGAAGACCCTCACACACACACTGCCTGACAGGCAAGAAGTACCATAAAGGACAAGGTTAGGAGTAGTGGCTAACTGGTAAGTTGGAAATACAGAGGTCCAAGGGAGACAAACTAACAATGATAGTACAGAAAGTGCAGATCATCCTTCACTGGAATTGATCTCCTAAGCCTACTCTCTCATTCCTTTTGTTGGAAGCCTGCAGAAATCATCTTATTAACTGTGACACCTTAGAACTGTCATTTATTCGGCTGCCTTCTTTTTCTACCACTTGTTGCAGCATCTTTTTCTCCACTTGGAAGTCTTTGAACAAAGACAAAGCTCAGTCCTGATTGTGCACTTGTGATGACTAAATGTGCAATCTACAAAGAAAAAATCACAGAAGTCAAGGATGAGACCCAAATCTTTTTTCACAAAGTTAGCCCTTCAGCCTAGTAGTAGTCTGTTGCATGGTTTCAGGGTCATGTAGCCCTTCTAGACCTGGCCTTAAGATCATCACTCCTACTTCCAGCCCATGAAGGAAAGAATCTTCTTTCTCTTATTCATCATATTCCCACCCATTTTGCAGTACTCTAGAATGAAGAAGGTGCGATCAATCAGGGATCTCATTTATCCTGTGTTAGGATAAATCTGTTCTTTCTGGTTTGATTCCATTTCCCACCAACACTGACAGTTTTGGATCTGGTATCTTTCCAGAGGAGGAGAAGGAGAGGTTAGAGAATGGAAGCCTATTTACAGCTTGAGTCAAGCACTGTAATATCATTATAGTCCCATATTTTTATAGCACGTCCACTGTATATCAATGTCTCCTTAAAGTCCTTCATCTCACTTATTGCCAGCCTTAGTATGGCAGCTTTTCTACACGGGAGATTTAAAGGTGATACCAAACAGTTCCTAATCACACAAAAATGAAGCAGACTCATGTTCTGGTCCTTTTCTTCATTTAAAGACTATTAAAAAGATATTTTTGAAAATAATAGTAAATATCACTCTGCTAAAATGGTCCTTGAAATTTCACTGGCAGAGAGATAGCACTTGCCAGCCTCTGTCTGAGGAATTATCCTCTTTAAGGTCGCCCTCTCTGAAACTCTACTTAGATTTGACTTGCAAGGCACAGATTGCAAAGCAGCAGCTCCACCACTTGAAATAGGAAAGAATCTTTCTTAAGCGACAAAAATGATAAAAGTGAGATCATATTTCAGGTTTCCTGACACTAGAGGGCAAGCCCATTTTAGGTAATGCTATATTTGATGAAGAATCTTAAAATATGTTTCCTTCATAGTGAATAAACTGTGCCAGCTGTCCATCACTTGTGTCTCCTCACAGACTCCTCTGGCTTCTGAGGTAGAATGGCTCTGCTCAACTTAATAAAACTAAGAGGGCTAAAGAGAGCAGTTATCAAACCCTAAATCAGAAATAGTTACTCAGTACTTATAAGGAAGATGCTGATATTAGTGATGGACAAACTCCAACCATAAGGACATTTTCCTTATCCTTACAGATTTTTTTTAATATTCTACATTTCTGTTACTTTTTATAAGAATATTTATTACTCAGTGGTCAGCAAGGTGGATATCGGATGGAGAGAGATGTGAAAAATGTTTGAAGAAGTGCTCTCAAATTAGCACCTAATCATTTCTGCCCACTGACAAGAAACAAAAGGAAAGCGGCGTTTAACTCATAACTCTTGCTGCTTTGCAGCCTTCTCCATAGTGCCTTTCTCTTTACTGAAAATCAGACACCACAGCTCATTAAGCTAGACTATGAAGGATAATAAAGCTTATAGACTCCTTCACTTCTCTCGAGGTTAACATTTCTTTAATAGAAGACAACAGTCTTGTGGTTAAGCCACAAACTCCGTGTCAGGGGACCTTGGTTACAATCCATTACACATACAGACTTTGGCAAACTATATTACTTATCTTGCCTTAACTACATTTCACAGAGGAGAGACGAATAAGTTTCCGTTTTTACTGGGACAGCACAAGGATAATCATGGCACAGAACGGATGCTGTGCTTCCAGCAAGGACAGCCTCCTTGGGAGAAAAAGAAGAAAATTTTTAAAATCACAAATCAGTTTCCTTCAGATGACATTGTAAATTAACACATTAGCAGGTATTGAAAGATTTTTAAACAAACGTATAAACTCAGACATCTGTACATCTATATTGAAGCTAAGTTGAGTATTTTTTTGAAACATTTGGTGTGCAGTCATGCACATATTTAATTGAAAAGATCTGGGGATCTGGAGGTCACTTTTAAGATGCCTGCTCTGATAAACACGGTCAGAAACTTTAGAGTGGACTCTCAAGTGGACTCTTGTCTAGACATGGTTTTAGCATCATTTTAGTTAATATAAGGTACCCTACAAATACTCCAACTGCCAGTCTGGAATGACACAGGTGTCCAATTTATGCTGCGACATATACCATCTATATGTTGGTGTCCTTCATAGCCTGTAGCACCTAAAATAGCCTTAGAGACTTGAACTTCTTGTCTTTATTTCCCCTAGCAAAAATATTTGGAAAATAGGTAGACATTAAAGCTTCCTAGTAGTTCTTATTTATCCTGCAAAACAGGACAACATTCACCCTTGAAGCTGTGAGTATTGACTTTGGTTAAATTATCCAGAATTACACATCATGCACTAATATGTATTTTCTATATCACCCCTATTAAAAATTATCATCTTACAGGATAACTATTTTGTGTACAATAATGTTTGTAAACCTTGCCTTCACAGCCTCAGTTTCATTTTGAATATTACAGTTTAGTAGTAGAGTGCTGTAGTCACTGAGACCTTAAAGACTAAAGCAGGCATAGAATAAATGCAACTACAACTGAGAACAGCAGGAGGTAATTCCACTATGTCGCTTCCAAATTGTGCAAACCACATTGAGGAATGTTCAGTTAAGTCTTGCATAACATTTTATCATAAATAATTACAGATAACTACACTTGGAAAATAAACTTGCAAAGCATTTGCCATAAAGCAAAATATCTTCTTTCAAAATTTTTTCATATTCACCAACTAATTCAAAAACCTCAGCAATTTGCCATGCATGTCTTACGAGCTGAACAATGTGGAGGTTTTATTACACAGACTGAAAGTATGTGAAATGTAACACAAATCATTGTTAAAGCTCCCACATTTGAAAGAGTTAGACTTCTTTTTTATCAAATATTTGGTATCTGGCAACCCATTTGACAGGACAGGTTTTAGGTTGGTATAGTTTAAAACAGTAGAAGTACAGTCTTTGTAGAAAGAATTTATCAACAGATCTGTTGGAAAAATATTTTTTCTAGTCCAATATAGTCTTCTAACTTTGTCACTCAGTTCAAGAAAAGATAATGCCAATGCTTGCAAAGCTTGTGTAATTTCAAGAGTTTTTTAAAAAATCAGTCTGTTTCAAAGACTTAATGAGTAAGGCTTCCATATACCAGTCATTATGGGATGCCATGACAATTTATGCATTCCATACTAATGAACATACTCTCCATGTCTCTTATTTAGAGTATGATACATCTCTTATCAGGCTATGTATTGCTCCTGCTTAGAAATATTAATTCACTGTACATTCCTATCCAAAAAGCCATTCTCTGTCAGCAGCACCTCTTCCCTGCACATAGTCATTGTGAAGTCAATGTGATGTTTTTGGACTATTAAAGATCTTTCACTACTGAAGTAGTCTATTAGTATATAGTCTATAATATTTGTAGCAAAAGTCACTGCATTAAGTAAAGAAAAATACCTGACTTTCAGTGATTGTACCATTTGTATGTTGCTCGACTATATCCTTTCATCTGCAGAACAATTCACTCAAGGTAAATTGCATACGCATTTAGCGGGAGGGAACTGATGTCTATTTGTTGTCAACTAAATTATCAAAATGTCTGAAAAAAAGTCCACCACAGAAACATTACAGAGAGAAGAAATCTGTATGTGATCCAACATTGAAATAATACTGGAGAGTGAGTTCTCCAGCTTTATCTGTGTCTTTCATTGCATAGCAAGAAAGACCTGATTGATTTGTCATTGGAATTACATGATTCAGGTGTAATTTTGAAGAATTCATTCATCTGGATTAAAAAGGATTGGACTACTAAACTTCAGGTCTCCTTGTGAGTATATGCTAGAATGGAAAAGTACCATTCACTATAGAAATTTATCAAAACAAAGAGATTTGGATGCATAAAAAAGACCTGAAAGTATTCTAATATTGGAGATAATCAACTGCTTTAATAAAAATGTAAAAATGATTTAAAAAAAAATTGCACCGATATCACTCCCAGGTCAACATTTATTTTAGAATTTCCAGTCTAAAAAAGTAAGAAATGTAAAATTCTTATACTATTGCAGAAATACTGGAAATTCCTATGAAAATGGAAATTCAATATCATTTAAGGGGCTTTAATGCTTGTGCTTGACAGATGAAAATTGTACTGAAAGATCCTTGAGAAAGATTCTATTTGTAGCCCAAAGTTGATTGAATGTACAATTTCAAAAGTAGTTTTGTCATTTTTAGGGTATTTTTCTACAAGAAATGCATCTACCATAGATTACACATGATATGCTTTAGATGGTCTAGACAATCTATAAACAAAAGATAAAAAGAGCTTTCTCTTTCCTTTGGAAGAAAAAAAAAAAGTCAATTTTTGTGCTTAAGACTGGGTTTTGCCTTCGTTAGAACTTCAACTTATTGTGAATAATAGGTTTTCTTACCAACTCCTTAGACACCGATATAATGTAGCTATCACAGTCTGAAGTGTAGTTCTTAGTTCAATCTTCTGTGCAAATTCAAAGCAATTAATAGATTCCATATGCATGCACACCAGTAATTAAAAGATGAGAGTCTTCTGATTTGTGTTTGCTGTCTGTTTGTGACCTGTCTGCTCAGAAAGAACCTAACTTATTGTCACTCTTGTCCATATACTCAACCACAAACTGTCTGTATCACAACCTCTGATAAAACAATAGGAAAATTGTCAGGCAAGAAGCCTACTTTTTTGTTGTGGTGGATATGAGCTAGGTGAAGTAAGTACACAACTTCATGTTTCTTTAATAGATATTCCCAAAACAGGCCAGAAACTGTGGGACAGCTATAGCACCAATTGGTCCGTGCTTCAGTAAAGGAAGACAGGCATTCCATTTACTCATGAAGCAGATATATGTAGATGCCGCATGTCTTTTCCCTTACCTCGATAGTTCTTCTTTTTCTCAAAAACCAGACATTCTATAATAACAAAAGCTTTGCAAGGTAGCTTACCATAGTCAGTCTTGATCAGCTGTCGTTGTAACAATCATTGCAAGACAGATTTGCAAACCCTTGCAAACTTGTCAAAACTTAGACAACCACAGAACAACAAATTACAAATAAACTTAAAAAAATACATAATCCGTGTAGCAGGTAGACATGTTACGAAGACAATAACACATGAATATTAAACCAAATTTCTGTGACAAGATGACACGTCCACGTTGTTAACAGAGAGTCTGCAACCTTTCATAATATGTTATAGCTGGTAATTCTACTGTCTTTTACTCACACTTACACTGGACCAAATTCTACTCCAAATTAGTGTTCATTGACTCTTATTAAGATTTAACATTCAAAATGTCTTCAGTAGCCATAGGTTTCCAAAGAAAATGAGGTGTGTGACTCCTCTGAAAAGAAGATTACCTCTTCAAATATATAAACATGGCTGTATCTGTCTGTTTCTTAATATCTATCTTAATAGCTATCTCAAAAATTATATATTTGTCTCTTACAGAGTATTTTGTGATGGAAAGCAATACACGGAGTAATGTGGAATATGGTAAAAAATATTCACTGAGCTTCTTTGCAAAAAAAGAAAAAAATCCAAATTTTTAAACAAATGTTTAGCAATAGTGCTATGATATTTTTCATCAAAATGGTGTTTTCAGAGGCACACATTACTGAATTCCTTAAAATCATGTTTCAGAACTTTAGCACTTTCTACCTCCTGGAGGTAGAAAATTCTTATTTTGTGGTTTGGGGAAATAGTCTCAGAGAAAATAGAGAGCATATTCCTTAATCAAAGTCATACCAAAAAGAGCTTGTGAAAGAAATTAGTGTAGATCATTTTCAGCTTTTAACCAGGTTTCTATACTTCTAGCATGAATACTCAGGTCATTCCCTTAAAACAATATCAAAAAGAAGTCTTGAGATTATCACTGATGTAAAAAGTCAGAAAATCCTTGGGTTTGCTCCTTATACAGAGATGGTGAGTAATTTTTTTCTGATACAACAGAAAGGAGAAATTGTAACACTATATATTAAAAAGACAATACTATATATAAAGGTATTGTCAAGTAAATGTTAGATCTTAGCTGTAGAAGCAGCTTCTGCAATTCCTCAGTATTGTAATTGCCATCTTTAGTTTCTTATACCTGAGCAAAAGACTACATCTTTGGGAAATTTACAATTTGCACTATTTATTGAGACAGTTCCTATTCCTTTTTTATTTGTTTTCCAAAAGTACCAATTTGTTACCTCTGCTGACCAGTGCAAAATCAAGCCCACTAATGTTTATAGAATACCACATTATTGTTAGATATCACATACAAATGCAAGCACTGCAGCTTCTAACAGATAGAAGCTTGATGGAATCTGTCTGGAGATTACAGGTATCCAGATTGTCTCAGCACCTACTCTGGTAATGGAGCTCAGCATTTTCTAAAACTTTCTGAAGTTCTGACATTTTACAAGAATTTTAAAAATACCTCTCTTGCTGTTAATTTTCAGGTTTATTGTGAGTTTGATCACATAATGGTAGGGGTTGGAAGGACCTCTAAAGATCATCAACCCCCTTGCTAAAGCAGGTCCACCTAGATCAGGTCACACAGGAATGTGTCCAGGCACGTTTGAAAACCTCCAGAGAAGGCAACTCCACACCCTCGCTGTGCAGACTGTGCCAGGGCTCCCTCACTCTCATAGTGAAATAGTTTAAGTAGAATTTTTTTGTATTTCAGCTTTTGTCCATTACCCTGAGTCCTATCACTGGACACTATAGAAAAAAAGTGTTGCCCCATCTCCTTGACATACACCTTTTAAATACTTATAAGTATCAATGAGACCCTCCCTCATTCTCCTCTAGACTGAATAGATCCAGATCCTGGAGCCTTTCCTTATAAGAAAGATGCTCCAGTCCCCTAATCATCTTGATGGTCCTACTCTGGCCTCTCTCTAGAAGTTCCCTGACCCTCTTGAGCTGGAGAGCCCAGAACTGGACACAGGACTCCAGATGAGGTCTCACCAGGGCAGAGTGCAGGGGGGAGCAGAACCTCTCTAGACCCGATGGCCACACTCTTCTTGATGCATCCTAGAATATCATTGGCCTTCTTGGCCATGAGGACACGTTACAGGCTCACGTTTAGCTTGCTGTCCACTAGAACTCTCGGATCTCTCTCTGCAGAGCTGCTCTCCAGAGAGTCACACAGTTACTTGTTAACTCATAAAGTAGTGGTCTCCTGAATAGATTGGAAAAGAGAGAAGGAAAAGTGTTGATTTAATCTTTTTCTTAACAATGCCTTGGTCTGAGGTTTTGTCTTGTGCATTAACAGGACACTAAATGATAAAGAAGGCTGAAGCTGATTTGGTAAACAAAAAGAATTAACCCTTTGTGGTTCTTCAGCAATGTAATCTACTACCTAGTACCTCCTGCTCTTTTTTTGTCAATAAAGCTCAAAAGACTTCATTATGAGGTAAATGTGAGTATTCCTGCGTTACACACTCATAAAAATAAGTTCAAAAAACAATGGGTTAGTGTAAGGTCTGGGGCAACAAACAAGATCCCCTGAACTGAAGAGCAGCACTCTGTCCATTGCTAACACAGCCTTCAAAACACACTAGCAATCCTGGGCAGCAAAGCCAAATCTAATAGAGATTTCTTCTGTTGATCATACCTCTGTAGTTCTCAAATCCTGTATAGAACAGACTTTCCAAGTCCATGGGGCCTGTGGATGACATCCAGTAGGTAGTGTGGTTCAGGCTCCAGCATCTGGGCCCTCAGCATGCAGTTAGCCAAGTCAAATCCTTCATTTACTGGCCCTGGCTGTTTTATGAGTGGTGACCAGAACCCCAGTGTTGTTAAAGGGGAGGAAAGGGGTAATATTTCCTTCCCGTAGAATTTCTTTCACTAAGCTCAATTACTGCAGCATGGTGTGAGGAAAGAGGTGAGCTTCTCTCTCATTGCTAGGCTGAAAGTCATTGCTTTTCTGACTGTGTAAAAAAATAATTTTTTTTCTTATTTAAAGATTCATAACCCTAAGAGGAAGTTGCTGTGCATGTGCTTTTCCGCTCTCTGTAAACAGCACACAACAGGCTTTTGAGTAAAACAGGACTTGAGATTTGGTCAAGGTCAGCAAGGTATGTACTGTACCCTAAGTTTTTTCTTTAGCAGACACATTATTCTATTAGATGGAAATCATACCAGGGCAATTCACCTCCTCCTGGCTTTTCTATCTATATGTGAGCATCTTTGAGAAGTGGGATTAGAGAGAAACCTGCAGGCACATTAATAAATAAACTTCACATGCTGTTTGATATTAAGTAAACATACTGCTAAATATTTCTCTAGGGGATTGTGATCTCATAACCCATGGACTTCTAATTTGGTTACCTGTGACATGTGGCTCTTACCCCCAGGGTTCCACAATGAATTAATTCTAAAAGGCTTTTTAAAATTTAACATAGTAAGATAAAACAAAATAATCTAACATACATTCTTAAAAATTTGGGCTCATTTTGCTTCATAGATAACATGAAGTGCTACTATTAGAAAAACTAAAAAATAAGAAAAAATATTACTATAAAACTGGATCCTCAGAGACACACATGGGCTTGATATAAGTTAAGACAGAACTCGTTCTGGAATAAGAATCTGCCTCTCTGTTTGGTAAGCTTCCTCTCCCAGAAACACCATGTCCTCTGTTGTTAAAATAAAAGAGATTCAGTTTAGGAAAACACATGTTTGTCCATGTATTCACATATAGAAATGCTGTAAGTGCTTTCCCATACATTTATTCCTCATTCTACAGGATGAAAATTTACCACTGAGAAACCATTAATGAAACTGTGTTTGTAGAGGTTTTGGGGGTACTTTTTTTTTTTCCCCCTTTTAAGTGAATCTTGATTTTGCAAGAGGTGTGTCTACTTGACATTGATCAGACAGACTGGATTGGATATTACCCATACTACAACTTCCTACAGTGACAACGATCAGGAACTGCCACTATTTCATATTTTTCTTCAATATGACAAGAAGCTGTGTGGAATCACAAGAAATGCAGTTCATCTAGAATGTCAGAGGAAACTGAACATGAGACATCCAACTCACAAATTATTTCTGAATCCCAACAATGATGGCAACTCCTAATTTTCTGGTTTTGGTTAGGTTTTCTACCCAAACAGTTTTTCTGAAAATCACTTGCATAGTAATTATTTCCCTGTCCTGATCAGTTTTGCTGCATAATTCAAAATTCCTTTTCCCATTGCCAACCTCCAGTAGTTTCTTTCTCTAATAGATCAGAAAAGGATTTAAAATATTATTTACATTAAATGTAATCCATATATGGGCAAAAAATTTAAAATATCAGTTTTCAGTTAAGATAATGACTAGAGTATTGACTGCAGAATGCTAAGAAATAAAGTTTTTAACTCAGAAGAAACTGATGTAGTGAGTCTATTGCCTTCATATAACAAAAAGCAAGATCACTGAAACCTGACTGAAAAAAAAACCAAATCAACAAAACAGGAATATCAAAATTATAGATCTGGTAGTAACAATCTTTAATAATACTTTTTAGTCAGGAGTTGGGCTCAGAATAGAAAATATGGTCAGGAAAATAACAGTTACAGTCCTCCTTATGCTGACAAAGTCAATGAAAAAAGTGTTTTGGAAAAAAAGTTATAAAACGGGATGGTTGCTCAGAGACCATCTTTTGTACTTTCTCAAAAAGGGTTTTTAGTTTGATCTCAAATTATATCTGAATATGACCTAAGAATCACCAAACAAAATAAAAATTCAGTTTAATTTGAAAAAAAAATTCAACATTATTTGTCTCAAAATATTTGTTGTATTTCATAACATAATTGAAGAAAGTGATAAATTCTTCATTCTGAATATTTTATTTACTTTTTTTACCTTTTTTATGAAAGGAGATGATCAAGGCATGTGAAGGTTGAAGGCATCCTCAGCTGCAGTGACCACAAGTTGGTAGAGTTCAAGATCCTGTGTGAAAGAGGCAGGACACAAAGCAGGACCATGACCCTGGATTTCAGGCAAGTCGACTTTGGCCTCTTCAAAGATCTACTTGGATGGATTTCATGGGATATGATTCTAGAAGACAGAAGTACCCATGAGAGCTGGTAAATCTTCAAGCACCACTTCCTCCAAACCCAGGAATAGTGTGTCCCAATGCACAAAACAGGACGAAAAGGAGGTAGGAGGCCTCCATGGATGAGCAAGGATCGGCTGGGACAACTCAGGCAGAAAGCAGCCATCTGTGAGAGGTGGAAACAGGGGCTGGCTTCTTGGGAAGAGTATAGGAACATTGCCAGGCCATGCAAGGGTGCAACTAGGAAGGCTAGAGCCCTTCTAGAATTAAATTCAGCCAGGGAAGTTAAGGACAGTTATAAGGCATTTCTTAAGTACATCAGCAGCAGAAGGAGGATGAGGGGGAATGTAAGCCCTCTGCTGAAGGCAGAGGGTGCCCTGGTGACAGAGGATGCAGAGAAGGCCGAAATACTGAATGCCTTCTTTGGTTCAGTTTTTACGGCCAAGGCCAGCCCTTGGGAAGCCCAGTCCAGCAAGGATAGTAGGATGGCCTGGACAGCAGAGGACTTGCCCTGGGTGGAAGAAGAAGACGTTAAAGACTTGTTGGCCAAACTTAAGGCTCGTAAGTCAATGAGTCCTGATGGGATGCATCCTAGAGTGAAGAGGGAGCTGGCTGATGTGCTTGCCAAGCCTCTCTCCATCATTTTTGAACAATCATGAAGGACAGGCAAGGTGCCTGAGGACTGGAGAAAGACCAATGTCACTCCAGTCTTCAAAAAGGGTAGGAAAGACAACTCAGGAAACTACAGGCCGGTCAGCCTCAACTTCATCCTTGGATAGGTGATGGAACAAATCATCCTGAATGTGTCACTAAACACAGGAAGGAAAAGGTGGTTACTGGGGGAGTCAACATGGCTTCACCAAGGGGAAGTCCTGTTTGATGAACCTGATAGCCTTCTATGAGTGCATAACTGGCTGGCTAGAAGAGGGGAGAGCAGCAGATGTCATCTACCTCGACTTCAGCAAGGCTTTTGACACTGTCTCCCATAATATCCTCATAGGAAAGCTCAGGCGGGGTGTCTTGGATGAGTGGACAGTGAGGTGGATCGAGAGCTGGCTGAATGACAGAGCCCAGAGGGTGGTGATCAATGGCACAGAGTTGAGTTGGAGGCCTGTGGCCAGTGGAGCTCCACAGGAGTCAATTCTGAGGCCAGTCTTTTTCAACATCTTCATCGATGACCTGGATGAGGGGACAGAGTGTACCTTCACCAAACTGAGAGGACTGTCTGATTCCCCAGAAGGCTGTGCTGCCATTCAGCGGGATCTCGACCGGCTTGAGAGTTGGGCAGAGAGGAACCTCATGAGGTTCAACAAGGACAAGTGCAGAGTCCTGCATCTGGGAAGGAACAACCCCCTGCACCAGTACAGGCTGGGAGTCAAATTGCTGAAGAGCAGCTCTGCAGAGAGAGACCTGGGAGTCCTGATTGATAATAGGCTAAATATGAGCCAGCAATGTGCCCTCGTGGCCAAGAAGGCCAATGGCATCCTGGGATGCATCAAGAAGAATGTGGCCAGCAGGTCAAGGGAGGTTCTTCTCCCTCTCTATTCTGCCCTGGTGAGGCCTCATCTGGAGTCCTGTGTCCAGTTCTGGGCTCCTCAGCTCAAGAAAGACAGAGAACTTCTGGAGAGAGTCCAGCACAAGGCCACCAAGATGATCAGTCGACTGGAACATCTTCCTTATGAGGAAAGGGTTCAGGAACTGGGGCTGTTTGGTCTAGAAAAGAGAAGACTGAGGCGAGATCTTATTAACATTTATAAATATCTAAAAGGTGGGTGTCAGGAGGTTGGGACATCCCTTTTTTCTATAGTACCTAGCAACAGGACAAGGTGTAATGGGATGAAACTGGAACACAAAAAGTTCCACCTAAATATAAGAAAAAATTATTTCACTGTGAGAGTGATGGAGCAGTGGAACAGGCTGCCCAGAGGGGTTGTGGAGTCTCCTTCCTTGGAGGTCTTCAAGACCCTTCTGGACATGTTCCTATGCGACCTGATCTGGGTGAACCTGCTTCTGCAGGGGGGTTGGACTAGATGATCTCTAAAGATCCCTTCCAACCTATTCTATGATTCTATGATCAATGTCTGTCATCCCAACAATGATGAATGCTTTGAGTTGAAAAGCATTTTTATAATGAAAACCTTTAATAGATGACTTTGGAGCATTGTTTGTGATGAGAATGTGGTAATATATCCTGCACTGTTTTCTCTACAGAACTTAGGGAATGCTTAGTGCTATGACCTGTTAAGTATAGTAAGCATAATCATTTTATATTTCTTTTTCCATTTTGGTCAGGTAAATAACTATTATCACAGTTTTTCAGATTGAAAGCTAAGGAAACAGAATGTAATTGATGAAGCAAACGTCACAGAGGACAGTCCAGGAGTAGAAGGCAGATAGCCTTCTTTACCAAGAGGATGGTCAACAATAGAAGTCTTCCTAAGGAGGTGGTGAATACCCAAACCTCTCAGAAGCACTTGGACAATGTCCTTAATAATTTTTTTTAACTTTTGGTCAGACTTGAAGTGCTCAGGCAGTTGGACCAGAACACTGTAAATCCTTTCCAACTGAAATATTCGATTCTACTTTAGTAAGTGTTCTAATTCCTTTCCATATGATTTTCTGATCAGGTTGAATACTAACTAAACTGGAGAAGTGTTAGTTATAAGGGGAAGGAAGAAAAAGTCATGAAAAATAATTAAACAGAAAATTATCAATCTTACATTCTTTTTTGTCACAGTTTTCAATCCTTTCCAGTACAAAGTGTGGGTAAATTCATGTTTCAACTGATCTCAGTGTACATTTTGTGAGGACTTTTCTTAGACCATGCCTTGTTCTTCTTTCATTTTAGATAAGACAAAGAAGAAAATCTGACATTGATAGTCTATTTTTAAGTGACTTTTATCATACTACTTTGCCATAGACTCTCATTCCTACAAGATATTAAATAAATAAAATTAAAATTAAAAAACCCAAGAGATTGTTAATGAAGTTCAAAGCCAAGCTAAACTTCATACTTTCTGGTCATCTACAACAAGTAGGTCTACTAACAGTCCTTTTTAGCATTATACTTCTTTCAAAGTTTTTCCAGAGACAATTCATAAGAAAAAATTTAATGAATTTCCAAAGCTGTACTTTCTTGACTTATCACAATTAGCAGGGCCTCTCATCTGATTGGGAATTTTGAGAGAATCACAGAATTCATTAAAGAAATTTACTCTGTAATGGTAGATGGCTAAGATAGAGCCCTACTAATGAGATGAGCATTAATGAAATAAATTGTAGAATAGAAGTGAACTGTTTAGCTGAGTTAAAAAAGTCTGACAAACAAGCCTCACACTCTACAAGTCTAGATTGTCTTCATCTAGAAGCAGATCAGTTTATTTTTTATGAAAAGGCAAGTAGTAGCCTGTAGCCAGCAGCTCTGGTGATGATGACCAGCCTAAATCTGTGAGAATCAACCACATGTTTTTCCAAATGAAAGCACAAATTTTGTTGTTGTTGAATTATATAATAGAAATTGAATTTGGCAGATAATCATCTGTAGTATCAGCAAAGATTCAGTGAGACCATCCTAAAAAAATCAAAACGTAAACTTCAGAATTATGTCCCCCTTCTGGTATGTGCATCTGCAGGTTGATTTAATCACCCAAAAAGCAACTAATAACAGACATTACAGAAGAAAATATAAATAAAGACTAGTATCCAACTGTCAAAACACATCATATACAGTTGTTTTGATTTTCCAATACCTTTTATCCACTACCTAAGCATTCACCTTTTTTAATGTTACATATAACAAAGGAGATGCTGATTAAATCATTAAACACATAGCATGTGGTTTAAGTTTTACGAGATGGTTACAGAGAGCCCAAGGATCATGTTAACTTCCAGATGATTCTATTTTTATTTTTTGTTTACTTCAGTCCACTTTTGAGATGCCAATTTGGACAATATAAAAAATCAAGCTTTTTATTCCATAAGGCCCATTTTACACTAAGCACTTCAATGTGAAAAGAGCACACATCTGCTAGAATGAGATTATAGTACTCAGAGATTTTTCCATAGATAGGAATCAGTACCAGGTTTAAAAAAAAAAAATCACATACAATCCAATGGTAGGTGGATTTAAATACAGCAACTAGGTGGCATTACTAAAAGAACAAAGAAGATAAAGGAAGAACAGGATAGTCAAAACCTTAAGGTGAAGCTAGGCTGTATAATGTGCAAATTGCAACATGAGAGAAGCAGCTTATGCACTGACTTAAAAGTAAGCCATGATCCAAGGACCATGATCGTTAGCAGGCTGAGAGGTTACATTTTGCCACTGAATTAGAAGGGGATGATGCAGGTTTAAGAAGGGCCAAGAAGAAAGACAATGCAGTATAAAAATATTTTAAGCCTAGAAAAAGGAGGCTCAGGAGGAAGCAGTAGCAAGATTTGCAAACAGTGGGGTAGTGCAAGGAATAATTTTCAGCAAGCTTGATGGTATCACATGATTTTTTTTCTCACAATCAAAAGAAAATAATATTGTCTTGATCCTAATAAAGAATTTCCTCTCTACTTTTTCCCCAAGTTTTTAACCTAACATATTCCTGCAAGAAGTCTGACCTTCAACAGAGTGGGTTTTTTCTGACCATTATACACCCATGTACATATATCAGAAGACATCTTATAAAGTTATCATTGTAATTCAATAATACTGAAAAATAAAGCCGATGTGTAACAAATATGTGTCACTAAAATCATTATGTCACCTACATCTGCTGACACTGATTGGAAGCAGCAGCAATTGTACAGAACTTAAGTTACTCTCTGCTTAAAAGTCTTAAGCCCCACTTAAAATTTATTGGTTTATGTCCAAGACAGTAAATCCAGGGAAAAGTTTTCCCCTCACAATTATGTTACTCTGAAGGATTTCTGTGAGTACAAGACATTTCTGTGATTTGAATAAGCTTATTTATACTGTTTATTCTTCTAGGACAAATTCAAACCAAGTCTAAGCTTGACTTAGCATCTCCAAGCTTTGCTATCATGAGTGAAGTGTGGGAAACCTTGTCTGGGCTGTTACTGTACACGTATCCACATCCCAAAACTGTTATCTATGCAGGCAAGAATGGTAGAGATGGCAGTGGCTGTGCTGTCCTTCAGAATTTCCCTCCGAAAGAGGATTGAGACACCAGACTGTAAGAGCAAACTTATTCTGACACTGCCTGTTCTGTGGATAAATAGAAGACTCCAGAGTTGTCAATACAGCACTTTTGCTACCACTTGATTCAGTGCAAAATAAATGAGGATATTTTCCTCTTGCAGCATGTATTAAATCCCATTAGCATTAATGACAGTTACACGTGAGTTTGTCAGTGAACATACACAAAGTGCAGCGCAGACAGTTTCCAAATTCTCAGCCCTCCCTTATATCTTTCAGCCATCTTTCCTCTGTGAAAGCTTTACCATACAAAGTCCAAAATAAAAATAGTAAATCAAATTACTGCATGTACAGTGTGTTAAGACGATGGGTTGGAGTGGGGAGGGAGGAATCCAAGAAGCTAATGTACAAATAATTACTGTGCTTGCATTTAGCAAAGTGCTACCAGTTAAAATCCCAGACAGTGTTAATATAGTAGAAAAGCTTTGAGTTGGCTGAACAACTTTTCACAGCTATGACCGATATGCTATGACCGATAACATTCAATAATTTCTCAGATATATTTCTGCAAGCACCTTTTCTACAGTACAAAGCTAATATTTTTCTATTTTATTATTAATTTCCATATTGCATTTCAGGCTCCATCTTGAAGTTAGTTGGGAAAAGTACATCACAGGAGTAACAAAAGCAAGCTGACTATTTTTTTTTAAAAATAGAGACAGAAAAAGAAAGAAGGAAATGTCAGGAGTCTTTTTTTAAAAACAAAACAAAACTTTCGCAATACACCAAGTGATGCCTACAGGAAAAAAAAAGAAAAAAAAAAAAAAAGACAGCAGCTGTTAAAACACTGCTTCATTACAGATCCAGCAGAGTAAAAGTCATGGATCCATTTTGCCTTTTTCTTTCTTTATGATATCATTGAAGCATTAATGGAATCCTTACACTCCATTGGTACAGTATGAATTTATCTACAGTGCTTCTTTATTGGTTAGAGTACAGATATGCTATTTTTGTGTATGGGGAGATGGGGAAAATAGAGTTGCCTGCATCTTTAATAGAAAATACATTCGTTATTAACAGAAAACTGGGAAAAAAGAAGATTATTACAAAATAAACCAATATTGATATTCAGGTTAGGTTATGAGAACGAGTCAGAAATTAACTTAGAATTTTGTCTTGGTCTTAAATTATCCATGCAGTCTCTTTTAAAGCTGACAGTACAAGACGTACTCTTGTTGTTATGGCTGGCAGTTCACGTGAAATCACACCAACCAAAAAGAAAAATTATCTTTATTTTAAGGGACATTGACCTTTGGAACTAATGATTACATAGTACCTAGGATACCATTGTCCTCATTTGGTTATAAAACTGAAAATTGTTGTTATTATTATCCACTTAAAACTTTACTTGTAAACAAACCAAAATATGTGTTGTGTAGAGGGTAGGAGGATCTCTTTCTAAAACGTTACTAAATATATTTTTTTCAGACATAGTAATATATTTTTTAAACAACAAGGACAAATTATTACCATATTCTGTGTTGTTGAAGAATCCATGTGAAAGGAAACTGTTACAGTTACCAGACAGTATCTGTCTGAGTGGAATTTTCCACCCACAATTTTATTCTGAACTTGGCAATCAGATTCTCAATTATAATTCCCTAAGTCCCTCCACTCATCAGTGCCATTTGGTTTTCAGTAAAGGGAATGATCACACTCAGCATCCTTTTACATATCCAAGAAACAATATAAACTTCAAGCACTAGAAAGATTCTGCACCAATGATGTACTATGAATGAAGCTGAGAACAAGGAGCAGGAGTAAAAACTGCATAAATCCTTGCATCTAGCTGACAGCAAAAGTAGCCAAAGCAAAAGGAATAGAGAGCGAAAGGATAAAGAGAGGAGGAAAGGAGGTAAGGCTTGTCTAATAATTAAGTTCGTGTTTCCTAATGAAGCTTATTAATGTTTTTTCAGCAGCATAAACAAGATAAGTAGGTCAACTTCTAGGTTGAGGAGAAGAGATGTAATGATGGAGGCTGGAAGAACAATTCCAGTGATCATTCTCTTGTAGGAAAGGACAGACTTTTACTACTAACACTCCCAGTCAAGGTTGACAGAGGCTCTTCATTGGTTTAGTAGATGTAGCAACTTGCTTTCCTGAAGCACTAGATTATGTCAAAATCCACAGGAGAATCATGGCTATTTTTCTGCCCTACTAAATGGCTTGCCTAGCCTGTAGTTTAATCTGGTTCAATTCAGTGAAAGCAAACATCTTGTTTGTTATCATAAAGCCAGAATCAGTTTTCCAGGTCCTAAGTAAATCAGAAAGAAACCAGTCTATGCTGTCTCCTAAGGAAATGACTAGAATCAGTGTCAGAGCAGAGTTCAAAAAAATATACAAACGAGACAGTATGTGTAAACTATCACTTCAGATGGCTAAGTCTAGTGAATTAGATACTCCTTCATACCTATGAGTAGTGCCTCCAATGTCATTGCAACAAGCTGTGAAAATCACAAGTTGAAAAGTCACCAGAGGGTGATTTATTTATACAAAGCCCTGACAATATAAGAATATTTACTACAAAGCTTTGCTGTAAGGGCTTTGTACTAACTGGCTTATCAAAACTAACATCTGTATTTACTAAGAGTCATATAATGAGATGACATGAAGAAAGGATAGGGAAAAGGAGAATGCTCTCTCATATATGAGCCCAGCTACATGACCAGATAACATAATCTCTGTGTTACTGCCTGCCTAGGTGTTTCTGAGATTGGTGGTATACAGGCATAACAACAGAAGTTAAAGAGAATAAACTGCTTTTTGCATCCAGGGATCAACATCCACAGATCCTCATTATGTCATGATTCTCAAACTCTTAGCAGATTAGCATGAATGCCATACACTGCCATATAGCAGTGTTGGTAGTTACTAACAATTCTATCTGATACGCTATCAGCAAACAACAGCAGATTTCAGACCAGCTTCTATGACACTACCGAGTATTCCTGGCTGAATGATTTGTGAGAGGACCCATGGTAACTACTGCTATGTGTCTGCTTTCATTTCCAGATCTCTTTTGGTTACTGAAAGACGTGAATAGTGGCTCCAAGAGCAAGAGTTTTCTGAAAGAGTCTTTCCCAAACAATCCAACAAGCGCCAGCTGGCACTAGAGGATGCTACTGCAGAGATGATATGCCCAGGAAAAGCTGCAGAACTTCAGCCTGATAGAAATATTTCCTCTGATGTCAAAGAATGACTGTAGTTTTCACTTGAGCTGTAGCAACAGAGTATCAGCACAAGAGCTGTATGAGCCCTGCGAAAAACACAGCCATGGTTGGCCAATTTCTAGCCCTGTTTACTAGTGGAGATACAAACTGCCCTTTTTGAGCTCATTGCAATCCGTGTCTTGCAAGTCTTGATATTTTTTGGGAGGATAGTGAAAGTTTGCATGTCTTCCAAGTTTTTTTTTGCAGAAGATTTTGGAGTTTATTAGAGGAAAAAGGTACTTCTACATTGTACTGCATGGCCATCATCTACATACAGCTGATCTACCAAAAAAAAAAAAAAAAACCATAAAAAAACCCCAAAACACAAAGTCAAAAAAAAATCCCCTCTGCTCAGAGTCTACCAGAGCTGTGAGTTTAACCTCATCATTACCTAGAGGTATCTTAAAGCCTCTTCCAATGCAGTCTACAGGATACCGCATCTAAATGAAATTCCTGCAGAATGATCTGTGGATATTCTTTGTGGAAAGAATACAATGCACTTTGGATATTTGCTTTCATAGAATCATGGAATTGTTTAGTTGGATAAAACTTTTAAGTCTAACCACTAACCTAACCACTAGTCTAACACTGCCAAGTCCACAACTAAATCATGTCCCTCAGCACCTCATCTAAATGTCTTTTAAAGCCCTCCAGGGATGGTGACTACCACCTCACTGGGCAGCCTGTGCCTAACAAAGTACTACCTTGTATAGCAGTTTCTGTTGCATGTTGTGGCCTAAATCAGTGGCAAAATTTTCACAGGTTCCTCAACATAATGAGCCAGAGGAAGGTTTTTCAATTTTGTGGAACTGATTTTGCATATTCTGGACAGCATTTGTAAGATTAAACAGAATGGAGGATATCAATCTGTGGTGGAAGAAAATTCGACATTTCTCCAACGTGTAGTTTTATGTAGAAAGGCAGATATGATTCTCACTGGGAGAGTGAACATCAGTGATAGCACATGATCTTGCCATTGCAGACATTAGAGGCTCTCTGTTTTCATTCTCTGTTCTTGACTCATATGTGTTGCATGTTTTACTGAGTTTCTAAATACATAATACTTGTGCTTTTGCTTTAGTACTGTCAGCATCACAGCCTGGGAAAGCTGGTGTTTTATGTCAGCAGGCAGTACACATGCTCTGTGGATCTGTCAGGAACTGGGAAACCAAATGGAGGATAAGGCTTCACTGAATTGCAACATTGAATTAAGAGTAGAAAAATAGTTCTAGAATCAGGTAAAAACCTAATATTTTAAAGTAGATGTGCTGTGCAAAGAACATCTTGAATTGAACGGCAAGAGAGAGTTCAACTTAGAAGACTATTCAAAAAAAGTAAAATAAAATAACGTGCACCTAACTGTCATTACTGGCCACAGAGTTTACATTTCTATGGCAAATCAGGACAAAAGGCTAAGGTGATATTCCTGGCTGTGAAACATTCACGAGCAATTAGAGAGGGATAACCACAGTTTTGGGAGCTTCAGAGAGAATTTCCTTGTCTTAAGAAGTTAGAATTATCTCTGTATTTTTTATATATTTTATATCTAAAATTTTAGATTTTGTGCAGGCTTGTTAAAAATTAGCTATACTGTTAATTTGGATTTTCGATTAATTTTAAGCATATGGGGAGTTAATATTTTTAATAGCTTTATGCAATGTGTTTCCTATCTATTACTTCAATTGCTTTTTAAAAATATATTTCCGGTGATAAAAATCATCATTCAGAGATTTATACTGATAAAAAAAGCTTTACTGATAACAAACTTGCACAGACAATCTTAGTTAATGGTTAGTTTGATTAAAATGCACTGTATATATAAGTAGGAGATCTTATGGTCACACTGTGATTGTCAAGCAACACAGATGTGATAAGTGCTTATTTTTAATCTAGTGCAGCTAGCATGTGTACCAACATCATGTTGGAGGGGGACATATGTTTGAATAGATTAAGTAACAAGCAACTGCTTCAGGATCCCCAGTATCGACAGGAGAGGATGATACTCAATTGGAGGGATTGAGAGAATACTGGGGAAAAAATACTGTCAGTGTTAATCATGCATCTTTGCAAACAGGTGTTGAGAGGTAGCAATTTAGAAGGTGAACAAGAGTTCAAAAGCTTGAATGAGATTTTATGAGATTTTTACATCTACTTTTTTTAGTGGAAAATATCTATCAAATGTGAGTCAATCTATGCAGACAGCAATTTTAAGGTTAATATAATGATCTCCTACATCCTTCACTGATGGCAAGTAGTGCCTGAAAGGTACACTTCCATCACAACACCTTAGCCAGGTCTCCTGTCTATCAGAGAACTCATGGCTCTCAGGCTGTGAATCATACAGCAGTTAATATTGTCACCCTCATAACCACAGCACCATTACACCATAGACAGTATTATTTGGGAATGATATCATGCAGCAAAATTTCTTCTAATTCATGTCTAGTTAGAGGATGAATGAGGCATCATCCTCGTTTCCATCTCTTTCCCCACTATTGCATGTGTTTGAATCCAACAGTGCACAGTGTTATGGGTATGACCCTGCTTGTCCAGCAATTTAACACTGTCCTCAAGCTTTCTATACTACTAAATCTGAGCCTTCACATTGCCAGACAGGAAGACATCTACAACATAAACACAACTTCAGCTGAAAGGTGAACAAAGAGTATAATACAGATATAAAGCATGAAATAAAACCAAAAATAGAATATTTACTGGGTAGGAAAATTCCTAGAGCACAAGCTAAGTCTGACTATGTGCCAGAATTTCAACTAAGTGCTATCAATACTTCAGAGCACTACAGGTAAGTACTTTAGTTAGAACATTCTGGATATATGCAAAGATATAGCTGTATGAATAAAATAGTACATATTCACATAATTAAAAACTATATTATAGTGCGTATGTAAAAGATAACCAAATTAAGGTTCCACCGACATCTTTAATTCTAACAATTTCATTATATGTATATTAGTTAAATCAATCCCTGTAATTACTGTAAATATATCAACTTAGCACAAATTTATAATAAAAAAAGCTGCCTGTCAGGAGTTCTTTTTCCAAGGAATTACCCATAGCGCTTTTCTCTTGAAATTCTCCTAAGAGTAATCTCGAGGCTTCCACAAGCGCTTCCTGTGTTCAGGGGAGTGCTAGCATTGCTCACAGTACTCAAAGCCACCATGTTTATGCATTTTTGGGGTTGAAACCATTGTCAAGACTCACACTCTCGGCTCTATTTAACTAAACAGTGCCTCTGGTTTTGCTTGTGGTTCTCAAAATGGTATCCAGCAACTCTACTTCATATATTCAACCTTGATGTAACAGACCTTACTCTAGCATGGTTCATTCAGCCACATCCTGAGCAAAGTAATTGCAAAAGTTATCCTTTATTCCCTTGCTTCTATTCAGCCAATAGTTTTCCAGGACTAAAACATACTGCTAAAACAATCTTTGTTTATGAAACTGCAATGTATCTCTAACTTCTTCCATAAAATCTCAGTTCTGAAAGATAATGCAGTAGACGTGAATAAAGAAACTGTTGCTAACAGAAACAAGTCGTTTAATAATAAGACTTTTTATGAGATAGTACTTGTGCAGTAAAGTAAACCCAGTTAAATACTCTTTTATCATTTAATGTGAGAAAACTATAATTTAATGTACCATATATTGTGTACATATGTTTATTAAAGGATGTGAAGAATAATACATTCAAAAGAAGCAGAATAGAAAGTTTTAGAAAGCTTTCACCTGCCCTGATGCTGAATGATATAATATACTTTATGACTTACTTTTAAAGTTTTCATCTATATGTCTCTTAAGCATCTAAAAAAAAACCCAAAACCAAATCAAAACATATCCACACACAAAAAAATCCAAGCAACAAGAGTATCATGCCAAAATTCTCTTGGGCACTGTGAAGCCAAATATCACCTAAACCTCATGTATGGGCTAAGATCTCAAACTGAAAATCTTGGTTCAGCCAGATAAAACAAGTTCATTGCACCCTGAAAAATTGTCATATCTCGGCAATTTTGACACTAGTGAGAGAATATTCTGGAAGCACAGCACTACCTCTTGGACACCAGTTTATCATCTCATCAGCCACTCCCATTTATTAAGATTCATAAAGGTATAGAATAGCCCTATTTTTCTTTTAGAAGTGACAGGTTAAGAGATAAAAAGCAGTATCTTCTGTTGGTCTTTTTAGGTCCAGTCTATAAAGTACAATCTTTGCAAGCTTCTCTCCCTCTTTTCTAGTGCAAATCTCTGTGTGCTATAGTGCCACTAGAAACAATAAAAGTAGCGCAGAAAGAAGACAAGCTTTTGGTCATTAAATACTTCAGCATCAAGAGAATGTCATGTCACATTTTCAGCTTCTACCTAGAATGTTTTTAACACCTTTAAAAATAAAAGAAGAGGATGATACCTTTCCTACAACAGTTAAAAACATTGAAAACAGAGAATAGACAAATAAGATCTGTTTGAAGAGGCTGAGAAAGATCTTTCTTAAACTCAGAGGTAGAATTTGAGGTATGGAGCAATTTCTTTCTATGCTTTTTCACAGTTCATCAGAGGAAACAGGAGTGGTCAAAAGGAGCCTGTCCGCTAATAGCTATTATCTAGATAACACACAACCCCTACAATAAAGATTCCCATTCCTGTAAAATTATTGAGGAATTTTTAACAACTGTAAGTGACTCTAATTTTTTAATTAATCTGAAAGGTATAACTTAAGGTAACAAACTGGTAAAAAATACCAAATTAGGAACAACTCTGAAAAAGTAAGGATAGGGGTTTGGTTACATAATGTATATTAATGTAGTGACTACATGATAACACGTTATAGCCAATAAACAGTTTCTACAGCACTATTTTCTACTGCCATTTTCTTTAATTAAAAAAAAGAGACAAAGCAGAGCATCAAAACATCAGTGACTGAAAAAGTTATGTTTCTGAAGTACTGAGGCCTAAGCAACAGCTCCCAAACTAAAGTCGGCATCTAGATGAGCCTCCCAACCAAACATTATATAAAAGTAGTAGCTGATCATTAGTGAAATATGCATGATCATTAGCAAAAGATATAGCTTAGACAAATTACAGTTGTTGACAAAGATAAAGTTTTGGATCATTAGTGAAGGATGCAGCTAAAAATGTCTATGAGAATGTATTTATCACTTTGATGTATCTATTCCTGGGTGTATGGGGGTAGTGTTCACAGAATCACAGAATGGTAGGGGTTGGAAGGTACCTTTAGAGATCATCTAGACTAGCATCCCTGCAGAAGCAGGGTCACCTAGATCAGATTGCATAGGAACATCTCCAGGTGGGTCTTGAAGACCTCCAAGGAAGGAGAATCCACACCCTCCCTGGGCAGCCTGTTCCACTGCTCCATCATCCTCACAGTGAAATAGTTTTTTTCTTATGTTTAAATTGAACTCTTTGTGTTCCAGCTTCATCCTGTTACTCCTTGTCCTGTTGCTAGATATCATTGAAAAAAGGGATGTCGAAACCTCCTGATACCCACCATTTAGATATCTGTAAATATTAATAAGATCCCTCCCTCAATCTCCTCTTTTGTAGACTGAACAGCCCCAGTTCCCACAGCCTTTCCTCATAAGGAAATGTTCCAGTCCCCTGATCATCTTGGTGGCCCTGCGCTGGACCTTCTCCAGAATTTCGCTGTCCCTCTTGAGCTGGGGAGCCCAGAACTGGATTGAGGCCTCACTAGGGCAGAATAAAGGGGGAGAAGAACCTCCCTTGACCTGCTAGACACAAACATACAAAACTTACTACAACTAACTGTTCTCTGCTTAAGACAATTTCCCTCTGGAGCTAACATGAAGATAAATGAAAACTTGTCTTCAGGGACAAGTTTATCTCAATAAGGCAAAACAATACACACTTATAAACATACTGCTGCTACTCTTGGATGTTAGATATTGAAGCAGAATTTTGTGTTTCCCAGTGGTTAGATGTGAGGACTACACGAGTCAGAATATTATTAGAGCAGGAGCTAAGCAGGTAGGGAAATCCCTGGAAATGCCCTTTTAAACAGAACTAAAAATAACCACCTTAACATTTTTCTCAGCTGGGAGGGTCCTTTTCTCTTACGTCTGTTGCTGTGTCCTGATTCCTGACTGTTCTTCAACAAAAGGCAGCATTTCTTGTGAAAGTCTTACATGAGGCACTTTATGCAAAGATAAATTATCTCACTTTATTTGCTTTTATTTCTATTCTTTTGTTTCTTTATCTTCCAGTTCCTCCCCTTCATATTACTTTTGCTATTCACCACAATTTTATGAAATTTAACCAGGCTTGAGTCATCCTACTGATGTTTGCCCTATCATTCACTAGATCAATCCAGGATATCCAGCAATTCCCTTCCCTAAAATTGATTCCATTAGGAACAATTGTCTTAGAAGTCTGCTATTGAGTATATTTACTAGTGCTTATTTTGAAACAGAAACCACTTTAAACACAAAATCATGAATTTTGTAGTATTTTTAAATTATACTGCTTTGCATCCAAAATGTATCCTACAGTCAAGAAAAGTCAAAAACCAGACAAATCAGATTAAAAAACAAGAATTCTCTGTGAAATAAAGTGCCATCTGCATGAACACGTCTGAGGATCTCCCAAGAAATCCCTAGCATCACTGAAAAGTTGCTTGAATATCATCAACATCCAATATCTGTAATTTTGACAGCTATCCATTGTGGATAAAACTAGAAAACTTTTAAGTGTAAAAGAAACAGAATATCAGTAAGAGAGGTACATCATGTGCTTCATATTTGTGTTTGAATCTATATGCAGAAAAATGTTACCAGAGGGTTAGTAACTGAAGTGCTTGTGAAAGAGACCTTTAAAATGTTGCTTCTCTTTCTCCAACCACTATGGCAAGCAAGGATCTCTTTCAAGGCCCTGGCAATTGGCCTTTACTTCTTGACAACAGGTGGCAAAGTTACAATGACTTTGGATGTTACCAGTGGCAAAGGTTGCGGAAGCCCTGCTCAATAATTTCCTTACACAATCTCTCTGCAACTTCCCTTCTTCCATAAGATTTTTTCAAGTTATATGCAATGTTCATTCGAGGGAAAAATCAGTTATACAAGACTACAAGTAACAGTTCTCATTATCAGGGATGCAGAATCTTCCAAAAGTTTGTAGCCTTTTCCATCCCCTTAAGTTCCTTTCCCAAGCGTAACCATTTCAGAGTGAGTTACAGAGATTCCCAATATGATAGCTATGGTTACACAGGTTATGCAAATTAATCCTTCCCTGTAGTTCAGTTCATTTCTGTTCATCTACAGACTAAAGCAGTGAGCTTTCCCCTCCAATGGCTCTGTTCATCTCAAGTTTCAAATAAATCCCTATGCAAACAGCCCTGGGACAGCATTTTACCCTTCTCACAAAGAGAAGAGAGCAGAAGACACCTGGGCTTGCATTAGAAGCAGGCAACAACCATTCCTTACTAACACAACTGTAGTTTAGCAAGTGACAGTCTAAGCTTAATAACAAAAAGATACACTATTACATTATTACATTTACTGTGAGGGTGACGAAGCACTGGCACAGGCTGCCCAGGGAGGTTGTGGGGTCTCCTTCCTTGGAAGTCTTCAAGACCTGCCTGAAAACACTCCTATGTGACCTGATCTAGGTTGACCTGCTTCTGCAGTGGGATTGGACTAGATGACCTCTAAAGGTCCCTTCCAACCTTACCAGTCTATGGTTCTATGATGGCAGTACAGCTAAACTCTTCCTGTTCAGTAAATCAACCAAGTCTTCAGTTCCCAAGCAATATCTCTTGTAACTATGTTTTCATGTAACTAGAAAAATATTTAAATAAGTCTGAATCCTCAGATTAGGAACAATGGCATCACATATACTTTCCCATTTATACAGGACAGCAACTCTTGTCTCACAGCTGGTGATGATTTTTATCCTCTTTTTAGTTTGACAATCTTCACCCATTTCACCTTTTCCACTACACCTCACGACACACATCCTGCATTTTCATAATTTTTCATCAACCTAGACTTCAAGTGCAGAATCCAGATGTTTGTGTTCAATATTTTCTTTGCCTTATTAAAAGTACAATTCCTGTCTAGGTGAAGGCTGGGTTGTTAATTTCATCTGCATGCCAGAACTCGGGGCAAGTTCATTACTGAAGTTTCAAATTCGGACATATAACTTAAACAGGTGTTAGTGAATAACTTAATCAATGGCAGTATAAAGCTGACCTCCAGTTAATAAAGCAAGTCAGAAATCTGAATGAGATGAGAGAAGGAGAGGTTGGCAGCCCACAAAGGAGAAAGTTACCAGCAGAGCAAATGCTCCACTCATGCCAGTGGGCAAGATTACCTATGTAGATATTTTCTCAGCATTCAGTGATGCAGAAGACTGTATTATCCAATAAAGACACAATCCCAGATGCACAGGTGGTGGTCACTGATTTACATGACATATTTTGTCATCCCAAAAGACAGACGTGATTCGTTGTCTAAAGGAAATAATTTTGAAATAGTATTGAACATTGATTTTTTTCTCTAAATTCAGCACCTCTGGGAGGCAGTGGCAGGGTTAAGAACTTTGCACCTTCCCAAACCATCAGGCCATATGCTATGTGAGCTCTGTTACACACCATCCTGGCAATCAGCTACTTACTTCAGTCCAAGTCTGAAGAATCAACTCGACTGGGACAAAAGGAGGGTGCTAAATGTTGTTCGTACTCACATGTGAATTATAGAACGACTTAATTCAAAGCAGTCTCTTTGGGCACAGAATTTACAAGGGTGGGCTGGCAAATACACGCAATATACACAAAACCACTGACCCAGAAAGTGGGACTCGCTCTGTGACAGTCAGTGGCAACAGTTTGAGAAGAAACCTTTGAAAAATTCTGTTTGAGGACAACAGGAACTGGCAGCTGTCAGCCCTGGTAGTCAAGTCAGTGGAGAGAGAGGTTTGGCTAGCTGTGTCAGACCCTCGCCAAGCTATATTGGCTAAGACTGTAGCCAAACCTTTCAGCACACTGGACATAATTAATGCAGAAAAGGCCCTTTGCCCTGCAGCAGCCTGAGAGGAGCTGATAGGGAAACATGGATATTGCCCTAATTTTATTTTTGGATTTTTTTTTGTTCCATGCATTTATAAAATCAGGGACTTGCAAGAACTTAAGACATAAAACACATTATTTCTGTTTCTGCAGGAATTGTAAAAGAGATCAAAATGTTTATTTCTTGATGATCACTAACATAAAAGTATTTTCTTTAGGGGAACAAATATGGTCAAGCCAAAATATATACCATTAATTGCTGGAGACTGATATGAAAGCTTCTATCAAGAGAAGGTTATAAAATGGTGTTACAACAAAATTTTGCCTTTTGTAGGCATGTCTTCGGGTACTATAAAAATATATGTCCTGTTATGAGTCACATTGTCAGTAAGTATTCAGGTTTTAGCTTAGGCACCTGATTAGAAATGTAAACATTCTGTATAGGTGAATGTATGGATCACGCTTTCAGTAAATGATTTAAAATGGGAGCTTACCTGAAATGTTCTCAATTATTCTCAGAAGAAACCATTCCCTCTCAATTGACTATGCAAAAAGCTTATCTCTTAGACACCTGCAACTAGATGCTTCAGCCCAATTTCATCTCACGTAACCGTAACTATCTAACGGTGTCATTTATCTCTCTCTATAGGCAAGGGGGAGAGCACCTATGTGCTCATCCCTTATTGTGAACCTACTCATGTATTCAAAGATTAAAGGAATTTGGACAATTCACATAACTTAGACAACCATGTCCCAGTCTGTAGATGTCAGGCAGAATTAATCCCATGCTTATAGTAGATCATATGATTAGTCCCTCTCTTCTTTCTAAACACAGCTTTTCCTTGATGATTTTAACAGTGTATTATAAAGCCATTAAGATCTCACTTGCTGCAAATAACACAAACAATTCTTTTCTCTTTCAGAAATGCACTACTAAAATTCACCACCTTCCTATGCACTCAGCATCTACAGCTGGGTACACTTTGCACGGTAGTTCCTCCAGCAAGATGCCAGTTCTCTGGAGCTGTTGATGGTAACGCAGCACGCCATTGACTTAGCCTCCTCCAAATAGTCCTGTTACTGCTTTGGGTTGTGGTGGAAGAATTTGGCCTTTCTCTTGTATTCTTTCTAAGTGTTTGTGTAAGATACTTAGAATGGATGTTAAGGATTAGATTTATTTAATATTTCCAAAAAGACTGAACAGAAATGAACAGATTAATACTAGTAACCAACAGTATAGGTGAAAAATACTCACCCCAATAGACAAGATCAAGAATATCAGAGTGTGTATGATTTGTGCCCCAGCAGCAACTCCATGTAACTGTCAGAACAACTTAGAAGTTTTTTATATCTGATCTTAAGTTGTACTGAGGACATTACAGTGTAACTCCAAGCATCTATTTTTGCATTAGCTACAGTTGTACGTATTAACATCTCTACAACATTGCTCTTGTTCTCACACTGTCAAGTATTGTGTCCCTTCCTAACACAATGAGGGATTAAAAAAACAAAAAAACCATAAGCCAGACACAACAGTCCACTAAATCAAGAAATTCTCTTTAAGAAAAGCAATAGATGTTGCACCTCTAGAGTACATGGGGGCCACATTTTCCAGCTTTCCTCCAAAGCAATGAAGACCACAAATATATGTTAAAAAGAGGAGGAAAAAATAGAGCAAGAGAAAGAAAATTAGAGTGGAATCACTTGCCTCCAGCATCTGGCTCTTGAAGAGAAGCATACGTGACTACCATTTTTTCATTACCCTCTAACTCACATGATCCTTGCCACCCTCTATTAGATAAAGATTCTCATTAGATGTTTTACAAAGCTCTCTGTCTGTAAAGCATATTTGGATCTTTACAATTTTGCCCTTTGATTGTAAATACTGATGTTATGTAAGGATGTGGACACACTTACCGGGTCATCATTTGTTTTGGGAGGCAATGATTCTGAATCTCATGCTGTAGTCAGCAGCAAACTGTGTCTGATGTTCTGCTAGTTAAGTAATGCTTAAATAAGAATGATATCAAAGTGATAAATACAAGCCTTCTTTGCTTTGCTCTTTTCATGGCCTCAGTCTACATTTTATGTCAAAAAGTACTGTGAAGTGTTGTAGATGAAGCTGATAGTGAAAACTAAAGTTATGACTGCTTAACATTCTCAATTATAACCTCTTATATTCAATCACTTATAACTTTGCCAAAAACAATGCCTCAAGCTCCTTTAGAGGAGGAGGGTTTCAGTAATTATCTTAATCTGTTCCTGAAAGCATCAAGGAAAACTAGTCTTCAACATCATATTTAGAGTAAAAAAAAATCCAGTGATTTCCTTGAAGCATCCATACATTCCCCTGCTCCAATACTAGTATCCATAAGTATGTAAAGGATTATCCTAGAACGAGTTCCTATTTCACAAAGTCTTAAAGCCTTTGGGAGGGGAGCGACAGGGGGAGGGAGGGACAAAACCAAAAACCAAAGCCAACTGAAAACATTTTGAACTTAATTACAGGAGCAAGAATCACAGCAAATGGGGAATATACCCTAGGACCATGATCAAGATGTCTGTATTTCAGGTTAGCTGATAGGAGTTGCACCTTCAGGCCCATCCAGCTGTCCCTAATCATCAGCAAATGAAGCAAAACAGCAAACCTGAGGGGGAAGGGGTGAGTTACACAATGAAGTGCTTGAGGGGGAACAGTTTTTTAAAACAATAAAACTCTGGAGTCTTTCTGTTCCTCTTTCCCAGCTGCTCTCTTTGCACGCTGGTATGCAAATTTGTGTAAATCTATGCAAATGCAAGACCCACTGTATTCTGTTTGCTGGGTGCTTGCTGGCAACCTGGAGTCTCTCTCTCTTTCATGCCAGGCTATAGCACCTCTCTGCATTCCTGACCATACACTCCACTTTTAGGAAGATGAGAAGAAGCTGTGGAAACATGTTAGTATGGCAGGTTGTTTGTGGGGAGTGGTTGGCACACCAGAAGGTTGTGCTGCCATTCAATCAGACCTGGACAGGCTGGAAAGTTGGGCAGGGAGAAGTCTAATGAAATTCAACAAGGGCAAGTCTAGAGTCCTGCATCTGGGAAAGAAGAACCCCATGTACCACTACAGGTTGGGGAACGAACTCTTAGCAATGTAGGGGAAAGGGACCTGGGGGTCCTAGTGCTCAGCAGGATGGCCGTGAGCCAGCATGTGCCCTTGTGGCCAAGAAGGCCAATGGCATACTGGAGTGTATTAGAAGGGCTGTGGTAAGTAGGCCAAGAGAGGTTCTCCTCCCCCTCTACTCTGCACTTGTGAGACTACATCTGTAATATTGTGTCCAGTTCTGGGCCTCTCAGTTTAACAGGGATAGGGAACTGCTGGAGAGAGT